>NC_136059.1:765599210-766801293 GCF_964261635.1 Lissotriton helveticus
CCAGGAAGACGGTCACCCAGGCACTTGTCACCAGCCGACTGGACTACGGAAACACCCTCTACGTCGGAACCACAGCCAAACTTCAGAAAAGACTCCAACGCATCCAGAACGCCTCCGCACGACTCGTCCTGGACATTCCCCGACACAGCCACATGTCCGGCCACCTGACAGACCTGCACTGGCTTCCCGTCAGAAAGAGGATCACGTTCAGACTCCTCACCCACACACACAAGGCTCTCCACGACCTGGGCCCCAAGTACCTCAACAACCGCCTGACCTTCTACACTCCCACCCGCCAGCTACGATCAACCAGCCTCGCCCTCGCCGCCGTTCCACGCATCCGCAGAGCCACAACCGGAGGAAGATCCTTCTCCTACCTGGCAGCCAAGACATGGAACTCCCTCCCCATCCACCTCCGGATAACCCAGGACCATCTCTCCTTCAGGAAGCAACTCAAGACCTGGCTTTTCGAGCAGTAACGGACCCCTCTCCCCCAGCGCCTTGAGACCCCTCCGGGTGAGTAGCGCGCTATACAAATGTTATGATTGATTGATTTCTTTGCACTCATATGTGGAACTGAGAAGTACAAATAGCTTTGAGAATCAGGCCCATGAGATTTTACTGAGGTAACAACAGGGTAGGTGCACAAGGAAAAAAAACACGTTTTGCATTTTCTTCAGCTAGTCAGGATGCAGAATGTCAACATCGACTCTAAAATCAGACTGTAGAGATTCCAACTGGCTGGCTATGGGGAGCTCGCTCACAGGCTTGATGGTTTGATCAATGGTAATCCCGGCTCACCCTTGGTAGGTGGTTCTGAGTAGTATGCCATTTGGTCGAGAAATATACATGTGTAATAAATGAACAAAAAATTAGTTTAAGTACATACAGCCTGATTCATCAAGCCGAAATCGGCTCGCAAAGGGCCAGATTCTTAGAATCTGGCCCTTTGCGAGCGCTATTTTTGCATTTGGGATTCATCATCCCAAATGCAAAAATCGGTAATAGCGATTTCGCTATTTTGCGAGGAATAACATTTAAGGAATCTCTATTTGAGATTCCTTAAATGCAATTCATCATCCATTTAAAAATTGCGAATTCGCAATTTCGGCCCACTATTTACCGCGAGGTCAAACCTCGTGGTAAATAGCGAAAACTTAGAAAAATGCTTTTAAAAGCATTTTTCTAAGTTGCATGTTGCACACACACATGTCCTCTGGACATGTGTGTGCGCAACACCTGTTTCAATTTGCATTTAAGGGGTGCTACAGGGTGTCCTTTGGACACCCCTGGCACCCTTTAAATCGCTATCTTATTTGCGATTAGCTAATTGCTAATCGCAAATAAGGAATACTCCCCATTCATTCCTATGGGCCTTTTGGCCCGTAGGAATGAATGGGGAGTTATTCCTTATTTGCGATTAGCACTTTGCTAATCGCAAATAAGGAATGTGTAGGAATCGCATTTCTTTATGCAATTTCTACATGAATCCCGTTTTGCAAGTCCTTAATAGCGATTCCTTATGAATCGCTATTAGGGGCTCGCAAAACGGGAGAATGATGAATCAGGCTGTAAGTAACTTAAAGCTCAAAACTAACTTTGAAAAAAACGTATATTTAATAAGAAAAATGTCAGAAAATGAAGAAAAAAGTGAAGGGCTTTAAAATGCATAAAACAAAAAAAATGTTGTTGGATGATAGTGATATTCAAGAAAATGTAACCCTTAAGTGGAAGCAGTTGGATATGATTAAGTAGTCCCACTCACAGTTTCTACGTTAAGAATGGAAAACAATTGTGGACTGTAAATCAGCCACCTTAATCGGAAAGCCATAAACAAGATGGGCTTCAGCATCCTTGAAACTTTGGGTCAGAGAGCGCAGTGAGCTGCCATAAGCTTTCAGCCGGATGCGGAGATTTGCACCATAAAAACAGAATCTTGTCCACAGAACCTTACATGGATATTTCTGGTTCTTTGGTTACAAACTCATTCAGGAGACGTCATCTGGAGAGGCAAGCTCAACGCTCTCTGTCTCTGTAAGAATCCATTCAGGTGTCATGAGGCAAGCAAGAGTTACTGTGCATCAAGTGTTAGGGTTGGAACCATTTACCACTGATGTCCAGGGGCCCAAATCTTCTGAGAAATGTAGTGTTTGAAGGGGGGAGGTTAGAGACTCAGAATTCAAACAGTTATTCAACAAAGACAATAAATGCTGTAAAGCATTGTTTTTTTAATAGAAAAAGAGAAGCACTTGTATTACTTACCAGAATGCAATACGACACAAAGTAAGGTGACTCAGACACAGTTCTAACACGGGTATTTTGGGATTATAATCACAAAGAATAAGACTAGGTGAGCACCCCTGCTTCATCATTGGGCGGGAGACTTGGCTCGCCCCTGCGCTGACAATGAATGGGTCGTACTGGAAGGTACAATTCATATTCCACGCAACACTCGCTTAAGGCTTATCCGATTTTGCAATCATACACCAGGCCTATCTCACCCCAGCCAAAATAAAGCGTTATTTCCACTGCACCGACTCAGCCTGCCCTCGCTGTCCTCTAGTAGACGCAGACCTGCTTCACATGCTGTGGGCCTGCTCATCCCTTCATCGCTATTGGCGGTCTGCATGTGCTTTTAGGCTTGTTCCACAGAGACAAAAAGCAGGGGGGTCACAACACGTTTCCTTGATGTGGGACTGCTGAAAGCCAAGCATCTCATCATTAAGCCCTGGAAGTAGCTTGACCCACCAGTACTAGCAGCCTGGATTGAATGTCTTATTATATGGGCCTAGGCGGAAAGTGTTGCATTGCATAGAGAGGACAGTTTAGGGCTGCACACATTACCCATTGCCGCCACTTGCCACATTCCTTATCGACCGTCCGATATTCAAGAACCACACTGTAGACAGTCCAGACCGCCTACTGGAGGGAGGAGAGGGACCGGTGGAAACTTGGGATTCTACTTAAATAAATTGGCAATAGTGGGGCACTGACCCTTCCCTGCTCACATTGATCCAGGTTACAAGCCTAACATATTGACTTACATGTTCATGTGTTCACCTGACCAAACATGATGGGAATATGAGGCGGGGGGGTGAGGTTTGGGGTTTCTTTCCACTAACTGTTGTTACAATAAATGTAAAAGAAATCACTTAGCCACTTCTCCGCAGTACAAGCTGTCGGCCCCATGGGTAGGCCAACAAGCACATACTGCTTTGCTTTAATCATGTGACTGAACACATCGACAGAAACCTGCTTGCACTCTACAACGGTAACACTCTCAAATTCCCCGAACTAAAAGTATCACTGTAATCCATAAATCTGTTTGTACTAATTGTTCTCATATGGCCATAAAAACAATAAACAGTTTCAAGCAAAAAAGAATAAGACTAGGTGAGGTTATAGCACAGGTACAAGCTCATTATGGCAAGTGCGAGCAGCCCATCTGGTTCTGTAACTGAAGGGCAGTTCAGTTGTGTCCCACTACTAAAACATTCTCCCAGCACTTCAATGTGTAAAGAAGAAAATATGTATTCATATTAGTGATAGATGCACATTCATCTATCCTTTAGCTAGTTTATCAGAATTATAAGAGATGCAGGAATTTTGTGCACGAGGCCTGCAGACAACAGAAGCACGAGTGCTCCTGAATGCTGCTCACAGAAGTAAAACAGGCCACACCTACCTTTTCTTGAGTTGGTCAAGGAATGCAACCCTCTGTGAAAGCAGCAGCACGGGCCCAGGTGGTCAAATCAACCAAACAACAAGGAGCCCGTCACCTTTGTTGGTCGTAGGTCCTCCAACCACAATGTCAGTTACTGGTAGAGTCTTCACCAGTCAGTGTGCTCCAGCCTGTGAGCTACAAAGCCAATGTGAGGATGATCGCCAAGCCTTGGGGCAGTCAGCTTTGCAGACATACAAAGCTAATGCAAGAAACTCACAGGGAGGTCATGAGATTTACTCCTACACTTCCTTGATTCAGCCCACCTCTCCCATGTTCCAAGCACAGCAGCTGGCCTTATTCTCCTCAGGCATTCCCTGAAGTTCCCTGCAGAGTCAGGCACTCCTTCCTCCACTCAGCATGCCAGGCATGCTTCCAGTCAGACCAACCTTTTTTTCCCGAACGATGGCACAAACCTTGGTGATTGTTAGACCTGAGAGCCTTTGGTGTGGTCTTCCCTTGCTTTTCCTGATCACCTCCTGTTTGCCTACATTTGTTTTTGTGAACTTTAGGACTCTGTGTACTTTATTTATCATTACTAACCAGTGCTGAAGTGCTTGTGTTCACTCCTTTAAACATGGTAATATTGGCTCACACCCAATTAGCACATTTAATTCACTTAGAACTCTCTAGTAAAGCGGTACTACATATAACCAGGGCTTGTACATTGAATGTTACTAGTGGGTCTGCAGCACTTATTGTACCAACCATTTAAAGCATATCTCAGAACTGCCACAGCAGCCTGTGTGCAGTTTTAAACTGCCAATTTGACCTGGCAAAATAAACATTTTACTGGGCCTAAACTCCCCTCCCCTTTCTAAATACATATGAGTTACTCGTAAGGTAAGCCCTAAACAGCCCATAGGGTAGGGTGCAGTGTATTTATAAAGTTGGACATGTACTTCAAGTTTTATATGCCCTGGAAGTGAAAAGCTCCCAAATTTGTGTTTCACTATTGTAAGGCCTACCTCCCCTATAGGATAACATTGTGTTACCTTCTTACATTTAAGTTACTAGTGGGTCTGCAGCACTTGTTGTACCAACCATTTAAAGCATATCTCAGAACTGCCGGGGGGACTTGCTCACTTTTGCTGCGTTGCTGCGGGGGAAACCAGCACACCACCTACCTGCACTGGAGAGCGCTGCCTGCACCTGGGACCCCACGCTGTCTGTCTCCCCTGCCGCCGCTGCCTGTTACATCGCGCGGCCGCCGAGGGGGGAGACTACAGCTCCCAGGTAGCACCACTCTTGCGCCCGCAGGCGCTCAAAGGGAAGAGGCTCCACCCGAGTCGTGGGACGCGCGCGGGCGCCGCCGGGCTAAGCCCGGGCAAAGGGCGGGCCGTCTGTGGCTGTCCGGGGCAGGAGGAGGCAGGGCTGGGCCACCTCTCTAACATCTACAATGGGCAAGAGGAAACAGGTAAGTGCCAGGGATGATGGGGGGTCCAAAGCGAAACACCCCAGAAAGTCGGAATCCATCATTTCATACCTAACCTCTGCAGTGGGGGTATTGACAAAAGAAATCGCGAATGCGGAGAAAGAGCTGAGCTTGAACTCTGGGGAGATTGATACAGTCCCACTTCTAGAGCATAGTAGGGTGATACCATTGGTGCCTGATATTGTGATCACTAATCGGGTAGCGACTCCATCTCATACTGTTTTAACTATTCCCCAGGAGGTCTCCCCTCACCCTTTGTCTACAACGCCCGTTGTCACTCATCAGAAACCACATAAGAAGCGGAAGTTATTAGGCACATCTAGCAGGTTGAGAAAAGCCCCGACACAGTCTAACCGAATAGATCAGCGACTCAAGAGCCAAATTGGAAATTTAATAGAGGACTTATTTGTTTCACGTCTGGAACCAGCACTTGTATCCGTCGCTAAGGACATTGTAGACACTTTGAATACCTGTGTGGCGGGGCTCCTGTCTAAATGTGAGAAAATTGATGAACTTATGAAACAACATAGGGTGTCAAACGAGGGACTGAGCCACCCAGCGCCTATATCTGATAACTGCCCAAGAGCTGAAAGTGGGAACATCAATTCTAGATCTTGCCGCCCTCGCGGCTGGATGGGGCCTGCAGTTACTTTAGGACAGTCTACCGGGAGGGCTGAAGCCAAGAGTGACACGTTTGAAGCCAATGTCATAAGGGGTCAAGAGGATGACATTAATATACATACTGGTCACCCTGGCGTCACCCTGGAGTTACCCCCAGAAGCAGCTCCTATGGTGGCAGTTTTCACTGGGGTGCCTCCTGTTAGAGGAGGCCGCAGTGAAACAACCGCCGATCTGATGAACCTAGCTAGACAGTGGTGCGAGCAGTTTAGCTCGGGGGGAGGCGATGTTGCAAGTACTGTCATTATGGCAAGGAGGGTCCGCTGGGTTGGGTGCTGTCCCAAGAATATTCCGGGGGATTGCGTTGTGGTGAACTTTAATAATAGGTACATGGCTGACAGACTATTTTGGGATGGCTCAGATCTAAATCACAAAGGTATAAGACCACTCCCCCTGGTTTTTTTTTACCCACCAGTGAGGGCCTTTAGAAACTTGCAGCCATCTACTAGGTATCATATCAGTCCCAATAACAAATGTACCCCATCATACCAGGCCATGATGAGTGCACAAACAAGAATTGCACAGGGTTGTACACAGGGAGGGGATCCTGTACCTATAATTACTCCATCAGCATCTCCGGTACATCACCGACCCAGGGGGGAGGTAGAGCTTGGTAACCGATTTTCACCCCTGTCCCAAATGGAGTGTAATGAGTGACTGGGACCTGAAATTTCTAGCCAGGAACCTGGGTTAGGCGGGGTTAATCATATAGAAAAAAAACGCCCAGACCCATGTAAAATTCTAAGCTGGAATGTGGCAGGAATTAAACCCAAAAATATTGATCCCATCTGGTTGCAATTCATAAAACAATACGATATCCTGGCTTTCCAGGAAACCTGGGATCGTCTAGCTTTGTTTTGGACGGCTATCATAGTTTCACCACCCCCGCGGTTCGTGGGACTGCGGGGAGGCCAAAGGGGGGATTACTCTTCCTTATTTCTTTAAACCTGGCTGGAACATTCAGAAAACTTAATGAGGTGTCAGATAATTTCTTCATATTAGAATGGTGTGTCTCCGATAAGTATTATTTGTTGATTAACATATATAATGCCATGGAAGGCTCCATACAGAAGGAGCATTTTAACGTATTAGAACAATTCCTGTCAGTCTACAAGTGTAATAACTCTTTTGTACCAGAGATATTTTTAATGGGAGATTTTAATATACACCCCTGTTCGTGGGATTGTTATGGGGATGGTCTTGATGGACACATGTTCGGGAGGGTACCCCACTTTGAACACGGTAAACAGGGTGAGGATTTGGAGGAATTACTCTCCAATCTAAATTTACTGGAACCAGGCAAAGAAAGTGGTAGTGAGAGTTTCCCTACATTTATAGGACCTGGAGCTAAATCTATTATTGATTACATCTTTCTATCTCCCTTAGTCCTGACCAAGACCCTGATCTATAAAGTGGTCACGTCAATATTCAGTGATCATAACCCCCTTGTATTGGAAGTAGATCTGGGGTTTAAGATTGTCAGTACTGACCAAAGAATAGAGATAGCAAGGGACCTAACTACAAAAGACCAATGAAGACGGCTAAAGTGGGAGGCGGTAGTACCGGAGGCCTTTTTTGAGGATTTGGTTGCTAAGGCAGAAACGAATATTGGTATCTGCTTGGACGAGCAGGCTGTGGGACTAGGAACAATAACCTCTTTCATCGCAATTTGCAAGCAAGTTGCTGTAAACCTACATAAGGGGAGTAAGCCTCACCCTAGGAATGCTCAGAGATGGTTTGACTCTTTATGCTCAAAGGCCCATGAGGCTCTCCTTAATGCTCTGAAGAGGACCCCGAGGGACAGGGCTTTAGTATCCTCCCTCCGTAAAGAATATAAAGAAGCAATCAATAGGCGGAAACGTGAAATAAAAGAAGAAGCTTGGGATAATCTGCGGTCTATTGATGTACTAAGGGATAGCCGAAAGTTCTGGGCCACAATAAACCAGCCATTCTTTTCAGTGTGTTAATTTGGATACGGAATGTGTAATACCAGACGATAGTTGGCTCAAGCATTTTAAGAGCATTTATGGAGATAAGGAGCATCAGGAGACAACTCCGGGTATAGCCATCCATGGTTGTCCCACAACCCCTATTAAATTTGACCCGGATGAAGTGGAAAGGGCTATTAGAGACACATAAAAAAATAAGGCCCCAGGACCCGATGGGGTTCCTGCGGACCTTTACATTATGTACCCTAACTCCTGGTCAAAGATTTTAGCTAATGTGTTCAATGCTGCATCTTTAGTGGGTTTCCCTGTTTCTTGGGCCTCGTCTATTAATGTGCCAATTTTCAAAAGAGGAGCAGAGGGGACCCCGTCTGCTATAGGCCAATCTCCCTGCTGGACTCTGCCGTTAAGATCATGGGCAGAGTCATTTTGCAGAAACTGGGAGACTGGATGAATGGTAGGGGGGGTCCTCTCGAACATCCAGTATGGTTTTAGACAACAAAGAAGCCCGATAGATCAATGCCTAAATTTACATCTCTTGATTAATAAGTACACCATAGCAAAAGAGGGCTTTCTATACCTTGGGTTCATGGATCTATCATCAGCCTTCGATCTGGTGAACCGCTCCAAACTATGGCGTATTTTATTGGATTTGGGAGTAGATGCACCCGTGGTGTATTTCCTTAGCGACCTCCATCAAGATCTAGTGGCTGCTGTCAGGGTTACCCAGGAAGGCAGATGTACGGAAAAATTTAGTTCCAGGCGGGGGGTCAGACAAGGCTGTATTCTGGCCCCCCTACTGTTTACGATTTACATTAATGGCCTGGAAAAATCCCTATAAGGGGCAAGTGCGGACATCCCACGTGCAGGGGGATCGGGTATCCCAGTCCACCTGTACGCGGATGATGCTGTACTTATTGCACGCACAGGCCTGGGCCTACAGAGGCTGCTGGACAACTTTGGTGCTTTCATGGAGTCCCTAGACCTAAAAGTAAATAGTAATAAATCCCATGTGATGATTGTCGGGGCCCGTAGGAAGACCCCTAAGGTTAAAACATTCAGATGCCTGGGAGAGGAGGTCTCTAGGGCTCCGGTGTTCACTTACTTGGGAGTACTCTTCGATGAGAAGGGTAACTGGGGACCTCATCATAAGCACAAAAGCAACGCTGTAGAAAGATCAACAGCAGCCCTCCTTAGCTTTGCCAAAAGGCTGGGATCTAGGCCCATGGAGGCTATGCTTAAAATATACAATTCCAAATGCTGTGCGATTGCCTCCTATGGGGCGTCTATTTGGGGCTATGCGCCTGTGGACAAAATACAAATAGTTGAAAACAGGTTCCTTAGATCATTGCTGGCGGTACCGCAGTCGTCACCGACTTTATCTGTACACTCAGAATTAGGCTTGGGTTATATAGCAGATCACCTAAAAGCAGCCCCACTGATCTGTTGGGTCAAGACGTGGCTCAACGAGGAAATTACTCTCAACCACCTTATCCTTAAAGACTGCTTGGCCCTCGATAGGGCAGATAACATCCCATGGCTGGCATACGTTAGAGCGGCGTGTGTTAGACTGGGACGTCCTGAACTATACACAGCCCCGGAGGGAATAAGGAAAGAGGACTTGGCGTGGATAAAACATAATTTTCAGATCTTGTTGGAGGCAGATAGGGAAGACACGGAGCTTAAAAAAATCAGGAGTTAGAAGTATTTATGTCTTACAGACCTCCCCAACCATTGAACCCTACCTTAAGATTGTCACCAAGCCGTGCCATCGCTTTCTGTTGACAAGATTTAGGTTTAATTTAATTCACCTCACCTTAGGAACTTTCCCACAATGGGGTAAACCAGAGGACTCCCCCCCCCCTTGCTCCTGAGATAATTTTTCAATACAGGACATTCTTCACCTGATTATGTTCTGCGAAAAAAATTTGTAGCACGTAAAAGATTCCTATGTCCAATACTACGTGAAGCAGGGTTTCTGCAGGTCAGACCCGCACTTTTCCATCTGCAACTGCTGAGTAGCGTGCGCATCATTTTTAGTGTAGCCAATTTTTTAGTCGCCGCAGCTAGAGTAAATAATAAAAAAGGTATCGATATGCATTAAGCACAGCAGTTTGAGAGGAGGGGAGGGTCCCTTTTGTACTTTTTATTCTGTAAAACGAAATGATGTTTTTAGTTTTTGTAGTGTTTTGCATAAATCTGATTTGTAAATAGTGTATATATATGACTGTTTGCAAATGTATATATATGACTGTGCGCAAATGTATATATATTTATTTATCTGTACCCATTTCATTGATTTTATGCATAAATGAATGAATGTATTGCTGCTTCTTTTATGATTTTAAATAATCGAAATAAAGAGTTTTGACTGACTGACAGTTACTGGTAGAGTCTTCACCAGTCAGTGTGCTCCAGACTGTGAGCTGCAAAGCCACTGTGAGGATGATCGCCAAGCTTTGGGGCAGTCAGCTTTGCAGACATACGAAGCTAATGCAAGAAACTCACAGGGAGGTCATGAGATTTACTCCTACACTTCCTTGATTCTGCCCACCTCTCCCATGTTTCAAGCACAGCAGCTGGCCTTATTCTCCTCAGGCATTCCCTGACGTTCCCTGCAGAGTCAGGCACTCCTTGCTCCACTCAGCATGCCAGGCATGCTTCCAGTCAGACCAACCTTTTTTTCCCGAACGATGGCACAAACCTTGGTGATTGTTAGACCTGAGAGCCTTTGGTGTGGTCTTCCCCTGCTTTTCCTGATCACCTCCTGTTTGCCTACATTTGTTTTTGTGAACTTTAGGACTCTGTGTACTTTATTTATGTAAATGTAAATGTAAATGTACAGGAATTTATATAGCGCAAATCACCGAGCGGTTTCTAAGCGCTTGCTTAGGGAACCCGTCCTGGTATTCCCCTGTGAGATAGCCCCGGCAGGGTATCTGCAAGGTGAAAGCCAGGTATCCCACCACGAGGGGCCGTTGTGGAGATTAAGCAAGCTATTGCCCAGAGTCGCAGAGTGTGAACCCGTGAATCAAGAAGGCACCGGAGCGAGAATTGTCGAGTCCATGGACATTTTAGGACTCAAGACCCCGCCAAGCCGGGAATTGAACCCTGGTCCCAG
Source organism: Lissotriton helveticus (assembly GCF_964261635.1). Classification (NCBI taxonomy): domain Eukaryota; kingdom Metazoa; phylum Chordata; class Amphibia; order Caudata; family Salamandridae; genus Lissotriton; species Lissotriton helveticus. The sequence continues at coordinate 765,610,112 of NC_136059.1, forward strand.
GCTGACCTCTGCTTCCAAGTCTGCCTCCTCTAACCAGTGAGCCACACTTCTCCACATTTATCATTACTAACCAGTGCTGAAGTGCTTGTGTTCACTCCTTTAAACATGGTAATATTGGCTTACACCCAATTAGCACATTTAATTCACTTAGAACTCTCTAGTAAAGCGGTACTACACATAACCAGGGCTTGTACATTGAATGTTACTAGTGGGTCTGCAGCACTTATTGTACCAACCATTTAAAGCATATCTCAGAACTGCCACAGCAGCCTGTGTGCAGTTTTAAACTGCCAATTTGACCTGGCAAAATAAACATTTTACTGGGCCTAAACTCCCCTCCCCTTTCTAAATACATATGAGTCACTCGTAAGGTAAGCCCTAAACAGCCCATAGGGTAGGGTGTAGTGTATTTATAAAGTTGGACATGTACTTCAAGTTTTATATGCCCTGGAAGTGAAAAGCTCCCAAATTTGTGTTTCACTATTGTAAGGCATACCTCCCCTATAGGATAACATTGTGTTACCTTCTTACATTTAAGTACTAACTTTTGATTGGGAACAGGTAGAATTGTCACATTTGGTCTGAAAAAGAATTGTAATTAAAAATCCAATTTAATGGCAAAGTTGGATTCTAAGTTGCGATTCTGAAAATGTCACTTTTAGAAACTAACAAGGAACAAATGATGGACTGAATGCTGAACAATGCAAACATTCACCTTCAGTCACAAAGATCTGGGTTTAATCCATCGTATTTTTTGCTCACCACGCCACACTGTTTAGACCCAGTCATATGCAAATCAGTCTTGACCCTGCTCCTCATGGGAACAGTCATTTGTTCTTTTTGCATTTGTAACCCCGAGTAGGACTGGTATGCCTAGGCGGGGGTCCTGTGCTCTCCATGCCACTGGAGTCAAGATAGCCTGGCTGATGAGTGGTCAAACCCCAAAACCAGTCCCATGATGCTTGCTTCCAGTCCAGGAAGGACCTGGCCTGGCAGTTCGGGCTGGACTGTTCCCATGGGGTTCAGGGTCAAGACTGATTTGAATATGGCTGGGTTTTAACTGCAATGGCATGGGGAGCAAAAAAACAATGAGTTTAGGCCTAGATCTCTGTACTGGGGTTAATGTTTGACATTATTCAACAGTCTGTCCATCAGTTGTTCTTTGTGCTTTTTTCACCCCGAATGGGATGTGTATGCCCAGACGTGGGTCCCATGCTCTTTATAACGATGTGTTTAAAACTGGAATGGCATGGGGTGCAAAGAAACTATGGATTTAGGCCCAGATTTCTGTACTGGGGTAAATGTTTGACACCAGCCTATTTTCACCCTAGACCACTTGGAGCCTTGGCAGGGGAAGGAAGAAAATTCTCAGAACTTCAGTTGAGGCCTGCTTTGTAACTGAGAGGACTGCCCTGCTGTTGAGGGCCTGCCTTGCTACTTGATCCCAGGGCTACCAGAGTAACTCTAAGGTCCCCTTTTCTGAGCTACGGGAACACAACAGGCTCCAATCACCTTGAACCTTGGACCTGGACTTTGGCTGAAGTGAGTCCTGCGCTCCAAGTAGTGCCCAACCAGCAACCAGCCCTAGCCCCTTGGAAGGGGTGTTAAAAGTGCCTAAACAGCCAAAATGTGAAACTTGGGAGTAAGAACATTTTCTACCAAAAAAAGTGGGCTGAGAACTGACAGGAGACCCCAACCTACCTGCTCACTGGTCTGCCTGAGGTCCATCGCCAGTCGGCTTGAGTGACAAGTATTGCGATTGTTCCTCGAGAAGGGTCTTCACCCCCTCAATCAAAAACCCAATTTCCTTCAGTGATGTTCCCTCTCATCTGGGAGAATGGCTGTGAAGGACACCATTCCTGGATCCCAGCAGTTCTTCAAGTACTCTTCAGAGGTTGTTCTTATTTTGCCATGAGGAAAGTGAAACCAAGTGGGGTAATTTGTGACCCACTCTTAGAGTCCTTTTCCAGACAGGGCATGTTGATGCCACTGTTGGTGTTTGATGAGGTTTCCTTTCAGAAGTGCTTCTTCCTTCTGCAAAACAGAAACAGTGTTTGATGAAGGTGAAAGCTTCCACAGCAGGTAGTGACGCTGCCAGAGACGTAGCTACAAATGCTGCAGAAGGTGTAGTGGCACCAGAGCCCGCAGCCCTTGGGGGCCAATTGAATCCTGTTAATTCCTGTATTTTACTACACCAACAGCAGCCAAAGGAGCCATCTTCCTTGCCTGTAACAAGGGTCCATGTCGTCCTTGCTGCGCTACTGGATGAGGTTGTCTACAAACTGAAGCACCCAAAGCATAAATACAATGAAGTGAGAAGACTTCGCACCTGGCTGTCATTAGCCTTGTGGAGTGGCACTCTGGGGAAAGAAAAAAAAGACAGTCCCTGCCTAGAAGATTCCCTCTGAACAACAAAAGAGACCTCCCCCTTATAACTTACACCCACCCACAATTAGCAAAACAGCAGTAGTCATGAATGATCAACATGCCCTTTTTAGGTCTCGCCCTGGAATTAGCATCCAAAGGATGCTTCCAGGGTTGGAGACGTATAGTCAGCTGTCTCGAGGGAAGGACGGACGAGAAGGTGCACGAGCGCAGTCCAGGCTGGATTGGTGTGCGCGAACGCGCACGTTCCGTCCTGCGCCGCCCTCCCACCCTACCGCGCATGCATGCATGCACACAGACAGACACAGACAGACACAGACACACACACACACACACACGCGCGCGCACTCGCACTTACACTTACACAGACACGCAGGCACCCAGACAGGCAACCCCCTCCTCCCCCACAGTCACACACGCATACACACAGACTCCAAGACACACGCACGCTCACACACATACACAGGCCGCCGCCGCGCGCGCGCCCACACATGCCCCCCTCCCGCCCTCGCAGGCCAGCCACAAAGCGAAGCCCCACTCACCGGCAGCAGGACTCTTCCTCCATTCTTCGGCACCGGGGCGCAGGGTAGGATCCTGCCTGCTCCGGTGCTGCAACCAATCGCGGCTCTTCCGGCTCTTCCGTGGGAGGCGGGGTAGGCTCCCGCCCTCCTACTTCCTGTTTCCTGTTGTCGCGCCGGCCTGCCTGACTTCCTGCTCGCAGGCCGGCAGAGTAACAGTCACAGAAGCCCTTCCCTCTCGCCCCTCCCTCCCCAGCGGTTTAAATGCCAGTGTCTCGCGCCTCTTGAGCGCCACTGCGTCATCCGTCCATATAACTCAGCGGGTTATTGCATCAGCTGCTGTAATCTGCCTTGGTTTCGTTAATAGCGATACCCGCAACGTAGCGCGATATAAACACAGCAGGTGGTTGTTAAACTGCTCATTGGGCTAATGCTCCTGCCGCGCTAACGTGAGCTCGAGCCGCAGTCGGTTAGATCCGACCTGGGACCAAGTAGACGAGGCAGACACATAGAATAGAACAGAACAGCAATAAAGTTTGATGAGTTTAAAATTCTACTATACAATTCTTTAATTGCGGATGTAGTTTTGATGAAAACGTTATTACTTTTTGAGGAGTCGAGTCGGTTATTACTTTTGGTCCCTTGAGCTGTTGGTAATGATTGGTCGTTGTGTATTGCTGTACCTTATGTTTCTTGACGTTCACAATGAAAAGGACGTGGATGTACACACAGGAGTACTTCCCCATAGGGGAACAGGGAGACTTAATTTTGACACGTCGGTACGGCCGGAGTCCTGGTGAGTGTTCTCCATGCACAGCCTGGTTCGTGATTGACTTGTCCTTAGTCCCACAGGCTTTTCGAGCCCCCCCCCTCACACCACTCCGGGCATAATATGCTGCCTGCTGTTTCTTGCATTTGCGCCTTCAAGATTAAGGGAATCTGTCGTAAAAGATATTCAGGCAATGGAATGTTAGCAAGGCTGACTCGGCATTTCATGCTTCTGATAAAATGTGTTCTTGAGTTCAGGGCCTCCAAGAACCACCTCCTCGACAAACAGCTTGATTTGAAGAAGTGTTAGACTTTTAAATAATTCACAAAAAACATCTGTTAGCATTCCTGGAAATCTTGAAAATCCTGCATGCGTAAACTAGGCATATGTTATTATGCGCGAGTAATATTTCTTTCTCTCCTTGGGAATATATGTTTTCTCTTCATTCATTTCAATTTAGCAAACTAAGTGAGTTCCTTTAGTTCCGGTCCCACTATTTCTGTTTACATCGGTCTTTTATTTTCATGGGAGGTCCAATCATCCTGTGTAAATCTGCTCCTTCACTTCAGAGGTATGTCCCCTTTTTTAGGTCTCGCCCTGGCCTCCAGAGCTGCACTCTGATCTCAATGCTGCTCCATTTTGCTGCTGCATAAGTCATAGGTGGGCTGCATCATTATATGTCAATATGCAACATATTTTATATGTCCCTTTTTATAAAAACAAAACGTAACTACTGCAACAAAAAAATAGCCAATGCCATTTACAATACTAAAAGCTCAAACTTTGCCTAATGCGAGACCTATTGCATTGCAAATGCTTGTTAATAAAGGTGGCTGCTGCATTTTTAAAGCAGCCCAATCTCCAACCTCTCACACTTCAGTGTCTGAGGCTATACCTTTCTAATCTAAAATGCAAGTAAATAAAAGATTGCAGACTGAGAAGGATGTACTACAACATCCATCTTGTGCTATTTTTTACCAGGGGCATTCAAAATGTATTCCACTGATCTTTTTAACCAGACAACACGATTACCATGTAGTCTTTACACTAGTCCGCATGCACATAGCACACACATGACACACACAGGTATATCAGTGCGCGGCCTGGGCATTGCTTTTAAGCATTCTGTTAGGGATATCCATCAGAACAGTATGCTGCCTCCACCCCTTAATATATATGACCCAACACATGGAGGATAGTCCCATGTCAACTATGAAATGCAGTTTATATACCACTCCAGACCTCACCTCCAGACTTCGGGTTTCAGGGTCACTTACAAGGCCTATGCCTCAGGGTGGACGCAGGAGTATCGTATTGGCTGGGCCAAAAATGTCAGGATACAAGATAACCTACATTTGAGATGACCTAGGGTAGGGGGTGCATATCTATAATACCATACATGAGACATACCCGTTCCGATAACCACACAAGCAACAAAGTTGAACCTTGGTTGGATGAACACTCTGAGGTCTTCTATAACCCACACAAATTGTAGTTTGACTGCAGAAAGTCATGCAAGATGGATGTTTTAGCCACAATAATAGACAAAATAATATATCCTTACAGTTGCTTGGTATTGAGGTCATGTGGATTGGCCAAAATGAACTCCTACCCACACCAGAACAGGTTCACACAATCTTCCTAATAGCACCGCATTTAACTATTATTCTCCACTGATCATGCACCATCTCTAGTTCCAGAACATTTAAGCTTTCAGCTATTCGGGCCACAAGAGGTAAATTCTACAATTGGAAAACAAGCTTGCCTACAGCACAACTAGGCCCAAATGTCCTTAGAGGTCTGTTTAAATAACTGTTCTCCACACTAGTTGGAAAAAAATCTCTAGGAGCAGCGATCCAATAGAGATCTAATAGTTTATAAATGGTTTATTTTAAAAAGTACAATATAATCTGCCAGTGGCACTAAACATAACCTCCTCTAAAGTGTTCTTACTTTCACTTTACCAATGGTATAAAATATGTCTTGGTCTGAAATAAGGGTGTATGCCAGAGTAAACCTCTCAGGCTAATCTTCAGCAAGGTGAGAGTCTTTGCAGACAAGAGACAGATCAGCCAAACCTTAAGATCACAAGGTGTGCAAGCCAGTCGTTCTCCTCAACAAAATTATTATTGTAAATTAGAAACAGGTCCTCCTATAGGCAAGATAGTCAGTAAGCCTAAGAGGGTTCACAAAGGAACAGAACTAGTTTAACTGCTTCCTTTTTGTGGCCATTTAATGCATGGTTGGTATGTTAAGTATATCTTGTCATTATTTACATTATTAAATACCATTGTATGATACAATATGTTTGTGTTTTACGGTTTGTATACACAATGTATCAACTTAAAACAGGGATTCCTGCCATCTTACATTGTTAGGGATATTGTAATTAATATAGAAGATGAAGTAATGTAGTATTTTACATAGAAAATTATGTCTGCCATAAAAAGAGCGGATGGCGGGTGGGAGTTAAATTTAAATTACTATATTGATAGCCGTAAAGGTAAGGGTATTTTTAGTGCACACTTTGTGATATAAACACCCATATTTCACAAGGAACCGTAAAATATGGAACACATTTCACAGGTCATTGTAATCATTATAATAACCACAGCTCCAAGCCACACTGCAGAGCTTTACCACTAACCATTGATTAATCGAAATTCTATTAATTAAAGGTAAACAAAACCTGAGTGCTCTGATAGAATGCCCAGCTGCAGTTAACAATCTCACCTTTCCCACGGCAGAATATATATTTTTAACAAAATAAGGATGGATCTTCTAAAGTTCTACATTCTTAACCTATTTAAATGTTAATAGTGGTCATGGACTACATCGTCTCCTCTCTCAACCAATGCAGTCAATATACCGGTCTATGATATCTTCTCTCTCACCCTGTGCAGTCAATAGCCCGGTCTACAACAGCCCCTCCGCTCTCAGCCAATGCAGTCAATACACTGGTCTTTATATTGACTTGTAACTCAAAGACTAGTTCAACAAGAAGACTCAAACGGCATGCTAATGGCCCGAAGATACAGCAAAGAACTCTGCAACAAAAAAGCACCTGCTACAAGACAAAAGAAGAGGATAGTATCATGTGCGTAAACTAACAACATAAATGTCATTGGTTGGCCGATATGGCTTTTAATTATTTTGAGGAATATGGAATAGAATGAGAGTAACAATGTAAACATTATCGTTTAAGATAATAGCTTATTTACAAATTAACACATAACCGACAAGATAGTTTTCTTCTTCTGTGCAAAGCATGCTCCCATAATTACATTTGTACAGAAAATGAACTCCGAAGAAATAATTAAGCCACTTGAAGAGTGGTAATAATGCATTTTCCATTCCACAGTGAAAGACTCCATTTTACAAGATGTATCACCTAATGCAACACTATACACCACATGCTTCTTTCACTCAACAGGCCTTGAGCAGACTTAAAGCACAGGTAGTACATACATATGTCTAAACTGCGTACATCACCGTTGATGCTCTGCTGTAAAATAGTCTGCAGAGAGATATCTTAAGAAACTGCATGTTCTAAGATCTCTCCACACAACAAAAGACATGTTACTTACTATACTTGATGTGTGTAAGAGAACTATTGATTACAGATTGCTTTGGAAAGTTGATTCATTTTTCTTCAAACTGACGTTACTGCCTCGACATTTTCAGCCAGGTCACTGCACCCTAGATTACGGTTTTTGACGCATTGAATAGATATTTTCTTTTTCTATTTTCATCATAGATGAAATAACTACAGTATCACTGCTACTATATACCTGCTACAATTGTTCCCATTACGACTTATAATAAAATGAAATTGACAAATAGAAAGCAATGTCCATAGCTGTGGTTTCAAATCGCTGTAAGGAACAATTACCATTATTATGCCAACTCAAAGGTCCTCATTGAACCTGGAAGATACAAACCTGTTACCCAGAAACAGATCTCGTCAAGACAGGCTAACTCACTGTGCATTCACCATTACATGCACCAGAATGTATGATTTCAGTAAGCATCGAATATATTATTTCTGATAAAACTATAATTACTTTTTGATGCTCAATATTGAAAGCTTTATAATTAGTAAGTTTGCTAGGAAGACAATACATGTCAATGGTCAATGCCCACATAATAGCAGTACAACAACTGTTGCATCTATCGATCCTCCCTGCTTGTCACAGAACTCTTGGCGGACTCCACTGACTCCTGCGAATACCCCGCACTCTACATTTGCATCAACTCATTAGACCTTTGTAACTTGCACATTTTTTACAACCCTCCAGTTCCTAACGACTCTTTCACCGATCACCTCTTGGAAATCACCACAACTAAGATTTCCTCCAATGCCACAGAGATTTTCCTGGGTGATTTCAACCTGCACTGGAATGACACTAAAGATCCCTACGTTAACACCATCAAAGACCTCCTAACAGACCAAGCCCTAACTCAAGCCTGCTCTCTGCCAACCCACTCTAAAGGGGCCATCCTTGACTGGATCATTTCTAAGGAATCCTCAGTCAAGCTTATCTCCATAGACCCATGTGACTGGTCTGACAATCACTCCATCTCTTTCATTTTACCCGGGACCCGCAAGACAAAGACGTTGCAACCGGTAATTCCCAAACGCTGGACCAGAGATACTAAGAACCTCGACCTTATGAAGCTAGAGGCTCGCTGCAAATCTGATCTCCCACCCTCGCACATAACCTCGGTCAGCGACCTCAATGAACATTACTCGTCGTCCATCTCAAACATTCTGGACGACCTTGCCCCTCTAAAACTAAAAAAAACACAAATCAAGTACAGAAACCCCTGGTTCACTGGTTCCCTCAACATGGAGAGGAGATCTCTACGGCAATCGGAAAGAATCTGGAGACAACACCCCTCTGCAACGCATCTAAAACTTCTCCGCCACACGAGAAATGCCTACAACAAGCGCATCCTCAATTCCAAAAAAGAATACTTTAGTTCGGAATTGGGGAACGCCAAAAATAGACCCCGCAAGCTCTTTGAACTTGTCAAACTCCAATCTAATAAACTGGCTAAAACACCGAAAGAATCCCCCAAATCCCTAATATCATCAGAGGAATTCTCCTCTTTCTTCGCTGATAAAACCACGGCATTAGGAATTGAACTCAGTACCTCCACTTACTCTCATCCCGCTCCTGATCTGCCCCCTTTTCTGCACCACCCCCTTTGGCCCCACCTATAAACCAAGGCCACTGGACTGACTTCAAATACTATAACGAAGACTCAATCTCCAAAATCCTCTCTACCTTATACCCAGATAACCACTTTAATGACCGGCTACACTCCAACTGCCTCGCTGCCACCTCCCAATCCATCGTTCCCTGCTGGACTGCAATAATCAACGCCTCTCTCCAGCAGGATTTCAATCCCGGACCCTTTGAAAGCCGGCCAAGTCCTCCCTATTTTGAAAAAAAACATCCCTGGATCCAGCCTTCCCTGACAATTTCAGACCTATCTCCAACATCACGCTATTAGCCAAAGTATTGGAGAAGTGTGTACAACAGCAACTAAGTCAGCACATCAACAACTTCCACCTACTTGATGACTTCCCATCTGGATTCAGACCAGGGCACAGCACTGAAACTACTATGCTCCACATCATGGACGATGCCCTTCAAGCCCTAGACCAAGGCAAAAGGAGTAGTTTCTGTCCTGTAACTCCAGTTCTGTAGTAGGGGTATCTCTGTTATAGTCATAATCTAGTGAATAGTCCCGCCCATGTGAGTGGACCCCGGAGCAATCAAAAATTATCTCTTAAGTTGTCAAACCATGCAGAACTGCATCGACACTTAAGAGAGAATTTAAAGACAGATAATGCAGCCTATATCCACAGACTACACTGTCCAGTACTTCAACTAGAAATTCCACCAAAATCCACAAACAGCACAGCCTGTCCAGGGTTTTCCAAGAGAAAAACCTTGCCTTTAACAGCAAAACCCTCTGGAATGATAGAGAGGAAGAAGTGGACAGACAAGCCCCATAGGCTGCCATTATGTGGCTCAGAACAGGATACTGTGCCTTTAAGAGAACTTTCCAGAAGTCAGACAGTATCCCAGAATGCACTGCAGGTCCCTTTTACTTTCAGTTCTTTTTGAAGGCGTAACACGCCAGACCTGTAGCATTTCTTACGTGAATATCTCTCTCCACTGGGGAGGAGGGCGGGCGCTTATGACTATAACAGAGATACCCCTACTACAGAACTGGAGATACAGGACAGAAACTACTCCTTCTGTGTACAGTCATAATCTAGTGTATAGAATGGCAAGCCCATCCCCACACTAAAGCGGCGGTGGAGAAAAGAGAAATAACACCACTACTGTGCGAACAGATTTTGCAGCGAAGCCTGCCAACCTGAGCGTCTGCCCTGGCATCAGTGTCCAGGCAGTAATGCTTAGCAAAGGTATGGACCGACTTCCAAGTGGCCGCCTTACAGATTTCTGCAATTGGAACATTACGGAGCAAAGCAGTCGTGGCAGCTTTGCCCCTGGTGGAATGAGCCTTAGGTTTACCCCCTAAGGTCTTATTAGCCTTTTGGTAACACAATTGTATACAGGACACAATCCACCTCGAGATGGACTGTTTAGAGGTAGCAAGACCCGTCCTGACTTATCCATAATTGATAAACAATTGGTCTGACCTACGAATATCCTTGGTTTTATCCAGATAAAATTTCAACACCCTCCTAACATCCAGGGAATGTAGAGACCGTTCCGCTGGAGAGGAAGGATTCTGAAAAAACGTAGGTAAAGTTATGGTCTGGTTAACATGAAAGTCAGATATAACTTTTGGAAGAAATTTAGGGTGAGTACGCATAACAACCTTAGCAGCATGAAATACAGTATAAGGTTCTTGGCAACACAACGCCTGAATTTCACTCACCTTGCGGGCCGATGTAATGGCCACGAGGAACGCCACCTTCCTGGACAGGTGCTGCAACGAAGCCTTATAAATAGGTTCAAAAGGCTCCTTCATCAATCTGGACAGCACCACATTAAATTCCCATGAAGACGAAGGAAGCCGGACAGGAGGGAACACTTTCTTCAAGCCTTCCAAAATATCTTTGATCACAGGGATCTGAAAGAAGGAAGTCTGTGAAGGGCATTTCCTGTAGGCAGTCAGCGCAGCCAGATAAACCTAAATGGAATGGACATTAAGGCCAGACTGCGCCAGATGTAGAAGATGCGGAAGGATGACATCTTCCTTACATGTCGTTGGGTCATAGTTCTTGGACTTGCACCAGATGCAAAACCTCTTCCACTTGTAAGCATAAGAAGTCCTAGTGGAAGGTCGCTTAGCCTCCTTCAGTATGTCCATGCAATCTTCTGGTAGATTCAGATGGCCATATTGCACTATCTCAGGAGCCATGCCGCCAAACTCAAAGACGAGAGGTTGGGGTGCAACATCTGCCCCCCGAACTTCGTGAGAAGGTCCGGCCTGCACGGCAGCCGTATGTCAGGAAGGGGAGACCAGTGAAGCAGGTCCGTGAACCACCACTGTCTGGGCCATTCCGGGGCAATCAGGATCATCCGCGCCCTGGACTGGGACAGTTTGATGAGCACCGCCGGAATCAGGGGAATGGGTGGAAAAGCGTACAGAAAGCTGTTCGACCAGTTGATCCATAACGCATTCCCCAGTGTCCCCGGCTGGTAGTACCTAGAGGCGAAGTCTCGGCATTTGCTGTTTTCGGCGGTGGTGAACAGATCTACGTCTGGAGACCCCCACCTTGCGAAGACTTCTCCTAGTACTTCGTCGTGTATGACCCATTCGTGGCTTTCCTGAATCAGTCTGCTCAGTGCGTCTGCCTGAACATTCTGCACACCTGGTAGATGGGTAGCCGTTATCGTCAGTCCTCTGGCTAGAAGCCAGTGCCAGATCGCCTGCGCCTCCTGCGACAGAGTGTGCGATCTCGACCCCCCATGCTTGTAGAGGTAATACATTGTGGTCGTATTGTCCGTCTGTACAAGCAGGGAGTTGGTTCGGAAGGACGGATGAAAGGCCTTCAGTGCCAAGTGAACAGCTCTGAGTTCCAGGAAATTGATGTGGTACGTGGACTCCGTCGGGGACCACGTTCCCTGAATCTGTAGGTCTCCGGAGTGCGCCCCCCAGCCATGGAGAGACGCATCCGTCACGATAGTCTGTGTGGGAATGTCCTTGTGGAAGGGAACCCCTCTGAGGAGATTCTCCGCTGAACACCACCACTTCAGAGACTGAAGAGCATGCAGAGACAGTCGTATCCTGTCGTCCCAAGATCGTTTCCTCTGATCCCACTGATCCTCCAAGCACTCCTGCAATGGTCTCAAGTGCAGCCGTGCGTGTGGCGTGAGGAAGATACAAGAGGCCATCGATCCCAGTAGAGAAGACACCGTCCTCACTGTTGTAGATGGAGTGGTCATAAGAGCCTGAGCCTTCGGAAGGAGTGATAATCGTCTCTCCTCCGAAGGAGACACGCTTGCTGACAGCGTATTGATGGAGGCTCCCAAGTACTGAATGCACTGGACCGGAGTCGGGACTGACTTGGACATGTTGATGTGCAACCCCAACTTGTTCAAGAGAACGCACGTCTTCTGGAAGTGCTTTTGAGCTTCCGAGAAGGAGGAGGCCTTGATCAACCAATCGTCCAGGTACGGGTAGACAAGCACCTTGTTTTTCCTCAGGTGTGCCGCTACCACTGCCATGCACTTCGAGAATGTTCTGGGTGCAGACTTCAGCCCGAATGGCAATACTGCGTATTGATAATGATTGGCGCCGACTTGGAATCGCAGGAACTTCCTGTGTTTGTGTGCAATGGGCACATGGAAGTACGCATCCTGTAGGTCTATAGCACATAGCCAGTCTACCTGTTGCAGCTGAGGATAAATCTGATGCAACGACAGCATGCAAAACTTCTCTCTGCGAATCCACTTTTTTGCTAGACGCAAATCCAGAATGGGCCTGAACTCGTTCTTGTTCTTCTTGCGAACCAGAAAGAACCGGGAGTACAGACCTCTTCCTCTTTGAGACAGAGGTACGTCTTCTATCGCCCTTTTCCTTAAGAGGATATAGGCCTCCGCCTAGAGCTCTCGTAGTTGAAACTGCGAGCTGACCGGAGGAATCGCTAGAGGCGGGCTCGTGAAATGAAGACTGTATCCATTGCAAACAATATTCAGCACCCACTTGTCCTGAGTAATTTTTCTCCACTCTGCCAGGAAAAATTTAACGCTTCCCCCCCACCGGAGTTTGTAACGGATGTAGAGGAAGTAACCGCTCAGGGTCGAGACTCAGCCAGGCCTTTGTTCGCTGTAACGGACTGCTGGCCGCCTCTACCCTTCTGGCACTTCTGGAAGGGCCTCCGGAACTGCTGCTGCTGTTGTTGCTGCTGTCCCGAAGCCTGCCCTCGCCCTCTGCCCTGTGCCCCGAACCATCTCTGGAACGGGTGGTAGGACTTCTTCTCTTTGGGCTTCTCCAACCCAACAGCCGTCAGGGTCTCGGCCTCCGCTTTCATGCGGGCCATCTCATCGTCCGTATCCTTGCCGAACAGAGTTTCCCCCGAGAAGGGTAGATTGGCCACTCGCTGCTGAGCCTCCGGCTTGAGTGATGTGAGCCTAAGCCAAGCATGGCGCCGTTGGTTGATCCCATGGCAGTACCCATGTGTCGCCAAAAGGGACACATCAGCAGCCGCGCTGATGACCTGGTTCGACACCAGCATCCCCTCCTTCAGGATCTCCTGAAAATCCTCCTTCTTCTCTCGGGGAAGGAGTTCCGTGAACTGCTGGAGGGACTCCCACAGGGCACGATCATACCACTCTAGCAGAGCAGCATTGCTAGACGCCTTCATAGCCGTAGATGCTGTCCCACAGGCCTTCCTGCCAGCTGAGTCAATCCATCGGCTCTCCTTATCAGGAGGTACAGTAGATGACGGGGAGGTAGCATGTTGTTTCCTGGCCGCCGTCACAATAACAGAGTCCGGAATCGGATCCATCCTCAGAAAAGCCGGGTCGGAATCCGGGGTCCTGTACTTTTTAAGGAGCTGGGAGGGAGCGGCCTTCGTCACTGCTGGTGTGAGGAACAGCTCTTCCGTTGGCTCTACCAATCCCGGTACCAGATGTAGTAAAGGGCGAGCCAAATGCTTCTTATGAAGTGTCTCAAAAATCACGGACGTCGTGGGTGTTGGAGCCATCACCGTGATACCCAACTTTGCTGCACCCCGCAGGAGAACATCCTGGAACGTGCTGATGTCATCCACCGGGGACACTCTCATCCCCCGGGACTCCGACAAAGTCGGTGAATAGGTCCTGCTCCTGGAAGAGTCCATGCAGGACCGAGATCCGCGCCTCCTGTGGCGCCGTCTTGACCGCGTGGAAGACCTGTGATGACTTCGCGATCTCCCCCTCCGTCCGGAGCACAATCGCGACCTCCTTGGCTTCGGTCGCTCCGCCGGTTCCACCGGGGTGGGCGACTTTGGCTTGGCTGGGGCCCTCGGCCGAGGGGTCCCCTTAGGAGGAGTCGGATATCGTGGCAGTGAAGCCGTCCTCGGAGGAATCGGAGGAGGCTTGTCAGCCGGCAGCTGAGGTTGAGGTAGGGGTTGTGGCGGAAGTGGTGGAAGTGGAGGCGGGGTGGGAGCCCGCGGAGGAGGACCTCTCGGCAATGGAGGAGGCGGAGGAGGCGTAACCGACTTCTGCCTAGAAGGGGTATACACTATGGAGTACACCGAGCCCGGTGACCCGCCCTCCTGTCTAGGCTGGGACGTTGGATTGTCTCCCATAGGCACTTGGCGCCTGCTAGACTGACTCCTGGAGCCAGGACTCCTTCTGCGCCTTCTCGGCGTCTAAGAACGGCGACCCGACGGCGAGCGTCGGCCCCTCGACGGCGAGCGTCTTCTCCTCGACGGCGAACGCCTCTCCCTCGACGGCGAATGCCTTCGCCTCGACGGCGACCTTCTTCGCCTCGACGGCGACCTCCTACACCTCGACGGCGACCTCATGCACCTCAACGGCGATCTTCTCCTCGACGTCAAGGATCCCCTCGACGACGATCGTCTCCTCTTCGACGACGGCGAACGGCGGTGTCGCCTTGGCGGCGAGCGCCGACACCGGGCCACCTCTCGACGTCGATTACTCGACGACGATGAGGACGAGGACGAAATCGTGTTCAGTTCCCTCGACGCCGAACGTCGACGTCGCTTCGACCCAGAGCCCTGGGGAGACGGGGAACAGACTGCAGTCATCTCTCTCGACGCCGTAGTCGGTGCAATCGACGCAGACGGAGAATGGGGATGTTTGCCAGTCTTCCTGCCTCTGGGGAGCCCCCCAGAGGCCTCAGCATGGGCAGCCGAAGCCCTTCCAGACCCACCTTGTGCCTTCAGTCTTCTGTCTTCGAGGCCCTGAAGCCTGATCTTCATCCTATCCCTCAGCGTCTTGCTAGAGAAACCCTGACAAATGTCACACTCCTCTAGGACATGGGATGAAGGAAGGCAGATGATACACACCTCGTGTGGGTCTGACTTGGCCTTCTTCCTGGAGCACTCTGGGCATTTGTCGAATAATGCAGGCATAATGACAATCAAGAAGTGCACCAAAATACACACAAGGAAGAAAAGCTCCAAGTACTTCTAGAAAACTAGAAAACAGTGAAAAATCACCAAATAAACCCTTGAAAAGGGAGAGCTCAATGTTCCAGGGTCCTGCTTGCAGGAGCCGGAAAAAAGAACTGAAAGTAAAAGGGACCTGCAGTGCATTCTGGGATACTGTGAGACTTCTGGAAAGTTCTCTTAAAGGCACAGTATCCTGTTCTGAGCCACATAATGGCAGCCTATGGGGCTTGTCTGTCCACTTCTTCCTCTCTATCATTCCAGAGGGTTTTGCTGTTAAAGGCAAGGTTTTTCTCTTGGAAAACCCTGGACAGGCTGTGCTGTTTGTGGATTTTGGTGGAATTTCTAGTTGAAGTACTGGACAGTGTAGTCTGTGGATATAGGCTGCATTATCTGTCTTTAAATTCTCTCTTAAGTGTCGATGCAGTTCTGCATGGTTTGACAATTTAAGAGATTATTTTTGATTGCTCTGGGGTCCACCCACATGGGCCGGACTATTCACTAGATTATGACTATACACAGAGATCCCCTACTACAGAACCTGCCTTCTAATCCTCCTTGATCTATCCTCCGCCTTCGATATGGTCAACCATGAAAAACTACTTGAAAGCCTCAAACTCAGAATGGGTCTGGCGTAGTCCTAGAATGGTTCAGGCCCTTCCTCCACAACTGCTTTCAGAGATTCCTCATCAACGGCAACCTATCAGCACCCACCCCGGTCACAGTTGGAGTCCCCCAAGGTTCAACCCTGTACCCCACCCTCTTTAATCTTTACTTAGAGCCACTCACCGAAGTTCTTCGTACCGCCAACATCTCCTACCATATGTATGCGGACCATACCCAAAGATACATCAATATCTCATCGCTGGAGGAGATCCTCTCCCTGAATGAGACCCTGAAACTGACTGTCCAATGGCTAGCCAATAACCAACCCACACTTAACGCAAGGAAAACTGAATTTCTCCTAATCTCCCCTTCAAAAGTCAATGTGGAGATTCAGACGTGGATCAAGGCCATCACAGCCCTGTACTGCCCGCCGACCGTTGTGGACTCTGCCAAATCCCTGGGCATAATCCTCTACTGTAACCTGAACATGCAATACCACATTAACTCGATGGCTAAAGCAGCCAGATTCCACCTGAGCTACCTTTGGAAGCTGAAACCTTTCATCAATGCTCCTGACTTAAAAACGGCAGTTCAAGCACTAGTCATCTCTCGACTGGAATATGGTTGTTCCACCCTTACAGGATTACCCAAGATCTCCTTAGCACCTCTAAAAGCCTGTCTCAATGCGGCCGCAAGACTACTCAGTTTCAGTTTTATTAAATTAGCACAGTTACTTAAAACCATTGCTATAAAATATCAGCATTGGCACAATTATCATATTAAAAGGCGAAACTGGAAGAACAAACTATCCAGGTTTAAGGTCCTATATATATAAAAGCAGTCTTGTAGTTACCAATGTAATCGCATTACTGTGCTAGGCCTGAAATAAAATGGATTTAAAACCAGACTACTCACAGGCACCAGGAAATTCAACCACATCTCCCCGCACATGAAAGTGCTGAACTGGCTCCCTTTAGAGGCCAGAATCCAGTTGAAACTGGCATGCATTACACACAATTCTTTACACAAACTCCCCTGCTTATCTGGCATAGAAACTAGTGGTATCTGGAGGAAGCAGGAACTCCCGATCCGCAAGAAACCTCTTACTCCAACCTGCCTTCTTTCAGAAAAAAAAAACCTACAATAGAGCAGCACCAATAATTTGGAACTCTTTCACACCCACTATCAGAAGAATCCCTTCTCTAGCACGTTTCAAAAAAGAGGCCAAAAACTTCCTCATGGGTAAATTCCTCGTCTAAGGCCTGCCCTCATCCACCACATTGTGCCAGATGAATCTAAGACTATCGCTTCTTCCACAGATCACCAATTCTGCCCTCCGAGAATAAGTGGGACCTTTGTTTTTACTGACTCTAATGGTGATTGTAACCGTACACCTGTATCCCTCTCTTTCCCTTTATTCTCAGCACCCCGTAACCCTCGCATCCTTTCTGTTGATTATGCATATTACTGCACTTGAAACTTTTGTTTTGTTCACCACTGTATACCTTGTAAAGCGCTCTGATACCCTCACGGGTCAAGTTTGCGCTCTATAAAACACAAAAATAAATAAATAATGAAATAAATATGTTGCTCTAACAAGGTTTTAATGCACCACTACAAATCAGGGACAAGTGACTTTACAAGTGAGTGAGTGGGTGTCTGGATTGCTGAATGAGTGAGTGACTGTGTGTAAGTGGGTGTATGAGTAAGTGAGTGGCTGTTTGCGTGGGCGTTTAGTTAAGTGAGTTGGTGTGTGAGTGGCAGTATTGGAGAGGGAGTGTTTGTGTGAATGGCTGTAAGGGTAAGTGAATGGATATGGGAGCGTTTGTATAGATGTGTGAATGGGTATGTAAGTGGTTGTGTTGGTGTGTGAGTGAGTGTATGAGTGTGTGTATGGTTGAGTGAGTGGCTATGTTGAGAGGCTGTATGGGTGAGTGAGTGGGTATGTGAGTGGCTGTATAAGTGAATACGTCTGTGTGAAGTAGCTGTATGGGTGAGTGTGTGGCTCTATGATGGTGGTATGGGTGAATGACTGGTAGTACGAGTGGCTGTATGAGTGGGTGGGTGAGTGGCTCTATGAAGGAGTGAGTGATTTTGTGAGCAGTTGTACAGGTCTGTTAATGGTTATGTGAGAGGTTGTGTGGGTGTTTGAGAGGTTGTATAGTGTTGAGAGTGAGTGTGTGGATGATGTCATCAGTGATGTCATTTGAGATGTCACTGACCGTGTCATAAGTGATGTAATATGTGAGATTATAAGCAGTGTATTGCAGCGGCGTAAGTTATAGTTAGCTCGGGTAACTAGAACTGCTGAATGTCACTTGTTTTGTAAGAGTGAAATGTGAGCATAACTATAACACCCCTGTAACCTTTGCTTATTTCAGTGAATTTCTAAGGTTTTTGTTTTAATTCAAATTCCCAACTATAACATCCCTGAAGCCTTTGTTTTTTTCAGTGAATTTCACAGGTTTTTTTAAATAGTATTTCCTAACTGTAACCTATGAAAATGAGTGAGTGAGTGCAAGAGTGTCTCAGTGGGTGTGTGGCTGAGTTTGTGAGTGTCGTAATGGGTGAGCGAGTGCCTGACTGGGTCTGGGAATGCCTGCGTAAGTGCCTCATTGGGTATGTGAGTGGGTTTGTGAGTGCATTTGTGAGTAGATGTGTGAGTGTCTAAATGAGTGCCTGAGTGAGCATCTGAGTGGGTGGATGTGTGAGTCTGTAGGTGGTTCTGTGAGTGGGTTCATGTGATTCTAAGTGGCTCTGTGTGAGTGTGTGTCTGTCCGAGTGGTCTGTGAATGGGTGTTTGAGTCTCTGGGAGGGTATGTAAGTAGGTGCATGAGTCTCTCAGTGGGTCTTTGAGTGTGTGTGTGGGTCTGTGAGTGTGTGTGCGAGTGGCCAGGACACATTTGAATGGGTGTGGGGGGCCACCCAGCTTCCCACCCCAGGCTGACTTTGGCCCCAGGGACACCATCCGCCAGGACCCACCATAATTCAATAGGGGAGGGGGCCAGACTGCCCCCTCCACTGCCGATTTGAGCCCCGGACACCTCAGATGAAACCTCCTCTTCCAACACACAAGAGCACTTTTAAAGCTCTCACCTGCTGGACTGGACTGCCTGTTTTTGCTTGGCGGGAGCTGTCGAAGCTCCTACCAAGCTCAGTGATCCACAGTGATCCACAGCTGGATATGATTGGACGTGCGGGTGGTTTTATTAGAGTCTTATGAATTTTCGGTAGAAAATACATCGTTGGCATGATGGGGTGCAAGACTGTTAGGAAATTCTTTTCTTCCTTACTCAATAAGCCATTTTCATACCAGTTTTCAATGCGCTTGTGTAAAGTTCTTGTCATTTCTGGAGTTGGATAACGTTGAATTACTTTATAGTTTGATGTATCAAGCAGTTGTCGTTTGGCTTCTTCTAGATAATCAACTTTGTTTTGGATGACAATATTGCCGCCTTTATCAGCCGGCTTGATCTCTATGATGGCATTGGTTTGTAAATTTTTCAGTGCCGCTCTTTCCTTTTGAGTTAGATTTTCTTTACCACTGATAGTGTTTTTCATGGTTTCCAATTCCGTCACAACTAGGTCATGAAAGACATCTACACGATTCCCTGGATATAACGTAGGGCAAAATTTTGATTTATTTTTTAAGTTTGTTTTAGGATGGGAGTCAATTACATGTCCCATTTGAGACACTATTTGAGTGTTGGACTGTTCAGTTTGTTCTATTTGATGTGTTAGTTCATAAGCCACCTGGAGACTATTGGCATCTGCCACTCGGAATTCCTCTGATTCACTGTTGGTGTTGGACTCATTTGATTTGTCATTTTTATCTCCACTTTTGTTCTTCACAAAGTACTTTTTGAGTTTTAATTTTCGAATGTACTTATACACATCAATTCTCGTTTCCACTTCGTCCTGGTGTTTGTCAGGACAGAAGGTAAGTCCTTTTTGTAACAGATTCTCCTCAGTTTTAGTTAGTGTGTAGTTGGATAAATTAACAATCAGGTTTGGATCATTTTTAATTACTTCTTGTTGGTTGTTCTGCTTCGAAGGGGATATCTTTGATTTCCTACTTCTCCTGGTCTTCCTCCTTGGATAGGGTTTGTCATTTGTCCTCTTCCACTTCCTCTCAATCTTGTGTTTCCTCGTCCTCTTCCCTTTGTTTTTGGAGCTTGTTGATCTTGATAGAGGAGCTCCATTTCTTCTAAAAAAGTCAGCCTTTTCGGTACTATGCTTCTTTGTTCACCATCACTAACTTCAGATTCTATCTCACTGGCAGTCGTGTCTTGTTGTTGGTTTGGTAGGCCAGTCAGTTGCTGTTGCTTAAGAGCGTCTAAACGTTTAGCAAATGTAAATATGGTGCCATTTTCGAAATCTGCCTCATCGCGCCTAAATTTGCGTTGTTTTCTTTCTTGGATTTCGTTGTCATGTCTATCCAAGTTTTTGTCCATATTTTGGCGCAGATTTTTGATCGTGTCTTCGCTTTCTCCCTGTGCTTGAATCAGATCTTCCATTTCATTTATTTTAGTGTGTAATTCTCCTACATCTTTTTTGGCATATTTTACAATCATTAGTAACATTCTTCGTGAGCAATCCATATTATTGTCTCCAATCAAATATATAATCACTATAAAATTAATACGCCATGTGTTTTAAACCATACATATGCGGGCACTCAGCCCATGATTCCAACTCAAAACGCAATATAATATGTCGACTAATTTTTAATTATCCACATATTGCGCTTTGAACATATAATCACTCAACCAATAAATCGAAAGTGTTGAATGGTGCAGCAATCGGTCTGAACAAATTGTCAGTTAGTGTGTAAATCACACCAAAACTACTGAGCCCACAATGCATCCTTAACTGCCTAATGGTGTCATCAGTTAAATAACAAACAGTAATGAGGGACAAATGTTTGTACCATGAACAGGGACAGTCTATGTCCGAAACGCGTAGGTGGGGAACCTATGGAGAAGTAAACTAAGGTTTAATGTGAAGTGGTGTGCGGTGTCTTCTTTTCGAAGAATTCTTGCTGTTGACATTAATTGCGGGGACGTCCCGGGCCCCACCACCAGCACCAGCCAGTAAGCTGCTCCTCTCGTACTGGGACATTTGCTTTACAATACATTGGTAACGAGGGAGAGCCCAGTTTTACTTCGTGCAAAAAGACTTCCGAGGAAGTGCTCCGCATCTTTTGGAAGGAAATAAAAGCGGCGGCTTTTTGGATTTAAAAACGCTGAATTTCTCTTTCACTTTGGCGGATTATAGCGCGAAGAAACCAACGACACGCAGGCAACAACAGCACGGCTTCAACCGGTAGAGCGCCGACTGGACGTGTCGGAGGACACCTTCAGTGACGGGAGTCTCCCGGTAAGTGATTACAACTTGAAACCAGCTAATCTTTTTCCTGCGTTGCTTATAAAACTGTGGCGTGTGTTTAAAGTTTACGTTATCTGACTACCAAGAACGTATTTCTTTCTGAGTCTGCATCTTTAGACTCGGGTTAACACTCACTTCAAACGAACTGACTTCTCCGAAAAGGCTAGAACTGGATAGTTCTGCATGTAACACGCAACCAACTCCCACGAACATAAACTATTGTCACGACAATAAATTTATTTTTCTCACAACGGAGCTCACAGTAAACAAAGTTGTCCCCATCCAACTTGTGAAAAATCTAATACTCGCAAATAATCATCATCATGGAACAAAGAGCAGCAAAACGGCTCGAAAAAGCAGAAACCATGTTCACCAAACATGCAATGGGTTCCAATGTATCAACAATGAAGGATGCCACAAATAAAAATGTCAAATTAACTACCAAACAGTTATTTCAACAATTGGAAAAACTCCTCAGAAAAGAAATTTCCAAAGGCTGGGAAATTATAACACTCGAAAAATACATTGAACTTGGCTTAGTCCCAAGAGGATTGCGCATATTTACATTACCGAATCATCCGGATACAAGCTCTGAAATGCTTGAAGAGTGGGGGCAAAATAATATGGATTGCTCACGAAGAATGTTACTAATGATTGTAAAATATGCCAAAAAAGATGTAGGAGAATTACACACTAAAATAAATGAAATGGAAGATCTGATTCAAGCACAGGGAGAAAGCGAAGACACGATCAAAAATCTGCGCCAAAATATGGACAAAAACTTGGATAGACATGACAACGAAATCCAAGAAAGAAAACAACGCAAATTTAGGCGCGATGAGGCAGATTTCGAAAATGGCACCATATTTACATTTGCTAAACGTTTTGACGCTCTTAAGCAACAGCAACTGACTGGCCTACCAAACCAACAACAAGACACGACTGCCAGTGAGACAGAATCTGAAGTTAGTGATGGTGAACAAAGAAGCATAGTACCGAAAAGGCTGACTTTTTTAGAAGAAATGGAGCTCCTCTATCAAGATCAACAAGCTCCAAAAACAAAGGGAAGAGGACGAGGAAACACAAGATTGAGAGGAAGTGGAAGAGGACAAATGACAAACCCTATCCAAGGAGGAAGACCAGGAGAAGTAGGAAATCAAAGATATCCCCTTCGAAGCAGAACAACCAACAAGAAGTAATTAAAAATGATCCAAACCTGATTGTTAATTTATCCAACTACACACTAACTAAAACTGAGGAGAATCTGTTACAAAAAGGAATTACCTTCTGTCCTGACAAACACCAGGACGAAGTGGAAACGAGAATTGATGTGTATAAGTACATTCGAAAATTAAAACTCAAAAAGTACTTTGTGAAGAACAAAAGTGGAGATAAAAATGACAAATCAAATGAGTCCAACACCAACAGTGAATCAGAGGAATTCCGAGTGGCAGATGCCAATAGTCTCCAGGTGGCTTATGAACTAACACATCAAATAGAACAAACTGAACAGTCCAACACTCAAACAGTGTCTCAAATGGGACATGTAATTGACTCCCATCCTAAAACAAACTTAAAAAATAAATCAAAATTTTGCCCTACGTTATATCCAGGGAATCGTGTAGATGTCTTTCATGACCTAGTTGTGACGGAATTGGAAACCATGAAAAACACTATCAGTGGTAAAGAAAATCTAACTCAAAAGGAAAGAGCGGCACTGAAAAATTTACAAACCAATGCCATCATAGAGATCAAGCCGGCTGATAAAGGCGGCAATATTGTCATCCAAAACAAAGTTGATTATCTAGAAGAAGCCAAACGACAACTGCTTGATACATCAAACTATAAAGTAATTCAACGTAATCCAACTCCAGAAATGACAAGAACTTTACACAAGCGCATTGAAAACTGGTATGAAAATGGCTTATTGAGTAAGGAAGAAAAGAATTTCCTAACAGTCTTGCACCCCATCATGCCAACGATGTATTTTCTACCGAAAATTCATAAGACTCTAATAAAACCACCCGCACGTCCAATCATATCCAGCTGTGGATCACTGTGCGAAAATGTTGCTACATATGTGGACTACTTTCTGGCACCAATGGTTTCGTCCCTAAATTCGTATATAAAAGACACAGGGGACTTCCTAAGAATAATCATGGGAGTAGATTGGCAACCTGACTACTGGCTAGTTACTATTGATGCAGTATCCTTGTATACCTCTATCCAACACAAGGTAGGCTTGATGGCAATCAAATACTTCTTGAGTCAAAGACCTTTATCGGAACTACGACATACTAACATGTTGATAGACATGATAACTTTCTGTCTCGAAAATAATGTCTTTGTTTTCGGTAAATCATTTTATCCCCAAATATGTGGTTGTGCCATGGGTGTCTCATTCTCTCCAAGCTATGCGAATCTAACCATGGGGTGGTGGGAGAAAAACATAGCTTGGAGAGATGAGAATGAGCCATATACCACGGATGTGGTACTTTGGCTTAGATTTATCGACAATTTATTTCTCCTATGGAAGGGGTCAAGACAAAAACTGACTGAATACATTGACATCCTAAACTGCAACGATGTAGGATTAAAATTTACTTCAAATATCCAGAAACAAGAGATAGACTTTCTGGATACAAAAATCTACATAATGAACAACAAACTGGAAAGCACAGTATTTAGAAAAAAAACGGCAACCAACAGTGTTCTTTTCGGAACAAGTTTCCATCCGGCTCCACTGAAACAGAGTATCCCTTTTGGGGAATTTTTACGAATGAAACGTAATTGTTCTGAAACGAGCGAAATGGAAAATAAATTTACTGAAACAAAAAATCGCTTCACAGAAAGAGGATACAGACATACTGATATCATAAAAGGTGAAGCTAAAGCAAGAGCAAAAACCAGAGCAGAAACGCTAATACCCAAAATCAAATCGACAGAAAAGAATCTAAATGAGAAACCACGATTGATTTTAACATATTCGAAAGAAAGTCACAAAATATGACAAATTCTGACAAAATACTGGAGTGTATTAAAGAAAGATACAGAGATAGGCACACTAATTGGTGAAGGTCCGCTTGTTGCATACCGAAAAGCACCATCACTCCAAGACACCTTGGTCAACAGCCATTTCAAACATGTAAAAACTTCTACATGGCTAGAAAAATGTCAAAGAGGGTTCGCCAAATGCCTAACTTGCAAAGCCTGCACAATTGGACAAAATATGAAAACCTTAAAAGATCCAAAAGGCAGAATTTTCGAAATCAGAGACAAAATAACTTGTGACTCACAATTTGTGGTATATCAAATCCAATGTTTCTGTGGCAAGAAATACATCGGCTCAACAGTTTGCCCATTAAAGAAAAGAATACTTGAACATACTCGAGCAATCCAGAACAGTGACTTGAGTTATGCTACTGCAAAACATCTGCAAACTCATCCAGGCAGATCATGGAAAGATATGAAATATGCCGGGATTGCCTTGATAAAGGACAATGAAAGAGGTGGAGACCGCATCAAGAACTTAAGGCGCTTGGAGTCGAAACTCATAATCCGATTCAAGACAAGAAGCCCTTGGGGTCTGAATGCGGATGAAGAACTTTATGTCCATTTATAATTGAATTATTGACTTGCTTTCATATCAATGTATGATTTAACAGGACTAATTGATGAAATTGAATGAATTCAGATATAATGTCTTATGAAACAACTATTTAAAATTCGTGTGAGAAAAATGTTGAAGAATATAGAATAATATAAAAAAATAACTGCTTTTGTCCACACCTTGATTGTAGCACCAACAGTATTTTCCGGATATAGGCACTAAGCCTTCGCAGTTCGGGCACTCAGCCCGAAACTCCAATCAAATATATAATCACTATAAAATTAATACGCCATATGTTTTAAACCATACATATGCGGGCACTCAGCCCATGATTCCAACTCAAAACGCAATATAATATGTCGACTAATTTTTAATTATCCACATATTGCGCTTTGAACATATAATCACTCAACCAATAAATCGAAAGTGTTGAATGGTGCAGCAATCGGTCTGAACAAATTGTCAGTTAGTGTGTAAATCACACCAAAACTACTGAGCCCACAATGCATCCTTAACTGCCTAATGGTGTCATCAGTTAAATAACAAACAGTAATGAGGGACAAATGTTTGTACCGTGAACAGGGACAGTCTATGTCCGAAACGCGTAGGTGGGGAACCTACGGAGAAGTAAACTAAGGTTTAATGTGAAGTGGTGTGCGGTGTCTTCTTTTCGAAGAATTCTTGCTGTTGATATATATATATATATATATATATCGATAGATAGATATATAGATCGATAGATAGATATATAGATAGATATATATATCTATAGATATGATCACAAGGAAACAGCCAGCCAGTGCAAAAATCTGTTTCCCAAGGATACAATGCATCATAAAGATCTGAAATATGCAAGAAAGAAGTGATTCAAATTGATTAACGCATATAAGAAAAAAAATATATTTCCACTACAATGTTTCGGCTTCCACCTTCCTCAGGTAGTACAAAGCTGTTTGCTCAGTAGCTGCACAAATGACACAGCTGGATTTTAGAAAAAGCATTCTAAGTGATGATTCTATTTTTAATGTAGAATCAATGCAGTCCAGCGATCTCTTGATATATGCAGTAATCAGGTGCTATTGTGAGTTATGTTCACATAATCTGGATGCAATGATTTTAAAGAGCACACTCAGACCTCTTTTCTGAAGTACAGTAGCTCTTTCTTTATGACATTTTCTAAAGGGAACATTTTCAAATTGGATAGCAAATGATGTTTGTAAAAGGTATTCAAATGCGATATCCCTTTTAGAATCACAGCAATGAACGCCTGCATTTGTTCCAGCTTCCTTGAGTTCATCCCTCACAATAAGAGATTGTACATAGGGGACACTTCGATAAGCAATGTGCAAGTGCATTGAAAAACATTTGTGTTTTTCGCAAGTGGATAATAATGAAAAATTTGGAGTGTTTTTTGTTTAGCTAATAACTTTGGTGTTGTTTGATAAACCTTCACAATACTTTCCAAAAGAAAAAGGCCCTCCATCTAAGCTCCTTCCTGGAAAGTTTCAGGGTGATCTCTCAAGTGGGAAAAACAGGGACCCTAAATGACGATTTCTTCATACAATTTTCGTTGCGAATTTCAAGAAGCATTTTGGCAGAAAGCTAGATCTTTACTCGGAAAGCATCCTTTTTTATATTTGGTGTAATTCTTTTAAACTGTTTTGATAAAATTAAGGTTCAAAACTTAGTGGTATCTGTATGGTTGGTACTATGGGAGCACCACACAACTCCAGGAGTGACAAATACTAAATAGAGTTATTTGATTGGATGAGGAGGCTTTTCTTTTCCCTTCAGTCGCTACGTTACCACACAAACACTCACAGAACTATCATCCCATGCTCACAACCCAATTATCATACATGAGTGCACAAGCCATCATATGGCCACACTGTTACTACAACATGTTACCACACAAACAACAAGAACTTTGGCAAGCAACACCAGATAGCCTAATGGCCTCCATCAAATGGCCAGACACCCACCATAAAATAGCTACTCAGCCACCATAAAAAATTAACTAAGTTGCTGTCATATGTTATCACACACACCATTGCATATTTCCCCAGCCACCAACATAGCACCCACATCTAGTGTCAATCTGTTGAGTATTTTTGAAAAACTAGTCGTATGATATCACCAGCTATTTCATGAAGGATGTAATCTGAGATTGCCTACGTGATGTCATGTGCAAGGTCATGAGCAGAGCATCATTAGGGCATGAGTTGAGTGTACCATAACTCACCCATTTTTACGATTTTCACTTTTTACAAGTTAACTATAATGATACTTTAAGTGACATTTTGCAATGAATTTCATAGGATTTCTTTAGTCAGAAAGTTGAAAGTGATTGCATGACCGGAACCATAACCACTTGTTACCTATTTTAATAAGGTTTAAAAAAAATGTTTTATGAGTGGGTGCGTGGTAGTTATAGTAGTGGTTGATAATGCCTATGTATGATCTAACACCATGCTTCCACCCCACTGTTCATGGTTTTCAACCATATGCTGCAGTATACCAGCAAGTTAAGTCTACCTTAACGTTGAAACAAATCCATTACATGGCACCAAATTTGCAATCAAATCAAAAGTTTTTTTGCCACCGCTTTGACTTTGTCCCACCAATCTCTATTTTTCAGATTTTCATGAAACCTGGATCGATGCTCTGGGCTTAAGCTGAATATGGATTTGTGCGCTTGGCAAACCCCTATTGAATGGTTTCAGCTGTGCATAGCAGGGGATGGCTGCCGCCAGGGGAGTAGGCACAGGCCCTGGCTTTTGTCCACACTCTAAGGCCAACCCCCACTGTGAACAGCCAAAGACCATACAGATTAGAGTATCCTCCTTGCTCCGATTGGCTAGTCAGTGCAGAAAACTGTCTGTTACGGCCCGACTACCAAACACGCTACACCAGGCACGTGTTTTGAAAGATAAAAACAAAAAAGGCATAAGGGTGCACTGTGGGCCTACCGAGGCCTTCAATCCTATAATGGGGGAACCTAAATATATATTGAAAATAATGTTTATTTCAAGATTTATGAAAACCCGTGCTGGTATGTAGCCTATGTTTAGTCTCCATTTTAGCTTTCCATTTTTAACTTAGCAAACTTTTCTAATGGTGGGTTGCACATATTTTTACTATTGCAAGTATATGCCATGCAGTTCTTCCAGATAGACATTGTCGCCTTGTAGTATGTACATTTAGGTCCGGTATCGCACAACTCCGAACATTCAGTATTGTTTTATTTTTCTGTGCTAGTTGGAGACAGCTTTGCTGCTTCAGTCAAATTAAAATGTTGTTCTGCACCTTTGGCACAGTGTGATAAGTTTGCTGTTTTATTATAAAAATAGCGTCGGTGAAAAGTGCACTTCCTGCCAGAAACATCACGGATCACTTATGATGCCCTGTGATTGAGCTGCAATTCAGCTGGTCCCGACCTTCATCCTGAGAAGGAAGCTTGACGTGAAAGAAGAAGTGTGCAGGCTTGAACACTTGAGACAGAGGCATTCCTTAATGCACTAAGGCTGGCTTCCTGATCATACCAAGGTATAGTGGTTGGATCATTCCAATACACCTGGAGGATGGGCACTCCCTACGTGCTCTCTTAAGCATAGAGAGATTAGTAATATATAGGAGCAATGTTAGTAACATTTTGAACAATTAACATGGATGAATTGTTTGTGTTTTTCACCATTATAATAATGCTTATTACAGTGATGTGTCTCTTCTTTTTAGTAATCACAGTTAATGATTTATTTACAAAGATCAGAATTTTTCAATAAATGTTTGGAAATTTAATACTGTATCTTTTCTTTGTGACACTTTGGGGATGCATAAGCGACGAACGAAGGGGTAGATCTATTTCCACAAACTCGTTGGGAATTTTTGATTCATGTTTTAGATTATTGACATATATTACTCTGTGGGTTTAGGAGTTTAGATGCAGTACTGTGAGCGAGCCAAACAGACCAACATATACTGATTATATAATACTCTGTCTCTGTATTATGCAGTTTTGAGTTCTAAATACATAGTCCTGCTCGATCAGTAGGATCTTTATAAAGAGCTAGATTTACAAATCCTACACCCTCCCTGAAGTCCGTGGACCTCCTGGGGACTGGGGATATGTGAATCCGCTAATCCTAAAAACAAATGATAAAAATAACAAAGACAAGTATTTGGTGAACTACAGCTGTTCTTGGCAATCCCCCACAGAATAATGTTCAGCTGGGCACAGCAATACAACAGGAGTTAGCTTCTCCAGGGGAGTGGGCACAGGCTATGGTCTTTGGCTAGGCCCTGTGGCCAACTCCCCCTGCAGACAACCAAAGACCATGCACAGCGAACACTGGCCACCCACTGAGGGTGGGCGCAGGGCTTGGTCTTTGTCAATGCCCTGCAGCCAACCCTTGGTGTGTGCAACATTTCAGCTGAGTGAAGTAGGCGTTGGGTGCCCAATGGGGAGTGGGTGCAAAGCCTCGCCCAAGACCAGGTTCAGCAGCCAATCAATACTGTGCACGGCCGAAGGCTTTGCATAACAGGGGTTGGCCACCTGCAGGTGGTTTAGAAGAGTTAGTCTCCCATGCAGGAGTGGCACTGGGCCTTGCCACAGGCTGTGCGCATTTTGGGGTGGCCACCTGTAGAGAGTTGGGCGCAGTGCTTTAGCGAGAGCTGGGCCCCCATTACGCGTAGCCAACGGCCATGCACAGCTAATGTTAGTCACATGGATGTTTTGAAATTTGGAAAGAATATGTCATCAAAAAAATACAGAAATTCACTGACAAGTTCAAGTACCGTTATGGTTACTAATTAAAACCAAAAAGCCATTGAAATGCATAAGTTGTGGCTAGCTCCACAATTCACAATTTGCATAACAGCCAAGCAAACCATAAAATACACACCAAGTGCATTGCTTCTGACCTCTTTCCCATTGATGTAATAGATTCAGTGGCGTAACAGTAGTCCCCATGGTGCCGGGGGCCCGAGATCCAGGGGGCCCCCTTCGACTCTGCACATGGGCAGCAGGTTATAGCTCCTGACTGGGTCAGGAGTGAGGGGGCCCCCCTCCAAGCACTTTTTAGGGACGCCCCCGCACGTTTTGTTATGCCATTGATTATAGATATTAGGCCAAGATGCAATTTCAATGACACTGACACAGTTGCGTAATTTCTGGCATTTCGCATTGCACCATTAGGCATCAATCCTTTTGCAGGAGCACCAGAACAACATAGATGGGCAGTACACAAGCAGCTATAGTTCGCACCACTTTTCTTTTTTACGCTATTTCCTTGCGCAAAGTGCATCCTCACTTCCACAATTGCCACAGGAACGCCTTTCTGGCTAAAATACTGCAAAACACAGATTTATATTTCACATAATTTAACGTACATTTTTAGAAATTTCTTGTAATTACCCAAAAGAAAAATACAAAAATTTCGCTCTACCCTACCATCAATGAGAGTACTACAAATATGTTATTATTTATTAGTTTGAGAATGTGATACTAAATGACATCGTGATTTTAGGTTTTGGTATAAATAATGTAAAGTTTCTTCTTGGGCAATAAATAATAATGCAATAATTGTGATTGAACTCAGTTTTTGTGGGCAGCCCTGGCTCTATGAGGATAATCAGGTGTATCATTTTAATTATACAAACAACCTATCGGAATATATGCTACATTCACTATTTTTACAGGAAGCAAATATTAATTTACAAGAGGCTTCCTTTATATATTATCATCCACTTCTTCCTAGATCAGTGTGGTTATATCGTTGCAAATCGCAGTTCTGCGACAGTTCACCTGGGGGCAAACAAAAGCAGAAATATACAAAAATAGATTTGACAAGATAGAGTTCTGTTACATTCATTCCCGGCATAACTAGCAGAAGAAGCTCCTGCTGAAGGTAGGGGTATGAAGAGAGACTGAATGTTCTCCTTGTGCACGGTAGAGAGCAGGAACAATCTCTTCTGTGCCAGAAACCCTCTACAAGGTCCTTAAGCACCTGAAGACACCGACCAGCAAGCGCCATGATGAGGGGGTGCAGGCATAAAAACTGGAGTAATCTGGTCCAAGAACAGCATTCCAAGATAAGCACAATGAATGCTACAATAAGGAGGAATTAGGGCAACGGATTTCTGCTGCATTACAGTGAGATGCTTTCATCTACAATATCTGTTTACAGGTTTGAGTGCATTCTTCATTCTCCTCTCATGCAACCACTGTCTGGTGAACTGCCCCAATCTTGGTTATGAAGGAATGTCTCAGGTGTGGCACCAAGCTAAAATACTTACATACCGTGTGTTACTATGGTCAAAGCCAGGAATTGGCGTTAGAAAGTCCTGGTTCAACAATATGTCTTACTAGAAGAGGGTGTTTGCACTCTCAAGACAGCCTTATTGGTTATACCCTACTGCCTATGAAAAAGGACACGATTTTCACTGTGTTTTTTGATTTGCCAAGGGCATAAGCGGACCGAGAATTGTCATACCTATTCTGCCTCTGCAGAGCTCAATGAATTCGGTGGATAACTTGGTGGGTTTCATTTTACAACTACAAGGAACCTCAAAGCAGGTCTGCTGCTCTCAGGTAGGCTAGCCTACCCTGAAAATATGCCCCTACGACACACACTTCACATAAAACCCACTCCAAACTTGCCCTAAACAAATCCTAATCTGTATGTAGTCAGTGAATACTATGCTGCTGATGTCTCGCTGTAGTAAGCTTGTTGCAGGTGGATGAGGCTGCACCACCTATACCTCAGCATACATACCATCTCTGCACACCAGTGATGGCTCCTCCATAATGGGGAAGGAGCGTCACCCCCCGCTAAATGCCAGCAGAATAAAAATGAAATTATACATTGTTTAATTTATCTCTGACAGCCGACGCGAGCCTGCAATGGGGACAGGCAATCCTTAACAGGGCAGGGACTCGGAGGAGGAGTGGTAGGTGCACTTATAAGTGCACATGTCAGTTTGGCCGGCTGCCTTAGGCCGGCCAAACAGACATGCACACTTAGGTTTCTCCAACCCGAGTTTTGTTGTACAGCCGGCTTGAAGAAACAGCACAGACTCCCAGGCACTGTCAGAGCAGCAAACTAGGCCACTCAGACAAATCCCAGAACTTCTCTGCATGAGAGCAGCGCCAGATTGGCATGGGGGGGCCTGCACAGTGTGCAGCAGTTCGCGGACGTCCGGGAGCCGATGATCGGGAGAGAGGAGCAAGGCGGCAGCCACCGGAGAGTCAGGTAAGTACAATGTATATCTTTCAAATGTCTTTTGTGCTTTTTTTGGTATTTCCCCTCCTCCCATGCCCCACAACTTCGCAATCCGATCAGCCACCACTGCTGTACACATACATACATACTTTAAGGGTGGGAGGAGGAACACCAAAAACATCTATGCAACTTCAAACTACATGAAACTAGTAAATTCAGCACATAGATGATAATGCGATTCGAATCTTGTGAAGGATAGACCAAAAATCCCATACGTCAGAGAAAATAACACCAACTCAAAGAGCTGTACAAATGTATGTCCAAAAGCAAATCACTCGAGTACTGGTGTTGGGCAAAGAATATAGCCCTAGATTAGACCTGCTAGGAAACTGTACTGTGATGAGGGACACAAACTATACTGATCCACCGGACTAGCAACAGAAAGTCTGGGGTATGCCCAGTACTAACAGCATGAAAATGAGTCCATACTTGAAGGATTAAGGGCATGGTTGATGCTATTCTGACATTATAGTATTTTTGCCAGGCAAAATCATGGTAGAGAAATATTGCAGTGTTTTATTTTGGTATCAGCCATTTTTTTAATTACATTTAATCTCTTGGGTTTATGTAGCGCTAAAATTTAAAATATGGAAACCATTTCACTTGTAACATTATTTTGAAGGGTTTCCTTTTTTGGAAAGTTGTTCAACAAATACCACAGGTGCTTCTATTAATATAAGCAACTTTACGGCCCACGTATGGACTTACAGGGTCGGCACCTACTAGCAATGGAGTTTTTGTCTCAACATCCCCTACTTATTCACTTCAAATCATAGAAAGCGCCTAACGAGTTCTTGCTTAGCATTCATTGAACTGAGGGGATAAAACTGCATCCGTACATTGTAAAAAATATATTGATGTGCTCTATCCTGTCAGTGAAGGACAGAATATACCAGAGACTATCACTTAGTAATTATACTGCAGATACTGCAAATATAAGGCGCTATCACTCAACGAACTGTAGTTCAGGTACAGGCCTGGACATATCAGGTACCATCACTCAATGAACTTTACTGTACATACAGGTTAGTATAAATTGGGGACTAACACTCAATGAACTGTAGTGTAGGTACAGAACACCACATTTGGGTACCATCATCAGTGAATGAACTGTAGACACAGGGCAGAACATACTGGGTACTATCAATCAATGAGCTGTAGTATAGGTATAAGGCAGCACTTATCAGGTACCATCACTCAGTGAAGTGTACTGCAGATACAGAGAGCACATTCTAGGCACCATCACTCTATGAAGAGAACTGTAGATTCAGGAAAACACAAATCAGATAACATCACTGAATGAACTGAAGTATTGGTATATGGCTGCATATATTGAGTACCATCACACAACGAACTTTACTGTAGATACAAGATAGTACATGTCAGGTACTAACCAGGTCCGAACTGGCTGTATGTAGTTGGCACCAGGCGTTTCCCCGGTATGCCACCAGGGTGGGGGCCAGTTTTGGACCCCTGGAGGGCCGTTTTTGTTGCCACGCGCACCACCCGGCGGCCGTTCAGACTTAATTGCCAAGGCCGGGTTTGCCTTCCCAGTATGGCCCTGGTACTAACACTCAATGAACTGAAGTATAGGTGTAGGATAGCATATGCCAGGTACCATTACTCAGTGAAATGAACTGTAGTAACAGGGCAGCACACATCTGGTTCTATTATTCAATTAACTTTAATGTATACATGACAGAGTATATTGGGTACTAACACTCAATGAACTGTATTATAGGAACAGGCAGCAAATATTGGGTACCATCACTGAGTGAAATGAACTGTAGATACAGGGCAGAACACATTGGGTACCATCACTCAATGAACTTTACTGTAGATACAAAACAGTACATATCGGGTACCATCACTCAATGAACTTTACTGTAGATACACATAGCTGCCAAGGTTTCAGATTGCTATGTGTGACATTTTCATACTATCTGTGTAATTATGAGTGACATTTCAGCGACTATGAGTGACACTTTCTCGTCAGCAACATCAAGCAATGACGACGAGGGAAACAGATAAATATCAGAAAATACACCCATCTGACCAACAAGAAACTCTAAGGAGATCTTAAAAACTGCAGCAAAGCACCACAAATGGAAGCGCATTAACCGGAGACAGACAGTGTGACTGCAGTTCTTAGAGACTTTTTTTCCCCTGAATGAAACCAAGCACTTAAGTCCATGGAAAAAGCTAAATACCAGAAAATATGCCCTCTACATCAATAATATGCTTTGGAAAGACTTTCAAGCTGGTGCGAAACCCCTGAAATGCAAAGTCTGTAACCTACTGCCCCTTTCTAAGAAGATGGTTACAGGAAGGGGTTCCGAGAGGAGCCATTTCATATTTCAGGCTAGCAAGAGACGTATCTTTTAAAACTCCATGGAGATAGAATTTGCACACAGGTGATTAATCATGGTAATTCAGAAATCATTTTAGAACCATTAAATGTGAACTGTAACTAGTCAAAGTGTGTTTTTTCTTCCCTAAGGGACAATTTCTCCCTTTTGCATTTTCACACTGCTTTTCAGAAAAGGTTTTTGTTATTTATAAAAACATACAAGCAATATGCTGCTGAGGCCGAATGTGGAGAGCAGGGCACGTGCACTCTCACGTATGGATGGTAGCATGGGTGTAACATGAAAACTAGCTCCGGAACTCTCCAGCACTTTTAGGTGACCTCATGAGGCTAAAGAATCTGTGATTATAGATTTTATAATGAGTCGTTCAGTTCAAACCCCAAACCATACCATATAACATTGTCCATGAAGAGGGAGAGTGAAAAGTTGCCCAGCAAGGGACCACACATTCAAGCAGAATCAAAAAACACTTCCTTTCATCATAACGTGAAATCTCAGGCAGCTAAAATCAGTCAATACCTCTTCCACTGCGCTCGAGAAACAAGTTTGCCGAGTTAAAAAATGGAATGTTAAAAAATAATTTCTTTGTCATCATGTAGTGCAAACTCATCACTCCTACATACATGCCGAGTATGCTTTCCTCGATGGAAAAACATCACGCCTACTTGCGAAAAGAAACCTCTCCCATTGTCGGACTGGTCTGGGCCAATTTCATTATATTAGGGGTGAAGTCTCCAGACTGAGCCCCCTCATGGCGTGCTTCTCGCTTCCATGTGAGCAGAGGAGGGCGGGCTAGGCCGGAGATGGTAGCTTACTGTGTAACGGGTTCTATATATAATAAACAACTTGTCCGAGCGCAGGCGGACCTCTTACCGCAGTCTTGATCTCGCAGGACGTACTCCAGGGAGGGGTCAGATGTACCCTCCATGGCTGCGCGCTCCTCTCCCTACCTCTCTCCTGCCCCGTACCTTGCAGTTCTTATAGGCAGGTATGACTCAGCTGATTCGACTCCCGTACTTCTGTCAGAGCAGAGAAGAGAGCTAGCAGTCAGGTAAAGTCCGCGCTAAATGCATAACAAACTAATAAATAAATAAAACCATTACCACACCGGCGGCGTCGCGTGCGCAGCGCTGCGTGGACACTAGTGAAACTTACACTTACCAGGTAGAGACATGCTGCTGCCCCTCGGCCACGGCACCCACCCAGGTCGATGATCGTCCACTACTCTGTCCCGCGCGACCGGCCCGGGCCGACGGACACTCACTCGGCTCGCCTCGCGCAAGAATTCACTGTCCACACCTCTTTAGGAGCAAGAAAGGCCACTTTATTTTAAGACAGGTGCATCATAAATTTCGTAAACACATTCATTATTTATATATTTACCATAATTCAACTCTACAGTGAGCCTACGAAACCTAAATCCCAAAACCCCGAACTAACTCTTGCCTACTACCCCTAGTACTACCCAAAGAGCTACCCTTCAGGATGGCCAACCCGCTCCAGGCTGCCCACCCCACTAGCAAAAACCCGCCTCCTAAAAGAACAAAGACACCTGCCCTAACAGTGGCAAACCTACAAAACAAAGCAGCACCTAGAGCACCGCAAAAATAAAAACCCAGAAAATAAAATAAAAAAGAGGGAGGGTGGGTGGGGCAAAACAAAACCTCCCTTCTAGCTTCCCGCCACGCAGTTCCCAACCGGAAGCCTGCCTCCCTTATATCTCCTCCCCTAATCAGTCCCCACCTGTTGTCCTGCCTCTCGCGCGAACATACCCAGGAAGAGACCGGCTCGCGCCTAGCTCTCCCTGGGTCCCCCCTCGCGCAAGAATTCACTGTCCACACCTCTTTAGGAGCAAGAAAGGCCACTTTATTTTAAGACAGGTGCATCATAAATTTCGTAAACACATTCATTATTTATATATTTACCATAATTCAACTCTACAGTGAGCCTACGAAACCTAAATCCCAAAACCCCGAACTAACTCTTGCCTACTACCCCTAGTACTACCCAAAGAGCTACCCTTCAGGATGGCCAACCCGCTCCAGGCTGCCCACCCCACTAGCAAAAACCCGCCACCCAGGAAAACCTTTAGCGTTTTCCTGCCCGACCTAAAATTGGAAAGGAAGGAGCACACCACAACTGCACCTGAAGAACTTTGCTAATCAACTCCCTGAGCTCCAAAAGGTAAAAAGAAATGCCCAATGAAGACAGATGTACACCATCCTCACAGAATAAATGCTGTTCAGAGACTTTTAAATGGTAATGATCCAAACTGTAGATACCCAAATAGTGACAAAAAAGTCGCATTGTTCTATTAACTTTCCGTCGAGCCTTTTCCAGGGCGGAATGGTTCCTCGCCCCACGCCATTGCAAACGAGGCACAAACTCAGTCCATATCAGCATGGTGCTCACCCATGTGGTCTTGATGATTTCCAGGTCATGCTTCATTAATTTCAACAAAGTCAAACCAGAGAGTGAAACTAAGTCATTTTCGCCCAAATGCAGCACCAGGAGATCCGGAGGGCCCCCCAAACACTGTGAAACCAAAGCAGCCAAGGCGGGAAAAAGCCCACCCCAGCGCATACCCCCCGTTCCATGCCAGGAGACTTCGTGCGTCATGCTGTTTAAACCAAGTGATCTCCCACAAAGCTGACTGGCAGCGGCTAAAGCTGCCAGTTTAACAAAAGAGTGCCCCAATATCCACACCCGTCTTTTGGATCCGGCGACTGAGGGCCAAGGACCTAGGAGAAAAAGAAATGTTAGGCAAGCAAAAAATGTACTATTTTCTCACATATTTTTCACAGCACTTGGAACGCCACCGTCCAATACGACGAATTTGTGACCAATCCCACCCCAACCTAGCGGCCTCCGTCGCCGCACCGATTCTAAATGAATGGGTACCAAATTGAACAGGATCCCTCCCCAGGCGCAACAAAACCTTGCGTAATACAGCCAACAATTGAGATGCAACTATGGGACTACCATCAGCATGACAAAAAACGGGCCCCTGGAAAAAATGCTGGGAGGACACAAAAACTTCCCATTCTCCTACCGGGCAACATGCAGAGACACCACTCCTGCCCAGGAACACCCACTTACCCCTCCCCATCTGGTCGGTTTTGGACGCCCGCAGCCACAGCCGCACTCTGTCACTTTCCAACACCACCTCACTGCTGGTCATACCCACCCTACCCCGCAGCCCCAACAACTCTGATGCCCGAAATGCCCCAAAGAACAACCAAACAAAACATAAACGAAATTTGGCACACTCAAAAGCATCATGGCAACACACCTCCAATTCCGTCAACATCAACTGGAGCAAATCAAAAGTCACCGGCTGCCGGAGCTGTTGACCACCAGCCCGAAGCCTAGTCAAACCTTTCAACACTTTACGAACCAACACCCCCCCAACAGGATCCCTCCCCCACCAAAGCTGCCCATAAAAAGAAACCCCAGCCAACTTGCCAGAAATGGTTGTGGGCGATAGGCCCTTGTCCGCCAAATGTAAAACAAACTGTAAGATGCATTGTTCATCTGATAACCCGGCCCTGATTGGCCCCGTCAAATCCTTACCAAACTGCAGAAACTCATGCCAGGCCTTCACATAACCCCGCCTTGTGGAGTCAGCCACTGAATTTTCGACCAATTGGTGTACCCTCAATCCCCCAGGTCCCATACGTACTGTGGGATCGCCGTTGGTTCCAGGTCCGCCCCAGGAGCCAATTTGCGGAATTCGGACCACTGAAAGCGAGACAAAGAGTCAGCGATGCAATTAGAAGTACCAGGAACATGCTGTGCTTTAAAGACAATATTTAATTGCAGACACCGCAGCATGAATGCGCGCAGGAGCCGCAAAACACGCAAGTCACGAGCCTTCTGGTGATTGACAAGGTGGACTACTGCCATATTGTCCACATGAAACAAGACGGAGCGATTCTGAAACTCCTCCCCCCAGAGATACAAAGCAACCAGCAGCGGGAAAAGCTCCAGAAACGCTATGCTGCGACCTTGTTCCTTCCAATGCACCGGCCAGCCGGCCGCGCACCATCGACCTTCCCAAAATACACCGAATCCGTGAGCTCCCGACGCATCCGTGAACAACTGGACTTGCCACACCATGTCCTCGTCCGCAAAAAACAAGGACACGCCATTGAACTCCTGCAGGAAACGAAGCCAGACAGTCAAATCGGCACGCACAGCGGTGGTAATGCGCACCCGATGATGGGGAAGGCTTGCGCCGGACATTGAAAGACCCAGACGTCTACAGAACGTCCTGCCCGCCCGAACAACCCGGCAAGCAAAATTGAGGTACCCCAAAAGCTTCTGGACGGTCCTCAAAACAACTTTCCGCTCCCCCAACACCAGATGTATGAAGGCAGACATTTCCCGCACTTTAGCCGCAGGCAATCTCGCCACCATAGACAAGGTATCAATTTCAATCCCTAAGAAAGTCAGGGATGTACAGGGACCTTCTGTCTTATCCGGCGCCAATGGAACGCCCAATTCCTCCGCCAGAGCCTGAAAGATGTTCAAAGCCGACTGACACTGACAGGTGATGGATAAGGCGAAACTCCCCCTCCGCCTTCTTGGGTACCACACCCAGAGGCGAGACGATCAAGTCAGGAAGAGGACAATTCAAGAAAGGACCAGCAATCCGACCCGCTGCAAGCTCGGCATCCAGCTTTTTCCGTACAACATGGGGACTCTCTTTCGCAGACTTCAAATTGTCAGACCACCTACCCACCCTGGGTCCCTGATACCCAATCCGAAACCCAATTCTGAAACCCCAAGACAAAATCGTAGCAGCCTCAAAATCAGGATACTCCACCAACCAGAGATCCAGAACATCTTGCTTAATAGGAGTAGGAGCCCTTGTAAACAGCGTGCTGAGGCTGTCCCCTACCCCCTGAACCCCGTCCTTGATCACCAAAGCGCTGGCCGGGAAAACACTGGGTGAGCGCATGCTTTCCCCCACACTGTGAACACTCATGCTTATACCTGCAAGCTGGTCGGTTACAGGAACCCCTGTTAAAATGCCAGCATGTGCCAGAGGAGGATGATTGACCTCTGCCCCAAACCCCCGCCCCAGACTGAGCGGGGCGAGCTGGAAAGGGCCGATAATACACTGGCTGCCCGCTAGCCGTGTGGGTCGTAGCCGGCGGGTGAGCCGATGCCATCCACTGTAGCCACAATTCGGAATCAACCTCACCCCACGAACGCTCAGGAAAAGCACTCATGCGCGCCCTGAATTCGTCATCATAGGACAACCAGGCAAAGCCTCCAAAATAACTGTGAGCTTTGCGAATGACATCGGCATATTTAAACATGTCTATCGCCTTGCCCGGATGACGTTGGCAATAAACGCTGGCATAGATAAGAAAGGCCGAAGTCCAATTCTCTATCGACTTCGGAACACGAGGCCTCCAAGCCAATTCTAATTCCTCCTCCTTTGACCCTTCTTTAGCTTGGACATCTCTATGTAGAAGCCGAAAAACATCCACAAATGCACCAGACCATATGAGATTCTTTGTTTTTTCAGACAAATGGGACCCCAAAGGCATCCCCACCCCAGAATAAGGCAGTTTCTTAGGTAGGATACTATCCTCCGTAACATGTGTGGCAGCCGCCCCCCCAGTCCCTGCTGTAGAAACATCCCTTGCAATTTGCACATTAGAAACATTCGAAATCACCGGCCGCTCAAGCCTCGGTGCCAGAGCGACTCGCTCAACAACAACCCCATCACCCGTACCAACAGATCTTGTACTCTTAACAGGGAGACTCTCCCTGGGTTGCCACACAGACCACCACCCATCCTTACCTCTTGGCAACTGCTCCGACTGTGATTGAACAGCCACACGATCCCCTTGATAAGGTCCAGACCTCACCGCCCCTCGTACTGTTGCATGGTCCGCACGAGACGCCTGCAAAACACGAGAAACAGTGGGTTGCCCCAACCCACCCCCCAGGGCCCGTGCTGCCAAAAGCCCAACATCTTTGTCTCTCAATTCCCCTTCTTCCAAATCATCACCATGAAAATTCCCACCGAAAGCTTCGTCAGAAAATGCAACTTGCGCACTGCCACTGGGCATAGCCCCATCACCAATACCCCCATCATAAAACTGCCAGTCAATGTTCTGAAAGCTGGGTGCACTGAAAGCTGTAGAAGAGATATCCGCTCCAGATAACTCCCCTGGAAGCCCACCACTGGAAACAGCCGTGTGGACAGTTCCCGGGCCCGTAGAAACAGCCAACAGCCGCCCAGCCGGAGGCGCAGATTGAAAACTGCGGCCGCTCAAGCCAGACAAGGAAGAGGTCGCAAAACCATCCTCCCTTGGAGCGGACTCGCAATCCCCCCCCCGATGGACGACACACCGACGCCAGACCATTGGCACCACCCGACCCAGTCGCAGGACCTCCCTGAAGGCCACCTGGCCGACCCCTAGGGACCGGGAACAGAGCTTGCCCAGAAACCGGAGGCGCCCCCCTGGGTACCAAACCCATCCCACCAGGAGCCGAGGGCGGGGGGGGGGGGCAGAATGGGGGCCAGGCGCACCGAGGGCCGAAGACGTGGTGGCCGGGGGGGGCAGCGTGCGAGGTGCAGCACCCGCTGGGACTAAAACAGAAGCATGGGTAGGAGCCTCAGTAGGGGGGTATGCAGGCAGCGCGGCAGTATGGAGCCCAAAATCCGCACCGCCCAGTGGAGGGGGGCCAAAAGTGTGGGGGGGGGGCAGGACCAGGCACCGGCGTGGCGGGGGAGAGCAGGAAACATTGCCCATGCAACCAGAGGTACGGGGAAACCCCCTCCGGCAGGGGGGGCACTGGAGTTAGTGAGTCTACATGCTCTGCAGCAGGGAGAGGGGGCTGCGTGTGCCCGTGCAAATCCAGGCTCCGCCCCCGCTTAGGTTTGGGACCCGCCTGTGGCTTCCCAGGCTTCCCCGGGGCAAGGCCGCCTGAGCGCGGAGCCAGCCGGCCCACAGAACGCCCCCGCCTCCCCCCGGGCGCCCCACGTGGACCAGCACTGAATAACGGTAAAGCACATACCTGCTGGAGGGCGCCCGGGGCACACGGCGGGGGCTCCACAGCTGCGGGGGGCAGGACAGGCATAGGCCCTTCCGCCGGCATGGCCGCCTCGCCGTCTTCCTCCTCCGCCGGGCCTGGGGACAGACACGCCATCACCGCCCTGGACACACCCTCCGCAGCCCTGCGAGGGGGGCGGGCCATTCCGACCCACGCCTCCGCCGGGACACCCGGCCGCAGCAGGTCCTCACGCCCTGCCTCGCAGAGTATCTGCACGGCCCGCCGAACCTCCGCTGCTTCCTCCATGGAGCCAGGGAAAAAGAAACACACGCGCGCCGCAAAACAAAACCTCCCTTCTAGCTTCCCGCCACGCAGTTCCCAACCGCCAGCCTGCCTCCCTTATATCTCCTCCCCTAATCAGTCCCCACCTGTTGTCCTGCCTCTCGCGCGAACATACCCAGGAAGAGACCGGCTCGCGCCTAGCTCTCCCTGGGTCCCCCCTCGGGCTAGGCTGGGCTCTGCTGCTGCCGCTGTGGGGCTGCGGCACCGGCCCCCCTGGGCCCGGCGCGGCCGTGCTCTGAGTTTTCCTGGTGGTGAGGTGGCCAGAGCTGGCGCCGGCTCAGCTGAGCTGCCACAGTGGGGGGTCACCGTCAAGGTGGGCTGCAGCCTGCAGCTGTGTTTAACGCCGGGGCCGCGGCGGGTGGCCATGATGCGAGACAGCTCGTGCGCCGCAGCCTGCACTCTCCCGCCGCTTCTGCACTTCCTGCTTCCTCCGGATGTGACGGCCCTATACCAGGCCGGCACATCCGGATTAATCCTGGCCCCTGTGGTGCGCCACCGACGTGATTGACAGCTCTGAGGCTGTATCGACATAGCCGGCAGCCCGGGCCGTCGGACTGGCAGAGAAGAGAGATACATTTGTAGCGCGGCGCCGCTCACGAGCTCAGAGAGCTCAGCTGCAGTCTAAGTTAACTGTTTAGGCATTCGGGCTGAGAGCAGCACTCTCAGAGAGCCTGGGCACAGGAGCTGCTGGCGCGCTGGCACAGGTGGCAAGAATGCGTGACAAATGCATTCAGTGCGGTGATGCGGATCACTGCACTGAAATGCGTGAGTGTCACACCTATTGCGTGACGCTTGGCAGGACTGGATACAAAACAGTACATATCGGGCACTGTCACTCAATGAACTTTACTGTAGATAAAAAACAGCACATATCTGTCACTGTCACTCAATGAACTTTACTGTAGATACAAAACAGTACATATCGGTTACCATCACTCAATGAACTTTACTATAGATACAAAACAGTACATATCGGGTACCATCACTCAATGAACTTTACTGTAGGTACAAAACAGTACATATCGGGCACTGTCACTCAATGAACTTTACTGTAGATACAAAACAGTACATATCAGGTACCATCACTCAATAAACTTTACTGTAGATACAAAACAGTACATATCGGGCACTGTCACTCAATTAACTTTACTGTAGATACAAAACAGTACATATCTGTCATGTCACTCAAT
The DNA here is from genome assembly GCF_964261635.1 of Lissotriton helveticus. Taxonomy (NCBI): domain Eukaryota; kingdom Metazoa; phylum Chordata; class Amphibia; order Caudata; family Salamandridae; genus Lissotriton; species Lissotriton helveticus. Next base: position 765,653,197 of record NC_136059.1, read on the forward strand.
GAACTTTACTGTAGATACAAAACAGTACATATCGGTTACCATCACTCAATGAACTTTACTATAGATACAAAACAGTACATATCGGGTACCATCACTCAATGAACTTTACTCTAGATACAAAACAGTGCATATCGGGTACCATCACTCAATGAACTTTACTGTAGATACAAAACAGTACATATCGGGCACGGTCACTCAATGAACTTTACTGTAGATACAAAACAGTACATATCTGTCACTCAATTAACTTTAATATAGATACAAAACAGTATATATCGAGTACCATCACTCAATGAACTTTACTGTATCACTCGTGTCATTGGAGATAGAGATACATGGTTGTTTGCTTGGTACCATCACTCAATGAAGTGAACCTTTAGATACAGGACAGCACATCCAGGGGACCATCACTTAAAGAACTGTGCTATAGGTGTAAGACTGCACATGTTGAGTACCATCAGTTGCTAGAATATACAGTACATATAAGAAAGCATATATTGGCCAATATCACTCCATACAACGCATAGTAGGTGCACGATTGCGCCTATTGGGTACCAGCACTAAATGCAATCTAATATAGGCACATACCTGCACATATCAGATATACTCACTTAGTATTCACAAGACAGCACATATTCAATATTATCCTTCAGTGCAATGTAGATCAAAAATAGTGCGTGTGGTACAATTTCTGTGTGCAATATATTATAGGAACAGGGATGCAAATATTGGATATTATTCAAAACAAAGCTCTGGAGGTATATAACAGTAGTACAATGCATTGGAGATCTGAGCTTTTACATATTTAGTGCATACATTCAGTGCAATTTACCAACTATCAACACTCAATGCAACGTATTACGGGCAAAGTAGTCACATGTCAGTTCTCATCATTCAGTGCAATGTTCTGTAGGTACAGGATAGCGCATACCGGCTAACAATACTCAGTTCAATGTACTGCAGGTATAGTGCTGTACATACCAAGTACACCCACTCAGTGCAGTGTATTGTATTGCAGATGCAGCACCGCACGTATTGGCTACTATCACTCAGTGCAATGTATTAGGACAGTGCTTTGAATGGAAATATAAAATGCAGGTACTCACTCTGTAGAGTACCTGCATGCTCCTGAGCTGTGCCAGCACTCTCCCATTCAATGCATTGCTGTGCTGAGAAGGGCAGCTACTCTCCTTCTTAAATGATATAAGTACAGGTACTCAGTACCAGACAGTACTTGCCCATTTAAAGCACTGATTATAGGTATACGACTGCGTTCGGAGGGTGCCATCACTCAGTGTGATTTAGGTGCACCACTACATATATATATATCAGTCACCATCGGTACATGTGCACAACCCATAGGGAATGGGTTATAATGCAGAAGGGGCCAACTCACACTTTCATTCTTCTGAGATCAATGAACGGAGTACCACATTGATGGGCAATGGTAACATCCGTTATGTACGACACTGCGAAAAGGTGACGTCTATGGTGGCAATGTCTACAGAACACTAAAATTGTGGCTAGTTTCTTCAACCGTGTTGCTACAAGCACCTCTTCATACAACGGACACAACTCTAATTTGCCTTTCAACACTATTTACCACAGTAAAATCAGCTTGCAGGATAAATTCTACATATCACTGCACTTTAGTCTAAAGCTCAAAATGATTTCGGTAAAAAAACGTCGCACTAGTTTATTCTAATTGTGTGGTTTGGGTTTGCCTGCACTAAAATGTACGCGCATGCCAGTACTCTGCTGTAGCAAAGACAAAGAAAGGAACTGTGTTTTGAACACATTTTGACAGTCAACAAATCACATTGCTGCAGTGGCCTAGCTATTACACCCTCCCGTGTTTCGCTGGTGGCAAAATTATTGTCACATTGTCAGGAGATCCAATGGTCGGGTCACTGCTGTGGGCTCCTGTCACAAACAATCCGTGTCAAGGGCAGTGTGCAGGGAGGCAGCTCTGTTCAAGCTTTCATTAGTCTACCTTCTTTAGGGGACGGAGCGGTAAATGCACCATTTAGTTCCCATTTTTGCTCTGCGTCTAACGATCAATTTAGGTTTTCCTCTGGGTATCATATCAAGAAATGTGCACAAGCGCCCCTCCGACTCCACAAAGACGGAAATGTATTTTTATAACGCGGCAGCCTTGTCTGCTAGGCAGGGCGTGAGGCGAACGCTGTAACACCGCTGTTAAAAGGACTCGTCCATTTACAAGAAAGCTTCACTAGAAACAGCTCGCGTCGGTTCCTTTCATCTTACAGGTTTAAAACACGTGCTGTTAATATGTTTGGAAATGATCCACTTTTATAGAAGATACTGACTCATTTTGTTCCCTCCACTAGAAACTTCAAAAGAACCTTTATTTCTTTTTGTGCACATTCCAATAACAGAGGGTTGCCTTGTATGTCACCACGTACACACATCACGCACCGTGGGCCAGATAACACAACATACTTGACTGGTTCTATTTCAAGTCCTTTGTGCTGACAAAGGTAGTGTTTTGCTGCAAACACTTTTTACCACCACATTATAAAAGCAGAGTTCTAGGGGTGGTGGTGATATGTGACCAGAATCCTTGTGCATATTCTTTGTGTGACATTCTGCTCTCGTGGTGGTCTGTTTTTTGTACTGTTGTCCTTTTGGGCAGTGTTACTGTAATATGATGTGGTGTACTGTGGTTGTGTTTACTTTTTGAATATTTTATTGTGTTATACCCTGCTAAATTTTGTGTTATGTCCTTTGCAACTGCTGATGTGCCAGTTTCTGTTGTTTACTATAGTGATGTAAACGAATACTGCAACGTTTTCAGCCATTTGCAGCACCTATCTTTAAAGTTCACAGGCAAACAATCATTTACCACTATCTACAGTGATAAGAGTGAGCTCAAAACCTTGGCCTCTCTTTCCACGCACTTGCCACACAGCTTTGCTCCGTCCAACTTGCCCTGGCCACCATCCCAATTATCCACAAGACCAGAACCGGAGGAAGATCCACCCTCGCTGACCCAATTCAGGAAGGATCTCAAGACCTGGCACTTCGACTGACCCTCCACGCTTGGATGGATCAGCAGCCTCCTCCCTCCCCCTCAGCGCCTTCAGACCCTTACGGGTGAGTAGTCGCGCTCCATAAATTCTTGATTCATTTATTGACTGGCCCAACCATGCTTAGATTAGCCCTTCTGGAGCTCACTTCAAATGAAACAGTCCAGTGACCGCCTACATTTCAGTATATTTGTTTTTTTTACAAGTATTATCCATATTTTCTAACCATAAAATGTTAAAATGCATTGCACTAAAAGCAGGGCGCATGAGAGGGGCCTAAAGGGCATTGAAAAGGGAGAGGAATGCAGATTTTTTGGGGTACACAATATTTTGTAAAAATAATCAACATTTTTAAGGGCTTTCAAAACACGAGAGGTAGAGTATGTGCACGTTTTTTGCCTGTGGGTGTGAAAAGTTGTGGTGAAATCCGACAGACACCTTACCATATTCGACTCAAGCTACCTGCAACCAACTATTTACCAGAAAATACATTTATTAGGGGGGTGTAAAACCCCACACACATCCCCTGAAGCTATGCCACTTGGTACGGTAAACACACGCTAAATCTGCTTGCTTTATCAGATGCACTTTCATGGAATATTGGAAACTGTCTCCTAAATGCATTGGAGGTAAAGGTGCTTTGTATACCCCCTGCAATGAAAATAGATTAAAAATAACGAGCGAAGGCTTGCCCCACGCGAAAGTCTAATGAAATCTGCATTGGAATTGCCACAGGCGATGCGAGGTGTGAGGAGAAGCCACCAGAGGATCCCCTATCCAAGTGTGAATCAAACTCATTCGGCAGTCAGGAAGGAAAGGCGCTCACACATGCTCTTCCCTCCGGTCTTCTACCAGCCTCAATCTCAATTTCACCCACTCCACGGTAATGGAAGACTCTCAGGTCACCATCATCTCCAATAATATTACAATTTAAAAATGGTTTTACAAGGAGATATGAATTGGAAACGACACCTCCTGACCTAGAAAAAGCTTTGGCTGCTGGCAAAGTACTCCTGCCTTCCCAGAATCAAACACCAGCAGTGCAATGAAGAATAAGTCACTTGACCGAGATACGACCACAATGCAGTACCCATGACACATCACAAACCGAATAGACTCCGGTCTGCAAATACAACCCCAGAACTATGTGAAAAGTCTTAACACCGCAAAAGCATTTCGATGGTAGAGTGTGGGCTATACAAATGGAAATAACATATAGCATATGAAAATAAAATACTGTCCAATCCAATGATTGATATACACTTATAATTTTTGTTGAATACTGCCTGAACAAGTCAAGCTTTCCCACTGTTGATTACCGTCATTATTACTTTTTGTTTCATGGACAGCAACACCACTCAAAAGAACAATTTAGGAATGTGACAATACCTACCAAAGAAGAAAATGTTCAAGACACTGATAGAGTGCTTGGCAATAACAGAATTTATAGACCACGAATAATGAAGTTTAGAAAAAGAACTGACGATCACTAACAACGGTGGTCAATTCAGCATCCTGAAGAGAGCTCGAAGTAGCAGACAGCATTTTTAAAAAAAACAAGAATAATCTTTGCTACCATATTTTCTCTAGGAAATAACGGACATGTTTGCATAAAGAAGAGCAGAAATTAGAAACTGGAACCGCCTATGAAGAGTGACTAAAACCCTGTCTCAGGAGACTGATTTTACAGGTGCAGTACTGTTGTATGTCAGATTCAGAGGCGTTAACTTACAGGAATTTTAGGAACCAGAGAGAGATATACAACTATAATGAAAATTCAGAGCTGTCATTTACAGAATTTAGGATCAGGATCCGATAGTTCGTGCCAGATCAAAAGGATTTGTAAAAACAGATCTGTAGGGTCTAGCGTCTAGGAAACAAGAGAATTCAGTTTCCCTATGGAATAGGTTTCGAAGTGAGATTCCGGCTTCGAAGCCATGAGAGAGTCAAAATGAATCAAATCCGTGCTCGATCCGTGAGCAGACACTACGTAATGTGTGTGAAACACACCTGCAGGAACTGGAGCAAGTTGGCAATGATGTTAACAATGCTTCACTGGGGTCTGAACAAAGTAATACGTTTTTATGTAGTATGTTTGTAGGTAGCATGTCCATTAATTGTCAGAAATTGTCCAGCCTATAGAGAATACCATAGCCGATCATAGAAGCAGGTATTTAGACAGTGTGAGGAGCATGGAAGGAACTGCCAGCCTGTGCCAGGAGGTGAAAGTAGGCAGTAAGAACATGAGGGAAGGGAGAAAGTAAGCAGTCTACCCTTCAGCACTAGTTAATTATGGGAAAGATACAATCTAGAACTATTCACATAGAGCAAGGGTGTGCGCCGTGGTAAAGGAAAGGCTGGATATATGATATTAGTCAAGTCGTCGGTATTCCAAAGGGGTTTATGGGAAGAGGAGGAATGCCATATGTTTGCCTATTTGTATAAAGGAATACAATGCTGAGGTAACGTGGAATATCCTCAGTAAGTTTGCAGATGGTACAGATTTGATTTTGTATCACCTCTCTTCCACATCCACCATTTTGTCATTACCATCTGCAGAGTGGTTTTAGAGGGATTTTCAAAACAAATTCCACTCTCTGGCTGATTAACAAAAAGGGTGAATTTCGGGATGTTCACACTCAATTGTGACCACCACAACCCTAGGTCTTAATGAAAGCCTTAAAAAGTAACTTAATTACTTGTTTGTTGTAATTAGTATGTCTTCAGCACAATAGCACACTAAGGATTAGCATTTTCTTGTAAGATTGTTAATACTCAAAAATTGGGAGGATTAACCTTTGACTTATGAAATTACATATATAGTCTGCACTGTTGATAGAAAATAATGTATTTTATAGTTCCCTTTTAGTTCTTGCATGAGCCATTACCTTTTGTTTTGTCAAAAAGTATAAACTATGTTCATACATACATATTTTGAGTTGGTCTCCATCAGATACTGCCTTACTTGGCTAAGAACTCTTCAGTCATTGGCTTGAGAAAGCGGATAGCCCACAGAAGTATTTCAGTCTCACGGTCTTTCCACTGGATGTTCAGGTGAATAATTAAACCTCCAATGGGATGCACAAGGAACTATTCTATCCTGAAAAGTATGGTGACTCATCACACTTTTTCCACCTTTAATTAGGTATGTATTTTAGTCATAAAGCAATGTTTTTTTTACATTTTCCTCTAGAGCATCCATTTTAGATCGAAACTACCAGACCACACAGCTGTCTGGTTGCAAAGACACATTGTGGGCTTCCCAGGAGCGTACCTGGGTTTAAAGCTCAACCATTGCTTACCACTGGCTTATTTTAATGTCCCTTTGTTTGCTTTCTATTAAATGTTTTTTTTCTTTCAGCATGTCCGTCTTGTGTGTGAATTTCTTTGACTGGCTCATCTCTCTCAATGCTATGTTATGTTATTTTATGTTATGCTAGCAATTTGTAAAGTGCCTGTTTACTCCAATCCGGAAAGTTCCCCCGCTAGATTTCAATCACAATGACTGGAAGTAGGAAGCCCTCAGTTGTTTAATGGGCATGGCCCTTTCTGAATAGTAGAGTTTTCAAACGCTTCAGAAAAGAAGCCTCTGAGGGCTCTAATCTCAGATGGGAGGGCAAACTATTCCATTGTTTTGCTGCTAAGAATCTAAATGAGCTGCCTCCAAAGCGTGTTCTGCGAAATTTCGAGACACTGGGTAGGCCTAATCCTGCTGATCGCAAACAGCGGTTGGGGAGATAGGGCTGGATCAGAGGACGGAGATAGCCAGGGCCTTTCCTATGAAGGATCCTACGGACGAAACACATGCTTTCAAAGAAATCCTTTCCTCAATGGGGAGCCAGTGGAGTTTGGTTAAGGCTAACCCCGTTGGGGCTCGTCTGGGTATGTTCAGCAGCAGGTGAGCTGCCGCCTTTTGTATCCTTTGGAGCATTAAAAGGCACCTCATTAAGGCCCCTAAGTAAAGAAAGTTGCAGTAATCTAGCCGGGCTATCACAAGTGCCTGGACTCCAGTTCTTTTCGTTTAAATCGGGAGTAGCCCCAGAATCTTCTGGAGCATTTTCCAGGTGCCAAAGCACATACCTGCAAAAGTTGAAATTTGATCTCCAAACGATAGAGAGGAGTCAAACCAGCCTCCTGGATTTGTCACTTCAGGTTTCGGAGTTAGCAACAGGCCTAGGTCATCTGGCCACTACAATGAGTACCAGATGGACGGTTGTTTTCCTACTGCCAAGTTCTCTGTTTTGGCTGTGTTAAGTCGCAGACAGCGGTTCTTCATTCAGTTGGCCAGTTCTACCAAGCAGAGTTTAAAATCATCCGCTGCTTGGTTGCTCTCCTGAGCCAGCGTGATGATAAATTGGGTGTCATCGTCATAGGATACTGTTCGGACGCCATGACCCTCAATGAGAACAGCCAAGGGTCGCATATAGAGATTGAAAAGGGTCGGACTCAGGGCACAGCCCTGAGGAAATCCCTGCAGTGAGAGTCCTAGCCTGCGATGAGTGCAGCTGTTATGTGACCTAGAATGTACAGTCCTGCAAAAAATCTGCAAGCCAACCCAGCACAGTGCCAGCCACCCCTGAGTTTTGTTATCTATCTAACAGCAATCCATGGGAGACACTCTCAAAAGCTGCAATGACGTCTGGCATGACAAGTGCAGATGTTTTGCCTTCATCTGCTGCTTGAAAGAGAGATTCTGATGCGAATAGGAGGGCAGATTCCGTACTAAAAAGTGGCCTGAAACCAGATTGCATATTGTGGTGAAGAGCTTTTTCTTCCACAAAATTAATCAGCTGTTGATTGACAAATTTTGCCGTAATTTTCGCAAAAAAAGGCAGCAGGGATAATGGTCTTAGATTCTCAGGTACAAAGGAATCTAATGATGATTTGTTTAGGAGTGGAATCACCATAGTTTGCTTCCTATTCTGAGGAACTTGCCCAGATAGATTGAGCACCTCAGTGAGTACGGGTACACTGGCTTTTCGGTCTCACTCGAGTATAGCCGGAGACGCTGGGTCTAAAGGTGATCCCGAAGTTATTTTAGACATTAAACTGTGGGGCTCAGCCTCTGATATGACTTTCAGGTTTACAAAAGTACCTGGAGAGGTACAGGCTGCTGCAACAGACTGAAAATTCCATATAACATTTTCAGGAAAATAAGAGTATATATTGTCTATATAATTAAGAAAGGAGAGCGTGATCTGATCGCAGAGGGCAGTGGTGGGAGGGATTGACGCCGCTGCCCGTTCCAGGGATGTCAAAGATTTAATTATCTGAAAGAGTTCCTTCGGGGCATTTTTGAATTGCTCAATTTTTTTGATTATAGAACCTCGCACGTGCCTGCCTTAGAGCCTTATGATAGTCTCCCAGGGAGGACAGGTATGTAGTTTAATGGTGTTCTTCATAGTCTTTATGCTATGTGCGTTCCAACCGCTTGCATGATTTCTTTTTTGCCAGCAATGCCTCTGTATACCATGCTGCCGATGGCTTGGAGCACATAATGCTAATGATTTTCCTGGGAGCCAAGTCATCTAAGGCCTGATTAATCCACCTCGTTAGTGGCCTACTTGCGTTCTGGGGATTGGAGTTGAGTACTGGTATTTCCTGCTTCAGTGCTGAAGTGAAAGGGACCGCGTAATGGTCTGACCAAGCCACCGGAATCGGATTGCTCGTCGATATCAGATTAGAATTTGTAAAAATAGCGTCCAAAATATGACCATGCACATGTGTAGATGACGAAACTAGTTACTTAAGAGAGAGCAATCCAAGATCTTCTACCAGACCTTCGGCTACAGGACAGATGTCATCATCAATGTGAATATTAAGGTCTCCCACTATCAGGAGGTTTGTGTACCGGACCAAATAATCAGAGATGACTTCCAAAAGTGACTTGACAAAATTAGCCATAGGGCCTGGAGGGTGATACATTAGCAAACCTGTTATTAATACAGTGATTATTAAAGGTTAGACTACAAAAAGCTGCCTCTGAGTTAGCAATGTCTAGCTCCATCAATGTGCATTTAAGGTTACGTTTAAAGATGATGGCCAACCCGCCGCCCCTTTTCAGCGGGCGATCAAGTCTTAAAATGGCATAGACCTAGGCGACCGCGTCAAGGAAGTCTGGAGCGGCAGAAGCCGTTAACCACGTTTCAGCTAAGAAAAATGCTGCAGGCTGATGCCTCATAAGTCCGCTATCTCGTACTTATGTTTAGGCATTGAGCGGCAGTTCAGTATCATGCATTTGTTGACCTTTGAACTCACCCGCCAGTTCTTACCTTGAGGACCCTTCGAGGTTCTGAACAGAGAAAAGTTACACTAGCTGCATCCCTTAGAACTAGGTGTTACATTGAAAGAGTGGAAACAAGCCTCGTGCATGGGGCAGTACAGCGCCACCAGTTCGTCTCGTGAGTACGATATCGGACCTGAAGTAAAAGAAGCAGGGGTTCTGGCACCGTCCAGGCACAGACAGGCTTGCCTTTGGCGCGACCTTTGCCGCTGCACGCCTCCACGCAGCTGGCATGATTAACTATGACTATGCTTCCACTGCTCACTTTTATGCTCTCTCCCTAGTGTCGATTCTCCTGCTGCACATGTAGCTTCTCCCTCACTCCAACCCATTGCCCAAGCTACTCTTACAACCCGCACATCCGTTATTCTTTTATTTATAAAAGTGCTTTTTTTCTACGCTTAAAAAAGTGCACCACTTTAAAAAAAATGTAACAAACCACGTATGTATTGAACACAACTGTGTGCATACAAATAACACAGCGGCCGTGTCATTGTGCTTTTTTATTTTTTTTGTCGAGCTGCCCAACAGCATAGGTGACTATTGGCTTACTTACATGGTTTTGTGAGTGCTTAGTTGTGCAGCATTCCAGCCAACATTGATTCTAGAATTGTACTGCAAATAGTATATAACTGTTGTAATGTTCAAAGATTGCCCTTCTTGGAACAGTGAAACATTGACAGAGTAAATGTACAATACTGTCTCAAATGGTTGCCACATTTAAAATCAACATGCTGGACACCTTGAATCTTGTTACACCTCCATGTTTAGAATCAATGTGGTGGCCATCAGTCTTTACTCGGCTTACGTTGCCTGCACTAATGTTCTGTCTTTGTGTCAGTTGAGTGAAGGCAATGGGTTCGAATCCTTGCTTTCGTCAGTAAATTGGCTAACACTAGATTGGGTGGCGTTGCTAGCTTTTGTTACTACTGATAACATTATACTCAGTTTTATTTATATAAGCACTCAACAGCATTCTGCTGCATCACTTGGAACCTCCTCTATACACAGCAATCTTGTGCAGTCCTCGGGCAAGAATCCTGCAACTATGGGCATCGCTTTGGGATGGACTCCTCCCCTCAGGTTTGTTCAGTCTCCACAGAGTACTAAGTTTGACCTTCCAACACACCATAATTTGTACTAGTAAGATCGAAGCATTTCTAAGGGATATGGATGCCCAGATGGAAAAGGTAGGAAATGACGTCCAGGGATATGGACAGAGGCTGAACGGGCACCATTCCAACAAGGGGCTATGGTTATATATTTTTTTCCAAAGAGAGCTAGGCAGCCAACAAAAGGGTTATCATAGTCACGGGCCTCAATGGCACAGCACCAATGGGGGGTAGAAGACATGCATTGCTGCAAGTGGCCTGCCAGAAAAGCCCTGCTCACAGTACTATCACTCATACTCTTAAGGTTCATAATGTCCTCCTATTATTTTTGTGCATTCTGACACTTGGACAAGAGGTCAATTTGTACTGCATGCAACAGACTGCATTGTAAGATTTGTACGGCTTTTAGGATTATACTCTCTCTATTGAACTGCAATGAAACAAATAATAGCAAAACCAACCATTCAGGCTTGCATTTCTAGTTATCAGCCTGATCTATTTCTCTGTCAATGCTTGTTTAAATGATGCGATTGTTTTGATTGTTCAAATGTTGCTCGAATGTGAATTTACCTTGAAAAACATAAAAGACAAGATGTCTATGGTAAAACAGGAACAGTTGGTTTAATTAAACGCAGCAGCCAGGAGAGAAGGCACCAGAGTCGGGGTCTGAAGATTGTCTCACAGCACATTTTTTTCGGCCGTTATTTTATACATTACATGAAGTGTCAGTCATTTGTACAATACTTTGGAGGCAGAAATCTGGGCCTAGTCAAGGATCCATAAATGTGGTCATTTGATAAGAAGCCCAAGTGGGTCTCGACCTTGCATGGTCACAAAGTGGGGCCATAAGTATGTATCTAGATGTCTGGCAGTGGGAGTGCGTGATCACTGCATGTAGTGTACATGCTGTTTTCTGATTGGCTGAATGTTCCTAACTGTGGGCCAGATTCATCAAACAAAAATCCACTCGCAAAGGGGCAGATTCTCAGAATCTGCCCCTTTGCGAGCGGTATTTTTGCATTTGGGATGCATCATCCCAAATGCAAAAATCGCAATTTTAGAAATCGCTAAATTGCGACTATTTGCATTTAAGGAATCTCAAATTGAGATTCCTTAAATGCAATGTATGAAAGTATTTAAAATTGCGAATTCGCAAATAGGGCACGCAAATCACTGTGAAGTACAACTTCATGGTAATTTGCAAAAACTTTGAAAAATGCACTAAAGTGCATTTTTTAAAGTTTCATGTTGCGCACACACATGCCCTAAGGGCGTGTCGCAATTAAGGAATTCTAAGAAATCGCTATTTTTAAAGTGATTTCTTGATGCATTCCATTTTGCAATTCCTTAATAGCGAATCGGTATTTTTCGCTATTAAGGAATCGCAAAGTGGGTTGTAGATGCATCTGGGGGTTAGTGTGGTATCTGACTTTATTATGAATTGGGAACGCACGCCCCTCCGGCCAAACATGTTTTATTGGGGCCAATTTCCTAAGATCATTGTGGTGTCGCTGCTTACCTGTGGAATCGATCTGGGTTTTCCTGTTCGCACGTTCGTTTAAGGGTTAAGTGTCACCCTACCTGTGATCTGTTCATCAGTTGCTTCAGGCCTAGATCGCAGAGGCTGCCTGACCACTTACTTCTGACACGGAGTTCAGGGGGAGGCCATATCGGGTGAATTCGACAACGGTGATGCAAGTTCGGTATTATACGTACATATATCATGACGTGCATTGCTATTGTATTTTCCAATATTAACATAACTTTGAATAAGTGTATGATGCACTGCACTTTTATCTGTTGTCCATCTGCAAAGTATTTTATGGACGGCGTTCACAATAAACATAACTTTGATTTATCTATTGATTTCTTTTTAGCAAAAGAGGGTTGCATCACAGTGAATACTCTGTAAAATGTGCTTCTAAAATCACTTGAATGGATGTCCCTGTTTAAGTGTGTGGGGACATTCCACACAATAAATATAATGGGCCCAGTCTTCTTTCTTACCTGGGAAACAGTTCTCAACTCTTCATGAAGAGATCTATGACCTGAAGTGCTGCTAGTGGGATGGCGGCAGCCTGATTCTGTAGCCTTAGAGGACGCAGTTGATGCTTTTCACATGGGACTATATTACTCTGGTATCTTGCCCCCGCTAACCCTGCAGTGCCTATAATAGATAGCACACATGAATCTCATTATGCGGTGAAGAGTTCATGGTCTTTTTTTCTACCTAGTGATCTTTTGCAGCTGCAATCTGTCTAGCGGTGGAGCAGTGGGTGCAGCTATGTTTTTTAGGTCGAGCCTCCAAGACCTGTTGTGTGCACTTTGTGAGCCTACAACCCGCTCATTACTTTTTTTATTTGTTACTTTGACTGTCTTCCCAAATTGCCTGCTTGCTAGAGGTGAATCCTTCCTCTTTGTCCCTCCTTTTTTGTCTTTTGTTTCCTCCGAAGGAGTAAGGACCAAATACTGTATCTCAATGCTTTGGCTGTTTATCTGTTCGTCAGGGGGATTATTTTTTTCTTGGTTTTCTGCTCGTGTTGCTGTTTGCCTGTGTTCAGCTTTTGCACCCATAGCTGCTTGTTTTTTTTACAGATATCTGTTGTTCTAAACCAGTGTGCACATGCTAGTTTACATAGCTTTCTCCGGCTTCCATTCCTTATAAATGGCACAGAAACCAAGTCCTTCCTGTACCCAATGTATTGTTGCACATTTCGGACCAACGTGTATCAAGCGACTGTCTTTCAATATGTCAAAATCATTGGCATGCCTTTCGCCATCATAATCATCAATGGCGTCGAGGGTTGTAACTAAATTCCGAACTACGAAACTTCTTTAAATTTTCAGTATTGTAGGCGCCATTTTAAAATGTTAAATACTCGCAGCATATAGGACAGACATGTACCTTCAATATAACACTTGCTTATATTTTATTGTATTAATTAAAAGCCCAACGCCCAATAAATTGGTAAACAGCGAAGGATGACTGATCCTTGTATACAAGGGTTTCGCACACCACAAGCACTTTTTATTATGGATAGCTTTCATAAACACTGGGAGAGTGGCACTACGATGATACTTACTGGTGACACCTAAAACGTAAAGACTAGAATCCTAACAAGGGTTCAAGTAGTGCATTACACAAAAACCAAATCAAACAAGAAAAATTATTACTACATCACATGAAAAATGATACCCCTACACAATAACAACTTATATACAAAATTTAATAAGATGATAATAAATAGTCACAGACAGTGGTGCTTACAAAGTTACACACAACTCACGTTAAAAATAGGGAATGACGGGGTAAACAAAAACAGTGGCTGAGGAAACATTATACATCGAGACTGTTAAAACATAACACAGAAACAAAAGTAGCAAAAGATGCTTCCTCTTCAGTAGAAGACACAGATGGGCGTTGACGGCGTTTCGACCAAACTAAAATTGTATGGTCATCATCAGGACAAACAATATTTATTGACTGAGCATCCAATAGTGAGGTTTGATCATAAATTCATAGATCGTCAATCTCATAAGGCAGTAATTACTGTCAAAGTCATGAGAAGAATAATTTAGTCCATGAGTTAGGGATTAGTCCAAAGTGCTCAGGCAATAAATATTTTACAGAGAGAGTCAGAACAAATCACATCCCTCTTTTTATACTACCAGTGCAGGCTCAATATTAACCAGGAAAGATAGTCGGGAATAATTCCAACTGCCCGGAACAATGGGCATACATACATCTCGGGAGCAGTACAAACATTTAATTATTACTAAAAAAGTAAAAACATGCAGGCAGCACTCATGTGCATGACCTTTTCTGTACTCGGGTTGCTATTGTTCTTTCATCCAATCTCAGCTGAGCTTATGGACCTCGGAGAGAGCCCAGCATGTGGGGAAAAGCAGTGGCCAATGGGCTTAGCACTGAGCAAAGGCACTGGATGTACAAGCATTTTAAATGGTAATGGAAGAGAGAGGATCCATTCGTTGGACCAAAATTTGAATAGTTATCTACTTTGCCCGTTACCTCTTAGAGTGTGATCATCTATCACTCCAATGTCAGGGGGGGATTTGGAAATATCTTTCTATATTCCCCTGAAGCTACGCCCCTGATCAGAATACAGTCTAGCCACCTCTCCATGAAAGAGTAAAACAGTTCAAAAAGCTTTAATACATAACTCTGTGAGGTCATGATGGCTGTGGTTTTACAAGATAAAACGCTTCTGTACTCAAAATAAAAAGATCAGCATCAAGGGGAAATGATGTAGAGAGTAATGTGTTTACAATACTGCTCTGTGTAGTCTGCAGTATTCATTTGCCTTTGCACACCTCATGAATAGCAGTTCCCATGTTTAAACACAGGTATAGCTTATCACAAAATACGAAAAACAGCTTTACAACACTAATCCTGTTTCTTTAAAGAAGAAGAATTGCCTTTACCCTTCACGTTGCTGTTTTTAGCTTGAAATGCACATATTCTTCAATGACACAGTAATGTTACGGCGCAAACCCATACGTATACTTCCTACTTCCTCATTGCTTCCAAAATGGTTTTCTTGTTATGTGCTGTGCATTAGTGTGCCATCTGACTCATCTAAGCACCCTCAGAGACGCATTCACTTATTGCGGACAGCTCTATAAGCCTCCTCTTCACAAACATTGCATTTGAAAGCCTGTGCACCGCCCATTCAGTAGAGGCTTTGGCCAAGCACTAAAAAGTACATAGACATCTTCTAATTGTGCACAAGCATTGCAGTATGCTCCCTTATTATTCTATTCTCTGTCTCTTGAAAAGGTTAAGATCCACATTTACAAGTTCTTGAGCAGATCCTTATATGAGAGAAGCATTTGAGCTGGTGATAGGAGGCCACTTCAGTCATTTAGAATGTAAGTATTGTTATTCTTCGGTCCAACAACATACTGCTCCTTCATTCACATCACTCAGTTTGATTCCACCCTATTGAATTAAAATACCACCCAGAACACATGAACTTTAGTCGGGTCCCACCCCCATGAACAAGATATACCTTAAGGTGGAATGAGGATGTTAAGTACACAAATATACACAGTATATATAGGTCAACCACAAAATACAGCTTCTTAAGCAAAGTTGAGAGTTTGTTCAGACTTACTGCTTCCAGTACGCAGACTTTCCAGTGAGTGGGTCAGTAGATGTGAGGCATTGCTTGCTCAGACACTGCGAAGCCTCCAAGCCAAGCAGAAGGTTCACCCAAAGAGTAAGGGACCATTACTGCCAGTCGAACATCGTGCAGGATGGGGGGTTAACTGCCTTCTACTGTGAGTCCATATAGTTCTGTCATTTCCCTATATTCGGGCAGTGGGTCGAAAGGGTGCGGGCAGTGGCAGACCTGGGCAGCTGGCTAGTGAACAATCTACAGTAGAAACCTCTTTGTCTCTCCTGCTATCATCTTTTCAACACATGTCCAGCGCTTTAACTGGCCAGTACTCTCAGGTACTGATTACCTACACTTCTGTATTTGGAGAAGGAGAGCACCTTCGCTGCCCAGCAGAGGTGCAATACTTTTAATTAAAGAGTAGCAACACTTCTCAAAAGGGAGTAGGTACTCTAGGATAGGGTAAATGCACTTCTTTTTCCATTTCATGCTCTGCACATGCAAAGAGCCCCCTGGGATGTCCTTGGCCTCGTCACTGCCACAACTACACCACTGACATCCATGCACTTTCTCTACCGCTGAGAGAGATATTGTTTACAGTAAATGGCTTGGAGCCCGCCCATTGCTTACTATTCGTTGACTTGATTTTCACTTGTCTTTGCTGCTTCCTAATTGCCCAGCATGGGCCATGCATCACTTCTTTTTATTTTTGTGGTGCATCGATCAAGTATAGATTAATTCATTCTAATAAGTGTCCGTCCACTGCTCATGTTAGGTTATGTTAATAGAAATTTTTAAAGCGCGCAGTCACCAGGAGATTTCATGGCGCTGATCAAGGCAAATGTCAAGACAGAGGCGGATTACGCATGTGCTTGCTCGAACAGCCAGGTCTTAAGCAACTTTCTAAACCCCAGCAAGTTGTCACACATCCGAATTGCTAATGGTAGGAAATTCCAGAATTTTGGGGCGAGGTGGGAAAACCTGCACCCTCCCTGGCGTTTGAGCTTAAAGGTGGGGGTAGTCAGTAACTGAAGATGAGCGGACCGTAGGTTGCAGTTTGGAGCATGCCTTACTATCAGGCAGCTAATGAATTTGGGGCTCCTGCCGTGCAGAGCTTTAAAAATTATACACCCTGTCTTAAAGGCAGCACGTTGGGCAATAGGAAGACAGTGAAGTTTGTCTAGCAAAGGTCAGGCAGACTACCATCTAGGTTGTTTCTGGATTAACCTTGCGGCCTGATTGTGTACCATTTGGAGGCGTTTAAGTAGGAATAGTGGTAGGCCAAGGTAGATAGAGTTGGAAAAGTCGAGGCGAGAAAGTACCAGAGCTATCACAACCTGTATGAGGCGTGAGTGGGTCAGCAGGTGGGTAATTTACCTGATCCTGCGTATTTGGAAAAAACAAGTCGAGACCACTGCTCCCACTTGGCCTCTAAGCGAAAGATCTGCATTTATGATGACCCCAAGACTTTTCACAGAGGGAGAGGGAGTGGGGTGAAGTCCTAGTTCCACCGGCCAGTAGTGTGGCCCCAGCAAATCTTGCTCTTCCCTGCCAGGATTAGTTCAGTCTTGCCAGGGTTAAGTTTGAGATGGTTAAGGTCCATCCAACGCTGGATGTGAAGCATGGTAGCTTGAAATTGATGGACAGAGTCAGAGGAGTTGTCCAAGGTGAAGACGAGCTGAAGGTTGTCCGCATAATTGAAGGTGGTTACCTTCCTGGATCAAGGGCAGAAGGTAAAGATTGAACAGATGTGGAGATAGGGACGAGCCCTGTGGAACTCTGCATGTATTGGCGATCTTAGGGGCGGTGAAAGGAGCAAGTCGTACTGCTTCGGTTCGTCCTTCTAAAAAGGATTTGATCCAGTTGTAAGCGGAGCCCTGTATGCCGGCCTGCTCGACACGGTCCAACAGAATTTTATGGTCGACCGCGTCGAAAGCGGCTCACAAATCCAGGAGCACCAAAGCCTAAGAGACACCCTTATCAGCATTTGCTCTCATAGTGTCCAATACCGCCAGAATTACAGACTCAGTAGAGTGGGCGGGCCGGAAGCCCGCCTGGTGCGGCTCTAGATATTCTGACTGTTTGATAAAGTTAGATAGACTCTTAGTGACATGGGCCTCTAAAATCTTAGCCAAGAAAGGGAGGAGGGAAATAGGCCGATAATTAGAAAGATTCACAGGGTCAGCCCCTGGTTTCTTTAGTAGAGGGACCACTATTGCGTTCTTATAAGCGCTAGGGACCTTACCCTGCGTGAGAGAATCATTTAGGAAGGGTAGCATGCTATGTGGTAAGACAGAGAAAGCGTCCCTCATGATGTGCGGAGGGCAGCAATCATTAGGGGAACCGGATTTCACTCGGGTCAGTAAGTCTGATAAGGTTTGAGGGCAGATGATAGGAAAGTGTTCCAAGGTGGATGTATTGGTTATCAGATTATCCAAGGGTTCCCTGTATGATGTAGTGGAAATACTGGCTTTGATAATGGAATTTTTTTCCAAGAAGACATCATTCAAGGAGTCACATAAGTCTTGGGTAGGTGTCTGTTTGGGAAGGATCCTCATGTTGTGATTCAGGTACTATTTCCCTACCTTACCCGTCTACCTCCCTCCTCCCTCCATAACAAAAAAAACATAACACAGCCGGTGCTGGCTGCATCGCAGCACTTTTTTATTGACGTTTATCTCTACTTCTTCTCAATAAGCAGTGCAAATACAAGAAAACTAGAAGACATTTTTTATGTTAATTCTCTTTTAATAGGGTTGTTCAGTTCTACATAATGTATTTTTGGTTATATATAAGGTAACAAAATTGCTTATAACACTTTATTATAACCTTTTAACATGCTGCACAACAGCCACGTTGCTTTACAACATAGTTTAAAGACATTGGCAGAATCAATGGCTCTAGCTAAACACTTATAAGGTCCCAAAGCCGAGACCTATTGGTTATGCCAATTCTTGTCTCTTTGTGCAAAGCCTGAGCTGCAGTGAGAAAGAAGGGGATATGGCATCATCGAAGTTGCCCGAGGGTCATGCAAACAGACTCTACTGCAGCTAGTGCTGGATGTGGGTAGTGGAGCTCTATGTTGGTGACTGGGGTGCTGCTGATGTGGCATGACTCAAATGCATGCTATTTACTGCTTATTTTAAGAACTGCAGCCAAATACCACATGGTGTTGCCTGCTTGCAATCTGAAGATGTGGGGAGACAGGAGAATTTTGGCTGGGCTTGGCTGTAGTTGCTTGGGCTAGTTCTTGGAAGCAACATCCCAGCACTACTGCTTCAAACTAGTGACTCAAATAGTTTGGTAAATAGCATCTTTCAGCTTTCACTTTTAGTCCCAATGCAATCTAATAGAAAATGTAATCCTCCTGACTTCTATTTCAAAGTCAAATCTAAAGTTTGTTTGGCAGGTGGCCGTACAGAGAGAAAGATATTTTAAGTTACTAAGAGTTATATAGTGAAATTCTAACATTTTTCCGGATCGCAGATTTTCTTCCAGGAGAGCATTTGGATATTGATGGCTACTCTGTTTAAAATCACTTTGGTGGTGGGCTGGGCCTCTTGCTGCTTTGGTGACTTTCACTTCTCTGGCCGTTTCGGTTTCCCTCTTTGCTTCGTCCCTCTACCCTTGAGCTTTACACACCGAGGCCTAGCCAGACAGGTATGCTAGAGTTTGCATTACAAATGTAGGCAGGCAAGTGCTAGAGTGAGTTGGGGTAACTAATTATGGAGTATTCTATAAACAAGAGCTTGGAAGGTTTTCTACTTCTTGGGCAGCTATCAGTAAGTGTAACAAATACAGGGTGGTCATGTCACCAGTACCTGAGACACGGGGGCACAGGAGTCTCGGCATGTATTATTTCACAAAGTGGTACTACTTACAAGGCAACTCCAGTACTTTTCTACGAAGGATGGGGGTAGAAGTGACTGAGGGCTATTGTAAGGTACTGTTTGTAGAAGGATGATTTGCTGAAGGCAGAGTTTTTGGTTTTACACAGATCCCAATGGTTTAAAGACCAACTTTATTGATGCTGGGCTGGCAAGGATAGAACAGGTTTGTACACCGGGGGTTCTACAGCAAGTGGTACATAAGGATGAAGATTGTGGTGCTGCTTGACTGCTGTATACAATACTTGCAGATTAGTTTTATTTTCCAAAATGGAAGCTTCAGTCCAATGCAGGCATCCTTGTTCTCCTCTTATTCCCCCATGTTGCTTTTAACCATCTATTCCCCCCCCCCCGCCTGAGGTTGCCTCCCTTCAGTGATGTTAGACCTTGAATGTGTGGGGCTTTTTGGGAAATGGGAGCAAATCATGTGTCAGGATCCCCGGAAGCACCAAAGCAACAATGGAGGACGCTGCTTCTTCTACCTCAATGCCAAGTCCTGGAACGGCCTTCCCCTTTACCCTCAGACCTCACTTTCTCTTCTAGAGTTCTGGAAGGGACTCAAAGCAGCAACCCTCACCGCCTGGATACCCTCACCAGTGACAAGCCCCGCTATACAAATCCCGATTTATTGATGATGGGATTCCAGCTAGAAGATGGCTTTCATATCAGGACTTCTGGGTAAGTGGAGGCACAGTGAGGATGACTCAAGGACAGAAGGAGAAGGCGCCCTCAGCTAAGGTGTACATGATTTGTGCCAGCTGTGTCCGTTTCCGTGACTCAAATTCCATAAGGCTGTCACTCATCCTTCATTTTTGGGAAAAATGATGAATTTCAGTGCCTCATCCCCGAATGACCTGTTGTCCTTATTTCTCCATTTTCACCCTGAACCAATGCCTTCGGAAAATCTCTTGTATACTAGTAATTCTTATAAAAACAGAATGCAATCTGGAACCATGCTAAATCTTGAAATTCCATTTATTCATATTAGCTTGTGGCAAACAAAAATGAAGCAACAATATCCAGTCTAGATGAGAGACAGGAAACGCTTCCAGACAAACACTGCCTTTAGAAAATAAATCTACCATAATCCTAAATAAATAATATGCGCATAGCTAAATTAGTACGCCAATTGTATTTAAATGTATATGAGAGTTGCTCTCACAAATGGAGAATACTCACCGGTGCTGTCGGCCAAGACCAACAGCTAGCAGGTCATCAGTAGGCCATTTTCTAAAGTCTCTCACTGGCTTCTAATTGCAAACACTTTTGCAGTCTGTGCTGCCAACGGATGACCCAATTATAGCAGAACATTCACATAGTGAACAATAAGTAACGTTTAAGAATTCCCAATAATGGAGAAAAAGTGATTTGCCCAACAAACACGCTCGCTGAACCGGGAATCTAAGTTTCAAATATCTCCTTTTATCCTCCTCTAATCACATTTATTTACCAAAGAACGGGCAAAGGGATAACATAATATCAGCTATGTATGCTAGAGTGGCTGTGTCTACGGTAATAGTTACTCTGAGCAGAACATTCAGATGGGCACTGTCCCTTTAACCCAAATGTTCATTTTTGTGAGGGTTTTACCTAACATGTCTTATTTGTATATTTCAAACCGACATCTGTGACATGGCTGCATGTCTATACTTCATAAGCATGCAACTGTTCTCTCTGGTGCATACGAGTGGAGGTTCTGGGTTGCTGTGGGAAACAGAGGAATAGTTGAAAGAAGTCCTGAGCTTTCCCTTTACAACTCTTTAACATCTTTCATGCCCTTCATATCTTGTGCTTCTCATGCTTTAATCCAACAGCCTCTCACTTCTTCAGAAGTGCTCGTTGTCTTGGCCATCTCTTTCAGATTCTCAATAATCCCCTGCCACCTCCTCATCACCACAACCTATTATCGACCCTTCAGAAACCCTCAATCAACTGGGGTAGTAAGGAGCCAATGTATGCCACCCACTCAGTTGTAGTGACTGAATAGTCTGAGCCTGAAAACATTTCAGACTTGGCTGAGGGGGAAGAGATCTACTAACACTCTGCTGGGAAGGGTGAGACCCTTGTGGGACACCCTACAGCTCCCATCATCACACCTCAACTCATGTGTAGAGGTAGTAACATATAATATTTAATTTAGCTTAAGTAAATGACTACTATGGAATCTATGTATTTATGATTGTAAGATTTGGTTTGTCTTCAGATTTCTTGAAAAGATTTGCAGTTCTGCTACTAGCTAGTTCCCAGCCCCTCTCCGCTCCAGCTCCCAATACATCTTTAAGAATCTGCTGATTTTCCGGGGTCGACTGGTCTATAGTATTTTCCGTACTTTCCATACTTAGAACTAGATCAGCTGGAAGCTGTGGGGCAGATATAGCGTCTGTAGCCTCTTTAGCAACCTGACTTAAAGAACCAAGTATACAGGCTCCTTCCGCTAGTTCAAAAAAAGCTGAAGATGTTGCTAGAGCAGTCACTTGAGATACCGCAGCGGGTGTCGTTGGCAAGCATGTAGGCTGGTGTGATGGAATAATATGCAGTCCTTCAGCAATATTGGAAGTTGTTCCATCCTGAGCAGCTGCCGAGGGGGTTACTGAGGAGGGTAGTTTGGTAGACGCAGAACCCTGTGTCGCAGAGGGCTGAGTTGCCCTTTTTAATGAAGAGAGGGAACGTTGCGCTCCCAATTGCTCCCTTAATCGGCCCCTCAGTAAGAGTGTTGGATGTAGGGGCAGAAGATTCTTGTTGTTGTGGGGGCAATAGCTCTTGTAGAGGAAGATTCACTGGATGTCCATCCTCTTCTGTGGAGCTCTCTGAACTGTAACTTGATTGATTTGTAGAAACTAGAGTTTTTGTGACAGAAGACACCCCTTTCGTTTGCCTAAGGCGCTTTTTTGCTTTCATTCCTGTCAACGCCTCTACCCTGGCAACAGCATTAGCCTGCTTTAGATGTCTTCCCATTTTAAAGCCAATTGCTCAATTTTCTCAGCCTTGTTACTGCACGGAACGTCCAACGTGACAAAGCGAACCCAACTCTTTTTATCTTGATGTGACCCTTAGGTACCCTTAGAGTCCTTTAGGCACACTTAGATCCCAAGCGTTCCAGGGACTCTTTAAACCTAAATCAGCTGTTTCTTAATGTTCTTTGTATTTAACTGCGGCTTAAACTGTCATTTTCGGGCTACAGGACTAGGAGTGTCTTAATTTGAGAACATTTTGTCCAGGCACAGCGCAGCACAATCAATCAAGCATTTTAAGTCTCTGCTACTCTTATACACGGGACACTAGAGGCAGAGTTCTTGTCAAGGTTTTCCACCGCACCTCCACTGGATCCGGAAGCCTTCAAGTGCTCTGCGACTCCTACAAACAACTTTAACCGGGACAGTACAGTCAATCGAGCGTTTGTTGCCTCCACTTCTCTTACACACCAGCCAGAAACAGCTTGCGTCTTCAAGTGCTTAACAAAAGCCCTTCATTAGTTGCATGGGTGCTTTAATTAGATCAAAAAAGCCTTTAAGCGCTATTCGGCAGCCATTCAGTCCTTGTTAGTACGTGGTTCCTCCTGGTCACGTCTATACAAAAAAAAAACTATAAAAACGGGTCTAAGCGGAAAAGCGCTTTGGAGTTACGCTTTAGAACCGTTGCGGCCGCATTTAATGGATCAAAAAGCCGCTGCATTCAGCCGCCTGCTGCTTCTCCCCCTACTAGATATTCAACCACCATTCAGTCCTTTTCACGGTTACTTGTTACCTCCTGGTCACGTCTAATCTGTTAAATGCGCTTGAAGCGGGTTCATGCGGTAAAGCGCTTTGAAGTTGCTCTTTGGAATCGTTTTTGGAATTCTTTCACAGATGCCGCCACGGAGAAAATTCAGCTTGGCGTCTGGAGCTCTGCTTTTATCGCCATTTCCTCACCACTGTGCAATCTGTTCCGATGGGCGAGGCCAGGGTCACCTCGGCTTCGGAGAGGCCGGAATCTCCATTAGCCTCCCGGAACGCCTCCTGCCCCCTGAAATCTGAAGCTCCCTCCTCCGGCCCCAGCTCGCAACAGATGGAAAGAAAAGACCTCCTGAATCTAATACTGGAGGAAATGTTATATTAAATGTTATGTTAAAATCATTTATATAGCGCACTTACACCAAACAGTTTCATGGCGCTGTGAACGGGGTGAAGCAGTGGAATGGTAACAAAAACGTACTCATATGCCTGAGAGAACAGATGGGTTTTTAAAAGAGTTCTGAACTGAGTGTAAGAACTTACTGATCTAAATTCCATAGGGAGGGAGTTCCAAAATTGAGGAGCCAGAAAAGAGAATCTCAGACCGCCATGCTTCTTTCTTTTGACAGAGGGGGAGATAAGCAGGTTCAAATGAGAAGAGCGGAGTTCACGGACAGTAGTATAATGATGTATCAAGGAAGAAATAAATGCCTATCCTTGGCCGGCCAGGGCTTTGAAGATGGTACATCCCAATTTAAATACACAACGTTTGGCCACCAGGAGCCAGTGAAGGCTCTTCATCAGAGGGCGAACATGTTGATGTCTGGGTTGATGGAAAATGAGCCTGGCCGCTTGGTTTTGTACCAATTGCAAGCGATGGAGCTGGTAGGCAGGAATGCCAACATAAAGTGAGTTGGCATAATCAATGCGGGAGATAACCAGCGCAAGAAGGACCAGAGTTAAAGCTTCAGTGGTTAAAAATCTACAGATTTTCCGTACTCGCCGTAAATGAAAAAAGCAGGATGATACTACTGCGCCGATCTGGGATTTCATAGACAGAACTTTGTAAAAAATTGAGGCATCTATTGCCAGAATACCAGTAAGGCTCGAGGAGGCTGAATCAAGGATCGCTCAACTGGAGTACCAGATGAGTTCCACTATTTGGAGAGTCAATGAGGTGACAGCAGACAAGATTGCTCTAGAGTCAAAATTAGAAGATTAGGAAAACTACTCGCGCCAATTAAATCTCCGGATAGTTGGAGTCCCCGAGGGGAGCGAAGGGGCTTGCACCCTGCATTGGGTGGAAACTATTATTAAACAAAAAGTGCTTCCGGACTATTCTGGAGATCTAACATTAATCAGAGCCCATCGGGTTCCAGCACACCCTTTTCCTAACTCTAAATATCCGCGCACAATTCTAGTTAATTTCTCAGATTATAGGATTAAAGAAAATATCTTAACAAAAGCTATTAGTTAAAACAAATCCCCATTGACGCAAGTACAAAATGCTGAATCTTTTCAGATATGTCAGTAGGGGCGGTGCAGAGGCGTAAAGAGTTTGTGAAACTGTTATTGCTATTCAAAGCGCAGTCCAAGTTAAAGGTGCTGGCTAAAGGGAGATTTTATTTATTTTCACGGGTAGAAGAGGCTCAGGAATTTCTTAAAGAGATTACTGTTACAAGATGAATCTGTTTTCAACTGCTGTGCTTTGTGGAGTTCTCTATATAGGTGTGTATTGTTTTAAGAGGATAATGTTTTCAACTATTGTCCATTGTTGAGAAGTCTATAGCTGTCTGGGTGGGGCCGGTCACTGAGGGTGCAGGATCAAGGCACCCCATAAGAGATAAGGGAGAAATGTGCCTTGCGGGATTCGAGAAGACCACATTAGGGAGGAGGGGAGGGTGTCGGGGGGGGGAAGGGGGGAGGATAAAAGCATTTGTAAAAAGAGCAGTAGCAGTATTTGGAATAAAAACAGGGCCAGGAGTATGCACAGTATCGATGTAATTAGTAAGGTTGTTGATATAGTAAGTGCAGTATTTTTTCGCTCAATGTGAATGGGATCTTGAATAAGCAAAAATACAGAGCTTTGATTAGATGGTTCGCTTCCTTTTCTCCCCAAGTACTATTTCTGCAGGAGACACATTTAAAAACAAATTCTCCTAGAATATTTCTCCCAAGATGGTACTCGCATGCCTTTTTTTCTAATGCAGGATTGGCTGAAAGAGGAGTTGCGATATATTTTTGCAGAGGTCTCCCATGGGAGTTTGGCCAAGTGAAGAGAGATCCCCAGGGGAGGTGGATTTGGATTGAGGCTAAATTAAATGGCACAATATTGCATTTTGTCAACTACTACGGCTCCATTGTTGATGACCCCACAGCCCTATGTAGAATCAGTGAACTGTTAAGGGGGGTCCCCGGTAAAATAAATATGGGAGTGGATTTTAATTTTATTCAGGATTTAAAGAAAGATACCTCGAATAAAAATAAAAAAGAGATTAAACCCAAAACTAAAGAGGTGATTGAGGTATTAAAACAGGAGCACATTTTGATGGATCCCTGGCGTGTTGTTAACCCATCGAAACTGGAATGTTCTTGCTTTTCGAATCAATTCCACACAGCTTCCCGAAATTTTTTTTTTTTTAAATATCACAAACCCTGGGTCGTACTACCTCCGAAATAGACATTAATCCATTCTCCGACCACTCTCTTACCAAGCTCAATATAGAAATAGGGGTAAGAAGCAGGCCAAGATCCAGGTGGCAGATGGATGGACTCCTTCTGCAGGACCAGCAATGGGTGGTTGACACCAAAGAGTGGATTGTGGAATTTCTTCAGATAAATGAGAATACGGCAGAAATTTTCTCAGTCTGGGGAGGGTTTAAGGCCGCCCTTCGCGGGCGAATGATTGCATTATCCGCATCTCAAGTTAAACTGAGGAAAGAGACAATTCTGAAACTCAAGCAGGCTGTAGTAGAAGCATCAAAATTGTACAGTCTGCTGGGATGGGAGATGCCAAAGCAAAGTTAGATAGGGCTAAATATGAGTTAAAGGAGTTTTTTATTTTGGAAGAGATTGCTAGCTCCAGAACTTATCTACAGAGTGTTTATGAGGAAAGTCAGATGGTTGGCAAGATGTTTGCCAGTAGCACCAAAACCAAACAGGAGGCAGCCACCATTACGGAAATTATTGACCCCAAAACAAGATTGACTTTAACAGGAAAAGAGGAGATAGCTCAAGTCTTTCTTGACCATTATTCTGAGCTATACACCACCAGATATGAAGTTGGAGCAAATCAATCAACAACTATTTTGATGGAGTCGAGCTCCCTACTCTTTCAGGACCTATGGCCAAACAGCTTACATAGTGAATGTAATAAAATCTGTTTTAGGAGCAAAAGCTTGCAGAGCAGAGGGTCTTCCAATCGAATTTTACAAGACCTTTTGGAAAGAGCTGACCACTTTTTTGCTAAAACTTTTTAATAATATTACTGAAGGAGGCTGCTTCTCCCTTAGTTTTAAGGAATCTATTTTGGTAAGTTTTGTCAAAAAGGGGAAAAATCGTAAAGACATTAATGCATACAGGCCTATCAGTCTTCTCAATGCGGATTTTTAAGTGTTAATGAAAATTTGGGTACAACACTTTATTCCCATCGCCCAGGAGTTAATTCACTGCGATCAAACTGGGTTCAAAGCGGGAGGGTCCATGTCCTCTAACACCGGGTTTTTAATTCAAGCCCTTGATTATGTGACAAATAATAAAATATCTACTTTTATTACCGTTGTCGATGCTGAAAAAGCATTCGACCTGGTAAACTGGGATGCACTGTTTTGCGGTTTAGGTAAATTCGGCATCCCGGCGCAAGTCTTACCCATGCTGAAAAATATTTATCAAGATGCTCAAGCTTGAGTGATAGTTAATGGCGATTCAATAGGGACCGTGGATATAAACCGCGTGTTAGACCTGTCTGCATCTGGGGATACTCTAACCAACATTATTTATTTTTGTCCCCCTTAGCCTCCCAGAGTTTCTGTTTTTATTTTTTATACATGTCCACCAGGATTTTTCAGTGCTGTCAGGGGGCTAGGTGTTCCTTGGTTATGACGCCATTTTTCCCTCATAACCTGTGAGGCCTAGTTATGCCCCTTTAAAATCTAGGGACACCCAGAAACCTAAAATGGTGTCCACCAACTGCCATAACGGACACTACTGGATAACAGGCCTATAGGCTAACATGAGGAACTTTCTAGAAGCATCCAGTGACTTCTGCAGGTCTCAGGCCACCCTATAAAAGGCCAGTGACCAGCAGCCATTTTGGAGGAGTAGTAGTAGTAGTCAGGAGTGACCAGTGAGGAGAGAGGCGACTTGTGGAGGAGGATTGCGCACCAGAGGTGACCAGATCGACCTGTGGGCCGGCTGTCGCGTGTTGGGAAGTGCCCCCTTGCAGGCTGACCGAACCCCACTGTCACACCAGCCATAAAGTGTGACCAGAGACTTTGTATTCAGTTTGAAGAACCGGGTCGTGTTGGGAGAAGACCCTCGTTATTGCAGCCAAGCGGAATCAGCTGTGGTGCATACCTGCTCAAAGCGCCGTCAGCCAAGCCTGTCCCACATGCGTTTGCAGGGACCAGTTGTCCGTGAGAGGATTGAGGGAAACGTCACTGGAAGTGAGGCGGAGCCCAGCTGATCGCCTGCGAGGCGTGTGTGGAGAGCCCAGCTGATCGCCTGTGAAGCGGAGAAGGACGCCGTCGCGTCAGAAGAGGTGCGCCAAGCCGGAACCGGTAAGAAGCACCCAGCGCGTCGGAGGAGGCGGGCGCAAGGCGGAGTCAGGAAGGGCCGGCCGCGTCACCAGAGGGGCGCCGCGGCGGAGTCCCAGTCAGCGGGAACATCGAAGGAGGCAGAAGCGCCGCATCGGACGCCTCGGTGGAGCGCCTCGGACTGGGGTAGGCTTCCCTGTCTCCTCACGCCCATGTCGACTGCTGGAAGACACCACCGACACCGCGTGAAGCAGGCAACGCCAGCTAGCTCGCCTTCAACCCAAAAGTAAGCCGGGAAGTGAGGGAGCGGGAGGCGGCTGTGCCGGCACTCGGTAACCCCGGTGACTGGAAAACAAACGTGGTTACGAAGCGCTGAGGCCTTCCAAATAGACCTTGGGGGAACTTGACTCCTGGCCGCTGATTCCAGACACGAACCGCTAGGTTTAAGTACTTGTGCCAGTGGTTGAGGGACTGGGCCAGAGAAATACATTAAAGTTTGGAACTCCCTGTCAGGATCTCTACAAGCCATTAAACCCCTGGAGTTAGATTCACTATCAGAGCGGTGTAGCCACTAAGTAAACAAAAGGGGAAGCCGTATTAACACCTCTTGTCTCCTGTTTAGCTTTTTAGTGGGCTGTGACCTCTGAGAACAGCGCTGTTGGGGGTAAGAGACTGACGTGCTGGAACAGATCTCTGAGAACAGAAGGGTAATGAAATGTACATGCCAGGTCTGTAATGTAAATGTGTAACCTGTATAGTGAATATTCCTTGCTGTGATATCTGCTGGAAGAAGTAATTTTGTGGGAGTGATAATCATTTATTACAAGGGAACTGTACCTATGAATTAGTCTTCCTAGAGTGTGAAATATACTAAGGTTGGTGTAACATATGTGCGATGTTGCTAAGCTAATTGTAAACCTATTTTGCATAAGAAACAGAGTCATATTATTTTTATAAAAGGTACTGGTATTTTTCCAAAATTGGTGTTGAGTCTTTTATTTTAGTGGTCAATCACTGAGTTACTGTGAATGGGTCTTGTAAGCACTTAACCAACACCTTGAGTTTAGCTGTGTCCACTACTGTGCCAGGCTACCCTATGTAGTCTAGGATCCCCTAGGTCTAACATAATTGGTGTTTCAGCGGTGGGATTGCGGATTTGTGCTTACACTCACTTCGTAGTAACGCAGTGCTTACCACGGGACTACACCTGGAGTTCTCTCCCTGCGGCCTTCCTAATCTGAATTTTGTTTTTTTCTAAATTTACTCCTGGTGGTGGGTGGAGGTGACCCTCATAGTTTCCTATCCTTGTAACTTACTTCGGGGTGGCTGTCCACACTCTTCACTGTCAAGATGGAATTCGAAATGTCAGAGCTGGAGACCTATACTGTGGCACAGCTCAAGGATTTCTGTCAGGAAAGGGGAGTGTTCGTTAGGCGAGGGGCCAAAAGAGAAGAGCTCCGTACTAGTCTGCGAGCCTGGGTGGAAGCGCACACGGAGGGAACGGTAGAGGAGGAGGAATCGGACAGAGGTACTGTCATTGATAGGACTGCGGAATGTCCCCCGGGGGTGGGTGAGATGTCAATCAGCCCCAAGGCAACCTCAAGGGAGGGCAGCAGTGTGTCATCGAGAGGGTTGTCAGAAACCGAGTTAGCTGACAGGAGAGAGGAAAGACTGTTAAGATGGGAAATAGCAAAGATGGAGTTGGAAGAAAGGAGGGAGGGGAGGAGGTTAGAACACGAGTTCAAACTACGAGAGCTCGAATTCCAGGCCCCTAACATCACTCCAAATGGTGGCAGCGAAACCAAGGTGAACACCAGAGAACCCAGACCCTATTTACCCAAAGATGTCATGGCAACCTATGTACCAGGTGATGATATTGCAAAATGGCTAGCCGCCTATGAGGTTTCATTGAGGGCCCATGGGATCTTGGAGGCCCACTGGGGGGGTGGGTTATACAAATACATGCCACCTGCTGGCAGGGATACCTTATTGGCCCTGGAGCAGAGTGAGCAAACCTACTACCCTGCCATGAAGGTGGCGCTGATAAGGAAGTTTGGGCTAACCCCTGAGAAGTATAGGCAGAAGTTCCGGGGAAGCCACAAACTGGGCACGCAGAACTGGGTGGACTTTTTGGACTATGCCCGAAAGGCCTTAGAGGGTTGGGTGAAAGGCAGCGAGGTAGGGGACTATGAAGGTTTATATGACCTCATACTCAAGGAACACCTACTCGAGAAATGTCTTCCCGAGCTACGACAGCATCTGGTGGACAGCAAGCTGACCAGCCCCAGGAAGCTTGCTGAGGAGGCGGACATCTGGGTTAGTACCCGGGTGTCATCTAGGGGGACTGGAGGGGATTCCCAGAAGTCTGGACAGGGCACCCCCCAGAAGAAAGAGGGCGGGGATAATAGGAGGGAGTTCTCAAAAGGTCCACAAAATACTTCACAAGGAAGGGGCAGAGGATTCATCCCTAAGAGTAACCCCCCTCGCAACCCTAATCCTGGCCCAAGCCAGCAGCCAAGGGTTGTTCATTGTTTTGAGTGTGGTGGTGTGGGACACTATAAAGGAGATGTGAGATGCCCAAAAAGACCACCCCCTCCCACTGGAGGAAAAACCCCGGGAATAACTAGTGTAGTGCTCGGGGAGGAGATGCCTTTGGGTAACGGAGGGGAGCGGGCGGGTGTCACTTTAGTGTCCCTGGGAGATAAGGAGATGGTTCCAAAGACCCAACTGCCCTCTAATACTACTAAGTATGAGCAGTGGGTCACCATCAACGGCCGTAGAGGGGAGGCTCTGAGAGACACAGGAGCCAGTATGACTATGGTAAGGAGTCAGCTGGTGTCTCCAGAGCAGGTCATCCCAGATGTACTCCATCCCGCCGTGATGGCTGACGGCAGATTGGGCCACTACCCTGTGGCCGATGTTCCCTTTGAGTGGGGAGGGGTTGCAGGTCCACTTCGAGTTGCCGTAAGCCCTGCCGTGCCTGTTGACTGCCTGTTAGGGAATGATATGGAGCACAATGCTTGGAGGAGGGTGGAGTACCAGACTCACTCTGAGATGCTGGGACCCCCTGACTGGACTTGTGTCAGCACAAGGTCCGCGACTGCCCGAAGGGGGAGTTCACTTACGCTGGAGCCTGGAACAATGGCCCAGCCGGCTGCCAGAGAGGAGAAGGACAGGAGGCCGGAGGACCCTGCCTCGACATCTTCACCTCGTGAGACAGACGGGCCACCTGCGGAGGTGGATCTGGAGTCCACAGGGGAGAATGTTGCTTCCCTGGAGAACCTACCCATCCCTACTGAATGGCATGTGGAGGGAGGTCCTTCCCGGGAAGAGTTCTGCAAAGCTCAGAAGGAGTGTCCTACTCTCGAGGGGCTGCGGCAACAGGCCAAAGCCCAGGCAGCAGGGAACATTGTAGGGAGCTACCAGATTTACTGGGAGGATGGACTCCCTCTACAGTGAGCCCAAGGCACCTGGACATGGTTCATCCAGGGCCTTGGTGGTCCCTCAATGCTTTAGAGCCTTTCTTTTGGAACTGGCTCATGAGATACCATTGGCAGGACACCTGGGACAGGACAAGACCTTTGCCCGGCTTGTCCCCCACTTCTACTGGCCTCGAATGAAAGTAGCGTCTGATACATATTGTCGGACGTGTGTGTCTTGCCAAGCCAGTGGGAAAACAGGGGTGAAGCTAAAAGCTCCCCTGGAACCACTACCTGTCGTTAGCACCCCCTTTGAGAGGGTGGGCATCGACATTGTAGGGCCATTGGATCCACCAACGTCAGCTGGTCACCGGTTCATACTGGTTTTAGTGGATCATGCCACCCGGTACCCAGAGGCAATACCTTTGAGGACCATCACTGCACCTGCAGTGGCAAGGGCCCTGATGGGGATTTTCACCCGAGTGGGTTTCCCCAAGGAGGTTGTGTCCGACAGGGGGACTAACTTCCTTTCAGCATACATGCGGGCTATGTGGAAGGAGTGCGGCGTTACCTATCGGTTTACCACTCCTTACCACCCACAAACCAATGGTCTTGTGGAAAGGTTTAACAAAACCTTGAAAGGTATGATAAGGAGTCTACCTGAGAGCCTGCGGAGGAAATGGGACGTCCTCCTACCCTGTCTCTTGTTTTCCTACAGGGAAGTGCCACAGAAGGGAGTGGGCTTCAGCCCCTTCGAACTTTTGTACGGGCACCCTGTACGGGGACCTCTCAGCCTGGTGAAAGCTGGATGGGAACAGACTCCCAGGAAACTTCCCCAGGACGTGGTGAGCTACATGCTGGCCTTCCGGAGCCAAATGGCTAAGTTGTGGAAGCAAGCTTCAGACAACTTGGAGGCCAGCCAAGCAGTTATGAAGGAGTGGTATGACCACAACGCTCACCCGGTGGAACTGGAGCCTGGACAAAAAGTGTGGGTGATGGAACCTGGAGAGCTAAATGCCCTCCAGGACCGTTGGACAGGCCCCTTTGAGGTATTGGAGAAAAAGGGTAAATCCACCTACCTGGTGGATCTTAAGACCCCGAGGCAGCCCCACAGGGTGCTGCATGCCAATCGCCTCAAGCCACATCATGAGAGGCCCGAGGTTGTCTTAATGATGGTGACCGATGGAGCAGAGGAAGAGGAAAGCGAACCTCTCCCTGATCTTCTCTCGTCCCAAGAAAAGGATGGGTCGGTGGAGGGAGTGATTCTCTCGCCATCCCTGACTCCTGAACAGCAGAGTGATTGCCGCCAGATCCTGGAGCAATTTTCTTCTCTGTTCTCCCTTGTCCCGGGTAGGACCCACCTGTGTACCCATGACGTGGACACAGGAGACAGCCCACCTGTGAAGTCTAAGATCTACCGGCTGTCAGACAAGGTGAAGGCCAGCATCAAAAGTGAAGTCACCAAGATGCTGGAGCTAGGAGTGATTGAACCTTCTAGTAGCCCTTGGTCTAGCCCGGTGGTTTTGGTACCAAAAGCTGCCCCACCAGGCACCACACCCGAATTGAGATTCTGTGTGGACTACCGAGGCTTAAATTCAGTAACCAAGACTGATGCACATCCCATCCCACGGGCGGATGAGCTTATCGACCGGCTGGGAGCTGCCCAATACTTAAGTACCTTTGACCTAACTTCAGGGTACTGGCAGATTTCCCTTACCGAGGGGGCGAAGGAAAGGTCAGCCTTCTCTACACCTCAGGGACACTACCAATTTCGTGTGATGCCCTTTGGGCTCAAGAACGCCCCTGCCACTTTTCAGCGGCTGGTGAACAGGGTCCTTTCTGGTATGGAAGCTTTTTCTGCTGCTTACCTGGACGACATTGCTGTCTTCAGTAGCAGCTGGGAGGACCATTTGCAGCACTTGCAAGCTGTTCTTCATGCCCTGCAACAGGCTGGCTTGACAATCAAGGCCAGCAAGTGTCAGATTGGGCAGGGGTCGGTGGTGTACCTAGGCCACTTGGTGGGCAAAGGGTCGGTGCAGCCCCTCCAGGCAAAGATTGAGGCTATCATAGCCTGGGAGCCCCCCAAGACTCAAACTGAGGTCCGAGCCTTCCTGGGCCTCACTGGATACTACCGTCGCTTCGTGAAGGGGTATGGCACCATAGTGGCACCCCTCACTGAACTTACTTCCAAGAAACAACCCCGACGGGTAGTCTGGACAGAGGCTTGCCAGCGAGCCTTCATGACCTTGAAGCAAGCATTGTGTTCCGCTCCCATTCTCAAGGCCCCTGATTTTGCTAGAGAATTCATTGTCCAAACAGATGCGTCAGAACATGGCATTGGGGCAGTGTTATCGCAGCTAAATGATGAGGGCTTGGATCAACCCGTGGTCTTCCTGTCTAGGAGACTACTCCCCCGGGAGAGGAGGTGGAGTACAATTGAGCGAGAAG
This sequence comes from Lissotriton helveticus, assembly GCF_964261635.1. Lineage (NCBI taxonomy): Eukaryota > Metazoa > Chordata > Amphibia > Caudata > Salamandridae > Lissotriton > Lissotriton helveticus. The sequence goes on from NC_136059.1 coordinate 765,686,998, forward strand.
CCTTTGCGGTGGTTTGGGCACTGAAGAAGCTGCGGCCATACTTGTTTGGCTCGCACTTCCTGGTTCAGACTGACCACCGCCCCCTTCGTTGGCTAATGCAAATGAAGGGGGAGAATCCCAAGTTGTTAAGGTGGTCCATCTCCCTACAGGGAATGGACTTTAGGGTGGAACACCGGCCTGGATCGGACCATGCCAATGCAGACGGTCTATCCAGGTATTTCCGCCTTAGTGATGAGAACTCCCAAGGGATTGGGTAGCTCTCCCCACTTTCAGCTGGGGGGGACGCGTGTTAGACCTGTCTGCATCTGGGGATACTCTAACCAACATTATTTATTTTTGTCCCCCTTAGCCTCCCAGAGTTTCTGTTTTTATTTTTTATACATGTCCACCAGGATTTTTCAGTGCTGTCAGGGGGCTAGGTGTTCCTTGGTTATGACGCCATTTTTCCCTCATAACCTGTGAGGCCTAGTTATGCCCCTTTAAAATCTAGGGACACCCAGAAACCTAAAATGGTGTCCACCAACTGCCATAACGGACACTACTGGAGAACAGGCCTATAGGCTAACATGAGGAACTTTCTAGAAGCATCCAGTGACTTCTGCAGGTCTCAGGCCACCCTATAAAAGGCCAGTGACCAGCAGCCATTTTGGAGGAGTAGTAGTAGTAGTCAGGAGTGACCAGTGAGGAGAGAGGCGACTTGTGGAGGAGGATTGCGCACCAGAGGTGACCAGATCGACCTGTGGGCCGGCTGTCGCGTGTTGGGAAGTGCCCCCTTTCAGGCTGACCGAACCCCACTGTCACACCAGCCATAAAGTGTGACCAGAGACTTTGTATTCAGTTTGAAGAACCGGGTCGTGTTGGGAGAAGACCCTCGTTATTGCAGCCAAGCGGAATCAGCTGTGGTGCATACCTGCTCAAAGCGCCGTCAGCCAAGCCTGTCCCACATGCGTTTGCAGGGACCAGTTGTCCGTGAGAGGATTGAGGGAAACGTCACTGGAAGTGAGGCGGAGCCCAGCTGATCGCCTGCGAGGCGTGTGTGGAGAGCCCAGCTGATCGCCTGTGAAGCGGAGAAGGACGCCGTCGCGTCAGAAGAGGTGCGCAAAGCCGGAACCGGTAAGAAGCACCCAGCGCGTCGGAGGAGGCGGGCGCAAGGCGGAGTCAGGAAGGGCCGGCCGCGTCACCAGAGGGGCGCCGCGGCGGAGTCCCAGTCAGCGGGAACATCGAAGGAGGCAGAAGCGCCGCATCGGACGCCTCGGTGGAGCGCCTCGGACTGGGGTAGGCTTCCCTGTCTCCTCACGCCCACGTCGACTGCTGGAAGACACCACCGACACCGCGTGAAGCAGGCAACGCCAGCTAGCTCGCCTTCAACCCAAAAGTAAGCCGGGAAGTGAGGGAGCGGGAGGCGGCTGTGCCGGCACTCGGTAACCCCGGTGACTGGAAAACAAACGTGGTTACGAAGCGCTGAGGCCTTCCAAATAGACCTTGGGGGAACTTGACTCCTGGCCGCTGATTCCAGACACGAACCGCTAGGTTTAAGTACTTGTGCGAGTGGTTGAGGGACTGGGCCAGAGAAATACATTAAAGTTTGGAACTCCCTGTCAGGATCTCTACAAGCCATTAAACCCCTGGAGTTAGATTCACTATCAGAGCGGTGTAGCCACTAAGTAAACAAAAGGGGAAGCCGTATTAACACCTCTTGTCTCCTGTTTAGCTTTTTAGTGGGCTGTGACCTCTGAGAACAGCGCTGTTGGGGGTAAGAGACTGACGTGCTGGAACAGATCTCTGAGAACAGAAGGGTAATGAAATGTACATGCCAGGTCTGTAATGTAAATGTGTAACCTGTATAGTGAATATTCCTTGCTGTGATATCTGCTGGAAGAAGTAATTTTGTGGGAGTGATAATCATTTATTACAAGGGAACTGTACCTATGAATTAGTCTTCCTAGAGTGTGAAATATACTAAGGTTGGTGTAACATATGTGCGATGTTGCTAAGCTAATTGTAAACCTATTTTGCATAAGAAACAGAGTCATATTATTTTTATAAAAGGTACTGGTATTTTTCCAAAATTGGTGTTGAGTCTTTTATTTTAGTGGTCAATCACTGAGTTACTGTGAGTGGGTCTTGTAAGCACTTAACCAACGCCTTGAGTTTAGCTGTGTCCACTACTGTGCCAGGCTACCCTATGTAGTCTAGGATCCCCTAGGTCTAACACCGCGGTACTAGACAAGGGTGTCCGATGTCTACCCTACTCTTTACTTTTTTCATCGAACCCTTAGCTGTGAGAATTTGCGGAAATCCCCTGGTTAAAGCTTCATGCGAAGTGATGTCTAAGTTAAAACTATTCACGGATGACATAATTTTGTTTCTTGGCCCGGTTAAACAGATCTTAGAAGAAGCTCTTTTAGAATTGGTAAATTTGAACATATAGGGGGTTATAAAATAAACCAAAATAAAACGGAGATTTTAGTGCTCAATACAGACTGCAAATTTTTAACCACGATTTTAAGAATTCAGGCCCTGAAAGAAGAACCCATTAGATATTTGGGTATTTACGTCTCGAGTTATATAGATCAATTATTTGACTTAAAATACCTAGCGGTGCGAAATAAAATTAAAACCCAATTGGACAAGTGGTCCCTTTTACCACTGACTCTGATCAGGCGGATATCACTTTTAAAAATGTCAATTCTCCCACTTTTAATATTCTTGTTTGTTAATGTACCCTTAAAAACCAATGCTAAATATTTTAAGGAAATTGATTCTATGTTTAGGGAATTTGTTTGGAACAAAAAGGCGTCAAGGGTTAAATTGTCCACACTACAACTAGAGACAAATCAAGGGGGCATTACCAAACATCTGTACCTACTATGAAGCAGCGTTATTAGATCTCACATCACGCTTACTGGAACCCAATGACCAGATGGACACGTATTTTATTGAAAGCATGATCGATGAGTCTAGCACACAAAGTCCAGTGTTTTTAAAGACATCCAAACTACCTAAAACCCCCGTTATAAGACTGTTCGTGACTACTCGGGTCGACTCCAGTCCTTTTTTAAACAAGCAAACTCATCTGGGTTTGCTTTTTTAAAATTGGAGGAATTCACTCCAGTCGACTTAGGAGATGGAAGGATATTGGCTTCGAAAATTTGGGCCATTTTTTTATGGTAAATACAGTGATTTCCTGGGAAGGAGTACTAGCCAGAGCAGGGAATCAAATTAAGCCAGAGTTTTTGGAATACATGCTGATTGTTAACTTTATTAAAAAACATAATCTCCTGCTAAGTGGGGTTACAATTGCCCTGGTGAATGCTTTATATAAAGTCAAATTAAAGGGAGTAGGAAATTGGTACTCCTTAATTATGAAACAAAAGGTACTCCCCCTGGTTGACGTATTTTTGGGAAAAAAAACTCGGGAGACGACTTGTTCCTTCACTCATCAGGAATGGCAGGCTATAGCCCAGGTAGGGAATAAGCTCTGAGAGCAGCTAACTTCAAAAGGATGGCCTTATCACGGTGGCTGGCCTATTATACTCTGAAAAAGTTAAACAAATGTCACGCGGAAGTGGAGAATAAATGCTTTCGTTGTCTTGTACATGGTAGGGGAGACTGGCTCCATATTATTTTACATGCCCGAAGCTCGAAGTCTTTTGGAGAAATATTTTTTGGGCAAACGCAAGTCTATTGAAAAAAAAGATTGACCCCGAGATTGAAGTGGGTCTCTTCTGGCTCTCCAAAGTTGGGCCATATTTGATAAAAGCTGAAGAGATGTTCATTTCAATTTGTTCTACAGTATCACGCTCATTAATTCTCCAAAATTGGAGGACGGAAGAGATTCCATCTTACCTGAAATGGATAAATAAAATGTCAAGAATAAGGATATTTGAGGAAGTTTATGCTAAACAGGGTGGTGCGATAAAAAAAGTTTTTGGTGGTTTGGAAGTTCTTTGATAAGTTGGCTGTACCTTTGGCATCTTAGCACTTTAGCACATTGCACTTAAGGAAACTTAGCACTTTAGCATATTGCACTTTAAGCCCCCCATCGGGGAAAAGAAAATGAGAGAGAGGAAGAAAAAAAAAAAAGTACTGTATTATTGCCAGATTTTGCACATGAAAACAAAATACGTGGTAGATAATTCTACCGATTTTTTTTGCATTGTAGTATTGATTATTTGGCACAAGACACTTTATGGTTCTTTAGTATGGGGAAGGTGCAATTGCTCTTTTTATGACGATTTTAATTTGATATTGTGGACTCATTTGTTTCGTTTTAATTGAGGATATATGTTCATCTCTGCTATAAGGGTTTTAGATATCACTTTAATGTATTGTGCATTTGGTTCAAGTTGGATCGATGTTGGATGTTGTTTTTTTCTTTCTTTTTCCTTTTGTTAATCTCTTGACGATCAATGATTTGCTATTTGTACTTTCTGCTCTGCTCAACAAAAATTAAAATTAAATTAAAAATAAAAAGACTTGGTTTGTCTTCCCTAAATGTTGGTCTCTTACACAACAACCAACGGCATATAACACACAGAACCTCTCACATACAACCAGAACTTCAATGATATGCCTAATGAAACACAATGATGTGAATTCCTATTGCCCAATGACAAAAAAAACCTATTGTGTGGGACGAAAGATTACAAGTTTTCATGGTTATTTTGTTCTCTGGACAGGTAAGCCCAACGCCTACAGCACAAAACCTGTGCCTACCAGTTTACAGTACCACAGTACGGATCTGTGAAAGAGAACTAACTGCCTGTCACCAAGGCAAGGTCCTCATCCTTGTGTCTAGGTTGTTTAAACACGTAAATCTGCTTGAAGAATGTAAAGCCTTTTACAACTAGAGCGAGCGCTCTAAGAAAATGCAGTGTGCTGTAAACTCAGCTTGCGTTACTGCTCCTGGCTCCAATGTAAAAACACGTGGTTTGCAAAATGTAACATTTTGAGTCTATTTACAATGCAAACAGAATGCTTCCTGATGACATGCTATTTGCGAAAGCATGAAAGAAATATTGGTGATTGTTTGCTTTCAAAATACAATATACACAAATAATCGCAGCTTGAAAAAAATGTTTTACTGTGCAACTTTAATTAAAAGTTCTTTGAGGCATCATTTAGCAAAAACAAGTCTGATGCATGTCTTTAAAAAAGGATTCATAATGGTGAATCAGTGTAAAACCATTATGGGCAACATGAAAATAAATTAGGGGCCTGATTCTTAAAGAAGGTCGCAAAAACACCCCAACAAATGTACATGTCCTTGCATTGGTACATATTTACGACCTCAGGAAATTGAGAGAGCACAAATCTGAAAATGTAGAAGTGCGCCATACTTACAAGCACGTAGTATTAGCTTAGTGCGGAATATACAAGAGTGTCAACTTATATAGAGAAAATATATACATGAGTGTCTAAATAGAATAGAGATGCATATGTAAGTGTGAAAAACTAATGTAGAGGTTGTAGAGATGTTAAAATAATGTTGGAGTCACATGTTAGATGGCTAAGTGAAAACGAAATGTAATTCTGCAAACCATGAAAATGTGTAGGCCACATGGCATTTCACAAGAAACGAAAGATGCTGCTACACTTTTAAGTGACTTGGATTCTAATGTCATTTTAATGCAAAGTATTATTAGCCATGGAATTGAAGTATGTTTTAAATAGATGTGTTACTTTATAGTAATGTGTGTTAAGTAGAATACTGTTTAAACAAAGAAATTTAATGTGCATATTGCAGAGGCCCGTTTCATGTAAAGCTAGTAGGCCTGAATAGATGAAGTCGCTACTTTGATCTGCAATGAGCTCGTTAAGGAGAGGTCGCACAGAGCATGGACGATAGGTCTGTTCAAGATGTTTTATGGTTTCTAGATATGGCAGATGTTGGAATTTGGGGCCTACCGAGAGAGTGTCTTTTTGCAGGTGCGAGGGGGACTTAAATCAGACATAATGAATAGGCCTTTGTTCAGAGGCGCCAGGCACAGGCCTGTAGGAGTCTTCAGGAATTTTAGGGGGTACTGCCTGGTCGGAGAGAAGCCTGTGAAGCAAGGTCAACTTTAATGAAGAGTCCCGAAGAGCACCAGCACGGAATTTGCCGCTCAAAACTGCACCACGTGAGAGGCGTCTCAAGGGGCGTTCCTATTGGAAATGTGATTTTGCATTAGGGAGAGCACCCTGGGGTGGAGAGAGAGCAGATGATCTGAGGAGCCTAAGGGAGTGGATGGGTAGGCAGATAGAGAATTGGAAGACTTCGACTTTGAGACAAAGACTAAGGGAAGTGTGTGATCTTCTTTGGAAGTCACCACTGCTGACACCTTTTTAGGTAAACATTTTGTTAAGTAGGGATGTCACTTAGTCTAGTGTAGGGACAGACTAACCTGTATTTTTCTTTCTGTAAATGACTCTCAAGCTGCAACTCACAGCGATTCTTGCAACTCTCATGGTATTTGAGATATTTTTGTTAATTTCCTTTTGCCGAATAAGAGCATTCAGAGAGTACCTTTTTATATTGATACCTGTATATCTTTTGAACCTTATTCTGAGATGTTTGTATCTCCAGATACTTTTGGCTTTAAATTAAAACTTTTTAACCTTTTCCAGTGGTAAGTGGTTCTTTAGAGTGGTGTAAGTTCTTTCTTGACTAATCTAGAAGTGGATTGCCTTTTACTCAATGACAGGTACCAACGATTCAGTCGACCTGAGCTGGGATCTGGTAAGATAATAATAGACCAGAAATCCCGCGTCTACAAAATCAAAAGAGTTTATAGAACCATAGTCCTAGCAAACGTTTGTGAATTCCATTTTCGTTTGAGTAAATATACACATATATTTGGTCATGCGAAATTCAGCTGAGCAATTGCAAATTGGCTTTCCCTACACGTCCTCTTTCACTCTTTACCTTACGCGACGTAAAACCTCCAAATGTTTCCAGAGTGAGAAAAGATTGTAGAGAAGTTGCAATCCTCAGAAAAATCAGAGCCTTGCTAGAATCCAAGCCTAGGTACAATATGACCCCCCTAATGTAAACACAGAGCCTTTTATCAGAGCTTTGATATAATGAAAATAACTGCCATAATTCATCACCTTAAATACAGGGAACTAAAAGACAGGTGTATTTTTATAGGACTCCGAGGCGGTTTCTAGGTTTTGAGGCTGCGCCACTCTGAAATTTATAAACGTTTACCTCAAAAAATATTAAATAGATGGATTTATTTAGAGACATGATTGTATCTCTAAACAAATCAATGCATTTAAGTCTGGGCTGTCCATCCCAGTCAGCATGCCCCTCCTTGCTCTGAAGCATGAGACGGAAGTCAGGCAGAAAATCAAATTTCTGGAATGCGACGCACAACGCAGTGCTTACCTTTCTAAAGCCCTTCGTTGCTATTGGAGTCTATGGTGGTATCCACTGTAGGCCAGTGACACTGTTAGTGTCATGGTTTCAGACGTCTGCATCTGCATCCTTGCATGAGGCCAGATGTCTGTCATTCAAAGGCACTCTTTCCCATTCGTCACACGATAGGACTGGATGCAAGCATGTGTAATGTGGAGTATTTTCCTTTCTAATGGTGTTATAATGCTAACCTTGTGTTATGTATATTGTGGTGAGACTGCTGGTCACACTAACCTCCCTCACTGTGTCATCCCATTGCTCTAGCTGTAGGTTCGCTGTTCACTTTAGAAGTGGGAGCTGCAGTATTTGTTTCACCAATAAACAGGGTTTTTATTCTCTTGAAAAGTTTATCCAAATATCCGAACAAAGCACTAATAGAGAAATATGTGCTAAAGGCAGTTACATCCTGTATGGTGTTAACATTGGCCCTATCTTCATACCCTTAACATTCAATCTAAAATCAGGGATTGATTTACGAATAATGAATGTTAAAAACTTTAAGGTAATTCATGTAAGCCATTCAGTTCCTCTTTTATTTCACGCTTTAGTTAATGTTGCATTCCCCAAGAGTGTTAGCTATTTCATCATGTTGTGTTTCTGTATTTTTTTGTCGGGCAACCTATTACTCTAGTATTGTGCATGCTTTGAGTTCTTCCAGATGTTTAGGTAAAATGTTTAAAGCTGACTTTATATGTGTCTATATTGTTCTCAATATATAAGACAGTCAGATTGACACATTTTAAGGAAACATGTAGGCTGAATTGCTTCAAGCAAACACTGCTTTTCAATGTAAGATAGATAAGCAAATATATGTGCATTGCAAGGTTCAGTTAATATTTTTTCTTTGGTGCCTCGTGGCACATTCAACAGCTACCTTGGTGTGACCCAAAGGGAAATGGGTGCAGGACAAATAGAGCTGGTTCACAATCCCCATCCAGCCCCCCTCAGCGACACTACTGGTGGTCACATGCAGGGTTCCGCACCCGGCCTGTCATAAACCACACCCAAGCAGCGACAGGGAGCTTGATAAAACCTCTAAAAATTACAACTCCGGCAGGGCAAGCCTTCCCATAACAATGCAGTGAATGATCCACCACCACGACCTCCAGCAAGTGTTCAAAGAGCTACATGAACACGTATTGCTTATTTTGGGACACAGTTTTCATATAAATGATGCGTTACAATTCGTTCACTACAAGGAATTCTGCTGCTGGGGAACATGTGACATGCCTATCTACAGCTATACACAAGTGACCAACTAGTTTACTTTATCCAAACCAGCGTTTTCAGAGGTACTGCCCACTACGCTACCATTCTCCTAATTCCACTTTTGAATGTTTTGGGGGTTTCAAAATGTGGCGCCTGTCCAGATAACTCGGCAGAGGGCAGAGATGGTGGTGAAAGAAGTGGTGGTGGAATGACCCTCCGCTCCCTTCAATGCCCCTTTCTGAAGGTCTTCCGTCAGGCACACAAGCATCAGCAACGTCCTTCAAGAAATAGTACATGTATTGCTGCTTCCTAATCCAAAATGAGCAACAGGTCGTACAAAGTTAGATGGGCAGGTCCTCTGCTTGAGCGAGTATAGTACTCTGCCTTCCTCTTTTCTTTCCTCTCTATGGGCGCTCCCCACTTCATGCTCTACTTCCCTGTCCCCAGTTTTCAGTTTCTCTCTCTCTCTCTCTCCAACCACTGATACACTTCTTCCATCTTTCTCTCATATTTGCCTTCCACTTGCGATTTACCTCTGACCGCTAGTTCACGTTTTTCTCTGCTCTCACTTGTTGTCGCCTATAGGTTGTAGAACTACTTTGTGGTGGTGAAATAATTATAAAAATACACAAAATGCAAAGATCCAATCACAACCCTTAAATACTTTGAGGCTTCAGGTGCTGCTGAACTTCCAGCACCAATTACCTACAGATTCATTGCTCTCTCATGTTGTTGGACTTGTATGGTATAATCTGGCAGTAGTAGGTACCCTGGTCATGTGATTGGCCTGACTAGGCTTTCATCCTGAGCTGCCAGACGTCTGAAGGAATCTCATTGGAGCATGTGTACCTCAGCGTACTAAGGTACCACAATTTTCTTTAGTTCTTATTGATGGCTTTATGAAATGCAAGATGTTTTCTTGTCTTGTAAAATATACCATTTAAAAAATCTTGAGCGAGACTGCTCCCAAAACTTACCTTCCAGCGGTTGGCCTGGTTGCTCGTACCTCTCAATACGGGGCGCTGAAATAAGAGAAAAATTGAGAGGGCTGCCTTTGTTTCCCAGTCTAGCCCTGTTAAAAGCCCAAACTTTCTGAACCAAGGTGCCGAATTTTGAATAAAGTTGAAAAAACGGGAGAATAAATTGATAAACATCTGCAGTGGCTACCACCGGCATGCAGAAAATGTTGTCAAAGAGCATGTGTTTCTAAGAAACAAGTGTGAATTACGTAGTCCTTCTCCAATTAGTTTTGAAGCCAGTTCCATTCACTCTTCCATAATTAATTTGTTTAAGATTTACGGCTGCTATTTTAAAATCCTTTTCTTTTGTGAAGCATCTTCCAATTCTATGAAACCGGCCAGTGGGGAGCCCTTGTATTAGCACACATCCCTCTATTTGTAGCTGTTGGTTTGACAAATGGCGTTCTTTGTATTCCACCTTCATTTACAAATAAGGTCACATACGAATAATGAATGGATTTTTGATCACATTCCAAATCCCAAGGCGCTAAGCTTGCACACAAAACACCAAGTGTTTCTTAATAAGGTATATCATTCACTCCTAGTTAGAAAAATGCTTGCTAATGCACCTTTAACCAATAATGGGCTCTTATTTCAAGATTAATACAATCTAATAAACTTTAAATGTTAAATATCTGCATTGTTCAATTTATTACCTACCATCCGTGTTGTCATTTTTATTATTTTGACATTAGTTTTATTCCTTTACATTCCACACCAGTGATTCCACATTCAATGCAATATTAACTCACTTGCAACAATTAATTTGCATAGGAGATCACTGACAAATTGCATTAATAAACACACTACCAGCAAACATCGAAATCTATGAAAATTAAAAAACACAGTCTGTAGTCCTCAATCTTGAGAACCATACAGCATGTTTTAAACATCTTTTGAACAAATAGATTTGAAATTAAAGAATATTTTTGCCCTAAACAATGGAAATGTGTTTTCTATAATGTGCAGAAAGGCATAACTAGCTAGAATATATCGTGACACAACTCTGCTAGCCATCAGCAGTATAGTATAAAAGAGGAAACTGAATAGAAAGCGTCTCCGATTTCTTTAATAACGCACCTAAAGTAATTTCACAAACAAAATCATGGCATACCATAAAGGAAAGTAACTCAATAAACAACTACCAAAGAAACCTCTTTTCAACACATTCACGCATGCAGACACACATGTATTTACGGCTGGTCCCGGTCGTGGGAGAAGCCCGGCCATGGAAACAGATGGACCGAGCTGCAGTCAATCGACAGGGAGCACAAAGAGCAGTGAGGACGTTTGGGAAGATTTAATGTGCAACATGGTGAGAGCGGGACTCTTTTCCAGACCCACTGTGGTTTTTTATTGTCTCACTTTTACACGTGAACAGCAACTCACTGGAGTTTCACGGACGGAACTACAAGAACCAGCAGGCTTAGCTAGAGCCAACGCCCACTGGGGCAGCTGGTGTGAGTATATTAGTAAGGCCGATGTGCGTCACGTGTCAAGGACTATGCCTCTGAAGAAATGCTGTGTGAAGCATGAAACGTGTCAGGCTGTGTGATTTTGGAACTGACTTCCACTCAGTGTGCTGCAGCTTCCTGATTAAAAAAGAAAATATACATACATACATACATATATATATATACATACATACATACATATATATATATATATATATATATATATATATATATATATATATATATATATTACCTACTGGCGGTCGCCAGTAGGTATATATAGTTAGGATTTTTTCTCTATGGGATTTTTGAAAATTCTATGTCTAATAACTTTGGCGTTTGTGGACGGAATTGGCTGAAATTTTCAGGAAAATGGCACATTTTGTTTCTGAGCAGCTCTTGAAAATTTGGGGGGGGTTCGTCAAGGGGGGGCCGAGAAAAAAGGCTGAATGGATTTGCACGAAACTTGGCAAAATTGTAGGGACTGGTAGCCCGATGTGCCTTTTGTAGGTCTCAATATATGTGCTACAGTGGATTTTGAGAAATTAACGTTTAAAAAAAGATATATATCTGTAACAGCGGACCGGGCAGCGCTCCAGGACGCGTACTTTTCGCGCAACGGAGCTTTGTGAAGCGAAGCTGATTGGTTCTCCGGCGTCTGTCAACATTCCAAACAGTCCGTAGCGGCCGCCATCTTGTCTCTCGGTAGGATCGAGAGACAAGAGGAGGCGAAAGCGAAGGGGCAAATGACCATAAGGGGGAATAGTAGATCCTCGCTGACCCCCTAGGTTTGATGTGGAGGTTTTAAAAGGGCCCCGCGGGGCAAAAAAAAAAAAATAATAATAATAATCGAACGGCTGAATGGATTTGCACGAAACTTGGTAAAATATTAGGGACTGGTAGCCCGATGTGCCTTTGCTAGGTCTCAATATATGTGCTCCAGTGGATTTTGAGAAATTAACGTTCAAAAAAAGATATATATCTGTAACAGCGCTCCGCTTCGCGTAACGGAGGTTTGCGAAGCTGATTGGTCATTCTGTCACTGGGCTATAGTTGGGCTACATCTGGCTGATATTTGGGCTACATTTGTTTTTTTTCGTCTCTGGCGGCCATCTTTAGGCTACATTGGGCTACATTGGGCTTCATTGGGCTTCATTGGGCTACATTGGGCTACATTGGGCTACATTTGGGCTCCAACATATATATAGGCCAATGTAGCCCAATATATATTTTTCAAAGTTAATTTTCGTAAAAACCACTGGAGCATATATCTTGAGACATAGCAAAGGCACATCGGGCTACCAGTCCCTACAATTTTGCCAAGTTTCGTGGAAATCCATTCAGCCGTTCGAGCTAAAAGTGAGTCCAACCGCCCTATGGAAATGAAGGAAATGAATGGGTAATTTGTAATTAGCAAATAGCTCATCGCAAACTAGGAATGGTAAAGAATCGCTATTTATTTCTTATAGTTCGCTATTTAGGAAATGCAAAAAACTTTGATGATACATATGGCGGTTCATCTCTAACAAGATAAGAAGCATAGGGATAGATTTATGATGACTGGCGCATCACCAGGGATGTGTTAGTCATTCTGTGCCGCTGTTCCGTCACCTATGGTGTGCTGCATTTACAATGCGGCGCATCATGGGGCAAAAACAGCACAGATGCGTGATGTATCTGTGCCGTAAAGGTGGCGCATTGCTGGAGTTGTATCGCAAGTGTGATGAAGCTCCAGCAAGGGTCGGGGGTGCCCCTGTCGCAGGGTTTCTGTTCTCACACAGAACTGTGGACAGAGGATTGGAACCTCGGCGAATTAGGGTGTCCCAAAACTCACCTTAGTAATCAAAAACCCCTTAGCAAGGTAGGTACAGTGTCACATTGGATATAACAAACTCTCAATGTTTAGACAATCCAGAATATGAACTTATAGTACCTCAGGATACGTGCAACTCATGAACAGTCGGTCGTTATATATTTCTTAGAAACCAGAACATGGAGTTAAGAAGAACACATGTGTATTTGAAATGTTTATTTACTAATGCCGTCTTCTCAGGCGTAGTATCTTAGATAATACAAGTACACATATTATCAGTAGCAAAATTACCAGCATAGTTACTAGTACATAAAAAGCGAATGGTGACAGTATGTTAACATGCTGTAAATGAATAAGAGTTAGCAACACTTATAAGCAGCCGCGGGCCGTGGAGGGAGTTACGGTGGGGCAGGGAGGCGGGGAGGGGGAGGGGCAGGGTGGAGAGGGCTCCACCCTGCTTCTCCCCCTCCCCGCCTCCCTGCCTCACCGTAACTCCCTCCACGGCCCGCGGCTGCTTATATCTCACCCTCCCTAATACACATATTATATTATTTGCTAAGAAGGTCTCTTTGTGTTAGTTTAGGGCGTGCCCATACTTTAGTGTCTTAGATTTGAAGGAATCACATCAGCATACACCAGCTCTCTCTTCATGTGAACCGCATCAAGTGTTGTGTATGTGTGTTCGGCAAAGCAATATAAAACCCGCCTCATGCCCAGAATTGGCAGAAGTTGCACTTATGTTATGAGTATGAAGTCGTGGAGATCAGACCTCATAACAATTCTGTATCGTGTTGTTCTTGAAACTTTAGCACTCGCTGTACAGATATAGTTTAACAAGCAAAGCAGATAGTAGAGCAATAACATATTATTCTCATGTAAACCACGATGAACTACTAGGTTGAAAGCTAAAGCAACAACTAAGTGTCGTGTGCAGAAGTTGCAAAAAAGGAAAAATGGCGTTTAAACCGGTAATGAGCCCATGCTAACTTAACACGGTGTAAAGATATCCAGGACGTAGATGACACCTCCCCATGATCCGGAAACGAACTGAATAAGATAATAGAAGTGCCATCTCATGAGAGTAGATTGCAAGTTTATATGTGGACGGTCCGCAAGGTAAAGCATTAAAAACTAGGAAAATGTAATGCTAAAGAAAAATAAAACAGCCAAGTACTTTATCGAGTCTTAAGCCAATAGGCAAGGTAAATAATAAAAACTTGACAAATAAGTCAATGAATTGTCAATGAAATGCTAGTACTCAGCATATCAAACATGAAAAAGGTCTATGACATAACTGTGTATGCAAAATAAGCTGCAACAGCCTCCAATAGGAAGTCACCATCTTCATCCGAAAACAGTTCAGCCATCCAATTTAAAAGCGGAAAAGAACATACGTGCTCTCCCAGCACCGGATCCTCTATCACCATCAGAGGACAGCTCGGTGGGTTTTCAAGAAAGCTCTGTTCCAAGAAAGACTGTGTTGCCACCAGTAAATTCCAGGGAGCAATTAGTCCATGCATCAATGCCACAGCCATAATCCTTTCGCCAGGACAAACCAACTCGTGAGTAATGATAGGAGTCATCAGCTGATTAAAGTCGACGTCAGGAGAAACCGGTCCGCAGAGACACAAATCAATGGCCCAATCGAAATCACAGGTCAGGCAGTGAAATACAGGCTGGACACAGGTGAAGTAGGAGAATCGAAAAGATAATCCATATGCCGTGCTTAATATCGCCAACGGCATTGTGCCATAATATTCTAGCATGCGATTGCGGAACAGTGTCAGCAGCTGCAGGGCGGGAGGTTGCATAGGAGGGAATTCCATATTTAAAAATGTAAAAAAGCACAAGAGCGTCCGCTGGTAATGCAAGTAAAAATGGCAATCCACGAAGCAGAGTGGAAAAAATACAATGAAAGAAAGTAGGGATGACTCGAAAGATTTTCTCAAATGAAGTCACGAGACCACTGGTAACAACTTTAAAAAAGTGCGCCAGGGCCTTTGTGGAGGACGCGTTAGAGATAGTCCGAACCATCTTGCTGAAATGGAAAGGCAAATCTGAATTGAAAAGGGTCTGCACCTCTGTACGGGTGTTCGCTATGTGAAGCACGAAAGTTTCACGGGCCGAACTCAAGGCCACCTCTCTCTGAGACAAAAGAGCTCTTATTCTTGCCATGCCGTTGAAATCTGCTCCCAAGGTTGGTATTTGTGGCGAGATTGAAAACTCCCTATGTTCATGTGTGGGAGGAAATAGAACATTTCTGCAGCAAATAACCCGTTCACTTACTGTTACGATAAAAGGAATACTTTTAATTAACCCAGAACAATCTTCATTATTGAGCATCAAATAACTACCATTTTCCAACAACTTGAACGTGGGGATGATAGCAGGAACTGGCGTGCCTTGCAACACGCAAGCCATATTTGGTCGGTGTTTGTTGCATGAACCGTGTAACTGTATGTGCCTACACATTAGTGAATGATCTGGCGTTTCAGTGCATTCCTCTCCATTCAGATAAACTTCTTGATCATCTTTGAAACATCTGTATGTGTATGGAAGCGACCAGACCTCATGAAGAAAAGCACTACCTAAAGGTTCATAACGACCTATTGGTATATATTTCATACAATTTGAAAACTTATATAAAGCAAAAGGCAGCGTTATTAAACCGTGGATAAGGCACGTTGCCAAAAAACCCGCAATCCTCTGCTGATGATGTCACTGAGCATGTCATGAATGATGTAATATGTGACATCATCAGCAGTGGATTACGGGTAATAGTATCTCTAGTTTACTCCCCTATAGCTGTCTTTCTTTTAACATAAGTGTCTGTTTCCTTCCCTTATACTTACTGTTTTTGGTTAGCTTCCGGTTCGCGTACCGGCGAGCGAACTGGGAAGCGAACTAAGAGAAATAGAGGTTGGCACAGTTCCAAATATTGTACCAATTTTTTAATAACGGGGAGGTAGTTCTGAAAAGAACTTTTTTTTTTATTGTTTTTGTTGTTTTATATTTTTTTTATTATTTTTCGGAACATTTTTTTACTTTTTTTGAATTTTTCTGAACAGTTTTATATTTTTTGGGGTTTTTCTTGGAGGGGGCAATGAAAACGATTCATTGTAAAGGGCTCAACAGGAGCAACAAAACAAAAAAAAAGTATTTATTATTTTGGGCGTTTCGTACAAACTTGCATATGATAGTCAATAGCTCTGTTGATCAGAGTGATGCTTCTTTCTCCGTAGGAAATGAATCCATCGCAAAATACGCAGGTGTGTTTTACTTCACCAAATCTCATTTGTATATTTGGCACCATCTCCCTGCCCTCTGGTCCCGTTACTTCCGGTACAACAGATCTTCTGGCCATAATAGGGAGATTATCTAGGTCGTTCCGAAACTGTGCAGCACTGTAGTTGTTAGGATGCCACCTAGTCATATGGCGATGCATTGTGTAGTTTCCGAAACTGTATTTTTTCTCGGTTCCTCTGGACAGTCTATCTTGACATATAAGGCAAGTTACGTATCTTGCATTTACTTTTTTCTCACCTTTGGGAATTTTAAAAAATTGCCAAATGAAGTTTTCTTTCCGGTGAGACGTCCTGGGCTCCTCAGGCAAAAACTGCCTCTCTTCGTGCTCGTCGTCCTGTTCCTCTTCTTCCTCTTCTTGTTGAATTATAACTTGAGCAGGTGGTCCACTCTTCCTTGGATGTGGTGGAGGTGGTGGGGAAGCACCAGCTGAAGCTACTAAAGAAGCCATTGCTCAGTGATCACAAAGGGTCTTTCTCTCACAATGATGAAAGTCAGAGTGAGGAAAGAAGGAGGGATTTTCATCATTTGGGAAAAACAAGAGTTCTCAACCAATGAAAAGTGTTCATTTTAGATTATATGACCTAGTCTTACATCATTAGGAAACCAAAAGTGAAATGAACCAATGAAAAGTGTTATTACCAAGTCACATGACCTGCTGTGTTTACGTTAAGCGCTTTGCAGGGCCTCCCGGTTTGCTTCCAGAAACCTGCGCTTTGCGACTCGGTTCGCGTACCAGTTCGCTAACGTAGCACGTCATATGACGTATCACGCGACAACGTGAAACGTCATGCGGACGGGAGGCGTCACGATGTTGTTTTGTAACGCGGCAGTTGCGGTAAAGAAACGTTTACCGGCTCGCGGTCTATTTCGCGGCATCAAGGTCAGCTAACGGGAAGCTTCCCGATTCGCGAAGCGGGAACGAAGAAAAAAAAATATTTAAAAAAAAAATTATTCATAAACATATAAAATATATTTTTGGATTTAAAGAGGAATACATTTTACAGCTACAGATATTAGCTGTTAAAAAACCAATGAAATTCACTGAAAAAACCATAGGTTATAGACCATATATAGTTAGGAATTAGCATTTACAAAACCTTGAAAATTCACTGAAAAAACCATAGGTTATAGACCATATATAGTTAGGAATTAGCATTTACAAAACCTTATTTTACTCACACAAAACCATTGAAATTCCATATATAGTTAGTTGCACTAACTATATATCGCGCACCCGCAATCCACTGCTGATGATGTCACATATTACATCATTCATGACATGGTCAGTGACATCACTGATGACATCACTGATGACAACATCCAGTGATTATGTGTTTCTGTAAAGTTTAAATATGTTTTACATATTGAAGAATGAGTGGATGTATAAGTGTCTGAATGAAGGTTTTAGTAGGTGCGTGATTGACTGTATGAGTGAGTGATTAAATGCGTCTTACTGAATGCACGGGTTAGTGACTAAACTGTCTGAAAGTGTGCATCAGTATGTCTGTTGTTGTGCAAGCTGCTGCATGTGTTGATCAGTAGCTATATAAGTAGCTATATGGGTTATTGATTGGTTGCACAAGTATTTGTATGGGAGACTGAGTGTGTGTATGGCTGGCTGGGAGGTGTGTGACTCTGGGCATGATCAATGTGTACTTGTATCAGTGATTCTATAAGAGAGTAAGTATGTGTTAGTATATGTTTCAAAAATGTAAGGTGTTCTGTGTTTAACTGTATAGATGAGAA
Source organism: Lissotriton helveticus (assembly GCF_964261635.1). NCBI lineage: Eukaryota > Metazoa > Chordata > Amphibia > Caudata > Salamandridae > Lissotriton > Lissotriton helveticus. The sequence goes on from NC_136059.1 coordinate 765,704,947, forward strand.
AATGGAAGTGTGATTGATTCTTTTCAGGACTGACTAGGTGTGTGAGTAACTCCATGGATGAGTGGCAGAGTGTGAGTGTCTGTATAGGTGTATGAGTGCATATGATAGTGTTGTAAAGATGAGTGATTGTATGTATGAATGATTGTATGAGTGAATGTGTGTGTAGACATAGGAATCAGTGAGTGCGTATGTAGTAACTAGTATTGGTGTGTCAAGGGTTTCAAAAATTATACTCTCTATTTAACACTGGGTGTAATGGAGGTTATATTAGAGTGTGAGGAGATGCATTGTATTATCACATGAATGATATCATCAGTGATGTGATCATTGATGTCAAGTGAGATGTCATCAGTGATGTCATTTGAGATGTCATCAGTGATGTCATCAGTGATGTCACTGACCATGTCATGAATGATGTAATATGTGACATCATCAGCAGTGGATTGCGGGTGCGCGATATATAGTTAGTGCAACTAACTATATATGGAATTTCAATGGTTTTGTGTGAGTAAAATAAGGTTTTGTAAATGCTAATTCCTAACTATATATGGTCTATAACCTATGTTTTTTTCAGTGAATTTTCAAGGTTTTGTAAATGCTAATTCCTAACTATATATGGTCTATAACCTATGGTTTTTTCAGTGAATATATATATACAGAGAGAGAGAGCGAGAGAGAGATGTTTTTATCTGTTAATCTATAAATATGTATGTATATGTGTAAGGGAAATGACATGATAATTATTAAAGTAAATTGATTTTAAGGTTAATAAAGTTACATTTATAGCTTACAATGCATTAAATGATTAAACACTTAACTAAATCCAGTTTAATAATACATAATATTGATAAATTAAAAGAAATAAAATAAAATAACATAACATTGAATGAATAAAGCAAAATTATATTTAATAAAACCTTGATTTAATTATTTAACTTTTAAAAGGACTATTTTAATAAAATTCAAACATAATTATGATGCGAGAAAATATATATAAATATAGAATCATATACCTAATTATATATTTATAATTTTCTTTTTTTTTGCAGAATTTTATATAGCGCAAACTTGACCCGAGCCAAACCGGGTATCAGAGCGCTTTACATAGCACCAGTTACGTTACATGAGTACACACATTCATTTTGTTAGGTACGGGGAGATTAAGTGATTTTCCCAGAATCACAGGAGGTTTGGCGACATTACCAAGACTCGAACCCGGTTCCCCCAGGTCCGAGGTCGAGCGCCCTAGCCGTTAGGGAATGCTTTTCGGGGCAACATCTGTGAGCCCCTCAAGGAGTAATCAATGTCAGATGTCAGTGAATAAAGGACCGAGGTCAAAGATAATGCGACGTTTCATATATAACTCACTGTAGCTATGTTGTCAATGAGTAAGAGATAAAAATTGTCGGATAGCAAGGAAGGTAAACAACTAATGTATAATTTCTTAGAACACCGTGTATGTAACTTTAATGCAATGTACTGATCACTAACAGTTACGAAATGCAAATAAAAAATGTTTTACAAAAATGAAATATATATATTTAAATAAATATACATATATTTTAACAAAATATCAAATAAAAATATTTACAATAAGATATACCTTCCTAATGAAACAAAATAAAAAAGGTGTTAATCGCGCCTTAAAAGAGGGAGTTCACCATAAAGGGAATATATGTATATATATTCCAATGAGTGAGTCCAGAGGCAAAAGGACTCAGTCTGAAACTATTAAATCTGTATTGTAAATTAAGCTGTACTCGCAGCATGACTTTGCATGACTTCTGAGATATGGATTGCAGGCCTACTCTCACTGTAATGCCTGAGTGAGATGCCTTACTTTGGATGAGGCATTTTAATATCCCTGTACACTTTTGTCAGGAGCCCAGTTTCACCTAAGCTTTATGATGCTCCTGCGAAAGGAATCTGCAGCACCAAGCTTCAAAGGGAATGCACACTCTACCCAGGAAAGTGGAAGAACTTTACCCAGATGTAGTGCCTTGATATCGACTAGTGAATAGAGAAAATCACACTTTATTCCTTTCACGAAGAGGTTCTTGAACAGCCTGGAGACTTACATTGCCTATTGGGATAGTGCGGGCAGAAAGTGCTGAAATCTCTCGGAAGAAGATTAGACTGAGATCTTCATTACAGCGTGGAGCAGGAAGTTGATCCAGAGCTCCTTAGAGCCAAAGCTACCCCCCACAATCTTGGATGTTGGTATTTTAGTGCCACTAATCCTCAATATCACTTTGGAGTAAGGAATGGGAACCTTGATAGACTGCTTCAGGCTCATCCGGTAATGGTATGGTAGTTTGTTTTGTTAAAAGTTTTTGCTTGGCTCTATGGCATATCAGACTTGCCTGGGATCACCGAGTAAGAAACCACTGTGCATGCTACAAGTACCTAACAGGTAAACAGTCAGCCTGGATCATTGCTAATAAGCCAACATGGTGATTTCAACACTTCCCTGGCAGCCATCTTCTCCTTGCTCGACCCAATAGATTACAATTTGCACTCAAAGACAATCATGTTAGAAGTAACAACTCCCCCTTTAAAACCATAGAAGACTTGCAACCAGTACCTGCAGGCCTTCTGGAGGATTTTCCAGCTTGCCCATTTCATAAACTTGAATAAATACTTTAATCCTTATTGCGTCTCATTAACTATTTATCATTTAAACCTAAATATGGTATGGAGGTTTCTGCTATTTATTTCTTCAGCGTATTGTTGTTTATCTTTTACGAATACCACTCATACAATTTTCTTTGGGACTTGCCTTATTGATCTGGCCTTGCGCGATAAGTCGTAGAGGAAAATCTTAAATCAGGTGATATTTTTTGTCATAACACGCACACACTGACTCGGGCACACAGCCGAATGAACCCAGGGACTTACGTATGCCAGAAACATGTTTAAAAAAACATATTAACAAAGTACCTCTTTGATGAGCTAAGCCAGTCATTTCTAAGTGCTGCTCCGCCTGACCGATGCCTCAGAGCCCGTGGCCACAGTTAAGGTGACAAGATTGAGCAATTCCTTCTGAACAGTCCATTCCTGCTCACTACACAACGTAAGTTAGATGGTGTGTTACATTTGGGCAATAAGAGAGATACGTCACAGCTGTGCTGGCCTGTTGAATAAAGGGGGTAATCCTGCAGTGAATTTCATTACTAATGCCAGTTAACTGCACGAGGGGTGAGACCATGACTGGGATTGGGGCGCGACAGAACACGGAGTACACACCTTGGTTAAAGAGGGAAGAGGAAATGGGAGAGGGTAGAAAAATAGTACCTGCATGATGAATGAATCTGTACTAGGCCTATGCGCCACAGCTAGGAACAGAAGCGATGTGTCGGGTGCGCGAACCAATTAGGAGGCAGCAAAGAAGAATTACTTTGGAGTCAACTAATAGTAAGCAGCAGGCGGGATTAAAGCCCTATATAGAATACAGCACGTTTTGCAGACATTGCATGCACGATGCCAGGCTCTACCTAAAAACACATGAATTCCTAATTGGAAGGAACTGATGGGGACGGCTCTTAGGATAAAATCTCCTGCACAATTCCTTTTATTGCAGGACTCTATCGGTTCCCTTTTTTCTGAGGAAAACCAAAATGCTCATACATCATCAAGATAAAAGTCTTGCAACTGGTTGGCATTTTTAATCTTAATGCAAACTGTAAATGATTGCTTTATTGATCAGCAATTATATTTTGCTGTTAGGTTCTGAATTATATCACAGACTGCGGCTGGTTCAACTAGCCCTGATTTGTTCCCCTGGGAGCTGCAGACGTCCTCTGATTTAACGTTTGTTCTATTTGCATATGTTATGAGGTTTAATCTTCAAGTGATTTGCTGCTGCTATGTTTCATGTTTGCAGATGTTTTTAAATAACGTTTATTGGTTGCAAAGTGGCATTGAAAAACTATTAAACACTGTTCCTATCTGCGAAGCTAAAAAGCTGGATAGAAAACAGCTCGACATTGTATGTTCCGGAGTGATTCATATATTTATATTACGATCTAATTAGATGCTAAATGTGCTGCAGTACAGAAACAACTAAATCAAAACAGCGCAGCTGTGAGCCAGGACACACTGGAGTTTCTGTATGCAGACAATTCAAAGGAGTGCAATCGCCCTTCAGAAAATGCCACAATAGGAGACGAGGTTGGTTTGTCACAGTTGCCATCCAAATGGTTTTTGCACTTTTAAAGCTTGTTGCACTACTTCAAATACAATTATGTTTTTAACCTAGGCACTGCCAATGCTTTCCATGGAAAGCATTTATGAATCGATTACTCTTTCTTTAGCCAGCTCCAGGGACAATAAAGCCCAATTAATCAATTGCTTTCCTAGGGTCGGATTACACTGAGTACCTTAAGGGGCGCAAAGCGTGTGCCCAATCTTTGCACCTCAGGGCACTTTTATTTTCCAGGAGAGACTGCATAGGCTCTCAGCCCCTTCAATAATCCAGATCACACCAGTGCACATGTTGTGCAGGTGAGATCATAAGATGGCGTTCCCTCATTTGTATGGAGGTGTGGACCCATGCAAATAAGTGAATGCCTAGCCTGTGCACAAGCACCATAGTACAGACACAGTGGAGCAGGCAAAGCAGCAGTCAGGGTGTGCCCCCCTACGGTGTTCCTTGAAATGGGGGATCCCTTGGATCACTCAAGACATTCCCCTGCAGGCGAGTGCAGTCACTCACTGCCCCATCTACAGGGGGATCTCTGTCTCCTTGGATAAACAGACTGCGTTGCTGCCTGTAAAGTGAAAGATGCCATTGCGGCATCATATAGTGTATGAAAGAGATCTAACATGCTCCCATGATTTATATCGCTCAAAGCCTACTGTTCCTACCTTTTTCGGCCGTGGAAGCAGCAGCTTCATAGATTATATCTTTTTGTCCAGATCCCCAGTTGATTGTGTCACGAATTGTGAAACCGCAATATGAGAATTGGAGACCGCAGTCCACTCACTGTATCCCTTTCCCTCCCGGTTTATTGTTGTCTCCCAGACGCAAGTGTTACCATGCGTCCCCACACCAAGAACTGTAACCTGTGCCTGGTTTGTAAGTGAGCTAGGTAGTAGTTAGTAAGCTTGGCTCAGCAGCAGGAGGGCAGAAATGTGTCTTTGGTCGGCCACAACCATTTTGTGCTGCCCGGGACTAGAAGGCTGGTACCGGGAACACCAGGGACGCAAAGAAACTCGCTTCTGATGGGTGGAATCATACCTCCCACACCGGTTACCGGTGTGAGGGTATGATTACACAATGTTTAACATCAAATCGGGTAAGGTTACTTTCAGCCGTTTTAGAGTTGGTCATCATGCGGTTACATAATGACATTCTATATGTCGTAAATGGCTGATGCACTGACAACCCCACCGCCATCATTTTCAAACACACGTATTGTACCTATTTTCATAATGGGAGGATGGTCTGACCCTCTTTGCTACTGTCCGTTCTCAATGATAGACTCGACAGCTAAAATCTTGAGAAGGATGTTTTTCAATTTGATCCGTACTTGGGCCAATAATCAAAATATCTTAAGCTTTTGCCAGTATGGCTTCAGGGACGGCCTTGGTACAGTAGAGCAGTGCCTAAACCTGCAATTACCGATAGGAAACAAAATTAGGCACTAGTCACAGCCCACTGTACCTGGGCTTCCTGGAACTTTCTAGCAGCTTTGTACGAGTCAATGGGTCTGAACTGTGGCCTATGGCAATTGGGAAAATAATGGATCTAAATCTGGCAATTTTTTGGGCCTCCTTCCATTCCAATCTATCAGCTAGAGTGAGATTTGTGACTCTGGATGAGTGCTCAGACTACAGGGCTCCATCCTGGCACCCCTATTATTTATATTATACATAAACTATTGTAGTGACCATCTGACGGACAGCAGCAGTATGTTATGCAGAAAGGCAAGTTGGAAGTGCCAGCGTTACTCTAAGCAGACAATGCTGTACTCATAGCACACACACCCAAGAGTTTCTCACCTTTGCTACTGAATATATTTTAGGAGGGCTCTTGATATGGGGATTAAATACTCCCAATCCCATATAAGGGCCTGTGGGACGAAGTGTTATTGTCTGAGTCTGTATCCATCAATTCAAATAAGTGACATGGGTAACTAGCTTACTGTACTTAGGAGTTTATTTCAATGCATCAGGCTGATGGCATGCTAACGTATCAGTCAGACGACCTGAATTCATCCAGTCTATTGGGGCTTTCATTAACCTGATTGCTATGATCTGAGTTAAGTGCGCATCTGCGTTTTTAGAAATGTATAGACCTTTATGTATCCCCCATTGCCATGTATGGTGTTGGGGTTCGGATTACGTAAATGTTAACACTATTCAGATTGAAGAGGATCAGTTTTGCTGACGACTCTAATCTCAACCTCCCTGTTGCTCCAATTTTGTTTGCCATGAGGAACTGGGACTTACTTATGTTGAGAACCGTATTAGAACTCTCCAGGCATCTTTCGATTGACAGGTGATTACAGACTATTTAAACTGCGATCCCTGTCGGCGTAGTCCCTGGTCAGCGTTAGCTAAAAATGTAGTTACCAACATACATCGCATCACCAAACTTGTCAAAACTCGATTGAGCCTTTACCCTTGGCTTCTTGCCCTGTACATCGTGCAAAGCGTGCAAATACATCACCATTGTAACCAAATACACTTCTACACTCAGTGGTTGTGTCACTAAGAACAAATCACACTTTACCTGCCTGTCAGATTTCACAATTTATATACTCAAATTCCCTTGTGATCTATGGTACAAAGGCAGTACAGTGCACCCCACCAAGAAAAGAATCTTAGAACATCAGAGAGCCATTACACATATTGATCAACAATATCCAGTGGCCAGGAAGTTCTAAACTCACCCTAACAAAGACTAAGCCAAACTGAAGGTTTGTGTAATTGATGGAGTTTCGATCTCCAAAAGAGGGACAGGATCAAAGCACTCAGACGCCTAGAGTCAGAGTACATCATGTAGCCTTATAGCCCGACGTGGAGGGCTATACCAGCTCTTAAAGGCCCCAGTGTTAAAGGCCCGAGGCGAGGGCCTTTAACAAGGGAGCAGGACTTTAATAGCCGGTATAGCCCAGCTATGAAGGGCTAAAAGGCTATTAGAACATTCTTCCACTAGAGGTCAGAATGTTCTAACAAATAAAACAAAGGCATCTCGAAACCTGAGCTTCGAGAGGTCTTTGTGAAAACACTGGAATGTTGCTTTGCGGGCCTTTACCGCCCGTAGAAGCACGGAGCACTCCACTGTCTTCAATGGAGTGCTCCACATTCCATTGTTCTAATTTATCTTTCACACTGGGATCATGTCTCTTTTTCTCTCTTTTTTTCGCAGGTCCCACAGATTTGGAACACACTCTCCTGGCCTTTCTTAGCCTATATCGTGGAGTACTTCTGAAAGAACGGAGAGCCTTTTTTCATCAGCCATACGTAGTTAGTGTGTTAGGACTTATTTCCAGGGCCACTGTGAGGTAACAGTTGCCAGGAAAGTCACTCAATTTGGATGATTTGTGGAGTGTGTGCGAGGTCAAAGGGCACAATATGTGTTGATACGCAGAACATTATTCTACCCCCTGGATGCCCTCTATCAAAGACTATGCCCAGTGGGGCGTGATATTTTCTTCAAATTTTCTGATGGATTTTCCTCGTAGTATTTTCTCAATTAATATATCCTTGTCTATAGTGTACCTTTTATCAATGTACTGAGGCTGCCACAGGCATTCACTGATGGCATATGTCTCTACAATAAGGTGTGTGTCAATGAGGTGCTGAGTAGTACTACTAGGGAACCTAATCGAGCCTCCACATTAGGTGTATCGAGGACAGAGGGAGAGTCCTGTCCAGTCCTTATGTACGGCTCCCTTCGTAATCAGCAGGTTAAGCCGCGAGCAGGAGAGCTTTCCTACTTGCTGTTACAGGGCCCTACTGGTGTTATCTTTGCGTCATTTGCATACAGCCCGCTTCTTCCCTTCTCCGTCATTGCCCGATCTCAACAGATATCAGCTGTATGAGACGTTGGGACATCCAGATGACTAAGTTTACAATATGAGCAAGTACAGGACTTTGCATTTGCTAATTTCCTTACCTTATGTAAAATCTCACAAAATTATTTCATATAACGGTATTAATGATTGTACAGCATGTTTGTATATAGATGTTCAGTGCTACAGTGCTCACTTACGTGTAAAGTCTATTGATGCGTCAGTTGTACAATATGTCCGGCGATATTGGTAGGTGGTGCGAACGGAACCCCCTAGAATTCAAATGTTGCGGTCACTGCACATCATGGACTATGGTCGCCACCTGGTACGCGGGCTATACCATGGATTACGTGAACACCTGCATGTACCACTGTTGCCTCTCCGTCATAAGTGGGATTTGGCACTGGCAAGGGCACAGGAGGACAGGGAGTGGGAGTCTGCCCTAGAACATCCCTTACCGGTGGATTATCCGCATTGATGGAGCGCAATGGCTGGGATGCCATGGAAGTGTGTTTATTGGGTCTCCTCCCACTCCCGAAGAATGCAAAACTGCTGCATCGCTTTGCAGGGTTGGCTCTGATGCTCGCTAAATGACTAATAACACAGCGGTGGAAATCTTGCAAGGCGCCACAAGAGGGCAACTGGAGAGAGGAGGTCATAAGATGGGCGGTAGCAGAAGGGGAGGCGCTGGCTCGTGAGCAATATAGGGGATTGAGGAAAAAAACAATAGCACTTGATTGGGCAAACCTGTTAGAGCAATTTAAAGGAGTGACAGGAGACTATGTGGATGCAGCCCTAGATCTACCAGTTGAGTTGGCCTAATCGGCCTAATTTCACGTTACGGGCAGCAACCCGAACTTGATTGGGGATTGCACTTCTGGCCGGAGGCTTGGGTCTTCCTCCCTTCTTCTCCCCCCTTGACCGTCCAGCCACCTTCCTGAGTGCTGGTCGGCTTCCTCCAAGGGGCCCCCCCGCCCGTTCCCCCCCCCCCCCACGCCTAGGGACACGCTGAAGCATTAATATTTCGGTGACTCCTTGAGACTTAGTCCCGGCGGCATAAATAAGAATATAGCAGCCGAGTTCATTTTTAACAGTTTATAAGGAGGGATGGTTGTGGGTGGACTGATAAGGGAGGGTAGGTATGGGTAGCAAGAGATGTGAGTAACTATTAGCTGAATGCAGTATATTGTTTAATTCGGAATTATACTTGGCCCCTACATGGTCGAATAACGTGTATGCTGTAATACAGATTCTGACATGTTTAGATGGCTATATGAACGACTAAATGATGTATCTATCACTAAATATGTCACTGCATATTATACTGTAAAGCCTCATTTAAAATACTAATAAAAATGTGTTAAAAAAATAAATGTGTAAATATTGATTTTAGATGTTTAAGATGGCTGCTACAATACACTAACACACTAGGGGCCTGTGCGCGCTTCTTTACTTTTCACATATGTATGATGTTACTTAATATGCATGATACTCACAGCAAGTTACCAATGAGCAAGGCGTTTGTTACTCCGAAATGCGTTGAGAACCATGCTAATGCTGTTTTTTGGACATTAATTTGCTGGATTAAGCCCTACTTCATTGCTACGTCGCTGTAAGTGCACTGATTCTTTCCAGTTTGTTTCAAGTGTGCTGGATATCTATTTATCTATCTATCTAGATATATCGATCTATACCTAGATATAATAAGCTATATGTGTATACTATAATCTATGTTGCACAGCAGCACTCGCAGCTGTGCAACCTGTTTAACCAAGCATTGACGTTGCCAATAGGTCTCGTATAGGCGAATTGAGAGGGAAATTCCTTATTTAGTTCCTGATGCTGTTTATGATTGTAAAGTTTCTTTTAATTGAAATACATTGAATTGAAATACATTGAACTGAATTACAGGGATGTTTTTCACGGAGGGGTTCTGAGTGACATCAAATAGACAACAAGAGCAAAGCTCGAGTTGTCTATGATGTCACACATAACCAGAGGTGAAAAACCTTCTGGTAATTCATTTTTCTAAATATCTATAATTGTATGTTATGTATGGCCTCCACAATCAACTGCTCTCTACAGCTATACAGGGGTGGAGGAGTAATGGGGGCCATACATAACATAAACTCACCTCCCTGCTCCAAATTTACAAAACAAAACATGGCCTCCTGCCACCTATCCCCCACCACTCCCTGTGCATTCCCTTCCCTTCAGATGCTGTGCTCCCTTCTTACCAGCACTACTCTGACTAGCTTCTAGAAAGCCCTGCCAGAGCAGCGTAGAGTTCTTTTATGTATTAGCAATATTGGTTAACTAATTCTGTTACCCACAGTTGCTGTGTAAAAGCAGAGAATTCTTGGATTTAGAATCCAGTCATTCACGCTAAGGGCTCTCATTGAGTGCCATGTAAATAGATAGAACAGCTGAGGTACGGTAAGTACTTTGCACTTCCCTCAAACTACCTGCCCCTCTATGCCACAAAACTTCCACATCACCCTACGGGCTTCCCTCCCTCTTCATACTTTAGTGCCCAGATATCAGCCATGTGTCTCTCGCTGTAGTAGTGTCTTTGATTTCACTTACAGAAAAGAGATCAAACATCTGAAAAGCACTTTGGGTGTTCTGAAATCTATCGCATCCGACTCAAATCAAGAGGCAAGAATACCCAAAATGTAAGAAACACAGAAACTCACTGTTTTCAATACGGTCTGACACCAAGGCATCATTCAAATAAGATGACCCTTTCATTGGTCAACCAGGTTCTTTGGCTGTGTTATTGCAAAAGTGAGCTCGGACTCCTCACAAGTACATACATTTGATTAACGAGTGGTTTAACCACTACAAGGCAACAAGCGAATGCTTTTTAAGGCTTCCAGTCAAGTGACTATAAAAGCATATTTGCCACTTGTAACTAGGGAACCAGGAAAGGACTCTGTCTGCAAGAAGATTGGAATGATAATGGCTGTTAATACTTGCTCATAAGGGGAGGTGGAGAAAATGACCAAGAAAAGCTGCATGTGTGATGGCATTGCATTTGCAATACAAACCAAAGCACTTTTTAATATGTCTAGCCTTTGTGCAAAAAATGTAGCAAGACAGTTTTATTCCAATTCCAACCTGGCTTAAGGGCACGGAAAGTGCGCCTTTTGTTATCTGATGCTAGTCCAGGACCCTTGGTTGTGCTAGGCATGGAACATCTTCTCCCTGTAGCCCGATGAAACCGCTCAAGCAAATCAATCTACATTCCACTTTATAAGGCACTTTAGCTATTAGCAGCTTCGTTATTCAGTATGTGGATTTGTTTTATAGTCAGCACTGACTTCAACTATGGAGAGGGAAGAATAGGTCTGTATTGATACCACACAGACACATCACTTTAAAAAAAGATAAGTTTTTAATATGATTAATGTGTGCACCATGTAATAGGGTCTTTTCATCCCAAAGCATTTTATTATGTGGCTAATGTTTGAATATAAAATAGCTTTTAGGAGGTTTATTGTTATTGCATGGCACATTGAAATGGAAATTGTAATTTCATAGACTGACTCAGGAATTTTATTGTTAGAAGGTTTGATGGTTTCTGGTGAGCCAAAAATAAACCCAAGGCTGACACTGAGAAACAGACACTTTGATGTTCCAATTGCCAGGAGCAGGATCACAAGACAAGATCATGATGGAAGGCAGTCCCAGTCCGCCTCAGATGAGGCATTCCCAGTCAGCCTTAGTCGAGCCAGCCCCTTCCTGCCGAAGATGAAGGCACTCTTCTAACCTTCCGCTTGGAGGAAAACAATCAACTCCTCAGTGAAAATGTACAGTCCTACCTCCCCTGGTTGGGTATGGATTCTGAGGAGTCCATAAATACCCTCTCATGGGGTGTAGGCTGTGAACGAAGATTGATGGAGCATATTAATAACAATATTAAAAATAATATCTTTTTACGTAACTCTTATTAGCGCACGTCAGCATTCCAAGAGCTATAAATGTCTAATGTAACCATTAGGCAGGTATAGGTGCTCAATGTATCAACCAGGGAAGGAACCCAGTCGGGACTCGAACCCGGTAAATTCAGGTCGCCAACGTCCGCAAGCAAAGAGTTAACTCAGGGAGCCATCGAACTTGCTTATGTTTATTTCTAATATTTCATCATTCAATGAAAATGTCTTGTAAATTAACATATGTGGTAAAAAACGGGATACAAGCCCTGAATGTTCACACGGTTCCTCATTGGACGGGTGCAAGCAGTGCACCTGCACAGGGCCGCCAGACCCCAGGGGCTGCCACGCCAATATATATCCTTAATATAATAATCCTCTGAGGATGGATGCATATTTGCGTGACGGCCCCTGGCAGGGATTTGGTGGCCTCCGGCTCTGATCCACTTCCAAACATCCTGACCCCCCTCCCCCACCCCCACTCCCCTTTCACTGGCCTCCGCACCTGAGTTCCTCCGGGGCCCTCTACCTACGCTCCCTGCCCAGGGCCGCCATGAGCCTAGAGCCGCCCCTGCAATCAGCGCCAGACAGCTCACAAACTGAAGGAACACACAGAGACAAATCAATGAAATTCAGAACACTGCAAGGTTTCAGTAAACATTCAAGACATAATACTGCTCCTTCCTATAGTAAAATAAAAAATAATAGATACAATAAACAGCATTGTGCAAACAAATAAAAGGGAAGCAGTTAATTTAGGGATTAAGAAAGAATTTTAGAAGGACTCTTGGATATGTATCCAAGCCAAAGTTAATCCTCAAATGCCTAACTATTTCAGCAGTCTTTATGATGCAAAACAATTTCCCTCACCAGAAACTCCAATTCCACTGTACATATGTTGTAGGAGTATCGTACGTTCCCAATCCCACCCTAAAAAAGCATTCACAACTGGCAATGTTGAGACACAACTTTTATAGTTGACTATGTGCATTATTGGCTAGGTATTTTCATAGTGGGAAAATATCACTCTAGTGGTGGTAAACACCCACAAATCCAAAGTCAGAGGTGGATCACCCAGCAATGGCCACAAATTATGTACTAGCACCCTGCCCTTTGGACATGAAAGGCATGCTATGCTGCAAATATATTTTTCCTTTGTGTGACTAAATCAGATGCGTGAGGGGAAAATCCCACCATTGTTGATTCTGTGAATAAGAAATTATGTTTTTATACATCAAAGTTCTCTCAGGGTGCGTAAAAATGTTTAAGATCCAACCTTCAGGGACAGTCTTTCATTAAAATGCAGTATATGTAAGTTGTAACTGGGCACACTAAAAATACTTCTTTCTGCAAACTGTGAATAATAACTATATTAACATTTGTGGGGATCACCATAACAGGAAGAAGGTCTGAACTTCAAATTGTATAAATATCTTGCTGTGAGAAGCCTGACACCTATTGCTCACAGTCACTCAGTCACACCCGGAGGGAAGAAGATAAAGTCTTATTCATCCCATTATAAACTCCAGATTACAAACTTTATTAGCCATTCACATGTGGACCGGGGACACTAGGAAACTCTGCAGCACCATCATTTATATGGTCCTGGGTTTGTTGTCCTTTTGTGTCAGTATTCACTACCTCACAAACACATGCACTTTAAGAAATAGAGAACACCCAGGTGTACTAAACAAGCATTGTCAGAGCCAACTGGTCTCATGTTTCAATTGTGTTTCCCAGCCTGCTTCACAAAAGAAAAAAGATGCCTGTCTGCTAATGCGGAACAGCATCTGCAAAAACATAAAATAAATGGCACCTGCAGCATTACACATATGTGCGCATGTGTCACCACACATGCACACATATTTGTCATGAAGACGAAATTGTTTTCTTTCACTTTTAATTTACAGTTCCAAAATGATGAACTTCTAAAATCCCTTTTAAGTCCATCATAAATGGTGCCTCAAGGGTACCTATCGAATAGGAAGTTACATATTTTATTTGGGCTGCAGTGAGTATTTAAATCACCATTTCAAGTATGAGAAATATATGTTTCTGCAAGGAACACCACTGTGCTCTCGCTGGGCTGCAGTTCAGTTTAAATGCACTACAGTAACACATGGTATGGAATAATGCCCTTGCCATGGAGGAAACAACTATTTTTAAATATTCACAAAACACCCTTAAAAGCGTGCCTTTTATGTCCACAGGGCTGGGTGCTATTACATAATATTACATATATGGGGTGTAGTGAAGTAAAACCCCAAAGCTATTTCATATGTAGGCCTAGCTAGACTTTTTCATAACAGGCTGAGCCAAGATTCAAATATTAATTTTCCACCTACACTTAGAAAAGGACACGACAAATGTTTCAAAATTTAAAGTCAAATTAGATTTTTGATAGCTTAAGCAGAAAAGCAACTTTTTAAAAATATGCTTTAGGGTGCCAGCACTGGCTTAAAGCCATTCTGCCACTCATCACATCTACAGGTCGGATACACATCTTTGACTGGGGAAAATAACTAGGCTGCTGAACATTTTTAGCATGGATTAGCAATCTGGGAGTGGATGGGAACAGTTGGCAGAACAAAGGACAGCGCTAGTACTACCTCTCTAGTCTTAGAGACGCAAGGAGGGATTTTACTATTCATACCGAGGACCCTACTAGACAATCAGACTGCAGACACAGTAAGAGGAAAAAAACTGCTGGGACCCTGTCAGGTAGGTCTGGTCAAAAAGCTAAAGAGAGGCATGCCTTGTGGCAGCTGGGTCCTGTGTTGTTGAAATAGTGATTTGGGGTAATTTTACAGTAAGACAAAGACAAATTGTATGCAAAGCGGGTGGAGAAACTGTGAGAAAATTCTTACGACTGGCTAGTAGATTTTATTGAGTCACAAGCTAGTGCACAGGACATATCTGGCACCTCAATCACCATTTTCATGAAACATTTATGGACCTTTTAAAATATCATTTGAAGAAGAAGGCTCTATTGGAACAGGAATTCTGGCTTCAAATTCCTGGCACCTGCTGGAAAAGGAGGTCAGGGACTCCTGAATTCTGCTGGCACCCGTGGCAACAACGTGGTGTTCAAGGGCAAGTTGTTGGACTTCTCTTTACCTGCTTTAGGAAAACAAAGATCAGAGGGACTCCTGACTCCAAGAGGGCCCAGCTGACTAAAAAGGATTAGACCTCATGGGAGACCTGGCTGGAGAGAGACATGACACCCAGAAGCCTGCCCTGAGTAGGTGGGGGCTGCAGGAATGACCAGAAGGAGCTTTCCCAGCAGCTGGAGTCTGAAGGTAAAACCTTTGACTGGGACAGTCCACTTGGTGTGTATGACCTCTGTTCCATTGTGGTCAGCCTGACACTGCACTTAGGTTCTAGTCCATGGTGAACTCATGCGTTTTCCATAATCCTTGATTTTATCTAGGTGCTTTTTGCCTTAAAACTTTCGAAATTCATAACTTCCGTTTCCCTCATTTGATTTTTATGATCTTGGGGTCTTGTTATTCATAACATTTTTCTCTAGTTGTCGAACTGGTTTGCAAATTTTATAGTGTTGTGTTCATTATTTTGGAATTGTTACCACCGCTTAACCCTAACACACACTTCTCAGGGGATTGCTTGCAGCTTGTGCCACATCTACCAAGTGTTGAGCAGTGATTCTCTAAGAACTATGTTTTGAACAAATCAAAGCGGGTTTATTGAGCTGCTAGGGGTAACTCCCTCGAAAGTTAATAACTCCCTTTCAACCACTATGCAAAAAAGACAACATGCACATAATGCAGCGTCCACTACTATAACTACAATAGTTTTCGGTTTACTAGAATTACTTCAAGTACCTTTTTCAGAGTGCTATTTAGTTTGAGTCTATGGATACTGACATCAGTAGGAAAGTTTTACTATGCTACTATGCAATACTAAGCTAGTAGGGTATTTTTACATGATAAGCAGATGGGGGATTTCGATAACCTGATCCTTAAGTCGTAAAATCAACACAGGTATTTTAAAAATATGTGCACCGGTGAACCATAAAGTAAATTGTTTCACGACTTACTAATCACGACAAAACCATCACAGAGATGTGCTTTTGTTTTTACATCATATAATTCAGTTAAAGCAGCATAAATAGTTCCTAACCATTGAAGGTAAATACTTTGTATTTAAGTATTCCGTATTGGTTCGCATAAAGGCTTCTGCGTCCAGTAGAAATTCTTAATTTCTGACTGGAGCACATGAAATAGGAGATCAGCAGAGACCAGACCAACCGGAACTAGCAAGAGACAACATTACCATCAGCACAGAGGGGTTTATAATGTGCTCAATGGAAGGAGTAAAAATGTGCTTTAATTATTTCAGCTGCTACTAGAATACCCGGATACAATTAAGGAAGCCAATTATTGTACTCAAAAGAAAGCCTTCCAGGATCTAAATAGTAATCATGCACAACAGAAACGCTTCCTGCAAATCCTTACAGATGTCAGAAACATAAAGCCCGGTACCTCATTAGAACATGTGCCAGGGTGCAACTTTCCATAAAGTCCAAAAACCTTCGCGATAAATTGGTCACGTGTCAGCAAAGTGACTACTTCCTTTCTTTTTTTTTTTTTTTATTAGCAGCACAGGAAACCAAAGTATACAAACAGAGCAAAGCAAGCAACGTGAAGAGAGAGATAACATACAAATAGAAAAAGAAAGTAGTCTAAACATATACAGAATTGACATTAAATCATTTGGCAAATTCTAATTGAATCCAGACAAAATAAATACATACACCGTTGCTGGTATACAACATAAATCAACAGTTGTCTAGATAATGAGTAATTTTCACCTAAAGTAGGAGAGACCCCCAAATCTTATCAAATTTAGCTAGAGACTTAGTACCTCTGAGCCTAGCCAACGCCAATTCCATACTATGAATTTCGTTAAGCAGTGACCACCATTCCATTATATGTGGGGAGTTAGGAGAGATCCAGGCGCGCGCAATTATGAGTTTGGCGCACGTTACCATAATAGTAATTAAGGATCTTTGTGGGATGTTCCTAACATTAGTATCTAATAGAACTAGCGCTGAATCTAAAGAGAATGAGCCCCCTAACTTTAATGTCATTATGTTCTCGAGAGATGTCCACAATTCTGATAGCTTAGGACATGTATGTAGCATGTGCACCAGATCTGCTGCAGCTAACGCGCACTTAGGGCATTTAGTTCGTTCACTGCATATACTGTTCGAAGCCCATTTAGATATTCTTTCTGGGGTATGGTAGAGCATGCAAGTTATTTTAAATTGCAACAATCTTAAAACTTGATGAAGAGACCAAATTATTAATATTACCTAAAGATGAATTTATTACAGCCGGAGTAATATTGATCCCTAGCATCCTGCTCCACTTCTCTGCTAGAATGCTGCAGTCCATGTTTCTATAAGTATTAAAACATTTATAGCAACCACTAATTAATGACTTATTTTTCTGCGAGTAGAGGTTATCCCATATGCTAGAATCAGAAAAATTCTGTAGTTTCATTTTACGAGTAAAAAAGTCATATATCTGCATATACTTGAACCTCGTAGAGTCAGGGATATTATAAAGTGTTCTAAGTGTTTCAAAGCTCAAGAGCCCTTGTGCTCCATACAGATCCCCAAGCCTTTTTATTACATGCGCCCCCCCCCCATATGTTAGTTATTCCATCACTGAATATTCCCGGTAAGCCAGGATTTCCCCACAAGGTCAGTTTAGGATGGAAAAAAGTCACATTGCAGAAGGCCTGAATATTGCGCCAGATTTTAACTAGATCCCTAGCGGTCTTAAAACGCACCCTTTTGTAGTAATTGGGGTCATTGATCCTCCACAAAAACATTTTCACATCCAAATCAAACATAAATGTAAGAAAATAAGGTTGATTGTCTGCGCTCTCAGAATTAATTAAATATCGTAAACGTCCTACAAATGCTGCCCAAAAGTCAAACTTGAAGTCCGGGAAGTTCAACCTTCCTATGTCGGAAGCACCTTTTTTTTTGTGTTGAAATTTTTTTATTGAAAATTTTTTGATGAAAATTCAAATGCATATACAAATGGAGGGAGAGTACATCAGAAGGAATTGATAAATAAAACATAGTGCATGTGAAAACATTGTACGAAAGATATGGCATAAGCAAGAAAAAATAGCAATGATGCCATGATCTAGAAGGTAAGGAAGCAAGGAGTATGTGAGTAAAAATATAAGATAAGAGAAGAAAATAGAAAAGGAAAGAAAGGAAAAGGAGAGAGCAGAGAAGAAAAGGAAAGAAAAAAGAAAAGGAATAAGAACCCCAGAGTAACAAAACCGACTAAAAAGGAAGATAAAAGCAAAGGAAATGGAAGGGGGCGGAAGACAAGCAAAAAAGTAGGAAAAGGAGGATGCTGAATAAGATAGAATTAAGAAGAAATGGGAGTCGTAGTAGAGGAAGGAGAGGCGACAGAGTCGTTATCTACTGTGGTGTCCAGGAATGGGGACCAAATTTGAAGAAAAATGGAAGCCTGATCCTGCAGACTATAGATGATACGTTCATGAGAAGCCGTTTGTACCATTGCCACCAACCATTCTTCCTGGGAAGGAGACAAGGGAGACTTCCAATGACGCAAGATACAAATTTTGGCCGTAGCCAAAGCAATATGGAGAAGACGAACCTGTGGCTTGGAGAACCTCGGAAGGTCACGAAAATCATGCAAAATAATATTTGCAGAAGTAAGGGGCAAAGGCAGCGACATGGTGCTAGCCAAAGTCTTACGTATAAAAAGCCAAAATGATCTAGTACGGGGGCATTCACAAATAATGTGCGTAATATCACAACCGGGAGCAGAGCATCTCCAACATAGAGAGTGCGAGAGTAATTTAGCATGATGTAATTTGACTGGGGACCAATGCCATTCATGGAGGATTTTAAAAATACAGAATTTGAGGCGAGCTTCTCGGACACCCTTATGCAATCCTTCTAAGATTTGATCCCATTGAGTAGGCGAGTAAGTAACTGACAGACGTGATTGCCACTTCAATTGAAGAGCTTTTGAGAGAGGTTGCGAAAATAGAGGATACAGGAAAGTCTTATAAAGACCAGAAGTTACACCTTTAAGATTCCCCCATAAATGCAGATATGACAAAATAGGAGAAGCAGATAACAGCTCAGGTGGGGAACCTAGGTGTTTGGTGAGAGCTTGCTGAAGCTGAGAATATTTATAAGCTTGTGTGGGTGGTAGGTGAAATTCATCACTAAGTTGGGGGAAGGATTTAAAATTGTCACCATGAAACAGTTGCTCTAAAGAATGAATGCCAGCTTGCTGCCACGTAGACCAGGACAAAGTACGGCCACGAATACGAATAGCCGAGTTGAACCACAGAGGAGCTTTAATATGAAGCCGCGGGTTAGATTTAAGTATACGATGACTTCTTTGCCAGGATTTATACATTGCAGATAATACAGGATTTTTAGGGTCAGAAGAACTGGTACCCTTACCATATAGAAGGGATAAACCGGGGCCAGAAGTCAGTAAGTGACGTTCGAGTGGGACCCATTGAGGAATGTCTTTAGACTTAGGCAAAAAGAAGGAGAGTTGTGAGAGATGAAGGGCAAGATAATAATGTTCGATAGAGGGAAGACCCAAACCTCCCTGTAATTGGTGGGATTTCAATTTGGCCAAAGTGAGACGTGGTTTAGCCGTACCCCAGATAAATAGTTTAATTTTCAAGTCAATGGACCGAAGAGTGGTTAAGGGAATGTTCAGAGGAAGCATACCCAAAACATACAGAAAGCGCGGTAAGGTAACCATTTTAACCGCCTGAACTCGTCCCCAAAGGGATAAGCCAAGGGCCTTCCATTTGTCAAAGTCTCTTTGCATTTGTACGATTAAAGGAGCTAAATTGTCCACTACAATATTATCTAATCCTCTATTAATGAATATCCCTAGATATTTGAGCCGAGATGGTTGCCAATGGAATGGAAAACCAGAGATAGCATCCTTTGTAGTACCAATGGACATGGGTAGTGCTTCACTCTTATCCCAATTTATCTTATAGCCAGAGAAGGAAGAAAAATCATCAATGACGTGGAGAAGAGCAGGAAGAGAGCGGGGAAGATCAGTAAGTGTGAGAAGAATATCATCTGCATATAAATAAATTTTAGAGTGACCAATTGGAAGGGGAACACCTACCACTGCATTCGACTGACGTATTGTAGCGGCCAAAGGTTCCATGGCCAAAAGGAAAAGGAGAGGGGAAAGGGGACAACCTTGGCGAGTACCCCGCCGAATCGGAAATGGACTAGAAAGAAAACCACCACAGTTAACTTGAGCTGATGGGCAATCATAAAGCAGTCGCACTTTAGCTATAAATTGGTCACCTAAGCCAAATCTATGCATGATGGTAAAAAGGTATTCCCATTCAATGCGGTCAAATGCTTTTTCAGCATCTAAAGAAAGAAGGAGGGCATCATCAGCAAGATGTTTGGCTGACCATAGAGCATGAGAGAGAGTACGTAAATGATTCCGGGAGGAACGACCGGGAACAAAACCTACTTGAGAGTTATGAATTAAAGAAGGTAAAACTTTACGGAGACGGGTTGCGAGAATGCTAGCAAGAATCTTAACATCAGAGTTTAAGAGAGATATAGGACGGTAACTACCGCACAACAAAGGATCTTTACCGGGTTTTGGCAAAACCGCTATGATGGCCTTGTTGGAAATAGAACCAAGAGAAGATTCCTCTATAGTTTCCTCAAAGGCAGCATGAAGGGTATCAATGATACTCTGGCCAGTCCACTTAAAGAATTCAGGAGGAAAACCATCATCACCCGGAGCTTTATGGTACGGTAAGGCAGTTATAGCTGAGGAGATTTCTTCTTTCGTAATAGCACCCTCAAGTAGGGCTCTACCCTCATCTGAGAGTCGTGGAAGATGTACCGCATCCAAAAATTTGGACATCGCTTGCGTGTCTACGTGATTACTTGGAGAGTAGAGAGATCTGTAAAATGAGGCAAATTCCTCAACAATTTCTTGTGGTCGAGTAATTATATCACCACCACTGGATTTAATAGCTGGAATCGCCACAGCGGCTTCTCTCTGACGCAACTGAGCAGCCAGTAACCGACCAGCTTTTTCCCCTTGTTCATAGTGACGGCCTTTCATCTTTTGTAAGGCATATTCAGCCTTAGTAGTAAAAAGATTGTTAAGAGACATGCGTGCCTGTTCCAATAACTTACGGTTTTGGAGAGTCGGTTTTGAAATATACAATTGAGAGAGCCGGCGAATGTCGGTTTCTAGATCTACTTGTTTGGCAACGTTTTTTTTGTTATATAAAGCAGCATCCCGCATGAGTTGACCTCTAATGGTTGCCTTAGCAGCCGCCCAAACCATCCTTTTAGAGGAAATAGAATCCTCATTAATAATAAGGTAATCACGCAAGTGTGACTGTAAAAGAAGTTTACCTGCTGGTAGTTTGTATTTGTTTATATTTAAACGCCACGGCTTGCGTCCTGGACGCGAAAGACCCAAATCAAGAGATAAGAAAACAGGAGAGTGATCAGAAAGGGCAGCTTCTAAAATTGTAGAGTCTGTAACCAAGCGGACCGAGTGGTGCGAAAGGAGGAAGTAATCGAGACGTGAAAACGTACCATGAGTAGAGGAAAAGAACGTGTATTCTTTATCCTGTGGGTGACTGAGTCTCCAATGGTCCACAAGACCAGTGTCGGTGAGAATATCACGGAAGATGGCTCTATCCGAGGCATTGATGGTATCGATGCAACCGGTTCTGTCAAGAACTGGGTCCGGAGCCAGATTCCAATCACCTCCAATGAGAAATTGGGAAGCATGTATTTCTGTAAGAAGACGATTGAGGCGAAGGAAGAATTGTTTTTTGGGACCTACTGGAGCGTATACGGAACCGAGACAAATGAATGAATTCCCAAGTTTCAGTTTAACGAATACATACCGACCTTCCGGATCAGACCATGTCTTGGAAATTGTGAAAGGAAGTGACTTCCGAAAAAGGATGGCCACCCCACATTTACAAACCGGATGAGGATTGGTGGGATCAAGTTTAGAGACACTACTATGGATGACCTTACCAACCCAGTCTCTACTGAGTTTACTGGATTCAATATCATCCAAATGAGTCTCTTGCAATAAAGCAATGTCGACATGCTTAGATTGTAAATAAGAAAGAACTTTCTTGCGTTTTATGTAATGGGTGAGGCCATGAACATTCCAGGAAATCACAGATAACGGATGAGTAGAAGACATAATGATAGGATTCACAAATTCAGGAAGTAGGAAAAGAAGAAACAAATAAATATAGAAAAAAGAAGAGAGATGTTACCCTGGGGAACAAAATACAGAAGGTGAGTAGAAGGTGAAGAGACCAGTTGGGGAAATGATAAAGGAAAAATAGATTAGAATGGCAGAGTGAAAAACTGGAATAGACAAAGTAAGTAGAAAAGAAGTAGTAGAGGTATAGAAAAAAAAAAAAGGAAAAAAGAAAGAAAAGAGAAGAGAAAGTAACCTAGACTGTGAACTACGGGTCTGGGTACACTTAGAGCAACGCCAAGGGAGGCCGGACCCCCTTCGAGGAAAGGAGAATGGGGATCCAGAGGACAGATGATAACATGGAACAGTAGCAACTGAATATAAGAAATGTACCATATCAGAGTTGCAAACCTCTTCCCCTCCCACCATAACACAATGTAAAATATATATGAAACGACAACATGAGCATATACTGTATAGGTGCAGAACAGTCAATGAAGTAAATATATCAAGCTGAACATTAGTAATGGCACTATAAGGAGAGGTGGAAACAGGGAAGAAGCTCCATAAGGGAAGCACTATCTATGAGCGAGACAGGCAAATGCACAGATACTCTTAGGAGGCTGAAAGTACCCAATACAGAATATAAAGAACAATAAGATGGGAATCGCAATATGAAGCAAAAACGGAGCTAGCATAGTACAAAAATGTGACACTAGAACAAAATAAGAAAAGAATGATAAGATAAGAAGAAAGGACAATAGAACAAGTGAAAAAATTAAAAGAAACCGGAGTATATAAGAAAGAGAAAGGAGAGACCTAGAAAGAGGGAGATATAAAGAATAAAGAAAGCATGGAGAGAAACAAAACCAACACTACCATAGAAGGAAGGCGAAATACGAAGTCATTCAAAAGAGGAGGGATGGGAGAAAAAGAAGAATGGGGTCTAAAGGAAAAAGGGGAACATGAGATATACTGAGCACAATAAAATAAAGTTACATCATCGAAATCGGAACCCCCCTCCCCATCCACCCCTCACAAGAGATTGTCACGATATAGAATGAGGAAAAGAACAAGGGCATCAAAGGTCTTCTACAATCTGAACACAATATGAGAAGAGCATGAGGAGAAGAAATAAAAGCAGGGAGAATGAAGCAAGAGAAAGACAAGGTACATAGGAGAAGAGGTGTGGGAAAAATAGAATAATAAAATAGAGGAGGGAATAAAGCCAAGAGCTCCGAAAGAGAATAGGAAGTAGAAAAGAAGTTGGAAACATGAATGGGACCAGCGAATTGAAAAATACACCAAACAGGAACTGAACAGCTAAGGAATGAATGAACCGTAGATTGATAAACAGACAACAAAACAAGGGCCAAAGAAAAGGGAGAACAGAGGAAGAACAATCTCCCATAGAGAAGGCAATAATCATACAATATGTAGAAACGTTCCTAAAATTTGAAGAAAGAACTTGAAAACTGAGAACAGTAGTCAAATAGAGAATATAGAATAATAATGAGGCGAAAAACATTATGGAAATCATGCAGTAGAGGTGACCACATTATATAGTAATGTAGATTCTTGACTAACGAATCAAGTAGCAAAAACATGACCAACATTAGAAATTGCTACCAATGTGTGAAATAAGAAAACAGTAGAACAGAGAAAGTGAAAGTAAGTCAGCATCAGGGGATTTCTTGAGAGGCGATCTAGATTTGTCTCTCTTCTGTGTGTTAGTGAGAGAGGAGACGGAACGCAGAGCTGAGTCTCTATCCTCCTGGGACCGAGGCAAACGAGTGAGGTCCCTGCCACGTTGTCTGGAGTCAGTAGAATCGTTCAAAGATGATGTTGACACATTTGTAACTGAAGGCTTGGATTGAGAAGGAGGCGCATGGGAGGAAGATTGAGTCTCCATATCTTCGGACCTGAGATCGTCCAAGAACTGCTGAAGAAGCGCAGGATCATAAAAGTCTGTAGAATTTCCATTCCTAGTAATACGAAAACGCGCTGGCTCAAATAACCCATATTTGATGTCCATTTGGCGCAGTTGGGGCCGCAAAGAGAGAAACGCCTTCCTCCGCTCATTCGTTTCCTTAGAGAAGTCTGCAGCCATGTGAATGGTATGACCTTGAAACAGAAAGGAGCCTCGTGAGCGAGCCAGTGATAAGATTTGGCGGACTTGTTCATGACGAAGAAAACAGGCTATAATTGGTCGGGGTCTTGCAGAGGCACCAGAGCGAGGTGGACCCAATCTGTGAGCCCGTTGAAACTCAAGAGGGGGAGTAAAGGAAATTCCAGTCAAAGTGGGAAGAGTGACACATAGAGTTCTTCATGTCGTGTTGTTCAACATTTTCTGGAAAGCCGAAAAAACGGACATTGTCTCTACGACTGCGATCTTCCAAATCGACGATCTTGCTGTGTAGAAAAAGGAGATCTTGGTCCGAACCTTGAGCAGAATCCAATCGACTTTCCATAGCCACTATTTTAGAGTCTATGTCGTCAATCCTTGTATGAAAAGTAGTGAGTTCAGCTCTAATTGACTTAGTCTCCGCAGCCAATGATGACATGGTAACATCTAGACCCTCCAGTCGACGATTAACTCCAGAAAGTTCTTGTAAAATGCGTTGCATGGTGCTAGATAAGGACTTGTCACTCTGAGGTGACGCAGCTTGCGATGAAGGAGGCGACGCAGAACCATTACCTTTAGTTGGCGAAGCGGAAGGTTGTTTCACTACTTCGGTAAAAAGTGGCTGCTTAGGTCCACGACCCCCATTCCTGGCAACAGACATCTCAGCGTACCGTTGAATAGGCGGTCTACAGTAGCGAATAGATGGGATAGTGAAGTAAGAAGCAATGATGAGACCAATGACGTGTCAAGCACCCATGAGGCAACGATACAGATGCAGCAAGGAAAGGACACGTAGATAGTGCTTAAAAGTAGAGAACAGCACAATGGTGTCTCCAAACAGCAAGTATTGTTTCACCAGAACAGTGTAAAATTGAAGTGACAAATGTCGCGCGCCAAAATCGTCTCCTCAAGAAAGCATGTGGGTATAGTAAGTGAAAACAGCAGCAGGCTAGCTATACCACAGTGATAAATTGGGCCACACAGCAGGAGTGCAGTTATTGAGCTGAAGGTGAAAAAGATATGCAGAGCAACAAAATGAGGTGACCTTATGCGATAAAGAAAGGTGTCACCAACTGTCACTTGGGGCCAACATAACTAAGCACATAAATCTACTTTGAAGAAATGCAAGGCAATTGTTTGTGGCACTGTGGAAAATATTGCAAAGTCAGTGGAAAATGCAAAAGGCGCTGTGAAAAATCATTCCTGCAGTTCTGTATGTGGAGAAATCCTCTCATAAAGGTATTGGGAGAGGGTGCCGTGTGTTAAGAATACACACAATGTTAAGTCCCGGTGTCTGTCTAAGTGTAGGAGCGCGGCCTCGTCTGCTGAGGGGGTGCGGCCTAAGGCGTCAGAAAGCCCGGCCCTGGAGTTGCTGGAGGCGCGGCTTACCCTGACAGGAAGTGCGGCGTCATAGGCACGGAGGTCCCGGAGGAGACAGTCACGTCTTCATGCCGGCAGAAATGAAGGAAACCAGCGCTGCAGCAGCACAAGAAAAACGTTGCTGCATTCCTGGCAACGTCCGCTGATAGTGAAGCTTCAAAAGCAGGATCCCGGCAGACAGGTAGGCAAGGGAGGCTCGTTGGGGGTCCGTCCCTCAGCGGAGCTCTCCCCTCAGGCGGCCATCTTCCTGCGTGGCCATCGGAAGCACCTTTTAAAAGTGTCATAGATCTACGAACTTTGCGATACCCCCAAATAAAGCTGCTGAAGACCCCATCCAATTTTTTAAAGAAAGAATTGTATAATGCCAGAGGAATAGAGCGGAAAAGATTAAGAAATTAGTGTAAGATTATCATACGGATCAGATTAATTCTACCAATAATATTTAAGGGAAGTTTGTGCCACTTTTTAACAAAATGATGGTGTTTTTAACTAGATCATCGTAATTTAATTTAATGAAATCCTTAATATTTGCAGATAGCTTAACCCCTAAATATGTTGCCGCCAGACACAGTCCAGTAGTTAGACCACCTGGTTTATGATTAGCAATTATTTGCGTTTTATTTAAGTTCAATTTATAACCAGAGACGTCCCCGAATCTACCAGCTTCTAGTGTGATGCCCTGCAACGCCTTTCCAATATCAGTTGAATAAATGGCAACGTCATCAGCATAAGCTGTGAGCTTCTGTAAATGAGGGCCAAACTTAAAGGGAATAATGAGAGATTGTAATTGTAGTGCATGAAGAAATGGTTCTATTGATAATGCAAATAAAAGAGGTGACAGGGGGCACCCCTAGCGGGTTCCCCGGGCAATAGTGAAAGAAGCTGATAATAAACCAGCATAACTAATTTTGGCCGTGGGATTATCATATAATGACTGTATCCAATTCAAAAATGTACCCCTGAAGCCAAGGCCAGTCATAACTAGCCACAAGAATTCCCACCCCACTCGGTCAAAAGCCTTTTCTGCATCAAGCATAATCATACCGAGAGGGGTGGATTCCTTTTCAGCTATATCAAAGGCTGTCACGGCCATATTAATATGTGCTGTGGTGTCCCTGCCCATTACAAACCCATGTTGGTTTGGGCTGACTATTTTCGGTATTATGGGTGCTCAAAGTGACTATTTTCAATAATTATTCTGAAGGCATCAGGTCTACCAGTAATGATTTACTCTCCACAGCCTTACTTTCTATAACAATTGCATGGCTTTCCAAATGTGCAAAACCACACGGGTTACACAGATAACAAATGAAACTGCTGTAAACCTACGTAAACAATAGCTGGTAAGGAATACTGCATTCCCAGAGTTCCTAAAAGTAACATTTTGGCCTACTGATTGCGATGCACGAGTGTCGCTATCATTAGTGCAGCAGGTGTAGTGGCACCAGAAGTATACATAGCCCTGGCCTCGGCACCCAAATAATGACTATCTTGCCAAGCAAAAAGTATGTATAAAATGTCAAAAACCCATAGGTACTGAAGTGCCACGTGCAGCAGTGAAGCTAAGTAGGGTACCACCCCAACGGGGATGTAGATTGGCCCATTTTCTTTACTTGTGTTTAGGGGGCTCCGCGTCGCCCCACTGCTCTCCGAGCATGAAAAATCAAATAATAATAACGTCCTTATTATCATTTTATTTTTCGCAGACCCTGGTTAGGGCAGGGCTGGAGGCACAGGGGGAGGAAGGGTTTGTGCACACTAAGTGCGCATGACTGCTTGGCCGGCCGTCTGGGAATTTTTTCATCTCCTGCTGCGCCCATCTTAATAAGGTGAAATACTTGGAATTTTATTTGTGACCCTAAAATAGTTCACCAATGATGATTTTGTTTTTAATCAAGATTCGATTCTTGTTCATTCCGTCCTAGCTTTAAAATCTGCACCGTCATTCCAACATAATACATGAAGTGTATGGGTAATTAATTACATAAATGCATTTTTACTGTTGCAAAAATGGCTTTCTCAGAACTTGCTCATCTATTCTTTTGGTTTCTTTTGGTACCTTTTGGGCGACTGCTGTTGAGCATCTTGAGCTTTTGACTATTACTGTGTGCCCACTGTTTCGGAAAGTTCAACATCTTACCCAATATTTATTGGCGTTATGAGGGCTTTGTTTGTGCGAAAATGGGTTATAAATTCAAAGTTGTTCCAAAGAGGGACGCCCAAAAGATGCCTTGTCTGGAGTCTCTGTGTTAAGGCCTGGTGACAGCCAAGCCTGAGCCAGTTCAGAACATGTAAATGATAACACCAGCTGAATTTAAGGAGCAAAAACACCATTCTCACAAAGTACAGCCGTTGTGAGTAGAACATAGTTTTCAAATCTATATCTAAAAGTGAACAGAGCTGAACGATACCAGCAACTTGTAACACCTTGCGGGCTACCCTATAAAGTGCATGGTGTAAGATTTATCAATGTACAATATTACTGGCAATGTTGTAAGCATAATTCAATAAAATATATATTAAAAAAAAAAGTAGTGACCAGAGGTACTTACTGGGTTAAAGCACAGACTGCGAGCCAGGTTTGAAGGCGGCCAAATAAGAGTGTGCTACCTAGGGTACAGTACTTTCAAGTGGGAGTTGGAGCAGCCAGTCTGGCAAAATCTGAACAACGTTGCGTGGGTATCGTGAATGCTTTAGGGTGTCATTCTTGAAAAAAAGGAAATGGCTTTGGTAAGCTGCGAATGAAGATCAAGGAAAGGTGTTTAGCCCTTACATTGCTACCGGACTCTCTCTTAGTTGATTGTTTTTGAGTGATTAACATTTCTGTAATCAGTGGCTAATCCAGAAAATGCCCCTTGAAAACACAGCATCCCTGTCCTGTAAGCGAGAGGTGCTCTTAGCAGGCTCTCTTCTTCTTGTATAGCTTTTGGTACTTTTATAATTGAGAATCTCGTCTGTCAATACATTTTGCACGAAGCAAATGATCGTTACTATTTTTCACAGAGCTATCTTGCTGCGCTTCTCTCATACTGGGAGTAATTGCATGAGAGAAGCACTGGGATTGCATGGGGAGTATGTTTCTAGGGATTATAGTGCCAGGAGAAGCGAGCTGAGGCACAGCGAGAGAGCAGAAGATGGCGGCAGCCGGCAGCAAAAGCTAAGTGTGTAAACTATTTTCTTAATTATTTTTTTCCCGCTTTTCCACTGCTGCCCCCCAACTTGGATTAACAACAACCACTGCTGGTACCCCAGTGTGATCACTTGTTTTGAAACTGGTATGATAGTTACCCTCTATTTAGATCAGGGAATATGGCTCCAAGATTACAACGTATTCTGGGACTAGTATTCGGAATGGAATTTCTTTCATGAACAAAAGTAGAGAGCTGGTGTTGCTCTATTTGGCTTAGCAAATTAGGTGCTCTCTCTACCAAAGGAGGTTGGAGACTTTCTCCACTTGAACACTTACCTGGTTACACCCCAGGGAGGCTCTGGGGTGTTTCTACTCTCCCTAATATCTGTCTCTTATCTTATCCTAATCTCTATTTGTGCTGCTTGACTATGTATAATGTCTGCTGTGAACAGTGAGAGCATGTGGAAGCGACAAGCGCGCTATCACCCCCATATTATGGCCTAGCCTCTTGGCACCTCACTTCTACTTGTCACTATGATGGTTTTTGTTTCAATCCCGTTGCTCTGGGGCTGGACTGTCAGTTTGGCTATGACCCTGAATTGCTGGGTTGCTTCTGGGCTGATATGCTTCCTGGTTTCACGACCTGAAGAATCAAGGTGATTTGATATTTGGATTCTACAAGAGGGGTTGGGACAGTGCCATCAGGTGACACAAATAGTCTGTTGACGGACATCATTAGAGCTTCACTCGGAGAAGCGAACTGCATTGATCATTCCTGGACCCACAAGAGGTGCAGACATCTGGGTGGTGGCTGGAGTGAAAAGCAACCCTGGTGCAGCGTGTGGGACAACAGTGTAGTAGAGCTGAGCCAAGCTGTGTTATGCAGGAGTTCTGCATTCCTCGTGCCTGGTGAGGCCACACACTAACAATGAAGCTATTAAAGTTTGACAGGCTTTGCTCTGTTATAAGAATCTAATTTAGGAAGCTAGACATTTTTCTCACACTACACATCTCACCACAGAGATTATACTTCCAGAACAAAGACAGACGACAAATTTGACGGAGCACCAAAAGCGACAAAAAATATACAATCTGTACATATCAATGCTTAAAAGTACATCTTTGCATCAAAGTGTGTTCCATTATAAGATACTTTTCCCAAACCATAGGCTAGTCCAGAGCAAGAAATAATAACATCTTGAGTACAAAGTATTGTTGCACTTAGAGACTCTTGAAGATGGTACAGCGTATAAAACGTTCCCTGTTTTATGCCAATCACTCCCTGTATCTGCTGGCGAACAAGACTCCCAGGTATTAAAAGGGCAAAATTCACAAATGACTCCACTCTGGGCATCGCGCCAACTGGGCCGATTGCGCAAGAGTAAGGGCTTCCAGACTTGGGATCTGATTGGCATATCCACAGTGGGGGACCTCTGGAAAAGAGGTGCCATACTAACGTTCGAGCAGCTAGTGGAACAATATGACCTGGCTCCCACCGAAAAGGTTCAGATACCTGCAAATTCGCCATGCTTTAGGTTCACTTATCCAGCCTGAGGACGACGACCCAGATTATACCCCGCTGGAGGATAGGCACCTCACGGAGCACATGCCCAAAAAAGCGACCTCCCTCGTTTATCGTAAGCTCATTAACAACCTGCCGACCCGACCCTAAAACTAAAGGACAAATGGACTGTGGAGGTTGGGGAACTCGACGAGTCAGACTGGCAGACTGCACTTTCATCCCCTAGGGAAGCTGCTATTCCCTCCAGACTTCGACTGGTGCAATTGAAAATACTACACCGAGTATATTATATTAGGGTCGTATTGCATGCGATAGGAAGAACTGAACATAAATACTGCTTGCGGGGATGCGGGGAGGAGGGGACGTTCTTCCATACCATCTGGGATTGCCCATATATCGCAGATTATTGGACTAAGGTAATGAGGACTATGACACAGGTAGTTAAAGAATCAATACTCCCGGATCCTAAATGCTGTCTATTAAATGTCTGGGAACCCAACGATCTCACTCACTCCACCCAGAATTGGATGACGATAGGAATGATGTACGCAAAGAGAAATATAGCTAAGTTTTGGGGGGCCCAAGTGGTACCGACACTCAGGGATTGGTGTTCTGATCTTAATTTTGCAATGTTGACTGAGCGAACAGTATATGTAAACCGAAAATGCCCACAGAAATGGATACAGCTCTGGGGTGCATGGAACGAGTACAGAGGATCCTTATGTGACCCCCTGGAGTTGGACAGTGAGAGTGACTCTGAGTAGACGGGGGCAGGCGGGACACTTACGGATAGACACAAATGTACCCAAATGCAATGAGGCTTGCGGTTATTTTTCATTTGTTTTCCTTCTGTCTGTAATGTATCTAGACCAAGTGACTATCGATCTCCATGTATGCACACAGTGATTCTATGTATGCCCTATGATTGTTTTGAATTATAATAAAAAATTGTTTAAAAAAAAAAAGGGCAAAATTCCTGCTTCTCACACTGCTAATGCAAATTTAAATGCTCAGAAAAATAGATTTTAACCCATGTCATCAATATCTACAAATTCATGGCAATTACATTAACCAAGTCCAATAAGAATCAATTCGAATGGCAGCATAATGCTGCAATCAAAGGGAACATTTAAAAATTATAGACTAAATCAAGTTATTTTATGATCTAGTTGAGACTTTAAAGCAATCTTGACTTTTAGAATTATTTCAAAGGGTCAAAGAATTGAAAATGGTTGAATCTAGAAACATTGAATTAGTAATTCTCTTAGATGATTCTTTTTAAATGTGTTTAAGGATCATATTTAGGTCTAATGTTATCTCTGCTCGGTTCTTGAAACACATTGATTTCTTCTAAATCAGGGGGATTCATGTTGTCCGTGTCACCTCACCAACCTTAAGGCAAGGTGCAGAAAACTGTAGTCACACCTCTAGAACTAAATTATCTATTTTCTGGGTAGAGAATAGTGTATCCCCAAATGATTGGACAAAAGAAGCACGAGCAACAGCAGTCAGCCTAGTCCCAAATGGTAGGTTTGTCGCAGTTTTCTAACACAAAGCTCCTGTAATCAGAGATGCTATTGATGAAGACTATGGAACAGTGTCCTGCGAAGCAGGCACAGTTAGTAAAAATACACAACACCTCTTCCCAATATCTTATTTTAGCCAGAAACTGTTGATCCTCTCTTGGAATGTTGATCAATTCCTCTTTGAACAACATTAAAACAGTTACTAGAAGAGTCTAATCCTGGAATTATAAGCCTACAAGAAACATGGGCCACCGAGGAGTTTCAGTTAGAAAAACATTATGTACTTAGTTGTCCCACAGAAAGTTCAAGGCGAGAACATGCCTATGGAGACATTGCTATACTGCTGCCCACGAATTATCCAAGGTCCCATAAAATCTTGTAACACCCAAGTACTGTAGCTCAAAACTTAAAACAGGAGATCATTGCCTCTTGTCCACAGCAAGGTAATTCTTGGCACTTTTAAACATACACAGACATCCTGCTTTGCTTCATATTGTGCAGTTGAAATCTCTATTAGATTTCATTGTGAAGGTAAATAAAGAGAAACAAGCTATCCACAACTTAATGGTAGGTGATTTAAATAGCAACATATCTTGTACAGTATTAGAAATATACAAAGACCTCATCAAGAGATAAGAAGCATGAAACATCACAGTCACCCAGTTCCACCATTGCTAGAAAGCAGACACACTAGGTAAAATCATCTTGGAAAATCTTAGTGAATTGGATTGTATGATCATAAACGGCCAGGTGGAAAATAACAAACCAGCAAATCCAACCCATGTCTGCCCTCTCTGCCTCTTCATAATTAATAATTCATTCAAACATTTGCCATCGAAAGTTATCATTATGTTTAATCTCTTACAGTGTCCTTATTCCTGAATCTATCCTTAGAATTAAAGGATGTTGTGTCTACACTAAGAGGTCTTGTAGGCAACTGTATTGAAGGCAGTGAAATAAATCCCATTTACAAGCTCAATTAACAGAGGCAGTAATGCCACTCACATGAAGATCAACATCATTGAGGGAAAGGAGGTTTACATGGAATCATTTATTAGATTTACTCTAGTTCAGCAAAGAGAAAGGATAAAGCCAAATCCCGAACTATGCTAAAAAGATATCATGCAGTACAAATGAGGATTTTTTTTTTTTGCAGAGTTTTATATAGCGCCAACTAGAACCGAATCAGTTATCAGAGCGCTTTACATAGCACCAGTTACGTTACATGAGGACACACTTTCATTTTAGGCACGGGGAGATTAAGTGATTTGCCCAGAATCACAGGGGGTTTTTGGCGTCGTTACCGAGACTCGAACCAAGTTCCCCAGGTCCGAGGTCGAGCGCCTTAGCCATTAGGCCAACCCCTCTCTAGGATTGACCTATGGGAAAAGGCTGTACAACATGTGCCAATGTTGGTGCATAATTGCACAGAAATGTTGTAGTATGGCACTTGCTGAACTGATATTCATAGACCTGATCAAGGATGGAGAGACTATTTGACAGGCTTTAATAACGCTAATGAAATAGAGATCATGGCACCCCTTTCACACAGCCCAGATAACCTTCTAGTCGATCCCAAATATGATTCACCAACGCTGTTCCATATAACTGATTATGACAAAGGAGCTAGATACTTGAGGGCAGTGAGTCTGATCAAGTACCCATCACATTGATAAATAATGAGGAAATACCTTGGCCAAAATGTTCTATATCTATTTTCATACACTGCTATGAATCAGGGAAAATAACACCTCCTGAACTATGAGTTCCTAATTGCCCCTAAATTTAATAAGTGACAACTTAAATGACCAAGTAGTTACAGACACATTGTACTGCTAGATTCTAAAGCAAAACGTTTTGCAAAAAAAGCTTCTGGAACATTTACAATCGCGAGTCCTTGATAAATATATAATCCTGCTTGAAAAATCAGATTTTAAATTAAATTGTTCAACACTCAATAACATAGCGTATTACAAGCTAGTCTAGACAAGTATGTAAGCACGCCTTGCCAACAAGCGCAGTTTTCAGTGACTTCTCTGCAGCGTTAGATGGAATCAATTGAGCAACCTTGTGGGAAAAAGGAATAGCCTTAAATATCCCTCCAGATATCTTGAAATTGGTTATTGCACTTAATAACTTCCCCTGGTGCTAAGAACTCCTCAGTGGGGCCCGTGGCTTCTATTGAAAAATTCCTACAAATAGCCTAAAGTAGGATTATTTGCTAGACATTCTCTGAATTCTCCTTATACACATACGATTTGTCTCTAGGGTTATTTAAAAAAAATAGGAGTTTCCCCCTAAAATGGGTTACTGTCAATTGTTTACTTCATTATGTGCTGATGATGTGATCTTTCAACTATCGTATAAAGGCCTGAAAAAGAATCGAGACAAATTTCAGTTGTATGCACCAGACCATTTCTACTGTTTAAACAGAACAAAAAGTAAAATACTGGTATTTTGGGAAAACATATTAATCGCTACAGTACTCTAGGCTGGGAAATGTGTAACATTTGAAAACGTACACCTAGCCTGGGAGGATTTTCTCCATTCATTTGAGTGATAATTGATAAACACCATATTTCTCAGTTGAGAGGTAAGGGTCAAACACACAGAAAGGGAATGTGGGCATTTTGTAACTCAGTAGTCGACAGGCATTTTAAACAGCTGGTCTACAACTACAAAATACACATTTCTCCTACCCTAACCTACGCACTTGAAACTATCCTGTTGCGAAGTTGGGCATTTCTCACTCAAACAGAAAGAAAAAGTCTACGTATGGTCTGTTAGCTGAATTTTTCAGCCCCAGAACAAAAAACGAGATTTGGGTTTAGGCTGGCTACAGCATATGTGGCGGAACTAGCTAGAGTGATTGGAAGGACGATCCTTGGCATTTTGAGACAAATACAGATACATCCATCTCAGTGCAGTGTTTAATTGATGACAAAAGAGTCACCTACTACATCCTCACAGGTATAATTTAAATGGGTAGATAAGGCCATTCTTTATAAAATTAGCTTGGCGTCCAACAACTGCACGTTGCAGCTGCACTATTTGTCAATGTGCCATGCTTTTTGGGTGATCAATTGACTATTGTGGTTTTCAAAAGCATCCACAAAACTACTTTTCTGTAAAATAATATAACTCAGACTGCATATATTTGGGCCATTCTGCACAACAGAAAGTTAATTACAGCACGCAATTCGAACTGGGTGAGAAAGGCCATGTCTAGGGCCTTAAAAGGGGAATGAATATGCTGTTTGATTGCAGTTGCACCACATTCCTTTAGGTGCCGCATCTACGGTGAGGTGGTCTCTCAAACTCAAATGCCATTCAAAGGCAGTGGGATATACATGAATGTGGAAGGCAGATAAGATAATAATCTGTGAGATGAAGTGCACTTGTTGGTGACGAGTAGGAAAGGGAACTCTTCATTCCAACATCTTAAAACAGTTTATTAGCACAAAATGACTCTAGCACACCAGGAAACACCAGCCTTGGCATCCGTGGGAGTCTGTGTTGACTCAGCTTGACTGGACGAAGTGACACATCAAGACTGCCAGGGAAGCTCATCATCTTGGACGAGCCAAAACATACTGTGTGCTTGTGCTTATAACATGAATGGCAGGGAAGCTGCATACTTTGGATTACCAACAGCTTTGCAAAACTAAAACCCTTCGGCCAGAGCTAGAAAGTGACTTTACTAGCTCAAAATCTCCACTGCATACAGCCCTGCCTGGCATGTGTGCCTCTAACACAGTCACATTTTCCACGCTGGTAGATTTTGGAACACAGGCCACTGCTTCAATGGATTCTCACCATTTTGTGGGGCTATGCTGCTTGAGCTCACAGTCTGTCCTTCATCTAACCTCTGGCCAGGTTTTTGGGTCCGGATTCGGTTTTCCTGTATGGCTGGAGGGTAAGTAAGAGAGGAATTTGAATAACAAATTGTAAGACCTGACATCCTTGGTGTGGTATTCAATCACTTACTTCACTGAAACTATGTTGGCATTAGGGCTCTGTGCAGTTTATCTCTGCTTATCAGTGTTAAAGTGGTTGTGCTCACTCCTTAAAACATGGCAAAATTCCCCTGCATCGAATTAGCACATTTAATTTACTTATAAGTCCCCAATAAATGGCACTACCCATACCCATGGTCTGTAAATTCAATGCTACTAGTTGGCAGCAGCACTCATTGTGCCACCTCCCAAAGTAGCCCTGTAAAAGATATCTCAGGCCTGCCACTACATTGTCAAATTCAATACTGTATTTCTGGGATTAAACGAACTGACGGAAATCTTTAAACTGTAAGCCCATGAACATGTCAAGCAATCATCTAAACCTTGTTTTAAAATCAAGGCAACCGTATACTCATCACTAAATCATTCAAAGCAGAGAATCCCGCTAATTCTGTCAAGTCTCACCAGCAAAAAACAAAAAACAACAAAGTTTGTTCATTCAACAAACCCCCATAAGACTACAATTCCCAGCATTCAATGCCAGCCAGGAAGTGCCAACAACCAGTGCAGCGTTTGGATGGCCTTGGAGTAAGATGTGTATACACGACGATCTCCCAAGTAAGTTGGATTTCTGTATTCCAAATATTTACGGTAGCAGAAACGGTTTCATTACATGAAAAACGCTAAGACACCGGTATTTTTTCTAACAGCACACTGACCGGCAACGTGAGTCCGTCTCTCAAAAAAAGTACATCGCGCCTTAACTGCCGACTGAGGTAAGCGGCAATCCTTTAACCCTTCAAGTCTTAACATCTATGACTGTTTGACTAATGGCAACATGAAAGGCCACACGCTAAAAGTGTTTTCCTTTCACATAGCACATTTACCCATACCGGCAATCCTTCCCAAAAATACAACGCGCCCGACTTGCCAACAGAGGTAAGCGGCGCGCTTTCCAATAATTTTTCATGTGCACCCTTAACAAACCCAGTGGGCTGCTTATAATGACAGCGTTACCCTTGTGCCCTTTTCATTTAGATAGGCGGGACGGGCAGAATCCAAACGCCATGGAATAATTAGAAGTAAGTGTGAGACACAAATGGTTCAGTATGGTTGGTTGTATACTTGATATGTTTCAATTCTGATTGGCCTCTCTTGATACACTCTTTTTAGACCGAGATTTCAC
Organism: Lissotriton helveticus; assembly: GCF_964261635.1. Lineage (NCBI taxonomy): Eukaryota > Metazoa > Chordata > Amphibia > Caudata > Salamandridae > Lissotriton > Lissotriton helveticus. Next base: position 765,742,002 of record NC_136059.1, read on the forward strand.
CAAACTTCCCAGCTTTTGTAGCCAAGTGCGAGGTAGGTGAGGTTACTTGAGTATTGGGGTAAGGCAGTATAGAGACGCGGTTTCTCCCCTTCCCCCCCTCAAAAAACTTTTGTTCTTCTATTACAGATTGGTCCTGATGAGAACTACGCAATAATGGTAGTTCGAAACGCGTAGACCTTCTAGTAGCCAAATTGGTTCAATAATAATTGACGCAGAAACATTTGTGTATATCAAATTTATTGTGAAGTAAACATTGGCTTTTGTTGCTGTTTATGTTAACAGCATTTATTGAATCATTCACGTTTTTGTAGTGAGTTGTTGTTTTGTTGTGGGATGAGTGAGGTATGAATGATGATTGAATGGCAAACAATGAGTTTGTAATCACTGTAAATAATTATTGTTGTGCACCCCAGGTTTTTAATATTTGTATAAGATTTGCGGAAATCACTATCAAAATAGAAGTGAAAAATTGAAAATATAAAAGAAATTAAAAATCAGTTTGAATTTATTCAATAAACATATTGTTCAAGTCGTATGTTTATACAAACAAATGTGTACTTTTGAATTTTGCGGCATTTGCACTGTTTTTGTTCATTATACACTCCTTAAAACATGGCAAAATTCCCCTGCATCGAATTAGCACATTTAATTTACTTATAAGTCCCCAATAAATGGCACTACCCATACCCATGGTCTGTAAATTCAATGCTACTAGTTGGCAGCAGCACTCATTGTGCCACCTCCCAAAGTAGCCCTGTAAAAGATATCTCAGGCCTGCCACTACAGCCTTAAGTGCAGTTTTAAACCGCCAGTTCGAACTCGAAAAGCAAACCTTGTTCCGGGACAAAACCTTCCATTTTAACACTTATAAGTCAACTCTATGATAGGCCATAAAGGTTCATAGGGCAGGGTGCATGGTATTTACAAAGTAGGACATGTGGCTTTAAATTCTACATGTCCCAGCAGTGAAAAACGCCTAAAGTCGGTTTTCACTGTTGTAAGGATATCTCTCACTTAGACTAAGGCTGGGATGTCTATTACACTTAATAAGTGTTATCTTCAGATTACGGACAAATATAGACATGATGTTTATACTCAAATTAATTTTAGTTTAACATCAAATTTAATGGTAAAGTTGGGTTTTAAGTCACAATATTAAAAATGCCACTTTGGAAAGTTTGCATTCGTCTTCCTGAACTGTGTCTTCCTGCCAGGGTCCCAGGTCACATGCAGTGGCAGCTGCCAATCAATTAAATTGGCAGGGCTAACATATGAAGCTAGCTCAAAATAAATAAAGTAAAAGATTAGCTTAGCTCTGTCCTCTGTGTTTGCAGCTTCTCTGTCTCCTCGTCAGTGACTCCAACTCCACTCTTCCAATCAAGGCGATGCTCACATGTTGCACAGGCAGCATGCATGACAGAAGCACCAAGATTGGCTGGAGTGGACTGGCTCCACGCCCACTGAGGCACTGGGAATCTCTGACTGCTCTCCACCCGGCTGTCATAGACAGCCTCGTGGAGAGGTTTACACTGCACATGTCAAGCTGGTCATTGCAAGACGGCCGGCCAAAGTGACCTGGGCAGTGTAAACTGCTGGAGTGAGTACCAATCCCATGCTGCCAGTCAGGAGGGGCCCACCTCCAAACACAGCTCACGCTGGGGAAAGCAAAAAACAAAATGGTAATAAACTTATTTAATTTTTCACCATTTGCGATGCTGGCAGCAGGGGCTGCCGCTGGTCACAAGACTGTGAATGGCTTTGCTGTTGTTGATTGTGTAGTGCTTCCAGAGAGCGACACAAACCAAGCATAGGTGTGAGGGGAAAGGGTCTTCCTGACAGGGTGGCTGGGGAGGAGCTGCACTCTGCCCTGATTGCACTTCAAAGGGCCCTGTTTGTAGAGCACAAAAAGGAACCGTACTCTATGCTTGCCCTTCCCCTGGTCAACCTTGCCAAGACCAGGGGAACGGGAAGAACTAACCAGAATCGGTTTTGGAGGTAGGTCAGGATCATTTCCCCACATAAAGGTTGGAAACAGGTATAAATGTGGGATTTTCAGAACCTCTCATTAGGAAACTCATGGCTTGTGGAAGATTCATAAGAAGGACTACCCTGCTGTCTGAGGAAGAGAGACTGCCCCAAAAGATTGGACCAGCTTGCTTTGAACGAAGGCTACCCAGAGTGACTCCAAGGCTTATTTGACTGACCTCCTGTGTGAGTAATGCCACAAATAACCAGAGCTCTCCCTGCAACCGCCCAGCACCAACTGGCACTGGCTGGACCTGAATGAGCCCTGCTGAAGGTCCTGGACCCTTGGTTGTGATCAGCTAGAACTCCTCCTGAAGAAAAGATAAAGATACAAAAGTTTTTGGATCCTCAAGACAGCAAAGTGATCTCTCTATGCTGAGAATAAACCACTGATGACGCCAACGTGAAGCTCCAGTTGGACCGGCTCTTCATGCCTGTAGCAACCGTTAGTGATGTACGACAAGTCGAGATCTGCATTTCGCGCTAACAGCGACCATCTATGGTGTTCAACCAACGGCTCATTCTGCTACAGCAACGACTGTCCGCAAATTTTGACCTGTTCCTGGCACAGAAAACATCCTACTTGTGGCCCTCACTAATGCAAATAACAACCTTTGCAATGAAAGAAGTTAACTTTTCAGCAGGACTAACCTAGTCCTGCATCTGACCTGCCGTCCATCGCGGTCAACCTGAACTTGTGACTTTCCTTTTTTAGCAGAACCAGATAACCAGGTCACTTTATGCTTCTTTGGGCTATTTTCATATATACCTGTACAAACTCATATATCCAGTTCTGCTGATTGGATTTTTGTTGTTTTGGTGTCATTTTATTTAGTAAAACTGCCTCTCTTTTTCTAAATTTGTTTTGGATTTTTCTTGAGTTTTAACTTTACTGGTTGAGGTGTGTGAAACCCTAGTCAAATAGTAACCACAATTCTTATCAGCATGAAGTCACAAGCAAACCCTAAATTAACCTCTGCTCAACCATCAGGAAGCTTGGCACAGAGCATTCAGGTTAAACTCCTAAGCAAGGTGTAAAGTATTTGTGCAACACTTCAAACGGAAACACAGTGAAACACGCCACAAAAGAACCCCTCACCAGTTTAGAAAAATGTAGTAATCTTTATTACACTAAACAAGACCAAAATTACATGAATGCAATCAGAAATACGCAATTTTAAAGATTTAAGTAAAAACAGTGTCAAAAAGCACAAAAGAACAATTGTGGTTATCTGGTCATGCTGGACCTGGTAAAAAAATCACAAGTTCTGGCCTACAACGATGGAGTGCGAGCCAGCTACAGGGACCCAGCTAGTCCCTCTGAGCAAGAGTACCTTAAATACTGGTAGCGGACCTTTGTGAGGTCCATCATTGAGGATGTGTCATGCAGCTGAGGCAATGTGATGTCCGGGTTGGAGATGCTTTGCTGAGTGCCAGTTCTGTGGAGCTACGAGGCTGTGATGCGAGGTCCCGTGTCATGGTTGAAGGAGCCGGTGATGAGGGAAATATTGTGTTGCAAAGTCCGGCGTCGAAGATGAGCCACGCACCTGCTGGTTCCAAAAAGACTGCAGCTTCCCATGCGAAGTCCTACTTTGTCATCGAGACTGCCGCTGGCAAGAGGCTTGTGATGCAAGGGCTTGCATCGGGGATGTTGTCCTGATGTGGCTGCGAGGACGATGTGAAGCCCTTTCACTGGAATAATTCTCAAAATACAATGCATCAGTTCCATTTGGGGTTTTGCAATGCAGCAGAGGTGATGGCATGGTTATGCTGGATCCACAGATGGGCTGGAAGAGCACTTTCAGGTCCACTTCCAGGGGTCCAGGTCTGGAGTGGCAGCAGTTGGCAAGGCAGGACTCAAGGTTGTAGAGTCTCCGGTGCTGGTTACAAGAGACTAGCGCTTGGAGTCACTCTGGTGGTCCTTGGTACAGGTTGCAGGTCCAGTCCTCACCCAGTCAAGAGGGCATCAGGTCAGGATAGTAGGCAGCAGGCCCTAAGGTAGCAGTCCAGCAGAGTGTCAGTCCTTTCAACAGCACAACTGCTCTTCTTCTTGGCAGACTTTTCACCATGTCCAGAAGTGTGCTGAAGAGTTGGTATCTGAGGACCAATATTTATACCTTGTGCATCCTTTGAAGTTGGAGAAGCTTCTAGAGGTTTCCCTTTTGAGGGCACTGGTTATTTGCCTCCCTGCCCTGGCTCCAGACTAACTACAGGAGGTATGAAAACATTTGTGTGAAGGCAGGTCACAACCTATTCCTGTGAAAGAGGGGCTATGCCTAACTCTGCCCTCCCATCCTGCAGGTGATGGACCATCAAGGCACACCTAAGCTCTCTATTATGTGTGACTGTCTAGGCTAGGGGGAATATACAGAGACCAACTGCCGCCTACACCTAGCTGTGTGACCCAGAGATAGACTACAGGCATATAATGGCTAAGCCAGGAAAATGCCAACTTTCTAAAAGTATTCAAAAGGGGGTGGTGATGGACAGAGTATCTGAATTAAGCAGAACACTCCTACCCAGTCAAAAGATCAGGGCTTGATCCATCACCGTTTTTTAGCTCACTGCACCATCCCAGTTCAGAACCTGGCTACATGCAAATTAGTCTGACCCTGGCCCAGTGCATCATGGGAACAGGGCAGACCAAACTACCAAGCCAATTCTTTACTGGAAAGGATACAAGCTTCCGGGGACCGGTTTCTGGCATTACAGCCGTCTTCGGCCCGGCTTGCTTGAATCCTGATGGTGCAGTGAGCAAGGGACTCCCATCTGAACATACCCTTCCACACTTGTGGTGGCCAAAACGATTCAAAAGGGGGTGGTGATGGACAGAGTATCTGAATTAAGCAGAACACTCCTACCCAGTCAAAAGATCAGGGCTTGATCCATCACCGTTTTTTAGCTCACTGCACCATCCCAGTTCAGAACCTGGCTACATGCAAATTAGTCTGACCCTGGCCCAGTGCATCATGGGAACAGGGCAGACCAAACTACCAAGCCAATTCTTTACTGGAAAGGAAACAAGCTTCCGGGGATCGGTTTCTGGCATTACAGCCGTCTTCGGCCCGGCTTGCTTGAATCCTGATGGTGCAGTGAGCAAGGGACTCACATCTGAGCATACCCTTCCACACTTGTGGTGGCCAAAACTATTCAAAAGGGGGTGGTGATGGACAGAGTATCTGAATTAAGCAGAACACTCCTACCCAGTCAAAAGATCAGGGCTTGATCCATCACCGTTTTTTAGCTCACTGCACCATCCCAGTTCAGAACCTGGCTACATGCAAATTAGTCTGACCCTGGCCCAGTGCATCATGGGAACAGGGCAGACCAAACTACCAAGCCAATTCTTTACTGGAAAGGAAACAAGCTTCCGGGGACCGGTTTCTGGCATTACAGCCGTCTTCGGCCCGGCTTGCTTGAATCCTGATGGTGCAGTGAGCAAGGGACTCACATCTGAGCATACCCTTCCACACTCGTGGTGGCCAAAACGATTCAAAAGGGGGTGGTGATGGACAGAGTATCTGAATTAAGCAGAACACTCCTACCCAGTCAAAAGATCAGGGCTTGATCCATCACCGTTTTTTAGCTCACTGCACCATCCCAGTTCAGAACCTGGCTACATACAAATTAGTCTGACCCTGGCCCAGTGCATCATGGGAACAGGGCAGACCAAACTACCAAGCCAATTCTTTACTGGAAAGGAAACAAGCTTCCGGGGACCGGTTTCTGGCATTACAGCCGTCTTCGGCCCGGCTTGCTTGAATCCTAATGGTGCAGTGAGCAAGGGACTCACATCTGAGCATACCCTTCCACACTTGTGGTGGCCAAAACGATTCAAAAGGGGGTGGTGATGGACAGAGTATCTGAATTAAGCAGAACACTCCTACCCAGTCAAAAGATCAGGGCTTGATCCATCACCGTTTTTTAGCTCACTGCACCATCCCAGTTCAGAACCTGGCTACATGCAAATCAGTCTGACCCTGGCCCAGTGCATCATGGGAACAGGGCAGACCAAACTACCAAGCCAATTCTTTACTGGAAAGGAAACAAGCTTCCGGGGACCGGTTTCTGGCATTACAGCCGTCTTCGGCCCGGCTTGCTTGAATCCTGATGGTGCAGTGAGCAAGGGACTCACATCTGAGCATACCCTTCCACACTTGTGGTGGCCAAGGGACAGACTAATTTGCATATAGCCAGGTTCTGAGCTGGGATGGGGCAGTGAGCTAAATAACGGTGATGGATCAAGCCCTGATCTTTGGACTGGGTAAGAGTGGTCTGCTTAATTCAGACACTCGGTTCATCACCACCCCCTTTTCTGAATCGTTTTTTCCCACTATAGGTGTGGCAGGGTATACTCAGACATGAGTCCCTTGCTCACTGCTCCATCAGGATTCAAGCAAGCCGGGCCGACGACGGCTGAAATGCCAGAAACCGGTCCCCGGAAGCTTGTCTCCTTTCTGGTGAAGAATTGGCTTGGTAGTTTGGTCTGCCCTGTTCCCATGATGCACTGGGCCAGGGACAGACTAATTTGCATATAGCCAGGTTCTGAGCTGGGATGGGGCAGTGAGCTAAATAACGGTGATGGATCAAGCCCTGATCTTTGTACTGGGTAAGAGTGGTCTGCTTAATTCAGACACTCTGTTCATCACGACCCCCTTTTCTGAATCGTTTTTGGCCACTATAGGTGTGGCAGGGTATACTCAGACATGAGTCCCTTGCTCACTGCTCCATCAGGATTCAAGCAAGCCGGGCCGACGACGGCTGAAATGCCAGAAACCTGTCCCCGGAAGCTTGTCTCCTTTCTGGTGAAGAATTGGCTTGGTAGTTTGGTCTGCCCTGTTCCCATGATGCACTGGGCCAGGGACAGACTAATTTGCATATAGCCAGGTTCTGAGCTGGGATGGGGCAGTGAGCTAAATAACGGTGATGGATCAAGCCCTGATCTTTGGACTGGGTAAGAGTGGTCTGCTTAATTCAGACACTCTGTTCATCACCACCCCCTTTTCTGAATCGTTTTTGGCCACTATAGGTGTGACAGGGTATACTCAGACATGAGTCCCTTGCTCACTGCTCCATCAGGATTCAAGCAAGCCGGGCCGACGACGGCTGAAATGCCAGAAACCGGTCCCCGGAAGCTTGTCTCCTTTCTGGTGAAGAATTGGCTTGGTAGTTTGGTCTGCCCTGTTGTCATGATGCACTGGGCCAGGGACAGACTAATTTGCATATAGCCAGGTTCTGAGCTGGGATGGGGCAGTGAGCTAAATAACGGTGATGGATCAAGCCCTGATCTTTGGACTGGGTAAGAGTGGTCTGCTTAATTCAGACACTCTGTTCATCACCACCCCCTTTTCTGAATCATTTTTGGCCACTATAGGTGTGGCAGGGTATACTCAGACATGAGTCCCATGCACACTGCTCAATCAGGATTCAAGCAAGCCGGGCCGACGGCGGCTGAAATGCCAGAAACCGGTCCCCGGAAGCTTGTCTCCTTTCTGGTGAAGAATTGGCTTGGTAGTTTGGTCTGCCCTGTTCCCATGATGCACTGGGCCAGGGACAGACTAATTTGCATATAGCCAGGTTCTGAGCTGGGATGGGGCAGTGAGCTAAATAACGGTGATGGATCAAGCCCTGATCTTTGGACTGGGTAAGAGTGGTCTGCTTAATTCAGACACTCTGTTCATCACCACCCCCTTTTCTGAATCGTTTTTGGCCACTATAGGTGTGGCAGGGTATACTCAGACATGAGTCCCTTGCTCACTACTCCATCAGGATTCAAGCAAGCCGGGCCGACGACGGCTGAAATGCCAGAAACCGGTCCCCGGAAGCTTGTCTCCTTTCTGGTGAAGAATTGGCTTGGTAGTTTGGTCTGCCCTGTTCCCATGATGCACTGGGCCAGGGACAGACTAATTTGCATATAGCCAGGTTCTGAGCTGGGATGGGGCAGTGAGCTAAATAACGGTGATGGATCAAGCCCTGATCTTTGGACTGGGTAAGAGTGGTCTGCTTAATTCAGACACTCTGTTCATCACCACCCCCTTTTCTGAATCGTTTTTGGCCACTATAGGTGTGGTAGGGTATACTCAGACATGAGTCCCTTGCTCACTGCTCCATCAGGATTCAAGCAAGCCGGGCCGACGATGGCTGAAATGCCAGAAACCGGTCCCCGGAAGCTTGTCTCCTTTCTGGTGAAGAATTGGCTTGGTAGTTTGGTCTGCCCTGTTCCCATGATGCACTGGGCCAGGGACAGACTAATTTGCATATAGCCAGGTTCTGAGCTGGGATGGGGCAGTGAGCTAAATAACGGTGATGGATCAAGCCCTGATCTTTGGACTGGGTAAGAGTGGTCTGCTTAATTCAGACACTCTGTTCATCACCACCCCCTTTTCTGAATCATAACTTTCTAAAAGTGGCATTTTCAAATATGTAACAAAAAATCTGACCTCATCCTAAAATAGGTTTTTTCATCAAAATTGCAAAGACACTAAACATGAACTGTTTACCTACAGTTTATTAAATATAATAAGGTAACTCCAGTGTTAGCCTATGGGAGAAGCAGCCCTTGTACTAGTGGTGACCAACAAATTTAAGAGTTTTCACTACCAGGACATGTAAAACTTGAAATTACATGCCCTACTTTATAAATACATTGCACCCTACCCTGTGGGCTGTTTGAGGCCAACCCTAGGGGTGACATAAATAAATACATACATATATATATATATATATATATATATATATATATATACATACATATATATATACATACATATATATATATATATATATATATATATACACACACATATTACCTACTGGCGGTCGCCAGTAGGTATATATAGTTAGGATTTTTTCTCTATGGGATTTTTGAAAATTCTATGTCTAATAACTTTGGCATTTGTGGACGGAATTGGCTGAAATTTTCAGGAAAATGGCACATTTTGTTTCTGAGCAGCCCTTGAAAATTTGGGGGGGGTTTGTCAAGGGGGGGCCGAGAAAAAAGGGGGGTCCCAAAACGTGTTTTTAACATTGAGTTTTCCATAGGGCGGTTGGCCTCACTTTTAGCCCGAACGGCTGAATGGATTTGCACGAAACTTGGCAAAATTGTAGGGACTGGTAGCCCGATGTGCCTTTTGTAGGTCTCAATATATGTGCTCCAGTGGATTTTGAGAAATTAACGTTTAAAAAAAGATATATATCTGTAACAGCGGACCTGGCAGCGTCCCAGGACGCGTACTTTTCGCGCAACGGAGCTTTGTGAAGCGAAGCTGATTGGTTCTCCGGCGTCTGTCAACATTCCAAAAAGTCCGTAGCGGCCGCCATCTTGTCTCTCGGTAGGATCGAGAGACAAGAGGAGGTCAAAACAAAGGGGGAAATAACTATAAGGGGGCATAGTAGATCCTCGCTGACCCCCTAGGTTTGATGTGGAGGTTTTAAAAGGGCCCCGCGGGGCAAAAAAAAATAATAATAATAATAATCGAACGGCTGAATGGATTTGCACGAAACTTGGCAAAATATTAGGGACTGGTAGCCCGATGTGCCTTTGCTAGGTCTCAATATATGTGCTCCAGTGGATTTTGAGAAATTAACGTTCAAAAAAAGATATATATCTGTAACAGCGCTCCGCTTCGCGTAACGGAGGTTTGCGAAGCTGATTGGTCATTCTGTCACTGGGCTATAGTTGGGCTACATCTGGCTGATATTTGGGCTACATTTGTTTTTTTGTGTGTCTGGCGGCCATCTTTGGGCTACATTGGGCTACATTGGGCTTCATTGGGCTACATTGGGCTACATTTGGGCTCCAACATATATATAGGCCAATGTAGCCCAATATATATTTTTCAAAGTTAATTTTCGTAAAAACCACTGGAGCATATATCTTGAGACATAGCAAAGGCACATCGGGCTACCAGTCCCTACAATTTTGCCAAGTTTCGTGGAAATCCATTCAGCCGTTCGAGCTAAAAGTGAGTCCAACCGCCCTATGGAAATGAAGGAAATGAATGGGTAATTTGTAATTAGCAAATAGCTAATCGCAAACTAGGAATGGTAAAGAATCGCTATTTATTCCTTAAAGTTCGCTATTTAGGAAATGCAAAAAACTTTGATGATACATATGGCGGTTCATCTCTAACAAGATAAGAAGCATAGGGATACATTTATGATGACTGGCGCATCACCAGGGATGTGTTAGTCATTCTGTGCCGCTGTTCCGTCACCTATGGTGTGCTGCATTTACAATGCGGCGCATCATGGGGCAAAAACAGCACAGATGCGTGATGTATCTGTGCCGTAAAGGTGGCGCATTGCTGGAGTTGTATCGCAAGTGTGATGAAGCTCCAGCAAGGGTCGGGGGTGCCCCTGTCGCAGGGTTTCTGTTCTCACACAGAACTGTGGACAGAGGATTGGAACCTCGGCGAATTAGGGTGTCCCAAAACTCACGTTAGTAATCAAAAACTCCTTAGTAAGCTAGACACAGTGTCACATTGGATATAACAAACTCTCAATGTTTAGACAATCCAGAATATGAACTTATAGTACCTCAGGATACGTGGAACTCATGAACAGTCGGTCGTTATATATTTCTTAGAAACCAGAACATGGGGTTAAGAAGAACACATGTGTATTTGAAATGTTTATTTACTAATGCCGTCTTCTCAGGCGTAGTATCTTAGATAATACAAGTACACATATTATCAGTAGCAAAATTACCAGCATAGTTACTAGTACATAAAAAGCGAATGGTGATAGTATGTTAACATGCTGTAAATGAATAAGAGTTAGCAACACTTATAAGCAGCCGCGGGCCGTGGAGGGAGTTACGGTGAGGCAGGGAGGCGGGGAGGGGGAGAAGCAGGGTGGAGAATACAAGTACACATATTATCAGTAGCAAAATTACCAGCATAGTTACTAGTACATAAAAAGCGAATGGTGACAGTATGTTAACATGCTGTAAATGAATAAGAGTTAGCAACACTTATAAGCAGCCGCGGGCCGTGGAGGGAGTTACGGTGGGGCAGGGAGGCGGGGAGGGGGAGGGGCAAGGTAGAGAGGGCTCCACCCTGCTTCTCCCCCTCCCCGCCTCCCTGCCTCACCGTAACTCCCTCCACGGCCCGCGGCTGCTTATATCTCACCCTCCCTAATACACATATTATATTATTTGCTAAGAAGGTCTCTTTGTGTTGGTTTAGGGCGTGCCCATACTTTAGTGTCTTAGATTTGAAGGAATCACATCAGCATACACCAGCTCTCTCTTCATGTGAACCGCATCAAGTGTTGTGTATGTGTGTTCGGCAAAGCAATATAAAACCCGCCTCATGCCCAGAATTGGCAGAAGTTGCACTTATGTTATGAGTATGAAGTCGTGGAGATCAGACCTCATAACAATTCTGTATCGTGTTGTTCTTGAAACTTTAGCACTCGCTGTACAGATATAGTTTAACAAGCAAAGCAGATAGTAGAGCAATAACATATTATTCTCATGTAAACCACGATGAACTACTAGGTGGAAAGCTAAAGCAACAACTAAGTGTCGTGTGCAGAAGTTGCAAAAAAGGAAAAATGGCGTTTAAACCGGTAATGAGCCCATGCTAACTTAACACGGTGTAAAGATATCCAGGACCTAGATGACACCTCCCCATGATCCGGAAACGAACTGAATAAGATAATAGAAGTGCCATCTCATGAGAGCAGATTGCAAGTTTATATGTGGACGGTCCGCAAGGTAAAGCATTAAAAACTAGGAAAATGTAATGCTAAAGAAAAATAAAACAGCCAAGTACTTTATCGAGTCTTAAGCCAATAGGCAAGGTAAATAATAAAAACTTGACAAATAAGTCAATGAATTGTCAATGAAATGCTAGTACTCAGCATATCAAACATGAAAAAGGTCTATGACATAACTGTGTATGCAAAATAAGCTGCAACAGCCTCCAATAGGAAGTCACCGTCTTCATCCGAAAACAGTTCAGCCATCCAATTTACAAGCGGAAAAGAACATACGTGCTCTCCCAGCACCGGATCCTCTATCACCATCAGAGGACAGCTCGGTGGGTTTTCAAGAAAGCTCTGTTCCAAGAAAGACTGTGCTGCCGCCAGTAAATTCCAGGGACCAAGTAGTCCATGCATCAATGCCACAGCCATAATCCTTTCGCCAGGACAAACCAACTCGTGAGTAATGATAGGAGTCATCAGCTGATTAAAGTCGACGTCAGGAGAAACCGGTCCGCAGAGACACAAATCAATGGCCCAATCGAAATCACAGGTCAGGCAGTGAAATACAGGCTGGACACAGGTGAAGTAGGAGAATCGAAAAGATAATCCATATGCCGTGCTTAATATCGCCAACGGCATTGTGCCATAATATTCTAGCATGCGATTGCGGAACAGTGTCAGCAGCTGCAGGGTGGGAGGTTGCATAGGAGGGACATCCATATTTAAAAATGTAAAAAAGCACAAGAGCGTCCGCTGGTAATGCAAGTAAAAATGCCAATCCACGAACCAGAGTGGAGAAAATAGAATGAAAGGAAGCAGGGATGACTCCAAAGATTTTCTCAAATGAAGTCACGAGACCACTGGTAACAACTTTAAAAAAGTGCGCCAGGGCCTTTGTGGAGGATGCGTTAAAGATAGTCGGAACCATCTTGCTGAAATTGAAAGGCAAATCTGAATTGAAAAGGGTCTGCACCTCTGTACGGGTGTTCGCTATGTGAAGCACGAAAGTTTCACGGGCCGAACTCAAGGCCACCTCTCTCTGAGACAAAAGAGCTCTTATTCTTGCCATGCCGTTGAAATCTGTCCCAAGGTTGGTGTTTGTGGCCAGATTGAAAACTCCCTATGTTCATGTGTGGGAGGAAATAGAACATTTCTGCAGCAAATAACCCGTTCACTTACTGTTACGATAAAAGGAATACTTTTAATTAACTCAGAACAATCTTCATTATTGAGCATCAAATAACTACCATTTTCCAACAACTTGAACGTGGGGATGATAGCAGGAACTGGCGTGCCTTGCAACACGCAAGCCATATTTGGTCGGTGTTTGTTGCATGAACCGTGTAACTGTATGTGCCTACACATTAGTGAATGATCTGGCGTCTCAGTGCATTCCTCTCCATTCAGATAAACTTCTTGATCATCTTTGAAACATCTGTATGTGTATGGAAGCGACCAGACCTCATGAAGAAAAGCACTACCTAAAGGTTCATAACGACCTATTGGTATATATTTCATACAATTTGAAAACTTATATAAAGCAAAAGGCAGCGTTATTAAACCGTGGATAAGGCACGTTGCCAAAAAACCCGCAATCCTCTGCTGATGATGTCACTGAGCATGTCATGAATGATGTAATATGTGACATCATCAGCAGTGGATTACGGGTAATAGTATCTCTAGTTTACTCCCCTATAGCTGTCTTTCTTTTAACATAAGTGTCTGTTTCCTTCCCTTATACTTACTGTTTTTGGTTCGCTTCCGGTTCGCGTACCGGCGAGCGAACTGGGAAGCGAACTAAGAGAAATAGAGGTTGGCACAGTTCCAAATATTGTACCAATTTTTTAATAACGGGGAGGTAGTTCTGAAAAGAACTTTTTTTTTAATTGTTTTTGTTGTTTTATATTTTTTTTATTATTTTTCGGAACATTTTTTTACTTTTTTTGAATTTTTCTTAACAGTTTTATATTTTTGGGGGTTTTTCTTGGAGGGGGCAATAAAAACGATTCATTGTAAAGGGCTCAACAGGAGCAACAAAACAAAAAAAGAAGTATTTATTATTTTGGGCGTTTCGTACAAACTTGCATATGATAGTCAATAGCTCTGTTGATCAGAGTGATGCTTCTTTCTCCGTAGGAAATGAATCCATCGCAAAATACGCAGATGTGTTTTACTTCACCAAATTTCATTTGTATATTTGGCACCATCTCCCTGCCCTCTGGTCCCGTTACTTCCGGTACAACAGATCTTCTGGCCATAATAGGGAGATTATCTAGGTCGTTCCGAAACTGTGCAGCACTGTAGTTGTTAGGATGCCACCTAGTCATATGGCGATGCATTGTGTAGTTTCCGAAACTGTATTTTTTCTCGGTTCCTCTGGACAGTCTATCTTGACATATAAGGCAAGTTACGTATCTTGCATTTACTTTTTCCTGACCTTTGGAAATTTTAAAAAATTGCCAAATGAAGTTTTCTTTCCGGTGAGACGTCCTGGGCTGCTCAGGCAAAAACTGCCTCTCTTCGTGCTCGTCGTCCTGTTCCTCTTCTTCCTCTTCTTGTTGAATTATAACTTGAGCAGGTGGTCCACTCTTCCTTGGATGTGGTGGAGGTGGTGGGGAAGCACCAGCTGAAGCTACTAAAGAAGCCATTGCTCAGTGATCACAAAGGGTCTTTCTCTCACAATGATGAAAGTCAGAGTGAGGAAAGAAGGAGGGATTTTCATCATTTGGGAAAAACAAGAGTTCTCAACCAATCAAAAGTGTTCATTTTAGATTATATGACCTAGTCTTACATCATTAGGAAACCAAAAGTGAAATGAACCAATGAAAAGTGTTATTACCAAGTCACATGACTTGCTGTGTTTACGTTAAGCGCTTTGCAGGGCCTCCCGGTTTGCTTCCAGAAACCTGCGCTTTGCGACTCGCTTCGCGTACCAGTTCGCTAACGTAGCACGTCATATGACGTATCACGCGACAACGTGAAACGTCATGCGGACGGGAGGCGTCACGATGTTGTTTTCTAACGCGGCACTTGCGGTAAAGAAACGTTTACCGGCTCGCGGTCTATTTCGCGGCATCAAGGTCAGCTAACGGGAAGCTTCCCGATTCGCGAAGCGGGAACGAAGAAAAAAAAATATTAAAAAAAAACATTATTCATAAACATATAAAATATATTTTTGGATTTAAAGAAGAATACATTTTACAGCTACAGATATTAGCTGTTAAAAAACCAATGAAATTCACAGAAAAAACCATAGGTTATAGACCATATATAGTTAGGAATTAGCATTTACAAAACCTTGAAAATTCACTGAAAAAACCATAGGTTATAGACCATATATAGTTAGGAATTAGCATTTAGAAAACCTTATTTTACTCACACAAAACCATTGAAATTCCATATATAGTTAGTTGCACTAACTATATATCGCGCACCCGCAATCCACTGCTGATGATGTCACATATTACATCATTCATGACATGGTCAGTGACATCACTGATGACATCACTGATGACATCATCTAGTGTCTGTGTGTTTTTGTAAAGTTTAAATACGTTTTACATATTGAAGAATGAGTGGATGTATGGAAGACTGAGTGTGTGTGTGGCTGGCTGGGAGGTGTGTGACTCTGTGCATATCAATGTGTACTTGTATCAGTGATTGTATAAGAGAGTAAGTATGTGTTAGTATATGTGTGAAAAGTATGGTGTTCTGTGTTTAACTATAGATGAGGAAATCGAAGTGTGATTGATTCTTCACAGGACTGACTAGGTGTATGAGTGCATATGATAGTGTTCTAATAATAACTGACTGTATGTATGAGTAATTGTATGGGTGAATGAGTGAATGTGTGTGTAGACGTACGAATCAGTGAGTGCGTATGTAGTAACTGGTATTGGTGTGTCATGATGTCATCAGTGATGTCATTTGAGATGTCATCAGTGATGTCATTTCAGATGTCATTAGTGATGTCATCAGTGATGTCACTGAAGTATGGTGTTCTGTGTTTAACTGTATAGATGAAGAAATGGAAGTGTGATTGATTCTTTACAGGACTGACTTGGTGTGTGAGTAACTCCATGGATGAGTGGCAGTGTGTGACTGTCTGCATAGGTGTATGAGTGCATATGATAGTGTTGTAATAATGAGTGACTGTATGTATGAGTGATTGTATGGGTGAATGAGTGAATGTGTGTGTAGACGTAGGAATCAGTGAGTGCGTATGTAGTAACTGGTATTGGTGTGTCATGATGTCATCAGTGATGTCATTTGAGATGTCATCAGTGATGTCATCAGTGATGTCTTTTGAGATGTCATCAGTGATGTCATCAGTGATGTCACTGACCATGTCATGAATGATGTAATATGTGACATCATCAGCAGTGGATTGCGGGTGCGCGATATATAGTTAGTGCAACTAACTATATATGGAATTTCAATGGTTTTGTGTGAGTAAAATAAGGTTTTCTAAATGCTAATTCCTAACTATATATGGTCTATAACCTATGGTTTTTTCAGTGAATATATATATATATATATATATATATATATAAAAAAGGAAGGTTCTGGCAAAAAGGTTTATTTTGCCAGGTCAAAATGGCAGTTTAAAACTGTACTACAAGCTGTATATGGCAGGTCAGAGACAAGTTTAAAGGACTACTCAAGTAGTAGCATTTCCTTTATAGGCCTTGAGTACATTGAGTACTACTTCATTAGGGACTTACAAGTAACTTAAATATGTTAATTGGTTGTAAGCTAATTTTATCATGTTTAAAGGAGGGAGCCCAGCACTTTCGCACTGGTTAGCAGTGGTAAAGTTTGCAGAGTCCTAAGGCCAGCAAAAATGAAGTCTGCAAAAACAAGAGGACGGAAGGCAAACAAGTTAGTGGTAAACCACGCCAAGGATGTCAAGGTTATATTGTCCAAAAGTGACTTTTTATGCTTTTCCTAGTTAATGCAGTTGTCCTTCTTTGAATGATTCAATTCAGTTTGTACTTAATATGTTTTCCTTTCTTTTCCACTTAAGGCATATTACCCTCTTTGATCTCTCCTGTTTATTTTTGTGATTCCCTGTTTCTCTGGGTATGTTTTTTTTATTTGTCTCTTCTTCTTTGTGTTATATTTCTCTTTGTTTTTCTTTAAAGGGGGATTGTATAGTGTTGAGATATTGTATTGCAATGTATATCACCTCAAATTCATTTTAATTTGTATTTGTGATCTGATGTATCTGATGTCATACAGATTGTTACTGGGTTCTGGAGGATTTCCATTTGAAATGTGGGCAGAAAAAAGGACTGGGGAGTTCAGCAGAGGAGGAGGTAAGTCTGGAGTTGTCTCTCCTTTCAACGCTGGCTGTTCATAAGAAATGAAGGCTAAACCACTTGACTTGCGTCTAAGCCTACACTACAGCTTGCTAAGTACATATTTAGGTATCTGCGAGTCTTCATTGTCGTTCTTCCAGTTAGCCACCAGTAAGGCACAACATGAACTTATATCACCTGTTTTTCTGCAGTGACCAAAGGATCAAATTCACATTTCCCTGGATGGTGCAAAAAGTGGTTCAGTATACTGATCTGTCTTACTGGACTTTACACTTTCAGCTAAATTAATTTTGTATTTAGCTTATAAGAACCAACTTGTGGTCGGGAGAGTCAAAAACAACCACAGAGGGGGGTAGGACACTGCACATTTACAGCGCAGGCCTTCAGCCTTTGGGATAGTCTTTCCTATTGACTGTGCACACAAAACAAATATAAAGTGTTCCAAGAACACCTCCAACCCTAGTTATTTCCTAAATAAGCCAACCTTAGTTTGCACTGGTCTGTCAGAAAAGATTCAAGGTTTCTTTTTTTTCCAGAGCAGAGCTATATAAACATAACATAACATTGTATAAGAGGTGTATTCGTATAGCACATATTCACTCTCAGCAAGCTTGTTTTGTGCATCAGACAGATAACAAATGTTTGTTGTTACCCACCTCAATCATACTCTTTTTTTAACGTCAGAAAGATGCATCCCTGGAGCATCAAGTAACACGACTGGAATCCTGCACCATTGCCATACAAAGTGACGATCTGAAGAACCAGTTACCATTTGTTTAACTGGCTTACCTCCTGATCCCGATAGCAAGAGCATGTTCTGACCTGGACACATCCACCCCTGACATTGCATGAGGGACTAGGCGGTGGCTCCGAGGTGGTCTTGCAGCTGTCCAGATGCAGACAAGTGCAGACCCAGTGCTGCCCATAGGCAGTCCCATGGCAACTCATCCAAGGGGCCTGCCCCAAGCATGAGAGATGGACTTCAGGAAGTGGCCAGGCCATGCAATAGAGATTTCAGCAGGTCACAGAATGCTAAGACTGTCTTCAAGAGATCAAGTGACACTATTGTCAAGTATTCTCAATGGACTCCACCTCCGCCGCTGATGCACTTACTTTTGAATTATAAGACACCAATTGCCTCACAGCAAGAGTACACTGGACTATCACATATGTGGACTGTCACTCAACTGACGCAAAGCTGAAAGGTCAGGACTTCATCAGCACCGTGTTCATGTCCAGATGTACATGGTTAAAGTATAAATACGTGCTAAGAAGCCAGGGTGGTCCCAGCTGCACCTGTCCATCGCTGTACTGCGGACTGTCTCTCAGAACTGTGAGACTTCAGCTATTTTTAGTTGTTTTCTCATTCTTCCCCACAGGTTAGACTCTTGTCTGTTGTTTTTGTTTTTAATAAAATTTGGGAGGAATGTTGTGTCCTGCTGGACACAGTCTAGTTTTTTGCCAGCCACTCCCTTGAGAGCTGGCCCATATGCCCACCCCACACCCCTCCAACACAGGTGTCACCAGTCAGGTGACCCTGCCAATAAAAGAGCCCGAGTGCACGAGCTCGGGGCAGTTTCTAGTACCACTGATTAGTGTCTGTGTCAATCCTTATCCATCATGCGGGCCTTGGGCCCACAACATAACAGTAGCCAACAAAGAGCTAGTCATCCACCCGGAATTGCTTGGGGTGCGATCCAAATAAATTCAAAGCGCACGTTTTGGGTCCAGACAGTGGAGCCTCTCTACCTCCTTCGAAGGATGAGGAGGTGGAAAGAAGGTGGGCAAAGTAATGGTTTGACCAATATGAAAAGAAGTAACCACCTTGGGAAGTAAGGAAGGTCTGGTTCTCAGGATGACCTTGTCTGGATGAACAGCCAGGAAAGGAGGCTTTGAAGAAAGAGCTTGTAGCTCACTCACCCTGTGAGCAGAGGTGATGGCAACCAGAAAAGCAGTCTTTAGGGTAAGAAGTCTGAGAGGACAGTTGTGAAGTGGCTCAAAGGGAGCGCACATAAGGTAAAAAAGAACCAAATTCAAGTCCCACTGAGGCATTACAAATGGAATAGGAGGAAAAATATGAGTAATACCCTTAAGAAAGCGATTTACAACAGGGCACTTGAAAAGAGTAGGCTGATCAGGAAGTCTAAGAATGGCTGAAATGGCTGATAGGTAGCCCTTAAGAGTGCCCGGAGCAGATCCCTGCTGGGCTAAAGAAAGAAGGAACAAGACAACCTCAGAAAGAGGGACAGAAAGGGGATCTACAGCCTTTGCTGCACACCATGCCATAAATTTGTTCCATCTACAGGCGTATACCATCTTTGTGGAGGAACTCCTGGCTGCCAAGATAACATCACAGACTTCGGGAGGCAGGTCAAACGACGTCCACTGCCGCTGCTCAATCTCCACGCAAGGAGGTTGAGGCTGGGCAGGTTCGGGTGGCAGACCATCCCATGCTGCTGCGATAGAAGATCCTCCCGAAGAGGCAGTCTGATTGGAGGATCGATGGCCATGTGTAGCATCTCGGGATACTAGACTCTTCGTGCCCAATCCGGAGCCACAAGAATAACTTGGGCCCGTTCGCACTTGATCATCTTAAGCACTTTGGGCACAAGTGGTATAGGAGGAAAGCCGTATAAAAGAACGCAACTCTACTCGCGATGAAAAGTGTCTCCTAGTGAGTGGCGCCTTGGAAATTCCAACCTGTCGAATTGCTGACATTGCACATTCTCTTTGGTGGCGAATAGATCTAACCAATGCTCTCCCCACTGTTGAAAGAGACCTTGCACCACTTCCGAGTGAAGACGCCATTCGTGATCCATCATGCACCTGATGTGGAGTTAGTCCACCCTGGCGTTCAGCGAATCTGCTTGGTGTTGACCCACAGGGATATGCCCTGATGTTCCAGCCATGTCCAGAGGTGGAGAACCTCTTGACATAGGGTCCACAATGAGGAAGGTGGATACCTGACTATGGTTACCCCAGATTTTTTTTTGCCTTGTGTTTAGCTGGTTTTCGACTTAGTTGGCCTGGGATCCTGCTAATCAGGGTCCCAGGTTATCTGCTCTCTCTGTAAAATGGACTCCATGTACCTTAGGTACATCACCAATTGGATTGGGTCACCTTATGAGTCCCTGTACAGTGTACCATAGGTACCCAGGGCATAGGTGCACCCAAGGCCTACCAGGGGCTGCAGCATATCTTTTGCCACCCCTGGCTGGCCATCCAAACTGACACAACTGGCTGATCACTCAGCTGGGGCAAGGTCGTGTATTCCACCCCTTGCTTAGGTATCGTATTCCTATGCCTACCGTTATATATAGACATATATGCACCTATAAGTCACTCCTATGGCAGGCCTTAACAATACTGAAGGCAGAGTGCTTGGTTTTATGTGAGATGGTGCTCTAGCATGAGATGAGCCTGTCTGCAGCTTTCGGAACCATGTCCTTATAGCTGTTCTATGATATTGCCATACCATATAATCTTAAGTGCATTATAATCCTCGCGGTTGAATGCTAACTTTGGTTTGGCTTTATCAAAACATGTCGTGTAAGGTGTCGTATGCTTTGGAATACTACCCCCTCGCCAGTTCTGGCGACGGGGGTAGCATTCCACCCTTCTAGAGGGAGAAGACATGTTGTTCCTACTAATCCCGGTTAAAGTTAACCAGAGCCTCAGCATCACAAAATGGATGCTGCTGCTACAGACACAAGTTTGACCTCCTGCTGCTGGGAGTCCTTCCACCGAGGGAGCCTTGGACAATAGGTTTCCTGTCTTGGGAGGTGCTAACACCACCCCAGACAGGCCATAGTGTATTGGAGCAGGGAGGGCTGAATGAAATGAGACACTGCCTAGGGCACACAAGGTGTCCCATGCATAGTCCAGTTCAAACCGGTGCTGGGGCACTCCAGCCCCAGCTCTGGCGCGAAACTGGACAAAGGGAAAGGCGTGTAACCACCCCCTTCCCTGGTCCAACCCATAGGAGGGACCTAGCAGGTAATCCAGCCCCTAAATATTTGGTATAAAGGTAGGAGCTGAGTCCCAAGACTTTAGATTGTATCCTGACTGAAACTTGAAACGAAACTCTGGACCATCGACATTCTACTCGACATAGAAGACTGAAGAATCTCCCTTGTGGTCAAGGAGAGACCACCCTGCACAAACAGACACCACCAAGCGATCAACTGTTTGCTTTGTCGACGCTCATGCCGGAGCCCGAGCACAGAGCCTGACAAGACCCGGACTTCCAGACTTCCAACAGCCCGATCCACAGTCACAGCAGGGCTGAGACCTGTGGAGGCGACGAGAGACGTGGGACCGGCCATCTTGGAAAGCCAGCGAATTGCTTTCCGTGCAACTTCTGAGGCACCCTCGAAGTTGTGCAATGGGGATTGAGAAGCCCCAGCCCCGAGCACCAACTGCACCGAAGATCAGCCCTCCACACTCCACGAGTTCTGCCTGGGGCCCTTCTGCATTTTCCTGCTCGACGCGTCTGTCCGGTCACTTGCCCGATGGCTAGTGGCCTCTCTGACGACGAAACCTTGAATCTACACCGCTGGTCTGGTTGCTCCAGACTGGCCCTTGCTTCCCTGAAAAGGAGAAGTCCATCAGACCTTGCTGGTCTGATCAAGAAGCCATCTTCGATTCCTGCGTGGGTTGCCTTTGCCAAGGCTTGTTGACTCCAATCCGGAAGCCGACACCGCCAACAGCGAGAGCCTTCGTGGGACAGTCCGTATTCAGCGCCTGGTCACCGTAGACACCTCCTGGTCCACGTGGCTGCAGAGACAAGCTTCACGACATCACCTGATTGCTTCACGACACCGCCTGTTTCCTTCCTGGTTCCTTCCTGGTCACTGGCTAGTGACCCAGACTCTGTCCCCTCTGCTTTCAGGTACTCTTCATCCTGGATCCACCCTTGGATCCAACCGGACACTTTCCTCCTGGTCGCCTGCAGCATCTTTCTACAGGGCTCCATAGGATTCAGCGACAAAACCCGACACACTTTGACACCTATGCACCCGCTTCCTGTGGGTGAGGTAACGCGAGTACTTCGGTGCTCCTGTGGGTATTTACTACCCTAGTGTCTAACTTTCAAGTAGCTTTCTCCTTGTCCATCCGGAAGTGACTAAAAGAACTAGTTTCCATTTCTTACGTTCCCATTCTAACTCTATGGTAACTTGCGTGTGTGTAAAGACACTGCACGCGCATCCCGTGGGACTCCTGCTCCTTATCCTTTGGTAGTACAGTGTAGCCCCAGCGATTCTCCAGGCCCTAGGCCTATCCTTTGTTCGTGACGTGGTTCTTATACCACTATTTTAGTATATGGTTCGAAGTGCCCTTAGGGCATTACTGTATTTTGTGCAACTTATTGTATGTTGATTAAGTATCTTGTTATGTGCTTGTGCCTCTGACCTCAAAGAGTTCAGAGGATTAATTTAGTAATAAATACAAATATATTTTATATATATATCCTGTGTGGTGTCCTTTCATTTGGTATTAAAGGGATTGCATATGGTAAAACAGCTGGCTTCACATGCCCTCTTGAGTTTAGACTAAGACTGCTTTGTCCATGCTACCACTAGGATAGCTGGTCTATAAGGTTGACTTTACAACCATCACCATAAGGGTTGTTTGGACTGGTGCAAGGTGCTCACTAGAATAGTGAACATCATATACGAGGCCAACTTCTCACACACGACTCCACCCGCCTTGTTTGTTGCAGTACCACATGGCGGTGGTGTTGTCCGTGACCACCTGTACCACCCCCGGACAGAGGGAAAGAATGTGGAGCCCGGACTCCACCAGAGACCAGAGACCTTTGATATCTGCCTCCCCCATGTGGCCTCCCCATCCCAGAAGTGATGCATTGGTCACCACTGTGAACTCTGGTTGGGGAACGTAGAGGGATCTGCCGTAGACCCAATCCTGGTTTGTTAGCCACTACTGCAATTGGTATGCAGTGCCCTCTGAGATCTGGACGCAATCGGACAGGTTCCCCTGATGTTGTGTGTAGTAAAGGAAGATGCACAGTCCACTGTGTATGTCAAGATCCTTTATTGTAAGTTCCTTCCAAGATAATAAGTACAGAAGTAAAACCCCACCAGGAGCCAGCTGTTAGCAGCTCAGCCTGAGTTAACCAACTGCCACAGTCAGATAGAGAGAGAGACACTGTGAGCCAGAGAGTCACCCAGGCATTCTATGACGTCACAGATTACATAGTACAGTCTATTTAGTGAAGAATAGTGGAGAGGACATTTACTACATTGTGCCCACTGGAACTTCAGGTCCCACTGCAGAGCCCGCATTTGCCATCTGGCATGGTCCACCAGCAGGATGCAGGAGGCCATCAGGTCCAGTAGCCTGAGGGTCATCCTGACCGAAACCCGGGATAGAGGCTAGATAGGGATCATAGCCCGAATATCCCAGACTCGCAGTTCGGGTGGATAGACCCAAATATGTGTGGTGTCCAGAACCGCTCCAATGAATAGGAGCTTCTGAGAGGGAGTCAGGTGTGACTTCAGCACGTTGATGGAGAACTCCAGCGAATGCAGGAGGTCGGCCGTAGTCATAGGTGGGAGACCACAGCCTGGGGCAAGCCCACCTTCAACAGCCAGTCATCGAGATGGGGAAGACTGAAAACCCTGATTTGCGCAGACGAACTACAACCACCACCATCACTTTTGTGAACACCAGACGGGCGCTGGTAAGGCCAAAGGGGAGCACAGTAAACTGAAAGTGCTTGTGGCCTACTTAAAAATAAGTGTCCTGCAAGTCCAACGCTACCATCCAGTCTCCAGGGTCGGTGGCAGACAAGCCCTGAGCTAGCGTCAACATTTTGAACTTAGTCTTCCAGAGGAAGCGGTTGACGTTCCTGAGATCCAAGATTGGACACAGGCCTTTGTCCTTCTTGGGCACCAGAAAGTACTGGGAATAACAACCACGACCTACTTCTGGGACAGGAACTCGCTCGATGGCTCACTTGGCCAAGAGTGCTGAAACTACCTGTTGGAGAAGGGCAGATGATCCTCCTACATGCGATGGTACGGAAGTGGCATGTATCGAGAGGTAGTCTCTAAGGGGAGGGAATAGCCCCTTCGGACTATTTGCAAAGCCCACCTGTCCGACGTGATGGTGCACCAGTGGGGGAGGTGATGGCCAATCCTGCCGCCCACTGACGATTGGTGTCCCTGAAAGGTCGGACTAGGAGGGTTTGGAGGCAGCTGCAGACGGGGCTGCGGTGGACTGGCCTGGCCGCTGGCTCCCAGAACCACGGCGATGGTTCCCACGTCCCCGGCCGCGAAGAGCTGAACAGCTTGCGCTGTCCTGTGGCTCTGGGCGGGACGTAGCTGGGCACCCCTTCCGTAGCCACAAAAGGGGCGAAAAGCAGACTGCGCAGGGTGGGTGGTGGAGAGGCCCAAGGACCTGGCTGTAGCCCTAAAGTCCTTAAAGCACTCCAGCATGTTGTTTGCCTTTTCACCAAATAGGCGACGGCCATCAAAGACCATGTCCATAAGAGTGCATTGGACATCCCCAGAAAAAACAGAAACCAGTCAACCTCAACCAGGCCGGGGCCCCGGAGAGCTCGCTGCTGGTTGAAGCACCTCTGTCAGGAGATTAGTCCTGACAGAGGTAGCCACTGTAGGAAGAGACAACATGCCAAGGTCTGGTGAGGTATCCAGACCACTGGCTTCCCCCAGTTCCTCTCTAATGTTCAGTTCGTAGCCCAACTGGTCAGTTAAAGGATCTCCAGATCCCTCCCAGTCCTCCTCACCCTCCTCTGGCTGCCAATCTGGTCTAAACAGCCAGGGTAGAACAAGAACACAAAAGTACCCATCGGCACCAGATCCGGTCTCGCTCTACGCCGGTCCGGCTCTGTGTCTACATCGAGGTGGACAGTATGTTCAAAGTCCAGCAGGCACTCGGAAAATATGTACAACAAAAGTGCCTCAAAACAGAAGAAGATAAAAGGGATTATGTGCGTAAAGTGAGGGTTGACTGATGGGGTGGAAAGGTAGTGACAATACATCCATCAACAGTATTATTTACAAAGGAAAGGCTTGTGTAGCCTGACAGTTAAGTATCGACAAATTATCTGCCATTATGTGTGCTAAGTAGGTACATATTTTCCAGATGTCTGCTGGACTTTGAACATTCAATAATGTTCAATATGAATAAATAATATTGAGCAGAAGTTTACAGTGCAAGTGATTTATTGCATATTGGTGCATAAATATTTGTGTTCTTTGAAGTTGTTCTACTGGGACCGCTTTCTTTTTGTACTGTCAATCACCCAGGTCCCAGTGGCCTTTCTGTGTTATACCCTTCGTTTGTAACTACATCGAGGTGGGGGCCTGGGGACACAACCGGCATCAGCTGCGGACGTGGTGCTGGTGGAATCGGTGCCAGGGGAGGTGTTATCAGGTTGACCGGCACTAATCCGGCTCCAGGTCTGGATCCTAGGGGACCCCTTGGATGCCGAGGCCTAAGACAATGGCGTCGAAGGCCCAAATCCACCGGCATCAAAGGCCCAGGGAGCCCAGTCGAGTCCGCGGGGCCTGATGGCGCGCCGGCGGAGTCGGGCTGCCCAAAGATAGCATGCATCGCTTTGCAAAATTGGCCAAGCATGGCAGGGGTCACTCCAGGTCCCGGGAAGGAACGGAAACTCGGAGGCAACTCTTCGGGCTCCGAATGCAGAGCCACGGGATAGGCACCACCCGCATCCCTCATTGCGCCAGCTGATCAACTGGGAGAAGTCGAAGCGACTTCTTCTTGTGCTTCCAGTGCGAAGACATGTAAGAAGACTGGTGGTGGTGGCTCCAGGACCGGTCCCTCGACCTGTCACGAGATCGGGACCTCGAACAGTGCAGAGCTGACTGCCAGGCCTCGAGAAACTTTCGGGACCGCTCCCGCAAAGACTTTGGATTCTTGGTCCGGCAGTCAGAGCATGACTTGGGATCGTGGTCGCGGTCCAGGCAAAACAGGCCCACGCAGTGCGGATCTGTCACCAACATCAGTCAGCTACAGGAACCACAAGCCTTGACACCGGGCATTCCTTGTGCACCAGATGTCGATAGACTTAGCAAAAACCGACGTTGACAAGAGTCGAGAAAAAGTCAGTTAAAAAGTGACTGGAGGTACAGTTCTCTCCGGATCTGCGCCGGCTGGCGCAGAAAAAGAAAGAACTGGCGTCAGCGCTTGAGGCCAGCGTCTAAGTAGCTGCAGCGACATCATCCCGGTGACCACGACGCCAACAACGAATGTGGAGCCGACCGATGCCACCTTTCGACGTGCAGGGGTATTGCTGACGAAAAAATTCTCTGGACCCAGGCTGACACCTGGGGGTAATTCTAAGGTAAGGAATCTATAACTAACTGTTTCTTTCAGATTGACTCTTACAACAAAGTGGAGGAGAGCCGCTTTGCCCTCCTCCTGGGGCTGCAAGCGCCCGAGGACCACCACCTCCCACTGATTTATATAAAAAAAACAGGAGGGGGCCACACAGAGCCAACTCCTTTGCCCAAAAGGGCCCGGGAACCTCCATCATCCAGGGGCCATGTATATAATAGAGGGAGGGTGCTGCGCAGCCCCCCTCCCTGGGCGTTCTCAGCCCTAGGGACCACCACCTCCCCAGGGCAGGCTCTTGAAAATGTGAGGAGAGGGCAGTGCAGCTCCCCTCCTGGCGCAACTAATGACCCTGGAGACAGCCACCCCCAGGGCCAGCTCCTGCTATCTTCCAAGGTACCCACCTTGGGAGATAGCAGTTTTCTTTTGGTTGGCAGTAGCTGTGAAAGCTCCCGCCAAATGAAAGCAAACACTCAAGCGAGAGCTGTCAAACTGCTCCCTCTTGCTGGGTGCTGTGTTTTCATCCGTTCCCCTGCCCGCTATCAAGCGGGCAAGGAAACAGATGAGAGGATTGCTCCCACACACAAGGAGTTGCATGCTTAGCAGCCTCCTGCTGTGGGAGCAATGCCAGGAACCACTAGGCATTAAGGATCTCTCTGCAGTTCCCAACACTGCACATTGGGTGCCCTGGATGGGCTTCAAGGCATCCAGGAACAGGATGCCAGGCCCTGGGGGATGTGGTCCCCAGAGCCAAAATCAGCCCTGAGAAAGGGGCCATGTAGCCTCCTCTCCTTTCAATAAATGGCTGGGCCCCAGAAAATGTGGTACCTGGGGCCAAAATAGACCGCCAAAACCATGTGTCTCAGTTTTAATTACCCGGAGTATGCAAATGCACAAATTCATCTGCAAGCTCCACCCATTTGTCCACGCCACATTTTCCATAGTAGTATGCAACAGTGGGAGCACAATCTGATGTGCAGTGCCTGTGATGAGTGGTTTCTTTTTTTTTTGTCTTCTGGTGATAGCAGGGTCCATGGTTTCCACTTTTAATTACCCTAAATATGCAAATGCCCAAAATCCACAACACAACTCACAGACTCACACACCCACTCAGACTCACACAGACACTAACAAACTCACTTTCAAAGGTTACAGTTAGGATTAAAAAGTTTCTAAAAAACTGTAGAAATTCACTGAAAAAAAGGTTACAGGGAGGACATAGTTAGGAAAAATAATGTTTAAAAAATGTTATAAACATAGAATTCACTGAAAAAAACAAAGGTTGCAGGGACATTATAGTTAGGGTCAGATTTGACTCGGACAAAACCATACAAATTCAGAAGTTATAGTCACCAATGCTAACTAACTTATGCCCCAGCAATGCACTGCTTATGACCTCACATATTACTTCACTCATGACATGGTCAGTGATATCACTGATGACATTATCCACAGAACCACATCCACCCACACAACTACTCATTCACCCACTCACACATCAATACAACCACTCAAATACCTATTCACAGACCAATACAAATTCCTACACAACCACTCCCTCATCCATAGTCCCACTCACACACCCACTCACTCAGTCATTCACACAATCACTCACTCATCCATACAGCTACTCATACAATCAGTCACTCACCCATACAGCCACTCACAGAGCCACACACCTAACCATGCAGCTACTCACGCACCCACGTATTAACCTACACAGCCAATCACACAGCCACTCACTCATCCATACAACCACTCACACAATAACTTACATACCCATTCACACATTCATACAAGCACTCACAAACCTGCTCACTCACCCATACAGGCATTCACACACTTACTCTCATACAGGCACTCACACCCACTTAAAAACCCACTCAAACAACCATTCATTCACACATACAGACTCTTACGCAGCCAGTCACTCACTCCTATGGCTAGTCACCAACTCACTCACCCATACAGTTATTCGCCACCCATACAGCCACTCACATACTCACTCACTCACCAATACAGCCACTCACACAGCGACTCACTCCCCCACACAGCTACGCACACACCCACGTATACACACATACAGCACTCACCCATCCATAAAGCCGCTCAGACACCCACTCACACATGGATGCACAGTCATACAGCCACTCACCTTTGTAGTGGCTTAGTATATATGTTTAACACTCATAAACTCTTAGAAAGCACACTCACTGGATGATGTCATCAGTGATATAATTTGAGATGTCATGATTCATGTCACTGACCATGTCATGATTCATGTAATATTTGAGGTCATGAGCAGTGCATTGCGGGGGTGTCAGTTATAGGTAGCTCAAGTAACTGTAACAGGTGAATTTCTATGGTTTAGTAAGAGTGAAATCTGAGCCTAACTATAGCAGCCCTGTAACCTTTGTTTTTTTCCCCAGTGAAAAATATATTTAAATATTGCAGATGTTGCACATAAGCATAGGTTGCACAAATTATTAACTGTCGATGAATTAATGCGAAGCATGGTGAGATTGCGTAATTTGCACATATACAATGTCATGCACAATTTGCACAATTCTATAAGCCTCAACGTACAAATTTGCACAAGGTTAACACAGGGGCCATAGGCTATATGATGTCAGACCTATTGAAATCAGAATCTTGAGTTTGGAACCATGATGTCTCGGTAATAGCGAAATATAGCTGAATAAGCAGATGGTGATGGTTGCATTTGTACATTTGCGTATTTGCACAGTTAACACAATAGCTTAAAAACTTTCATAAGACGTACACACATTAATTTTAATGAGTCAGGCAATGCTGAAATGTCTTATAGTAGAAGAGAAAAGCCTAAAGATACCAGTATTTCTTCACTTTCTATTGTCACATGGTGTAGCAAACAAGAGAGAAAAAAATGTAAGCATATAAAAAACAATGGCGTACCGCTTCTGTTACATTGTGGTCAAGGGCACTGGATGCCCGAAACGCGTCGATGTGAGGAGTGAGTTTAAGGAATTAAATAAACTGACCTGTCATTGCAAGCTGCCTGGTGGTCGTATGATTTCTACGTTCGCCGCAAGGAAGTGCTGGAAAGGAGTTGGCATATTAATTACGGACGTTGGGTTGCTTCCGCTTCAACGGACCCCTCCCTGTAAGCTGGTGGCAGTCTTCAACCTAACTTTGTTTCGGATCCGTGACGGAATTTGGCTGCAAACCCCCTACGAGCCGGAATAGCGAATACCGGGAGTAAGACGCCGGCGTTTGAGTCGGAGGACTCACGAAGGTACGTCCTGCATACCGGTTAGTTATATGGCATTGGCATAGGTTGGAGAGTCATACGGCAGGGTGCACAGGTCTAATTCCATTTACCAAATAAGCACAAATAAGTATGTGCGGTAACTCACAGAAGTCCTCCGGGATGTAGATTGACGCGGTACGTGAGCGTGAGGCAGCAGCGGACCAGTTGTTTGGAAATATACCAAGAGTAAATTTGGATACCTTGGGTGCTAAAGAACAAGGCAGTAATACTGACAATAACGTCAATATAATGCTGAAAAATTTGGAGAAAAAAATGAGATTGGAAATAACCAAGTGGTGGGAACATAAGTCGCTTACAAAATATGTAAAGGTGGACAGAGTGCCCCGGGGGCTAAGAATACTTTTGGCCCCAAGCTTCGATAACCCAAACCCAGCGATGTTAATGGAATGGGGCGAAAGCAATTTGTCGGCGTCCATGAACTTGGTTCATATCTTGATAAAATATGCAGAAATTGATCGTCAAGTGTTGCTAACAGAAATAGAAGCAATCGATAAAGAATTGGAGAAATCAGATAAGAAAGAGTTTGTTGCAGCCAAAAGGAAAGAGATCAATTAACGTCTTAAGAAACATGAAGATAAAATAAAAGCCAGAAAAGTGCATAAATTTGCTCGGGATCAGGCAGATTATGAGTTGGGGCAAATCTACACATTTGTACGGAAGTACGACAACGCAAGAAAATTGAAGACAAACAATACAAACAAACCTAATGTCTTAAGTCGTGCAAGAACTGATGAAGCTGAGGCAAATGGTGTGAAAACAGATACAGAGTCCCTAACCAGCGAATCTAGTGCAGAAGGCTCAAGCGCTGACAGAGCCCTGAATAAAGTAATCGTGAGCTTAGGTGAAGAGGTGGATTTTTTAGTGGAAGCCAGGAGACAGACATTGAGGCCAAGAAATGAAAGGAATGTGACAGAAAAAGGTGGAACACCATCAGAAGGACACGGCGCCGCAACTCTGAAACGCGCAGCCCAAAAAGAAACAAAGAAATTACTGACGCAAAAAGTAGAACCTGATGACCAAACTATCATCAATCTGTCAACGGTAACTCTTACTAAGGCTGAGGAGCAATTGTTGGCCTTAGGTCTCAATTTATGTCCAGAAACCAATTTCAATTATGCCACTACCCGAGTAGACATATTCTGCTTTATAAGGAAATTAAAATTACGTAACTTCTTCACAATTAAGACTGGCATGGACAAACAGAAGACCTTGGAAAGTGTGGTTAATCAACCAAAGTTACAGGCCTCTGATGTGCAAACATTATTAACTATGCATGAGTTAAGGAATGAAATAGAAGAGGAATCAACGAATTCCACACAAGAGAGGCTCCGAGCAATTGATCTGCTCCAAAAAGGTGAAGGAGAGAGCCCATTCAAACCTAAGTCGACATTTTTTCCTTTAATGCTGAAAGATGCGGTAGATGTATTTCAAGAATGCGTTACAGAATAAATAAAGAAACTCCACAGACAAGTCAATTTTAAAAAGCAAAAACCGAATTTCAATCAAGCATAATATCAAAATCTTATTAAAAAAAACTCTGTAAAGATATGGAGATTATTGTGAAGAAGTCGGATAAAGGTGGGAACATTGTTTTGTGGCCTAGGGAACAGTATGTGCAGGAAGCCATGCGACAATTAGAAAATGTGGAAGAATAAACTGCACTATGCTTCTGTGAACCTGCGTACTTGGATTTTGTTTTTAGAGAGTATCCCTCCTAGCAATTGGAGGATCGGCACTTGTGATTTTATATATATATATATATATATATATATATATATATATATATATATATATATATATATATATATATATAAAATCTTGGCCCACCGCATCCTCGATGAGACAAATAAGGTACGGACCACCAGACGTCAGAAGAGTTGAAATTCAAAAAAGTGCTCTCATTTCTTTTACCGCACATAGTCTAGTCCAGGCTAGTGCCTGCCATGACGCGTTTTGACTGTCAGAGCGCGGTCTTGATCACATGACACGCTGTCATATTGCCCTCATTTAAATAGTGCAACAACCCCCAATGTGCAAAAATAGAACAAGCAGTACTCCTAGACATAGATGTCAGACTTTAGAATAAATGCTAACCATCGAAATACAATGATGTCAGAAAATTGGAGAGGAGTAAATATTCCTAAATACATTACATATAATTCAAACGAAATGCAATGAATTATCTTAAAATTAAGATCATTATCAAACAGGTATATAAATCATTATCCAAACTCTTAGATATTGAATGTTGTCATAAAGCGAGGCATCATAACAATGAGGTGGCCATATATATATATATAAACTGTGTTTATTGGGATTGAATTGAGCACCCACTTGGGAATATTATTTCTGCACCACAACACCCAAGAGGCTGTGTGTACGGCCACGCCCCCTCTTAGGGGCAGGTGTTTGGCATTTATTGAAAACCACAGCGAGTTCGTCTGTTTGCACTATGCGCCACTGAAGAAGGGAGTTGGTTCCTCCCGAAAAGTGTCTGGCAATTTGAACATTAGAAGTGATTTTCCTAAGCTTACCTGCCACCAGTATGCTGCAAATAAACCTTGTGTCTCATTGAAAAAATGCTTCCAGGTTGGCCTTCTTCAATTTGGGTTCTGGTTTGGTTGGAGATGGAGATGTGTATATATATATATATATATATATATATATATATATATATATATGGATAATAGTAGGTGTTTCATATGGTACCAAGTTCAGAGGAACCCCACTAATTATAAGAGCTGTGTGAAATGTCTGTCAAACCTACTGTTCTCTCACCGTCTGTGCGTCCAGACGTTTGTTATGGAAAAACAGAACAATACAGAACGTATGCTCACAATAAAAAACTGTTTGCTAATGTGCTATGCGGTGGCTCCTGGCACAGTGTTTGTATTATTAATAAATAAGATAATAGAGTCTCTTGTACAAAACATGTGTGGATTCCACACAGCTTGAGTTTCAAATTGAGTTTTTAACTTCTGACCTCAATCAATAGCAGAGCAGCACAAACACGCTTCTCTGAATCATAAAGCAGTGATGCTGTACTCAAGGGAATCCTATAAAAAGTTGTAGGTTCTTTCAAATCGTGGTACTAAAGCGTTACATCTCTGGTGTTTGATGGGCTGAGCAGGCGCGGGATAAAACAGGATTACCTCTCATTGGGAATGAACATCATAACTCACCCATGAGTGTCACTCATGATTTATTTCAAGTGTCATATATGGACAAATAAACGGCAGTATAAAGAGTTATCAAACACTCGTGCTCTTTGGGATACATGTCTGCATATCATTTGCACCTCTTCCTGGCTCCGTTGGAATTTGTTTGCACCTACATGAAAACACACCATAAATGAAGCACAATCTGCCAACCGAATACACCGGTGTAGCTTCTGCAAAAGATGCAGCCTTTTGTTGCATAGCTACTTTTCGTCTTTAACACCATTTGTTGTGCTGTACCACGAATGAAAACACTCACAATAGGAAAAGTATTTACACAGAAGCTTTCACTATAGTGCACATAGTCTGTGTGCGCTTGTGTTTGTGGACGAGAAGAAAGGTGGTGAAAACATGCTGATCTTTAAACCAATGCACCCTCCAAGCAAGCTACGTGTCACAGTCAGTGGCATAACACAAAATAATGCCCTATTACTTACCGCTAATTTTCATCACTCCGGTCCTGGTGTCCTCGTCCCATTCATGAAAAAGTGAGATAGTACTATCTCACCAATAGAAAAAAATAACGAATGCCGGCCCTACCCCCGCCCCTGCCCCCTCCCCCGGGAAGTACAAATATGTACCTATCCCAGTATTCCTCCTGAAATACCAAGCCAATGATGAAGACCGGCACGTCCGGGAGGGAGGGAAGGAATGAATGGGACGAGGACAACGGACCAGGAGTAATGAAGATTACCGGTAACTAATAGGGAATTGCTCAAAGGTCCCTCCTGTCCTCGTCACATTCATGAAAAAGTGTGAATACTCAAGCAACCACCGGCATTCATCAACAACAAACCACCAGGACACAAAACAGACTGCAAAATCCAGTGACATATTGAAATAGCAGACCAAGAAATTCTGGAGCACTCAGCCTGCCGTACTCCAAACTGAAATTAGCCTCCAGCAAATTCCGGAGCCGATAATGCCTCACAAAAGTATTTAAGGAAGCCCAAGTAGCCGCCCTACAGATCTCTGACATGGACACCCCCGAACCTCAGCCCAGGATCCAGCCACACCCCAGGTAGAACACCCCTGAACACCAGCTGGAGAAGGGGCACCTGAAGAAGAGTAAGGCAACATAATGACCTGTTACAGCCAGCGGCCAATGGAAGAAGAAACCTCCCTCCCATGAGAGGGCACCCCAAATGAGAGGAAATCCGACTTCATAAAGGAACGTGTACGGTGAAGATAGACACGCAAAACCCTGCAGACATAAAACAAAGGCCAAGGAAGATCATCTACAGACAGCTGATCAGCGCGCAAGGCAGGCAACACCAATTCCTGGGAACAATGGAACTGCGAAGAAATGGCGGTGAGCCAAAGTAATGGCCACAACAAAGACCACCTTTAAAGTCACACATTTGATGTCCACCTCAGACCAAGGCTCAAATGGAGGAGCCACAAGAGCCCACACCACCCGTGGGAGATTCCAAAAAGGAAAAGACGGCCTCACCACAGTGCGGGATGAAGAGAAACTGTGCAACAAGCGAAAGACCAAATCCTCCACATCCGACAAATTCCCCCAAGGGGAACGAAATGCCTTAATCTGGGCCCACTGAGCCCGCAAAGTGGAAACAGACAATCGTTTCTCAAAACCCTCCAAGAGAAACTTAAGCACCTCCGGCAAACAGCATACCAGAGGGGACAACTCCAGATCCCGACACCAGCGCTGGAAATTCCCCCTATGGCTCCCATAGGACTTTAAAGTAGAAGTCTTACAAGACTGTTGCAGGGCCAAGGCTAATTGTTCAGGGAAACTCTACACCGCCACCCCTGACCGCAGAGGAGACGGAAAGCAATGGAGAAACCAGGGACCCTGCACAGCCAACAGCTTCAGAGGGGGGAACCAAGACCGACAAGGCCAAAATGGAACCACCACTTCCCTGGACTCCTGACACACTTGAGCTAAAAACCGGGGAATCCGTGCCAGTGGAGGAAAAGCATACAGCAGGCGTGATGGCCAAGGAATGGACAAAGCATCCACCCTCCAAGACCCCTCCTGCCAAACCCGGGAGCAGAACCGGGGCAGCTGGGCATTGTGTCAGGAAGCAAAGAGGTTGAGATAAGGAAGACCAAACCTCCTGCACACAAGCGAAAAAGCCACTGGAGTCAGAGACAACTCCTGAGAGGCTGGGAAATATCGGCTGAGGGCATCTGCCACACCCCGAATGTGAACAGCCGATTGAGACAACAGATGCCCCTCCACCCAACAAAACAAAAGAATCATGACTGCATTCAGAGACTTGAACCGGGATCCCCCTTGAAAGTTCAGGTAGGCCATCAACACCATGTTGTCTGAACGGGCCACCACATTTCTTCCGATCAACTGCCAGCGGAAATCCATCACAAAGTCAACTCCCTCCAATTCGAGGAACACTGCCCCTCCTGAAGGGGCCAACGACTTTACAGAGACCGGAACTCCAAAGTCACCCCCCACCTATAAGCACTGGCATCTGTCGTCAGAACCACCGGAGGAGAGGGCTGCAACGCCAGACCCGAGAAAGATGGTCCGACACCGTCCTTCAGTGTAGGGCAGGGAGGAGGGACGGAGACACCGGAACCCGAAGAACCAGATTGCATGACAACGGTTTCTAACGGGCCAACAGATACAACCACAGAGGGATGAGATGAAACTGAGCCCACGACACAGTAAACACTGTTACTGTCATGAGACCCAGAAGCCATAACCAGAGACGGAACGGAAAAAGCCCCCGCCAAGTAGATGGCTTGGTCTCCGTAGGAAGTTATTAAGGATTGCAACTACAACTTGTAAATGTATGAACACGATAGTTGTATGCTCAATGCTATATCATGCGGTAACACTGACTGTAATTGGTATATCGGTTCCACTCAATAAATAAAATGTTACATTTATTTTAAAAAGAGCCCCCTGCCAAGAACCTCCAAGTGAGTGAACCAAGGTCACAGCCCGAGAAACAGGCAGGAACACTCTGTTCATATCGGCGCAAAAGTACACCGTGATGAAAGTCATGTCCTGCGAGGGCTCCAGATGACATTTGGGAAGATTCCGAAGAAACCCATGATCTCGTAACGCAAAACAGACCACTTTCCTATCCACCAACAGCAGATCCCGAAAGGAAGCATGGATCAACCAATCATCCAGGTACGCGTAAATAAGTAGCCCACAAAGATGCAAGGTAGCCACCAGGGGTGCCACCACCTTGGTGAACACCCGCGGGGCAGACCTCAGGCCAAAGGGCAGGCCCTGAAACTGGAAATGACCTCCCTGAAGGATAAGCCTCAGGAACCGATGAGAGAAGGGGTGAACCGGGACATGATAGTTTGCATCCTGGAGGTCGAGGGTGCACAAGAAATGGCTCATGAGCACCAACTGAATCACTCACTTTAGAGTCTCCATACGGAAGGGGAAAAGAACCAAAAAAATGTTCAGAGCCTTCAAGTCGAGGACCAGACAGAATCCCCCAGTCAACTTGGAAACCAGAAAAATCTGGGAGTAAAACCCCCTCCCCACTTCTAGAGGAGGAATGGCCTGAATTTCCCCCTTTAGCAAGAGAGACTTGACCCCTAGAGACAACTCCGACTGCCTGACCAGACAGGATGGGGAAAGAGTCGGACAAACCCCTGAATCTGGAGGATCTCCGAAAATTTGATTTGATACCCCTGACGAACAATATAGAGGACACATACGTCAGAACAAGAGTGCAGCCACACTGGGACTTGGCCTTCCTATCCCAACCTCGACCAGAAGAGAACCTTCCGTGGCCCTTGGAAAACTGTAAACGAGGAGGAGGGTGAAAAAAGACTTAGGTCTGGAAGAAGGAGTCGCAGCAGGGGGCTGCCTAAAGGAGGAAGAGTGCTTTTTATCTTTAAACAATGTATGCAATTTTCCCTCCAAGTTCTCCCCAAACATCATAGTCTCTTGAAAAGGCAAGCGCAAGGTGGATGCCTTCTGAGCGGAATCACTCTTCTAGGCCTTTAACACCAGATTGCGGTGGGTTGCCACACCTGCACCACTGGAAAGGACTGAAGCCCTCACCACATCGAAGGACACATCCAAAAGAAACTCAACCTGCCCGTTGATGTGCTCCAAAAGTCCAGAGCAGTCAGACATATCATCCATCGACTGATACAGAGCCTTGATATCCGAGATTAGAGACTGAGTTACCTAAGTGCCATAACCCTGAGTACACCTTCGGAGGGAAGCATCCACCTTTTTATCCACTGGAATCTTTAATTACTGCATCCTCAGCCGATGAAGTCCGACCCACAAGACTAGCCACAAAGGAATCCATTGGAATAGAATCCGGCAATTCCTTGGACACATCCTGAAGCAGATAAAGTTTAGCCATAAACCTTGTAAGCAAAGTATGATGTGGATCCTTCCATTCCCTCCTCAGGGCCTCATGGGTGTAGGGATGGACGGGCACATCCACCACAGCCGGACTCTGAAACTGCTGTAGCAATGAACCACCAGACGTGCTGGGCGATTCATCATCCGGAAAACCCATGTTAGAAGTGACATGTTTAAGTAAGTCAGGCAACATATACTTGTCAATATATTTGCCTTTATGTTCAGCACCCCCCCCATCCATTCTTCCTCGCAATCAGAAGACTGAGAGTAATGAACAGGAAAGGGACCCTTGGTACGAGCCCCCCCATCTCATGCAGAGTTTCCTTGATTAATTTCTTGATCCGAGCACCATCACCCTCCCTGCGGTGTTTAGCCTGCGCCGGAGAAGGGGAGGAAAAGAGTCAGAAGACGAAGAAGAGGATTGCTCCACATGCCTGCACTTCCTGGAATGCTTCCCCATGCTAGCACTAGGAAGCATGTGATGGAGCCGCCAACCGGGCGCCAACCGGCCACCAACCCAGCAAAGTCACCAATGAGCCTTGGGTTAGAGGAAGAGTGTCTGCATGAACACCAAAACACCCAAACAGGGAACACCAGGACCACCCCTGTAAAGTGAAATAAGCCAATCTTAAGGAGGCAGTCATCAGCCGCCCGATCCAAAGGAAAACCAGAGACTGCCACTGTCACAAACACAGCCCCAGATATAAATTAAACAACCCCTATGTGGTACTTATATTTATGCCGGTACAAAACGCAACCTTGCTGCCGACCGATACACCATTGCCTGACTTCCTGGCTCGCCACCCCGGAGGAGGGAATTCACTCATCTCCTCCCCAGCCCGGCACGGAAGAATACGTGAACACGCCACATCGCCCCCACTGCCCAGCAGTGGAGCATGTAAGTATTCAGGAGCTCCTGCACCTCATCCCATTCTGAAGGAAGACAGAAAGAAAGAACAGGACGAATGCTGGGATTCATACATATTTATACTCCCAGGGGGAGGGGTGGGGTAGGGACAGCATTCCTATGTTATTTTTTTCTGTTCGTGAAATAGTACTATCTCACTTTTTCATGAATGGGACGAGGACAGGAGGGACCCGGAGGGTAATGGGGCCTCCTACTGCATTTTGAAGACGGGCCCTGAGTCGCCTATACCTAACAAATATGAATTGCCCTTGAACAGAATGGGGCCTCTCTGAAGGGTCTGGGGAGACTGGAAAGGTTGGGGACCCCTGTTCAGGGCTGATTGAGAAAGATACGCCTTTCCATATTCACACGAGAAAAGAAATCAGGAGTTGTGCTCTCACTGTGAAAGTTTTCACATTCACTGAAGAAGGGAGTGCCCTAGAGGAAATAAACAAACGTCCATGAAGCACAGGGCACACTTATAGGGCGCAGAGCCTTCGCCCCTGCCCCCCCAATATGCCTGTTTGCAATTTGTCAGGACAGGTTGGCAGCATATTCTGTTTAAAACAAACGTATTCAGGATGGATCGGGGAGGACTAATTCCACATGATTATCATTCACTGTATAGGAATAGGACTCAAGCAGAGGCAATGGCATATGTGCACTACATATAAGTGGGACTTTAGGGACCTGGTGCATTACGTGCTACCTGGCTCATTATTGAACCTGGTAATGCGTATGTACTGGATTATTATGAAGTTGGCAATATGTGGATTCTGGAGCACAATCATATAGCAAATGTTAAAACATATTTATACTGAGCAATTCAGGAAACTGGCAAAATGTATACAGAGGTTATTATGATATCTGACAAAGCATTCATACTGAAGATTTATGGAATTGGAAACTACAATTTAAACTTAATTGAACGAACTCATTCAATCAGTGTTCTTATAAAGCGCAACTACTAACCTGTGAAGGTCTCCAGGCATTGAGGGGGAGGGAAGTGGATCTGCGGTTCAGTCGCAGAACCACGGCTTGAGGTCCTTCCTGAATTGCGGCAGCTATGGTGATTGCCTGAGGTGTAGGGGTAGGGAGTTCCAGGTCTGCTGCTAGGTAGAAGAAGGATCTTCCTCCAGCCGTGGTATTGTGGATCTGTGGGATGGTGGACAGGGCCAGTTGGGCGGGGCAAGGATGTCTGGTGGGAGTGTAGAAAGAGAGGCGGTGGTTGAGGTATGCAGGTTTGGCGTTGTGGAGGGCTTTGTAGGAGTGCATGAGGAGGTTGAAAGTGATTCCTTTGTTGATAGGTAGCCAGTGCAGGTCTCATAGGTGGCAGGTGATGTGGCTGCAGATTGGGATGTTCAGGATGAGTCTAGCGGAGGAGTTCTGGATGTTCTGTAGTTTCTTTTGGAGTTTCTGGGTGGTGTTGGCAAAGATTACATTGCCCTAGTCAAGTTTGCTGCTGACAATAGTGTGGGTGACTGTTTCCCTGGACTCAGTGAGGATCCACTTGAAGAGCTTACGAAGCAAACGGAGCGTGTGGAAGAAAGGGGATGACACAGCATTGAGAGAGAGGAGTCCAGGATGATGCCGAGGTTTCATGCGTGGTCCGTGGATATAGGCAGGGTTCCGAGCGCTACTGCCCACCAGGAGTCGTCCCAGGCAGAGGGGGTGGAGCCCAGGATGAGGACTTGGGTCTTGTCTGAGTTAAGCTTGAGGAAGCTGTCCTTCATCCCGTTGTGGAAGTTGCTCTTGGCGTCTGTGGGTTCATCAGTGAGGGAGAGAATCAGTTGGGTGTGGTTAGCGTAGGAGACGATGTTGAGTCT
Organism: Lissotriton helveticus; assembly: GCF_964261635.1. Classification (NCBI taxonomy): domain Eukaryota; kingdom Metazoa; phylum Chordata; class Amphibia; order Caudata; family Salamandridae; genus Lissotriton; species Lissotriton helveticus. Next base: position 765,781,995 of record NC_136059.1, read on the forward strand.
GTGGATTCTGACGATGGCTACAAGTGGGGCAATGTACTTGTTGAAGAGGGTGGGGCTCACGTAGGATCCCTGAGTCACACTGCAGCTGATCTCTGTGGGTTCTGAGTTGAACGGTGGAAGTCTGACTCTCTGTGTTCAGCCGGTGAGGAAGGAGTGGATCCATTCTAGGGCTTTGTCACGGATGCCAGCGTCATGGAGTCTTATGTAGAGGGTGTAGTGGGAGACGATGTTGAAGGAGGCCTAGAGGTCCTGAATGAGGGCAGCAGTTTTGCCTCAGTCGAGGAGGGTACGGCTGTCGTCTGTAGCAGCGAGGAGAACAGTCTTGATGCTGTGATTGCTTCTGAAGCCTGATTGGAAGAGATCCAGGATGTGGTTAGTTTTGATGAAACTTGGCTTTCTCGATGACTTTGGCAGGGAAGGGGAGCAGAGAGATGGGTCTGCAGTACTTGAGGTCCATTGGGTAAGCAAAGGGTTTATTCAGCAGGGGATTGATCTCTGCATGCTTCCAGTCTTCGGGGACGGTGGTGTACTCAATGGAGCAGTGAATGGTGTGGCACAGTTCGGGTGCGATAGATGTGCTGGCTCTGTTGAAGATGTGGTGAGGGAAGGGATCTGAGGGGGCTCCGGAGTGGATGTTCTTCATGATCCTGAGATAGATCTGCTGGGGTCTGGAGTCATTGGGTGCGGTGTTAGTGGGTGGGGTAGGAGCTTCTTTGGTTGCGAAGCTGTCATAGATCTCTGTGATCTTGAGGTGAAAGAAGGTGGCGGGATGTTGCAGAGGTCTTGAGAGTTTACGGTCTGCTACTTAGCACATAATAGACATGAAAATACATGACTACTGAAGCAAAAAGGCAACAACAATTGGTGTAAGTTGGCCCTTGTGAGACTGGCACTAGATACATAAAGGATCATTTTTCAAACAATAATGTATGCGTATATGACTGGGTCCTTCCATGATGGTAATGTTATCTACTGTACTGCAGGCATTGGTGCTCACCTTGGGTATAATAATACTGGCAATATTATTGTAATTTCTGCCATATTGTGGGCATTTTAGGCATGATGGTGTCCACATTTGTAACATGCTCGCTCTGGCTTAATGGTGGTAATCTCTATCATATGAAGAGCATCAAATGCATCATAGTAGCAACATGTAATATAAAAATGACCCTAGTGCATAGGTCATTACTAGGTATGCAACAGCAGGAACAAGCAGATTAAAAAAATACAAAACTAAGTATGGTGTGGGGTAAGGCCTGACGAAATGTATAGGATTTTGGATATACAACCAAATCGCATATACATAATAGAATAACAGCAGAAAGAGTGCATAATAAAAAGTGCTCTGAATGTCTTAATCAACCAAGCAGAAACCGAAGTAAGTGTAATGGAACTTGTCAAATAGTGCGGCACCCTTGGAAGAAGCATCAAGAGTGTAGCAATTGCAGGTTCCAGCCTCTACATAGCTCTCTGACAGGAACATGCCTGGAGCATTTAACATAAGTTATTTTTCCTGCAGAGCACAATGGGAGATGTTAACCTCATCGATGCTCAGGACAGCTCCCGGCCAGCATGAGTCACAGTTGTCATGTGCTCATGACGGCCAGGAGCCGTCCAACCGTTGCCGCTCCGCCCACTTGTCTGTGTGGGCAAATTAATTAGTGGGCGGAGTTTGGACGGCTCCCGGCCACCATGAGCACACGCCTAGTGTGACTCATGACGGCCAGGAGCCGTCCTTAGTATGGCAGCGCCATGCCCAGCCCCACCCCGTCTCACACCGCGGCGGAATTTGCCGCGCAGTGAATGGGTTAAAAACACTCTGCCTTTAGCTATATCGCTCTAGGTGATAAAGATAGTCACAGAAACAGAATCTGAATAGCCAAGCGATAATGTGATAGAACATCTCATCAGGAGGATTGAGAGTGAAAAAGAAAACAGTGGGCAAACAGTTATCTCATTCCAACAAAGGGTAGGTGTGTCCAGAGCACCATCTTGTCTCAGTAGGAAAGGTGTACATTCAGAAAAACCAAAGGTTGTAGCTTGTGAAGAGAATCTTGCAGATCTTACGGCAAACTGGAAGGATTTTTTTCTCCAAGGAAGATGCTTTATATTACCAGAACAATCGATAGAAGAAATGCTAAACAACGTCAAACATTCACCCCCAGTACAGAGATATGGCCTAAATCCACTGTTCTTTTGCTCACCAGGTCATTCCACTTTGGACCCAGCCACATAAAAATCAGCCTTGACCCTGCTCCTCATGGGAACAGTCCAGCGCCAACTGCTAGGACAGGTCCTCCCTTGAAAGGAAACAAGCATCCTAGGACCGGTTTCAGGGTATCACCCCTCATCACCCAAGCTAGCTTGACTCCAGTGGCATAGTGAGCACGGGACCACGTCTGTGCCTACCCATCTCACTTACAGCGACAAATGCAAAAAGAATAATTGATTGACGGAATGCTGAACAATGTGAAACATTCATCCCCAGTACAAGATCTGGTCCTAAATCCATTGTTTATTTTTGCTTATCATGCCATTCCAGTGTGGACCCAGCCATATGCAAATCAGTCTTGACCCTGCTCCCGATTTTATTAACGCCGCTTTGTAAATACCTGCATGAAAGGTGCTTGCAGTGGGTGTTACTGTGGGCATTCTACTTCAACGCCATTTGTTTTTTGACGATGCCCCAGATTTACAAGCATCTGTAAATGTAAGGCAGAACCGAAAACTAATAGCAGGCATTCAATTGGCGCAGCGAGGACAAATACTTTTATTTCTCCTCATTTGTGCTCTTTCTAGGTGTACTGCATTCAACAGCACACATAGAAAGAGCAAAATGCCTTTAAAGATTGTTTATGTGCAGGAAGATGTCCCTTCCTGCACATAAACAATAAACAATCAGCCCTGCAACACCTTTGCACCATGATTCAAGGGTGCCGACGTTGTAGGGAATCATCCCTTGCAATGCAGGCACCCTTGCACTATGGCGCAAGGGTGTCTGTGTTGGCGCTATGCAGCTTTTTTCACACCAGCGCAAGGGAAAACACAGGGGTGAGTCATATGCTTGTAAATACGGTGCATCCCTGCGTTTTTTAAATGACTCAGCATGTCGCTGCTAAATTACTCGCAGCGCCACACCATTTCCTAGTAAATATACCCAAATGTGTCAATTTGTATTAGCTCCAATGACAGTCCGACAGATCTTTCAGTTATCTTTTAGAATAGGATTGGTAAAGGAAATGGTGCTGCATAAGGAACAGCTGATAAACGCTCTTGCTTAAGGCATTTATTACCTTAAGAAATGTTTATAAGTGGTAAAAAGTGCCACACGCTGTTTTTACAAAATAAATAAATGAATAAATAAATAAGGAAATATTTAGAAAGTTCCATCCGGAGCGCTGGTTGAAATATTATGTTTTCAGACTGCTGTACCAGGAGGAAAATTGCCATTAACATTCTATGCCAGAGAATTAATACCCTTAATAATGCTGAGGCAGAAAACAGTACCTCACAAGGGAGAAATGTGGCATAAGAAATAGTGTCTATTTGTTTCTGGACAGCAATAATCTTAATTCCATTCAATGTAAATTGAAACGTTTGCGCGATATTCTTTAATAACTGGTTGGGTACTGCGAAATATTTATGTAAAAGGTTCAACTAAATCAAGGAAGTATTCTACAATAGCGCCAACTGAATATTAGAGTATCTTATGCTATATGCCTCACCAGTAAGTGGCAAAAGGAATTTAAACCTGTTTGGGTGCACGCTTCGGGCACCTTAAAACTGTTCTATTACTCCCGAAAAGTATATTCTAGTAAATCAGGAAACTTGCAATGAAATTTAGCGATCAGACTTAAAAACACGACACTGTTTTTTCACGCAGCATACGACACTGCACAAGATAAAAACGTTCAGGGTAACACCCTCTAATGGGTGCAGAAAACTACTGGGAAATGTGATTACTGTTAGTTATTTCACATTCATATGCAGAAAGACTAAATTTGTGATAACACGATGCACCCCTGTGGTACCTTCATTGCCACCGGCTTCGAATTAAAAGCTACTCAAATGAGAGGTTCAATTACGCAAGAAAACTGAATAGGTTTTTGCAGCTACCTTCACTTATAAAAACCTTTTCGGGCCTCATTGTTATTTGAGACCTGTCAGGTTCATTTTATAAATGCTCCTATTTTCACAGTGGATGCACATATTTTGCACATAGGCCGTACTGCAGGAGAAAGATTCCTCCTGGCCATCAATTCTCCCAGTGCTGCTCTTTGGCCTTGCACGCGCTCTCGTTTCGTCACAGGAACAGAATTATATTTTAGCTACGAGTATCCATCCTTTCTCCCTTAAGTGTGCTGCAAAATTTATACCTAGGAGTTGCAATGGCCACTTCCCTCATTAGCGGCAAAGATCCGCGCGCAGCTACTCATGAAAATAAATGTTGCAACGCACTCTAGGGACATTCGACTTACTGCGCATATGTGGTTTGCATTTTAATTCTAAAAACAGTGGCGGGCTTTCCAAGTTACTGTAACAGAAGGTCACGAGGGTGAAGCTGGGGTTACCATCGGCAGAAACATGCTGTGGCCAGCTTAGACTGCCAGCAAGCACGTGACGTGACGCAGTATTTACAAAGCATCATGGGATATCCATGGATTCTGTACAATGGCTATGGCTATTGCTATTCGGGGGGGTCAGCGCTTCTCAACTTAATATATACAAACGGTAGGAGTGCATGGCCACCTGCTGCCTCAAGGGTGCCATACTAGCGACCTGTGATTCATAGCTACACACTCCAGTAAATGTTGGTTTTATTGTTGTGAAAAAAGACAACTACTGTTCCAGAGGCGAGTGTCTGAAAGCACGATACCCGCCACTAGAAAGGCTTTAAGAAGCCATAATCTTTTTTTATGTGGATTTAGCCAGGAATGGCTGATTCAATAGAAGGGGGTGGGGATGAAAGCATCCTGCAATCCAATTAGCACTTCAGTGCAATTAAATAGCGGAGGCTTCGCTATTCTGCAGAGACCTGGCTTTGATCTCGCTGTGAGATGTGCCCTTCCTTAGAGCTGCTGTTCTGAATCCTCCTAGTAATTAATGCACATTGTCAAGCCATACCAGATCCGCAGTAAGCGTGGTATTTTACTACATTTGACATGGATGACCTTAAATCAGTGTACGCTTTTGTCTGCTTTGTAGTTGGTTATTAAAGGCCTAGATACTTTATGCTGCATTCGATGCAGAACGCGCCATTCCACACCAAAGTCAGCAGAATCAAAGGCGGGCCCTTGAGAGCTTGCGCGTGGATATTTTCACCACCACCTCTTAAACCCAGTATAAACAAAGAAGGGCAGCAGATTTAACTTTACCAATAGAGCATCCTGAGACAACGCACGCCTCATTCAACACAGCCCCAAAGGAGTTACCTGACCCCGGCAGGGTTGAAAAAGCGCGCGGTCCCAATATGTACACGCAGAGAATACACAATTAGCTTCAGGGGGAAAGTATGGTTTAGTTACAGGAATAAGATCGATCTAAAATGAACAAACAAACCCACTGAAGTAATCACAAGACGCCATTCCCCTAGGGGGAAATGCGCTTCAAAAGCTTCTTCGTGGTGGATGTCAACTTATGTCAGTTGTGTGTTGTAGTCTTCGCTGCTTCACATTCTAACATGACAGCGGCTCTTGTAGGTCAAGCCTTTCTTCACCAATGAGAGCTATGTGCAACGAAGCTTCTACGGTTCAAACCAAAGTGATCATGGCACGCCATGTAGCTATCAGCGAGCGCCCAATGTGACATATACCACGGACGAAGAAGCACAACACGCTACTTTTCAAATAAATGAAGACTGAGCTATTCATCTCTTCTAGTCATTTCTTGACAGTTGTAACAGGCGCTAGAAAATGTGGACCCCAGGAGGGATAATAACACAATGTCAAATCCGAACATGGATGCGTACTGGAATGTAAAACAACTGTATAGCGTTAAGGCAGAAGGCATTGCTTGAAGAGGAAAGCTTGATACAAATTGTACAGATTGACTTGGTTACAACTCTTTGTATTCTGCTTATTTTCTTGGAAGATAAATATTCCTCTGAACAGAAAAAAGGTGGATCTGATTTTGCAACAGATAAACTGCGCGTTTTAACTCCCGCCCCACCCCCCCAGGAGACAAAAGGGGACGTCGAGGCATTTCTTCTAACTCAATTTCCAATGAGAAAGATAACAAAATATCACCTCAGTGAAATATCAAAATCGAGCACATTTGCAAATTTCCCTGCTATGTTAAAGAGCCTAATTGGTCACCTAATCATAGCTTAAGACTACAAACAGTCAGTGAAAATGTAGCTCACTTGCGTTTTTAAATTCTCCATAGAGCATATTTGGATGTAAAAAAAAATACTTGTAATCTAACCAACAACTTTGAGAGGCCAAAACCTGCCAAAGGGAATCTTACCCTGAAGACATTTTGTCAAAAGAATTCTGCATGCTGTTGTCAGAATTTATTAAATAAATGATAAGGAAAGTCTAAAACCAGATAGATACTTCAGTGCTGGAGAAATAGGCTCCAAAAGTTTGGTCAGTTAAGATGTAATGTCTGCCCAAGCTTTACTTTCATTTTCAATGACTGCTTTGCACACCTTCAAACATTTACGAAGTATCAAAGTTCCAAGGCTGTCTGTGAAATTACCCAATTAAAAGCACCGGGGTACCATGCGTTTTTGGGTTATTATTATTTTTTAAATATTTGTTTTTAACTTTGAGGTGTACATTGAAAAAACATTATGAAGAGGAAATCTGGAATCTAATGTTATCCTCGGTGCGGGACGAGGGCAAAGGAGCAATCACTGGTGCTACCACTACCAACTTAGCTTGGCTAAGGCTATGCATCGGTCTCTTGACCCTTCTTACTAAGTGGATCTACATTGTGTCTGGTGGGCTTCATAGATGATGATATGGCAGAAATCAGCATGTCTCAAAAACAGGTTTTTGGATTAAACTCAAACCTAAAGTGAAACATGGTCACATAGATAAATGAAAAGTTTACCAAACTGCAGCAGCAGAATTTCTGTAGTGATGTGAAATCCCTTCTACTTTCTATCCTAATGACCGCTGATGGAGCGAGATAGAAAACAAAATTTTGTTTAAACTCGTGAAGTCACATTTCCATAACATGAATAATAATATTAATGATTTGTGATATGTCGTGCTAATACAACTTAGATTAAACTTTACACATGGGGGGACTAACATGTGTGCTCATAAACGTGCATAATTGTTGCATCTTTTTTGTTCGTGCAAAATAATAAAATAAATTTTTGTTTTCGTTTTTGTCATTACTAACTGCTGCAAACTTAAAAGAAGCATGTGCTTGTTTTGCTTTTTCTTGTCTGTGTGATGTCATTTCTACTATTCTAGGTGCATATAAGTCTCATGGAGTAACGGAGACTGGTAGATATAAACGCTGCTTTATTTGTTTGCATTGGCTAGGTAACATTTTGATTAATCGGGTGGGTTAATTAATTAGTAAATCTTGGGGTGGATACAGAATCTACATTATTTCTTACATTAATACTTTTCTTGTGTTTGTTTTATATTAGAAAACATAAGTTGTCTGCTTTTGGGCCTTGTCTGCCCGAGCTACAATATGATGAATTTTACTTCTGCAAAAGTGCTGAGACGCCCATTCTGAAATAAATTGTTCGTCAAAAGCTGCGTTCACAAAGCAAAAACTGACGTGCTATCATCATTCTGTCGGACATGGCCAAGGTCGAAAAAGAACATTTTGTCAGTCCTTAACTTGGCATCCGCGGAAGTCAATTGGAAGTCAATGGACGCTGCGAGAATGACTTTATACAAATGTTGCAATCCTAGGAAGCTCCTGGTTGCACTCGGAAGGGACAATAGTCTCTAAGAAAAGTGACTTAATGGAAGTTTTGAAAAGTGGGTGACATGTCACTTGTCACTCTCAACCAATGGAACGTCGAAGATTTCTGAAAACTTTCCTTTGCGTAGTTTAGTTAGCGTAGAAAGGTATAAAAAGTCATGCCCCTAGGGATGGGCTGGCTGCTGCTTTCTGACTTTCCGATGAGGGTGAAGTGCTGACGGACTTTGCGTGGAGCACGTAAGAATCCTCAAAGAACTTTACTTTAATTTCTATCTATTTAGCTCAGTTAGGGAATTAGGTTTTAGAAATGCTAAACTTTATATATTTACTTTAATTTTGATTCACTTGCTTAAATTGTATTTTACTCACGTTTCTTTACAATTATGCTTGCTTTATTGCTAATAAAATTCATTTATAAAAATATCAACTTATATACCATAATTTAGTAAATAAAATCTTACTTTTGACAAACAAGCTGGTCTTGGTTATTCAGAAGTGTAGGTTACTATTAGCTAGATCACGTCGCCAATGGTGGTCGTTTAAATGGTTAAGTTTTATTCTAATGACAATATTCTTTCCACAGATATATAAAAATGTATATAGTTTGTAGATAATGTGTATATAGATTTAATTTGACCACCTGATTCAGTAGGCCAAAAATATGTCAGGTTTATAAATGGGTCCAAATTTTAGTATAGAATTTTGTTTATAGGTTATGAAATTGGGTAGCGTTGTTTATGATATATTTTCTATAGGCCGCTGGATCAATTCTCTGGTAGCAGAAATTGATGGTTGCTAAGAGTAACCAAGGTAATATGGTGGTTGCTAAGGGTTACTAAAATATTATGGTATGGAAATAGGATCGATGTTTTAACACATGTTGAGTTCGTTTTTCGTGCTATCTGTAAGCTATACCGGTATAGATTGTGTGGCGAGAAATTAGTCACGCAAGCCATCTGTTCTGTTTGTAGTGATATCGCCGAGTATCACAAGAGGTATCGCCGTGTACCATAGTGTTGTCGCCGAGCAGCACAGTTTTAGGGCTAGGTCCGAATCTTGTAAAGTGAGGGTTTTCTAAGAAATTAAAGCAGCATGAGAATAGGGACAAAGCGCCTTCCATAAAACTCACTGTGATAATAGTATTAGTTATATCCGAGCTTGAGTGAAGGGTAAATTAGCGTCGGTACATGATTATCTATAAACAGGTTAGAGTCCTGTACGGGTACATGTTTCATATCTATAAACAGGTGAGAGCCCTGTACGGATAACGTCGTTATTTTGCTAACGGTGCATGATCTCTATAAACAGGTGAGAGTCCTGTACGGATTTCATGTGTGTTTGAAGTTAGGGAAATTTCAGTGTGAAAGTGCGAGTTTGAATTGTATTTTATGTTCAAGTGGAACTCTTAGAACTTTCACTTCGCGGTGGGTTCAGAGCAAAGCGAGTTCATAATTATACGTGTTAGAAGGGTGGGGTAAGGTTACTCTACTAACAATTGAATATTATCCTTAGTGTGAATAGCGCCGTCTATTCCGAAGTGTGGATACTTGAATGTATGTAAACTATCCTAAATAGTGAAACAAACAGATGTTGTCCTTATAGTCATTGTTAAGAATTAATTTACACTGAAAAGTGTTCCTAAAATGGCGCTGTGAAAAGATTTTGTGAAGGAGGGGTAAGCGCCAGGAGTGAGAAACGAGAAACCGCAGCTGCTGTGTACGTCACAGAGCCGCGCTGGGATTGGGTGACCTACGTCACAAACTACATTCTGATTGGCTCTTAAGTCTCTGACGACCTGTGAGCTGATTGGTCCTTCAGAAAAACTCCAATTTTATTGGTTGAGCAGAAAAGTGACGTAGCTCAACTGTCATTGGCTTGTTGGTGTGTTTCGCGCACGGATTGGTTGTTTTACGGAACATCCCGGAAATATTTTACGAACGAATTTGTGAATTAGATTTAACTCTTAAAAAAATGAGTTATCATTTTAAACATGTTGAGAAAAAGCCAACATTATTCCAGAAGTTTAAGAATTTATTTTCACCTGACAAGAAAATCGAAACGCGAGGTGGTAAACTACTTCATAAGTATAAAACACCTGCAGCGTATATGGAAGGTGAATATGGATATCATACTGTCTTATGGTTCGATAGTTGGAAACGCTATACTAAGAACGACGGTGTTTTAACTTGGCCTGATGATGGTTCATTTAATGTAAAAGTTTTAAGAAATTTACGAGAGAAAATGAATGCTCTTGTTCCGAAACCGAGACCAACTCAATTTGAAGCTTTAGTTGAGTGGGAAGATGAAATGTATCAGTTACAAAGAGAAGCTAGTGGAATTAAAAGACCTTCTAAAAATCCACCTTGGAGAAGAGAAACTCATGAAGATAGATTGCGAATGTGGAGACAAGGAAACATGAGTGAAGGATTGTATTTAATTCATGAAATGGTAATGGGTACTCCTACAGGGAAATCTATGGAAAGTGAATCTGAGGATGCAGTTATGGAAGAAATATATACAACTGCTAGAAAGAATCAGCCTTTGAGACCTCCTAGATCATGGTCTACTCCGGTGGTTTCTACTGAAACTTCACCGAGTGCACCTCCAATTAATGAAGCTCCTAAACTTTATCCAAATAATTGTGAAATCATTGAAACTCCTAGAAGACCAGAATTCGAGAATGCTCGAAATGAAGGTAGACATTTTACAATGGCTCCAAGAGCAAGAGAACCTCCAAAAGATTATACAAGAGAGGCAAGAAATGTTGAAGATGTTGATTATAATGAATATTTAAGATCTAAAGAAGAATTAATAAAAAGAATGACAAAAGGCATGGAAGCTGTGACAGTTCCAGTAACAATTGGTCCTGTTCAGCCTGTATTTGACCAAAAGGAAAATAACAAAACAGGATTAACTATTCCTTTAAATACAGAAATTCAAAAGGCTGCTGAAAAATTTTATTCAGACTTATCTGAAATAAACTCATCTAAATCGAGAATGCCTGATTTAACCTTTAATGAGGATTTATCTCCAAAAACACCAATGGGTGCTATATCAGATATAGGGAGTCCTGAAGTCAGGGTAACCACACCAAAACTTGATGTGGCCAAATTAAAAGCGAATATCGAAGAATTAATAATCGGAACAATTGGTCCAGATAGTTTAAATTACTATCGAGATGATGAACTACTGTTCATTTGCAAAAGCATACAATGGAAAACAAAAAATAAATATGATCAACTAGAGGATCTAGCAGCTGAACTTGAAATTGATGTGAGCAAACAAAAGAATTTTGCAAAGCATTACAGGTTAGACTTCTCAGAAAGTGACATTGAGAGTTTGAACTCAATGGGAAGAATAGTACATATAAAAGATTTGATTGTATATATCAAAAAGTTAGGAGAACTGAATAAATGGAGAGTAAAATGGATGAAAAAGAAGGAAGATGAAAGATTGGAAAAATTGTCAAAACAATTTCCAATGAGAGAAATTGCAGGTGGAGGATATGTTCATGTCCCTTGGTCGAGACAGGACATTCTGTTATTTACAAATGACTTTCCGAAATTGAGGGAGAAACCAGTTGAGTGGTACAGGCAAGTCGATAGATTTATCAAAGTGTCAAAAGTCCTGTGGATTGATTTAGATGGATTTTTTGATATTGTCGTTCCATCTGATCTTTGGACAGAATGTAAAATATCGATTAGTTGGCCAAAAACAGAACCTGAGCGAATTAAAGAAACAGGTGCTCCAAATCCACTTGTAATGGATTTTTATGAAAAAGTAATTGTTTGGATGAAAAACAAAATTCCACCCAAAGAAGTCGATTGGGTTAAAATAGAAAGAACAGAACAGGAAACAAAAGAATCAGTTCATTCTTTTTATGAAAGACTACTGTTAATCTTTAAACAATACAGTGGTTATGAAAAATTAGATGAAAAAGACATGAGCCATTTTGTCTATAGATTTGTTTATGGACTAAAACCTGAAATTGGAGAAATGATCAGAAATAGTATTGTCGGATGGCAATCACTATCTGTAGATGATATTCTTAGAAAAGCTAAGTATTGCAGTGATGAAATAGAAGTAAAACAGAAGAAACTCAAGGAGAAAGCCATGTGGGCTCAGGTAAAGGTGGCTGAGCAACAGATTGCCAGCATGGGTAATAAGAACACTAATTTTGTTCAAACTGGAAATACAAACCAGATACAAGGAAAGTTTAAAAATAATAATTTCCCAAAGAAATTTAGCCCAAAGATTGAGGAGTTGAAACAAAGATTACCTTGTTTTAATTGTGGCGAAATTGGACATTGGAGAGACGAGTGTCCTCATCCTCCTAAAAACTTAAAGAATCCCTTATTGAATCCACAGATGCAGAATGGTGTTGACCTGCAGCGACAGCTACAGATGCAACAGGGGTTAAACGAATTTAATATTCAGCGACAGTTACAGCAACAGCAACAACAACAGGTGAATAATCGTCAAGACCAATTGCCACAACCACCTTTTCCGAATTGTGGGGGAGTTCAAAAATATAATCCAAACGTGGGATTTCAGGGAAGTGAACAGGTAATAAAACCACAAAAACAGCAAAAGCAGCAAAGAGTTCAAATGCAAAATGCTTCACAACAGTTTTTATTAACAGAAAGTCAAGACAGCGATTCTGATGATTATTGCTGACGGTGCCCGAGAGAGGAGGAAGAGTGTGTTGTTGGAGCCACTCTTGAGGTTGACCAGTCAGGTCCTTTTGTAAACGGGAAAGTTAATGATGTAGACATCACTTTTCTAGTGGACACTGGTGCTACCCGTTCTACTGTTAGATCAGTGGAAATTGAAAACCTACCTCTCTCTGGGGATACCATCCAAGTTGTCGGAGTAAGTAATCAACAAATTAAAACTGACTTAACTGATCCAGTACCAGTTGAAATTGGAAATTATAGAGACAAACACATATTTGTGGTTTGTAATAGTAGTCCAGTGAATCTATTGGGCAGAGACATCCTATGTAAAATGAATTGTAGAATATATTGTTCTCCTGATGGAGTTGAGTTACAAACAATGGAGGAAGATGGTTTATACAGAATGACAATGATGATGATGGAAGCAGAAGAAACAAAATTGTTTCCTGCATTTGAAGAAAAGGATTTACCTGAGGAACTCAAGGAAACAGTGAAATCAGAAATATGGGATTTTACTGGAAATGAGATGGGTCTGATGAAAAACGTAGATCCAGTAAAAATTACATTGAAACAGGGAATAGAATTTCCAAATACTCCACAATATAAAATGAAAACAGAAACAATTGAAGGTATTACACCTATAATTGAAAAATTAATCAAGCAAGGTGTATTAAAAGAAATGAAGAGTAGTTCTTGTAATTCACCAATTATGGGAGTTAAAAAGTCTAACGGAACATTTAGAATCGTACAAGATTTGAGAAAAGTTAATCAAATTGTCGTTCCATGTTGTCCTGTGGTTCCAAATCCAGCAGTAATTCTATTTCAGATTCCACATGATGCTGAATGGTATACAGTCATTGACCTTTGCAATGCATTCTTTACTGTTCCATTACATCCAGATAGTTATGAAATCTTTGCTTTCAGATTCCAAGGTAAGACCCTTGGATGGTCAAGAATCCCTCAGGGCTATACAGAAAGTCCTTCAATCTTTAATGAATTGTTAAAAAGATCATTAGAAGACCTAGACTTACCTGGTAGGTCTACGCTAGTGCAGTATATTGATGATTTGTTAATAGCTGCAAAGACAAGAGAAAATTGTGTAACAGACACAATAATTCTGTTAAATCGCCTTGCAGAAGAAGGACATAAAGTGTCCCCAGCAAAACTACAGTTTTGCAAACAAGAAGTAAAATATCTTGGTCACAGAATTGCAAAGGGAAAAAGACAAGTAACAATAGAGAGAATAAAAATGATTCAAGCAATGTTACCACCAAGAACACAAAGACAGGTCAGAATGTTCTTGGGAATGGTTGGTTACTGTCGACAATGGATAAGTGGATTTTCAGTAATTGCAAAACCACTACAAAGACTGACAAAGTCAGATATAAAAGATCCAATTATTCTCAATGATGCTGAGATGGATTCTTTTGAGAACCTGAAAAAGAGCTTATGCCAAGCTCCTGCTTTAGGTATGCCAAATTATGAGAAAGATTTCGAACTGTATTGCAGTGAGAGAGAAGGATGTGCATTATCTGTGTTAATTCAGAGACATGGAAATTTAAAGAAACCTATTGCATACTTCTCTGCAGTTCTTGATCCAATTGCAAAAGCATTACCAGGTTGTTTGAAAGCAGTTGCAGCTACAAGTATCAGCCTCGAACAAAGTGAGGGGATCATAATGGGATTTCCTGTGAAAGTTTTTGTGCCTCATTCAGTTGAAATATTACTGACAAGAGGTAAGACTCAACATTTAACAAGTAGCAGATTGACAAAGTATGAGAAAATCATACTAGGAGCAGATAATGTTTCGATTTCAAGATGTTTAAATCTGAATCCTTCTACATTACTGCCTGATTCTGAAATTGTTGATGACATTGAAACAGAACATGAATGTTTAGATGTCATGGAATTCTGCACTAAACCAAGAAAAGACATCAAAGACAGACCTTTGTCTGAATCGGATTTTGTCTACTTTGTAGATGGGTCATGCTTAAGATCTGAAGGAGGTGTCTTAAAAGCTTCATATTCAGTTTGTACAGTCGTAGATGTTGAAGAAGCATCATGTCTTGAAGGAATTCGTTCAGCACAGGTGGCTGAATTAATTGCTTTAATTCGTGCATGTGAAATATCCAAGGATATAAGAGTTACCATCATTACTGATAGTCAGTATGGGTACGGAGTTGTGCATGATTATGGACAACTCTGGTCACAGAGAGGATACATGACATCAACAGGATCACCAATTAAAAATGCAGTTTTCATTAGGAGATTGATTGAAGCAATACAATTGCCAAAAGAAATTGCCATCGTTAAGTGTGCAGCGCACACTAGAGGAACTGATTATATTTCCAAGGGAAATGCCTTCGCAGATGAAACAGCTAAATACTGCGCAAGGAAAAATTATTCATACAATCGGGAGAGGAGTAAAGAGACTGATTCAAATTCATTAATGCTAACAACTGTTGTAGAAACATGGCATGAGATTAGAGATTTACAAAATGAAGCAGAAGATGAAGAAAAAGACTTGTGGTTAAGATCAGATTGTAGACCACGTGAAGAAGATGGAGTGTGGGTTTACAAAGATGGTAGAGTAGTTTTACCAAATTGCTTGATTGCTGACATGGCCAGATTATATCATGGTCCAGCACATCTGGGAAGAGATTCTATGGTTAGACTTTTCAGAGAAACATGGTTCAATACCAAGTTTAGAACTATTGCAGAATCTTTTTGTCAAAGGTGTTTGTCATGCCAACAAATGAACCCAAACAGAAAATCAGTGGTGGGGACAGGAATAATTGGTCGAGAGGGTGGTCCCTTTACCAGGTTACAAATGGATTTCATTGAAATGCCCTTACACAATTGTTTGAAATATGTGCTTGTAATTGTGTGCTTATTTTCAAGATGGGTAGAGGCTTTCCCTACACGACATTGTGATTCAATTACAGTGGCAAAACTAATGCTCAGAGAAATCATCCGAAGGTACGGTTTTCCAGTCACTATTGAGAGTGATGGAGGAAGCCATTTTGATAACAAACTGATGAAGTTAATTTGCGAAGCTTTGAGCATTGAGCAGAAAATACACTGTGCATACAGACCAGAGGCATCAGGAGTAGTAGAACAAATAAATGGAACAATTAAAAACAGAATTGGAAAAATGTGTCTTGAAACAGGTGTAAAGTGGACTGATGCTCTTCCACTTGTTTTGATGTCATTAAGAAGTACACCAGATAAAAAGACAGGTTTGAGTCCTCATGAAATTTTAATGGGAAGAGTTATGAGGCAAGCTTTTGTTCCTGTAGGTAAACTGTTGAGCATAAATGACAGTGCTATTTTGGATTACTGTAAAAGGTTATCTGATATGGTAACTTCTGTGTCTAATCAGGTGGGAACTGAAGCTCAATCAGATGAAAAGGTTTTGACACATGATCTGAGACCTGGCGATTGGGTCAGAACGAAAGTACATCGGAGAAGGAATTGTCTAGCTCCTAGATGGCAGAAACCTAGGCAGATAATTTTGATCACTACTAATGCTGTAAAGTGCAGAGGATTGAAACGTTGGATTCATCCTAGTCATACTATTCCAGTACCAACTCCTGAGAGTTCTGATGTTGAAAGTGATACCACAGATGATTCTGATTCTGAAGCAGAAGGAGAAACAGAAGGTGAAATAATTCCAGATTCTGAAGATCGACAAGAAAGTCGACATCTGGAAACTGTGCCAGTAAATGGAAATTTGACAAGAAAAGACTTAGAAATCATTGAAATAGATTCTGAAGGTGAAGAGAATCTGTTAAAAGGAAAGATAACTGAGGATTCGGTTGTCTCCATTGAAGACAAAGAAGCAGAACAAAAAGAAGTTTCAGACCAGGAGAGTATCGAAAGGCAGAGAACAAACTCTGAAGTAAGGAACAGAAATCCGAAATCTGGGAAGTTGGGGGTAATTGAGGAAGAGGAGGAAGACGAATTACCGAGTACCAGTGATGGAAGACAAAGTGAAGTTCCTGAAGGAGTGAAATTGCCGAATAGAGAAGTTCCTGAGTCAATTGAAATTTCAGACTACGAAACTGAAGAAAGTGACGTGGAAGGTGAGAGTGAAAACAGAAAGAAAAGGACTTGGAAGTCAGAATCAAATAATTCTGAACCAAAGAAGAAGTACGTGAGAAAAGCAGACTACTGGCCAGGTGGAAGATTGAGAGTCAGATTGATCAAGAAGCCAAAAGAACAAGTTGAAGAAATCAGTAGTCAAAAGAGTCCTGGAAAAGAAGTTGGAGTTGGAAGAAAAATTGAAGTGATATCGAGAAAAGGGAAGAGAATAATAAGACCAAACCAAAAATACAAGTCTCCTGAGTGGACTTACTTAGTAATTCCACCTGTTATTGACATATATGATAGTAGTGAAGAAGAAAACGAAATCCAAGAAATTAGTGACAATGATTGAAGTACAGAAATATTAAATTGGCAAAAGGCTGAAGAAAATTTGTTAGTTGACACAAGGTTGAAGAAAAACTGTTTAGTTGAAGAAAACTTATGTATGACATAAGGTCGAAGAAATCTTGTCTAGGGTTTTAAAAAAATAAAAAAAATAAAAAAAATAAATAAAAAAAAATATATATATTTTAAAAAGGGGGGTGTAAATAGAATTTTAAAATTTATTTTTATTTTTTTGAGAAAATTAACCAAGAATGCCTTATGTTAAGGAGAGCACTTCAAAGTGTTCTGTTTTTAAAAGATGCTGTAAGATGACTCTGGTGTGTCTGCTCATTTTAATTCTGCTCTGGTTGGTTCTAGCTGTGATTATCCCTTTGGAGATGAATAGAGAATTACACAAAGTTAACATAACAAGCAAAGCTCTGGTTAGCCAAACTAAACATAGTGCGTCTGCAAAAGTTATTGATCATCAGCCTAACATTCATCAAGATAAATCAATTGGTGATTTCTCAAGTAATACATTCACAAAGCTATTGAGTGAATATGTTAAGGTAATGGATGCAAAAGACTGCTACGTCTGCGTTAAGTTACCTGCTTCTGTTTCTGAGGGAGTAACATATAATATGCTTCCTCTCACTTATGCTGTAACATGTAGTGTGTTAACTAGTTTATTTTATCAAACTGGACGTTTAGAATATTACTATTCAAATTATGATGAAATTTTTGCAAATATTAAGATTGATAATGCTTTAAATAAGCATAAGAAAGCAAAACAAATGAGAGAATTTTTTCTTGTTACTAACGAATTTACTTATGAGTATGCTTATAAAAATAATTTAACTTGCAAATTAAGTGCTGAAGGAAAGAAATTTTTGAACATGGTTGAAGAGAGAAGAGCAATTTATAAGAGGAATGAATTAGTCAAGCAGACTAAGTCAAGTTTCTGGCAAAAAGAGGATGAGAAGTTAAATGGCAAAATGCTTGAAAATATTGCAATTCACATAGACAAACCAGTTAGTGGAAAACTTTGCATTAGAAGAGATAATACACTTTTTGATAATTATTTTGTAGGTGCAAGTAACTGTGAAGATACTTATCAGATTTTGGGAGGTTGGGGATTTAAAGGTGGAAAAGATCCTATCTTTCCTGGGATTTATTTTGTTTGTGGTGACAAAGCCTACTACAACCTTCCAGACCACTGGTATGGAACTTGTTATGTGGGAATTGTTTTTCCTAAAGTGTTTCATGTTGACAGAGATTCAGAAGGATTGTTTAAAATTCATAATTATGTAAATAGAGTTAAAAGAGAAACTTTTACTGAAGTTCTGGGAGATATTTTTCAAGCTGTAATACCTTTTGTTGGTATAACCCTAAATGCAGGGAGAATCAGAAAATTGTCCACTATAGTTGATAGATTATCAACTGACACAGCTGATGGGTTTCAATTAGTGAATGTTGAAGTTATTGCAATTAGATCCATGGTAATTCAAGACCGTCTTGCTTTAGACATACTCCTAGCTAAAGAGGGAGGAGTCTGTGGCATTTTACATGTACAACATTGTTGTACATATATACCTGATGAAAGTAAGAATATTGAAATGTATATTAAGAATATTACACAAATGCATTCAGAGATAATTCCTTTAGAAGAAGATGATTTTACAGGGAAACTTTCAAAAAGGTTTCAAGCAATTAAAAACTGGTTTCATGATATTGGAAGTTCAATTCTTGGCAAGATTCTGGCACCTTTGATTATAATAGTATTCATTTTTATTTTGACCAAAATAGGTTGTTTGTTACATAAAAGAAAGAAACAGTTGAAAGAAAAGAAAAGAATCTATAAACTCAGAAAAGAAGAAGAAAGAGAGATCGAATTACAGGAGTTACATAGAGAGCGTTATGATAATTCCAAAGATTATGCAGAAACAGACTTTTAGGTTTACTGATACAAATGAATTTGAATCGATTTCTTAGAAATTTAAATTATCAAAATTTTGAGTGCTGGTGTGGTGATTTGTTAATCACCAGATGAGGGAGTTGATGGAGCGAGATAGAAAACAAAATTTTGTTTAAACTCGTGAAGTCACATTTCCATAACATGAATAATAATATTAATGATTTGTGATATGTCGTGCTAATACAACTTAGATTAAACTTTACACATGGGGGGACTAACATGTGTGCTCATAAACGTGCATAATTGTTGCATCTTTTTTGTTCGTGCAAAATAATAAAATAAATTTTTGTTTTCGTTTTTGTCATTACTAACTGCTGCAAACTTAAAAGAAGCATGTGCTTGTTTTGCTTTTTCTTGTCTGTGTGATGTCATTTCTACTATTCTAGGTGCATATAAGTCTCATGGAGTAACGGAGACTGGTAGATATAAACGCTGCTTTATTTGTTTGCATTGGCTAGGTAACATTTTGATTAATCGGGTGGGTTAATTAATTAGTAAATCTTGGGGTGGATACAGAATCTACATTATTTCTTACATTAATACTTTTCTTGTGTTTGTTTTATATTAGAAAACATAAGTTGTCTGCTTTTGGGCCTTGTCTGCCCGAGCTACAATATGATGAATTTTACTTCTGCAAAAGTGCTGAGACGCCCATTCTGAAATAAATTGTTCGTCAAAAGCTGCGTTCACAAAGCAAAAACTGACGTGCTATCATCATTCTGTCGGACATGGCCAAGGTCGAAAAAGAACATTTTGTCAGTCCTTAACTTGGCATCCGCGGAAGTCAATTGGAAGTCAATGGACGCTGCGAGAATGACTTTATACAAATGTTGCAATCCTAGGAAGCTCCTGGTTGCACTCGGAAGGGACAATAGTCTCTAAGAAAAGTGACTTAATGGAAGTTTTGAAAAGTGGGTGACATGTCACTTGTCACTCTCAACCAATGGAACGTCGAAGATTTCTGAAAACTTTCCTTTGCGTAGTTTAGTTAGCGTAGAAAGGTATAAAAAGTCATGCCCCTAGGGATGGGCTGGCTGCTGCTTTCTGACTTTCCGATGAGGGTGAAGTGCTGACGGACTTTGCGTGGAGCACGTAAGAATCCTCAAAGAACTTTACTTTAATTTCTATCTATTTAGCTCAGTTAGGGAATTAGGTTTTAGAAATGCTAAACTTTATATATTTACTTTAATTTTGATTCACTTGCTTAAATTGTATTTTACTCACGTTTCTTTACAATTATGCTTGCTTTATTGCTAATAAAATTCATTTATAAAAATATCAACTTATATACCATAATTTAGTAAATAAAATCTTACTTTTGACAAACAAGCTGGTCTTGGTTATTCAGAAGTGTAGGTTACTATTAGCTAGATCACGTCGCCAATGGTGGTCGTTTAAATGGTTAAGTTTTATTCTAATGACAATATTCTTTCCACAGATATATAAAAATGTATATAGTTTGTAGATAATGTGTATATAGATTTAATTTGACCACCTGATTCAGTAGGCCAAAAATATGTCAGGTTTATAAATGGGTCCAAATTTTAGTATAGAATTTTGTTTATAGGTTATGAAATTGGGTAGCGTTGTTTATGATATATTTTCTATAGGCCGCTGGATCACCGCCCAACCCTCAAGTCCAATGGAATCAATGAGATGAAGGATGCTTTCTTAGGCTGATCCTTGAGGTGCCACAGTGGTACTGTGCGGCCACCAGAATCTAGTGTTGTAGCATGCAGAATTTCTCTTGGCCTGTGTCCTTTTGTATTCTCTGGAACCTGCAGGTCTTTAATTCCACTGGGCATTTCCATTGGAGGCCTGATTTGAAAGCCCAGGGCAGCTCCTGCTCCAGTGGTTAACTGCAGCAGGCATGCAGAGGCTTCAAAAGAGAGGGAGGGAGGGGTAAGGTAGAGAGAAAGCGGTCCGAGAGGGAGAAGAGAAAAGGAGATAAACAGAATGAATGCGTGGAAAGAGAGCTAACGTGAGGAGACGAAGGAAGCAGGGTTAGTTTTAGCATTTTTGCCAGGGATGCTTTTGGTTTCTCAGTTCGGCCCTGGGCACCTAGGCTTACCTGGTGTTGTTCCTGACATTGGTCCTCCATTCTTTGAGTGACAAAAGTTTTCTTAAACACCGTGTCACTCTATAGCTCTTTGACCACAAAGCAGCTGTTTTTCAGCATTGACCTGATGCTCTTCACTTGTCCGGTTAGGCAAGTTCCGGAAGCTGTAAACGTACGAATAGGGTACTGCACAATACTTCTGAGTGATGTTAAAAACACTACCCATGCTATTGCTTCGACTTAAAACAGTGCTCTGTTTCTTGAAGCAAAAAAAAGTCATTTAGCAGGAAGCTGGAAACAATCAGCGATATCACACAAACTCAGGATCAAGTCCAGTTCTTTGCAATACTGTGGATTTAGGGCCTTCTTTAGATCTCAGCGGATGGAATACTCCATCAGAAATGTGACGGATATCCCATCCGCCGTATTATGATCTGCATACGATATAATGGGATCGTGATAAAGGCAGACGACATATCAGTCACGTTTGTGACGGAGTATTCCCCTCACAAAGATCTAAATCAGGCCCTTGACTTTCTTAGCACAGAATTATACATTAAATGAACTGAGCAACAGGGATGAGAATTCTGTCCATACGAACATCTGTTATCACAGAAGTCCTTTGAGCACCAAGAAAGAAGGTTGTTAGGTAGTTTAGAGAGAGACTTCTGCCTGGTAAATAGATGCAGAGTATAGGTATAAGTAACATTTACTGTTTGTATTGCGCTCTGATATCCGCTAGGATCTTGTTTGCGCTCTATAAAACTTTCAAAATAAAAAGAAATAAATCTAATTCACAGATGCACAGAATCTTTGAACCTTATTTTGGTAACCATTAAATCACACCCCAGACTAATCTGTTGAAGGAACAGGAGATGGCGGATTCATTCGGTAGCAGAATTGCACTGCCTGCCTGCGGTTCAAAATGTGCTTATTAGGGCTAGGGCTGCAACTATGTAAAACCCAAGTGTCCCAAAATTTTAAAAGAGGATACCAGTATCAATTTCTTTAACCTTACAATTTGATCTAAGCACTAAACACTTTTTTACAGAAATCCCAATACGAGTTTTCTGCAAAACATTTTCTTAAAATTGACTGTTATTATTTGAGGCCGAAGTAAGTTGCATCTTGATTAAAACTAATGTGTTCCCTTTAATTCACTTCATTATCTATTATGTATGGAAACCGGCTCTATTGATCTTCTGCTCCTGCCTGTTCTCAATCCAAAGTGGAGTGAAGTGATGTGCTGTTGCGCCTCTGCCATTGGATACGAGCTGGCATTGGTTTTCTGGAGACACAGAAAGCGATAACAGTAGTGGGGAAGAGTGGGATAGACTTCTAGCCAGACAGTCTAGTTCACATAAGTATCTGCATAGCTAACTGACACTTGGATGTGCACACAAAATGTATTAGTATTAGTGATTGACAGTATATATGATTGTTGTTGTGAATTAATTCACACATATATAACACTAATATGGCATAACTGTAAGTGGGAGTAACTCCCTTTACAGGATGGGCAGTGGGTGCTTCCAGGTTAGGGTACGATGACCTTTGTAAATACCCTGACATTGGTAACAGTTTGCTCTGTTACGGGCGGTAATAAACTTGTTTTTAATAGTTTGAAAGGGAACAAACTCTCACCAAAGTGGCAGTGGTAGCAGAGAAACAAAATATAAATTATCACAATTATTTATGTATTTGAGTACTCCTGAAAAACTGCAACAGTTGCATCTTGCCAGGATTGCTCAAAGGATTCCTTTAGAAATCAAAAACTTTCTAAAACAAAGAAGCAGCCATACAGGAGTAGATTTCTGACTACGTTTTGTGTTAGGCCTATATGGAAACAAAATTGTTTCCAACTGATCTTTGTGACACATGTGAAAAATGAAATCAAGAGGCATCACTCTCTCCAAGGGCAGAAGAACCGGCATTTGCTCAAAATAACTTCTTTTTACTTTCCAGAATATAACACTTGGCTCTATATATTGCCTACAGAAAGTTTATGCCTCTTGGATGATTTAACTTTTTGGTCAGTGTGTGCTCTGAGTTTCTTGTATTTAAATTAGGATTTATTCCCCTTTCTTTTGTCAGACCTTGTTTGAATCAGAGTACCAGGACCAATGGAATCCATTTTGGTTCGCTCCAAGATTAGCATGGCATGAGATGGAGGGTGATACAGCTTTCCAAGACAGTGGACGTGTTTTGACTGCATTCCTAAGGCTGGATGGAGATTATATCCAATACTGAAGAAAGGGAGTATGGTGACAGGGCTACCTTTAGAAAATTAATGAGGACCTTGTTAGCAAAACGGCTGCTGATTAGATCTTTCAGAGCACTGCCATTTGATAGATGGTGGGAGTAAGGCATGGGACTGCAGTTTCTGTAATTCAAGGTGAGAAAGGTTCTAGGCAGACCCTACCCATTTGTTATTGCCGGATTACTGCATCAGGATGGGTAATGACAGCCAAGTGCAGAGATCATGCAATGCACTGAGCTCCTGTTTTGGATTCTCCTACTTAGACCCAGCCCCATTGCTACCTAGAATCATAACTTGTTTTATTCACAACGAGGAAGGGAGGTCTTCGCTGGAGTACTTAAAGGACTGTTGTGTGACCAGAACTAGTTTCTGTATGACAGCCAACCTTCCAAAGGTGAGAGGATCTCACCTGAAGTCTACACAATTTTCTGGAGGAGCTGAAGGTCTAACTAGCAGCTAAACGCCTGCCTGACAGAACTAGTGAAGTAAAGTGCCTGGCTCTGCAGGAAGAGAGACTATTTAGGAGAAGTGAGATGTGTTCCTGGCATGGAGAGCCCCCAGATGTTGCTAACGGCCCTTAGAAGAAAGCCAGAGGTGACCCTGGTCTCTCGTTGCAGTCTTTGCAGTGGATTATGTACAGAACTCAAGCACAAGAAGTAACCACATGCTGTTGTGCTCCCCTATAACACCAGAAGGCCTGGTGCTACCGGACTCCAGTGGCCCGGCATTACCACTGAAGAGGAAGCCTGATCAAGCCTAAAGGGCGCACTTACCAGATAGGCACCATATGGGGTGCTGGCCGGCAGAGCACAAGTGCCTGCAACGAATACCCTTTGGATCCATACGCAGGGTCTGCATCTGCTAGGATGTAGGCTCACTGCACATCTTTAACAAGTTTAGGGGTCCAAAACCCCCCTTAGAGAGTAGCCAGGTCCTCTACAGCGAGGATGGAGGGATACATCCTACCTTTAGTATACTTACAGACATACAAGTATCCTGTACAGAGTCAAACTGGCTCCTTAGGAAAAACTAGAAGTGGGGGGCCACTAGTACGCCTAATGACAGCACATCCACTATTGTGGGTGGGAAGGGAAATTGACCCTTTTCTTTATAGAACCCTCACCCACTCTATTAGTGGTATGCTTCAACATCTGGTTCATCCTAACTCCTAAAGGAGGTGGGCTCAAACATATTCCAGGGAGTACTTATGAAGTTGGGGTGTATGGGGGCATAACTTTAA
Organism: Lissotriton helveticus; assembly: GCF_964261635.1. Taxonomy (NCBI): domain Eukaryota; kingdom Metazoa; phylum Chordata; class Amphibia; order Caudata; family Salamandridae; genus Lissotriton; species Lissotriton helveticus. Next base: position 765,806,511 of record NC_136059.1, read on the forward strand.
ATATAAAATTCCTCCCCCGCTCTAAAAGTATCCTTTATTAAAAGAGTGGGAGGTAAGGTTAAAATATATATATACATAGGGCTAGGAGGATGTAATGGTCCTATGACCCTAAAACACAAGCAGGGGAGCAGAGCATAACACAGGTTCACAGAAGGGATGGGACCTTTGATGAAAGTGTGACTACAAGGCTTCCCTCTCATGTCCCCGTGGGGAAAATTGGCCCCTCTCAATTGGGTAATTCCTAAAACAGCGGCAAGTAGACTTTTTAAATACATTTAACACATGCAAATTCATGCTAAATGTAACTAGCACACGTTAGTCACGTCTTCGGGGGAATTACCTCTTCACTACCCACCATGACGAAAGCCCAGGACCTTTTTCAGGCCGACAGACAGGGCTGAAACATGTTGGTGTTTTAAGGTCCTAGGACAATTACATCCTCATATTACTATATGTATATATATATATATATATATATATATATATATATTTTAGCTGTAACTAGCTTGACTTTGACTACATTGGGAGTCAAGAGAGGAAAGGGCCCAATTTGCAGTGCCACAGTAGGGCAGAACCTAGGCCCTCAGTGACAAACTACCTCAAACATCAAGGTTGGAGCCCAGTAGCCCCATTCTGCCTGGTGGGCCCAGAACTGTGTCTGACATTTGTAGAAAGTATACATATTTGAAAAATACAAGTAGAAATGCCTTAATTGGCTAGGCCTTAGCCTCTTTAGGTTAACGTATGTCTGAAGCACCACTGGCACCAATTACAGTTGTGAGTCTGTCAGGATAGGTCTCTACCAACCATGCACATCTAGATTTGGCAATATTTGACCATTTGTTCAAGCACCAGAAGTTAATTTGAGAGCATAGACATATTATCAAATGGATTTGGGTTGGGTCCGGAACTCAACTGTCTGAAGACATTTACCATTAATTTATAACCCACTCCAGTGTAGCTTGGTTTGCGTAGTTTGATTTGTTATCGTGCTGAAAAGTATGCCCAGCTTCAACTTTCTTGCAGAGGACAGTAAACGTTGTGACCTGAAGTATAGATCCTAGCCTATTAGCAGGTCTATAGGTGACCAATACTTTCTCACTCGCAAACACAGGGACCATTATTTCCCCAGCAGCCGCGGTCGGTAGGGGAGTACCTGCCGGGGCGGTGAGGTGGGGAGGGGGAGGGGCATGGTGGGGGATAGTAATGTATGGATAATGGAGGTTTGCAGGTAAGTAAACATTTAAATAAATCAAACGAATTTTGTTGCGCGCACTGCATTGCATTTGGTGATGCAGTGCGCGCAACGAAATTCGATTGATTAATTTAAATGTTAACTTACCTGCAAACCTCCATTATCCATACATTACTAATCCCCACCCTGCCCCTCCCCATCCCCACGTCACCGCCCCGGCAGGTACTCCCCTACCGACCGCGGCTGTTCCCCGGGTTCATTTCTTCCACCAGGGAGAACACATTAAATTAATTGTGGTATCTGGTCGACTGCTGATTTTATACTCATGTTTTTTACTAATCTTCTCACATTTTAGGACATAAAATGATCTGTCCTACTTTGTTCATCCAGCGATTTGTTCAAAAGATCTACAGTAAAGTGCCCTCTCGTGGGTCCCGCCAGGCATTGTAGCGCCGGCCTGACAAGGAGAACAGATCTATGAAGAAACATGTCACTTTAAGTTGAGCGAGGGCAACTGTTCTTAAAAGGGTATCTGATTTCAGTTAGAGATAGTGCCTCTTGGACTGATTTTGAAACGGTTTACTGTAAGTTAATGACAATAAATATTCCTCAAGCACTTTTGCATTTTGCTCCATTCATTTTCCCCTCCAAATGCAAAATACCCAGTCCATCCACAATCAGGCTCCCCAGCAGGGATGGTGGTCTTTGGGTTGATATGCTGTGTTGTTTTTGTCCCAAATCTAAAATTTTGCGTTTTTGTCAATAGCAACAAGGTCCAACTTCAGTTCTATCAAACCACAATACATTTTTCAAATGGGTACAGAATATGTAAAGTGTTTGTTAGGCTTATATCCCACTAAACCCAATGTAGGTTTAATATAGTATTGACTTTTTTCTTCTAACTTTAGCCTTCAAGTCAGATTTATCTTGGGCTTTGGAAACTGTTGCTCACTTTGACAAGACTTGGTCATAAGAACCCATAGTTCTTTCAGATTTGCTGTTGATTTTAAACATCTTATGTCGGAATCAGTCGTCCATTTTGAACCGATTGCCTCATCTAAGGGTTTTCGTAGTGACATTTCCAAATAATCGCCTTAAGCATGCTTCAAAGACAATTTATGGCCCATGAATAGTTTTTTCAACATCCATACCCTGATACATTTGTTGAAAGCTCTGGTGCTTAAGGCCAGGTCTTTGCTTTGACAAACTACTCAGCAGGAAACTGAATTCATGTAAATCACTACATTTTATACATACAAAGGCCAGTTAGCTTTATATTGCCATTAAACGGTAGCAGGCAGTTATCAAACTAAACTATTTAAGTTTTCATTTTTCATTTATGTTGTAAAATGTTTTAGAATATGGTTTCTTTTGAAAGTTGTGGAAAAGAATGTGTAGGTAAATCTAAAAATATATTTTAATACATTTTGTTTCTAGGTTACAAGGCAACTACAGATGAAATATTGAAAGAGAGTGTGAACTTTATATGCAAGTGTGGTACCTCACTGAGTGGCTGTAACAATTCACACTTATAAACATTTTGATGGCAGCCCAATACTGATCTAATAATGTCTAATCATTTTTAGAGGTGATAAAAAACAATTGTTGGCAAAGCCAATAGAGCTCGCCTATGCAAGAGCTATTGGCTTTGCCAATGTTTTAGCCATGTGATAAAGCAGCATGTCTACTGGGTAACATGACTAGAGGGTTTTAAAAAAGCTCTATGACGCAGCTAGCCCTGCCTGCGTCATATCTCATTTCTTTGTTATGGTGGGTAGGGGGGGCAACACAGACAACAGGGGAGGGAGCAAAAACTGCCTATGGGACAAAAAAAAATCACCATGACACAGACAGTGCTGGACGCGTCATAGCGTTTTTTTCCTTATGGCAGATGGGTTGGGGGGATAACACAGACAAAGGGAGGATGGGAGAGGGAGGGAAAGAAGCAACACAAACAAGGGGTTACTGAAAGGGGAAAGAAGTAACATGGACAACTAAGGGTAGGAGGGGGGAAAAAGCTTAAAAGCCACATGGACAATGGGGTAGGAGGGGAAGAAGTAAAATGGGCAGGGGAAGAAATGACACTAAGAAGCATCATGGGTGGATGTGTAAAAGCAACAGGACCAGGAAGACAGGGGAAGGAGAAAAATAAAGTACCTCAATCACAGATCGATCAGCGGTAAGGCAGCAATCAAGCTGAAGCAATCAGTATTTGGTCGATGCACCAGCAGAAGGAAACTAAGTCAGCATGCGCCAGGCAATTAGAAGGCAGGAAATAAGAGTGAATATGTAGTCAACTAATGGTATCCAATAGGCAGACTGCAAGCCTCTACAATATCTCTCGCAATTGAGAGCTCTTGTTGTACACATTATCTCTTGAAAGTGACAGCGCATGCAGTGCATACGTTGTCGCAGGTGACACCTTAAAAAATACCCTAGTCATTGAAACCAGCAATGAGATGAAATGTGCTAATAATAAATGAGTATTTGAAATGTCACTACTGCATCAAGTGATAAGAAAACAGCAACAAAAAGTATGTGCTAACTGTAAAACAGGAGTAGGAAGACGACCTTCTGTTGGAACTTACAAAGAATTGGTTGAGAGCTGTAATAATATTTCAATTATTCCACCAACGATCGATTTAAATGTACTGCACTGCACTTACTTAGCCCCATCAACCCAATCAAAATTGATCCTAAAAGAGACTCCACTTGCCAAAGAGAGGTACAATAGATTCTGCAATCTTTCAATTTCTCGGACTTGCCCAGGGAGGAAGAATATTGGGAGATGGTAGCTCATAGTTGCTGGAACACATCTAAAAAACACACTTCTGGACACCTTGTTGCAAGTGTCACTAATACGCATGGAAACTAGAATTAAAAGGAAGGCAACCATACCTGCATTTATACTAGCGAAACGCAGAATAGCAATCAAATGAATGAGTGCTGGAGGCGGGACACAAACAAAAAAAATTAGTAAATTACCAGGATATGTGGCCTGTACAGAAAAAACACCTATGGAAATGGTGAGGCGAGATAAGTAACGTGAGTAAGAAAGCTGGGTGCAGGGTGCTTTTGGGCGTCGGGCGCCCAATGGATTTCAATGGGAAAGCTGCGAGACGAACAATGACTGCAGGCTTGGGGACGGTGATTCTTCAGGTGCGACCACCACTTAGAGGGGTAAGTTGGGAAGCTGTAGGTTGGGTAGACACCCAAGAGCTGGGCACAGGGGGCCATGGGGTGCCGGGCGCAGGCGTGCCTTTGGGCATCGGGAAATCTTACCCTCTGCTGGACGCAGTTGGAGGGGTCCCTGGTGTTGAGGCTGCAGGCGTCGTCAGGAGCGTTGAGGAGGGTCCGTGGGTGCTGGATACTTGGTCACAGTCGCCTGGGGGGAGGAAGGGGGGAATGAACGTCCTCGTGGTCTTTGTTCACTCAGACAAGGGCCGGGCTAGGCGGTGCAGATTTGCGGTTCCTGGTTGGCACCAGAAGCTGCAGATGTTTGAACAGAGCCAATGCTCGTGGGAGTACCAGTCTTTAGTTGAGCAAGGCAGTCAGGTCCTCTGTGGTTTTTGAGGTTGCTGACCACTGGAGACGCCTGGGTTTAGAAGGAGCAGGTTTGAGGGTCGACAGGCCGGTAGGGCTGGGGCCAAGCCAGTTGGGGTTGTCCTCTTGTTAGCAGCTGCACGGCAGGTCTTCTTCCTTCTTGTAGTTTCGGAATTGGGATCTGAGGAAGGAAGGTTCAGGGTGGCCCTAAATACTACATTTAGGGGCATTGCAGGTAGGGAAAGGTCAGGGACCACTGGGTCCCTTCCCTGGAGTGGGTACACCCCCTAGTCTGCCACTCCCCAGTGGGAGCGGCGCTGGAGCCTGTCCCTGGTTGGCTGGGTCCTCCCATCCTCAAGATGGCGGGGACTCGAGGTTGTGCTTCACCTCGCCTCCCCCACCCTAGGGGTGCAGTTGGCAGAGGTGGGCACACCTCTCTTCCTCACTTGTTTTTCCCGCCGGTTCTCCCGCCCAAAGTGGAGGGGTAGAACCAGTGGGGACCAGTTGCGGAGTACAGCAAGTGGTCTTTGCAAACCCTGCCCATCCTGGGGGAGGAGGCTTGGCACCTCGTCCCAGGACGTGCATTGTTTCAGGCCCCCCGAGAGCGGTAAGCTCTCGACCTAGGGGTCCAGAAACATGTCTGGTGGTGGCAGCCTCGGCAGCCACTCATTCAGGTCACTGGGAGTTGGTCGAGTTTCAGGGGGCATCTCTAAGATGCCCTCTGTCGTGCATGTTACATTAAATCCCCCACTGACATCAGTGTGGGTTTAATGTGCTGAGAAGTTTGATACCAAACTTCTCAGTCTTCAGTGTAGCCATCATGGTGCTGTGCCCAGCACCATATACTCTTAATGGCAGCACTGCACTTACAGTGTCCAGGAATGACCTGGGTACTGTAGGGGTACAGGGCTCATGCACCTGTACCCACACCACTGGCATAGGGCACCCAGCTAGAGGGGGACTGAGGTATGCCAGGGCAGTGTATTGTGGGCATGGCACACAGGGCTGTGTGCCATGTCGACTTTTTGTTTTGTTCTGCACCAAGACATGCAGCCTGCAAAGGCAGGGTGAGTATGTCAGGGCACAGGGCCTCCAAGGGTGTCACAATAAATGCTGCAGCCCTCAGGGGCCTTCTCTGATCACAGGGCCCTGCGTACCTATAGTACCATTTACCAGGGACTGACATGTGGTTAGATATGCCAATTGGGTTTAGGGAAGGAACACAGGCCCTGGGTACCTGATTGGCAGGAGCCCAGTGCACACTCAGTCAAAGCACATCAGCAATTCAGCAAAAAGTGGGGGCATTTCTCACAACATGAAGAATTCAAAAGGCTGTAAAGCTTCTATGCAGGTACTGCTATAGACCCCAACCCTCCAATAAGATGCCACTGTGACCACTGGAAGTGAACTTTTACAAATACAAATGTATACCACACTAAATTAAACACTGGTCAAACAGCAATTATCTATTTTATTTTGTTTTTAATTAAAGGTATTTGGTTTAGTGTAGGGGCTTCCAAATTAAATCCTTGATGGCTGAACCCACGACAGACTTTTTGGAAAATGCCCAGCGCAAGGAACTGATTTTCATTTCGATTGACTGTAGATGCATTTATCTTCTTATGATATTTTGAAAATGTGGCACTGATTGAGCCCTGCTAGACCTATGCTGGACATTCCTTATCTAGAGGTGTAGCTCCTTTCATTCCATGCCAAGTAGTAATCCTTGCTTTGGCACTTGACCAAAATCTTGTTATTTTGGTAAAATAATACTGTCTCTTTGTGCGTGTATGTTCATTTATGTTGCACTGTTGAATACTGTCCTGGCTTCTGTATCTAGGTTTCATCTGGACCTAACGGCCATAAATTTCTATGTAGCAAAATATCATGTTTGAGCTGTTCTTCCTGCAAAACAAAAATTCCTTGTAAAGTGCTTCACCGTACCCTGAGGCTGGGTTCACGTTACACCTAATACCCCCCAAAAAAGCCTTTCAAGAGATAACTCTCTTGAACTCTTATGAGAACCCAGTCTGTGCATCAAATGGAGGCTTGTCACTAAAGTGACATTCACCAACTGGAGGCTCATGGTGTATGACAGATCTGCGTAGATAGACATTATGGGCCTGACTCTCATAGCTACTTCCTTGATGCAACTACCGGCTCTCATTAGAGGCCCATAGGATTGCTGTTGTTCGGAAATGTGGAACATGAAAGATGATCACTGAAGCAGCATTCACCAGCTGGAGGCTCCTGGGGTATGGTCTGTCTGTATAGATAGAAGGTATGGGACTGTGAGTACCACTATGTTCTGATTGGGTAGCATTCTCTCTCTCAGTGTATAGACACTGTTATTGGGATGTGTTGTGCAAGTGAAGGCGTGTCACTAAAGTGGCATTCGCCAGCTGGAGGCTCCTGGGGCATGATAGATCTGCAAAGATAGAAGTTATGGGCCTGAATCTTACAGCTAATTCCTTGTTGGAAATGTTGGTTCTCGTTAGAGAGCCATGAGGATACTGTTGTTCGGAAATGTTGAGTATGCGAAAGCTTGTCACTAGAGCAGCATTCGCCAGCTGGAGGTTCCTGGGGTATGATGTGTCTGTATAGTTAGAAGGTATGGGACTGTAAGTAACACTACTTCCAGGTGGATAGCAGCTGCACTTGTGAAGGATCATCGATAAAGTGACACTCACCAGTTGGAGGCTCATGAGGCATGATATTTCTGCAAAGACAAAAGTTACAGGTCTGTATCTCATGGCTACCTTCTGGTTGGGATACCACTGTCTCTCAGTATAGGACCACAAAGGTGACATGTTTGGGGATAGGCTACTAAGTTTAAGAGGCTCACCAGAGAAATGGTGTTAGACCTGGCATCCTTGGCATGGTTTCCCCTGGCTTTTATGCTTTCTGACAATCTGTTTTGTGGACTTCATTCTTACCGGCTTTAGGATTTTGGGCACTTTGCCCAGGTGCTCTGTCTCTAAAACATGGTAATATTGGCTTAGCCACAACAGTCACACTTAATTTACTTACAGGTCCCTAGAACAGTGCAGTACATGTGCTCAGAGCCTGTAAATGAAATACTACCAGTGGGCCTGCAGCAGTGTCGGTGCCACCCACTTCTTTAGCCCTGTAAACATGTCTCAGGCCACGACAGCACACCCTATCTTGCCTGTAGGTTAACATTGAGATTACTTTTTTCCATCTTGTAAGTGTAATTTCTAATTGGGACAAGACAGAAATTTCGAGTTTGGTGTCTCTGGACTCAAAATTTGAAATCACAACTCATGGTTAAGTAGGATTTTAAATTGCAAGTCTGAAAATGTACTTTTTTTTAGAAAGTTAGCATTTTCTTACTTTAATCATTCTCTCTGCCTCTGCCTGTGTCTAAATACACGTCAGGGGTGGGTGACAGCTGCACTTTGTGCATTTCCACTAGACAATCACACATAAAGGGAGCTGAGGTGTGACATTTACATCCTGACGGGCCATCACCAAGCTGATGGATCTTCCTGGGCTATACGGGAGACAGGAGTTGACACTTGAACCTAAATAGGGCTGTTCCTGCCCCACACAAAGAGCTGCATACCCTTCTGTAGTTAGTCTGGAGCCAGGGCAGGAAGGGACCTTGTGCACTTCAAATGCCTCTCTTTGAAGTCTCCCCCACTTCAGAGGGATAACTGACACCACTAACTCAGTACACTCTGAACCCAAGGACACTCTGAACCCGAGGACACTCTGAACACGAGGACACTCTGCCAGGAAGAAGGACTGCTGTGCTGCTTAAAGAACTGACACTCTGCTTGATTTACTGGACTCCTGCCCTGCGGCCTGCTGCCCTTGCCTGGTAGTGAGAAGGACTGGACCTCAATCTCTACATCCCCAGAACCAAATGCCTCCAAGGGCTTGCTGGCTTACCTCCTGTTCTGGGGTCTCAGGGACATCAAAAACTTCCTTCAACTTTGCTTCAGCTGATGGACTCTACCAACTGCGAGCGCTGCCCGACAAGAGGTGCCAATACCGCCCTAGGCCTTCAAAAATGGGTTCTGTAGCTGTTTTTTGCCAATATGTCTGCATTGCCTACTTTGCGAAAGTCGAAACCCATGCAATCGCCTTTGATGCAGTGCCGCTTTGAACACTCCCCAGCATCGACAGCGCGGATTGTCAACGACGTAGCTCCTTCATCATAAGGGATTTGATGAGGACGCAGGACCAGACTGCGAGGCTAGACGATAAGGCAGTGTCTTCATCGTAAGAGGTTCAACGACAACGTGGGACTCCTCTGTGAGGCTCCATGACAACGCAGTGTCGTCATTGGGAAGGGGGTCAACGACGCGGGACCCGACTACGAGACTCAAGAGTCGATGGAGCTGCATCGATGCATCCTCCAGAAAAGTACTGTTTTTAGTGGGGCCTTCGTGGCGTCTGTATCTGACCCATGCTCCATCTCAATTGGCTTGATTTTTCAGATCTGCCCCGGTCCAGCGCAACCAGATAGCCCTGGTTGGCGCTTTATGACTCTAAGCACTATATTTCAAGATATTCTTTAAAAATTCTTCTCCAGTTCTAATTATTGACCTTTGGTCTTGTTTTGTTAATTAAATTAAGCTCTATTTTTCTAACCTGGTGTGGGTTATTTTTGTGTGGTGCTTTCACTGCTTTACTGTATTAGGTTTTGCTCAAATACTTTACACATTGCCTCTTACGTTAAGACTGACTTCTCTGTACCAAGCTACCATTGGATGAGCACATGTTAATTTAGGGTGTGTATCTGACTTACCTGACAAGAGTGGTGACCCCTACTTGGACAGGGTGCATCCCTTTGCCAACTAGAAATTCCAATTTCTAACGAGTGGCATTCCCCATGTGGAGTCTCAGGGGCCAGATTTGTCTGCAACAGTGCAAGTTTCATTACTTCCTGGCTGGGTAACAGCTGTCTATCAGTGGAGGGCCACGAAGAAGCTATTATCAGGATATGTTGCATAAGCAATGCTCAGAAAGGGTTCCTTCTAGGACAACCACAGACAACGTGCCATTGGGATCTGACAATCCTTCACCAGACAGGCTGTTCTCGGAGGTAATATTAGAATAGCAGTAACACAGGTACTACTTGTACTGGACCTGCAGCTTTCTCCGGAGACGCCTGGCAACTTTCCACATCAATTTGGTGCCAGAACAAGGGAGACTAATTATCCCCATTTGTGACAAGCGGCAGAGGTGCGCAGACTCCTTTCAGAAATGAAAATGGGATCAGAAAATGGAAGTATCTATTTCCAATTAATCAAGTCGCAGGAGTCCATCTGTCATCCGCGCCCTGTCAAATGTGTTTGTAATAAACAGTTTCCCCGTGGGCACCAAATATGAGGGGCAGCAAAATGCAAGGAATTCTTTAGTCACTGCTGTTCTACCCCTTTTGGTATAAAAGCAGATGAAACTGCTCATGTGTTTAAAATCGAACTTGTCATTTCCAAAATGGTGCCAGGAGCAAGTGGCCAAAAGTATCACTTAATGGCATCGTGTCGCTTTTGTTTGGTTGCTTTCAGCAGTCAAACACACACTACTTCTTTACTACTAAAATCACCCTTCTTCGGTGGCACATGCATATCTTTCGTCAAACCTCTTTATTAGTCACCTCATCCTACAACGAGCACTCCTCTAGTCTCTATTTACAGGAAGATTCTAATTGGTGTATATAAAGAGAATGATTTTTTTACACAATTCTTTCTGCAGGCTCGTAAATTAGCCAGAGACGTCTGGAAAAATTTAGCGGTCACAACCCTTAAGTTTGCAAAGTCGCGTGAGTGGTGATTTGCGCTCTCTGGCGTCCCGTTTTTATGAAGAAGTCTGGTTTGGCACAATAATTGGTACACCGATTTAACTAGTGCGAACCAAAACCACATCTATAATAACGCATTAGGTTTTAAAAGAAGGCCTAAGGCAGGCGCGTGTGCCCCTATATACTTTTAATTGAGGGTACACAACAAATGTTTCTATCTAGTACTAATCTAGCATTACCTACACTACATTAGCTTCATTAGTTGCTATCTTAAGAGTTTGCGTCACTTAAATACCCCCTGCCACTCTCAAGGACTAAGAACCCTTCGAAAAAGGTGACACAAGGATAACCTGTATCACGCATGGCCACGAGTTGCACATCACAAACGAATGCACAAAAGCACATTGTACCTTTCTGCTATGACCAGGGACTGCCGGAGGACCCCCACCCTTCCGTTAACCACCATTATTAAACAGGACATAAGAGGGATTTCTTTGGAGGCGGGGGGTCGTACAACCCCTCGGCCTTATTTATTAAAACATACAAATAAATCAAAAATTTAAATAAACTATACTTACACAATTACGCAGAAAACGTTCCATGACATTCTATTACAATTGATATATACAGATATCAGATGGCTAACCTTAACATACTTCGAGTACACGGTATTTCCTATCCAAATCTAACGTAACAGTCACATTGTACAATATTTGTTTTCTGCGTATCCTATTTGGGCCTACCGCAAGGTGTCAGATCCTTATCACTTAAACCAGCCCTCCTGTCGGAGTGTGCATGCGCAGAGGGCCCGTTTACCGTGGGGGTACACCCCCTCCCCGATTACCCCCGTACGCCCTATTAACCACGCCCTCCTGTCGGAGTCCGTATGTGCAGAGGGCCCGTTTACCGTGAGGGTACTTCCGCCCCCCGGTTACCCCTGTACACTCTATTAACTCCATTAAAGGGGGCCCTTGCATCTCTGTGCCGTTTACTGGCGTCATTGTCCACGTGCACGGTGGCCAACAAGCCTACAGAAAGCGTGACTACCCTCCCCCGCACCCATGTAGCCAACATATAACTGCCCCTGGAGTTCAGGAGAGACCACTTGTCCCTTCCTTTGGGCGACCCCATTCAAGAATGGCGCCGCCCCCTAAGGACCTTAAATTAACTGCTCACCAATCATGAACTTACCGCCTGACCAAGGAATAGCAATAAATATGGCGATTGATGACCTGAAAACGGGAGAACGTTCTAAGGAACAAAACGTATTAGTCAGACACTCTTGTCCTTCATAAACATTTGTAACACAAATGTGAAAACCTTCCTAACACACAATAACAATCATCTGCTTCAGGGGATGGTGGGTGGGGAAGAAGAATTACAGCCTCCTAGAGGCTGGAAGGGCAGGCCGTAGCGCACAGGAGTCAAAGAGGTAGACTCTCGCGCTCCACGGCCATTTAACCCCTCATCTGCCAGGCGGGATCTAACCGGCCTGGCCTTTGTTCCCTCGTGACCCGGAAGTGACTCAATCACTTCGGGGTCACCAGGGGACCCAGAGTCCAATCCATGTTGAGGCGCGCCCGCCGCGTCATGGTGACGCGATGGGGGCGCGCCCCACTAGCTAGTGCCGGTAACTGCGGCGGGCAGATGTCGGCCCGCCTTTCCTTATGGTCATGGACTGCCGGAGGACCCCACGCTTCCATTAACCACCATTATTAAACAGGACATGAGAGGGATTCCTTTGGAGGTGGGGGTCGTACAACCCTCCGGCCGTATTCATTAAAACATACAAATAAATCAAAAATTGAAATAAACCATATTTACACAATTACGCAGAAAACGTTCCATGACATTCTATTACAATTGATATATACAGATATCAGATGGCTAACCTTAACATACTTCTAGTACAAGGTATTTCCTATCTGAATCTAACGTAACAGTCACATTATACAATATTTGTTTTCTGCGTATCCTATTTGGGCCTACGGCAAGGTCACTAACTGGTGTCAGATTCTTATCACTTAAACCACGCCCTCCTGTCAGAGTGCGCATGCGTAAAGGGCCCTTTTACCGTGGGGGTACACCACCTCCCCGGTTACCCCCGTACGCCCTATTAACCACACCCTCCTGTCGGAGTACGCATTCGCAGAGGGCCCGTTTATCATGGGGGTACACCCCCCTCCCGGTTACCCTCATAAGCCCTATTAACCACGCCCTTCCGTCGAAGTACGCATGCGCAGAGGGCCCGCTTACCGTGAGGGTACTTCCGCCCCAAGGTTACCCCATACGCTCTATTAATTCCATTAAAGGGGGCCCATGCATCTCGGCGCCGTTTACTGGTGTCATTGTGCACGTGCGGGGTGGCCAACCAGCCTAGAGAAAGCGTGACTCTCCCCTCCCCCGCACACATGTAGCCAACAGGCTGTAACTGCCCCTGGAGTTCTAGGAGAGACCACTTGTCCCTCCTTTTGGGCGACCCCATTCAAGAATGGCGCCGCCCCCTAAGGAACTTAAATTAACTGCTCACCAATCATGACCTTACCGCCAGAGGCCAGCATAGTTGACCGACTATCTGGCCCCCCCTCACCTCCTACACTGAGAGGTCATGCCCTATCCTTAACATTCACAAACCTAGCCGTTATATATTGTAGTCCGACTATCAGGCCCTAACAAACTCACTGCAAGGTCATGCCCTATCCCTATACGCAACTAACTAGGCAAGAAGATTCTCGCCGACGGTTTCATCCCCTGGTGTGGACAAATGGACGCCGTCTTTTAAGAAGCACGACTCCCCCCAGATGCACCCCTGGGCTATAGTCTGTAAGTTTCAAGCCCTAGCTCGCCTCACCATTTTTTGTTACTGGGCATTTGTTTCCAGTGGCCCAATGGCCTCACAGACTAGCTTCCCCCTATTGGAAGCTCTGGAATGTCTGCGCCAGGGTGTACCCCGGGCACAGGCATGTCGACCCACACTTCTACCTAGGCGTCCAGGTGCACCCGGGTTCTTTCACACCCTCTCCCGAGTGCGGGATAGATATGCTAGGACAGTCTGATTAAGGGAAATTAGACCCGCCGCCATGGGACCCAATTGATGGCATCACGCTGTGCCCAATAAGACACTGCACCCCAGACGCTGACACTCATTGTTGGTGCAATTAGAAGGCTACCCAGGGAACCACAGGCCCCAAGATCTCCCACTGGCATATCATGAAGTCCGTGAACCACCTACACCAGACCACTACGCTCTGGGAAATGCTCCGTTTATGCCTACCTCCTTACTTCCTTACTACGGATTATCCCCACCACGCAGTGTCTGCTATGATGGCAACTTGGAGCTCAGGCGCCGTAAAGACAGAGTGCTGTTTACCGACAAGGGGTGCTGAGGTGTTGTATACGTCCATTACTCCTGGGTTCCGCCAAGCTGGCAAGTCACACACCTGTATAGCAGCGTACTGTTGCAGTACTACGGCTGGCACAACCAATTAGTAACATACCTATACACAACCAATATATTGCTGGTACCTTCTGATCTCTTCGATAAGTGTATCCTGTACACCGTGCACTATCTGTCCCTGATTATTATTTTACTGGGATAAGCTCAGTGCTAGCCTATCCCCCTACGCTCAATACCTGAGTTCTGGTCGAGCTAGCCAGGTGTACACCTGTTAAGGCAGCGTATTGGCAACCTACCACAAATGGCGAACCCCAATGGTTGACACACTTCTACACATCAACTATAATGCATGGGCCGCACCGTCTCCTGCTGGTACCGACTGTGCCCTTGACTTGATCGCCATCATACGTGATGCCATAGCCTGCCACTCGCGTTTCGGATCACCTGGTCCCTTGGTTGTCCTGATCTTGCAGTCCGAGCGGTGAGGAGCACTTCCCAGGCCATCAGGCGTTTATCCAGTCATACATAAATGAAAAACAAAACATCCATGATTAGTGCCCTTCGTATTTAGATGACCAACCAGAATTTGCAAGTCAGCGCTACTTCGTGAGACTGTACCCCTCTTTTCACTCCCCCCCAGCTTAGTGTGCTTGGATACTATCCGCACCCAATGGTTGACAGGTACTGTCCGATATAGGCATCCAAATGCCCCCGAAAATTCCAGCCCCGGGGGGGAGTTGGTCATGTGCGACAACACAGGAATAGCTAATAGGCACCGGGGTTCCGAGATACCGGATGACCAATCTTAGACATATAACGCCACCTTGCACACGCACAAGGGTGTGCGGGTACTGGGTGATGCCACACGGATGCATCAATACTGTGTGATACTCCCCCGAATCCAGTCTGCCTGATAACATAGGCACCTAAATGTGCACCAGCCCGATGTTATGCAAACAGTAAGGCAAGTCAAGTTTCACACTAAACAATTAGATGTGTGTTATATAGCCCAAACATAATGTGACATATGTTATGTGTAACTGTGTGTCACAAAAACCACCTAAAAAATGTGCAACTGAGGCTAACGAAAAAAGGAGAACCAAGCGGGCAAATTATGTTTGTGTACTGAGGTGGACTTGCGCCTGCACTGAAACACATGTACACCTCTAACTGGTGCCTAGATGCATAGGTACTATGCTGAATATATGGTTTGTGCTTCCAGTGCACTGGTCCAAACTCAAATTAACCGTGAATGGTCCTTGCCCTAACGCTTTATTGTGAGAGGCAGTTACATAAAAAACATTAAAATGCGACATTAAATGAGAGCGTCCCGCCTAGCACTATTTGCATCACCATCCGACTACCAACTGAGAGCGCTTAGCACAGCATCAGTTGTATTACCTGGGGAACAGATGATCAGTGCTTTTAGCGTATTTAAGCCTCGCACTACTGTAGTGTGTTACCTACATTATTGAAAATTAACATGGGAACAGAGGACCGTGACCTAGATGCTAGCAGCCTGTGTTTCTTAACGTGGCGTGGGGGATCCCTGCGCGAGCTGCGGAAAGAAGTGCTCTCTGCTCACTTGTAATATGGCCATAATCCGTAATCTTGGGGTTGATGTGACGTTACCAAATCTGTCATTTGACCTCAATGCCTATCTTTTTGATTTCTTCAAGAATCCAGATGGCAAAATTCGATCTTGTGCACTGACAGTGTGCAGCCCCTAAATCTAAGACCCGATGGCGCTGCAACCTGGTCTCATATAGCCTAACAGAACCGGTGTTATTCTACCCCTTTTTCTAGTAACTCGGCGATATCTTAATATCACCCCCATAACACATGCGTGTGCCATGCAATAAAATGGCCCGTCGGCGGTTCCCCACTATTACTCTGTGAATGGAACTGCACCAATGAGACCCAATGCAAAACCACCCTGACAACATGTCTTGCACCGCAACCTTGGCGGCTCGAGTTTGCCCCAAGGACACAGGCGACAACTACCACATTTGCTAAAAATCGCCCAGGACGGACCTCTAGCGTGCGTATAATACCATAAGCGCTGCTTGTTTGTACCAGTTGTCTAGTGCCGAGAGACACACACACCAAGGGGGAACCCTAGGCACAGTATATTTGTGGCAACCATTTAGAACCGGCAGACACACACAACCCCCTGTAGGCCCTGCCTTTTTGTCACAGGTGCTTAGCGCATGCGAGCAGGAACCTAGAGGGACCCTAAACCCTGCTTGTTTTTGTGTCACCCAATACCGGTAGATGATGCACTTCATGCCCCACTCCCCTTCTGCATGCTGTGGTGGGTGGAAGTAAAGTGTTAACGACTCTTGAACAAAACTATGGGTGATGAGGGTAGAATGAAGACACACTATGTAAGGTCATGCTTATGCTGTGTCTTACGCCTTTCCCAAATCGTGAATAAACCTAGTTAGGCCTCTTAAAACCGAGTAACCCCCACCTCACTAGAGAACAATGTCCACATCGTGTGACTCGGCACCCTGCCCTCATGCCGGGTAATTAACAAAAGTTTGCTTTGAGCCCATCACGATATATTAACGCAAGATGCGCATAAACAAGACACAAAACTGGTATGACTTCCATCTGTCAGGGCATAGGCGGTCATGTGACTGACGGCACCCTTACTGTTCATATTTAACTAGTGGATGTGACACGAGCACAAGGGTCATGTCCTGAACACAAGCGCGTCACCTGTGACTACCTTCACAGATGCACTCAAAACGAGATTCAGCATACAGCGTTCGCTAAACAAACACATTATAGTACTAAATAATTACCTAATCGCTGCTTACAGCTGAAATCTACAGAATGAGTAATATTCCACCATTTGCGTGTGTGTGTAAGCCTCAATCACATTATCCCGAACAACGGAGACAAGGAGATTCATTCAATAGTCAACTCAAAACTTCCCTCAGGCGCTTCTTTCGCAAAAGGACATTAATAAAAACATGCGCGGCAGCCGAGCATGTAATATTGGAAGGGCGAGATTTTGATCGATACCTTATCACTATTGATCCAAACCTCGATCTGGTCGACTGAACCTTTGTTGCCTGTCTTTGAGGAAGAAAGTGCCTCTCCTATCAAGTTAGTTCACCCAATAAAGGACCCCGCTCCAAAAGATCACAAACAACTTCTAGCTTTCAAAAGTTTATTGTAAGGATAAGATAAGTTGCAAATACAGGCATCTCAGAATGAGATTCACGAGATACACAGGTCCAACTACATACATGTGCTCTCTGAAAGCCCTCAGACGAGCAACGGAAATTACTAACACAAGTTCTAAGAATAATAAAGCTATCAACATTGACGCATATCTCTCCTTCATTTAAGTTGGAGGAAAACACACAGGTTAGGCTGTCCCTACCCTGCTCTAGATGGTATCCCTACTTAACCAAATCCCAACCTAACAAAGGTGTCAGCAGTGAATGACCCCCAAGGGAAGTCACTCACTCTAAGTCTCTTGGTGAAAACCTATAGTTCTCCAGTCATGACCCCTCTCTGCCTACCCATCCGCTCTCTAAAGGGTCCTCAGGTATCTGCTCTAACTCCACCCAGGGGTGCTGTCCCTAATACAAAACAGTCAACAACATTTGAGACGCCCCTCGTGAGACGCCTCTCACGTGGTGTAGCTTCTGGCTTTTTCCATGCTGCTTTGTATTGGGCCTCGTACGTTGGAGTTGACCTTGCTTCTCAGACTCTTCTCCGGCCCGCTGATACCCCTTAAACATTCCGGAACCCTCCTCCATGTCTGGGCCGTCTACTGAACAGACCTCTATTCATTCATTTATAATTGGATCCCCCCTTTTCCTTTGCAGACAGATATCTGCAGCCAAGAACCCAACTCTCATAGACTTCCAAAAAGGCTTGCAACATTTCTCAGCCCAGACATGTACGTATAAATCAATGTTTAAAATAATTCAGGCCCACAGCATTTCTCATAATGATTATAGCATTCAACTTCTTCATTAATTAAAGCATGTTAATACTCTTATTCTATTATTCAGTAAACACATCTATAAATCATGGCTCATTAATGCAATGGCCAAAACATTATTTCAATCTATGTCGTGAAAAGAAACACTTTCTAGCTTTGGCCCTGAGGCCTACCACATTCTGCGTTTTACCACATGCCATCTTACATTTTAGCAGCTACACGACATGAATTCAGGAATAATCACATCTAATAAAATCATATAGTGTCACACATTTCTGTATTAGTTCCACTTCTACTTAAATCTCTACATTAGCTATACATTCAGAATATAATTTCAGATACTATTAGCACTCATGGCATTTCTCCTCATGATTTATGCTTACTACAGGTAAGTGTGATGCACTCATACATTTAGGTCAGTTTGCGCTCTCTCAGTTCCCCCCTTTGATGACCTCTCGGGGTCATCACTAACATTTAAACTGCAGTTATTGCTGGCATAATTTGTCTCTGCGCTTCCAGAGCCCTCAGACTCCTGTACTGATTATCTTGTATGGCAGCCAATCTCTGCAGCTGTTCTCTTTGGGCCCTTTCTGACCTTCTTGCTCTGTACCATTTGAATACCCTCACCAATCCCCACAATATAATCCCACAGATCAATATTATGATGATAGGTTTTAGTATATACCACACAAAGCTTTTGCCTATGGTGGAAATCCACCCTCCAACTTCACTCATTCCGTGGCCCACCTTTTCCCAGACATTTTCTCTACTCAAGTCTTCGATCTCCTTGTGAATATTAGTTATGTTCCTAATAACTTTCTCAAGGGGCTTTGAATTGTCTGGAATGTAAGTACAACATTCCTGGACCTTCAAAGCCTTACAGACTCCGCCCTCTTTTGCTAGTAGGACATCTAACGCAAGACGGTTCTGAAGAACCATAGCCCTTATCGATTGCATCTCTCCTTCTACCAGCATTAAGGACTGAGCAGTGCTGGCAGACAACCTGTCGACAACTGTTGCCAGTCGTCTAATTTTAACATCATTAAGGATTACTCCCAAAAGAGGGAACATAGCTCCAAAGACATCTCCAACCATTTCTGCATCCCCTACATCTCTCCTTCCCCTCGATGATGTCTTGCCCTCGATGATCACTAAATCTTGTGCATGATATATTTTGGGGAAGACAATTGCTAGGTAACATGATCCATACCAGTTGTCAGGTAGTCGCACGTAAGCATTTCTTCCACATACAAAATACACATTTGGAATCACTTGCATTCCCTTCAGGAAATCCTTAGTATAGTACTCTATATTGAAAGCATGTTCACAGTCGACTTCTCCCACGTATACATTTTCATAGTACGTTTTGGCTCGGTGAAGACATAGCTTTCCTCTCTGCGTCTTATCTAAAGCTATTGGACCACTACTACCCTTTCTCTTGTGTGCCTTCTCTTCCTCGGTCCAATCTGTTTTCCATTGTCCTGATTTTTTCAAAATCTTTTGTCTCCTGTAACGATCATCCACCTGCCCTATGAACTTCTTCTCGACTTCTGACACCTTGCATGTCAGGTTATTTCTACGGGCATGTGAAGTATCTAAGGTAATCCAAGGAATGAAGAATTTGGCCAATCTGTCTTCACTCTTCCAGTAGTCCCATTTGTTCATCTGCTTATAATTTGGGACTTCTGGCAACACTGAATCATAGTTGGAGAAATAGTATTCAAAACTATCTCTCTCATAAAATATACTAAGCAATAAGCTACATGTAATGCCATATGTCAGCGGGAGGTGATGGTATCTAATGCCTTCATCTACAGACGCCGGCAACTGCATGCAGACGTAACAGTCCTTAACCTCCATGGCATCCACGTATTCATATAAGAGTTTAGCATAAGCATTTGACCTAAAGTCTCCTTGGGACTCATCTACGTGTAACCTGCGGGCTTCTGCAGCTAATAACGCTTTCTCTTGAATGTTTTCCCTTTTCACACCAGCAACAGTGGGTGTAAGCGTTTCTACAGACTTCACATCAGTTACCTTCGCCTCTTCCTCATGTCCCTTTACATAAGAAATTGTTACCACTAAAGCTATTAATATTATCACTCCTACTATTAGTGTACCTATTATACATTTAGCTCTGCGGTTCTGGGTGCCGGCCTCCATTTCGTCAGACAATATGGCTCTCTCTTATCTTAGCAAAAAGTTCTTTTCCTCTCGTTCCTTTACAGTCTCTTTTTTTCCTTTTTGTCTTTAGAATCCACACAACTGGAAGCTGACAACCTTTTTCGCAAAAGTCCTTTAACAGTTCAATAAAGACAACCCTAGCCCTTCTCCATCAACTCAAGGGAAATTCCCTAAAATTCTCTGCTTCCTGGGCGCTAGGTAATCTTCTTTTTTCTGTTCACTTTATTTACAAAGTCCTTTAACAGTCTACTATCAAGCCTGTGCCTGCAGCTTCGATAGCAAAGTTCAGTATTTCCAAACGAAGATTGTGCTCTTCATGTGCTGTTATCGTTGTACCAAAGTCGGGGAATTGCAATACAGGCTAGAACTCCTTCTTTGCGGCCAATTAGCTTCTCCACGTGCCCTTCTACTCCTTCTCCTTCTTGTCTGTTCTCGCTCTCTGTCAGACTTGTCAGTGTCTGACTCGTACTCCCAGCTACTTTCTCCTTCTGTAGCGTCGTCTGTTTCGCTGCTGTACTGACCGTCCTCAGCTTGGTCAGACTCGTTCCCTGCTTCCGCTGGCACCTCTTCAGCTTGGCTAGCCCCCTCTATGGCTTCTCGGTCCTCTGCTGGACGTCTATCCGAGAGAGGAGCTGTTTCTTCCCGAGGTGCTGGAACCCTTCGCGTATGTGACGCATGGATCCAATTGGGCAGGCCTCCCACCTTCACAGCCGTATTCGCAATCAAGATGATCTGGAAGGGCCCACGCCAACGAACATCCAAGCAGCTTCTTCTCACATGTTTTTTCACCAGGACCCAGTCCCCAGGATACAGGTCATGGCACGGGCCCTGGCACGATGGAACCTCGGCAGCCTGCACCTGAAGGGACACAGAACGAATGGCGTCAGACAGCCCCTTACAATAGTCCAGGATCATATCATCTGTGATATTTAACAGTGCAGTAGTTGGGACAGATGGCAGCCTCATTGCTCTCCCCATTAACACCTCATGGGGTGACAACCCCGTTCTTCTGTCTGGGGTACTACGAAGGCTCATGAGAACCAATGGCAGGGCGTCAGGCCAACTCAGGGTCGTTGAGGAGCACACTTTGGCAATTCGGGCTTTGATCGTGCCATTGATCTGCTCCACAATTCCTGAGGCTTCTGGTCGGTAACTACAATGCAACTTCTGATCGATATTTAGAGCTGCACAAATCATCTTCACAAGCTCGCTATTGAAATGCGTTCCCCTATCTGATTCCAAAGAGGCCGGCACCCCGAAGCGCGGAATGAGTTCCCTAAGCAGTAACTTGGCCACTGTGAGGGTGTCGCACCTACGTGTAGGGTATGCCTCAACCCATCTGGAGAACACACAAACAACCACCAGGACATAGCGGAGGCGGTTGCACCTCGGCATTTCAATGAAATCTATCTGCATTCGATTGAATGGACCTCCAGACCTTCCTATGTGACTCAGTGCAACTGGTGTTCTTTTCCCTACGTTCAGCTGCTGACAGGTCACACAACGCTGACACACTGCTTCTGCTGCTATTCGAAACTTAGGATTGTACCAAGTCTGTCTAAACACTCTCAGCATAGCATCTCTCCCTAAGTGTACGGGACCATGTATGAGTCTGGCCATTGGACTCACCATCTCATTGGGCAACACTGCTCTGCCGTCTGCTGAGACCCAAAAATGGGACTCACCCATTACACATCCTGCCTTTTCCCATGTTTCTTTTTCAAAATCAGGAGCATTTTCTTGCATGTTTGACAGTTCATCCCAAGTATCAACAGTTTCCAATATCATGGCTAATTCAGTTCTTACATTTATTCCACCCACTTCCACCTCTGTGAAAGAGTACCCTTGTTCTGCGCAATACCGCGCAACTTCATCAGCATATCTATTGCCTTTCGAAACGAAGTCCTCATTTCTGGTATGTGCGGTGCACTTTACAACTGCGATACCTGCTGGGCATTGCAACGCCTCTAACAACAGGCGCACAAACTCTCCATTGCGAATGGGAGAGCCTGAAGAGGTCATGAACCCTCTTTGAGACCATAACTGCCCGTAATCATGAACCACCCCATAACCATATTGGCTGTCGGTGTATATGGTGACTCGAATTTGATTGCTTGCCAAGCAAGCACGTGTCAAGGCAATAATCTCGGCTACCTGAGCGGAGTGTACTCCTTCCAGGCACCCAGCTTCCACAACTCCAGTAATTGTACAAACAGCATAAGCTGCTCTCAACTGCCCAACTTCGTCTCTTACACATGAGCCATCGACAAAGAAAATTTCATCTGGGTCAGTCAGTGGCTCATCTACGATGTCGGGTCTGGGTTTGGTGCATAGTTCAGTCACATCGAGGCAGTCATGGTCTGTACATTCATCATCATCCTCGATATCATTTGGGAGTGGCATCAAGGTGGCAGGGTTCAAAACAGAGCATCTCTTGAGGGTCACATTCTCTGCAGCAAGAATAACTTGCTCATAGCGCGTGAGCCTGCTGTTGGTCAGATGCTGTGTTTTGGTCCTGGTCATCAACAGTTCAACAGAATGGGGCACGCACACCTCTAACGGGTGCCCCATGACGATATTTTCACATCTCTCAATGCTGACACCCGTTGCAGCAACGGATTTGAGACATCCGGGCAACGCTGCGGCTACTGGGTCTAAAGTAGCCGAGAAATAAGCAACTGGTCTACGGGCATTCCCATGGATTTGGACTAACACAGACAACGCGCAACCTTCTCTCTCACAACAGTAAAGAAAAAATGGTTTATTGTAATCAGGCATTCCCAGTGCCGGAGCACGACACAGGTCCTCTCGCAGCTGTAGGAATGCCATCAAACAGTCTTTGTCCCATGGTACCGGATCGCTCACCTCCTTGTGCGTCAGTTTTTGCAAGGGCTTTGCTTTCAGTGAAAAGTTCGCGATCCACTGTCGGCAATAACCCACCATCCCTAGGAACATCCTGACCTCTCTCTGTGTCTTAGGCGCATTCATTTTCATGATCGCCTCTATCCTGTCTGGTGACACCTTTCGTTTGCCTTTCTCTATTCTGTGTCCCAAGTACTGCACCTCTGTCAGACAGTACTGCAACTTTCCCGGGGACACCTTGTGCCCATTGGCAGCTAGGTGATTTAACAAAGCAATGGAGTCCTCCCTGCAAGCTTCTTCTGTTTCTGACGCCACAAGGAGGTCGTCTATGTACTGGACCAGAACTGACTTCTGGGGCAGCACTAGACTTTCAAGATTTTTCTTCAAAAGCTGGTTAAAGATCGATGGGCTCTCTGTATACCCCTGAGGGATACGACACCATGTTAGGACGCGATTTTCCAGCTTAAATGCGAAAAGAAAATGGCTTTCTTCGTCCAGAGGGATCGAAAAGAAAGCCTGACAAAGATCAATCACAGTGAACCACTCAGCTTGGAATGGAATCTGAAACAGTATCACTGATGGATTCGGTACCACTGGACAACATGAAACGACTATGTTATTAATCTTTCGAAGGTCCTGTACTATCCGAAATTTCCCATTTGGTTTCTGCAGACCCATAATCGGGGAGTTGCATGGACTACCCACGATTTCTTTCAGTATTCCCTGTTTAATCATGGACTCGATCACGGGCTTTATGCCTGCAATCGTTTCTGGAGTCAATTTATATTGGGGTGTTCTTGGGAACTCAGCATGCGGTTTCACTACAATTTTCACTGGGTCCACCCCTTTGACCAATCCTATCTCTTCCCCAGTGAAATCCCATACTTCTGGTGCCACTGTCTCTCTCAAGTCCCAGGGGAGCTCATCTACTGTTAAAGTAGGGTACAGCTCCACGCATATTCTTGAGTTTGCAACTTTGAAGTCTGCATCATCATCATTGGTCAATACCTCCACTCCCTGAGGTGTACAGTATATAGTACAATTCAATTTACACAACAGGTCTCTTCCTAGCAGACACACAGGACTTGAATCGCAAACCACAAACTGGTGCTCATCGCTGTACTTCCCTATTTTCACCTGTACCGGTTCTGTCAATTGGCTGGTTATTCTCCTGTTTGCGACCCCTACCACTTGTACGGTCTCTCCAGACATGGGCAGGTCTGGAACTGCAGCTGATCTGATCGTGGACCTAGTGGCTCCTGTGTCCACCAGAAATGTCGTGGGGCACCCTGCTACTTCTGCTTCAACATAGGGTCCCCTCTGATCCACTTCCAAGGCTGCCCCGAGGGTGCAGTCTTCTCTTTCCACTCTCTGTCCGGTTAATGGGTCCACATAATAGCACTCTTCTCCTTCTACAAACAGGGGCATCTGTCTATAGGTCTTACCCATGGTCCCTACTCGAGGAGGTTGCGGGAACTGGGCTCGGGGAGGAGCCCCCCCCCCTTTGAGCACCTTTCCTTGGTATGGCGTCACCCCTTTCGTAGGCGCTCTCTGGACCTCTTCCTCCTCTTCCTCTTGTTCTCCTATCTCTACATTGTAGGGACACTCGCGTTTCCAATGCCCCACCTCGTTACACTGGTGGCACCTTGTCGTTTTCTTCAAGGCAGCTATGTCTAATCTGGGTCTAAAGGTGGAACTCTCCTCATTGCCCTTGTTCTGACTGTACTGCTTCTTTCCTCCTGTACCTGTTCCTTGCTGCTGTTGCTGCTGTCCCCCCTTTCCTGCTGCCTGCATCTGTACCACCATCAACTTTTCTTTTAGTTTCTTAGCCTTGGAGTCTATCTCATCACAGCAGTACCTGGCATACCTCAGTATTTCGTCTAGGGGTTTACTTTGCCAACAAATCGAGTGTTGCTGAATCATTAAACTAATATCCGGTCTCAGTCCCAGGACGAACTTGGACACGAATTGCCCTATGTCTTTTGGATCCATTACATCCAGGCCGCTATACTGTTTAAACGCCTTCAGTAATCTCTCGTAATATTCGTGGACGGTCTCTTTGGGTTCCTGTCTGGTTCGGTCTATTCTGACCCAATCTATGTCTTGCATTGGCACTTTCTCTTTCAGCCAATTCATCACTCTCTCGAATTTTGCCATCACAATCTCGGACGGCCCATTAGTCTTAGCATCTCTCTCTGGCTCCGTTGTGGGCCACTCAGCGCTAACCTTGCATGCTGTCCACAGATCTCCTGGTACTACAATGTCGAACAGCGTGTTCAGATCTATCCATAGGACCTTTGAGATTTTTACAAATCTCTCAACTTGCTTGTACCACTCCACCGGGTTTTCCCGCAATTTGGGGAAGGAGGTGGTAAAAGCAGCTAAATCTCCCCTACTCCAAGGGACATGCACATAGTTCCCATTGGCGACTTCACGCAAAGGGTATGCTTCTATTCCCTGCAGCCTTCCTGGTGTCGTCCCAAGCGTGCTTCTCCTACCGGTCCCTTTCTTGGACCACCTTTCTTCCCACTTATCTAGTGCCCTCCATGTCCTTATTCCAGTGATCAGTTCCCTTATATGCGTTTTCAGCCCAATCGTTCTCCTCTCATCTAGGTCTCGATCTGTGTAATGTAGCCTGTGGTTACCCTGTAATGCTTTGGTTCTTGACAGATCCACCATATATTTGCCTGCTAGTTCGACTAACTTCTCATGGATTGCTCTCGCCTTTCGAGTGATATCCTTTGCCATATACAGTATTTCATCCTGCTCATACATTTCCATTCTTTCTAAAGGCAGGGTACCATCTATCATGTCATCCAGGTCTGACCTTAAGCTGGCGACATCGAGTCTCTTAGCTTTTATCTCAGCTCGCAATATGTCTTTCGAAGGGGGCTCACTGGTCTCCCTACCATCCCAACTTCGAGCTCTACGTTTGGGCTCGGGAGAGTTAATGAGTACTCTCCCTTGCTCCCATCTCTCCAGGTCCCATGCTCGGCCATCCGATCTTGGAAGGTGATGGAACACGGGCCTGTTACCCCCACTCTTACTCTGCCCACTCTCTTCTGCTTCTCTCCTTTCACCGTACGCCTCTCTGTTATTTTCCCTCTGGTCGCTACTCTCCCTTTGCCTAGTATCGCTCAGTATCCGATACGATCCTTCCTGGTTCCCCATATTCCCTGGGCTGCGCTCATTTCCGTCATCACAGGGACTATGGTGCGACCTCTCACAACTCCCATTCTGTTCTCTATTGCCGGGCACACAGTGTGGACACTTAAAGCTGTTTCTGTACTCTTGCGCTCTCCTCTCCCCTTCACTGAGTATTGGGCACGCCACCCCTCCACTCCCGGGGCCCCCGTTTTCCAGGTCTGTTCTATCCCCACTCCGGGCCCAATGGGTGACTCCCCTACTATCTCTCTCTCTACAGTCCCACTCCGGGCTGCTCTCCCCAGCCCCGCAGTGAGTCCGAGCTCTGCTGTCCTGACTTTCCCTTTCAGCTTCTGCAGCTATGATGCTCTTGTGAGCCTCCACTGCCTCATCCCACTTCTTCATGTACTCGTTTAGCTCTTGAAAGGATTTTCGTCCAGATCCCCTCAGATCCACTGGCCATCTAGGGCCCCCAGGATCCCCTCCTGGGTCCCCTGCTGTGTGCGTCGGGGTGCTCCACTCTCTCGGTATCGGCATCTGACTTGGGGAATTGATCGTATCGTTCCTCCTTGCCTTCTCTGCTCTTTCTCTGTCCTTCCGTACCCGTTCTTCCCCTCTTGCTCTTTCTTGGTCATATATCGATATTATAGGACCTATGGTAACAGGTACCTGTAGTGCATCTGGTAATCTGTAGGATGTGGCGCACTCCGTTTCCGGCGCTCTTTGTACCACAAACCTCCCGACTACCTGTTGCACCTGACTAGGCTGGGACAGCTCTTTCTTTGCCTCAGGATCCCACTCTGAACTGGGAAGCGGTCTATGCTCTCCTGCATTGCCCCCCTTTTCTCCTTCAGTATGCTCGACCTCTCCCCCTGCTCTATTATACGGGGGTGGCCTGTCTGTCAATAATCTGTTTATCAGGCTGTCCTCTGTTTCGCTCTCATCATCTTCTTCTAAGGGGCTTTTATTACCGGGCACCTCTAACACTGGGTACAATTTATTTACTTCCATGTTATGCACTCTCCATCTTTTAGCGTCCGCATCCCACCTGGCATCCTGCACTGCCCTTACCGATCGTTTCACCCTTTCTTGTCGTCTGTTCATATTCTTTTCATGCGCTGCCCTAATCCATGCATCAAGGGCTTCAAACTGGGTCGGTCTAGGCAAGGGTCTCATTGAGGTCATGACTGATTTTAATCGATGTAACACCTCTAATCTGAACGTCCCGTACTTCGGGAACGTCAGTTCCTCATTTCCTTCAGTAATCTTACTCCACTCTGATATCCAAAGGATCGTATGCAGCCCAACATTCACTGCCATGTAACGAGCTGGCGTACCCTCCGGCGGGGCTTCTTCCCCCTCATACGATCCCCGCTTCTCTTTTTTAAACACCGCTCTCAGCCATTTAAAACACTTCATAATTATGCGCACAATATCCAGCCTCGCTACTCTGTTTACTTCCTGATGACAATCCACCAATCCTGTCGCGGCTTTGCTAGCTTGGCCTATCGCAGCGCGGTCTTTCTCCGGTCGGCCAATCACGTCGCGACACTTTCTGACGTCTTTTCTAGCTGGCCTATCACGGCGCGGTCTTTCTTCGGTCAGCCAATCACTGCGCGACACTTTCTGACGTCTTTTCTAGCTGGCCTATCACGGCGCGGTCTTTCTTCGGTCAGCCAATCACTGCGCGACACTACCTGACGTCACTTTTCTCCGCTTCGCAGCAGCACCCCTCCTTTCTCAACTCGTCTCCCGGTCATGCATGCGTCCCATTCATACACCGAAAAATGACTACTTCCGACCAAGCGGTCACTTCCCTCGACTGTACGTCCACAGTCTATATGTAATTGTCAACACAACTGACGAAATGTCTATCGTCTCTGATAGGTTGCTTACACACACAGTAACCTCCGACCAGCGTCCGTTACTCACGCACTCACTCTTACGTTCCCCCTATCTCGGTCTTTCGGGTGATCAATGGTACCTCATGACCCCCTTCACACTATTTGACAATTACTCTGGGTGTCCGATACACCCGAACCACTTAAGCTCTCCTTGAACTTAAGATTTCCACCGGTTGCGCGCGCTCACAACCTGTTCCACAGTCACTCTACAGACATTCAACTCCGCCAGACATTACAACATAGATACAATACAAAAACACCGCAATCTAACACGCATGACCCTTTATACTCACTCTCGACCGATACTGCTGCTTTTTCTGTCTCACGTCATCCGGATCTTCTTCGGCGGGCGGTTCTTCCGATCATCGATTTCTAGGGGCCTTGGGGTAAGCTAACCTGGCCTAGGTCACCGTCCTCAAGAAGGCAACCATCCTCTATAGCTACCAACTGGAAGGGCGAGATTTTGATCGATACCTTATCACTATTGATCCAAACCTCGATCTGGTCGACTGAACCTTTGTTGCCTGTCTTTGAGGAAGAAAGTGCCTCTCCTATCAAGTTAGTTCACCCAATAAAGGACCCCGCTCCAAAAGATCACAAACAACTTCTAGCTTTCAAAAGTTTATTGTAAGGATAAGATAAGTTGCAAATACAGGCATCTCAGAATGAGATTCACGAGATACACAGGTCCAACTACATACATGTGCTCTCTGAAAGCCCTCAGACGAGCAACGGAAATTACTAACACAAGTTCTAAGAATAATAAAGCTATCAACATTGACGCATATCTCTCCTTCATTTAAGTTGGAGGAAAACACACAGGTTAGGCTGTCCCTACCCTGCTCTAGATGGTATCCCTACTTAACCAAATCCCAACCTAACAAAGGTGTCAGCAGTGAATGACCCCCAAGGGAAGTCACTCACTCTAAGTCTCTTGGTGAAAACCTATAGTTCTCCAGTCATGACCCCTCTCTGCCTACCCATCCGCTCTCTAAAGGGTCCTCAGGTATCTGCTCTAACTCCACCCAGGGGTGCTGTCCCTAATACAAAACAGTCAACAACATTTGAGACGCCCCTCGTGAGACGCCTCTCACGTGGTGTAGCTTCTGGCTTTTTCCATGCTGCTTTGTATTGGGCCTCGTACGTTGGAGTTGACCTTGCTTCTCAGACTCTTCTCCGGCCCGCTGATACCCCTTAAACATTCCGGAACCCTCCTCCATGTCTGGGCCGTCTACTGAACAGACCTCTATTCATTCATTTATAATTGGATCCCCCCTTTTCCTTTACAGACAGATATCTGCAGCCAAGAACCCAACTCTCATAGACTTCCAAAAAGGCTTGCAACATTTCTCAGCCCAGACATGTACGTATAAATCAATGTTTAAAATAATTCAGGCCCACAGCATTTCTCATAATGATTATAGCATTCAACTTCTTCATTAATTAAAGCATGTTAATACTCTTATTCTATTATTCAGTAAACACATCTATAAATCATGGCTCATTAATGCAATGGCCAAAACATTATTTCAATCTATGTCGTGAAAAGAAACACTTTCTAGCTTTGGCCCTGAGGCCTACCACATTCTGCGTTTTACCACATGCCATCTTACATTTTAGCAGCTACACGACATGAATTCAGGAATAATCACATCTAATAAAATCATATAGTGTCACACATTTCTGTATTAGTTCCACTTCTACTTAAATCTCTACATTAGCTATACATTCAGAATATAATTTCAGATACTATTAGCACTCATGGCATTTCTCCTCATGATTTATGCTTACTACAGGTAAGTGTGATGCACTCATACATTTAGGTCAGTTTGCGCTCTCTCAATATCTAAGTTATATCACAGCTCTGTGAGCGACGGGCCATGCGGCGCACACCTCCACGTGATAAACAACGTAATGACATATGGCACATTCAAACGTACATGCCGTATTGTTAAGGCCACGTCATTCAATTAATAGTCCCACAACACTGTATCGATTTCAATCCCCAGAAGAGCACACAACATTTATTGTGCTACATATGTTGTCATTGAGATATCATACACAAATGAATGCAGTAGTGAGAATTAACGCGCCCCCATAAATAGTGCTGCATCACTGTATAAAATCAACCAGCACATTAGACACGCTGCACCCCTCTGCCACAAACAAATGCAGGGCCCTCCGCGCATTGACCAGTGGGCGTCACTACTCTGGGCGACGGGGGGGGGGGGGGGGGGGGGGAAGGACACTGTTTCCTTGAAACAAAAGTCAAAATACCGTTTTATGCACAGCCACTTCTATATTAGAATGATCAGTAACCAGTATTTACATAAACCTACCCATCCCATCTCTTCTACCTTTTGATAAGAGAGACCCTTTACAGCCACGCCCTCTGCAAGCACCCATACGCACATAGCGAGGGCAACTCCACAAGTGAACAGCCCCGCTCCTCCACCCACTCCAGCACTGGCCATATAGTTCTGGGCAGTCACATGAGCAACCCCGATCACTAGAAAGGACGACCGTCGCCACGCACCAGGAACTTGACGAAATTAGAACCACGATTGTATGTACGACCCTGAGCACTATATACAATACGTAGCACATGATAGCATACAATCACTGCATGGATGGGCCCACAGGCTGATAAAAATTATCAAGACCCCTTCACTATTGATCCGACATCGCTGCAAAACATGCCATACAAGAAATGGAAATACTGCCCCATAAGATGCCAAAACAACAATCACATCTCCATGCAGTTACACACCCATCCAACAACACACTTTCAATACGCAACGCTTGGCTGCCATTCAGTCACGACTGACGCCGCAGCTACAATAAGGGTGTGCTACCTGGAATCTGGAGCACTCAAAGGCTCGCACTCCACACTAGGAATTTGTGACCTATTCCTCACTTGCAGACACAGCCCTAAGAGCCATGACGAAAATACCATACCCAGATATTTGCACCCAAGCGCTGCAACCACACACATTAACACGGTATGCCATCACTGCTGTGGACGCCCTCTATTCGCGCCATTGCGCACCTATCAGTAGCGTGGGCGTGCCATACCAGCCGCGGCCCAGAGCCTGCACCATCCACCACCCGTCTGTTCCTTTTAAGGGCACTCGTCACACTGCTCCCGCTCTCTAATTTTGCTGATTGAGGACCGGCTCCCCGAATCTAACTGCCCCTGTTCCCCGCCGATGTTCGCAGAACGCCTCTGAAGAAATGGGCCCGGAAAGTGCAACCTGCCGCAGGTTGCCTCCATCCCGCAAAAACACGTGTAAAGGGAAAAACAGAGAAAACAAGTTATGGGCTCCTCAAGGGCCAAGACCCGTATTCTGGCTGAGGGGAAAGAGAGCTCCTGCTGAAAAAGAATTACAGCCTCCTAGAGGCCGGAAGGGCAGGCTGTGGCGCGCAGGAGTCAAAGAGGCAGACTCTCGCGCTCCACAGCCATTTAACCCCTCATCTGCCAGGCTCATCTAACCGGCCTGGCCTTTGTTCCCTCGTGACCCGGAAGTGACTCAATCACTTCCGGATCACCAGGGGACCCGGGGTACAATCCAGGTTGAGGCGCGCACGCCACGTCATGGAGACGCAATGGGGGCGCGCCCCACTAGCTAGTGCGGGTAGCGGGTGGGAGGCGCTGCGCCCCGCCATAACTGCGACAGGCTGATGTCGGCCCGCCTTTCCTTTCTTGCTGGTTCTCTCGCTTTTCCTATCAGGTCAGAGCTTTGGTGTTTGTTGCATTGTCCGTGCAGAGAATAGCTAAACAAAAGGAGAGGTAGGGAGCATAGAGTGACACTCTTAAACCCCGGTAGTAACAAATAAACAACAAAAGAGTGTCCAATGCTATGAATTTAAGCAAGACCACAAAAGGGAGCACGAAAACGGCTTCAATTAAGACGCCCTTGCAAACTACGTTACGTTGGCATGACGAGCAGAAGGGTGAAACAGAGAATCTGCGAGCACCGGTCAAACATAAGATGCAAAAAAGCGACAACCAAATTGAGCAGACACTTTCTCGAACTCAACCACACCACAAATGATATGCAATGGACTATCATTGAACACCTGGACAGCGGCCATAATATCAATAACCGCCTTTTTGAGAAAGAACAGCGATGGGTTTATAGACTCGGGACCCATCTGCTTGGGCTCAATGACGATATCCCATGGAATTCTGTGACAAAATGAGCAAAATAGTGAGATGAGTTAAGTAGATTGGTGTCAGACAGCCAGAAAAATGATAACTGCTGTAAGTATAGCAGTTTTAATCCCTTCCTTATTTTGCTATATGTAATCTAAAGTAACACGAGGTTCCCCCCCCTCACTACCAGCATTTAATTAACACTCGCCATGTCTACCCTAGCGGATGTTTATAAAGAAATGCCTTTCATCAACCACTTCGATACCAATGCCGACGGTTGTTTATATTACTGACAACATTCGCGAATCGGCATCAGCAAAGAATTACCGTAGCAACTGATAACAACGTTGCACTTCCTGATCAGGTGACCATGACGGCAGATGACGTTGGCCCTTTGGATTGGCCCACACGGTGGCAGTGATGGCCTTCGACCACGCCCACCCGGAAGTTGTTTTCCGGCAACTCTCCATTTTAACGCTCTCCCGGCCCAGCGCCCACATCTTCGGGGTCCGGTCGAGAGAAGACACAGGTACCGAGCGGGTGCCGAACGTCGAGGGCGTGAGTAGAGACCACACTCGTGTTTACGCTCTGTTCATTGAGCTAAGTATTCTTAAAACGCTACACGATTGACTGTATTGTTATTTTCCTCTGTTTTGACAAAATCGCAGGGTGTGCCAATTACGTTCCCAGCCCCCTCCTGAGACACATGGTGCGAATTTACCACACCAGAAAAGTGAGATATGTATACATTGAAAACTTTTAATTTGTTAGCACGGTTGTGCCTGCATTTTACCCATTGTGTAGTATCTGTAAGCCCGGGGACTACGGTGGTGATAACAATACCGGTATTCTCATCACATTTGTCTCCTGAATCAGGCGTTGGAGCACTAGCGATGTACAGTGTCCAGCATCATCACTGAATGTATGTCTTGTCCTATCTGTATGTCTTGTCCTTTCTATTCACAGGTGCAGAAACGCTCAAATCGGAAGCCTCCTAAACCAGGAGTTATTAGGTAGAACGATTTTTTCTTCCTAATATTTTTGCACTTTTTTCACCATTTTGTTAATTTTCACTTTCACGTCCCTAGGTTGGGGTGGGCCTTAGCGCGTCCATTTCCACCAGGGTTTATTTCACCCAAGTCCTGATGAATGCCAGGTAAAATCACACCGTTTCATGGCTGAAACATGTCGACTGATACTTAAGAAATTCCCACTCCAATAATTGTGGACGTAATTTCCAGACACATAATTTTAAGTCTCTCCTTAGTGATCATTCCAATAAAGTTACACTACGGACTGTTTTTAACCATTCAACACTCACTAGTTATTCCTTTTTTTGCACAACACTGCCTGAACTCACTAACCCGCTCCGCAGTAGATCTGGCGTTGCAGCACACCAAAGAGACACTCGGTCTCTTTGGTGGGCCCAATGATGAAGCATGTCATCACTAGGTGGTGAGTGAGGGCTTTCTATAAACTACTTTAACGTCTTAATTGAAGCCGTGTTCGTGCTCCCCTTTTGTGGTCTTGCTTAAATTCATAGCATTGGACACTCTTTTGTTGTTTATTCGTGCAGAGAATAACCAGTAGTGTCTCACTCTGGCCTTAAGTTGTGTTTCAAAAGCATCAAGGCAGAAGTATAATTGTGACTCAAGGCCGAGACGTTGCACTGCAAAGAAGTTCCTTTTCCTCTTCTTAACGCCAATAGAAGGGTGGTCTAGGTTCATGTTCACACAGTAATCACCTAACTCCCTAAAGAGTTCTAATCCTGTGTAGTACCCCAGGGTTCCAGCTTGTCCCCCCATCATCTTCAGTTTCAAAATGGAGCACCTTGGACCACAACTCACTAAAAAAGTTCACTCAAAGCATCAAAATTCCCAAGTACGCTGAGGACGGGTACCCCGCCTATATGGCTGACAATCTCCAGAGGCTCAGTCTCACCTGCAGCCAGGACCCAAAAGGCTAGAGACGAAGAAATTAAAAAACAGAATGAACAGGGCAACAGGCCATCTCCATGTATGCTCCCAGGATCTTGACTGACATCCTCATACCCATCTGGAAGGCCCGACCGTCTTCAAATTTAGGGAAGAGCTGAAGACACTGTTCTTCTATAAACCCTGATTCACGATGAAGTAGTGATCTCCCCCGCTCTCATTACCCAGTTTCTCCTCCAATCACTCAATGAATATATTTAGGACATACAAATACACAACTACATAGCTATGTACTCCAGGCCAGTGAACTTAAGCTGGAAAGGAACAGGTGTTCTGTTCACTCAGAAAGAATGAGCAATAAAGATGGCATTAAATCTTGTTTTTAGCTTGACACATTAGCTGGCTCTTCAAGGAAAGAGGTCAAATGTCAGTTTGTCTTTTTACTAATTGCTGTGTGGAAAAGTGAGTTTATTTTTTCTTTCTCTTACTACAGTTTGTAGTTTTTGTCAGGTGAGCTGTCTGAAGATGTCAGTTTGTTTTCTCTATCATATACAATTTGAATAAATAGCCTGTAAATGAATATTACAAATATTTCAAAATATATCAGGAATTACGAAATCATATTTGTTTTGTAATTAAGAAGTGTGATGCAGAGTTAAATGGGAGCAAAACAAATCAGAAAACGTTACTTGGTGATGTGCAATTGACGCATATTTGAAGAAACTCCATTTCTGAACATTATTGTTTGTATGTACTCTATATAGTTTTATCAGTAAAAACGCAAGTCAGTGGGAAATTATGTAGTCATTTCCATGTAAAATCTACTGATTGCAAATGACAGAGCGGTACCCCTTCATGATTTAATTATGTATTTATTAAAAGTGATAGTTTTTAAACATGACATGACCCCAGACCTGATGACAATCCTGTTAATGAACTAAGAGGCAATTCAGGGGTCATGTGTATACTAAAAGTGGCTAGATTTGTATTATATGTGGATCATAAGTTTAGTCTATTAAATCAAACAAAAGTCGTTTTTGTACAGCAGACATGCTGAACTCACATATTTGAAGGTGCTTTCATATGTAATAATGAAGAAACTGAGGGCTCAATGAATTAAAATGTTTGCCAAGGATCACATCATTTGAAACCAGTTTATGGGTCAAGAGCATTACAATTAGGTCGAGCAGATTATTTAACTCACTAGATCTGCAGGTCTAGTAAAATGTTTATGATTTTTTTGAGGCCCGTATTCTGATAATAAACTTGTCTCCAATGAAAATAACACTTGACTAGCGTTACTATGCACTCGTTCATGGTTATATCCGTGGTACTTCAGGGATTACTTTATTACTTAAATAGCAAGAATAATCAATCAAGTACTACTGCAAGGCAATTTTTCACAAAAGTGAAGCAGGTAGAGGATGCAAATAACACGTCGGTAGTGAATCGAGGCCTCCACACTATGGTGTGTAGATCAATGACACAAACCGTGCAACAGTCAAAACGTACTGTGCTTTTCAGGAGAGATCTTCTCCAATGGACAACTGATGCCTGTCGTATTTCTACTCTTTCTACTCTTTCCAGGACACCTTGCATCCAGCACATCCAAAGTATATTTATTGGGCTTAGAACATCAACCAGAACTCCTTTACTTTACTAAACAATTAAGAGCAGGAGAAACTTTACAAAAAATTGAAGAAGGTGCATGTTGCCTCAATGCAGACTCTGTAAACTCATTCACCGTACAGAATGTATCAACTGTCTGATACAGGCTTCACCCCAAAGCCAAATCTCTAGAATTTTACACTGATGCCAAGTTAAACTACAGAAAGCATTGATATGCCAATAGGCCTAGCTTCAATGTGGAACCAGATGCAAACTGGCATCCAAGCACATTAAAGTAAGACCTATTGGCTTTGCTAATTCACATCCGCTTTCAACAGATGGGTTATTTAGCTGCTAGTACTCCAAGAATGTAAGAGTAAATCTGCATAGATTGTGTGTATGCAGACATCATGCTCGGAGCCATAGATAGGTAGAAGCACAGTCCTTATGAAACTTGGGGTGTACAAAAAAGCACCTATCCTGCACAGAGTACTTTAAGCCCTCTACGCATCATATCTGCACACTCACAGTCCTCTACAAAGTCACCCTGACATTCTGGGAAGCCAATGAAAAAAGCATCTTCGCTATTTGTGTATGTCAAAATAATAAAATAAAAAAGTAAAAGCCTATCTAGTTTGGCTGCTTCACGATGAACACCTGTTGTTATGTGCCTCGGGGAGAGGAGTTGGCCTAACGGCTAGGGCGCTCGACCTCGGACCTGGGGATCTGGGTTCGAGTCTCAGTAACGACGCCAAAACCTCCTGTGATTCTGGGCAAATCACTTAATCTCCCCGTGCCTAAAATGAAAGTGTGTCCTCATGTAACGTAACTGGAAAATATGTAAGGCGCTCTGATACCTGATTCGGTTCGGGTCTAGTTCGCGCTATATAAAACTCTGCAAAAAAAAAAAAAGTTTCTATTAGTAATGATGCTAGCAGCGCGCGGCCCTATCAGTGCACTTGGGCTAGGGGAGAGAAGGGGCTGGAGCGAGTTCCCAATGACGGAAGAGCACGAGCTGGCTATGAGCTCAAGTGAGTAGAGAGGAGTGCGCTCTGCAGCAAAGCTGGCAGCAAGCTCCAGTTTTGGCTACATTGAGCGAAGAAGAGGAGGGTGCAGGAGGGGAAAGAAACTAGCATTTCCAATGCAATAGGTCTCGCATTTGCGAGGGTTTAAGCTAATCCCATTGTAAATGACAATGCCTTTTATTTATGTGTTTTAAAAAGCAACACATATATAAAAGGCAATGTTATTTCTAATGCCAATAGCTCTATCTCTCGCAAATGCGAGACCACTTTAATGGTGGCCGCACCTCTTTCTTAAGACGCTGCTTGCCGTATTAAGTGAGCAGCGCCTAAAGAAAGTGCGGCCAACATTAAAGTGAAAGCGCATATGGGGATCTTTCACCCAAAGCGGAAAAAAAAATATTAAGAAAGCCTCTGTAGCACGGCCGCTAAAGTGAAAGCGGCCAGCGCTGTAAATTAAATAATTTAATAAGTGAGGTCGCTAAAGTGAAAGAGGACTGCGCTGTAAATTAAATAATTGAATAAGCACGGATGCTATAGCTAAAGAGGACCACGCTGTAATTTAAATAAATACATTACAAATAATATAAAAGCGTGCAGCGTGCTGCGATGTCGTCGGTGGGTTAGGGGAATATCATTAAAGAAAATAGTGCTCACTTACTTCATAATGCGGACTGTGCAACACCACAAGTAAAAAGTCCAGTTGTTATGGGAGATTACAAATGCAGACAAGGTGGTAGCATGGAGGGACTACTAAGCCTATTCACAAATGAAAAGAAACGATTTCACAAGGACAGTCACAGCAGCCAAATGAAGAAATTGGTGGATCTTCTTTGCCGTAGCTCAATACAGCATGCCTCGCAGAGCTGCGCATGCACTGCCCAGGCTTGACCCAAATAAGGAAGCAGGGCAAAGCAAACTCAACACGGGAATAGGAGTAGGGCCTGGAGCATGAGCGAGGAGGAGGGAGCTGAAGAGAGGAGGAGGAGGACAGCTAAATGTGTCAAGGGAAAAGAAGGAGGGTTTTACTTCTCTGGTGAAGGGAGAAAAGAATGAGTTGGGGAGGACAGAATGGGTAAGAGCTACTACTGCTCACTCAAGTGATAAAGGTAAGATCAGTGAGAGGAGAAGAGGCGGGAGCAGTTTGGTGCTCCAGCTGTTGCCTGGGACTCCACGCTACTGAATAAGGCCCAAAGAAAATCATGGTGTTCGTGTGGGAATTGACTGCAGAATATGAAGGAAGTACTGTTTGTCTGTAAAGACAACCTGACCCCAAGATTGCTAGAAACCTGTAGCCTTGAGAACTGATGTTCATCTTGGGTTCAGGCTGCCTCAATCTGCAAAAGAACAGTTAATAATGCGGCTATATAAAGGCCAGGCTTAAACTCAAGGGCTAAAAATGCCACAGCAGTTGAAAACAAGTTTTTAAAAAGGAGTGCTGTAAGTATATTATACATATATGACAAATACCTAATAATGTGATAATTTTTTGTGTAATTTTTAGATGTAAAATGGTCTCTCATACACCACAGTGAGAACACTAGGTAGGAGACTGAATGGCCCACTAAACTACCAGTAGCATGGTGTGAAAAAGAGATACTCCTTTGGAGGGAGCCAAAGCCAGCTCTATGTAGATTTTCAACAACTGATAGCAATATGTTGAGCAGCCAGCCACCCAAGAGACCGACATTCACACACCAGCCCAACTGATTGACGGGCTCAGGAAACCTCAATGACACTGTCTACTTCTTGCAACAGCTATACAGACAGCAGAACCACCAACACACGGGTCATTTTCACACTAAACAACATCTGGCGAGCAACATCAATATCTTTGTGGACTATTCAATACTCACAGGAACAGCAGATACAGGAAAGGATAGGCAAGAGCAGGCGAGGAGACAAACCTTCTGCTGCTACACTCCTAATGCCAAGAATCCACGAACTACAGAGATTCAACAAGTTCCCCTAGTCCTGCTCTTCAAGAAGGAACTGAATACCCTCCTATACAAAAACACATTGCATCCACTTGTAACACGCGGATGAGGGGATGCAGCTATTAAACACTGTAGTACTTCTTGCATTTCTTCGCTCATCGCCTCATCTGCACTTCTTCCCTCTACTGCTGCCTTGTACAGCACTCTCATTGCAGTTAGATTCACACTATATACATCTTCATACAGGTTTTTTAAAAATGGAAAATGTCTCTATTTTCCCTCTTTTTGTCATGAATTGTAAAAGCAGAGCTTAATTTGAAGATTTCAGCTCCTAGCTGGTAACCATGCCTAATGTGGTTTGTATTTGGTTATGATCTGTAAGAGCAGAAACACTTTTTAGGTCCAGCATTAGCCAAAACCTTTTGTTTGTACTAAATATGTGGTAATATACTTATGTATAGGAGCTATTCAGCCCCCTCTCAGCATCCATTGGTCTTTTGTGTGTCATTCATATTCCGCTTCCTCCCACTAGAGCATATAGCATGGACAGTCTACTTAAGCCACTGGTTAACTTCAGTTTGATTGACTGCATCTTGCTCTCTCCCGGGAGCACATTCGCACACAACCGGCTTCCCTTCAGTGTCAGTGTTTTTACTTCATAATTACTTTAGTGCATTGTTTTGTTTTTTAAAGAGCCGGTGGAGCCCGATGCACTTTTTATCTTTATCAGAACCTATCTCCTGCCATTGCTGTTGCAAATTCCTTTTGGAGTGTTTTGTTTTTCTTGCTGCTGCTATTTCACAGGATATCAGATGGTGTTTGTTTTGAACAGTTTTGTAATAAGTTATCACCTTTTCCTTTTTATCTCTCTTTTCTTCTTTCTTTTGTATTTTTTCCTTCTTTCTTTATTCCCTTTCTATCCTTCCTTCTTTCTTTTTCGCTTTCCTTCTTTCTTCCTTTTTCATTCTTGCCTTCTTTCACTTTTTTCCTTCCTTATCCTTATCCCTTTTTCTTTCACAAGCACCGAGGAAGGCTTTCAAGAAAACCATTCAATATTCCATTATTCCCTGAACATTAGCCTTGTTCAGATGAAAGATTACAACTTTTTTATCCCAAGTACAGTCACAACTTAGTTTATCCCAAACTACCAGTAAATTAAGGAACAACACAAAAATGCTCCCATCAGACAGCCACAAGCGTTCTTCCAAGCACTGTGCTCCTCTCCGCCCATGCATACGAGTCCTACCTGCTGTGAGCATGCAGAAATTGTATGCTGAATTTTTCACTAAAATAGTGAAAAACTGCACAGTAAACAAGCATTTGCAATGCAATCGGTCTCGCCTTTGGGATCTTATATGTATTAAGTTATGCAGCACATTAGCCTGGGTGCTGAAGGGTTCTTTAACATGGAGGGAAAATAGGCACTAAACTCGGTGACACGCCAGGTATGGGACCACATGGAGAGTAATATTGCCTTTCAGCTGGAAATGGTATAGTCCAAAGCTCTGTTTTTAATGTAAAATCAGGGCCTTCGGTGGTCATATCACTTAAAATACAAGTTTTAAAAAATATATTATAGTCTACGGGTGCTCATGTAAGACAATTTGCATGGACTGGAATCTAGAGAATGCTGAAGTGATTCTGGTATTTTACTGACCTCTGCTGGTCGTTTTCTATCAAGAAAGTTAAATAGAGGCAGTTGCCAGAAATGTTTTAAAAATAAAGTCCCCAAGCAGAAAGCAATTCTGGTATTTTACTGACCTCTGCTGGTCGTTTTCTATTAAGACAGTTAAATAGAGGTACTTGAACAGAAAAAAGTCCCTAAGCGGAAGCAGACAAGTCCTAGGGCTGATCTCCAGAGCCCACAAATTACATAAACATATAAGTATATAAAGAATATACTAAAGTATATACAAGAGGCCAAGAATGCTCGACCTAAAAACCCAGTAAATCTGTGTGCAAGCAGTAATTCCCTATTTCGGGGAGAGAAAGTTTTAATGGCCAGAACTGGAAATGGAGATATCAGCTGGTAAATTTAATTCTGCCCCCCACTGGTGTCTCCGTTGCAAAGTCTGGCCCACTCAAATGAGAGCTTACGTCTGGTATGAGGGAAGTGCTACCAAAATGCGGCCTTCAGGAGACTTTGTTCTGCATCTGCCAGGTTTGGTTCATATAGTTCTTGCGTATGCTTAGTGATAGTTTATATCATATTACATCCCAGGTGTCCTTGTTCTTCCAAAAAGCTAGTATGGTCTTTAGAGCAATTTTCTATGCTATTTTGAAATTTACTGGCCATAACTTTTCTTTACTTTCATAGTTACCACGATGTTTAAATATTCATGTGTGGGTGTGGCAGAACTGTCCCCATTATTCAGCATTCACAAAAATTTAATTTTCAATAATTGGTTGAGGTCTAACCAAATAATTTTGGAGATTTTTCTGTGCACTTTATCTATTTAAAGGGCCCCCTGAGACATTATGACATGCTGGCTGGTGTTGATGATCCGAATAGTTTTATCCATTTTTATTCCATTTGTCAATAAGTAGAATTAAATGTGGATTGCCTTCCTATTCGATTTGTATGGCTCTAGTAACTACTCGCACAGATGTCCATGCTAAAGTGGAATATGATTTAAATGGGGGCGTTCCCATCTATTTTCCTCAAGAAACTGATATGTAAAAAATGTGTTATATCATTATATTTGAAAACTCTTTATCGAAACTAATTTCAGACCCAGTCAATCTTACCCTATGCCAACAGAATGGTGGAGAGAAAGCAAAATGCGTAAGGTTTTATACCAGAGCAAATGGGATCCAAGTAGGCTGATCATAAACTTGCAAAAATGCTACATCACATTCAAGTACCCTGTAATGACACCACAACACTGCCTGGTTCTGTGGCCTGTGGGTCATAGGGAGATCAGAATGGCCAAAATTTCAGAAAACAAGGGATTCTGCTTTTCCTCGAGCTGCAAGTGCCGCTTGTGACTGTGTCTAGCACACGTTCACTATATCACTCTCTAATGGTTCTGCAGGGGAGTTCAGCTGGTTGACAATGATGGTTGGAAAAGGTCCAAGAAAGCAGAATTAGGGTCCCCCTGCAACACCTGAGCAGGCAAATTGAAGGCCGAGTGGAAAGCTTTCCACTTACAAATTGATGCATTACCCCCAGATAGGACTACCCCCTACAATGAAAGAGATCTCATCTTGGTGAGAGTGTCATATTTTAATCAATTTACAGTGACCCAGGT
Organism: Lissotriton helveticus; assembly: GCF_964261635.1. Taxonomy (NCBI): domain Eukaryota; kingdom Metazoa; phylum Chordata; class Amphibia; order Caudata; family Salamandridae; genus Lissotriton; species Lissotriton helveticus. The sequence continues at coordinate 765,848,388 of NC_136059.1, forward strand.
ACTCACCTGTCACAGTTACAGTTGTCTAAGAGGCAAAAGGGGAGTTCTTCAAACCCTTAATGCTCACACCTTATACAAGACTTAAAGGTGTGAAGCCAGATGCCTAGCCTGAAAAGGAGGCCCATACAAAAAGGTAGCGAGGAAGCTGCTAAAGTATATTGATGCTGCACTGTGACTGAGTTGTGATATGGGATATTGAGACAGCAGTCAAAGCAGAAGGAGCCAGACCTGGAGACTGGGAAAAGGAAAGCAAAAGAATAGTTCTGTGGGCTGTCGACCAGGTTGAAGCGAAATATGAAGGAGGTGGGCCTTGAAGAGTTGGGAGAATTCCAAAAGATGTGCCATAATAAGTGCATTTAAGTTGGAAACGGGGATGGAGTTATCAGATAGTCAGAGGTGATGGTCCCCATTTTTAGTTTGAGGCGTAGGCATCCCCCATCTACATTCTCCTATGTGAATATACTCTAAATTATAGACTATGTGTTCCAAAACTGAATAGGGTAAGAAAGAACTCTACTTAATGAAACATGCACACAGGATCCCTCGAATGATTCCCAAAAATGTTTTCGGGGAGTGCCACAGTGATTGTTGTGATGACATAGTCTAAAACACACAACAAGCTTCTTCAAATTATATGTCAATAAAAAGGAGTTCCATTGTAGGACCACTGGGTACTTGTGCTCCCAATCCACATTCCAGAAACATTATGGAGAAAAAGGACCTTGCTAATGTAACTCTGTTAGAGGAAGCCTAGACAATGCTCACTTAATATCTGAGACTTAGAAGGGGGATGACAAAGCCTTTGTTCCATTATTCGTGAAGCAAACCACTAAGATTCAAGCTTAAGTTAAGGAAGTGCTCTCTATGGGTGTGAAAAAGCAAGGAGTGCGGGTTCAGTGGGACGAGACCATTAGGCCTTGGGATTACATTGCCAGAGTAGGCACCCCCACACACAAACTATGCTTAACCACATTGATTGCTTTGCTCTAACATCTACCTAATCCTGCAATATGGCCAAGTGAGCGACACAAGATTTGATCTGGAATGCAGCTAATTAAAAAAAAATACATTGGCAAAGCCAATTAATCTTGCTTTACTAATGTTGAACAATCAATGTGATCGGCTTTGCCAATGCCAATGCCTGACCACCCACGTTAAAAGTATAGAAAGCACTGAAAACGTTACTTTATATACTTTTAAGATGGCTATCACGTTACGGTATGTAACATGTGCTTCTGCAACAGTGTTACAAATGGGGGTCTATAGTTGGCAATGGTTTGCACCTTTGTCCAAGTGGGGACCCTTTTTCCTAGTCAGGGTAAGGGGGATACACTTTTAAAAGAACCCCTGCTCAACCCCTTGGTAGCTTGGCATGAGAAGACAGGTTACCTCAGAGGCAGTGTGTAAAGCATTTGTACATGCATACAGTAACTCAGTGAAAACACTACAAATAGGCACTACGCCAGTTTAAAAAAATAGCAAATCTTTATCTAAACCAACAAGACCAAAAATGACAAAAATCCAACATACCATACTGTAAAAATAGTTACATTGCATGATAACCTTTAAATTGCAGAAATATCCCCAAATCACAGTTCTTTTGAGTCGGTAGCTCTGTCTGGGGCTACCGCGATGCAGAAAACGACAGAATCTAACAGTTCCAGCCGACTGCGCCGTACGGTACAGCTGTAGCGTCGACAAACTCGTAGACAGTACCTTTCCTGTTGCGGCTGATCCCGTTGGTACAAATCGGTCAGGGCAACCGTTGCGGTTGCGATGCGAAGTGTAAGCGTTGCAGTGTGCAGTGCCCTCAAGGCACGGTGCAGGCAGCGGCTCGTTGGCGGTCGTCCAACGGCGTCGGTGAGACCAAGACTTACAATGCGGAGTGAAGCGGTGCTCGATGCAGTGTTGACAGGTCACGGTGCAGGCGACAGAGCCGGTCAGTGTTCGGGTTGGGCAGCGACGGTGTTGGTGACATCTGTGCTGAGTGAGGTGAGGCAGTGCAGTGCCCATAGGATGCGGTGCAAGCAACGGCTCAGTGACAGTTGCCCAGCGGCATCGATGAGACCAGGGATGCGGTGCGAAATGCGGCGGTGCCTTCAGGACATGGAACCACCGACGGACTCGATCACAGAGTCGGCTGCTCTTTTTTTCTGCAGCAACTGAAATCAGGGGTTCCAGAGACGGTGCCTAGAAGGATCGTGAAGTATTTGCTGTCCCTGTGACTTCTTGAACATAGGGCAAGCTCTACCTCAAGCCCTTGGAGATACCTTGTCAAGCAGGATACAAGGACAGTTCCTCTCCTTGGCAGAAACAGCTACTGCAGGCCAAAGCCAGACAGCACACAGCAAAGGAGCAGTCCTCCTCCTCCAGCTTCTTCCAGCTGTTCTCCTTGGCAGAGGTTCCTCTTGAAGTCCAAAAGTGATCTAAAGATGGTTCCCAACTTTTATATCTGTGCCTAGTCAAAACCAGTTTTGTCCTCTCTGATGCAGCTTCTCGGCCGGAGGTGGAGACAGCAGTGTATAAGGCAGACCAGGTCCATTCAGGCGCAAGGAAATCTCCCCCTACTCTAAATGCAGCCCAGTTCTATTCAGCCCACCCTGACTCATTCAGGAAAGGCAGGACACACATCATCCCCCACCCAGTGGCTGTCTGAGAGAATGCACATCGCTAGCCCTTGTCACACCAAAGCCAGACAGTCAATATACAAACCTAGCAGAGGCACAATGGATGGCTAAGCAAGAAAATACCCACTTTCTAAAAGTGCTATTTTCAAACCCAGAATATAAAAATCATCTTTCCTAAACTATGCATCTTTATATTCTGAGTCCAGGCATACTAAACTACATTTTTCTACCTTGTCCCAAGAGGAAGTTGTATTAATTAGATGTTATAAATAAACTCCTATTCTATCCTATGGGACAGATAGCCGTTCAATAGTGAAAAACGAAATACACTGTATTTCTCTATCAGGACATGTCACACACCTCATTACATGTCCTACCTTTCATCTACACTGCATACTGCCCCCGGGGGTACCTTGGGCCTACTATAGGCCTTACATGTAAGAAAAAGGAAGGTTAGGGACTGGCAAGTGGGTGCACTAGTCAGGTCGACATGACAGTTTAAAACTGCACACAGACACTGCATTGGCAGGTCTGAGATACCTTTTTAAGTCAATTGTGGACACACTAATACATAAACACATTTACAGGGAGAGCATACGCACTTTAGCACTGTTTAGCAGTGGTAAAGTGCCCAGAGTCATAAAACCAACAAAATGGGGTCAAAAACAGGTGGGCAAAAAGCAAAAGGTCTGGGGATAAACTCACTGGAAAAGCTAGATCTAACAACCACGATGCAGCCACCTTAAAAGTATAGAACACAACTGTTTTCCATACTTTTACATAGCCAGTAGCTTCTTCTAGCTGTGCCAGTGCTAGAGTAGTTTAAAAGCCTCAGAACCTGGCACAGCCAACAGAGCCTTTCTGCTATGGACAGTGAGAAGATTGGACAGTGCACCGGGACCGCATCCATGTAATCACAAACACTGCCATACGGTACCTGTAGCGCAGCTGAGGAGCCTCGAAAGGGAGGGTGGGCAGGGATAGACAGGTTGAAGAGACCATCTAGGGCTTCACCAAGGCTGCTATCCAGCAGCTGGTGCCCGCTAAGGAGCATCAGGAGGGCGGCATGGGGTGAAAGTAAAGAGCGTGAGAGCATTCTGAAAACCAAGACATAGAACTCCCGTGGAGAGTTAAACAAGTAATGGAATTAAAAAAAACAGAAAAAAATGTTCCACATGTCAGCAATTTCACTCGCAGAGAAAAGAATCGGCATCAAAAAGGGTTAATTGCATATGACCACACCCCCAAAGAGAAGAGGGATGCTTCTCATATTTATCTAGTATTGCGTCTAGCCAACACAGATTAATTCTCCTTGCCTTTTTGCATGAACCTCATTCCCCTGATGATAGCTTCCCGGGCAAGCAATTTAAACAGGCAGACTTGACTCCATTTCCATGCGATAATCATTCGTCTTAGTCAGATCTTCACCTTGTATTGCTCTGTAAATTCTATCAGACAGAAAGAGAAGCTTTCATTCTCCCAATGTTTAGGCGTTATAATCTTAGCCAATGCAGGGTGGCATTGTATTTTTAAAAATCCCTCCCAGATCCATTTGTCTGTTTTTCTGTAGCCACCTTTCTATGGTCATGCATGCGAAAGATAAAGTCGCAAGGTAGCCTGAGAAAGTAATCAATTAAGTTTCTGTAATTTCGAATATAACATATACAAAAGAGGCACCGGGCATCTTAATTACTAAAGTTTCACTATGATCTGGAAGTTTTATATGATGCATAATATTTGTTTGTAGTTTGTATAAAAGGTCTTTGTTATAAATTTGTGCTTTTTTGTTGAAATCTTTTTATTAGATTTTTCTCATATTACGCCCCCGAGGGGGGCAAGGCACAAGATCATTACACATTTTAACATAAGCAGAGGGTATCAAAACCAAACATAGATGTGCATATAGTGATTGTCATGCGTCAAGCAGCTGTAGCCTCGTTTGACTGCGCTATATCCAATGGGAACATGAACACCGTGAGGGGAATTTCGGGTGGAGAGTACAAGGGCCTACAGGTTCGTATTCCCTGAAATGTGTGTCCGTAGAGGCATAGGTGGGTGTCGTTCCCGCATGTGTTGTCTCTGGCCTGTAATCTCATGATCAACCCTGGTAAGGAGAAGAGAAAAGGAAACTTGTACCGGCCTCAGAACCGCTGGTTGGAAACAATGGGGAGGTCATGGGGGTTATACATTTGTGCTTTTATGACCACTAAACATTGATCGAATAGAGATTTTAGTAAAAGACTATATACCTTCAGCAAGCACCACTCAAGCTTCTCTACTAGTAGTGAGCTACTAGATGAAGGCTGTTTGAAAGGGGTTGCAGGGCAAGATGCAGATACCAGTATTCCCAAAATTGTACGTTGCATCACTTACCACAACTTGTCCCTGGTCACACAGGCAAAGGATCTTTCACAATCCTTTTTCTGGCATCTGGCCAATACATGAGACATGCACTTTTCAGATGTTTTCAAGCTCAGGCACTTGGTTGTTTTCGACTTGCATAAAAAAAGTGGAATGACTGCCAACATTTGATACAAGAATGCATGCTTCTTAATCCACGGAAGTGTACCAAGGCTCTGCACCGAACAGTGCGCTCAAAAACCTACCATTTCTACATCTAAATTAATAGACTGTTGTGATTTTGCTGTGGTGCTGGGCCATGATAATCTATTCAGCATGCAGTACCCAGGCTGAGACAAGGCTCTTCTTGTTAGGCATGCATAGCTCCACTATTCTATCAGCTTCTTTGACTGACTCTTAATAAGGGAATTTAAGATTAAGGTTTTGTGTGTGATTACTGCACCAATTAATAAATCAAGTTATATCAAAAGTTCTTATTAAAAGCACAGCATTATGTTCCATCAAGAAACCGGAGATTTGACCAGACCTAAAAATCTATTTCTCTTTTATTTCAGTAGAGCCAGATGGGAATGGGAGCTTTCTCAGAAGCAACTAATGGTTCTTTTAGTACTTTTTTCGTATTTACTCCATTGAGTATTATGAATAATGTCTGATCTTCCAAAGACTACTTAAGACATATCTGCTTCTTATGGAAGATCCCACTGGATATCTCTTTCTCATCACGAGTCTATTTTAATAGCATTGAAACAATGCTAAAAGGTCTCTTCACTGGATCTTGGCTCGAAGGAGTTTGGGGGGATGTTGAAAATACGTTTTACAACCATTCCTGTGATACTTGAACATGTATTTAAGGAAGAGAACACCCAGATTATCTGACAAACACTGTACAAGGATATGGATGCCCAACGGCTATAAAAGGGGACAGTGATTGAATATATTACCATGCTTGATGCTTAATTCTTTGAAAAATCAATAAAAACAAGTTTGACAGAAAGAAGTGTAAATTACTCCAAGGTGTATAGAACCCGGGACCTTCAATTTAGTGGAGACACGACTCAGATTTTGTCAATAGCTAAAAAGTAGTTATCTTAAAAGTGTAAATTACTCAAAAGTGTAAGTTAACTTCGCAAATCACCCCCTCCATCCTCCTGTTATTCACAATTTGAAAATGACTCCAAGTGTTGTGCAGAATGGCGTTGCCAGTTATGTTTATTCTATTGTGTTTCAAAGAAAATAAACTGCCACTGCATCTTCCACAGCAGATATGTGTTTGGCCGGTAATTTGATAGATGTTTCTTGACTAAATGAATAATAGTTTTGGCCATCAGTGCTTACGAATGGACTGGTGAGCTATTAATATACTTATATAAAACTCGATATTGTGTTGTGCTTTTTATGTCTTGAATTTTGATAGTTAATGTGAATAGAATCGTGTGGCATAGTTTGGGAGCAAGAAGAACAAATGAACAGAAGCAACATCGGAGAATCGAACTAGAAAGAGTATAAAAGAGAAGGCAAGAAACCCAAATAAAGACGAGCCCGAAAGCTACACATATAAAGAAAAGATAGAAGGAAACAAACCATAAGTTGGGAGTGCTGAGAGATAAAGGGCATGAATTTTGAGTGCCCAGAATTTAGTTCTAAGCACCTCGGACATACTATAGTATTGGTTATTATTCTTGTATATGATCATTATTTTTGGTTTGGTTATTATTCCTGTATATGATTATTGAATTTTGCTCCCCTTAAGTCATTATGCTCCATCGTCTAGCACATTCTTCGTTCACCCAGGTGTATAAATGATCTGTTAGATGTTCAACATTTGATTCAATGCCTTTTAGAGTCCCCATTTGACTCTTGTTTCACTTATTGTTTTGGGTACTGGTTATTATTCCTGTATATGATTATAGTATGTACTCCTCTTATCTCTCTATGCTCCATCGCACAGCCCATTCCTACTCATGCACTCAGGTTATATTGAGCTGTTATGTTTGTACTAGTTGGTTCAATGCCCATTAGATTCCCCATGTTAGACTAATGTTCTAATCTGTTACCTTTGCCTCAAATTGTAAAGCGCTCTGATATCCTTCTGGATCAAGTTTGCGCTATATAAAACTTTATAAATTAATAAACTTACAGTTGTTTTAACATAACACACATCCAGCTTTTTCCAGTTATAAAGCGTAGGAAAGTTGCATGGTAATGGTAAAATGACAGCAGTTACCGGCCGGAAACAGCACATATTGTCTGGAGAATAGTCAGTCACAAGTATTTATCTATAAATTGCCATCAAAGTAGCAGTATTTGCAGCAGCCACGTGGTGTAACCATGTGTCGGCCATGCAGAATGTGGCAATGAACACCTCTGCAGAAAGGAAGTTTAATCTGTGTCTCTGATAAGTGAGCATGTTTGCTTTATGTAAATTAGCTCGAAGAAGACAATTACATCCAGAGCACTTTGGAGGTACCAGGCTGTGGTAAAAGGATAAACGGCGACTTCAAAAGCATACTTCTGCAAAATGAAGTTATGGGCTTTTTTTAAAAAAACGTGATTTTTACACTGCATAGAAAAACTCAGCCTTTGGTCCAGCCTGTATCATTTACATGCAGTGACACAACTGGCAATGAGCAGATTATTTTAATGTGTTTTTAAGATTCAACTCATGCCCTCTGATCTTCTAATATGGTGCACACAAAACGATATCCTTTCATATAGCGGAGTAAAGTTCAACTATTACTCACCTCTATGGGCTGTCGATTGGCACAAAACTAAATTCGTGCAGGTGTTTTCAAGGGCAGTGCTACAGCTGTAAAACTCTTTCCACAAAGACCTTGCAAGTATAGAGAATCACTTTTGGTTTGGGTAAAGTAATTAAAACTCTAATATTCAATAACCTTTTCCAGGGAAATCCTGCTTAACACTACTCCTGCCTTGCTACTCTCCTTCCAATTCCCTCCCCAGCCTTGTTTTAAGAAAAAAGCTTTGCATTTCATCACCGCAAATGCCTAATGTTATGTATCCAAACTCTCTTTCCTTTCTCCATCTCTAGTTCTTTTACATCCCCTTCTTGGGCACACTTCATTTATTTCACAGTTGTTTCTCACAATAAGGGTAAAGAGAATTTATGTTTTTGGTAGTTATGACGTAAAGCGTGTACATAAATACTGTATCTTGCTCATAGATGTGCTACATAAAAATACTAAATAGAGTGGCTGTGGCCTCACAGGCTTTCCTTAATGTTTCACAAACGTGGTTTTAATTACGCTGAAAATGGCCTAGCCCTGCCACTGGGACAAGCCTGACCCATCAAGTCAACCATGACCTCTAGCAGACCCTTGGAGAAGGTTGAGGCTGTAAGAAGGTAAACGCCATACATTATGTAAAAATTAAGGGCAAGGTGCCAATAGTTGGTACTGTTGGAAAGTGGTTTATTAATAGGTATAAGCAGGTAATTACCACAAGTAATAAGGCCACAACACAATAAAAGGTTCAGCCAAGGTCCCAATAAATGATTCTCTTGCTCAACCCTTGGTAGCTGGCAATGAGCAGGCAGGCTTAACTAAGGAGAAAGACGTGCAAAGCATTTAAAAACACCGATACATTGAATAAGTAAGACACACTACACAATAAAAATTCAACACCAATTTATAAAAATAGGTTATATTGTTATTAACAAAATGTTACCAAAACAACAAAAATCCAATGGTGGGAACCCCGAGAAATTAATTTTTAAATACTAAATGCTTTCTAGTGCTTAAAAGCCCAAAGCGCCACTTTCGGACATCTGGTCGCGCTTGGACGGGACAAAGACAAAGCATGAGGCCAACTGCAATGGAGCCCTGGTCGGATACACTAAGTGGGAGGCCTCGATCAAATATTTACCTTTGCCCTTAGTCATTTTTCTGGAGATTTTTCTCCTGACGTCAAGCGAGGCTCCTCGTCAGGACGGGTATCGAGTCGACGATGTTAGCTTGGTTCAGCGTGAGGCCTCAGTGAAATCCTGGAAATCTTGAGTTTCGGAGCTTCCAGCGGGACAAACCTGAAATCCAGGCCGGGTCGTGGTTTGACAACAGTTTCTTGACTCTCGTTGACAGCTCGGTCACCTTATGGAGCTTTTTGACAGAAAGTCTCCAAATTTCTGGATCTCCTTCTAGAAGGCCCTATGGGATTCCAAATTATCCGACACAAATCCAAGAGTCGAGAAGCTCTGAGATGATTCTTGGTATGTTGGGACTACGTTTTCCAAAATGCACCTGGCCGGTCCTTAAAAGTCCACTAGACACACTCTAGATGGGTCCTTCTTGGTGGAGATGGTTCAGGTGGAGATCTGTTAACCTGTTGCTTTCAGGGAGTCCACTCCTTAATCCTTGTGAAGCCAGACAGTGTCCTTGGGGCTGCAGTTCCAGATTGTGCAGAAGGTGCAGTCCTACAGGGTGTAATCCTTTGGATGAAAATCAGGGTTGAAGCAGGACAGTCCTCCTTGTTTCAGGCAGGGATCTGAGTTGCTGGGCAACACTCCCATGTTTATTCACAGTTCCTGGGAATCAAGCAGGGGATACCCCTGACCAATGGGATGTAGGGTGGCATCCAAGTGTATAACCACTTCTTCCAAAGTGTGGCATATTCTTGACCCAGCAAGCACTTTTCTTCCAAAATCCAAATTGAAGAAACTCTCTCCTGGAGGGTTAGATATGTCTAAGCCAACACACTGGTGTTGCGAAGTTTTCCTAACACTCCCCTTCCATCTCCTTCATTAATTTAATGAAGCTCCCATCTGGCTAGGGTGCAGGATGTGGGAGTGAGCCTGTGCTGCCCTTCTGTCATTCCCTCTTTGAAGACCAGTTTGGCTACTCCACCCCCATCAAACCTGTTGCTCTCCAGCTTGCAGTTCTCCTCCCACTTGATATTCTTTGACTCTAGTCAGGCCATTTCATAACTCATTAAGACAGCTTGGCTGATCCTAACAGAGGCTGACAAATCAGAGCAGGGCTGCAGAAAGGCTGGATTCAGGCTTACATAAAATCAAGTTTTGTAACTTATTTTCTGTTATACCTATAATTAATCTAACAGTGGCAAGTTGTTGGATTGATTCTAACTTTTAAGTATATTTTTATCTCCTTTCTTTCAATAGTTTTACTTTAATAAAGTAGTCCAACGTTAGTCTATGGAGCCAATGAGCTGCAATGGGAAACAAGCATTGGAAATGCAATAGGTCTCGCATCATTAGAGTTAGTGCTTTTAGAATTGTTTATGGGTTTTTTGTGAAAATCTTTAGCATTTTTGTTTCCTGTAGCCAATGCTAAAGAATTACAAATAAAAAAAGCCATAAACATTTCTAAAAGCTCTAACTCAAATGCTGCGAGACCTATTGCACTGTCGGCTGGGGTTTTTTGATGGTGCTGTGCTGGGAGAGAGAGTGGGGAGGGGTTGGAGAAGGGAGGGGGCGAGACCTTCCCTGCATCCCATGGGGGATGCAGGGAAGCTAATTTCTGTTTGCTGAACTGTGTTGTCACGGGGAGCGCTTGGAGGGAGGATCAGAAGGCAGGATAGAGGGAGCTGATTGGGTTTAGACTGAGGCAAAAAAGCGGGAGGGGGAGCGGTGGGCAGTAATTTAGGCAGCTAAAGAAGAGATAGCGAGGGGTCTGGTTAAAGGGTGAATGGGGGGGCGAGGCCATGTAAATGAAGGAATTTTTTCCAGATAAGGAGAACAGGGTGGGTGAGGACTATAATCCAGTAGGCGGTCCCTCACATCGGATCTGTGCGTTACGGGGTTGGCACCATTCCGACAATACACAGACTAATTTAATGTTACAAACATAAGGAGAATACAGTTTAAGAAATGCACATAGCAGCCAAGGTTTTGGTTTGCTAAGTGTGTCATTTTCAGTGGGGTGAGTGACGTGTTAGCCGCTGTGAGTGCCGCTGTCCGGCGGCAGGGGTTGGGTAGTGGGTAGTGAAGTGGGTTTGTGAAGCGCTCTGACACCTTCGGGTAAAGTCTGCGCTATATAAACAAGTTGTGAGGAGCCTGGAAATAATTAAAAAAGTTCTGTCGCACGGCCTGAAAGATGGGAGGAAGGTGATGCGGGAGAGACATATAGAGACAGCAAGACATAGAGAGAATGAGCGGCAGACACAAATAGAAAGAATATGAGAAAGGGTCAGAGAGGGGTGAGCTGCAGTGGTGTCAGGCGGCAATAGGTCCATTGCATCTGTGTGCCATAGATATAAAAAAAGAGGCATTATCTTCACCAAGCTAACATACTGTGATTGCTGAAAAGAAGCATAAACAACCAGATGACAAGGCTGGAATGTTTAGTACTAATGCTTTACAAATCTGCTTAAAGCCACGGCTTTAGGAAAGCCTATTTACTTCCATGTTTTATAGAGCACGCCGGGCAGCCCGTCTCTGGGGCAGACAGACCTGGATTTACATACGTGGAAACATACGGGAACTTCGATCCCGAATTTGCTAGCGGAGAGGAAGCAATTTTATTGGGTCGTGCCAAATATGGAGAATGAAATTCACCGGAGCTATAACTGCCGGCCGAACCTGGGGACTGCAGAGCACGGTATTCTTAGTTCACGTGTTCATGTTTTTGGAAAAATAACGCATCTATTTGAATTTTGGAGCCGGGAGATGCGCAAGTTGAAAGAAGTGGTTTCCCATGAGGTTACACATTTTCTGAGCGCTGTGCAGCAAAACATAATTTTAAATGTTTTTGTTTAAAGCTTGTATTTCCTGGCGAGACAGATCAGTGTTGCCCCTCATTTAAGTGGCCTGTTGCTAACTGGGGAAAGGTTTTCAAAACCAGCATGCGCAACACCCCTCAGTGCGAGGTCAGGGTGTATCCCAGATGGGAGGTTTAAAAAACAAGCAGAAACACGAGAGACGGCCTGCGGCCTTCAAAGTGAAGTGGACACGGCGGGAGGGGGCGGAGCGGGGAGAGCGGCATGTGGGTGTGAAGAAGCCGGGGCCTTTGAAGTGAAGCTAAGCTTCACTTCAAAAGGTGTCGGAGGAATGCGGCTGAGGGAACAGACGGCGATTGCGGCTGAGGGAACTGATGTGCACGCGCTTTTAAGCTCAATGCACATGCGCATTGAGCTTAAAAGTCACGGGCACTGCAAGGAATCGCCACGATTCCTTGCAACTTGGTTAAAGACTGTTTAAGCCGGAATAGGCTTGCAAGCTCGATGCGCATGCGCATCGACAGGCGAGACCTAAAAATGGAATTAGCAGTTTTTCCATCATCACGGCTTATAAAGCATATTTTATAATGCTCCTGCTTATAGTTACAAGGCACTCTACCCCGGGGGCACCTAGGGCAGAGCTTAGGGATGACCTACATGTAGAAATAAGGTAGTTTGAATACCTTTTGTTCCAAACTCGAATTTGAATATTATTGTAATGTAGAGGCAGCCTGAAAGGCAGGGCTGCCTTTAAAATGACACCAGGTAGCACAGTAGTGCACACGTAGGTGCATTAAGTCTACTGGGCCTCTAGACCCACATGCCCTATTATATACTAGTGACTTACAGCTAGGATGTCAGCACTAATTGTAATTAAACCTAATTACCATATACCTTATAATCAGAGCACTGGACCTGGTAAGCAGAGTCAGGGGCATAGTCAGAGTCAATTACCACCAGTATCAATCAATAAATGGGGGTTATCATGGCAAAAAGGAAGACTTCCATTACGTGTTTGCACCAGATCTTGACTTACCCATCATAGACACTACAAGGGATAACCTTCCCATCACAATTTCTTTGCTGAAGGATTTGTAAAAAGTGAGGGCAGTGCCAAATGAAAAGAGTTAGTGTGATAGGGGAGCAGGAGAGAGAAGGGTGAGTGTAATGGGGGGATGGAAGGGGGAAGCACAGCAAGACAGACACATTGTTTTATATTTTGCCCTGATGTCCCTCTGACCAGCAAAATGTGTTGAATCTTTAACTTTACTATACTTTTATTTGATTTGGTTTAAATCATAAAAGAGCGGCTTACCGTTAAAACACATAAAATCCATAACCAAGATACAAATTAATTAGTGAGTTCTCGTTAAAATATATGATAAAACTTTTTTCTCTAAAAACAGGGTACAACTGGTTACTTCGGTCTTGTAATAGTGAGACAGGCAATCAGGCTACATTGATCTTATGTGAGCTACAGGCTAATTAACTACAATTTGTCACTTTGCCTGTTTAGCCGATTCATATTCTCTGACTCTCTTTTCTAGTTCGTTAGCAGCTAGAGTCAAAAACTGTACTGCTTTGCATGCCAATTGTACTGTTGAGCCTCCCAAACATTTTATTACGGCAGATCTACAGGTCCTTATTTGTTGTCTTATTATTGGCCGTAAAAGTTCTTTCCGTGTGGTTAGTAGTGCCGGACAAATGCAAAGCAGGTGGAGCAAGGATTCGTCTCCTTGTCCGCAGAGGCGGCAGTCCATTGATGGCCAAGTGTGTTTCCATTTTGGGGTTAGATCTTTGGTTGAATAAACTCCCAGTCTCAGTAATGTCAGTTGCTGCTTCATACGAATTGCAAAATGTTCTGACAAATATGGTTGAGGCTTTAACTTTTTGTATGTCGGCAGCACAATCCATGCATTGGTTTTCGTAGACAGTATGGCTTTATCTTTTTCTTGAGATATTTGATTGGTCATTACATTGACCATTCATTTGAATTCTTGGTAGGATAACGTTGTGTACCAAGCTTCCTCTAGGTTTAAATCCTCCATAGATTGCTTTTAAAATGTGTTGAATCTTCCCTCCATACGTTTTACTTTGCTCTAGCTATATGGTCTGTAGGAGCAAAACAGATGTGAGGAGCAGACACTAAGGGGCATGAGGGAACAGAAACACAATTATTCCAACTAATTACATCTTTAACTTTAACCCCTTGTGTGCTGTTGACGAGCTCAGCTCGTCATGAGGGACGGTTGAGCTGCTCTCATGACGAGCTGAGCTCGTCACAGCCGTTGGAACGTTCGCACGCGGGGATAATTACCCCGCTGTGCTGAACGTTCGAAAAACGGTCGTGGTGTGACGAGCTCAGCTCGTCACGAAGGCAGCTCCGCTGTGCCTCATGACGAGCCGAGATCGTCAAAAGCACAGCGGCGCCGCGCGCGGCCCCCCGCCCCCCCCCCCGCACAGCGGGGGGGAAACACCCCGCAGCCAAGGGGTTAATAGCATTTTTTCACCTTCAGCTGCCTTGTAGGGAAAGAGCCACAATTCTTGAGACTTTCAACACTCCATTTTACAAACGAATAATTGGCAGATTTAAAAGCTTTAAACAGATTAGACTGTGGTAACAGTTGTACAGAGTTCTATAATACTAGACTAACACAACTACTGACATCCTTAGATCACACAGTCTAACACCATAAACTGCATAGCTCTTCTTAATTTAAAAATGACATGTATAGAGCACTGGCCTCATCTTTTGACAATAAAAATCAAAACTCATTCATTATAGAGGCACCTTCTTAGGAAAATTAATTGGCATATTAAGCACATATAAAGAAAAAAACACCCACTCTTATGCGAAGATCAGTCACTCAATTGGACATGTAGAGCAACTGCAAATTCAATAAACCAAACAGATGCAGACATGAACTTTAATCTATTGGCAACCAAACCTGATACATCAAGATCCAGTACAGAATACATCATCAACTGGTTAGACTGATTCATCAATCTGATAAAACCATCGATGTGACTAGGATGAAGTCACTGCCAGAAACAACTTGGCAGGGCTGCGCAAGCGGGAAGCTCACGGATGCCAACATTTCTGCACTTACCAAAGAGATGCTATCAAATTAAAAAAAACATTTTAAGATCGTTAAATGTTACCACTGTTTAAGCAAAGTGGGAAACAATTAAAAAATATATACTTTCTAAATTATATATGGATGCTCTGTTTGTAGAATATTTTAATTCTTGGTCATTAACACATTGATGTGCTAACAGTTAAGCACGCCATGGACCCACGTTTGAAGTTGTGTGCCTGCTAAAATGCAGGTGCAACAAAAACGGAGAGACTCTCAGACAAGGGGACCTAAGAAATCTGGAAAAGAATGGGGAACACCAAAAAAAATATTAATTCTATAAACTTACATGTAGCAGTGACTTAAAGAGGAAAGCTGTGTTAAAAATACATTTATGGACAGCACATAGTCAGGCAAAGGTAGAACATAAATTATTAAATGACCAATCAAAGATAATTCCGACTAATAAAACTCTGTACTCAAAAACTGAATGGTACTGTGGCGCCCAATAGAAGTTATTTTAATTAACTCACTCATAGTCATTCTGTCATTCCGGGAAGGATTAAAGAGCAGGAGAACTATGTTGACATTTCAACAGAAGATCTACAAATATATAAAGCAGACAGTCAACTCAGTGAACTTTCTGACCATCCTGGATTTGTACCATTTCGAAAAGACATTTCGATAAACTGAACCAGATTTATAACCAAATAACATTTTGCTGGGTGCATCCTAGGAAGGGGAACAGAACCTGTTACCCTCTGGCTTAACCGAGTGATTCAAATTTATCTCACAGAAAACTCTTTGGGGTACGAGTTTTATGGCACCTGTCTCAGCTATGGCAGTGATGTCCTGCAGCGGTAAGGGAGCTTGAGTCCTCTCAAATGACCTGGGTGGTGCCTGTCAGAATCCTTCTAGTGCAGGGCGCATAACTCTTCTCTTTCTACCCTGAGGTCTATGTTTCCTGATCCGGATTCCAATGCTAACAGCCACCCTGGGGTTTTTGTCTTCTAGACTCCTTGTAACTGAACAAGCTCTGTCCTTATTGTGATTGTTCTTTCTTTTGTTCTTGAATCCAATGTCCATGTGTCGGTGTGTCTGTTGTTTCCTTGCAAATGTCATTCAGTGTAAAATCCCTTCTGTTCCCTTGTCCCTAACACCTACCCACCATAATCATCTTTGAGGTTCCCTTTATCCAGATCTCCCTACTACATGGCTCCCTGTCCCTGAAAATGTCTTGTCCTTGAGGCTCTACGCCCATGGAGTTCCCGGGATAGATCGATGGATTTAGACAGAATAGGAGGTAGACAGTCGGACCAACAAGTACTCATAAGTTCAAGGATTGATCCGTGCTGTATGCACTGAGTGAGTGATCAGGGAGCTGAGCAACACATTTCCCAGCCAAACATGGGAGCTAATTCTGAGGTATTTGGCAAATGAGTGGTGTTTCTGCTGCATGCTGCAAGAGTGGGGCAGTTTTGCAGTCCAAGTCGGGTAAGACCTAGCTCTCCTGCCTGCACTGAAAGAGAATAAAATTGGCTGGACAAGTGAACATCTTCCCGTCAGTGCCAAGTGAATAGCGGACATAAAGCTGGTGTTTAATTTTTAGTAATGACAGTGTCTGGGCCAAAGATATTTCTCACAAAGTCACCGTAATTAGCATTACTCACCGTCCCTGCCAACACTGCTGAATACTAAGTATCACACAATGGAAATGTGGCATTTTGACCATTTCACGTCACCTAACACTGTAAATATGACCCAGACCCGCTGCTATTATTTTTTTTTAAAGTATATCGAACACGTTGATGTGCTCTGTCTACAACAGGCAGACGTAAATAAGCACCAGCAAACGCCAGCAGAAATCATGCACCTCATTGAGCTCCTTTGCTTTGAACAGTGACAGTATAGTCTTAGGCTGGGTACCAGCCTATCCTAGGAGCTCTGCCTCGAAGCACAGCAGGGGGAAGCCACACTTGTTACTCTTTTTCATCAATTGCTACATTGGCCTGCGCCTCAAGCAGGCCTTTCTGCACCCTCACACTAATCTATATATCTATACTTAGAACCCAGATGAAACGAGAGAGAGCTAGGAAAGTGCCAGTCAGTCACTCAATTCCTTAAAGAGTCTGGGCTTCTGGCAGGACAGGCGCACCAGGGGTTATAGGCCTCTGTCCTGTTGGTAAGGGATGAAACTGATCCATGAGAAGGTAGTTGGACCTGTTGGACCTCGGCTCTCTCCTTGACCACATACTGCTGCCCCTCAAGTGAGTCAGCACATGTCTACGCCACGCAAGGCCCGTGCACGTGCTGCAACGTGTTAGTGCGTCCATAAACGGGCAGAGCCCTGCCCGTTTAACTTCACAAACTCTCGAGAACAAAACGCTGCCAGCAGCAGCAAGCTGACAATCTCAAGTGCTGGGTTCACACACAACTGTAAGCACGAGAAGGCAGGCGTGCACGCGTGTATAACTTGCCTCATGGTCACTGATATCATATAAAGCATGTCAACGCACAATGGTGTGCACCGTTGAGAGAGTCCATGGTTCTGGATCCCCGCCCGTGGCACTTTGGAATTGTGCTTTCACACACCAATAACAACTTTTCAGATTTGTCATCAATGCTTTATTTGTGCTCGGCTTGCCTACTTTCATTTAACACAAGTAGACATGGAACCGCTTGTAGAAGGGAAAAAGGAAAAAATCCCTTGGATAACAACTCAACCATACAAACTTGATTTAAAATAACTCATCATTCGCATATGTCAACCCACTCATTCAATGTATCAGCTCATTGCAGGATTAAGCCACATATATAAACGAAAAATACTCAACCACTAAATAAAAAGCATATGACATACATTTATTTTGCCTAATACAAAAACATCTCAAGATAAAAAACACACAACGAAATCCTATCCGTCGGTGCACAATGTTAAAAATTACAATACATAAAAATGTCATCAAACAATGCGCATGAAAATATAAAGAGAGTGAAAGAACAAAAGTTAGACCAGACAGTTTTGTCTTAACTGGCTACACATCCGTTTTGGTATTCTCGCAAGAACATGGGCTAGAGCATTCTGTACTTTGCCTCCCTTATTGACTATTATTTGCACCCTTTAGATAGATCGCTGGGTCCAGGATTTCGTTGTGTGTTTATTATCTTGAGAAGTTTTTGTATTAGACAAAATACATTTATGTCATATGCTTTTTATTTAGTGGTTGGGTATTTTTCCTTTATATATGTGGCTTAATCCTGCAATGAGCTAATACATTGAATGAGTGGGTTGACATATGCGAATGATGGGTTATTTTAAATCAAGTTTGTATGGTTAAGTTGTTATCCAAGGGATTTTTTCCTTTTTTCCACTGTACTAGTGCCCTAATCCCTTTTGGTTCAGAAGGGGCCCCTCTCTTTTATTTACCGCTTGTAGAGGACCTGCAGTGTAAAGCCGTTGATGCCAATAATGCGCCTGCCTCCCCTCAAATGTACATTACATTTTAATCCGCTAACGCATATGTTTTAGGTAATTGACCACTGTACTTCAATATTTATACATATAGTAAATTTAGATGCTTTTCGCATAATAAGTACTTTTAGAGTTTCCTCCAGTAGTATATGAATTTCCTTGACATATATTACAAAACCATAAAACTGGGGGTGTTGTGTTTAGAATTCTAATTTTAGTATGAATTGCGAAGCTATTTGTAATGGTTTTAATTAACTAAAGAATGAATTAAATCAATCTAAATACTAGTCCGTGTGATGTTTGACAATTGTCGCTATATTTTATAACACCATGAACACAAGAAGAGACATAATGCACAGAGACAGGTTTTTAGTTAATTTGGTGATAAGTTTTATTTCTGTAGTTTGTAAGATAATGTGTGCATTATACTGGGGTATTATATGGAAATATATGTACGATGGTAATGTTTTTTCTGTTTAGTAGATTCTGCATTTAATGTACAAATGCAGGATCGTACAATTTCACCCTGGGAAGAATATCAATGCATCAAATCCTGGGGAAGGTGTTTTTTTTAATTCTAGTCCACCGAAACATGTAAACTAAAGAGTTTTCGCATAATCCATTTAAGAACTGATCAATTGTACATGAAATATAAATCTTATTTTACAGTCACATGAAATAATGGATACGTTTTCTTCGAAAGATAATTTTGCAGATTGTTTTTTTTTTTAAATGTATTCCAGTGTATGAATGATGATATGATTTTATGTAATTGTATGTGTTTTAGGTTGGTGATTTTTGGGTAAAATATGATGAATTGATATAATTATAATAATAAATATATTTAGAATTATTGTTTTTTAATGAGGAATTGTTTTCGCAGTGTTCTGAGAATATATTACCCATGAGTTTATGTACGAATTGACTGACGTTGTGAAAGTGAGCATGGTTACCTAGGGGAAGTAGGTTTTTCCTGACTGTAAGCATGTGCTACACATCCTCATTAACTTAGATCACCAAAAAGAAGTTCTCTCCGCCCCTTCGTTATTGTTCGACTAGCAAAGGCATAAAGAGGGTTTTTACTGAAAGAACTATTTTAACCAACTCGAAATGTGCTCATGACACTTGGATCCACTGTCTTAATATAATGCTGCTGCGTCATACACTTTAAATTTCATCGGCCATTCTGGATGTTCTGGTGAGTAGGTACCATGTGCCAAGAAAAGCAATGGCGGTTGGCCAGGAGATTTTGACAGAAGCATGGGCAGTTAATTGCTAAACGTTTAATTAAAGATAGCATGTCTGTGCACAAACTCCCATCTAACGAGGCATGCCCACGTCAAAGCTTTGTGAGGTTCATTCAGCAACTGAAAGTTGCAATTGAAGCAAGAAGCGCTGTTTTTATTTTTAATCTGAGACAACATAAGATTGTAAGAAGAAATTTCCTGGTAGACGTTTTCAACAATCATTCCTTTATTAGAATTGACTCTGTTACTAATATGAGCCGGAAGTGAAACCAATGACGTCAGCATGTTTCCCCTCGGGTTCGTGAATGCGTCAGTGTTAAGCTGCTGTGCCGCGTGGTGTCACGCTTCCACAGAGCAGCACTGTCTTTCTTGCTAGAGATTACTAATAAGTGACCTTATGCAGCGCTGTTAGAGTGCTCGATCTAGCCGGATCCAACAGGTATTACTGCGACTGGCCTGGCCTCAAATTCAATATTCTGACTTTGTACCAGTGCAAGGGACACATTCAGCAGAGTCCATTGCGCCCAGAGCAGAGGCCTGCAGCCGATGAGTGAGGCCTCTTATTTTCTGTTCCCACTGGACCCAACTCGAATGTCTCACTTAAAGGGACATCAACATTCCCTTTGGTTTGAGTCTCATCCTGGCTAGGTGAATCCTACCGCCTTGATGCCAATGCCATGGAGGGAAAAAAACAGAGAGCCTGAAACTTCACACTTGTTTACACGATAAGCTACGGTTTGGACACAGGTTTTTGATTTTTCCAAACTTGTATGGAAGAG
Source organism: Lissotriton helveticus (assembly GCF_964261635.1). Taxonomy (NCBI): domain Eukaryota; kingdom Metazoa; phylum Chordata; class Amphibia; order Caudata; family Salamandridae; genus Lissotriton; species Lissotriton helveticus. Next base: position 765,868,638 of record NC_136059.1, read on the forward strand.
ATATGCTTGCACTGGACGAATATCAGATGCATCTGCCATGAATAACAATTAATATTACCCAAAAGAAACTTTTTAGCAACGTTAGAACAATGAAAAATCAAGAAAAATTGTGAGGTTCTCAACCCAAATCCATCAACTGGCTTGCATCTCCTTGTGAGGTTCTCAACCCAAATCCATCAACTGGCTTGCAGCTCCTTGTGAGGTTCTCAACCCAAATCCATCAACTGGCTTGCAGCTCCTTGATGCAGGTTCATAACTCATTAAGCTACATTACAAGGACAATAACTTTCAACCTGTAAATATCACAGGGGAGTCTGCAACAAAAAGGCCACTGGGCTATCACCATAAATACAAATGAGTGGCCTGCAGGTTATGCGCTGTACTGTGCAGTAGGCATATTAACCTGCTATGCTATTTTATGACGAGCCAAACCTGTGACTAGAGTACGCACTCTAGCAAGTGCCCCAACGACCAGTGTTATCGTACAGCTAGAATACATTGGAACGTGCTAGGTACATACCGATCTCTTCTGCAAGCGCTTCTACCACTTGAGATATTTTAAAACGCAGCCGGTTTGTGCCAATGAAATAAGCCGGAGTAAACTTACAACTTAATTTGCCATTTACAACCCTCCTCCTCCTATGTCCCATTTCTGCTGACACCCCAAAATGTTGGAATCTCGGAGTAATTTGTTTACATTTTCAGCACTGACCTGCTCCAGCAATTAGGAAGGATAATGGATGCATCCAATGGTTATTCTCCGTCGAGAACATTACAATAGTTTCGTGGCAGAGCACACACGGCCCTGCAGGGCAAGTGGAGTCAAATTCTTTAATATTCAAGCCACTGATCCATGTGGAGGTGTGATCAAAGACACTGAGAAGCGTCTGCTGTGAAGGCACCACGAGCCTTAACACCCTGGTCCTAAATAAATATGAAGTTTGCATTTCTTTTATTGAAGAGAATATCAAGTCTAACCGTGGTGGCTCTGAAACTGTCACAGAAGGACCCATCATTACTAGCATCCCTGGTACAGACATGTGCAATTACAGGACGGCTGAAGTCATTTGCTATAAAGAGTGGGTAAACATCCCGTGATAAACACAATAGGAACGGTTTAATACACACAAGTTCTAGTGATTTAGGGCTAAGTTTTATTATATTTGCATTATCGAAGTGTTGTAGGGCATAGTCAGTTTTAGCTGCAATACTGAGCAGCGATGACAATTTGTGGTGAAACTGAGAATTAGATGCGCTTCTGGTGAATGCCGGAAACATCGTAACGATTATGAAATACAAACATGCATAGTAATGCAAATCTGAATTAATTATGTATTACCAGGCCATGGACTGCAACCACACACACTGTGACAAGACAAGAGAAATAAATTAGTTTTCATAAAAGCTGCTGATGCTTGAAATGGACTCACAAAATGGGAACAGTGTCCTAACATGAATTTGTTTCTTAAGTATGTTACGGAGCTGCAAGCGGTACAAGAACAACGGGGGCGACACGGATATAATGAGACAAAGATGCAATAGTTACAATTTGATAAACACAAGGAATTCAGTGGCTGCTACGAAGAGATGTTAATATTATTTACTTGAGGAAACACCTGCGTTGCCCCTCTTGATACGGATGCAGAAATGCAGAAACATTGACAACGCTTGCTTTAACTTGCTACTACTACTGCATGTACAGGAAATGGGTAGAAATGAATTATATTCCACCGGCTGGAACCTGAGTGTCTTATGGTGAAGAAACAGAGCACCCGAAGAATTCACTGGGCGGCTGTAGGACTGAGGCTGAAGTGGTTGGCGGCCGCTCCACAGGGTTGCTGGCTCAGGGTTTCATTGAATTGTAGTTGTTAACGAACTGGATCCTTCCATCCAGTCATTAGTAGACAGGCAGTGTCTTGTAAGTGTGTCAAAACTAATTTAGTGTTAACGCTCGTCTCCTGCCAGAAATGGCCTCAAGAGAATCTAGGCCACATTAAAAGGCAGATCTCCCCAGCCACCAGTGTCCTCCTCTGGTGGAGAGTTCTGGTCGGCTTCTTCAGACCATCCAGCCAGTGTTCACCTCTGATGGAGAGTTCTGGTAAGCTTCTTCAGACCTCCCAGCCACCAGTGTCCTCCTCTGGTGGAGAGTTCTGGCCGACTTCTTCAGACCTCCCCAGCGACCAGTGTCCTCCTCTGGTGGAGAGTTCTGGCCGGCTTCTTCAGACCTCCCCAGCCACTAGTGTCCACCTCTGGTGGAGAGTTCTGGCAAGCTTCTTCAGACCTCCCAGCCACCAGTGTCCTCCTCTGGTGGAGAGTTCTGGCCGACTTCTTCAGACCTCCCCAGCCACCAGTGTCCTCCTCTGGTGGAGAGTTCTGGCCGACTTCTTCAGACCTCCCAGCCACCAGTGTCCTCCTCTGGTGGAGAGTTCTGGTCTGCTTCTTCAGACCTCCCCAGCCAGTGTCCCCCTCTAGTGGAGAGTTCTGGCCAGCTTCTTCAGACCTCCCAGCCACCAGTGTCCTCCTTTGGTGGAGAGTTCTGGCCGGCATCTTCAGACCTCCCCAGCCACCAGTGTTCTCCTCTGGTGAAGAATTCTGTCCGGCTTCTTCAGACCATCCAGCCAGTGTTCACCTCTGATGGAGAGTTCTGGCAAGCTTCTTCAGACCTCCCAGCCACCAGTGTCCTCCTTTGGTGGAGAGTTCTGGTCTGCTTCTTCAGACCTCCCCAGCCAGTGTCCCCCTCTAGTGGAGAGTTCTGGATGGCTCCTCCAGACCTCCCCAGCCACCAGTGTCCTCCTCTGGTGGAGAGTTCTGGCCGGCTTCTCCAGACCTTCCCATCCACTAGTGTCCTCCTCTGGTTAAGACTTCTGGCTGGCTTCTTCAGACTATCCAGCCAGTGTCCTCCTCTGATGGAGAGTTCTGGCCAGCTTCTTCAGGCCTCCCAGCCACCAGTGTCCTCCTTTGGTGGAGAGTTCTGGCCGGCATCTTCAGACCTCCCCAGCCACCAGTGTCCTCCTCTGGTCGAGAGTTCTGGCCGGCTTCTTCCGACCTCCCCAGCCACCGGTGTCCTCCTCTGGTGGAGAGTTCTGGCCAGCTTCTTCAGACCAGGGTCCTCCTCTAGTGGAGAGTTCTGGCCGGCTTCTCCAGACCTCCCCAGCCACCAGTGTCCTCCTCTGGAGAGAGTTCTGGCGGGCTTCTTCTGTGATTCATCAGCATTCTTGTGCCTTGGGCTTTGCTGCTTGCTCGACATATCTTCTCCACCACCAAGCCTCTGCCTCAGTGACGTCCCGGTACGTCATCCACTTTCTGTTGTTGTTCTCCTTCTCTTCCTGCCACTACTATGTGAACACCAGACTGGATGCACTATGTAATGTGCAGGTGAGGAACAAACAAAGGTAGGAATTAAGGGTATCAGTAAAATGAAATAGTACAAGCCCAACTATGACATATTGGTTAAAGTTAATTTGTTCATGCAGTTTGTTTGCCTCAACAGGAATTTCTCTTCCTTTGCTGAGAAGGCTCGAGGTCCTGCTAGACGATGAGTGGGCTATGAAGTCCTCTTCTCGGATTTGACGAAGTTCCTTGAACACCACTGTGCAAGTATCCCTATTTAACTTCTGCAAGGGGGGATTTTTATGACATTTAGCAAAGTACCTCAGAAACATTGAAATAAACTTTGTGCCCGTTAAGGCAAACCAGGTTGCGCATGGAAGCCAAAAACAGAACTCAATTCTCCTATAGTCGCTGTCTGATGGACCCCCTCAGACTTAGTCCCCATACTCTATTTCAGATGCAAAATCTTACTGCACACTTGGTTTACTCAAGTCTGGTAAACATGAAGTAACTTACGAGTACGGCACCTTTTACAGTAAGTAATTGTTGAGCAATGTCGATGTTTGTGGGTTAGCAAAGTAGCACGTATGATGACAGCAAAACTGCTAACTTCAGAGCTTGAACAGGCTGCATTTTCACAGCCATGAATTTTATTAACAGATTCGTTTTTGAGAGTTTTAACCAGCAAAAGCATACTAATACAATATACTAGAAAATTGATGCTTTCATTTTCAAGCTCCATACCTTCAGCATAATCCTAAAATGATCACCATATTATTTTTTATCAGTCTCCATGTAATTTTCAAACATAGCTTATCAATGCGCTCAGTGATGGTATGCTACAATAACAATTGTTCTTCCAGCAAGCTACAAAAACGTACATACGTCTTTATTATCTTGAGGGCAAGGAAGAAGCAGACACGTACTTTACTCACATCAGCTCTTGATTCAAAGAAGCCTTTCCAAGGTCCCCAAAGCAGTCAATGTTTCTTAAACAAAGCTCAGTTCAAGCCTCCCATAGATAAGTCTACCCTTTTCTCCCAACTGATGATTATTCTCTCCGCTCCTTTCAGACCCATTCATCTTCTGCTCCAATTTCTCCTAATTGACTATTTGTGTTGTTTGCTTTACTTCTATCTCTATATCTCTAAATATTAAAACAGTGAAAAAGATTAATCTCAACATTTTGTTATTTATTATTTGGTATGGCTTTATAAAGTTAATACATTAGTAGGTTGAACCATCATTCACATTAAAAAATGCTTTGCTAAGTGGTTCCCACAGGAGGTCAATCATTTATTGAACCAGATAGTTCTCCTTGCAATTTCAATTGAATCATTTATCAAATATGAGAAGCAGTCATATATGTGGAATACTTTGCTGCCAAATGTAGATTGTACAGATATTACTAAATTGTTTCATGTAAATGTAGAGGCACGAGGCTGAAGGATGAGTGCATTTAAAAGGGCAAGGAACGTCAATGTTACCTACTATTTCATCATAATGTACCCAGTAGGGGTGCATTGTCCCACAGTACATGTTGTCTCTGCTGCAGTCAGCCTGCCTCGTATGGAATACAGTTTTTCCTAAATCTCTTTTGTTGGCTCAAGACCTGCCTCAACCCTGATACAACATTGAATCATCTAATCCTACGGGATTGTGTTTTACTGGATAAGGCCACTAGTATTCAATGGTTGTTATATGTAAAGTCCATGCTCACTAAGTTGGGACGGCCAGATTTTTATCATAACCCGGATGGGATTAGAAAAGATGATGTGAAGTGGGTTAAGACCCAATTTCTTAATTTAAAGATGATATAACGGGAGGAACAGGAGCTCCAAAAACCTCTTGTTAGGGCCCATTACTTGATAAATACTTCTCCATTAATTGAGCCCTATTTAAAAATTGTGACCAACCACTTCCATCGGTGGCCCTTGACTAGGTTTCGATTGAATATGATTCACTTTGTATTGGGGGCTAGCATAGGGTGGTGTAAACCAGAAGACGCTGGCCCATGCAAGAGTGATAATTTCTCATCACAGGACACAGGAAAGTTTATAGTTCCACTACTGAAGGGAAAAGGATTTTTACAGGCTAGACCAGCACTACTCTATCTTCAATTATTAGATGAACCTTGGATCATGTTTGGTGTTGCTAGTTTTCTTGCTGCTGTTGTGCGTCTCAGGAAGAAAAGATCTTTTATACTTGGCATCATATGAATTGCTGATCTTTACATTTTTAATGAAAATGTTTTTATCTATTTTATATGGATTACTGATCTGATTTTGTTGTATTTTATTTAGTATCGCCCATATGTATATACTAAATGTTATTAGTTTTGTGTTGTTTTGTGTGTATGTACTTTGATGATTTTAATTAACCGAATAAAGTGTTTTTGACTGACTGACTGACTAAATATCTTTTACCATGAGCACTCTTCTGCTGCCAACCGGCAGTTTGCAGCACACAGGAATTTCTGACTTTCCTTCTGCCACCGACTGCCGTGCATGGTCTAATTTACACCCCAATTATAGAAAGATTGGGGGGCCATAAGTCAAGATCGATGCCTAGTCCTAGGGCGCCTAGTAGGGGTCGGTGTATCCTGAAGAAATATTTCGTTGAACATCACATCAGTGACAGTAACCTCACCAGATTTTAGTGGAAACAGCTGCCTGTACCTGGAGTCGAGCTGTGTATTTGGTGGAGAGACTGAACATGTTGAGGAGTAGCACTGAATCCCAGGTTGAGGGATGCACATCGGTGGGTCAACAGGTAAAATAAAAATGATTCCTTTATACTTACAACATGCTTCTTTACATCACAGACGCAAAGGCAATTGCAGATTGACTCTTCTATATATCATTAGGGTGTGTGAAAAATACTCCAGCTCCAATGTGAACTGGATAAAGTCTGCACTGCTCCCTCTAATTGCCGGGCACTAGAGCTTGCAGTTCAGATGCCCAATTAGGGTGGTGCAAGAGCGCTGGGTATCATGGAGTTTATACAAGCAGGAATTTCTCAGTCTCACCTTGTATGGGACACTGACCCGATGAAGAGAAGACCTGCGATATTGGAGGAAGTTGCCTGGTATCTCTTGGGATGTCAAGCCAGTAAGGGCTGGCAGGGGATAAGGATGGAGGGAGCCGGGGCAGCAAAGTAAAAAAATCAAACCAAAAATACCACTTACCTCTTTGCCAGCTGGGTCTCTCCTCACTTCTCCAGCAAGTCTGGAACAAGGAAGCACGCAGGCTTCCCATAGCCAATCACAACACTGCAATGTTGTATTTTGATTGGCTCTCCCAAGCCACACAATGCTTTAATGCAGCGTTGTGATTGGTCTGAGCAGTGTGGTGGATCGGAGCTCAGATGGGGACTAGGGGCATGGACTGTGTAATGCAGCCTAGTTGGGAACATGCAAAGTGTGCATGGCTGTTTGGCAGGCCCGAGATGGCCGACCAAGCTGTCAATCACACTTCTCCCCCTGTGCGCCCTAACCCAGCCCCAACTAAGTGAAAAATAAAATGATAATAACTAAGTTATTATCATTTTATTTTTTCCTACCCAAAGAGCAACGGGGCGACGCTCCTCTGCCTTAGCAGAGGAGCCGCCTCTCTGTGAAGCCCAGTATAAAATGATAACACTTCCTGGGCTCCTAAACCTACTTATATACAATATTGGGGGCCTAAGGAGTACTTTAAAAGCCTTGATGCAGAATTGTGTACTCTGATTTGGTAGAATTTCATTACAAACACTTTGCCAAGGTGTTTATGAGGAAGGTAAAGCTACTGTGCATCTCAGTTGGTGGCAAATGAGCAGGTCATCTTGCCAAAGCAGGAGCCTTGCCTTAGGGTAGATCACCATGCAATGGGTGCCTTGGGATATCATGAAGCTCTATATGGAGGTATACGGTCACAAGAGATAAATGAACGCATATTACCAGTGAAAATGTCTTGGCAGGTCACAGTTGTGAATCTTGGATAGAAAAAGGTCCCGCCAAAATGTACATACATGTGGGTGAATGATATCTTTAAAGAAACAACACAGTTAACTTGCTTTGTTGAAGGGCATGGATAGGTATAACCATGCTGGTGGATTTTTAGGGACAAAGTGCATTGCCATATTTTGAACAGCTGGAGTGAGACTACATGCTTGAGGAGACCTTGATGATTCCATATTTACAATCCAGGCACACTATTGGCATAACTGCCTCCCACTATTTACTGATGGATCAACAGACACAACTTGCTCACCTCCGCCGCCTGGGGAGGACCTCTTCCCCCCCCCCCCCCTCCCCAACTACACCACTGCTGGAAGGCCTCCTCTGCCGTGCCAAGCATAAAGACACTAATACATTGGTGGATTTAGCACTGGTGCTGGCAAAACGGGAAATAACTATGAAATGGAGGGCTCCTATCAGCTCCCAGATACCCAAATGGAAGGAGGCCCTGGCACGATGGGCGGGATATGAGGGAGCAGTGCTGTTTCAGGAGGTGAGGAAAGACCCTGATGATGACTCCGCTGACAGTTCTCAACAACCTGATCCAAGCTTGCATGACAACTGAAGACAAATGGGAGGAATGGGTGGAGGGGGTTCAGGGCTGGAGCACAGTGGCGTATGGACTGGAAGCAGTCTACCAGGAGTCAGTAACGAAACCGAGCCCTCCCGCGAATCCATCCTGTATCATATGGAGAGGAGACGGTTGGTGGCAAAGGGGGCGGAATCAGGGAATAATAAGTCAACTCAAATTTGATCAACACATTAATCTACAGCTACTGTTCAACATTATCCCGGATGAAGGACCACTGCTAAATGGACTCAATACTTAGAAATGTACTGTGTTTCACTGTAATGAGATGCACTATGGCTTTACCTGATACCGTACTGTTTGACACATGTTGATAAATAACAATAACTTTTGTTTTAAAAAAAATCTGGGTCAGAAGGCTAGTTTATGTGGTCTTGCACAGCATGATGATTGTGAGTATGGCTGATTACTCCTACATAATATACTAAAAGAGGATAGTCAGTTGCCATCAGGTATTCAGTTGCCATCAGAAAGGTCAAGACTGCACACACAATAATAAAAATATCAGAGGGTGCATTTATATGGAATCTGTACTTGTTATGTGCTACTGTCTGTAATTCGTACTGTTCCAATGCAAAGCTGAAAATGTGTTAAAAAATTATCTGGCGATTATGCGATAATGGCCTCCATGTAAATGAAGTGTTGACAGAGTAGGCATTATTTGTTTTTTTTATGTTATTTATTCTTATGTTACAGAGGATGAAGGAATTCTTTGTTTTTTAACTTAAGGTGGGTGGTTGGAATATAGAACAGATGTGATGGTCACTCATCAGATTTAATGTTTTGGTAGATTTCAGTTATTCAGATATTTATATACATTGTAGAGAATCTATAATATAAGCATTTAGGGTTTGATTTATAATTTGATGGTTAGGCCATCCTCTGCCTGGGCAACTGAATAGATTACTCCATTTCCCTGGGAGAGTTCCCAACAACCAAATTTTGAAATGCCCATTGAGCCGGCAGACATTTTAAGCATTGATATGAACCGCTCTCGAACTGGTTCCAGACAATGTATTGCAACCTTGTCCTGTGTCAAACATCACAGAGCCATACAGCATTTTTATTTGATTTTCAAGAACAAAACCCAAAAGTAGGATTTTGTTTTTGAAAATAAAAAAAACAATGCCCCTGCCCCATAGCATTTTGCGGTTTTCAATGCCCATTTCCGCCAGGGTTTTTCCCCCCACTGAAAGCTGACCTGTAGGTCCGCCCATCTAAATTAGGTGATGAGACATACAAGTCACCCCCGACGGCTCTTAATCCGTTAGACCATTGGAGTGGCCAACATGGTAGTCACTGCCATTGTTACACCAAAAGTCTGGCCGCATTTTAATCGGGCGGGCAGACCACTATGTTGGCAGAACGGATACTCGGTCAACGCTAAGACAGAGTACCCTTACTGCTAACAAAGAAATTGGCTCCTTAGTCAGCTTTTGCTGTTTTGTAAGTGCGACTCATTACAATGAAGGTGGCAACTTTGGTCCCACAAGGAAACTCGGTGATGAGATGAGTAAACAAGTGCAATTTACAAATCAGCACATGGGCACTGCATTACAGGAAGAAGTCAAATTGCATACACAAATTATGGGAACTTTAACTGTGAGTGCATTGGAGGTGGGGCAAGTGAGCGTTGGGGCAAGTTCAAGCAAGTAGGTAAAATAACAAAACATTCTGTTACAATTTTGTTGACCATTCTCCTACAGGCAACATCATATACATTCAAATGCACACACCCTAAATGAAAAGAAATCCAAGTTGAACTAATCAATAGGAAATGGCTTGCTTTGGTAGGAAAACTCAGTAGTCACTTCAGATGTCTGAGTGCATAGCTGTAGGATCACTGATTTGAATTGTAGTTATTGCTGGGGAATAGTTACATGTATTTATAGTGTTGTGATGTCCCAGCCTGTGACAGAAAGCACTGTGAATATGTACGTCATTAATTTAAACAATGTACAATATGCTGTAACATATAGGCTGGTGCAGTTTAGAAATGTATTACACACAGTACAAGGGGGCTGCCACAAAATCTGCAAAAAGATTCGTTATTTAAGTGCTTACAGCACTTTCAAAATATATTTTTAGTAATACGAAATCACTGTGCGAAGTGCAAAACTTTTGTTATAGGTTTTCCTTTAAAGAACGTTTTGCAGAAATTGAAACACTCTTCCAGTAGCCATAGAACACATAATCCTGTCACCTTGAAGCTTTAAATGATTCTATTAATTAAAGTATATGCTGGCTCTCACACAGCCTTTAGATTTGCTGTTTAACCAAGTTCAAACATTTACATTTCTTTCAGGTAGCAGGCCCCTGGAGAGAGGTCTTGTTTCTATTTTAGTTGTCTGTCCCTTCTCTGGTTTGATAGTGCAGGAAAGGCCCTCTTTACCTTTCAGCCTAAGGCAACTCAGGGTAGCATTAACCATGCAGCAGCAGTTACCTTTCTAAAAAATATGGGAATAGTTTTTAGTAAAATTATTAAAGCTTGTGAACATTGTTTCCAATAGATTCCGCCAACTTCGACCTTTGCATTGATTGTGTTTAGTTTCATACTGAATCCTCAATTATAACTCAGTAGTTGAAATACTTATTTTTGTACCATCCTGTGCAATAAAGAGTCTATGGCATTTTGGGTCATGTCCTTATTTCACGGAGACGGCACGAAGTAATAATGATGACAGTTAAAGGTGACTATCAATTCTGGTTGAAATACTTTAGGTCGAGCAGGCAGCCTGCCTTGGTGTTCTCATGTTGGGACATTAGCCATGTCAGTTATAAAATGTCACTGAGTGTGCATGAGTAAGTTCTGCAACACAGATCCCACCGCTAGAGGGCCGTTGTTCGGTTTGCAATACTGATTATGGGTGGAGTTTTCCACTCCATGTCAGAGGAGGGAGACACAATGACACAAACATTTTACCATCATGTCTAATGTGCAGAAATGACTAAAAACCAAAGTCCAAAAACGCAAAACAAATACAAGTGCATAGTTTAACCTAACTATACATTATTTCCTTTTATTGATGTGTCAAACTCATTCAATAGAGCGATGCCAATACAATAGTTTTACATTTAACAGTGGTTTTTGTAAACTTCTAATTGCTGTTTCATTCTCAGAGAATGTGATTGATTTATGAAAAAAAAGGCATACCAGTGTTACATTATTTCTATATAATCACCTTTTGTCTGGCGCCATGGGTTTTATTAATTGGGAATGCAAAACAAAGCCATAGTAAGAGGATTGTTAACCAAGGTTTACAAAATGCTGCAGTAAACATCTGAACCAGTCCCCATGGGTGGGGCCACTGGAGTTAAGCGGCAGAAGAGGGTCAAATTATCTGGCAGGAATGACTAAACTAGGTGGCAAGGTAATGCAAACTATGCAGCGTGGTGCAGCATATTTTGTGATAGTATCATTGTTTTGTCATTTTTACACTTGTTAACAATGTCTGAGCATAGATTGCACCTCATTAGTACCACCCGAACACTTAAATACAGCAATAAGAAACAGAAATGAGATTGGTCAACCTTTGCAAAGGGTCTTCCACTGTGCAGTCACATGTGTTGCTGCGCTTTTAGTAACTTCTAAACTGTTTAAGCTGGAAACAAAATAGTTTTTTTGGGTTCAAATCTGCAGATCATGCAGCGGCAGTTGAATTATATGGCAAATGCAACAAATCCATAATTATGCGAAAAACGCCACAGCCACATAATTGCATCATTCCAGTGGCCCTGCCCATCGGATACACTCCTGTTACTTGATTTGTTGCACCTTACTAATCAAACATTATAAAACTGTTTCTGGACATATCTCTCCCCATATGTACTGGAACTTTCTGCATGTGCTTTGTTCTTAGTTGTTTTGATTGCACTACATTTCTTAAGTTTTATTTTTAAAAGATAAATGTCTGACTGGATACTGTCGTCCATTTGGTGTGATTACTAAGTGATTCTGAATCTGCATTTCAAATCTAATACTGCAGAGCTAATATATTACGACTACGCACTGCAAAAAAGAACTAGAAAAATATAGCATAGCTGCAACCATACCAAAAAACTATCAATTACCTGTTTCAATGAAAATAAAGGCAGAGGAAGCAATCAATGAAGCATGCATATCGTTCAATTAAACAATACTAAAATATGCTTTTTATTTAAGTTGAACTTTGGGCTATGTGATCAAAGAGTACTGCACGCTTAAGTCAAATTGAAGGTAAATGTAATATATTCTGTATTCAAAATAGCAGTGCCACAGTTATTTCAAGGTGTAACCGCTCACCTTGCATTTTTAACTGCATGGTGGAATGTCTCTAAGGGTTTTCATTACTCAAGTTTCATTGCTACTCTCCAAGAAGAGACGGCTTTTTTGGTTTTATCATTGCTAACGATGGAGTATTACATATTCATGGATGCTTTTGACATCTTACAATTAGAGGTAATGTGGGTGATTGTGTCATTAATAAGAAAGCAAGAGCATGGGAATACATGAAAGAGAATCTTATATCTGGTTATGTCTTTTAACAGTTAGGTCAGAAAGATTCTCAACCTATCAAAAGGTGTGAGAATTCTCGATTAGAAATAAGATTAAAAAGTAGCAAAAATAAAGTAACAGCAACGTGCAAGCATTATTGTTTTACTCTTGTTATATTTTTGCTGCTCACGGTACATTCCATTTATTTGTGTTTTGCATCAAAGTAAGAGTAAAAGAATGACTGATAATTTAGACTTTCAATAAGTAATCATTAGGGTTTCTTAATAAGTGCATGGTAGAGATACATTGTTTAAAAGCTACAATTCTGGCTTTATGCAAGGCCATCATTTAAAATAGACTTACAATTTATTAATACGCAACATAGAGCCTCTCATTTTTTTTAAATTAATGTAGTGTTCTGCATTTTTATTCTGAAATTATTTTAACATGTTCGTTTTTATACTTATACAGCTGGTATAGGGTAAGATTTATATGAAATATTTATTTGATTTATGTATGGCTTAAAATGTATTTGATCTCTGTATTACTTAAAAATGAATTAAAATTATTTACCTAAAATGGCTGAACTAATACAATGTGCCAATGATTCTCAGGAAAATAGCTGTGACTAACACCTAACATTTTAGCTTTTTTTAAGGGCGAGTTGCTCGTACCACGAATGGGCGTTTTCAGGTAGAAACTATGTTCAAATTCAAGGTTCTCTGTGCTATTCATAATGCCTACTCGGGCAATGGACAAGAATATCCATAGACATTGTCTCGTCACTAAAAGCCAGCTGGAGGACTCCGATCATCCACTGATGAACTGATCCAACCACCATCACTTAAAAGGATGAAGCACGGAAGAATATCCCTGGACACTGCCCAGACAGTGGAATGCCTAAAGCCTGTATTGAGATCTGAACCCAAACACCTCTCATTCTGGGAACTCCTAAAGACCGGACTCTTCATACTTGCTTCCTGATTGTACCTTCCTTAGGTCAGGGGTCACTATCAAAGAAAATCGGACAAAGGGGGCTGCTTTTTCATAGAAAGTTAAGCTCCCTTGTTGTAAGCCCCTCTAGCAGTCTCAAGACATAGAAAGTTAACATGCTGCATGTTGTAAAACTCCTAAATAAACAAATTACATAAACGACAAACACATTCTGAAATGAACCGAATTCAACAAAGGCAACATTTCAGTAGCAGGCCAGACTTGCAATCTAATCAGACTGATGGCTACCACAGTTCAAGGTCATATTTTTAACCACAGATGTACACACATTTGATTTTTAGGATATTGGTATTACAAATGAAATATCAAACATTGGGTAGCACTGAACAATACTAAGCCCATGGATTTATGTATCTTCTTCAAATAATATATCTTACTTTTGACGTCTTTGACATTCTGAACTGGAATATAATCACATCTGTGCAATTTATTTTCTTTATCCTGCTTTCTGTATCAAATGTCACGCATTCTCTTTGTTGGTTTACTATAGATTTTCATTTAATAAGGGCTATTTTTACAGATGTTACCACAAAAAGACAACGTGAAGTGAACAGGCAATATGGGAAAACTTTCAAGAAAGCCTTTTTTGATATTTTACCGATTGTACGCTGTAAAGCTATGTACATGACATTAATGGTTTATGGTATTTTTAGTTTGCTTTCAACAGAAGACCTAAACAACCATTGGAGCGCCCTGAAGGAGTACCACCAGCTCATAAGGGACACCAAACGGACCTTCATCAAGAGCAAAATCGACACCAACGCAACCAACGCCAAGGAACTCTTCAACGTCATACAGCAATTCACCAAACCACCCAGCGAGGCCACGGACGTCACACCATCCCAGGAACTATGCAACAAGCTCAGCTCATGCTTCCATCAGAAGATCAAGGCCCTATACAACCACTTCAGCGCCCCTTCCCCCGCTGCTGACCATCACCACCTGGGCTCCCGCCACGGTGGAACTCATCACCACGACCATGATGAAAACCTGGTCTGGAGCCCCCATGGACCCCTGCCCACCACTTATCTACCAGAGAGCCACCACCACCATAGCCCCTAAACTAGGGCGGACCATCAACGCCTTCCTCCAACATGACATCTTCCCTGACGACTGGAAGCGGCGGAAGTCAACCCCTCCTTAAGAAACCCACGGCCGACCCTACGGACCTGAAGAACTACCGGCCCATCTCTCTGCTCCCCTTCACCGCCAAAGTCACCGAAAGACTTGTAAATGCCCAGCTTACCGCATTCATCAAAGACAACTCCATCTTAGAAGCCTCCCAGTTCGGATTCCGCAGCAACCACAGTACCGAGACCTCCCTCCTCGCAGCCACTGACAACATCCGCATGCTATTCGACCAGGGACACACCGCAGACCTCATCCTACTAGACCTCTCTGCGGCTTTCTACACTGTCTCACACCACACCCTCGCAGCCAGACTACACAACGCCGAGATACAAGGAACCGCCTTCAACTGGATCCAATCTTTTCTCTCCGGCAGAACCCAGAGGAAGAGACTTCCCCCTTTCATCCCCGAACCCACAGAGATCAACTGCGGAGTACCAGAGGGATCAGGGCTCAGCCCCACGCTGTTCAACATCTACATGGCCCCCCTCGCCGACATCGTCAGACAGTATGGGCTCAACATAGTATCTTACGCCGATGACACCCAGTTCATCCTCTCCTTCACAAAGGATCCTGAAGACACCAGGATAAGCTTTCAGGAAAAAATAAGGGACGTCGCGGCCTGGATGAAGGACAGCTGCCTGAAGCTTAACACAGAGAAAACAGAGTTCCTCATCCTGGGACCCTCGACCTCCGCCTGGGACAACACATGGTGGCCCTCCGCCCTCGGGAGCCCTCCCACCCCGACAGACTACGCTCGGAACCTCAGCATCATCCTTGACTCCTTCCTCACCATGACCAGCCAGATCAATGCCGTCGTCTCCACCAGCTACAACTGCCTCAGCATCCTCCGAAAGACATTCAAATGGATCCCCCCGAGCACAGAAAAAACGTCACCCACGCACTCATAACCTGCAGACTACTACGGAAATACCCTCTACACCAGTATCAACAGGACCTTTTTACACAAGCTCCAAACCATCCAGAATGCCACGGCCAGACTCATTCTAGGGACCCCTCGGCACAAACACATGACTCAACATCTTCGCGACCTACACTGGCTCCCCGTCGAGAAGAGAATAGCCATCAAGCTTCTCACCCACACCTACAAAGCCCTCCACAACACCGGACCCAAATACCTCAACGAGAGAGTCTGCTTCCACGTTCCCAGAAGAAATCTCCGATCTGCCGACCTCGCCCTAGCAGAGATCCCCCGCATCCGGAGAAGCAGAGTATTAGGAAGGGCTTTCGCCTACATCGCAGACAAGACCTGGAACCAGGTCCCAATGACCATCAGATGCTCCCCGAATCTGCACGTCTTCAGGAAGGACCTCAAGACCTTGCTCTTTGACTGAGTCGGAGCTGCCAAACCCACCCCCCCACCCCCCTCGGCCTTGAGACCCTAATGGGTGAGTAGCGTGGTCTATAAACCCCCTGATTCATTGATTGATTCTACTTTCGATTATAAACCAAATATAACACTATATTGTAACATTTATCAGTTATCCTGAATCCCCAGCCCCACCCCTCAACACCTCCTCCCAACTTACACCCAATGTATATCTTGACTTTCACAATAAAAATCATAATAGCAGAAAGGCTTTTTCAGCTGTTATTGGACAGTGAATTCCCTCAAGTTGTGCTGTCCAGGTGAGGTCAATTTTAAAAATAAACTGCCTCAAGAGCAAGTTATGTACTCCAGAATGTTCAATCTCAGGACAAGATGCTTTAAAATATTTTATTACATAACGGAGTAGTAAACCGCCTACTGACCCAAACCCCCACAGTTCTCTGCATGCAAAACCCCACCCTTTTCGTACCCAATAAACAACATCTCGACATGGCAATATAGGGCCATATTACACGTTACCCATTATGTACCTTTCATATTACATGCAGCCGCGGCCCGCCCATAAAGGGTGCCAGGGAGTCGACCTACCAAGCCTGCCTCCATCTCCAACTAGCTGCTAACAGCAATGGTAATTTAATGTAATGTAACCAGATTTATAAAGCGCATGGTTACCCGGAGGCATCCCAGCGCTAAAACACAAAGAGCCAAGCTCACCAGAGGGAGTAGGGGGCAGGATCACTTGGGGAAGAGAAGAGTTTTCAAAAGCTTCCGGAACCGTAAATGGCAGGGTTCAGCCTGCAGTTTCAGGGGAAGAGCGTTCCACGGAGTGGCTGCGTTCACAGAGAATCGGCGGCCTCCTGTGCGTGCCTTCTTGACCCTCGGCACTCTGGCCAGACACTCGTGATTGGAGCGTAGGGACCTATTAGCCTTGTAGGGCAGGACTAAGCTCTTCAAAATAGGGGGTCCCTTACCTTGAAGAAGTTTGTGGGCAATGCACAGGGATTTGAACTTTATCCTTTCACGGATAGGAAGCCAATGGAGCGATTTAAGAGCCGGTTTTGCTGATGTCCTGTCCGAGGTGCCCATAAGCAACCTGGCTGCAGCGTTCTGAATCTGTTGCAATTTATTAACTGTAGCTTCAGGGGCACCCAAGAAGATGGCATTGCTGTAATCCAATCTGGACAGAATCAGTCCTTGGATTAACAGCTTCCTTGAGGGCCGAGCGAAGTAGGCCGAAACAGATTCCCGCCGTTTTTTTTTTGCTTGGGTTTTAAACGAAAGGTCCTGTTCCAGCCATACTCCTAAACTTTTGATCTCTTTTTTTGGGCAGGGAGGGTCACCCAAGCAAGTAGGCCAAATGGCAGCAGGTATTGAGGTCACCTTATGCCCTAGTAGCATAATTTCAGTTTTGGACCCGTTTAGTTTGAGAGAGGACTCGCTCATCCAGGCATGTATTTTTGTCAAGCATGAGTGCAGACTATCAGGATATTGGTCCAGTTGGGAAAGTGAGACGACGAGTTGAGTGTCGTCTGCAAAGCTCACTATTTTGATCCCAAACGGAGCAACCACATCCTCCAGAGGAGACATGTACACATTAAACAATGTGGGGCTTAAGGACGAGCCCTGCGGTACGCCGCACTGGAGGGGGATTAAGGTGGATCGTGATCTGCCTTCCCAAACTTGAAAGGTGCGATTGTTTAAAAACGATGTTAACCAGGCCAGGGCAGATCCCGAAACTCCCACATCAGATAGACCCTTAATTAAGACATGGTGGTTAACCGTGTCAAAGGCTGCACTTAGATCCAGGAGGATCACTGCCACTGAACCTCCGGAATCCAAGATGCACCGCGCCTCCTCGATGACTGAGAGGAGGGCAGTATCAGTGCCCTGGCCTGGACGGAAGCCTGTTTGAGAGCTCCTCAATAGCTCATTACACTCCAGAAAGTGGGAAAGCCGAAGGTTCACCATTCTCTCTGTGATCTTACTGAGTCCTGGGAGTAATGAGATCGGCTTAAAATTAGTCATTTCCAACGGGTCGAAATGCGGTTTCTTCAAAAGGGCCTTCACAATGGCCCCCTTCCAGCTGAGCGGGACAATGCCCTGCGAGAGAGAAGCGTTGATTAGATCAGTTGTCGGAGTAGCAACAGTGGTGGAAATCCGTTTAAGAATCCGCATAGGGACCGGGTCACTAGGGGAACCGCTTTTCATAACGGCTAAAACTTTAGGGAATTCTTCCACTGAGACTGGGTGGAATAATTCGAGCTGAGGACCAGGGGCCGGAGGGCGGCTATCAGCATCTGCTGAACAGTCGGATTGAGGCAGAATAATTAAAATGTCCTGAATTTTAGAGTTGAAATAATTAGCCAATTCATTACATTTAGCTCCTGAAGTATCTGGGGCCAGGGGAGGATCAGGCACCTTCAGTAATTCTTGGACAATCTGGAAGGTTTCTCTGGTGGAGTTAGAGGAACTTCTAATCCTTTCATCAAAAAATACTGTCTTAGCATTTCGAAGGGCGACTTTATACGCTCTAATAGCTGCACGATATGTTTCTTTATTGGACTTGTCCCAATCTTTCCTCCAGGTGCGCTCGAGCTTCTTACAACCTTTCCTTAGAACTCTAAGCTCGGGCGTATACCAGGGGGCAGAGCCTACTCTTCCCTTCTTTTTCTCCATTCTTGTCTTAGGCAAAACTAGATCCAGTGAGCTAGTAAGCCAATTGTTGAAATTATTATCTGCTAATGGGAATGGATTGTTCGAGTTTTTGTGTCCAATTTTCAACAGAAAGCTTGGACCAGGCCCTCTCTAAGTTACGTATGCTGGAAATTTGTGGCGTTTCGATCCCGACTTGCCAATAGAAGGGAACCAAAAAATGGTCAGACCAGGGAAGGGAGAGGGAGGGGCTAGCTTCAAATGACCGTATATTAGTAAACACCGGGTCGAGAAGGTGACCTTTGTCATGCGTGGCACCAGTATTAACTAGTCCCAACTCGTAAGATCTAAGGTCGAGCTGAAGGTCTGTCGCTGCTATGTCCTGGGGGTCGTTAAAGTGCAATTTGAAGTCTCCCAGTATGGTAAAATTGGGAGCAGAGGATGCCAAGACAGTCACTGTTTCCAGAAAAGAACTCACAAAGTGACTGGAATAGCCCGGGGGGCGGTACACAAGCAGGCCTGCGAGGGAGACAGTGGGAGATACTTGTAGGGAGAAGTAGCAACTTTCGCAATCAGAAATGCCGCTCTCCTTCGCCCTGCAGATAAATTGATCGGCTATACAGTATAGCCAAGCCGCCCCCTCTGCCAATGGGCCTGTTCTGATAATAAATCAGAATCCCCGGGGGGAGCGTACGTACAATTTCAGCTTCAGAATTGGACGTTAACCATGTTTCCGTAAGGAACAAAATGTCTAGTTTGTGGTCTTGTAACATGAACTTAATCTCTAAAGAATGTTTAGGGAGGGACCTACAATTCAAGAGAGCCATGCGCAAATAAGTAGGAGCAGGAGGATCATGTATATTTTGCTGCACTATAGGACTGCAGAGACTGCAGAGTGCATATGCGGATCCCGGCTTGTGCACGTTACGACAAGTCAAGTTCTTCGAAGGTCTGAGTGAGAGAAAATCCCTCCGTGAATAACAAATGCGACCATCCACAGATACGGGCATAGAAACTGGCCCTAGGCCCGGCCGGGCTCTGACGGGCACAGACGGGCTTGCCTCTGGCGCGCCATCGGCGCGCCCACTGCGCGGACGGGAGAGGAGGTTCATTAAATAGGGCAAAGGGAATACGCCAGGAACACTAGCCCGCCAACCTGCGTCTCCTCACAATATGGCGCCGGTTCAACTGCGCCCGCGGATCACTCCCGCAGCCAGTCCGAGCCCTAATCGGCTCCTGGCAGAAGGGAAAAGCCCAGGAAGGCGACTTGAGTAAGTGGAAGAGCAATTAGCGCAATTTAAAATGAAAATAAAAGTTAGTCCAGAAAACGGACCGTGAATTAAATACACGACAGTAACAAGTTAAACACAATATAAATGAGCAGCAAGCTTTCCCTGCTCCTGGCTTTTCGCCTCTGGAGCTACTGACTCTAGGCAGGAGCGGTGGCAGAGGAGGCTCTCTAAATAGTCCCAGGCCTAACTCGCCAGGAACACTAGCCCGCCAACCTGCGTCTCCTCACAATATGGCGCCCGTTCAACTGCGCCCGCGGATCAATCCCGCAGCCAGTCCGAGCCCTAATCAGCTCCTGGCAGAAGGGAAAAGCCCAGGAAGGCGACTTGAGTAAGTGGAAGAGCAATTAGCGCAATTTAAAAATAAAATAAAAGTTAGTCCAGAAAACGGACCGTGAATTAAAAACACAACAGTAACAAGTTAAACACAATACAAATGCAAACAAAATGCAATGGTGTTACACTTTTTCATGAAAAGTGCAGCATCATTCCAAGAGCAAAGGGGGCTCTACTGCTCTTTTGAACTGAGCATGTGTCAGGCGGTAGCTTCTTCAGCCCACCTCACACATTTGCAATACATAGCCGACATGAACCACCTGCCTCGGGCAGTGCAGTATGTCTGCAAATAAGGCTACGGCGGGACTTGTCACTCTTCATCCTGATATCCTATCAGAAGCCAGGATACAGAAGGAGGGCCCTCTTCCAGCATCTGGTTGTACATTTTGGTGTCCGTGGGAGACAGACTCTTGGAAAAAGTATCAAGCAGAGGTCAAATGTCTCAAGGTAAAATCTCATTAATAGCCTGTGTGTGCGCGTGCATGATTGTGTGTGTGCATAGCTGTATGTCTGTGTATCGCATGACTGTGAGCGCATGCAAACATGACTGTGTCTGTGAGTGCCAGTGTGCATGGCTGTGACTGCAAGTGGGCATGATTGTGTGTGTAACAAGAACTGCCGACTTTAGATTTGGGGATCGGTTCGAATCTCGTCGTCATATCAACATCCTGGGCACATCACTTATTCCACTCATCGTCTAAATCAATCCATCTAGTGCCTAAAACAATTAACTTGGTCTTGTGTAATGTCACTGGTGATCTCCTTTTCTTCCCGATAAGCCGTCACAATTTCCCTGGGACTTCAAGTAGTTGGCAGGCTTATAATAGCAGCTACTACCCTACAAGACTGGTAACAAATGATAGCGAGCACATACCTTCCAGAAATTATTTCTTTGTCCAAGCCTTGCAAGCCCACATCTTCTTCTTGTGCCTCGGGTACAGGCCTGATGCCTCCAAGACTAATTGAAGTGCAGGTGAATAACTGTCTTCAGAGACTCATAATCAGTTCTAAATAAAGAGGAATGCTTTAAGGAACTGTAAAAATGGCCCTTGAACGTAGGCAAGCTGCTACACAGAGGTAGTGTGTATGTTTTGAGGATTTTTCTTTTTTGGGTGTGTGGACGGAAATCAGGGATCCTGCTTTGTAGCCACAGCTTGAGGATGACATGGCATTTTCAGATCTGGCTGGGACAGCACCTACTATATTTAAAATATTCATAGAGTGGGCTTTGGCTCCACACAGAGCTGTTTATATCCCTCACCTAGTGCAAGTGGCTCAGTTGTAGGAATAACCACATGTGGTAAATGGCCATTGAGTCACATATGGAAATGTGAGCGAATGTGATTGTTCCATTGCGTAAGGGCTTCCAATATGTACAGATAAGGAAACTGAGGTATAGGATCACACAAAGAGCCTATGTGATAAACGTTTGATTCCATGCAAAAATAGCTAGACATGATAGTTACCTTCAAGCTTTCTTAAATTTGCTCACTCTTTATTTGAAATAAATTATCATGTGGAGAACACACCCCAAAACCTTCCACAATATGGGTCGGGCTCGCGCACTTCCCTCCCACCACATAACACTCTGACAAAAGTTGACACCTCATTTAAAATGTCACTGTCACCCACTAATTACATGTTTATTATGGGGTACTCATGTCAAAATGTGTTTTCTTCAACTTGAAAGTAACAATGTTAAATGACTGCAACTAGAAAAGATAGGTTTATCTTTCATCAGTACTTAAATTGAGCCTGTGGTTGCAGGTGGCACCCCCGTACATATTTTTGGGGACCAGCACTTATTGTTTCCTTGCAGGACTTTGAAACAGGTCATGAGAGAGAAAAACACAAAAAGGGAGAAAGAGCACCTAACTGCCCACTGCACGTGGCCTTTGGTTGTGTGTAGTGAAAAATAACCACAGGGCAAGGTTCTGCAACCAACTCTTCATGTGAAGCCAAACTTCGCTGTGCAGGGATTTGGCCGAGTGCAGCAGGGTTTAGCCACAGGGCCTGATACTGGCCAGGCCATGCGCCAAATCTCCCTGCGGTACCTGTGACGCAAGTTTTCACCCACAGTACCTCATTGGACGGCTGCTATGGCCTCCCCCTCCAAACTGTGGTACCCGCTTTTAATCTCTTGGGGGAGCCCCTATGAGTCCTGCCCACATGTGCCTTGGGGTCAGGGTGTCTTTGCTCTGCTCCCTTATGCCTTAATTCAAAATGTTTTTCGGGACATGGGTAGCATATCACCAATTAATGTAATGGCATCTGCCCTATTTAAAAACATTATTTGGTATTGCTGAATCAACATTCCAGATATACCTAACAATTTGGAAGTGTTAACCCCTTCATGCCAAACACGAACCCCTAATTAAATAGTAACATTTCAAAAATGGCTGAATGGATTTATACCAAATCACAAAAAGCATGCCTTTTCTGCAAAGTTCTAACTTTGGCAATTTTGGTGTAATTCCACTCGGCATTTTTTTCTGCATCAGAGAGAAAAAATACCCTTTTTCTTGGCTCCTGCTTGATGGATCAGGGCAAAATAGTCAATGAAGGCGGCAATGTGGATGAACTTTTTTTTGGAAAGTTTTGTGCAGCTTCGTCAAATGGATGGAAGGATAGATAGATAGATAGATAAATCTAGATAGATAGATAGATAGATAGATAACCAAATTTGGCAGGAAGCTAGATTTTGGTCCGCAGATTGGACTTTTGTGATTTGGTGTAAATCCGTTCGGCAGTTTTTGAGATATTTAGGGTCCATAATAATTGTACATTTTGGCAGTGGAGCTCACGAGAAACACAGCGACTCTCGCGTGATCGCAAAGTTAAAAAAACAGAGCGCTCTGATTGCCACGGGGTGCTTATTTGCCCTGAAGCCAATTTGCTCCATAGTTATTCTCACTCCCGCAAGAGCAAGCGCTCTGATTTCCTAGGAGCAACTTGAGAAAAATGTTGCTGGCAGCCATTACAGGCAAAGGGTACTTAGCCCCTGTCCTGAAGATGTAAAAAAAAAAAAAGAACATATATGCCTAAAGGGCCCCCCGGAGCACACCCAGGGTGTTGAAAATATATAGTAACAGGAGGAGGCCTCTATCCCCGAGCCCCAGGGAGCCCTTGCCCAGGGCCAATTCTTTTAAGGGAGGGGGCCGCGCAACCCAACTCCTTGAGCAACTAATGGCCCCAGCTCACTCAGACCATGTCCAGGGCTGCCCATGCCCGGGACATAGCGATTTCCCTTGCCACACTGGTGTTGGCCAGGAAACCTGTGTTTGCTCTTGCTTGGCGGGAGCAACTTAAAATCTCCTGTTGGAAGCAGATTTCTGATCTGTTTCCCTGCCAGAAGTGATGCAGGCAAGGAAACAGGTCTGAATATTGCTCCCGCATACAGGGAGGAGCATTTTTAGCTGCTAATTGTGGTCAGAAGCAATGTGGCACCCATTAGATGCGGGGAGCCAACTAGGGGGCGCAGGGGCCTTTATGCTTCCCTGCAGCGCCCAACCAGGATGGGATCCCAGGGCCAAAAACTGCCCAGGAAGGGGGATATGCCCCACTTCTCATTTAAATAGGCATTGGGCCTCGGTGGATGGGTTCCCCAGGGCTGAAAAAGCCCCAGAGACGAAGGCTGGGTGCCCCCACCCCCTTGTGTACTTTGCTGGGCCATGAGTGATGGGTTCCCTGAGACCAAAGTCGCCACGGGTGCCCACATCCCCCTTTAAAATGTGGCTGGGCCCTGGGGTCCTCGGGCCAAAATCAGCCCGGAAAGAGGGGCTGCGACCATGTCATGAGTGATGTTATATGTGAGGTCATAATCAGTGCAAGGCGGGGTCAGAAGCTATAGTTAGTGCTGCTAACTATAACTGGTGAATTTTTGCCTTTTTCTCAAGTTCAGAACATTAAAGTAGTTACTGAGAAATTCGTCTTACTCTAACATAACTTTAACCTTTGTTTTTTTCCAATGGATTTCTAAGGTTTTTTTTAATCGACACGCTGGGCTGAAAAACAACAAACGCCTTTTACCACTCCAGACACAGAGTTACAGCTTTGGATTGGTAAAATGCCATCCAAGCTAAGCTGTAATGACTAAAAGCAACCCCTGACACATGTTTTGCTATCATTATAGCTCTTCAGAGAGGTTTGGCTTTGACCAGACACAAGAGAGCACCCAGTATAAATCAAAACAAAACCCTTTCAAGCTTAGAGTGTGGCATAAATTATGCAAAAATAAAGCAGAGAACTTTGGGTAGTTCCCATTTTACCGCTCAGCGTGGATGGCACTGTGTTAATCCTATGCTTAAAGACTTTGCTGCAGAAATAGCATGAGACTTAGTCCATTTCTAGCTTGACATGGATGGCATTGTGCTAATCCTAATCTTAAAAACTTCGTAGAAAAAAAAACATTTGAGGTGAGCAGATTCAGAGTGTTGCTGCTGTAGTAGGGTGCTCAATATAGGAGCTTCTCTCCACCTAAATGTGGGAATTATCCAGAGTTTTCTGCTTCTTTTTTGCAAATTTTATTCTGCACTCTAAGCCTTTAAGGGTATTGCTTACATTTATAATTATACTCATATCTTGTCTTTAGATGAAAATATGTTCCATTACCATATGTCTATTTATTCCTTTTTGTAATTTTTTAACTTTTATTTTATCCCTAGACCAGTAAAAAAAAATGATGCTCTTTAATTAAATGTTTTAAGTGTCATCAATGTGCCAAGAAAAGCTGGCAGAACCCTTTAAAAGTCATGTTTACTCTTTACATGGTTTGCTACTATGACTTGCCAGGCTCCTCAAGAACATCTTCTTCACTGCTGACTGGCTTGGATGAGTAGTGGTCAGTAACTCCTATTCTCATCAGCAAGGGAGGGTTGTGAGGGGATACGCTTTACAGTCCTTGCACTCCCTCCTGAGTGTGGCTCCACACTGCCCCCTTCCCATAGCTTTCAGAGCACCAGAGTAACTGCAGAGCCACATTAGGAATTAGACATGTCTCATTCAAAAATACTTGACCATGATAGGGCCACTTACCCAGGTGCTGTCACCATGCATTTTAGAGCTACATTTGGCAGTGTTTGGTCTCAGGAACTTTTGAAACATTGGAAAACACTTTGAACATGCTCAATTTAAATATTGCTGATATGAAGCAGAAATGTGCACTTGCTTTGTTGGTTGGAGAATCTAACTCCATTAAGAGTCAGGTACAAAAATGCGACTTTGGTGATCTGGTACTACAATAAAGACATATTTGACTAAGGTAGGCAAGGATTCTCGAATTAATCAGAATTTTTAAATGAACTGAAGGAAGGAGGTAAGTCCGTCTGCCTAATGCCCAAAGGTTCGACAGCCCTTAACAAAAGACAACAGTAAGGCAATCTCCGAAGAGAGAACAGCATATCGATGATAGGCCTCGAAGAGCACAGCAGACACCATTTCGTTCACACCCAATTCACTAGTGCCTGGAAGTATAGTAACTTCAAGATAATAGTGGTAACCCTGCCTGTTGCAAGTCCCCTACTCGCACACATCAGCATTCAGAGGAAAACTAATTTCACAGAGGAGGATTTCCACTTTTTCATCAGAAGTTATTGCAGGGATTTGAGCTTGGTATGGAGCGCGATTCACAGAAAAAAGTACATGGGTGGTAGTTTCTATGGTT
Source organism: Lissotriton helveticus (assembly GCF_964261635.1). Classification (NCBI taxonomy): domain Eukaryota; kingdom Metazoa; phylum Chordata; class Amphibia; order Caudata; family Salamandridae; genus Lissotriton; species Lissotriton helveticus. Next base: position 765,894,460 of record NC_136059.1, read on the forward strand.
TTATCTTTTTATAAACCGACAAACTGGCAAACCCCCTTGAGTAATTCTGATATGATGGCCAGAAAAATCAAACCAACTGTTACAAGTGAAGAAGTCGTGCAGAATACCTGTCTCGTGGACTCAGATGCCTCATAGTAGTGTCTTATAAATGAAGGGTGGTTGAGGGCGCTAAACAACAGCATTGCGTAAAAAAGAAGGAAAAACACAGCAGAAGTGACAGGCCGAGGATATAGTTAGCCACAGGTGGGCAAAGCTTACTTCTTCAGGAAATTGTTAGAGGATTACATGGATCCACTGTCCAGCCAGGAAGACTGTCAAACATATTAATGCCAAGTAATATTCTCCGATAGTATTGACTCTGACTTTCAGCTAATAAGATACAAAGGTGCCCATTTTTCATCCTATTGATTAGTCAGTGCTCCAATGCCCCATAAAAGTGATTTGAGAAAACACCAACAAACAATTGCACTATTTCAGTAAGACCCTAAACATCTCCAAAAAATAAGCACAGACACGATCATTGCTTATATTATGAAGGGGAGGAAGATAAATAAAGACAACTTCAAACACAACCAATATGCTGATCTGCAGTTTTTCAAAAATAGAATATACAATATGTTAGAGGGGCCACACCAATGCTTAGAGGTAGTACGCAGGCACCATGTCCTTCATTCTCCACCAATACATCTGACCTTAGCAGTTGCAATACAGCTAGCGGCGCCACTTCCTGTAAAATGTCATCCCCGTTAACAACAGTTGAGTACGATGTATATATATATATATATATAGAGTACCTAGGACTCCTGAATTGAATTCAAGGTTGCATTTCAATTGCTGATGTCACAAACTGCGAGATCACTGCTTAAGTGGCTTATGAAAGCTTCGAGTATACGCTGGGTATTAAACCCTGACAAATACCTTTTTAAGACAGTGTTTTTTTTATCTTGAAAGCAGAAGCAATTTCCAATCTGAAAACTGTGTCGCCTGCTCAGCAGACGCCTATGCCAGTATATTACTGCAAGAGTGTATGACTTAACCTATTATAATACGGTGTTACCTGAAAAGGAAAAATGCGCTGCTCTGCATGCAAGATGAGCATTAATTATTCTATATGCGCTAGTGAAGGGGGGGGGGGGCTCTGAAAAGGCAGGCAAAAGAGTAAGAACAGGTAATGACTATAAATAATCCAAATAGACAGGACTAAAAATTAATTGCTGGTACGACTACACACATGATCAACTTTACATATGTTATAGTTACAAAAAACGTTAGTATTTGTGGACAGTTTGCTTGCATCCTCATTCTGATTTTATGGACTGTCTTTCAGCTGTTGGCAACTTTAATGGAGGCATTCAAGATATCTCTCTACGCATACATGTTTGGCAGCAAACACCTGGGGTGGGAGGGATATCCTGCCTGCTGTCCCCACTCAATATTGTGCTTTAAAGTGAGAAAAAACAGCTGGTAAGTAGCCCACACGACACAAAGCAGCAACTGGTTTGTGGTAAAACTAGCAAGAAGCAAACTCACACAGATGAGGGGAGAATGCTTCGCTGTATGTAAAGCAGGGTCACAACTCATCTGTAATGCTCTCTAGTGTATTCTTGCGGGTATAGCTGGAGCATACACTGTTGTGGTTCCAGATGATTTGTGGTCGGAATGCAAAATAGCGAATGAATGGTCTGACAGTCAACCAGAAAGAGATCAAGTGACTAATGGTCTGTCAGATAGTGTGATGAGGAAGTATAATCAAGTGATGATATGGTTGCAATCTAAGGTGTCACCCAAGGATGGTGATTGGATTGAAATTGATCGTACAACTCAGGAAATGATTCTTGCCTACTATGAGAGAACGTTACAAGCATTCAAGCAGTATAGTGGGACGGATACATTGGAACCCAAGGACATGGGATATTTTGTGTCCAGGTTTGTGACCAAATTGACGCCTAAGATTAACATGAAGATATCGCAGCATTCGATATGTTGGAAAAAGAAATCTATTCATGAAAATTTGCATTACCCAAAATATTGTAGGGACAAGATTGGTAGGAAGCAGAAGAACTTGAAGGAATAGTTCAGGGTAGCACAGAAAGGAAATCAAGGACTCCCTATACAGGCAGTGTATCAGCAGCGAGACCCCACCACCCAGGGTGAAAGTGGATATCCGTCTTAAGGTAGGGTTAAAGGAGTTGCTATAGACGTTAGTACTGGAATTGATGTGGCCATGTTGAAAAAGTCCAATCCATGCCACTTCTGTATTTTGTTGTTGGTGCTCTAGAAGTAAGAATGTTGCTTTAATCCAGCAAATCATGGCAGAATACAGGGGTTGTACCTCAACAAGGTAACAATCCTATACAGTTGCAGAATGTGCCTAGACCAAGGGCTCAACATGTAAATGTACCTCAAGGCCCGATGATGCAGGTTCCACAGCCCCAATGCCCAATTTTGTTTCGAATCAGTCTCTAAATGTGAACCAGAATCTAAGTAAGGGAATCGGTTCATATCAACAATATCCATGTTTGAGACTGTTGTGTCAAATATTCGCGAAGCATGCAAGGTTGATACTTTTGCATTGCTGAACAACTTGGCTGAGAATGGACAAAGTATCCCAATAAAAGTTGCAGTACTGTCTCAAAGAAGTTCAGTACCTTGGTCATCATATAAAAAAGGAGTCAGAAAGGTGTCACAAGAGAGAATCTTGGAGATTCTGCAAATTAACTGCCAAGTATATAGAAAGAGGTCAGGATGTTTCTGGGAATGATGGGCTACTGTCGTCAGTGGATATCCAACTTTTCCCTAGTGGCTAAGCCTTTACAGAAGATGATACGCAAAGATGTGTCGGATCCGAAACCTTGGGACAACCACTGTTTGATTGCATTCCTAGAGTTGAGAGAAAGGCTTTGTTCCGCCCTGGTGCTAGGAATGCCTCATTACAGTAAACCGTTTTGCTTTTCTGGAGTAGGAGGGAGGGTTGCGCTCTCGCAGTACTAACACAAATACATGGAAACGACCTTAAGTCTGTGGACTCTTTTTCAGCTACCTTAGATCAGGTAGCAGCAGCTTTGCCTAGGTGTCTTAAAGCAGTGGCAGCCACACGTGTCAGCATAGAGAAATGTGAGGGCATTGTCATGGGTCGTCCTTTAATGGTGCATGTGTGTCATTCTGTGTAAATACTTCTGACGCATACCTGCACTCATCATTTGATGAACAGTTCCTTGACAGGTTATGAGCAGATCATACTTGTGGCTGAAAATGTCACATTGAAGAGGTGTCCTGTTTTAAAACCCGTTATACTGGTGCTTGTGCCTGATACTGAAATTTGCAAGCTGTTTATGTGGGGTTCTACAGTTTCAGGAGTAGTAGAAGCTTTGTAGCTCCTAGATGTATATTCAGTACGAGTGGCTGGGTTTATTGCTCTTACTAGGACATGCTGTGTCTCTGATCAACAGAAAGTAAATTCCTACATGGATAGTCAATAAGGCTCTGGTGTGGTTCACGATTTCAGCCAGTTAAGGTCCCAGAGGGGTTTCAAGACCTCTTCTGGATTACCCATTCAAAACATGGAGCAAGTTCGAAAACTTCTCTAGGCATAGCAAATGCCAGCTCAGACTGCTGCTAAGTGTTCTGCACATTGTGAAGGCCATGATTATGTAACTGTTGGGAACAGGTATGTAGATAAGGTGGTGAAGTATTGTGTTTACAATGCTCGTACTTTTAATGGTGAATATACAAATGAGGGAGCAGACAAAACCAAGTACAAACTATTCTTGACAGCAGCTGACACATGGTAAGAAGTAAAGAGGTTATAGGAGACAGTGTCAGAAGAAGAACAGCAAGGTTGGGTCAGAGCAGGTTGTGTTAAGAGAGATGAGGACGACATTTGAGTTTCAGCAGATGGAAGACCAGTGATGCCCAATAGTATTTTACCACTGAGGCACAACACTACCATGGTCTTACTTATGTATGAAGGAATGCGATTGTGGGGTTGTTTCTACAAACCTGGTTTAATACCAGATTTAGGTTAATGGCTAAAGCGCTGTGTTAAAGGTGTGTTGTGTGTCAACAGAACGATGTAGGGAAAAGAGCTGCACTCACATTGAGTCACACTGGGAGGTATGGTGGTCCATTCAATTGGATGCAACTTGATTTATTTGAGATGCCTGTGTGCAATGGATTGCAGTATATGTTGGTTGTGGTGTGCATTTTGTTCACAGTTGGTTGAGGCATATCCGACACACAGGAACGTCAGTCTGACAGTTGCAAAATTACTATTGAGACAGTTAATACCGAGGTTTGGCTTCCCGACTTCGTTGGAATCTGATCAAGGGACACACTTCCACAATAACATTTTGAGAATGCTGTGCGTTACTCAAGTTGAACAGAGACTGCATTGTAGTTACAGGCCTGAAGCGTCGGGTCTGTTGGAGCAGGTCAGTGGAAATTTGAAATAAAGGCCTGGTAAAGTATAATCTTCTACATCATTGAAATGGCCAGTTGCTTAACCCTTGTGTTAATGATTCGTCGTAGCATACCTGATCTAAGGACAAGATTGTCACCCCATGAGATTATTATAAGTAGGGCTATGAGGCTGCCTACTAATTTGCTAGTCAACATCAATGCCAATTTAGTTCTAGATTACTGTAAAGCACTGGCTGACATGGTGTGTTCTGTGTCTCATCATGTAGAAGCTGCAATGGTCCAGCCTCATCAGAAACAATGCCGTCAATGTCCGAGATGTAAACTAGAAGGGGCTGATTTCCGGCACATGATGTGGGGCTGCACTAATCTGGGAACTTTTTGGGAGGAGGTCGGGGCACTACTGTGCAGAATAACTGACTGTACGATTGAGTTAGATATGGGTGTATACTTATTGCACTGGTTCCCGCGTACCTCCAAAACAAAAATAACAAGTAAATGTATTGACTTGGGCCTTTTATTGGCCAAACGGAAACTTACATCACATTGGAAGTCAGCGCTGGGACCCAATATAGGGAGGTGGAGGTCGGAGCTGTTAAAGTGGGCACAAAGTGAGGGCACGCTTCGATTGCAACAGGCTATGTGCACTGCTAATGACAAAGCTATGGAGGGTGCCAGGGCTTGGGAAGCATTGATGGCAACGTTACAGACTCCGGAGGCAGAATCGGGGGATGACTCGGAAAATCAACAAGGGGTACTGGATGAACTGGTGTGATTCGGTACGATTCTATTTATGTGGGTGTATATTTTCGTACTGTTGGTAGATACGCTATTTTTATGTTTGGGCTAACCTATTAAGGCACACCGGTGAGGGAAGGGAGGGTTTGGGTGGGTTTAGGGGTAGCGGTTGGAATGAATAATTTGTTGTCATGCTGTATTCCATAAGCACTGCTGACCGACTGTATGGAGGGGCTGGTTTGAAAAGTTAATAAAAATATCTTTAAAAAAAAAATAATAATATTAAAAAAATCAGAAACAATGCCGTGACCGGTCTTCTGGCAACTGGATCCTAGTAAAGACACATGTGAATAAAAAAACAGTTTGGAACCTCGTTGGCGGGGACCGTACCAAGTGATTCTGGTAAGCACGACTTCTGACAAATGCAGAGGTCTCCCCAACTGGGTGCATGCTGCCCATATTCGCGAATTCCCTGTCCCCGCAATGAGATTACAGTGCCTGTCCCAGAAGAGCCAGTGGTGGTTGAAAGGCCATGGGAGCAGGTTAGCCAAGCTGTTGGGAACTCGGAAGAATTCAAATTGAAACTTGTTCAATCTTAAGAGGGTTTTGAAGGGTTGGTCACTGAGATTGGAAACAACGTTGATCCTGTGACTGTAACTGAACACGAGCCAGACGAAGGGCCTAGTGCTGTTCAGTTGCGAGAGGCAGTTGGCAAGGGATTCCACAAAGAGAAGGTGATCTTGCTGTAATTCTGGAAGAATGAATATGCTACTTACCAGTATGCATCTGTTCTTGGCATGTAGGGCTGCTGACATTCATATCTATAGCATAGATCGCCGCCTAGTGTTGGGTCCGGATGATTGCACATTGTTGTCCTGGAAGAGTCTTCGAAGTATCACGAGATAGGTGGCTCCTCCCCTGGACTACAGTGCGCATGGGCATCGACTCCATCCTTAGATTGTTTTTAGCCATTGTAGCAAAGATGGAGTGCAATAGTGTAAACGATGACCATGCCCAAGAGTAAGTGTAAGAAGAAGTCTGCAACCGCTACGGGCGCCGGGGAGGAGGGCGGGCGATATGAATGTCAGCAGCCCTACATGCCAAGAACAGATGCATACTGGTAAGTAGCATATTCAGTTTGAGGCATGTGGGCTGCTGAATTCATATCTGTAGCATAGAATACATAGCAGTCCCTCCATTAACGGCGGCCGCCCGTGCCAGTTGCAGAAGTTTGAAAAAGTGTTCGAAGAACAGCCTGTCCTACAGCTGCCTGCTGTTTGGAATGCACATCTACACAGTAATGTTTAGTGAACGTATGTGGTGTAGACCATGTGGCTGCTCTACAAATGTCTTCCAAAGGAATATTACCTAGGAACGCAATGGAGGCCCCCAACTTGCGTGTGGAGTGGGCCCTGGGGGGGACCGTTAAAGTGCGCTTAGCTTTGTGATAGCAAATCTGAATACACTTAACGATCCACCTGGCTATTCCTGCTTTGGAAATGGGGTTGCCTTTGTGCTGGGCTGAGAAGGCAACAAAGAGCTGTTGTGTCTTTCTAAAATCTTTGGTTCTGTCAATGTAGTACATTAACGCTCGTTTGACATCAAGCGTGTGGAGCATTCTTTCTGCTACTGTTTCAAGGTTTGGAAAGAATGCGGGCAGTTCTATGGTTTGATTAACATGAAACTGCGACACCACCTTCGGAAGAAACTTAGGGTTAGTGCGCAGCACCACCCTGTTAGAATGGATTTGTATAAATGGCTCTTGTACTGTGAGCGCCTGTAGTTCACTAACACGCCGTAGAGACGTGATGGCAATGAGAAAAGCCACTTTCCATGTCAAGAACTGAATCTCACACGAATGTAGAGGCTCAAAAGGTGGGCCCATCAACCTGTTGAGGACCACGTTGAGGTTCCACACAGGAGCTGGCGGGGTCCTGGGAGGGATGACCCGCTTTAGCCCTTCTAGGAAGGCTTTAATGGCAGGTACTCTGAAAACAGAGAGATGCTGCCTGTTTTGAAGATAAGCCGCTATGGCGGATAAGTGTATCCGAATGGAAGCATATGCTAGATTGCATTTGTAAAGATGTAACAAATAGCAGATGATATTAGGAATGGATGCATCTAGCGGGTTGATGTTGTGTTCTGTACAGTAAATGACAAACCGCTTCCATTTTGCCGCATAGCAAGCACGGGTAGTGGGCTTTCTTGCCTCCCGGATGATGTCCATGCATTCAGGAGGCAGATTAAGGTAGCCAAACTCTAAGACCTCAGGAGCCAGATCGCCAGATTGAGCTGTTGCGGATCTGGATGCTGAATGTCGCCATGGTTCTGCGTCAAAAGCCTGGGTGTGAGGCGCAGCCGTTGATGCGGCACCACGGACAGTTCTAGAAACGCGGTGTACCATGGTTGGCGTGCCCACGTTGGAGCAACCAGGATGAGCGTCATCGAGTGTTGCTTGAGCTTCCTTGCCACCAGCGGAATGAGAGGTGCTGGTGGAAAAGCGTACGCAAATCTGCCTGACCAGTTCATCCATATCGCATTGCCCTGCGACTGTGGGTGAGGGAACCTGGCGGCAAAGCTTTGGCATTTTGCGTTTTCCTTTGTGGCAAACAGGTCTATCTCTGGATGACCCCACCGCTGGAAGTACGGGCGGAGTACTGATGGATGTAACTCCCACTCGTGCATCTGGTGGCTGTACCTGCTGAGCAGATCCGCCATATGATTGTCTTTGCCCGGGAGGTGTTCCGCCATGAGGAAGATGTTCCTCTGAATGGCCCACTTCCACATGCTCTGAGCCAGATGAGACAACTGTGGAGAGTGTGTATCTCCCTGCTTCTGGATGTAGTACATGGCTGTCATGTTGTCCGTCCGGATCAACACGACTTTGTTGCACAGATGTACTTTGAAGGACTTGAGTGCCATGAAGATTGCCATCAGTTCTAGGTAGTTGATGTGCATCTTCTTTTGCTGCGTTGTCCATAGTCCCTGCACCGTGTAGTGGAGCACATGAGCACCCCACCCCTGGAGAGATGCGTCCGTCGTTAGGATAATCTGTGGCACAGGCTCTTGAAACGGTCTGCCCTTGCAAAGTTTGTGTGGATTCCACCAATGCAGAGAGCTGTATGCCCGACCGGTCACCAACACTAGGTCTTTCAATTGTCCTTGAGCCTGAGTCCACTGATGTGCCAGGCATTCCTGGAGCGGACGCATATGCAACCGTGCGTGCGGGACTATGAAGATGCAGGAGGCCATCATGCCTATCAACTGCATGAACACTCTTGCAGGAAGTGAGTGTTGTGGTCTGAACTTTTGGATTAGCGACTGGATGTTGCCTATCCTCACTTGGTTTGGCTGAGCCGTGGCCGCCAAAGTGTCTATCGTCGCGCCCAAATACTGCCGCACATGGGCCGGCTGAAGGTGCGACTTCGGATAGTTTAGTGAAAACCCCAGACTGTGAAGAAGGTGAATGGTGTGGGACATGTCGGTGGCGCACTGCTGGGCTGACTTTGCTTGAACAAGCCAGTCGTCCAGATAGGGGTAGACATGGACGTTCTGTCTCCTGAGGTGCGCCGCCACCGTCGCCAGACATTTTGTGAACACTCTGGGGGCTGTGGTCACCCCAAAAGGAAGGACCTTGAATTGGTAATGCCTGTTTTGGATGGTGAACCTGAGGTATTTCCTGTGGGAAGGGTGGAGTGGGATGTGAAAGTAAGCATCCTTGAGGTCTAAGGTTGCGAGGAAGTCTCCCTGGTTTAGCAATGGAAGAACCTGTTGCAGTGTCAGCATGTGGAAGTGTTCTGAGAGAATGTACTGGTTCAGGGGCCGTAGGTCCAGAATAGGTCTGAGTGACCCGTCCTTTTTCGGGATTAAGAAGTACAGGGAATATACCCCTGTGCCTTCTTCCTCCACTGGCACGAGCTCTATTGCGCCTTTTTGCAGCATGGCAAGAACCTCCTGCTGCAATACGTGCAAATGCTCTTGTGACATAGGACGGTGTTTTGGGGGCATGTTGGGTGGAGTGGCTGTTAGCTCTAAACAATAGCCGAACTGGATAGGTTTCCTGACCCACCTGTCTGTGGTGATGGACTTCCAGACCGGCAGGAACTTCTGGAGCCTCCCCCCGACAGGTGTTGGATGGTCGGGGGGCAGTGACAGGGAGTCACTGTTTGTTGGTGACAGAGGAACGGGAACTGTTGTTGCCTCTGCCTCTGCCCTTGGAGCTGTTACCCCGGTATCCCCCTCTACTCTGCTTGGGGTACGAGGATTGCGCCCCACCTTTGCTGAACTGTGCCTGCTGTGACATCTAGCCCCTGGTAACACCTCGATTGCCTGAGCGACGAAAAGTGTTCCCTCGAAACTGCTGGGACTGGAGAGCCCCCATGGACTTGGCAGTCTCAGTATCTTTTTTAATCTTTTCCAGGGTGGTATCAACCTCTGGACCAAATAACCTGTCTGGGTTCACCGGCTGGTTGAGGATGGTAGTCTGTATCTCAGGCTTGAACCCGGAAATTCGGAGCCAAGCCTGACGCCTCAACATTACGCTAGTGTTGATTGCCCGGGCTGCAGTGTCCGCAACGTCTAGTGCACACTTTATAGCAGCGTTGGAAATGAGCTTTCCCTCTTGGACAAGCATCTCAGCTCCCTCCTTAAACTGATCTGGTAGGTGTTGCAACAGGGTCTCTAGGGTGTCATAGTGTGCCCTGTCGTATCTGGCCAATAGTGCCTGCGTGTTTGAGATACACCAGATGTTGGCCGCCTGAGCTGCAACTCTCTTCCCTGATGCCTCCAGCACTTTTGACTCCTTGTCTGGGGGAGGAGCTTCACCCGTGGTTTGCGAGTTTGCCCGTTTGCGGGCATTAGAGACCACCAAAGAGTCCAACGGCAACTGGCCCCTTATGTAGGTTGGATCGCCAGGCGCCGGTTTGTATTTCTTCTCAATTCGAGGGTTAACAACCCTAGACCTTGTGGGCTCCTTAAAAATGTCCGCAGCATGCCTGAGGACCCCTTTGAGCGGATGTATGACGGTACAACGCATACCGTCACAACGCGTGCTGTTACAACGCGTCCCTTACAACGCAAGTCGTTACCACGACTTGCGTTGGGGGCGCGGATGTCGAATAGTATAATTTACTATTCTAACACCAGTCCCCGTGGACACTAGGGACGGTGTTGGAATAGTAAATTTACTATTTTTAATCTTCTAGCACCCTCCAGCGCAAGTCGTGGTAACAACTTGCGTTGTTACGGACGCGTCGTAACAGCACCGCGGGGAAACATCCGCGTTGTAACGGATGTTTCCCCTTTGAGCATTGGAAGAGTTTTCACCGTTTTTTCTGCAGTGGAGAAAGTGTCAAAAAGGAAGTCAGCCTCCACAGGGTCAGCGTGCATGTCAACACCATGGTTCTTAGCTGCCCTCTCAAGCAAAGCATGAAATGCTGTCGAATCCTCAGTGGGAGACGTCTTGACGTTGAACACTTGAGGGTCAAGGGCTGCATGCTGATCCCCTTGATCACCTGCATCCACCCAAGAGTCCTGCTGCTCATCAGGCTTCGTGTTGGTATGAAAATTGTACTCCTCATCCTGCTCCTCCCCATCCTCTCCATCAGAATAGGTGGGTGAGGGTGTTGCATCTCGGAGAGTTTGTGGAACCATGGGCTCAACTAAGAACGGTGTGTTGTGTGTAGGCTTTATGCGCTTCAGAGGAATAGTGTATGACTCCAAGGGCTTCGATGTCGTAATCTTCCTCTTGTAAAGCGTTAGCTTTCCGGTGTCGGCATCGATAAAATGCTCCGACTGCTCCGCTAAAGCGGGTGGTGGATGCTTTAAACCCCCAGCCGGGGGAGTCGGTTTCGGCACCACCGAGTCTTTGGTCACCGACCGTGGAGCAAAGGCCTTCGGCGCCACCTTAGGCGGTAACGTGAAGAGGATCGGCGTCGAAGTCTGTGGCGTCTGGACAGCTTTCTTCGGTGCGGAAGGGGTCATCGGTTCTGACGCAGAAGCCTTGTCCTTAAGACGTTAGAGGGAGTCCGAGACCTGCTTCGTAAAGGAAGTGGATGGTTTCGTCGACCCGACCGATGGCCTCCGTCCGCCCCCAGGGGAAGACCCGGGCGCTGACGCCTTCGGTTTCTCTGTTCGAGGCGCAGGAGCATCTTTCACCGGTGCGATCTTTGACCACTGTCGCTGACGACGACGCTGACGGCTTCGGTTCGGCAGCCTTGACCTTTGGCGTCGGGATCCCAGACTTTGGCTCCGCGCCCTTGTTTGACGTAGCCTCGACAGGCCTCTTGGCTTTCGGCTGGACGGCCTTGTCTGATGCGGTCTCGACAGCCTTCTTTGACTTCGGGTCGACTGCCTTGCTCGACACCGATTCGATGGCCTTTCTTGAGCCTGGCTCCTTGACCACTTTTGGCGCCATGGCCGGCTCGACAGTTTTCTTTGGCTTCGAGGCCTCCGAAGACGACGGCGTCGATGGGGGAGCAGACGTTTTCGGTTTCGATGGCGTGTCGCCCATCTTTGTCTTCGTCGACACCGTTGGTTTCAGTTTCGGTTTCGATTTTGACAATGGCGGCTCCGCTAAAGCGTCCGTAGCCGGGCCGGAAGGCGGTGCCGTGGATTTTGGTGTAAGGTCTCGGGTAAGGCCATGTGGCGATCCCTCGACCTGAGCCTTAGTAAAAGTACGAACGGGGTATAGCTCTTCCTCCGAGCTATCTTCCATGGCCCCGTAGGCCTCGTCGTCGTCCCCTACCTCGTCGACGACTTCCTCCACGTCTTGGCCTTCAGCGTCCGCTTCGTAGTCGGACTCGACGACCACCGACGGAGGTGAAACTTGAAGTTGAACTTGCTGCTCGTCCGCTTCTTCGTTGACGAAGATGTCCACTGGTGCCGGAGCCGATCGCCGGGCCTCGAGGCGCGCGCCGAAGCTTGATGGTTTTCTTTGAACGAATCCTGGAACAGGCCATACAGTTGGCCTCGTCGTGGTCCGGCGACAGGCATTTGTTGCAGACCGGGTGGACGTCGATGTGTGGGTACTTGGATCCACACACGGGACAGTGTTTGAACGGACTTCGCTCCATGCCGTCTAAAGTCTTGCTGCGTCGACTGGGCCTCGATCCCCGAAGAGTCACACGACCCCCCGGATATCCGACTCAATGAGTCGGAGCAAGTCGGGCACCGAACGCAAACAATACAGACGGTTCGAGGAAGGCCTTTTGGCCTGGAAAAAGTTTGTTTTTATCGATTCCGAACCGGAGTTAACGAAATCACATCCGAACCCAATGGCGGAAAAAAACAATTTGAGGATGGAGTTGATGCCCATGCGCACTGTAGTCCAGGGGAGGAGCCACCTATCTTGTGATACTTCGAAGACTCTTCCAGGACAACAATGTGCAATCATCCGGACCCAACACTAGGCGGCGATCTATGCTATAGATATGAATTCAGCAGCCCACATGCCTCGAACACAGATAATTCTGATCTGAGTGATGTTGTTGAAAGAGAAGAAGACACACTCAAGAGGTCAAATAGAGCGAGTGTGCCTTGTCGGAGGAACTCTTCTCCTGAATGGACATATTGCTTCACAAATGACCGATAGTTCAAATTATTTGCATCTTGCATTAGTGGAAATTCATCAGAGTCTGAAGGAACCTGAGATACTGTATGAGTTCACGCTTAAGCTTCCACTTTTAATAAGACTGAATGTTTTGGAGGATTTCATTTTCAACGTGATTGAGTTTCCTTTCCTGCATGTCAATGAGTATTCAGTGCTAGTCAACAAACTGAAACACTCTCTATTGGATCTGATCGTTCGTGAACTTGAGCCTCTTATTGTGAGAGACACTAAAAAAGGTTCAAGAAAGAAAGAAAGGCTCATAAAGCCTTTGTATATAATCCATTGCCTATTGATCCAACTTGGTTTTGCTTTTTGCATGGGTAAACAAGCATTTGCAATGCAATAGGTCTCGCATTTACCAGAGTTTAAGCTAGTGGCATTGTAAATGACATTGCCTTCTATTTACATTTTAATAACCAAAACATAAATAAAAGTAATTGTCATTTACAATGCCAAAAGGTAAAACTCATGCAAATGCGAGACCTATTGCATTACAAATGCCTGTTTAAATTCAGGGCACCCTAATTGACACATCGCAGAGAGACCTCTGGGTTAAATCTCTCATTGACGCCTCATTTTGCAGTGGCTTTGATACAGGCGCTAATCTCTAATGCTATAGGTTGCAATGATGGCCCCCGGTGGTTCGTCTAGAGGTAGTATAGTAAAGTAACCCAGTTATTATCCAATTCCCGAGCAAAAAAACATAAAACAGAGCCCTGCTACTGAAATTGCACCGGGCACCAGTGAAGATCTGAATATAGCTATTTTCAATCAGATGTACAGTAGATAAGCAGCTATGGCACAAATAAAAGTTATCTGTAACATTTCTATCGTAATCTTGTATTCTTTTAGTGTTTACGTATTTATATAGTTTTATATGGCGAACTCTAAACCCGAGGTTTTTCAGAACACTTTACATTAAACAACAACATACTACAACGGGAAAAAAGGGTGCATTGTCATGGCTGTTGGGTGAATTGGGACACTTTATATTTTAAGAGGTAAAGTAAATAAAAACAATAACTTAAAACATAACTTACATGTAATAAACCCCTCCCAGAATAAGGAGCACTTCACTTTCTGTCTTATTTCGCCCTCTGTCCGACCGGAAGTCAATTTCTTACACTGTGACCCCAGGAAGGGTCGCAATATTTTAACATTGGCACCGGAAACATAGCTTAGTCACTTGCAAGTAATCCTTTTTACTTTTATCACTCTGGATGTGTTTCCGAATAGTAACACAATGCCAGAATACACCGTCTGCAAATACAGTTTTTTAAGTGAGTCGGTCGCCCTAACCGTTAAGCCACACCCTCTATGTTTACATGACCCGTACAATAAGAGAAGCCAGCCAGTATCACAGTGCTCTTGTTTCCAACAGAATATTCACATAAACGATGTGCTCATCATGCCAAAGCGCATAGTTTTTAATAAATTACCTAACGACAGCTATAAAATTCAGCAGTGAGTGCAGCGCGTACCTGCAACTATGTGGATAGTAGTATTAGTACAAAAAAAACAAGGGCTCGTACAATGTCAAAAAGAACTTATATTAATTTGTAAAGTGACATTTATGCTCACTTAGTGATTATTATCGACAAAAAGGCTTGGGCTCCTGCTGGGTCGGAAGGGGAGGGAGGCTGCCAGAGCACAGAATATTCCTGCTCTGCCCTCAAGTAGCATTTCCTAGGGGGTCGCCATTGGCGCAACCTCCCGAGCTCCTGCAGCCTCTTGTTCCCATGACTTGTTCCTCTGCTTGTCCTCCATGAAATCACCCTTGCCCAACACACTGCAGGCGGAGTACTCCTGCTGGACTCTGCTTGAGCGGGTGGGGGTAGAGGGGGTTTAGAGCTGCTGCAGCTTGGGGTCTGGGTCTGCATGGAGGGTGCACTGTAAGGGATGTTCCTGTATGTCTGCAGAGTGAGTGTTGTGACTTAACGAGTGTGGGAGTGATTTGTGCATGTATGAGTGCAGGGAGAGTGGAGTCTTAGTGAGTCCATTCGCACCTTTTTTCCACGTTTCCTTGAAATATATGCTGTAAATGCACCATTTTCTCTCACATTTTCTTGCAGGGGAAGAACTCCCTCACTGCCCCTCTGCCTGTACGATTCTAGCTTACTCGCATTTTACAATCCACTCGAAGGCTTTAGTTTTCAAGTGCACCAGCCGCCACTGCTGCTAACATCACGTGTGTTGTTAGTGACAACTAATGTCACTGGTTAAAGAGGTTCAGTGCACAAAGATTTGGAAAATTAAGAAGTCGTCACTTTAAAACATATTGTTTTACTGTGTGATTTGCAATTTCAGCCTTAGGGAGACTGTTTCTCGGACTGCTGGAATGCGCTTTGGAGGTGGCGGATTGCGAGGGGGGGGATCAGGGTACAGAGTTGTTAGAGCAGGCAAATGGCGGGCAATGTAGGGGTCCCATAGGGAGGCGTCGGGCATTGTGGGCAAGGCTGTTGACTTTGGGGCGGTGGGATGGCGTGCAGATTTCGGTGTCAATCACATCCGGTGATCCTGGGCAGATGGTTTAGTATCCTGGGAATAGTACGGAAGGGACGTTAGCTAGGTGTGACGTGGCGGGCAAGTCTGAAAGACACACAAGCACTGATTGGGAGTGGGGGGAGATGGGGGAGCGCCAGTAGGTGAAGTGGGGAGCACTGGTTTGGGCAGCTGGGGACCAGGCAGTAGAGGGTCTGATTGAGGGGAGGGGGGGGAGGGGGCAAGGCCGTCCAAGGGAAGAAAAAGAAAATTCTGATGGGTAGACTGGGTTGGAGAGTTGGGTTGGAATGGCGGAGTTGGGTTGACGGTGGTAAGGAGCTGTGGGAGCAGCAAGAGGGGATGCGCAATACAGGGAGAAATGCAGGGGAGCCGGGAGGTAGTTTGCGCAGGTGGTTGGGGAGCGGACAGTCACCTTCAGGAAAGGGGGAGGGGCTCTAGGGGCACGAAGCAGTGGGGATATGCGGGGATGATGCTGCAGTCCTGGGAGGCTGGACTGCGTGTTAGCACGTCATGGGTGCTGACCAGGAGTGAGTGTGACCGATAGCATTGGTAGGTAAGTATCAGAAATGTGATTCAGGGCTAAAGCTCTGAATGACGAAGGTGCACGTGGCTCGCTCGCAATGGGAGGAAGAGGTTCGCTGCACGTATTGATCCGTCAGTTTCATTGCTTCCTCTCTCGGGACTGCCCCTTAGTTGCGCGGGTGGGTCATACCATACAAGAGATTCCACCACTGCATTGAGGGCACTAGTGGGCATGTTCGTCCTAGGGGGTGCTGTGTAAGACAGGGAACTAGAGATAGATTACCAAGCCTAAACCACGAGTCCTCACAAAGAGGGTTCCTAGGCCTGGAGGATGCCTGGCATGCATGGAACCCAAGGGAAGTCAGTTAGCACATTAATCAACTCGTCACAGGTGGCACTTGTGATGTGATAGTATTTCTATTCACAACGTACACCAAGGCACCACCATAGGGACACCGGCGGTTGGGGGGCTTCGCGATTACATTTTCAGGTCAGTCACAGGTGCATTGGGGGCTGTGCAACGGGCAGGGGCCACCATGATCAGGCAGTGTTGGGGGCGCAGCTTTCGGTTGGCAGCTGTTGTATTTCCCGGGGATGGTGAGGCGCCGCGGTTCAATTGGGCTTGATAGTGTTTGTTGCTCCGGCCGGTGTTTTGCAGCAACTGGGGGATCGTGGTGCCCGTGGCAGAGGTACTGGGATGCGTGGAGGGGGAGCGGGGATGTAGGAACAGGCTGCTGTGTCAAGAGGTTGTGTGCTTGTGTGTTGCCAGGCTGCTGCCAATATAAAACGTCCAGAGGACTCAAGCCTATAAATGATAAAGACCACACGGTTTTAGATGGTGTGTCTAATAAGATCAGATTGTTGTCTGTGATGGCTCCATACGCCATCAGAGGGAGGACTGGAGCAGCATAAAATTGTCTCTCGATTAGGCTACAGATGTATATTATGGTCTTATGTATTCATGAGATATAATGTAATTTGCTAGAGAAAACTGCACTTAAAGCCATATACGAAGTGCACATGCTCTGTAATCACGACATGTATCCATCTGTGTGTTGCTAATGCTTTGTTTTTAGTAATAACTAGTTATAGGTTATAAGCATTTATAAGATTTTTTTTAACTTTTGCTATGTAATGAAATATTTATACATCAGATTTGCATTTATTTTTTATAATGTGACTGTCTATTAGCATTTATTCAGTTATAACGTGTATTGAAGCTTCTCATTAGTTAACTTGGCCAAAGGCCTTAAGCACTTGGCTTTCGCAATGTTCCTCCACATGAATGTTCTCTTGGATGTAGCGCTATTCTTCCCTTTCCAGATGCCTGTTAAATTGACCTAAGAGATGGAAATATGGCTCCTTTGTGTGAAATTGATAAGGTAGTGAGAAGGCAGTTAAAGTGAACGAAATTATGACCACAAGGGAGGCTACTATCTGTGTGGAATGGAGGCATAAAGTCAAGGTTGTACGGAGATATGAGGATCAAATGAGAAGGAGTTTTTGAAACAAACATATAAGACAGAATGACAATTGTGTCTTGTTAAAGAAAGTATTGTTTGAAGGTGCCTCTAATTGGGTCTATGAAAATAATTTAGTGGAGTCTCTGAGAATATAATACCTACCTACTCTGAGTTCAAACAAATAACCAACAAAGCTATTAAGTTGCAATCACAGCTAATACATAAAGCAACTTTGACTCACAAAACTAACATGTGGGTGGTGATGCCAATATATAAAACCTTGAAAACTCAATCGTACCTGCTGGAATACTCCTCAAGATCAAGAAAGCTCAACTTGATGCTACTGAGGCTCGGAGTATATACATTCAAAGACCTTACACCAAAATGAAACGGTCCTGGCCCACCCTAGAATGTCACCTTTGCGGTTATGGTAATAAATCACTATTCCATCTACTATTCACTTGCCTGGTGCTACTACCTCTTCAAAAAACTCTTCTACAGCCAAAGCTGAAGCAAGAACAAATAAGAACCTGCAGATCTGTCGTCATAAAATCACTAGGAGGTTCGCAAGACGATAAAGTTTCTGAGCTCAGTGGCAAAGGAACTAGAAAAGAGAGACAGATGAATCAAGGATGCCTACTGATATTCACTGCCTCACCTGACTACAGTAAATTAAAGCTAGGACCAGCATTAAGACCTGCAAAGTGATTTTTTTGATCTAATATGTCAATCTAAGCTAAAAAAGAGGACAATTAAAGCCAAAGTGAAATCAGACAATACACACAGGGAAATACGCCACCATCTCATAGGTACCGTGTTGATCTTGGTCAAATATTGGCAGTCCACACGTTCATGGCAGTATCACCTTACACACTATATGTCCGGGAACCATTTGCTGACTTTTAACAGAGATGCTACGTTGGACAGTCTGCGGTCGGACTAACTTAAATACATCAGAAGTCTTATTCTTACATTGCAGGGCTGGAAGCCCTACGTTCATATGTAGTCAAAGGAAAATTGTTTTATTATTATTTTTAGACTGTATTTTAACTAGATTATTGCAACCTTATATTTAAACAAGCATTAATGTTGAATGATTTTAAGTACTTCGTTGGTCGCTTGCATCGTGCTTTTATAATTTCAAATGAAATCGAATAAAGCATTTTTCATCATCATCAAAAAAATATAACTAGGTAATGCTAGTGACTGTACACTGCACAACCTATGGTGTGACTTCTTAGGAGAGGAGAGGTTTAGACCTCCGTGCCTTACATTTCCATGCCTCATTCTAGTTGCATGGCTTTATGCCACATGATACTTTATTATGAAACTTCTACTGCTGACACCATTCTTTTCATTATATGGATCTAATCAAATCCTAGTTTTGCATTTTATTGAGTATTTAATGTAGATTTAGAAATCTTCATTCATCACAGACAGGAAGATCGAACTTTTCAATCTTATTCTGTTGTGGTTTTGTTATTCTGTACCAACATCCCCGAAGTTTTCATTGGTTACTTACTATTGAGAATTAACTTTGTTCATAGGGCTGGAAGCCCATTGATAATTCGTTATTGTTACACAACATTCTTGAGATTGAATTATATTACGCAGACCATAAATTTGTAATAAATATAAGTTTAACCTAATTTACGACTTTGAGCTTTACTGTGTAGCCAAATGGCTTGCACTGTATTTAAAATTTGAATTGAAAACTAACGCCTTGAAAATGCCTTGAAAACTGGCCCTCTCTGCAAGGTCACCCCCAAGCATTTTACCTTATCCCCTCCTGTTTTCAGAATTTCATTTTGTTGACATTAGGACTCTGCGCACTTTACTGCTAACCACTGCTAAAGGGCTTGTGCTCTCTCCTTTAAACATGGTATAATTGGTCTATACGCAAATACATTATTTACTTATAAGTCCCTAGTAAAGTGGTACTACATGTACCCAGAACCCGTAAATTAAATGCTACTAGTGGGCATGCAGCCCTTATTGTGCTACCCACCTGAGTAGCCCTTTAAAAATGCTTCTAAGGTATCCCCCAAACAGTCCACGGGGTAGGGTGCATTGTATTTAAAAAGTAAGATGTGTTTTTAAGTTGTACATGTCCTGGCATTGAAAAACTCTTAAATTTGTTTTTCACTACTGAGAGGCCTATCCCTCCAATAAGCCAACACCCGGTTCCCTTATTACATTTAATAAGTGCAAACTGTTAATTGAGAAAAGGAAGGAATGTCCTGTTCGGTCTCAAAAGAATTGTAATTTAAAATCCTCTTTAACAGTAAAATCTGAGTTAATTCTACAATTGCCACTATTAAAAAGTTGGAATGTTTTTGTCCTAACCATCTGGTGGCTGCAGCCTGTGTCCTGGGTCACATGACTGTGAATAGTTGGCCTTTGTGTATTCCTCCCAGACAGTGAGACAGAGGGGACTAGGTGTTGACAGGATGCCCCATCCTGCCAGGTTGGGTAAGGTGGAGCTGCTCCGCGCTGCACTTACATTTCAGAGGGATCCCTCCAGCGCACTCACAAAGGAACATGATGCCAGCCTTTGTCACCCTAAACTACTTGAAGCCAGGAGAAGGAAAGGCATTTCCAGGAACACATGGGGGGTTTATCGCCAAAAGGTGCTCTCTATGTCCTGGACACTTGGCTGGCATCAGTGCGTACCCCTTTATAAGAAATTAAGAAATCCTGAAAATCTGGACTCCTCACGTCAGACTGTAAACAAGCATTTGCAATGCAATAGGTCTAGCAATCATCGCTATTGGCATTGTAAATGACAATGCCTTTTATTTATGTTTTGGGTTTAAAAACATAACTAAAAGGCATTGTCATTTACAAGACTAATAGCTTAAACTCTCGCAAATGCGAGACCTATTGCATTGCAATAAAGGTCCTACTCAACCGCTTATTAGATTGTATATATCAGAGGAAGAGACCAGCCTATGACGTCTTCAAAGTAGTGATAAATAGTGCAGTGAAGAAGATGTGTAAGTGTTGTAAATTACACAGACACAAAGTGTGCGTTACATATTATTCAAGCTATAAACACTGTTGAGGCTCAGGAGGAAGAACAGGAAGGGGGGGGGGCTATTTCCTGCCCTCTCCGTGATTTGAGTGTGCAGTGTGGCATTGCGTAATGTCATTGCTATCTTTGGCCTAATAAAAAACACTCCAGCTGTAGTAGGGCCCGGCCTTCACCTTCGGTGCAGGGCGGGCTGAGCTGTTACAGGCATGGAGGGAGGGAGGGATGGACTTGGCTTCAGCTCCAGGCTCGTACAGAGCCCCTACTATTACTATTGAGCGAGAGGCACTGAGGTGGTGGTGGTATTGGTATTGATGGTGGTATTGGTGTTGGTGGTATTGGTATTAGTCAGAACCACTTTCAGAGGGGCTTGGGGAATGCAAGGCTTACAGGGCCCAAACATGGTGGTTGAGGTCTTTTAGTCTTGATGCACGAGGGCCTGACCTACTATGAATCCTGAGCAACTGGGTCAAGTACCACTTCTGCACTTGACTCTCAGTAGTAGCTGTGGACGAGCAGTCAAAGGCTCCCTCGGGAGGGTGCAGGCAAGGGTGGGAAGATACAGGTGAGTGAACACAACTCATAACTCCAAGTGCACACAGAACTAATAATTAATCAATGTGCAGTTAAATATATACTTTTATAAGAAAAAAGTATTGTATTTCTAACTCTACACATTCAAAGGAATAATGACATTTATCAGCAACACAATCCCCCTGAGGTCGGGGCCCTAGTAGTTGTCAGGCAAATCACTGTCCCGCTCTCTTCCGTACAACATGGCAAGGGTTATTTCCCATTCACTGGTGGCCATATTCAGGAAACACTCACTAACAGCTGTACTCATGAACTCCCCTTTGACTCTTTAGAAATTAGTCCAAAGTCTCCATGTGCTGCAAGACCATCAGCAGTGAGTCCCGAGGGCCCCACAGGCTCAATTCTAGTCTTACCCAGTCCGGCGGAATGAAGGTCTTTCAGCAGAGCTGTGACTGCATTCTTCGCAAGCACTCACAGGTCCTGATCCTGTTCAGCAAAGTCAGGCTGCTTGTGATACACAGGACAGCACCAGGCAGGGGCAGGTTCTCTCTCTCAATCAGTGCTGCCTGCTTGTCCTAGGGACCAGAACTGCTCCTCTTTCAGCAAAAACAACAGTTGATGGACAGAATGCAGAACAATACCGTACAGAGATCTGGGCCTAAATCCATCATTTTTCTGCTCACCACGCTGCCCCAGTTCAGACATGGCCATATGCAAATCAGCCTTGACCCTGTGCCTCATGGGAACAGTCCATCCCGAACTGCCAAGCCATGTCTTCCCTGGACCAAAATCAAGCATTCTAGGACCGGTTTCTAGCTATCAGCCGTCATCAGCCAGGATAGATTGACTCCAGTGGCGTGGAGAGCACGGGACTCACGTCTGAGCATACCCGTCCCACTCCGGGTGACAAATGCAAAAACAACAGTTGTTGGACACAATGCAGAACAGTGTTATACATTCACCCCAGTACAGAGATCTGGGCCTAAATCCATCGTTTATTTTGCTCACAACACGACCCCAGTTCAGACATGGCCATATGCAAATCAGCCTTGATCCTGTGCCTCATGGGAACAGTCTAGCCCGTACTGCCAAACCATGTCTTCCCTGGACCGGAATCTAGCATCCTAGGACCGGTTTCTGGCTATCAGCTTTCAACAGCCAGGATAGCTTAACTCAAGTGGCGTGGAGAGCACGGGACTCACGTCTGAGCATACCCGACCCACTCGGGGTGACAAATGCAAAAACAACAGTTGATGGACAGAATGCAGAACAATGTTATACATTCATCCCAGTACAGAGATCTGGGCCTAAATCCATCGTTTTTTTGCTCACCACTGGGGTGGTGGACTGAGCTTAAGTATGGTGATGGATTTAACCCAGATCAGTTGACTGGGGGTGATTTACCAGAACTAACCCTTCTCTGCACGCCGAGAAACGCCGACTTCGACGACGCCTTGACCTGGGAACTGCCACTCGTCTCTGCGGCCTCCCCGTGTCCCAGGAGGGATTGACCGCCGAGGCCTGCGCCAACATCTTGCAGCACCCGCTTCGCGGGTGCCGCTGCGCGGCGCTAAGGCGTGGGGTCGAGGCTGCAGGACATCACCCAGCAACCAGCACCGGGAGGAAAAAAGACCAGCGAAAGGTAACTGGGGCGTGTGAGGCAGGGACTCCATTGACCAGGAGTCCCCGCGCTGCACAGGTGTGCACGGCCGTGCCCCCAGCAAGCCACGCCCCCGGCCGGCCAAGCCCTGTTAAAGAGCGGATTCTCCCAACATCTAGTGGGATCGATTTACCAGAACTAACCCTTCTCTGCACGCCGAGAAACGCCGACTTCGACGACGCCTTGACCTGGGAACTGCCACTCGTCTCTGCGGCCTCCCCGTGTCCCAGGAGGGATTGACCGCCGAGGCCTGCGCCAACATCTTGCAGCACCCGCTTCGCGGGTGCCGCTGCGCGGCGCTAAGGCGTGGGGTCGAGGCTGCAGGACATCACCCAGCAACCAGCACCGGGAGGAAAAAAGACCAGCGAAAGGTAACTGGGGGCGTGTGAGGCAGGGACTCCATTGACCAGGAGTCCCCGCGCTGCACAGGTGTGCACGGCCGCGCCCCCAGCAAGCCACGCCCCCGGCCGCAACACCCTCTACAATTAGAGGGCAGCAACGCGTAGCGGGACGCGAGCGGGACGCCAAGCGAAGCCCGGGCAAAGGGCGGGCCCTCTGTGGCCCTCAGGGGCCAGAAGAGGCCGGGCTGGGCCAGCTCCCCAAAAATTGCCCCTTCAAAAGCCGTTGTTATCTGTCCCTCGGTACCTAGTTTGGCTACTGATCATCCTTATCGACACAAGTTACAGTCGGCTGCTACTACCCAACATAGCACCCCTTGCAATGAGGAAACTTGCTAAGAAGACCAGGATGCCCACCCTAAGATCGAGTACAAAAGCCAAACTGGATCACCCACCACCCCTACCGACTCTAACTGCCATCGACAAAATGCTTAAACAGACCATAGGGGCGGTTTCCGATGCCATAGCTAACACTGAGAGAAGAATGTCTCTACCACCTGTAACCATCATCCAAGATACCCAGGAATCACTCTTTAACCTCTCAGAAACCTCTGATAACTTGGTAGAGGAGACCTACACCAGCCGGCCCATAACCCCACCATCTTTTGCTGACCTTCCTTGTGCCCAGGCGACCGCTGAAACCAGCAGGGACAGACCTGGTGCACAATTAAGCACCCAAACAAGCACCCAAACACCCACTAAGGACGCAGATGCACTACCTGAGGAGAAAACGCCGCATAGGGATGGCGGTAAACAAGGGAGGAAAAAAGGTCATGCAAAGTCCAGCAACCACAATCTGATCACACCCATCAACCCATCCACACCAGGAATACCATGCTGGATAACCAACATGGTGGCGGACCTGAAATCTGACCTAGAGCACTCTATCACGGTGCTGCTAAAACCCCTCATAGCAAAAATAGATAGACTAACATCATTGGTTAACAACAAGGGGATAAGCCCGAAAACTCACCTCGTGCAGGAACGAGATTCGACAAAATCTAAGGTCCCTACTACAATAAGTCTACCAAGAGAAAAGGCGCCTTTAGCACAAAATAGGGCTCCCAAACCCAATAACGCTAATAACATCAGCGTCTTGCAGAAAGGAGCTAAGGAAAAACAGAAGGCTGCCTCTACCCCGCAAGCAGGTAAAAATAAAAAGCAATTGCCGATCGGCAACAATAAACCTCTATCCGGATCTTCACAAATGCTTGAAGATAATAAGGCCTTAACCCCAAAGGCGGACCCTAAGACCCTCCGCACCCCTACTGCGGCAACCACCAACGACAAGAAAACCGCTACACGCTTCAGGACAATTAATCTTCCCCCTGAGGCATTACCATATGTAGTTGTCCTCACAGGAGTGCCCCCATTAAAGGAGGACCAAAGGGAATCACATATTGAATTAAAAAACAAATGTGCACAGTGGTTGCAAACACATAGGCCCCTGCCCCCAAATATCTATGGGGAAATTCTCTCAGTGAGAAGGGGCGAGTGGATCGGCAAAGGCACCAAGACCATCGCAGGGGATATCATCACGGTGAACTTCAGAGACATGGCAGCAGTCAACTTCATCTGCAACGCCCCCCCGAGTTACACCCGCTCACAAATTCACCCGGTCCATCTATCTTACTTCTATCCCCAGGTACCTCAAAGGCCAAGGCAGAACTTCAACCACAACAGAACACCGCACTTGGGTTTCCAATATGGCCCATCCCAATGGCAAAGGCCAAACCCTGCATTCCCTGTATTCCCTACCTATGACTCCTCACTAATGCAATACGCCCATTGGAACAGGTTCAGCACACTTGAAGGGGTGGACTGACAGAGAATGGACCGTTTTCCACCAAAAATCCAAAGCAGGAATGAACCAAGTTTCACACTATTAGGGGCGGAAGAAGGAGCAGCCTCCGGACAACTTGATTTTACGGACCCAGTGTACACCATAGAAGGCAGGAGTATACCACCAAACAGTACCCAGGGTACAGGGGAGGGGACAAATTCCGAAAGAAGTATCGCCACCCACCCCGGGCCGCAATCAAGCCGGGCCGCCGTACCTGCAAAGGGCAAACAGTTAAGTGCATCGACAGGTGAAGGTAGAAGGACTCCCAAGGTAATGATTCACGATAACCTATTAATAGCTACCTGGAACATCGCAGGGCTAGCGACTAAGTTTACATCTCAGGATTGGCTCAGCTATATAAGGAAATTCCATATCCTATGCCTCCAAGAGACCTGGGTCATCGAACCACACGACTATAGCATGGAGGGCTACAAAAGCTTCTTTGTCCCTGCAAAAAAAGCTACCTCAGGGAGAGCGAGTGGGGGACTCGCGATTTACGTCCACTTAGATATTAATGGCACCTGGTCCAATACCAAATGGGTCACACGTAACCTTCAGGTACTAAGGTTCACCTCATCAAGCTTTTCATTCCTGCTAATGAACTGGTATAACACACCGGCTATTACGGAGAAGGGCGTAGCTATAAAAGAACTTGAAAATTGTCTGAACTTTTTATCTAAGACACACCAAAGCCCATGAATTTAATTCTTATGGGAGATTTTAACTGCCACCTCTGCGAAAATCTGTTACCCTCTAATAATGATTGGTCAAAATGTACGATCATGAAAGGCCCACACTTCACCCACTCATCAGAGGGTTGGGACCTAGAAAGACTAATGAAAAGGCACAACCTCACCCAAACCCTGGACCTTGCCATCTTAAACGAGAGAGGAGAACTAACCCCAACATTTAAAGGCAGAGGCTGTCATTCTTATATTGACTTTGCATTAGTTTCTCCTAATTTAAAAAGCCTTATCAGTACAATCCTCATAGAGGCCAGTAGCTTCAGTGATCACAATCCGGTGATCATTAAAATGGAAGGTTTTGTCTTTTCAGCGGAAAAGAGACCGGTCATATTGGAAAGAGCAGTGGACCAGGGTAGAAGAATTAAATGGGCCAAAATTGATGGGAACTGTTTTTATAAAAAACTCCTATGTGAAGCCTCAGCAGCGATCGATAAATGTCTCGACCCCTGCGTAACTGGAGGTGCGGTGGTGAAGGCATTTGAAGAAATCGCGCAGGTTGTAAATAATTCTCTCCAAACCAAAGGAGCGAATATCAATACTTCTACAAGCCCCCGCTGGTTTGACCGTAAATGCACAAAGGCGCTGAAAAACCTGAAGGTCAGTCTACACGCCCAACCAAGGGACAAAATGAAGGTGGCAAAAAACAGAGCCGAATATAAAAAAGCCGTGAAGGTACGAAAGCAGAGTATACAAAACCAGGCTTGGGAAGATTTAAGGGATGCCGCAGAAAGAAAGGACTCTACCGCCTTCTGGAAAGTGATCAATGCCCCCTGCTTCCAGGACCAAGGGGCCCCAAAAATCTTGAACATCATCTTGCCGGAGCAATGGCAGAAACATTTCCAGAGTTTATACAACCATTCAAACCAAGCACCCCAA
Source organism: Lissotriton helveticus (assembly GCF_964261635.1). Classification (NCBI taxonomy): domain Eukaryota; kingdom Metazoa; phylum Chordata; class Amphibia; order Caudata; family Salamandridae; genus Lissotriton; species Lissotriton helveticus. Next base: position 765,920,798 of record NC_136059.1, read on the forward strand.
GAGGAGTTATCGAAGGCCCACCAGCCCGTTAAACTAAACTTCACCTTAAAGGAGGTCGAATTAGGAATAACCGGACTGAGCAAAAATAAGGCGCCGGGCCCGGACGGAATACCACCAGACCTATTCCTAAGCAAACCGGATCTATGGGCTCCGTTACTCACGAGGGTGCTAAATGAGGCAACGGAGGTAGGCCTCCCCCAGTCCTGGTCAACGGCGACCATAGTCCCTATCTACAAAAAAGGCAATCGGGACGACCCCCAATGTTATCGACCCATCTCGCTCATCGACGTGACAGCTAAGGTCCTGGGTCGAGTCATCCTATCAAGATTGCAAGATTGGGCAGAGGAGCAACAAATTCTCTCCGAAATCCAATACGGCTTCAGGAAAGGCAGATCCACCACCGACCAGTGCCTAAATTTATACCTCCTGATTGCAAAATACACCATCGCCGGGAGGGGGTCAATACATATGGGGTTTATGGATCTCTCAGCGGCCTTCGACCGCGTAAACAGGAGAAAGCTCTGGGCTATGCTAATGGATCTGGGTGTGGATCATTCATTAGCTGACACCTTACAAAACCTACATAGCAATACCTCAGCAAGTGTAAGATACAGCCAGGAAGGAAAAAAGACCGATCCCTTTTTTTGCAATAGTGGAGTAAGGCAGGGATGCATCCTCGCCCCATTCCTTTTCTCCATTTACATTAATGCACTGGAACAGGACCTCCTTAAACTAAAAGTTGATTCACCCCAAATCGGTCATCGAGCTGTACCCGTACTACTTTATGCCGATGATGCGGTTTTGCTCTCGAGAACTCCCCTGGGCCTACAAAAACTAATTGACGGGTTTGTCAAATTTATAGACAAATTGGACCTGGCAACAAACCTGGAAAAGTCCTTCATTATGACATCAGGGAAACCAACAAAAGGATCTTTTACCTATAACATCGGGTCACACAAAATAGACCAGGTCAAGTCCTTCACATATCTAGGGGTGTTATTCGATCACGACCTATCGTTTAAACCCCTGATTGAAAAACACTCGACCAAATTGGCGGCCGCAGTAGGAGCCATCATGGGGTATGGGCAGAGACTAGGGAAATGGTCCCCGGAACAAATCCTGACCTTGTACAGATCCATCTGTTGCGCGAAAGTAAGTTATGGAGCGGAAGTGTGGGGCTTTCTGGGTAAAAAAGCTCAGCCACTCCAGATGGAAGAAAACAAATTCCTACGAAGAATACTAAAAGTCCCACAGAGTGTTTCGGCCCACATTATACATGAAGAGCTGGGAGAACCTTTCCTGGAGGACAAAATTAAAATTAAACCTCTTCTAGCATGGGTGAAGGTATGGACCAACCCCGAGGCGGCCCTAACCAGACAAATCATTGAGGATTGCCTCAAAAGAGACAAAGGCCATGTAATCCCCTGGCTGAAATTTGTTAAAGAGTCGCTAACAGAGATTGGCTGTTCTAAATACTTCTCAGCCCCCGACTCTTTAACTCCGGAGTGCAAAACATTGGTCAAAAAACTTTTCCTCACGCAGCTGAAGTTAATAAGGGCAGAAAAAGAGGGGCTTAAACCTACCAATCTCTCTTACAATAATCTCACACCGAAGCAAGGCATGGAACCTTACTTAAGGGTCATGTACAATGCGCAGGATCGCTATCTCATAACCCGATTTAGAATCAACATGTTACACCACATCCTTGCAGTGCCATCTGGATTTACCCACACAGTGGAGGAGAAGGGTACCTGCGGCTGCGATCATAGATCTCCGCAGGATACCCTTCACTTTGTCTTACTGTGTCCATTTTATGCGACACCAAGACGCAAGTTCCTGGTGGGCATCCTGAAAGAGCTAAAATTTAAGCACGCGAAACTGGCGTTGAGATTCCTACAGGAAGCCGAGGACGCTTTTACCCTATTTTGCACGATAAATTTTATTCGGATCGCAACAAGACTGAGGACTACCAGAGACATTGTCCCTTAATGGAATTGGACATTTAAAAAAAACTATCCTGGCCCCCACATCAAGTACAAAAATTTTAAACATTCATACTTTTTTAATTGAATATCATTAATATCGCTTTTTAACTTGTGTATGTATATTGTATCAGTGCTTTTATGGTGTCTTTTTAAGAACCGAATAAAGTTTATAAATTGAAAAATTGACTGGGGGTGAGTGTTTGATATGCTCAAACGCTCCATCCATCATCCCCTTTGGTATCACATTGTTCGCCCTAAGTTGGCAGGGTATGCCCAGACGTGGGTCCCTTGCTCACTCTGCCACTGGATTCAGATAGCCTGGCTGATGAGGGTTATGAACCCGAAACCGGTCCCAGGATGCTTATTTCCGGTCCAGGGAAGACATGGTGTTGGACCCGGCCTTGTGGCGTGGTTCGCCTCTGTCCCTCCACACCCTGTGAGCGTAGGCCTGTGCCCCGAGTCCCCTGCGCAGCCTCCCCGTTAGTATAGCCTGCGACCCGAGCCTGGTCGTCCTCTCCAGTGACGCCTAGATCCCCCGGGAACCTTGACCAGACCTGCCTTTCCCGCTCCTCGCCCGGCTGCGAGCGCCTAACCATACCTGCCCCACAAGGCCCGGATGCCATCTTCCCTTCCCGACATCCCTGTCTCCCTAGGCCTAGCGTGACCCCGGCCCCAGCGAAGCCCAGACTCCAAAGGCGCGCCAGTCCCGGCTGGGGGGGTAAAGGGCTCCCGAATGAGATAAGCCAGGGAGTTTCGATGGCACCTCCGGCCTCCCCTGAGGGGCTGGTTTCTGTCACACCTTTGGCTCTCCCCTGTGGGCCAGGTTCAATCACCCCTCTGGCCTCCCCGAGGGCTGGCTCCAGACCCGCTGGGCGTCTGGGAATTCCGGGACCCATCTTTCAATCTTTCAAAGGGATCAAAGAGCCAACCGCCGGACCTCGCCAACGACCAGCCCCCAGGGCCGGAGACCTCTGCCTGCGAGGGTCCGGAGATCAAAGAGTAGACGGACTATAACTGGGGCCGCCTGATAACTAGCGGGCAGTTGTATCTTGGACCTGAAGCCTGCTGATCGGATCGCGGCTGACCCTAAGAAGACTCCTCTGGAACCTCTGAGCCCTGCTGACGCTGTCGCGGCTCCTTCTCCGCCTTAAGGAACTGAACCATCGGAGCCCTGCTGACGCTGTCGCGGCTCGACCTCTAAGACCACCGGAGCCCTGCTGACGCTGTCGCGGCTCGACCTCTAAGACCATCGGAGCCCTGCTGACGCTGTCGCGGCTCGACCTCTAAGACCCTCCGAGCCCTGCTGACGCTGTCGCGGCTCGACCTCTAAGACCATCCGAGCCCTGCTGACGCTGTCGCGGCTCTCACGAACCCCTCGCGATCGAGCCCTGCTGACCTCGTCGCGGCTCGAGGAGTACTCTGGTCCGGCTGGACCAGCGAGACCACCATCACGACCGAGCCGACTCGACGAAGGTGAGGCAACCAGTACGACCACCATCCCGTACCCCCCGGCTCGAGGATTGAGAGCTGTGCGTAGGGTACGCCTCGTACTGACCCAGAGACTAAAAGACTGTCCCGCTTCCCTCTTCCCGAATCCTCAGAGACTTTGTGGTCCTGTGGCCACTGTGTATATAAGAGTGCTTCCTTCGTTATTTGCTTATATAAAGAACTTGTTCCTAAAATCCAACGGTGTAGTGTCTGTTCGTAGTGTGGTGTGAGCTCAGTGTGTACGATCCCAAACCCAAAGGCCTCCCCGGCGAGGACCTCACAAGCAAGACTCGGCAAGTTCTGTGGGAGAGGTGGATCTTGGGGGGTCTGGGTGAGCACAACCTGGCCCTCGGAGATTGCCCCTTCTAACATTGGTGGCAGCGTCGCGATAAGAACCTACGTCTAGGGATCGTACAGCACTGACACACTACCCAAACGAAGAACAACAATGAGCATCACGAGCGACAAGACCACCTTCCAGATAGAGCTTCTGGGAGACTATTCACACCGTGAGCTCAAGCAATTCTGCAAAGATCTCCATATCCCGTCAACGGGATTAAACACCAAAGAGGACTTCCAACAAGCTCTAACAGCCTGGGTGGAGACCGGAGCCCAACCTCCAGCACCGACGGAAGCCGATGGAGGGGGAGCACCCCTGATCGGAACCCACGCCCCAGAGCAAGAAAGAGCAGAGTCCCCGACGCGGACTTACAGCCCCGAGAGAGGTCTGTCTCGAGAAGAGATGACCGACCGAGAACGCAACCGAAACCACGAGCTAGAACTAGCCCGGTTGAAAATGGAAGGAGAACTCAAGCTGGCCGAGAAGAAGCTAGCCATCGAGCAGCTGCGGCTGCAAGGAGAACTGGAGGAGAAGAAACTCCAGCGAGAACATGACGGAAAGAAGCTCCAGCTGGAGCACGAGCGCAGCATATTGGAAATCGAACTAAAGGCCCGGAACGAAGGCAACAAAACAGCAGCGACCCGAGAGTCTGTTCCCCCAGTGGAACCCAAGGTCCACATCCCCAAGGATGTGGTCAAAGAATATTATAAAAACGATGACATCCAGCAATGGTTCAAGGCCTACGAGGTAGCTATGACCTCACACCGAGTTCCGCAGAAAGATTGGGGAGCCGGGCTGTGGGGTCGATTCCTGAGTGAGGGGAGAGACACCCTACTCGACCTACCGCCTGCCGAACAGACCTCCTACAGCCACATGAAAGAGGCCCTCCTCACAAGGTACGGGCTCACCCCAGAAATGTACCGCCAACGCTTCCGAGAATGCAAGAAGATCCCCGGCACCACGTGGGTAGAATATGTCAATTTCTACAGCCGGGCCCTGGAAGGGTGGATCAAGGGCAGCAAAGTATCCACCTTCGAGGGGCTCATCGACCTCATTGCGTATGAGCACGTGTCCCTGAATTGCTTTGTGGAACTCCGACAGCACCTCCTGGACAGCAAGTTGGCCGACCCCCGGAAGCTGGCCGTCGAGGCCGATCGCTGGGTGAGCACCAGGGTAACCCGGGGGCCCGGGGGGGACACTGGCCGAAACGAACAAGGACCATCCCGCCCGAGGGGAGGAGGAGGTCAAAATAGACAGAGGGGTTCCCAGGTAGGGTCCCAGCGCAGTCCCTCCAGAAACCAGCCAAGTACCTCACCTCCCACAGCGCGCGCAGGGTTCCCCCCAGCTAGGCCAGGGCCCCGGGTCAGCCAAGCCTGCTACCATTGCCAGAAACCCGGGCACTATGCCAATGACCCCCGCTGCCCCTTGTTCCAGAAGCCTGCCGCTGCAGGACCCCCAGTGCGCCACATCACCTCAGTAGCCCTAGAAAAGGAGGGGGAGGAAGAGTTCGAGGGAGCTGAACCCGCAGCTATGATGTTAGTCTCCCTGGGTGATAGGGAGATGGTCCCCGGAGCTCCCCTACCCGACAACACAGAGAAGTACCGGCAGCAGGTGACTGTCAATGGCCATCACATAGGGGCGCTCCGAGACACTGGGGCCAGTATCACCGCCGTCAAACGGCACCTCGTCACCGAAGCCCAGATTGTTCCCCACATCTCCTGCAGGGTGATCGCAGCCGATAACTCCGTCCGCACCTGCCGGATAGCTCAAGTCCCGTTCGAGTGGGGGGGCGTCTCTGGGGAGTTACGAGTGGCGGTCCGCTCCGACATGCCTGTGGACTGCCTGCTCGGCAACGATCTAGAGAGCTCCCCATGGCAGCGGGTTGAGAAAAGGACCCACTTAGAGATGGTGGGCCTACCCGAGTGGGCCTGTGTGAATACCCGGTCGATGACCGCCCGAAGGGCCACCCCCGAAGAGGCGACCTTAGAGGCAGCACCGGTGACCCCCGAGGACCCCGAGGTCCCTGAACCCTTTGAGACCCCATAGCTATTCCCCGGGGAGAGCTTCCCCCCCGACGCAGGGCCCCGCGGCCCCGACGTCGAACCGACCCCGAGCTTGGACGACCTTCCTGAGCTGGCCCAATGGCGCCAGGAAGGGGGACCGTCCCGAGAGGAGTTCTGCCTAGAGCAGACATCCTGTCCATCCCTGGTGGGGCCGCGGCAGCAGGCCGCCGCCCAGGCCGCCGGTGACCAGTCCGGCTCCCACTTTATCTATTGGGAAAACGGCCTATTATACAGCGAGCAAAAGTCCGCCGAGCTAGGGTCCGGCCGAGTGCTGGTGGTCCCCCTACGCTTCCGCGGCTTCCTCCTGAACCTGGCCCATGACGTGCCCCTGGCGGGACACTTGGGACAAGACAAGACGTACCAGCGCCTGGTCACCCACTTCTACTGGCCGGGCATGCGCTCCGATGTGGAGGCCCACTGTAAGTCCTGCCCCACTTGTCAGTCCAGCGGAAAGAGCGGAGGGAAGCGCAAGGCTCCTCTCCAACCCTTCCCCGTGGTCAGTACCCCCTTTGAGAGGGTGGGAATCGACATTGTGGGCCCACTCGACCCCCGGACCTCCTTAGGCCACCGGTTCATCCTCGTCCTGGTTGATCATGCCACCCGATACCCCGAAGCCGTTCCCCTCCGAACGGTGACCGCCCCCGTAGTGGGGCGGGCCCTCATGGCCATCTTCTCCCGGGTCGGATTCCCTCGAGAAGTCGTCAGTGACCGAGGGACCAACTTTATCTCGAAATACATGAAGTCCCTTTGGCAACAATGTGGGGTGACGTACAAGTTCACCACCCCATACCACCCCCAGGGTAACGGTCTGGTGGAACGCTTCAACCGGACCCTCAAAGGAATGATCATGGGACTCGAAGAGCCCCTGAGGCGTAAGTGGGACGTCCTCCTTCCCTGTCTCCTCTTCGCGTACCGCGAAGTACCCCAGAAATCCCTGGGGTTCAGCCCCTTCGAGCTGCTCTACGGGCACCCCGTCCGGGGACCCCTCACCCTGGTCAAGGAAGGGTGGGAGACGGCGGCCCCAGATCCCCTCCCGATGTGTTTAGATACATTTTGGCCCTCCGGAACCAGACGAGGAAGTTCCGAGAGCTGGCCGAGGCAAACCTCGAAGCCAGCCAAGAAGAAATGAAACGGTAGTATGACCAAAATGCCACTCTGGTCGAGTTTCAGCCCGGACAGCAGGTCTGGGTTATGGCCCCAGTGGAGCCCTGTGCCCTGCAAGACAAGTGGACAGGGCCCTTCAAGGTGGTAGAGCGCAAGAGTCAGGTGACCTACCTCATCGATGTAGAGTCCCCCAGGAACCCCTTGCGGGTCCTTCACGTGAACCGCCTCAAGCCCAACTTCGCCCGGTCCGAGTTGAGCCTGCTCCTCGCCACGGACGATGGAGAAGAAGAAGAAACGGAGCCTCTCCCCGATCTCCTGTGCGTGAAAGAAAAAGATGGCTCCGTAGAGGGGGTGAGTCTCTCCTCCTCCCTCTCTCCCGAGCAGCGCGAGGACTGTCGCCAGTTGTTGGGACAGTTCTCGGACCTCTTCTCCCTCACCCCCGGCGTCACCAACTGGTGCGTCCACGACGTGGACACCGGGGACAGCCCACCGGTCCGGCACAGAGCCTACCGCGTCCCTGACCGAGTCCGGGCCTGTATCAAGGCCGAGGTATCAAAGATGCTAGCTCTCGGGGTGGTCGAAGCCTCTGACAGCCCATGGGCTAGTCCCGTGGTCCTGGTTCCGAAGGCAGCCGCCCCCGGTGCGGTTCCCGAGCTGAGGTTCTGCGTTGACTACCGCGGGCTCAACGCAGTCACCAGAACTGATGCTCATCCCATCCCCCGAGCCGACGAGCTTATCGATCGCCTCGGGGCTGCTCGCTTCCTTAGCACGTTCGACCTGACCAGTGGATACTGGCAGATCGCCCTCACCGAGGGAGCTAAGGAAAGGTCCGCTTTTTCCGCCCCGGATGGTCACTACCATTTCCGGGTGATGCCCTTCGGGATGAAGAACGCCCCCGCCACCTTCCAGAGACTGGTGAACCAGGTACTGGCTGGATTGGAGGAGTTCAGCGCTGCGTATCTGGACGATATCGCCGTGTACAGTTCCCACTGGCCTGAGCACCTCCAGCACCTCTGGGCGGTGCTGACGGCCCTGAGAAGGGCCGGTCTCACCATTAAGGCAAGCAAGTGCCAGATCGGACAAGGGTCCGTAATCTACCTCGGGCACCAGGTCGGAAGCGGCCTCGTAGCCCCCCTCCAGCCCAAGATCGATGCCATCGTGGCCTGGGAGGCCCCCACGACCCAGACGGAAGTGCGGGTGTTTCTAGGGCTCACGGGATACTACCGCCGGTTCATCAAGAGTTACGGCAGCATCGTAGCCCCCCTCACGGAGTTAACCTCCAAAAACCAGCCGAAGAAAGTCAGCTGGACCTCCGCCTGCCAAGAGGCGTTCGAAACTTTGAAAGACGCCATGTGCACTGCCCCCATCCTACAGGCCCCCGACCACTCACGAGAGTTTGTAGTCCAGACGGACGCGTCCGAGCATGGCATCGGAGCCGTCCTGTCCCAGGTGAATGAGAACGGCCTAGACCACCCAGTGGCCTTCATTAGCCGGAGGCTACTCCCTCGAGAACAAAGGTGGAGCACCATCGAGCGGGAGGCCTTCGCGGTAGTTTGGGCCCTGAAGAAGCTGAGGCCCTACCTGTTCGGTACTCACTTCCGGGTCCAGACCGACCACCGACCTCTCCGGTGGCTAATGCAGATGAGAGGGGAGAATCCCAAATTGCTGCGCTGGTCCATCTCCCTCCAGGGGATGGACTTCACTGTCGAACACCGGCCGGGCTCTGACCACGCCAACGCTGACGGCCTGTCCCGATTCTTCCGCCTCAGCGAAGAGAACCCCCAAGAGGATGGGTAGTTCTCCCCGCCTTCAGCTGGGGGGGACGCGTGTTGGACCCGGCCTCGTGGCGTGGTTCGCCTCTGTCCCTCCACACCCTGTGAGCGTAGGCCTGTGCCCCGAGTCCCCTGCGCAGCCTCCCCGTTAGTATAGCCTGCGACCCGAGCCTGGTCGTCCTCTCCAGTGACGCCTAGATCCCCCGGGAACCTTGACCAGACCTGCCTTTCCCGCTCCTCGCCCGGCTGCGAGCACCTAACCATACCTGCCCCACAAGGCCCGGATGCCATCTTCCCTTCCCGACATCCCTGTCTCCCTAGGCCTAGCGTGACCCCGGCCCCAGCGAAGCCCAGACTCCAAAGGCGCGCCAGTCCCGGCTGGGGGGGTAAAGGGCTCCCGAATGAGATAAGCCAGGGAGTTTCGATGGCACCTCCGGCCTCCCCTGAGGGGCTGGTTTCTGTCACACCTTTGGCTCTCCCCTGTGGGCCAGGTTCAATCACCCCTCTGGCCTCCCCGAGGGCTGGCTCCAGACCCGCTGGGCGTCTGGGAATTCCCGGACCCATCTTTCAATCTTTCAAAGGGATCAAAGAGCCAACCGCCGGACCTCGCCAACGACCAGCCCCCAGGGCCGGAGACCTCTGCCTGCGAGGGTCCGGAGATCAAAGAGTAGACGGACTATAACTGGGGCCGCCTGATAACTAGCAGGCAGTTGTATCTTGGACCTGAAGCCTGCTGATCGGATCGCGGCTGACCCTAAGAAGACTCCTCTCGAACCTCTGAGCCCTGCTGACGCTGTCGCGGCTCCTTCTCCGCCTTAAGGAACTGAACCATCGGAGCCCTGCTGACGCTGTCGCGGCTCGACCTCTAAGACCACCGGAGCCCTGCTGACGCTGTCGCGGCTCGACCTCTAAGACCCTCCGAGCCCTGCTGACGCTGTCGCGGCTCGACCTCTAAGACCATCCGAGCCCTGCTGACGCTGTCGCGGCTCTCACGAACCCCTCCCGATCGAGCCCTGCTGACCTCGTCGCGGCTCGAGGAGTACTCTGGTCCGGCTGGACCAGCGAGACCACCATCACGACCGAGCCGACTCGACGAAGGTGAGGCAACCAGTACGACCACCATCCCGTACCCCCCCGGCTCGAGGATTGAGAGCTGTGCGTAGGGTACGCCTCGTACTGACCCAGAGACTAAAAGACTGTCCCGCTTCCCTCTTCCCGAATCCTCAGAGACTTTGTGGTCCTGTGGCCACTGTGTATATAAGAGTGCTTCCTTCGTTATTTGCTTATATATAAAGAACTTGTTCCTAAAATCCAACGGTGTAGTGTCTGTTCGTAGTGTGGTGTGAGCTCAGTGTGTACGATCCCAAACCCAAAGGCCTCCCCGGCGAGGACCTCACAATCAAGACTCGGCAAGTTCTGTGGGAGAGGTGGATCTTGGGGGGTCTGGGTGAGCACAACCTGGCCCTCGGAGATTGCCCCTTCTAACACATGGCTTGGCAGTTCGGGGTGGACTGTTCCCATGAGGTACAGGGTCAGACTGATTTGCATATGGCCATGTCTGAACTGGGGTGGTGGAGTGAGCTAAAGAATGTTGATGGATTATACCCAGATCAGTTGACTGGGGGTTAGTGTTTAATATGCTTAAACGCTCCATCCATCATCCCCTTTGGTTTCGCTTTGTTCGCCCTAAGTTGGCAGGGTATGCCCAGATGTGGGTCCCTTGCTCACTCTGCCACTGGATTCAGATAGCCTGGCTGATGAGGGTTATGAACCCGAAACCGGTCCCAGGATGCTTGTTTCCGGTCCAGGGAAGACATGGCTTGGCCCTTCGGGCTGGACTGTTCCCATGAGGCTCAGGGTCAGACTGATTTGCATATGGCCATATCTGAACTGGGGTGGTGGAGTGAGCTAAAGAATGGTGATGGATTAAACCCAGATCAGTTGACTGGGGGTGAGTGTTTGATATGCTCAAACGCTCCGTCCATCATCCCCTTTGGTATCGCTCTGTTTGCCCTAAGTTGGCAGGGTATGGCCAGATATTGGTCCTTTGCTCACTGTGCCACTGGATTCAAGACAGCCTGGCTGATGAGGGTTAAGAACCGGAAACAGGTCCCAAGATGCTTGTTTCCGGTCCAAGGAAGACATGGCTTGGCAGTTCGGGCTGGACTGTTCCCGTGAGGCACAGGGTCAGACTGATTTGCATATGGCCATGTCTGAACTGGGGTGGTGGAGTGAGCTAAAGAATGGGGATGGATTAAACCCAGATCAGTTGACTTGGGGTGAGTGTTTGATATGCTCAAACACTCCATCCATCATCCCCTTTGGTACCCCTTTCAGCAGGCAGGTGCAGGTGTTCCAGTTTCCAGGGCAGGTGATCTTGGTTTTCTTGGGTGATGTCCCCTCACCCAGCAGGGAGACTAACAGGCCTTTGCTCAAAATCCTGGCCACAGGCAGAAGTCCTACAGAGCTTCCCCTTTTCACATATCCTGTACGGCTGCTTGGCAGATTACACATTTGGGGTACTCAATCTCCTCTTCTTAGAATCTTTGATGTTTTATGTTGGTTGCGATTTTTTTTAAGTGTACATTTTTCCTTTTCTTATGTTCCCTTGAAAGGCTGTCTGTCACAGAAGCAGAAAATTCTCAAGGTAATGAAGGCACATCACAGTTTATGGGAGTGACCGAAGATCCTACCTTGACTCTTTATGATTACCTTACCAGCCCCATCTCCTTTCTGAGATGTGTCCAGACCCCGACTTTGTGATTTATTTATCACTGAATCAAAGAGCACCCTTTTGAAATGTAAAGAGGGAGTCTCTTCCTCACTTCCGCCAGTGTATGTCCCACTCAGCCTGATGGAATGCAGCACTACACAAATCTGCCTGGTGGGGGCGGGATGATTCCCCTACTCCTCATGTTTTCACCAGGCAGGTCTGTGCTTCTCAAAATGGAACTCAGGGTCCTCCATGTATTGTGCCATTGCAGGCACATTTGCCATCAGAGTACATTCACAGCACACTTATTGTCTAGCACTGGTACCACCATGTATTGTGCCATTACAGACACAGATACATTAAGCACACACATCCAGTCTGCATACACCGTTTAGTACCATAGCATTTCTGCACTGTAACAGGGTGTGCTATTTGCAAACACACACACACACTCACCATGTGCGTGCTGCACAATACTTCACCCTTCATGTATTGTACTTCACACAAGCACACATACAACCACAGCACATGCTTCCATTGCACATGCACTGCACTGCACAGCACTACATCTCTCATGAAATGTATTCCCCGCAGGCACACTACGCTTGGTACATGCACTACTAACCACACATATACTGCACAGTACTTCTTTAACCCTGTACTTTACCCTACCCAGGAACACATACATCCAGCACAGTCACTACTCCTGCGCTGCACAGCACTCCACATCTACCTAATGGAGGCCATGAATGAGTTAGCAAACATCAGCAGTACTTTTAAAAAGGTGAGTGTGCCTGTAGGCCTCATTTTAATGACACAGGCTATAAAGGACCTGTTCACTAATACTGATCACTTGGTAGGCTCCCACCACCGATCTTGTGGTGGTTAACTCTTGATGTAAGTGGTAGCCTTCCACCACTATGAGGATCTTACTTTTGGTGCCCCTTCGGGTCCAACAAGACCAGAATCCATAAGACAGGCCTATGTCATGGCACATGTGATTCTTGTTTGCCTATGAAATAAAATCAGTGTTAGGCATCCAGAAAACAGTACAGTTTGGCACTCAGGGCAAGAGTACGTCTCTTACCATGCAGAGGACTTTTCTGTTTCAACACTATACCTACCTACCTTTTTGTTAATTAAAGTTTTCTCTATTGTTCTACGTTAGTGAGGGATTTTTCATGTCTTGTGTTTTCACTTTTAATACTGTTTGTGTGCTGCATAAATACTTTACACTTTGCCTCTAATTTAAGTCTGAGTGCTTTTGTGCCAAGGAGGAGACTGTGGGAGACTGCCGGCTGCAATACGAAGTCTTTCCTTAGAGATATGTCATGAAGCATCGGTTCTGAAGCAGAGCTGCGAGGAGATGCATCTCGCTGCATTGGTTCTGTCCACAGGACCATAGCTGGACTGGTAGAGCCCTTTCAAGTCCACTTCCAAGGGTTCAGGACTGGGTTGGCACCGTTTGGTGAGACAAGACTCACAGCAGACTGAATCCAGGTGCTGAATTCAAGATGGTTGGAGACAGTACTGTCACTGAGGCTTCTGATCAGGAATCCAGGCAACTGGGCCTTGCAGTCACTCTGGTGGTCCCTGGTTCAAGATGAAGGTCTATTCATTCACAGAGGCAGCAGAGCAGCAGGGCAACAGAATACCAATCCCTTTCACAGAGCAGCATAGCAGTCCTTCTGAGTCTTCCACAGGTCCAGAGGAGGACTTAAGAGTTGGGTCTGAGAGTCCAATATTTATACCTGGTACAGGTCTTCACCCCAGAGGTGCTTTGAATTTCCTGCCTCCCTGCCCTGGCCCCAGATAGTCTGAGGTCACAATAGACTAGTGCCAAACCCTTTGTGAGTGCGCTCAGGTAGAGCCTTTGTGATGTGCAAGTGTGGTAGGTATCAGCTCCTCCCCCTCATTAAGTCAGCTATGCCCCATCCAAATGACCAACTGTCAGCCAAACCTAGTCATGTGACCCAGTAAACAGGCTGCAGGCACCAAATCGTTAAAATGAGTGGCTAAATCGGCCACGTCAGGTTTGAATGTGAATTATATGGTGCTTTAGCAGGGCACTTGCCCATAGAATGTCTTTGTTACCATATCACGTATAAATCAGTGCCTTCCAAAAAGGCTTTTTGCAGAGGCCAAAGCAGAATAAAAGTGCTTGAGGAGGGAGAGCTTGGAGCTAAGTCGTATCTATGGTACCATCTATAGCAGCGAAGGGGTCGATGATGGCCTGGTGGGTGTCGGTGTGCAGCAAGAGGAAAAATCTGTTCTAGCAATCGCAAGGGCACCCTATTATTCAACATATATGAGAGCAACATACATCATGCTGCGAAATGCCTGACAAGGGTGCAAAATGACAAAGTACACACTTAATGAAGAGTGCGATCCCAAAATATAGTGTCTCAACATACGTGTAGTCTTAAAGCATGCATGTGTCTAAGTAGGAGCTGGGATAAATGTAAGAAATGTCGGTAGCTAAGCATGACAGCAAAGCACAGCAAACCTAATACAGCAAGTCCAGAACCTTTTGTAAAGAGCCAGAGATGCAGAACCAAAGATTCACTCAATAAAAAGCCCTCCTCGGATGGGGCTCTCAGAGCTACTCACTGACATCCCAAAACAAGGCTTTCTGAAAACACTTGAGGAAACTTCTCATGAGAGCTTAGAAATGATCTTCGGCGAATTAAGCGCTAAGCAAACAATGGGTCTTTTCTCACCAAGATTACTTCTGAAGTCATTTAGGCATGCCAGATTCTCACCAGTCGCTTTAGGTGGGATTCAGAAAGATCCCTTGTGGAAAGGTGCGGTCGCATGGGCCATCTTTAAGATCCACCGAGCAAAGCATAAACTCCGTTTGTCCAAATGCACCCCAAAGCTTATCTGAGCACCTTCAGGTTTGCTCCACTGCCAAACTTTGCAAAGTTAGTGTAAAACAGTTGATTTAAATCTGCAATGTTTTTCGCAGCTCCTTATTAGCTCCATGGCAAATATTGGCAAATAGGATACACACATACCTCTGCATTATCTCTGGGGTGTTAGTCCACAGGCCATCATGCGGGGAAATAACCACATCACATGTGTACAGGGCACACCCAAGAGCCAGCACGGACTTGGAGCACGCCGCAAGCAAAATAAATACTGAGGGGGGCTCTTAATGAAAAGTGGGAGGGGGAGGAAAAAGAACTTGGAGGAGCACGCTGCACCGTGCAAAACAAAAGGAAGACTAAAAAATACCGGGTGGGGGAGGAAGGCTCTTAATCGGGAGAGGGAAGAAAAATAGCTTGAAGGTTACACCACAGCATGCAAAACAAAAGAAAGACTGAAAAAAGTACTGAAGGGGGGCGAGCCTCTTAAGGCGACCCAGGAGGAGGGAAGAAAAAAGGGCAGAGTTGGCGACTTTGGATCTGGGGAACTAGATTCTAGTCTCTGCGTTGGCTCAACATCCTGTGATTTTGGGAGATTCACTTAATCTTCCTGTGTCTACAAAAACAAAATGAATGTGTCCTTGAGTAATGCAACTGGTGCTCCTGTAAAGTGCTCCAATACCTTACGGTCGAGTTTTAAGCTATATAAACGAGAAACTAAAAACCTGCAAAAAAATAAAAACTGATCACACTGTGAAAATAGATGATGATGGCTAAGGCCACCACATGCAGCCATTGTCAAGAGACGTTACATTAACCGGTCCCAGAGACATAGCAGACACAAGGTGTGCACAAAGAATGGGCCAGAGATACGTAAAAGGAAAATAGTGTTCAACAACTCAGAGGAATGAGGTGCCAAAGTAGGGAACAAAGCATAAGGTGCCAATAGCGTGCGAAGTTTGAAGAAAGCATGTGAAAAGGTCTAGCCAGAGGGGGCAAAGGACAGCAATTGAATGGGACACAATTGGAGGGGGCGAGGGGTAATTTAAGCCCAGGTGAATCTTGAACTGCATCTGTAGTAGTTGGCGTTTAAATAAAATTTCAAAAAAGATGCTGATGTTTCTTGATAGATGCCAATGGGGAGAAACCATGGATCTGAAGTTTGTCAGGCATGGATGGCTTATCATCCAAAAAGTGCTAAACTGTTACACTTAAGAGGAGGTGCATCTATCTGAAGAAGGAACAAATAAAATTCTTGAGAAGCATGATGCCAGCCTTAGAAGTTATAAGCCACGAGTGCAAAAAAAACCAAACAAGCCCCCCATGCTAGGACCCCTGCTGCACCTCCGCTGCACAGAACCTATCGGATACTCTGGCAAAGCTGATGCACTGGCCCAGGGTTAGAGCAGGCCTCTAAGCCCCAGGCCATCAAAATGACTGCTCGGAGCTGATGGTTGCCACGGACATGCCTTCTTCCGGTTTCGACGGCCATTGTACAGGGTGGGTGGGGGGGGGGTGTTGAAAAAAGGCGTGCGGCCACCATTGGCCTTACAGAGGAAGAAAATATGGGTGGCCGCCATAGTAAAAGCGTGCCGTGCTTGCAAAAAAAGAAGAAAAAAAAGCAAATAAAAAGAAGCTAGTTCCGATGAAAATAAAGGGGCGCGGCCGCGATAGTAAAAGTGTGCCATGCTGCAAAAAATAAGAATGGAAGGGGCATGGCCACAATAGGTAAAGCATGCCGCGCTGCCAACATTTAAAAAAAATAACGTAGATTAAAAGGGACAAGCAAAGTGGGCACCGTTGCAGGAAAGCATGTTGTGTCTGCAGTAGGAGAAAATCGTTAAAGAAAATAGTGCTCACAGACTGTAAATAAAACATACCGCGTAACACCACAAGTAAAAGGGCCAGTCCTCATGTGAGGTTACAAATGTAGAAAAGGCGGTACTAAGGAGGGACTAACAAGCCAATTAATGAATCACAAGCCAACATGTACAAAGGACAGTGACAAAAGCCAATGAAAAATATGGGCAGAGCTTTAAGTGCATAACTGAATACTGCATGTCTCGAAGAGACAGCGCAAGCACTGCCTAGATGAGACCTAAAAATGGAAGAAGACTGTGCCTCGGATATCTTTGTGGCCAGGACTTTGAGAAATGAGAACGCCAGTTTCCCCAGACAGATGTCGCACAGGACCATTTGGACTGACCTCAAATGGGAAGATTCCAGGCTGGACAAGTTTCACAGGTCCTAGAACCAGAGGAAATATTGATCAATGACCACACATCTCAAACAAGTTTGAGTGACAGGTTCTACACCTTTTAGTACTTGCCACTTCACACTGGAGTCACAACCATCTGTGAGCCACGGGTCACTGCAACTTCACGAAACACACACCCATATTTGCCACTACATTGACACAGGGCCAGCTCCAGTATTGGTGGCACCCGGTGCGACAATTGGTTTTTGGCACCACCTCCTCCCACCGATTACTTCCTCCATCCATTCCCTCAATACCACCCGCCAAAATTGCCCCTCATCTTTCCATAGCCCCCCTAGCGCACACAATTAATTTGTTTTAAGTGCTTGTTGGGGTTAGCTTTACAAATAAGAATGTATAACTACCCAAATGAACCCTTTTTAGCAACATTAGGAATTGATTATGAAAGACTAGGGGAAAAACACAACCTATTTTATGCAGTCTGCATGCAGATCTTTGATGCAAGTTCATAAGTCACTGTTCTACGTTAATCTTGAACTGCTGCAACAAATGGATCTCTGTAACAAAAGGAGTAATTCACTGAGCTATCCACATAAAATACAGTTATGGCATCTGCCATGTACGCATTCTTTGCAGGAGGCATATTTACCTTCTGCGCTACTTTACGATGAGGCAAACGGCCACTAGAAAAAACTCAGATCTCTCTCCAGCAGGAACATTAATCAATAGAGTTATCTTGACATTTTTACTGCTGCCTGAAAACTGCTGGATGCACAAGAAATTCTGCAGCAAGTGATGTTAAAATAAGTTTTTTCTAAACAAAGCGCCCCCAGAGGTCACCGCCAAGTGTGGCTGCACTGGTCGCACCACACTAAAGCCAGCCCTGCCTTGACATGGGGAATCTGCTGATTCGACCGACTGGACAGTCACTCGAACGAGGAACCCTGTAAGCCACAAAATACAAACCACAGCTTAGTCCCTAAAACTTACATGCAGGTAGTGAGGGACTGTGCAGATTGGGTAGCAGGGGATAGCAACTTGCCCTTTTCGATAAACTTTGGAATATGTTTGGCCCATTTGTTTTTATGGTTATTACCACAATTTTCTCTCAAAATGTTTGTGACTTCGACAATCTCCTGTGTTTCTTATTTCTGCAGGAGTTTTATGAGCTATTTTCCTTGACCAGAACCCTTGCTGTTGGGTAAACGTAGTTGGCTCAAATATAACTACGTGTCTTGTCCTCAATCCCACTTTGGCAATCACTCCAAGAAAATAATATTCCCCAAAAACAGTTTTTACCAGAAGCCACCTAAACTGTTTGTGTATAAACTGGTGGAAGGTGCTGCACGTCAAGAGTTTTTGGTAAATAAAGTTGAATAACTAAAACACCTTCGATAATTCACTTTCATTTTAGGAGAACATTCACAAGTCACTTACTAGGGAGAATTTACACACTAGAAGAAAATCTTGAACAGGTAATACAAATTGACAATGGAACCACAGATGTACAGGGAAGAATACACATCTCCAGCAGCATTTCTTCATCTCCCGTTCTGCTTTACAGACCCATCAATATCATTTTGGGACCCAAAACATTTCTAGTTTTCTCAGCGGGCAACCCTGTTGCATGCAACAGCCCAACAGACTACATATGATACATTTTCAATACTTTTTGAAGACGAAATCTATTTTCTGAGAGTTGAAGAACAATAGGCCCTGTCCTGCTAACATTCAAAAGCAGGGCTAACATGCAATACTGAGACACAGGCATGTCAGTTCTGGTTTACGGTTGCAATGGCTTATTAAAATGGCACAAATGACCAATGGAATGATAAACAAAAGTGCTCTCTAAAAAGTCATGTGATAGTGTACAGATGCATTCATTACTACTAACTATAACTAACGCAAAGGGAAATAAAAAAAATGGTGCGTTGAACATAGGTTAGAAACTACACTTTATTAATTAAAATTAATTAATGATAGTTTACAATTCAAGAGTTTCAGTGGGAGCTCATGCAATAGAAAATGGTAACTGTTCGGTCAAAATAATGTAAGAGAGGGACAGCAGATTAATTTTGAAATTCGGTTTGTTCTATTTTTCTAGCTTCTTGATAGTTTTAACATTTTTCATCTTTATTAGCTTGCCACTCAGTTATATTATGCCTTCAAAAGGCACCCTGACATACCCCAGACTGTACCAGGACACGACACAGCCTTTGAGACATTTTCTTAGTATGAACACAGAAAACGAAAAAAACAGTAGATCATGAAAGCATCGAAATTATGGGAAATTGTTCACTGTCTATGGTTGGTACACAATGTTCCAGTAGAAAGTCAAATGGCAATTGGAATTCAATCCACATTTCAAAAGGATGAAGACGTGTCAAATCAAGATAATGTAATTTACACATTAGACAAAGTGAAAGGCTGTAAAGATTACACTGGCTGCACATTCACAGCAGGAAAATCTCTGATTGCCCTGCTGCCCTAATTGTTTTGACTTTGTGGAAAATGCTTCCAATTTTCTGCCTTATTGTCTCTCCCTGCATCTAAACTGAGCAGAAACGGTGCTCTACTTTGTTCAGCTACAAAGATGTCGGGAATTTAGGCTAGTTTCATAACCGCATATAGTTACTATACAACATCTCAAAATGCCCAGGGGTATGTGGTCCTCAGCAGGACATCTTTTGAATATTCTCATGAGCCGGGTACAAAGAGATCATTCTTTGTGTTTAACTTTATTTTAATCATCCTCAAAGGTATAATACAGAACCCAAAGTACAAGCATCCACAGTATTCTAGGTATAAATGGTACTGTGCTTCAAATGTCCATATCTAAGGTCAATAATATCTAATGTCCCTCCCAGCCTTTAGCTGTCTGAATAAAAAGACTGCTATTAATGTTAATATGAGTTTTATGATAATAACTCTATAGGGGACCTCGTCAAAAACAATAATTTAAGTGTTATGCACAGGAAACCATCCATACGTTTGAAATTACTGCTCATTTGCAAGAACACATTATGTTACTTTAAAAAACGCCTTGAGCTTGCTGCCATTGTTTACAAATTGTTGTAAAAATTGTCTCATTGCATTAGAATCAAGCTATTTTTTTGAGTGCTAAGTTTCTTTACAGTACTAAAAAACTAAATAATTTACGGTGTTTTCTGACTAAGCAAATATTAAAATATTCCAATATCTTATGGGGTGCTGAGCAAGTCAGAACCTCTTCAAAAAGGTTTGGAAAAATATAAACAAATAGCAGACTTTAAAGTGGTTATAATATTCGTAACAGACCTCAGCTACAGTTATTTTATTTATTTATTTTATTTTTGGTGTTTTGTAAAGCGCAAACATGACCATCAAGGTAACAGAGCACTGTACACAGAGAGATCTGAAGAGGGCTACAATACAGTAAGGATCCTAGTAAATTAAGATGCTCTGTATATAGATAGGGTTCTAAGAGTAAGGTCTCTAACAATTGTATATGATAACTAATAGGAGAATGATAGATATAAGCGAATCGTGTATAACGTTTGAAGAGTAAGGAATAAAACAATAGTATTCAATAACGAATGGGGTAAATTCCAGTTTCAGAGGAGTTCTCTTAGGCCTGGCCACATGTTTAAAGCTTGAACTTCCTTCTTGTACATGTAGGACAACATTATTCACAGAAAGCTATTTACATCATAAAAGTGAAACTGGCACATGCAGTCATTAAATAGCCATCACAAGAGCAAGAAAGAGTGCTCTTTAACCAAGGAAGATATGCCACTACATCAGCAATAATTTCTTAAATATCTGCATGAATAATAAATAAAACATGATGTTGAAGTGTTTTGGAACTTCTCTCAAAAAAGATCAGCTTGTAATTTTCAGTAAATAAACTTATTTGGCCTCTGGCCTAAGCAGCAGCTGAGATGTTCTGAAAATAAAATTATTTTTAATAAACACAACAAACTGCTTTTAGTTTTCTAAAAATCCACTATTTTGTCCCTAAATAGCATATGTTAATTTAAAGTAACTCAATATCAAACGCTTATTGTCATCAAGTACGTCAGCGTCATATGGCAGCTTATATCATGTGCTAAGGTAAGCCTCATATGCTGGTGATATGACATCATGTGGTCATAAATGTCAAATCTTAGGTGATTCGTCATACGCCCCAGCTAACGCCCACCTGCCAATCAATGTTGTGTGAACAGTTACACCCCATTGCATGTCAGTCAATATCATGCACCGAGGTATGCCGCACCATATCGAAGTAATGTCACTTGCTCATGTGCAACCCATATAATATTCAAGGCCATCGTGTGCTCTGGTATTTGCCACCACGTCAATCAATGACACACATATAGTTCTCGCCAGTGTCCTACACAATGCCACCGTGGAGCAAGGACAGACTGCAAGAAAGCAAGCAGATATTCCTAAAAACAAAGGCAGACCAGGCTTAGGAATTGCTTGGTTATACAGTTAAATGTTATCACCAGTCATTCATTAGTGTGCTTTATAAGACTTGCTTCCCTCCACCAAACCCTCAGAAGATTCAGAATCTGGCTGTGAGGAGGACTTAGGTGTGGCCTGTTGTACCCTGGGAATAGAAGTGCTCTTGAAGCATCAGTGGGTTGTCAGAAAATGTTACAGAAGGGTTCCCTCTCTGTGGAAGAGTCCGCTGCCCAGCTGGGAAAAGACTGCACTAGAGCCTGCTGGAATCAGGCCTGGTCTCTAGTACCTTCCCCTGAAAGTCTGAGAACTACAGGAGTGGCAGGGGGATGAATCTATACAAATTTGGGACTGGAACAAGGTGGCAGAGGCTACCACTGAATGGCATGACACTGGAAGGCAAGATTTTCCGGTTTACACCTGCTTCCACCTTTTGCCTTAAAGAAAAAGCTGCAGCTGGACCTTGTGGTAAAGACAGCGGTCTCGGAACCCTTCCCAGCTACACGAAAATTACAATCATTACAAGCTCGAAAAAGCACCTAAGTCTGAATGTAGATTTTTGGTCTGGAGCAAGTCAAAAAAGTAACCTTTAGAGGTAACCTGGACAGGATTTATCCAACATGTAGGGCCATCTCTAGATGCAGCATCCTGCCCTGCCCTGCTGAAGCCCCAAGGTAAAAACATTTGACCATTGAGACCCGCCAGGCTTGCCCAACCCCTGCTCCTCCATGATTGGACTGAAATGAACCTAGACAATGGTGAAACAAAACTATTGTATTGGCTATCCTAGTGCTTTGTTAACTAAAAACATTAAACATTCATTTATTCATTCATAATCTTTATTCAAGTTTACAAATAAAATCATAAAATTCAAGTCATTAAAAATGTAGATACAATTTTACATTACCAGACTCTTTCTTATTTTAAAACACCTATCAAAAAGCGTTCAAGAGAAAAGCAAATAAAGGAAGAGTTTAACAGTTGTAAAAACAGTAAGGCAAGCCTAATTTGACTAAAATTTTGTGGTTTTAAAATTGGGCGTAATAACTTGTGTCTCAGATTATTGCATTTGGGACAAAACATGACAACATGCAATGTATCATGTATCGAAGCACCATCACAAAGGGGCAGAGCTGAATTTGTAAAACAACCATGATTAAAAGGGATTAGACTGGGAAATAAATTCAGCCTCAAATAAGTCAGTATGCAGCGTTGATGTCGTGTCATATCCCAGGCCAGATAAGGTTACATTTTACTGACAGTGAGTTTTCACTAATATTGCATGTCGCAAAGAATGTTTCATTAGTGCAGAGTCCTCACGCTCTGATGTCAACTTAAACCTAAAAGCATTTTCGACCCATTTACCAACAGTGCGATTCATGACAGATATATTTTCATAAAAGTCAGGCCTCTCCAGTGCCCGCAAATTACACTCCACATTCGCCAGCCATGGGATCGAGGAGGATTTTTCTAGTTTTATACAATCCTGCAAAATTAGCTGCTAAATTTCTCCTTTACCCAAATTAAACTCCAAAGCTTTAGCAGACAGAGAGGAAGCTGATCTATGATAAAGTCCATGCCTAGTTCTTAGTGAACAATTTTCTACGGTGCACTTTGTGAAACAACCAAAAGGCCCCTTAAAAATTTATTTTCGGCAACTTGAAGGGAAGCAACCCGGCCATATCCCCAGATTCCACTGCCATAACTCACTAGTAGTAGGATACATTTGGCCCTATAAATTTCCCTGATCGAGTGAATATGGGTACGTTCAAGTCAGCGGGAAAAGTCTCCAATACTAAATGTTGCTCTACTGAATGACAAAACATTCTCAGTTATGAGTGAGTGCCAGTTAAACTCAGAGTCCAGTTGGACTCCCAAGTACCTGAACCTGTCTACCTGACTAATATGTTGGCCATTTACTACATATTTCATAGATGGTGAGCCAATCTTCATAACATTTGACTTTGAGAAGTTGGTTGTCAGGTCAAGGTTACGCATAAAACTAATAAAAAGGTTAAGGAGTTCTTGTAAACCTTTAGCTGTACGGGCAATTAAAACTGTACCGTCAGCATAGAGCAAGGCAGGTATAGAAAGACCTCCTATTTTAGGGACACCAGCACCCAGAGGTGCCAGAGCTTGTTCTATGTGGTTGATATAAAAAATAAATAAAAAGGGAGCTAAAATGCAGGCTTGCCGAACACCATGCCACAGTTGAAAGTGCTCAGTGCATTCCCCGTTAAGGCCAAACCTGACACTAGCTGACGATCTTTGTGTAAATCCAGCAAAAAATGTATGAAAACTGGGTCAATATCCATCTGCTCCATCATAGACCAAAGCTTTGATCGATTAACTCTGTCAAAGGCAGAGCTATGGTCCATGAAGGCCAGATGTATTGCCCCCTTCTTCGCCTTAGTGTATTTACAGGTTATTAAATAGAGATTAAAAGTTTGCTCTATGGTATGCTGACCAGAACGGAACCCATACTGAAGGTCGGATAAAAAGCCTCTCTCCTTAGCGAGGCGGTTTAATAAAATCAGACCGACAATTAAACATTCACATCTCCAGTTAACTTGATCTGATATCAACCATTTTGTACCACATTTCTTATTAAAAATATTTATTCTTTTCACTAAATTCGCTGTGAATCTTCTTGTGTTGTTTCTTGCCTTTAATGTTGATTTGGTGCTGCTTATATACCATACACACTTTTCTCACGGGAAAGGCCTGCTGCTTTGCGTCACAACTACCTGGTGTAAAGCCTTGATTGTCCCAGTAATCTGTGTATGAACCAAGTATTATATTGCATTATTACATTTGCAATTCTGTAATGAAATATATTTTGGAAAAGGTGTTGCTACCAAAGAGGCTTCCTGAGTTTCTGAATGTGGAGGTCTGATAGCAATATCAAGATTGCTGAAAAAAATTAAAAAGGTACTACTGCATGTGACAAAAACGCTTATTGCCATGTTCTCTTCTGCCTCCTAATGTTTTATATTTTACCCTTTATCCCTGGCTCAACACAGTTAAATTCACTGCATCTTGGTTTTAAAATCTAGTCACTATCTTGCACATAAATTCCTAGATATACTACACTATGCTCGACTCTTCTTCTTCCAACTGTTAGCTCAGCATCCCCTTGTACTTATCATGCTCCCTGGAAATGATAACAACAAGCCTCCTCTTCACCTCTTGCAGGCTCTTAACAGGAAATTTTGTCAAGCCCCTTAGTACAAACATTTGATTCACAAGATGCGATTCTCCAGAGGAAAACACCAAATCCTCAGAAAATGGTGACTATCCTTGAAGAATGTTCTCTATCAATCAATTAATCAATCATGGGTTTGTTAGGGCGCAGCTACTCACCCATAAGGGTCTCAAGGCGCTGGGGGAGGGGAGGTGCAGTTTCCAGTCCATCAAGGAAGGGGTCTGTCGAAGAGCCAGGTTTTGAGGTTTCTCGTGAAGGTGGGGAGTAATGTTGTCTGCCTGAGGTGGAGCGGTAGGGCGTTCCATGCACTGGCGCGAGGAAGGAGAAGGAGCGGCCTCCTGATATGGTCTTTCTGGTGCAGGGAACCACGGCGTAGGAGAGCTGGGCTGATCGTAGGGTTCTTTGGGGTGTGCGTGTAAGTTGATTAGGCTGTTGAGTTATGCTGGTCCGGTGTGGTGGAGGGCTTTGTTTGCATGGGTGAGGATCTTGAAGGTGATTCTTGCCTCGATGGGGAGCCAGTGGAGTGTGCGCAGGTGTTGAGAGATGGGGCAGTGTCGTGGTAGGTTGAGGACCATTCTTGTGGCGGAGTTCTGGATGTTTTGTAGCTTGCGGGTGAGGTTTTTGTTGATACCGGCGTAGAGTGTGTTGCCGTAGACAAGTCTGCTGGTGACGAGGGTGTAGGTGATGGTTTTTCTGTGCTCAAGGGGGATCCATTTGAAGGTCTTACGAAGGAGGCAGAGGATGTGGAAGCAGGAGGATGTGACAGAGTTGATCTGACCGTCCATTTTGAGCTCGGAGTCTAGGATGATTCCAAGGTTGCGTGCGTGGTCCGTGGGGGCAGGTGGGAAACAGAGGGCGGTGGGCCACCAGGTGTCGCTCCAGGCGTCGGGGTGTGGGCCCATGATGAGTACTTCTGTTTTGTCGGTGTTGAGTTGTAGGCAGCTGCTTTTCGTCCATTTGGCAACAGCTTCCATGCCTTCTTGGAAGTTGTGTTTGGCTGCGTTGGCTTTGTTGGATAGGGAGAGGATGAGTTAGGTGTCGCTGCGTATGAAACAATGTTGAGTCCGTAGGTTCTGACGATGGTGGCGAGAGGAGCCATGTAGACATTGAAGAGTGTCTCTTTCTGCAAATGGAGTGGAAGGTATCATGTAGGCCCTGGAGAGTAATGTCTCACCCTCTGCGCAAGATATCAGACAGGTGCCGTACTCAGCGACTATATAAGGTAGAACCTTACAGTTCTCAGAGCTTCACAACTGTGTTGTTCCAATCCAGTTCAGAGTCTCTCCTTACTGGCACGCTTTTCTGTGGCTCCTGGTTTTTTTCTTGCTTCCTACTGTCTCAATTCCTCTTGTGCTTTACTTTCCATCTGTATCCTGCTATTGTTTCAGCTTTTTGAGCTATACTTCCAATATCCAGTACCTTTTTTTCTTTCCCGATCTTTCAGATGCAGAGTTCATTTAGACCCTTCATTTACAAGCCTGGTCTGCAATTTCATTTAAGGAGCCATTTCAATTCTTACTATATTCTTTGGGGATTTCACTAAGTCCAGTCTACAGCCTTTCTGAGGGATATTACTGCTTCTGCTCAATTAAGCACTCCTTGGACTTCTATCGAAGAGTTCCAGCCTAACTCACCTTCCGACTCTGTTTCTTGTATTAGGACTCTAGGTCCAATAGCGAAGGTTGCAGCTTCAAATCTATTCTGACCCGGACAAATGTCTCACTATCTTCATTGTTCACTTAGTCAAATTGCAATCAATAAATTAGGTAAACACTCAATTTGCGATCCCTTCAAGGTTTTCGGAAGTGCACTGATATGGTCTCTCACTAGGGTCACTGGTATATCCATGAGCATTCGTTATATGCACATTTAAGTGCATGTACTGTGTTCTTGAATGAACCAGCGAGGCAATTTAGCAGAATTCACTAAAAAGGTATGATGTGCCATTTTTCTGTGCTTACAATGAGTACCTCGAAGCACATGTTACATTTTGTGAATAGGAACACTTCGACCTTGCCGCAATGTTAACTTTATTCCGCCATGACCTACACACTGTGCTGTGTCAAAAACACACTACGGATGTAAAACAAAGGAAGGAAAGAGTTCTAACTTTCCCTCAATTTTCAAGGAGAAAATAATTCCCCATGAACCTCAGAACAAAGTATTTGCAACTATACGATGTTTCAGAAACATGCTGCTGCTGTAATTTTATTCACTGTATGGGGGGTTCAAAATGCACAGCGGCATTCAAGCCAACGTTTAAAGAAAATTGCATGGTATTTTCATGGCAGCGGGAGTATTTTCAAAAGTTATGCAGAGAAACATGATTTTAGATAGTTATGAATTATCTTGTGTTACAAGGTCAAATGGAAATTTGCTTCTTTTACTGCATCTATACAGGTAATAACATGCTTAAAACGGCCGCACCTGATTATGCATTCATGTACTCCTTGGGTGTTCAGGTTGATGTTTTAATACTAAATCATAACCCCTAGTTTAAAGTGTTCACTTTAAGGATAACTTCATTTATATTTATCCATCTGTATGTATTACTTGGGTATTATCCATTTTTCGACTATTTTTCTGTAAAAATCTTGCAGCCAGTATATTTTCACATTTATTTGGACGAAATTAGTTCACTTTGCCCCAGGAGGAGTCGCGTTGAGTTGGAGCCTTAATACTATGAGGTCCCCTCCTCCTTTCCAAGGTATCCAGGGTGGCTGTGGAGAAATCAAAGGAGCGAAAAAATAAAATCTCACCCATTTAACTGATTCTTTCCTGATTAAAACTCTACTCCTTTGTGGGTTGCACGAGGCACAGAAAATACACACAGTACTGGCAATGAACCGAACACAAGCCTCCATTGCGGAGGCGACTACTCCATTGGAGTGGAGGAGCGTCGCCCCACTTAAATTGCCCCCAAAACCCCCGAGATGAAAAATAAAATGGTAATTAATTACCATTTTATTTTTCATTCCCCCTCCCGAACACTGGGTCAGGAAGGGGGCGGGCCACTGCTGAGTGACAGCAGCAGGGAGGTGTGTGGGCTGGTTATGCACTTTTCAAAGTGTGCATGTCCCTTTGTCAGCCTTGCCACGGCTAGCCAGACACATGCAATTTGAAACCTCTAACCTCTTGAGAGTCAAACAGTTCTGTGTATTTAATGTACTTTTATGCGTTTTAAATGATACGAAAAAAGGTTTTGTGACTGATGAAACCTCTAACCCAACTTTGGAGAGCCGGGTGAGGCCGCTCACTTCAATCAGGTAGTTGCTCTCACAGCATGAGAGCAGCGCCATGATTGGTTTAAGGGAGTTGCAGCATCCAGTTCCTGAGGGCGTCAGTGAAAGAGCTCCAGGGCTAAGGACTTAAGTTGGTAAGTTTTTTTAATTTCATTTTCGCATGCGTGCCCACCTGCTTCTGCCCCTCTGGTAGATACCAGCCGCCACTGCTCCATAGGACATTCTGCAACCTGGGATAAGCCACGCACTGGACAGCCCTTATTGCCCCAAGGGTTAGGACAACAGCTTACTAGCCCGACCAGTCCTTTCAGCCTCCCATCACTGGAAAAAGCATTGTGGCAGACACTGCAGGCAAATGTGTCACGGTATGGCTCACCCGCTGACTGCAAGAGAAATAAAACACGTTCTGCTTGGCCCAGAATCCCTCCTGAGATTAAACCGCCCCATCAATGGCGAGATTAGGGAGAGACTCTTCCATGGCACATTCACTTTGCAGCATTCTCCTGAGCTCTTCTCTACTCTTCGTCTGATGTGTACCACCAACCTCATGGCAAGTGCCATTTAATCTACCCACCAGGGGCAAGCGACAGGGAGGGATATCTTGGTCTTTCTTGCCCGCACATTCATTGCTGCGTATCCTCTGCTTGGGTGTTGATCTGGGAAGTTTATGTCACTCTATCGAGGTCGAAATATTTATGTTGGTTAATATTTTGAACTGCAATATACTGAAATAATACCACCGGAGAGTGACAAGAGACAGAACGGAGAGCACATCCAAAGACTTGCTGCCTTTGTTTATTTATGTTGCGGCATGCCTTCAAATTAGCTATCCAAATATTAATATCAATTACAATATGTAGGAGGCTGGCATAGTATATGGTGCACATTTATTTAAATGAAGCACCTTGCACTAATCCAGAAAACGCTTATGGTGATATCAGTAGTCTTAGGCTACCTTAGAAAGATCTCTAAGTGGTAGCTGTGGAGAACTGCCTCCAGGCTTAGTCCAGAAGGAGTGTTAAGCAGCTTGTTTTACCCAATCTAATCATGTAGTGTAGGTTAAACGAAAAAGAACCACACAGTGTAGTTATAAAAACAAGTCTATTTATTACACAGCACTGACTAACATATTGGTATATCTCCTACCCGGAGATATCAACACAAATATAGAATAACACTTAATTTGCAAGAAGTAAGTAAGGACAATACACAGTGGTCTCCAAGGGAGACCAAACCATATAGTAACAACGTGGAATGCAAACTGTGAGCAAAGTTGGGACTTGGACCAGGAGACCTAGAAGAGCTGGGGACACAAGGAACCACCAGAGGTAAGTACCCAGGATCACAGCTGTGTATTCAATAGAAGTCAATGGGAAAGTCGCAGTTGCAATTTTGAAGAAGAAGGACCCTTCCCAGTGGACCCTGAAGAAACCCAGTGGAAGACAGAAGGTTGGAGAGTCAACCGACCTCTGCATACCCAAGGAACCAGGATATATACACCAGGGAAGCAGAGTGCAAAGGTGCGAAGTGACACTGGAAATAGCCATAGATAACAATGGAAGACTTCAGTAAAGGTGCCACTGGCGAAGACCGTGGAAGAATCCTGTGGAATCCAAGGGTGGATGATTCTTGAGGAGAAGAACGTGCAAGCAGAGGGGACAGAGTCTATGCCACTCGGAGGTGACCAGAAGGCACAGAAGAGCAATGCTCACCGATGACGGAAGATGCAGGAGGGATGACGGTGACCTTGTCGCTGCAGCTGTGAAGACCAGGCGACGCTGAGGAGGACCAGGAGCTGTGCACAAGCTGTCCCATGTCGGAAGTCGAGAACCAGGGGTCGGTGTCCAGCGGGAGCACCAACAAGCCTTGGCAGCAGCAACAGACGTGGTGAAAGATGAAGGAGCAACGTTGGGACCAGCAAAGTCCAAGGGACTCACCAAGTGCAGTAGAGTCAGAGCAGCCCCTGAGCAGACAGGAGAGCCCACTGAAGCAAGGGAAGACCCTCAAGAGGTACCACAGGCTAGTGGCACAGGAGTCGCAAGAGGACCTCAAGCAGCACACCAAAGATGAAGGACACGGTGCAGAGGATGCGGTGAGGACGAAGATCTTGGCAGGAAAAGAGGCTGAAGGTTAGAGCTTCTTGTAGCCCAAAGATCTCTGGAGTGCAGAATCAACAAACCTTAGCAACGGCAAGTTGACGCTGTGCACAGCGGGTCGGTCCCAGTGGTTTCAATGAGGGATACTGGCCTCAGGCGTGCTGAGATGACAGGTCAGGCCTCGAGGGAATTGCAGAACCATGACTTGTGTTGCTGAGCCTTTTGAAGTCCATGGGACGTCAGGAGCATCAGACAGGTCAACTTTGTTGCGGTGCTTGCAGATGCAGGGGGTGAATCCTTCATTCCAAGGGAGATTACTTCTGTGTCTTTGATGCCCACAGGTCTGTTGAAGATCATGTGAGAAGCACAGAAACAGACGACCAAGAAGACTTACAGAATGGCAACATCAGGAGCACCAGGAGTCTTCCCTGATGCCGTCTTGGTTCCAGGCTAAGTCCAAGAGTCCAGATGGTCGAAGAGTGACATGGTTTCAGGCTTGAGTCTTGTCCCACGACAAATCTGAGGATCCACCCACAGGTAAGTCCTTGTATATCCTAAGAAAGAGGTAAGGGCGGCTCAGGGGTCCCTGCCAGAGGAGCGGCTAGACAGAGGAGAGAATACTCCCATGTCCCTTGTGCAGTTTCGTGCCAAGGGTTGCATGAACTTGCTCAAACAGGAGTATGCAAGGAGGGCACCAAATGTGCAGTCTGGTGGCGCTGGAAAGTGCCCCCGCCCAATACAATAAGTCCTGTCTGAGAGGTGGTCACATCTCCCAGTGACAGAAAACCTATTGTTCTACCTTCTCATGCTCAAGCTCAGCTCAGCAGTAGGAGGGCAGAATTATGTCTGTGGTCGGAAGCAGTATTAGCTTGTTAGCAGGCCTTGAAAGGCTGTTACCAGGAGTATTGGGGGCTTCCGGGAGAAGCAGTCATACCTCTAACACCAGTAACGGTGTTGGGGTATGATTCCAACATGTTTGATACCAAACATGCCCAAGTTCGGCACAGCCACTATATAGTTAGCCATCGCGTAATGACATACACCACTATATATATATCAAAATGGTTGACCACACTTACAAAGCCTGGAGAATCGACTCTGGGGATTGTTGATGTGCCCTGCTCATCCAGGGGCACCCTCACACTTATAACCCAGCACCCTGCCTTCAGGATTTAAAGGCCTGCCTTAGAGGTGACATAGGGTTTAAGTGAAATGACCTCAGATATAAGGAAACGTATATCTGTCGTTAAGTGGTGCAATTGCAGGCCTGTAATCACAGTTTGAGTGGTTTCTGATGGGTGGCGCAATACATGCTGCAGCCCATGTGAGACCCCTGGTGTTAAGAGCGTTTGTTGCCCTGTTATATTAGAGCCCTGTGGCCCGGGTGCGATCTGGGGGACACATCTTGGAAGGATGGAATATCCAGTGTGGTACCAGGAAGGGCTGCTTTCTCTCCCTGCTTGTGTTGGCCCTTGTGATAGAGCCGTGGGCCATTCATCTATGAAAGGTGCTAGGGCAGGGGGGTATCTGGGTGGGAGATGAAGAGCATGCCATCTTGCTGTATGTGGCTGATGTGCTGTTGTAAGTACAACGGACAGAGGCACTGGTGCCCTGCTTACTGGAGGAGCTGCAGGGCTTTGGGGCTGCAGAACAGACCACAATTACAGCTCCCTGCCGTTCAGTTGAGATGGAAGTTCAAGAGATTTCACTACCTGGGGTTACAGATGGCGTATGAGGCAAAGCAGCGGTATGGCTGTAACATGAGTAGGATACTAGCTGACTTCCTCAGTCTTTTGGAACAAACTCCCGCTATCAAAGGCAGGAAGAGTCGGTATTGCAAACATGGTAGCATTACACAATACTTATATGTGCGGTAGAACACAGTGTCCAGAGCTGAATTTAAAAAATGAGACAGTCTTCCTGGTGTGGGCAGGAAAGAGAAGCCGAATCGCATTGCAACATTTAAAATTGGATGTGGTGGTGGCATGGCTTGGGCTCCCTGAAAGGGACCTGTATTTTTTTGCTTGTAACTCATGCATGCAGCTAGATGGTGTGATGCAGGTACAAATTGAGTTAATCACTTGCTAAGACGGGGGATCCAAGGTGCAGAGGATTTACCGTATGGCGGGGGCTTAACAGTCTCAACAAAATCCTTATATAGTGCGCCGAGTAGTTCAGGGATGGAAGACGTTATTGACGGCTATGTTCTGCAGACCGCCTTCATCGCACCATCTATGATGGTTGCAACCCTATTTATGAATTGGTGCCCACATGTCCATGGCCTCGTAAAGGCTGGGGGTGCAAAGCGCTGGGCGATTTGTACGAGGGAGGCAGATTCTTCCCTTATCATGAAGAGCAGGGGAGATTCTGGGTAAGGTCTGGAGAGTTTCTCCAATTTGCCAGGCTGACTAAGATTGTACGAAATATGGACAGACTTTCAGTTTGCCCTGCAGGAGAAAGCCACATTTGAGGTTCTCCTGGACATGAGGGCACCTCGTACATTGGTCTCCCGGATGTACGGAACTCTACAGGCAGACAGGGGCAAGCCTACAATGCTGGGCAGAGCCAAATGAGAGAGGGATATACAGGATGCAATGTGACATGAGGACTGGTCCCAGGCATGTGCACAGGTTCAGGAGGTGTCTAGCAATCTCGGATTTAAATTAACCCACTTTTATGCCCTGCATAGAATCTAGGTGCCGCCATTGTGCCGTGAGCAGAATTTTCCTGGCAAGAATAGATAGATGAGTAGCCAAGATGTGGCACTGCAGGAGCCGAATTCCTGCATATGATATGGGGAGCAGGGGCGGCGGGGACACTAACTCGGTGCCTGTTGTGTCTGAAAGAAGCAACTGGTGTTAGGGTAGATGTCTGCATAAAGCACTGTCTTTTAAGTGTCGTCCCACGTCTGGCCAATAGCAATGTGCAGAATACGTTTGTACACTTAGGGCTGGTAATGGCGAAAAGGCGGGCGTCCATCAGATGGATGGTACAGGTGATTCTGACTGTACAGACGTGGATTCAGGATATGGCTGAATGGGCGTTGGCAGAAGAGAGATGTATGTGGGCAGTCAGAACAGGTTATAAAGTAAGTTGTGGAGGACTGCCTGGACTGAGCTGGATTGCACAGGAGATATTGGCATTGGAAGAGGTGAGAGCCTAACAGGGACACCAGAGCACATGGTTGATGGCTTAACATACTGGAGGGTTGGGCAAGGCAGACGGGGAAGCACATGGGGTGGATGAGGCTAAGCAACGGTGGAGCTGCAAACAGAATTTACCACAGAGATGAGAGGGGGTCGTCAGGGGATAATACAGGCAGGGCTCTAGCCGGGTTGAGCATAAAATGTGTGTTTGGGTGTGGGATGTTGGGTGAATCCAGATGTAACACTAGCACCACAACTTTGGGAACATAAATAAATAAGAATCTAAACATAACATCCATTAATAACATTGCATATGAAACACTAATTACATTGTTTTTGGTCTGATGTGTTACCGCGTGTGCTTCAGTCCGATGTTGTGCGTTTGTATATCACATGATTAAAAATGCAAAAATAAGTATTTCAATATATTATGCTTGGGAATTCACAGAAACATAGTCAAACCTATGTAACTATACTCACGAGATCTATCACAGAGTGCCAAATCAGCCCCAAACCTGGTAATGCTTGTCAACAATTTGACACAAATCTCCCAAACTTGGCAGCATCAATCCACTCTCCTATTCCCAAGTTATCCACAAACCCTGATTCTTCTTCCACTAAATACTTTTGAATCGAGAGCCGCAGCATGCATTCATTAACCGGATCCACTAGTTGTAAAGTCATTAAAGACCTGCCAAAGTACTTGTAACTAATAATGCCATGTCTCGCTTGAGCCTTAATGCAAACTTTGCGAAGTGTAATGACTAAGGCTAATCAATGTTAATCCCCCATGATCCATCAGAGGCAATATGAAACCATGCCGCCATTGTCAGTCTTATGCCCATTAGTAGCTGTGCACACTGTAGATGTGATTCCGTCAATAACCAATATTACAAGTCCCCATCAATGCTCATGCATGGCCCTTACAATACTAATCCATGCTAGTGACCCTCATTGTTAATTTTCTAGTAAGTGCAGTCATCTCAAGACACCTCAACACACCATTCCTGGCAGTTTTCCTATAACCTAGCTTCTGGAAAAATACTTCAGTGTCAACAGTAGACATGTTCATCACGGTGCATTCCCAGCAGTAGGTCATACATCTCAACTTCTTTCACTTCTACCTCTGTTCAGACCTAATGTCTCTGTCAGTCCTTTTCTATTTAATCACTAAAGTTCACATTGAAAATGAATTGACGTCAATCTGATCTTGACCCGAAGCAAACCACTTTACAATTACTACTAAGGAACTGAATGTGCAGGTCTACACTGTACAGCAATATTCCCAATGCGCAACAAATCTTCATTTTATTGAACTTAAACACTCGTTGAGCAGAACACACACTCTCAGAGCTTCTTGACATTAAATACATTCTCATTCTGAGGTCCTCATTATTGACTTGACATGCTAAAAATACTTTGTGCCATACTTCCTCTCTGGACAGAATAAAAACACCTTAAGCATAAGAGATGCATTTGCAACGTCAATATTGCGCAAACCTATTTCTACCCAGGCCTGTACAGCTAACAAATAAGCCAAAAACAATCTTTAAGGGGGCCTATTCACAAAGACATTTTGGAGCAGTTAAAGTTGTACTCATGCTTGCCCATAGACTTGCATGCCTTGGTGAATTGATCCCAAAACAACTAAAATATGAATAAAATGGAAACTCACACACAGTTAGTACAAACAGAAAGCACTGTCTATTACTAATAGAGAGTTGGACATTTTTTCGGTTCACATTTGGAGTACCTATCATATTGTTTTAACTTGATGCTTTCTTACTCTATATGTTGAGGCATTATTTAGCTATATTTGAGTCTCTAATACCATGGCCTTTTCTCTCAACATATCTACATCCCACCGGGTACTATTAGGACTCTCTTACCCTCCCCCTGCCTCACTCAGCATCCCTGTTCCTTCTCGGCTTGTGCCGTTTGAGCGGAGTGACCAAGCTCACATGACAGTTAGCAGAGCGCTCTCACAGGTGGGAGGTTAGCGCTCTAGTTGCTATCTCACTACCTACTTTCCCCAGCTCCTGCCTATTTAGGACAGGAAAGGGAGCGGACGCGCAGAGGAATCTCCAGTCAGGAGGTTAGTGTTGTGGTGGTTAAGGACTCTGCTCCTCTTTCAACCCACATGGGTATCTTACTTGGAGTGTCTCTCACATTGTTGTAACTTTGTGCTTTCTTACTCTATAGGTCGAGGCATTTTTTTAGCTATATTTTAGCCTCTAATACCCTGCTCTTTTCTCTCAAAATATCTACACCCCACCAGGTACTATTAGGACTCACTTACCCTCCTCCTGCTTCACTCAGAGTCCCTGTTCCGTTGCGGCTTGTGTCGTTTGAGTGGAGCGATCAAGGTCACATGACAGGATGCAGAGCACTCTCACAAGTGGGAGGTTAGCGCTGTAGTTGCTATCTCACCACCTACTTCTCACAGCTCCTGTCTATTTAGGAAAGGAAAGGGTGCTGACGAGCAGCAGACACGTTCAGAGGCGCAAAAAACAAGCCTGTCTGTGCCCATCCACGCCTTACCCCCACCACGACCCCTGCCCCTTTCCTCCTTTTCCATCAGGGACCTGGACCAACCACTCCCTGCTCTCAAATAATGGCCTCATACCTCTATTCTATAAGAGAACTCAAACAACTAAATGAGAAAGATGTGTTTAAAAACACACACTGTATTGCAAATCCCTCTATGCTAGCATCCCACAGCGGATACCATTTCAAGTGCAATCAATGTAAGTTCACATTCCCTCAAAGGCCCTCTCCCACTCGCTCCAGGGGGGCAGGAACACAGTGGAACTTAACAAAGAACTACTTGGGTTTTCTTTTAATGCACGATCCATCCCTAAGCATGCACTAGAGGTTTGGAGTCTGCTAGAGACAGAGAAGCCGGATATGCGTTTTACAACAGAGACATGGTTACACCCTACAGCCCTTCCCGACGTGGCAACGGCCTTTCCCCATGAATACAAGCTATTTAAACTAGATAGAAATAAGAAAAGAGGGGATGGTCTAGAGATAGCTTTTGGTGCAAGATCAAAGATCAGCACACTGGAATCCCTCATCTGTGACAGGATTGAACTTTGTATTTTTAGATTTGAGACACCAGGCAGGGGATCCTGGGGAGGTGCCCTTGTTTACAGACACCCCTGGTCCTAAAACCAAATTAAGTAACTGCCTGATTGAACGTATTGCCTCCAAATACTTGCAGCAGATAATTTTCTTCTCATTGGAGATTTCAATTTCCATGCAGTAATATCCGCTGATACAGACACCAGTCAGTTAATTACCAATCTCAACACACTTGGGCTACGGCAAAGAGTGACTGGACCCACACACATCGCAGGACACACACTTGACCTTGTATTCCCAAATGAAGCCAAAGTCATGGTGGACCCTGCCCTCCTTCTGATCTGGTCAGACAATAGTCTATTAAAATTACACATACAAGCAGGAACCTCTCAAGGAAAAAAGTTCCCAGAACAGAAATCGACCAGGCTATGGAGAAAAATTTGCCATGTTTCCTTCTCCACCCATTTTAGTCCACCCATATTGGAAGATCTAGATAGCATACACCTCGCACTAGATGTCTTGGAGAAAGCAATCACTCAGGCCCTGGACGTAATTGCACCGGTATCAAAGGTCATTAGCAAAGTAAACTGTAAGGCCAAAACCTCACCTTGTTTCACAGACTCTATGATAATGAATAAGCAGGCAAACAGAAGAGGGAAACAAATGGAGAGCAACAAAAGCGATGGAGGACAGAATAGCCTACAAACATACCCTGAGACATTTAAATAACATCAAGGAATCCAGGAACACCTATATTGTCAACAGAATTGACAGGACAGACAACTCACAAAAGGAACTATAAAGAATCATAAATTTACTAATCCCTCACCTTGTCAGAGCGTCAGACCTTCCTCACAAAACTGGGTAGACGAACAATGCATCATTTTTTATGAAAAAATAAACAACATTTATAACAAATTGTCTAAACGCAGTATAGTAGATCTAAATGTTGAGGACAACTGCATGAACATACATAGGACATCACATTTTGATGAGTTTACTGAAATAACTCCGGAGGAGGTCGCAGTTGCACTCAACAGGATGAAATCAGGTTCCCCATACAATCTAGCTCCACCTCACATCTGTTTTGTTCTGTCTCCATCACAGCTTAATAGTCTCACCTAGCTTTTTAATATGTCTTTAAATCTGGAGACTGTTCCTATCAAACGGAAATCAGCAAGGCTTAAACCAATTCTAAAAAAAACAATCAGCATATTCGAAAGAACTCAATAACTATCGCCCAATATCCCTGCTGCCATACTTTGGGAAGGTAATTGAATCCCTGGTTAACAAACAACTAATGGCCTATCTAGAAAGCCATCAAATGTTTGACCCTTCCCAATTAGGTTTCAGAGCCAGTTTCAGCACTGAAACAGCCCTGGTGGAGGTAGTGGATAATATAAAACTCTCTTTAGATGACGGACAGTCAGCAATGCTGGACTTACTGGTGTCGAAGGCAGACGATAAGTCCATCTCTCATGCAATCTTAATACAGAGGCTAGAAGAGATTGGAGTAGGCGGTAAAATCCTTAACTGGCTGAGAAACTTTCTAAAAGGACGCACCAGCATTGTTCAAATAGAAACCCTAGTCTCCCGTAGGTCATGGGCTGACAAAGGGGTTCTTCTGGGATCAGCGATTAGCCCCACCCTGTTTAACGGCTATGTAGCAGCTCTGGCAAGGGTAATCAGAACATATGGCTTCTATGTAATCTAATATGCAGATGATACACAGTTGATAATCATCCTGGGACCCAACCCTGATGATAGAAGAACCAGATATAAAACTATATGACTCATATAACCAACTGGATGCAAAGAAACTACCAACAGCCTAATGTGTGCAAGACTGAAATGATTCTGTTTGGTAAAGCACAAGAACTATAGTCAAATGACTGGTGGCCGAACAGCATAGGTCCTTGTCCATCGCTGAAATCCACAATATGAAATCTAGGGATAATAATAGACAACAAGATGTCCATGAAGGAGCACGTAAGCCATACCCTGGCCTCCTGCTATGGCATCAAGCCAACGCTACAAACATTTTTCCAATTGATACCAGGAAAACGTTGGTTCAGGGTTTGATAATTAGTCGTTTAGACTATGGTAATGCACTCATATGCAATCATGGCTTCCATTAACGAAGATCTATATACTAGACTCCAGGTGTTGCAGAACACTGCTGCCAGACTAGTGCTAAATCTTCCATCTCGGTCCTCATCTGCACCCATCTTGAGAACCTTACACTGGCTCCCATTCAGGAAACATACTCGTTTCAAACGTATGTGTATCACACACAAGTCCCTCTACAGAGTTGGGCCAAGTTATCTAGCTAAGACACTCAAGTGGTATTTACCAAAAAAGAATCTCAGGTCTGGAGGAAAACACCTTCTGACCTCCCCTTAAAGTTTGAACCGCCAGAAACTGAGGTAGACCTTTCTCCCATTTAGCTCCTCAGCAATGGAACAAGTTTCCAACACATATCCGAGCCATTACAGATCACAAATTGTATAAAAGCAGCTGAAATCCATCTTCCTATGTCTGGGACACTTCCTTAATCGACCCGCTACAGCGCCATGAGACCCTTCGGAGTGATATGTGTGCTTAATAAATTATTATAACATAGGGATATCGGAGTATGTAAAGAGTTCCCCTGTAGTAATGCCTCCCGTTCTCACAAATGCTTTTGTGAACCAGCTGCTATGTTTCTAACTTCCAAACACCCACAGTTACCCTCATACCTTTACACACAGAGATACTATACCAATAGCAATTCAAGTACCCATTCCCAAATCTTTACCCTCGCCTCAGCAACAGGAATCTCTTTATAGTTTATTTCTAGTGAGTTTGCCATTATTATTTTCATGTTTGAAAACTTGCTGATAGCTTATGTGACAAAGGCAGGTCATAATTTCATCGGGTTCGAGAATCATTGTTGTCACAGCTACAGGTAAGGCTAAGATCTCCAATACATTTTGGTGGGACTGAGTTGCAGCACTGTATCACTTGTTGTTTCTCTCGCATGCTGGTCCACTCTTTGTTTGAACTGAACAAAATTCTAATGTTCTGTTAATTGTGGGGCCCCAATTTCAAAGCAAATTACGATACACATTAAAAGGTTAATAAAGCTGATAATGCAGCCAATTGTTCCATTAAAGATTCTTTTTCATGTCATAAAACTAAAAAATGAGACACATGGTAGTCTGGCATCTTTCCATAATTAAGACAAATTGCTGCTGGAAAAATCATTCTGACAGCATAATATTGACACACTCTTAGCTGTCCAGGAGTGTCTGACAAAGAAGAATGGAAATTGAGAACTCAGTAACAGAGAGTGCCACATAGTGTCTAACTAATACAAATGCCCTTAAAGAATTCAGTTGATTGTAAAAGCTGACATTTTGACAATCACGTCTGGCTGAGCCAGAGAATTGACTATTTACATGATATTAGTGTTTCTGCATGCTTAATAAGAACAGACAGTAACGTAGCACACACCACAAATGACATAATTTCTACTTAAGTTATATTAAAAAAGTACAAGGGAAAGACTATGGTAGCACATCTTTCACCATCACACGCAGAACTTTTTCAATGTATTGCATCCAAGCCTTAATGTGCACACCCTTAAACATAAGCAAATAGCACACTTTGTGTCTTCTGACCATTAATTAGAGTGTCTTAATCATTGACCTGTATGTACCCTCTCAGCTTTACTATAAGCGCCTCTATTATACGAACTTTCTTTCACCGGAAACAACAATCTACATTGTAGAAACCAAATCCCTAAAAACAGGGATTTGGGTTTTATCCGATTATTGTCTATGCTACTGTCATAGCTTTGAGTCAAAGATAGGACTCAAAGCACAACAGATGCGTCAAACACAAATATTAAAATAGGTTCCAGGAAAGGGTCTAAATCTGACAGACTTAATGAAGCAGTTTTGAAGCTAGAGACAATAATTATAGAGATGCTAACACGTCCAGGTTGCAAATAGATCTAATAAGGGCTCGGAGACGTTGAATAAAGCAAAACCTACATGAAGCAAAACAGTGTCTTTTAAGGCTCACTGGAGAAAGCATTCAAATAAAAGTGGAATCTACCCCCATAGCAACACATTTCAAGAACCTCATCCAAGACATATTTACGGCGAGCCTAACACTAGGGACGTTGTTCTACCCACCAAAGCACACCCAGTCTTTCAAGTTCTATTGGTACCCACAGTAAGACACAGCTTGATTTTCCTTAGAACAGAATGCCAGTACTGTTATATTCTTTTTTGGAAAAATAAATGTCAAACCATACGGTTTATGCGATATGGTAAATTAACACCCTAATGTCTGAATGAATCTTTCATTTTATTATTAAATTTTTTACATAAGGATTGCTGGTTATTATTTCACCAATTTATCATACATTACAAGACCTCATAAACATGTATATATTTACACAATATTGACAAAATATTTACAATATCAACAATGTCAGCACAAACAACAATATCATTTTTAGAAACAATTATACCCTCATCCATTCACAGCCATTCACATCATCATACATACAACCTGAGATAGAAATATTCACAGTAAGCCATATACAATAAATTCTTATCAATGGAAAATCTTTAGTAAACTGCTCCTTTGTTTAGATGGCATATATTGTCTATGCGTTTCGAACTCACACCATTCGGGGAGTTCTCATCAGGACAAAAAAGCTCTGGAGTTTCAAGAGCTGTCTAGGGTACAGAAAAACACCCGTCGAGGCAACAAGTTTATCCAATGTACACATCAATTTGTGTTTGGAAGATGAGGTCAAAAAGGAGGGGAACCCAGTGCAGCCACTCTTGTCAGAATGTCGCTCGTGGCCCCAAAAGTAATAAACCGGAAGCGGGTACTCACTCGTTCCTAGGTCTGCTAGCCTTCCCGCTTCATTCTTAATAGGCTCGGTGCATTTTTTAAATTAGCAACGCTGGTCCCGTGGCTTGATTCACCCAGGCAATTTGGTCGCTGCCCTCATGGGGCGACTAGTCTCCCTGCTATTCGGAGCTCGTTTCTTGACTCGATTCTGTGATTGTTTCCAGCGTCGGACCCGCAATATGGGTCAACTCCCAGGAACCCTTGCGGAACCGGAAGTGTGGAGAAATCGAATTGCGGTTCCGACGCTGGAAACAATCACAGAATCGAGTCAAGAGACGAGCTCCGAATAGCAGGGAGACTAGTCGCCCCATGAGGGCAGCGACCAAATTGCCTGGGTGAATCAAGCCACGGGACCAGCGTTGCTAATTTAAAAACAGCA
The DNA here is from genome assembly GCF_964261635.1 of Lissotriton helveticus. Classification (NCBI taxonomy): domain Eukaryota; kingdom Metazoa; phylum Chordata; class Amphibia; order Caudata; family Salamandridae; genus Lissotriton; species Lissotriton helveticus. Next base: position 765,961,857 of record NC_136059.1, read on the forward strand.
CCGAGCCTATTAAGAATGAAGCGGGAAGGCTAGCAGACCTAGGAACGAGTGAGTACCCGCTTCCGGTTTATTACTTTTGGGGCCACGAGCGACATTCTGACAAGAGTGGCTGCACTGGGTTCCCCTCCTTTTTGACCTCATCTTCCAAACACAAATTGATGTGTACATTGGATAAACTTGTTGCCTCGAAGGGTGTTTTTCTGTACCCTAGACAGCTCTTGAAACTCCAGAGCTTTTTTGTCCTGATGAGAACTCCCCGAATGGTGTGAGTTCGAAACGCGTAGACAATATATGCCATCTAAACAAAGGAGCAGTTTACTAAAGATTTTCCATTGATAAGAATTTATTGTATATGGCTTACTGTGAATATTTCTATCTCAGGTTGTATGTATGATGATGTGAATGGCTGTGAATGGATGAGGGTATAATTGTTTCTAAAAATGATATTGTTGTTTGTGCTGACATTGTTGATATTGTAAATATTTTGTCAATATTGTGTAAATATATACATGTTTATGAGGTCTTGTAATGTATGATAAATTGGTGAAATAATAACCAACACTCCTTATGTAAACAATTTAATAATAAAATGAAAGATTCATTCAGACATTAGGGTGTTAATTTACCATATCGCATAAACCGTATGGTTTGACATTTATTTTTCCAAAAAAGAATATAACAGTACTGGCATTCTGTTGTTCATTGGTACTTCGTGGCTCAGCCTTACTGTTGGGGGCCCAGACCCAGTGGTGGTTTTTGATTTTCCTTAGAAGCAAGGGCGATGCCAGGCACGGTATACTTGCTCAATTCTATAAATTAAAACAGAAAATATATCCTGGTATACATAAATGCTTTGTCAAAGATTCTTCACACATAACAAGAAACACATTACATCAAAGAGCAAGTCATAAATGATTTGCCCAGCTGAAAATTATATGAGCATCACATCAAGGAGATGAATTGCTTATTTATAGAAAGATTCCTGAAATGCTCAGTACACCCACGGCCAACATAGCCTGTGAAAACATAAAATCAGGGACAGCACCGAGATAGAGCCAGAAGGGATCTACCACCAGCAGGCCAATCCCTCATCAAACCAGTTCCATACCCACGTCAAACTCTCATGAAGAGGGCGAGGATAAAATAGAATTTAAAAAAACACACAAAGGTGGCTCTAGGTCATGGAGTTATATTTTGAGGCAGTATCCACATTGCAGCCTGGCCAAAGCTATAACATGAGGGGTCTGGTAAGGTATTTCACGGCCTGGGGTGCCATCGTGTGAGGGAATCAGGGGACCAAGAGGAAGTCTCATGAGTGACTTGTATATATAAACCTGCTGCCCATTCTCTACTGAGGATATCTTGCTCCCAGAGTGGCGCACTAGTGCCCACCCTCTTTGACGCTTATCTTGAAAAGATGGACAGCAAGGCCTGGGGATTTGTGGGGCGGTGTAATAGGCAAGCCATCTGGACACCAAATCCCTTCACAAAGGAGCTGCTAATGGTGCCTCTGATAAGACTGGGCTCACCAATCTATTTTCAATTGGTGGCTGGCTGTTTTTTTTTTTTTATGTGGTATGATACAGAGCTGTTAAGCAGAAATGCCCAACATTGAGGGTGATGACGTGAAAGCAAAACGTTTCAAGCTGCTGTCATAAGAACGGTCAAAATATACTTGAAAAAATAAAATATAAGGGAATTTTATTACATGATGTAGATCTAGACTTCGGACACGTAGATCAAATAAGAAAATAATTGCAAATAATAAACAAGGACTCCCACTTCCAAAGGCATGGGGCAAATGTAAGTCTGATTGATTTTAAATGTAAAACTGTAAGTTAAGTATAAAACTCTGGCGTATACAATTGTTGGGATGCATGATGCTCTATGGGTGCTGATGCTTACTTGATAGCAAACGTATAGGACAGGGTAAGCAGTTGGAAAACATATAAACAAGCAAGAGGATGAACATTGAGAAGAAGGTCCATTTAATAATATGATAAAGTGTGAAAGTGAACCTTTTTGGTGCTATACATATGGGACTATTTTACTAATTTCTTCATGAGAGGAAACAGACCAGAATTTCTTTTTTTTTTTACAATTTGTGGAGAGATGGCTGGGTCTCTTTTTAGAGAAGAATTGCTGTTATAAGTGGGGACCCTGAAGATAATGTCTGGCATAAAACTGACCTGTCTAGCTATTTTTATTATATAATATATTGGAAATCCTGAATAGTCGGAAAATTAATATCTAGAGAAAGACATTTTGGCCATGCCTTCTAAAACAAGATTTGATTAAGCAGGTGGTAGTCATGTGTAAAAGTTTTGTTAGAATTCAATGGGGCAACTTAAGCAGGTGGTAGTCATGTGTAAAAGTTTTGTTAGAATTCAATGGGGCAAGTTCTGAAAAGGTCGTCATGAGAAGGATTCGTTTAGTATTACTACCTTTAATACTGCTTCATGTACTCTTAATTGACTTTGTAATTGGCCCCATATATCTGGAATATTCAAGCAATGTTCATATATATTTAAAACAAACAGAAAGGGCTGTGCCTTTTTTTGCCTTTTTATCAATAAATAATTTGACAATATCGGGACAATTCAGAAATGTATTTACAAGTATGTTAAGTAGTAATCCTGCAATACTACTTTCTGTACCCTTGTGGCTTTTATATGTTAAACATTATTAGGCCAATGCCTTCATTCAATGTCCTTAGTTGCAGGTGGAACTAGCTCCCATTCGGGCTGTGCCCTAAGGTTATTGGGGCCCTTGATAGAAAGGGGAATGCTTAGACCCTCTTTAATTTGCTTATGCTGTGCAATCAATGGAAGGGACCTTACAGGAAGTGACATCATTCCATCTCTACCTTGCCTGCATACCACACAGGGCTCTTTGCCTTCACTTGCATTCTGCTCAGCAGGCACATCACAAGGTTCACAGTACACAGGAACAGTAAGCAGAGCACAGACATTGAGAAACGCATTTTAGAGCTCCCAGGAATCAGTAAGCATAAGTGGGGTAGTGAGAGCAGCAGTCAGAGATTACTAAGGAAGCAATAGACAGAGTTCAGGCACATGGCCATAATGCAGAGGTAGGGAAGTGAACTGTATGCAGAGCTCAGGCAGGGAACAGGCGACAGAAGACTATATGTGGACAGACTTCACCTCAATCAGAGAACAACTGGGAGAGTGCAAGTAGTGCTTCGAAATGCCTGTGTATACTGCAACACATGTAAACGACTGCAATGAACCATGCAGAAAACAACTCAAAAATACACCTGTACTTTTGTGACATATAATGAAAGTACTCAATGTGTGTATTCCTGACCCAGACAGGGTGTATCTGGTTCAAAGTCGATAAAAATTTCTGAACTGACCCAGTTTACAGATATATTAAACTACGGGTGACGACCTATAACGTGCCACCACACACCGCCAGGCTATGCCATGTGAACTGGAGGGTACAATCCACATGGGGTAGTTTATCCCCAAGTCATAGTCAATACAGAGACAGCTAGCTAAACTGTCAGTGGAGCTCAATACAAAGGGCAGCCCAGACATGGGGGAGGGAGAAATTTCATCAGTCCAAGTGTTGTGTGTCGATTTAGATTCCCGTTCATAGATTTACAAAGATTTATATAGGCACAATTCACATTGCCCTTATTTAGGCATAGAATCCCAGTCCTTATTTAGGCATTGGTCATGCAATCCAAATACAGGCATGGTCACCTACATCCGTTCATCCCACATCACAACGAGTTCTTAGAAACCAGACCCTTAAGCCATTGGGACATTCCCTGCTTGGATTATTGATTTCTCCAAGAACTCATTTATTATGCATGAACAACTATTCCTTAGGGGTTAATTCATGGCATCTTCATCTGCCCAACTTTATGTCAATGCTAGCATTTCTCAGTACCTTCCAGGTATAAATATACCTTCACTTGCCATAGCAAGTTACGGCTGCATACTTGCACGACTCGGCTTGGCTACACTGCTCGCCACGACAAGTTCGGAAAGAATTCGAGCCCCGCCTGACGCACTGACCAGACGCTGTCCTCCCTGCTCGCAGAGATTCCAGCTTCTAGTGTTCTGACTCCCTGCGTGGAGTGTTGGAGTTTGAGATCCGGAAAGAGATTCCCACGTCTCTCATTCTAAGATATGGAGCAGACTAGAACCTAGTGGGACTCTTGGCATACAAAACTATAGCTTACCATACTACTGAAAACAGCACCTACTTCTTACCTCGTACTACAGTTAGGTTAGGTACACTTGGGTAGAACTATTTAGAAGCACCAGACGAGTATACCCCTCATCAACGGCCTTCGCGACGGCAACGCAGGGCCTCAAATTACAGCTCCTCAGAACAGACGCTGTGTGACGCATCGCCTATCAAGACCACACATTGCCTCGGCTGCGTGATGTAGCCATGACACGGAACTCCACAACTAGGATTTAAGGTACTCTTGTTCAGTGGGCGTAGCTGGGACCCTGTAGCCGGACGGCACTCCATCGCAATCTGCCTGAATTTTTTACTTTTTCCTGGTCTAGCACAACCAGATAGCCACAGTTAGAGCTTTGTGTTTCTTGGCACTGTTTTCACTGAAATATTTTAAATTGCTTATCTCTGGTTTTACTGATTGAATTTTCGTCATTTTGGTCTTGATTTATTTATGACAATTTACTCTATTTTTCTAAATTGCTGTGAGATTTTTCTTGTGTTGTGTTTTACACTATATTACTGTTTGAAGTGTTACACAAATACTTTAGACATTGCCTCTAAGATAAGCCTGACTGCTCTGTGTCAAGCTACTAGAGGGTTAAGCACAGGTTAATTTGGGATTGGGTTGTGCCTCACCCTGACAAGGAGTGTGGTTACTTCTTGATCCAGGGCTCAAACCCCCAGTCAACCAACCGCCCAATTTCTCACAGTGCCCCTATGCCTATTGGTCTGTGTGCATGGGTACCTGTATCTATGTTGTTTGGGTGCGCTGATAATATTAGGCTTACATGTATGTGTGTATACATATGCTACAGATATTCCGCTTGGTCAACAGATGTACATGTGTACCACACTCCACCTGTGCTTCCCCTATGCCAGTGGCGGCTCCTTCGCTCAAGCGGAGGAGTTTCGCCCCACTGCTTTTTAGCAGTGTAAATAAAGGAATCATAAAATGATAATAACTGGTTGTTATTCATGTGCATTTTGTATGTTCTCCATGCAGACTGCATTATAGCCTGGACATCATGCCCAGGCCCCCCGGTCCCTGGCTGAGCGCCGAACCACGGCGCTCAGACCAATCATAACGTTGCCAGGTGCTTCCTGCCTTCCTGTTCTGGCCTGAAGAGACGATGGAGGAGAGATGAGGAGGTACATGGCAATCAGGTGAGTTTTTTTTCTTTTAACACCTCCCCACCCACAGTCCCCGATCCGTGCAGGCCGCCACTGTCCTATACAGAAGTCAAGTCAATTGGCATTGTCAGTATTTGTATATATTAGGTTGGATAAATAGTTCCGCATACCTCCATTTTTCTTTCTGATTCTTCCTCTGCGGACAACCTAGAAAACCGACCATTGCATACTTTTTGGGACGAATATAAAAGTGGAGCAAATAGACTTCTTGAACAGAAGAAAAAATGTCATGCAAGATATACATCGAAACTGTGATTGGAAAGAAACGTGTACAAAGCCAAAGTTATGATAACCAACAGATTATATTCGTGAGAGACAACGGAAACATGATCATGCGTCCTCAGGTCAACTATCAACGGTCGACGTTAAACACTGTTACACAATGGACTTCCTCTACAATGGCGAATGCCACTCTTCGACAAAAACCTTTCCACGAAAAAGAAGATTACCATGTAAAATATGCCCTTTGTGCGCGAGCCGCGCCAGGGCGTCTTTTAAATTCCTTTATAAACTATTGCCAAACGCGCTAGTAATCGGTAATCCAGAATTAGAGCGGAAAATTGAAAAGACAGCCACGCAATTCTGTACGAGAGCGATGTCTTTTCACCCCGTGGCAACGCCACATCTTCTCATCAACATAATCCATTTGACAATCGTCACCTGACAGCTGAGGAAAGTCCAGCTCTCTTTACAGACCTGGGGCTATGGAAATACGACCCCATTGTGTTCTTTCGGAGAGCAACTTTCTGTAAAGCTGGCCCCTGCAGTTCCCATTATTTATCTCCTATAAATAAATAAACGCACATTCTCATTAATACGTTTCAGGAGGTTTGATGGAAGGCTAAACTACAAACTAACTTCCGGATACAAACGCGCCATCTTCAACACTACCAGTGGGCCACCTCACTTTCAATTAAACAGTGCCCTTAAAGGTGCCCATGATGGCGGGGTCAGAGATAATACTTCACCCTCAGCTAGGTTAGATCCAAGAGTCTGGTATCTTTCGCCCGAAAAGGGGCTGCTGGTGTGTTGCAATGTGGGCAAATCCCCAAAAACCTTTGAGTACTAAATACATTAGCCATAGTAATATTTAAATTTTTACTATTTGCTACAAAACTACATAATGTTATTATTATTTTATTTCGGGGCTCTACATTATAGGTACTGAATTAGCAAATGCTTTCATCGTGTTAGTGTGACTTAACATTGCCTGTCCCTACTTTAGCGTGAACAAATAGGCCTAAATACAACGTGCTAAGCTAGCATGCATGCGTTAATTCCTGCACGTGCCATCTAGTGACTAACTTTTGTCAGCTTGGTTGGTCTCCAAGATTAAGTTCCATTTTGGCACAGAATAGCGGCGGGGCCTACATGATTAAGTTCCTCTTTGACACGGGGCGGCGCATCCCATGAAACACTCACACACCAGCCACATTCTCCGGAAGTAAAGTGTGCTGTGTGTGTGTGCGCCTTTTAAAGGCATCATGTACTCCATCAAGTACTCTAATCTCACTTCAAATGGCTCAAAGATTAATTAAGCAAGGAAACCATGGCAATGAATCCCGCAGATATTACATTCTGCCCGACATACCGCCTTTGGAGCAGCACTTGGCCCTGAACTATTGCACAAAATCTGCTTGTTTGTACACTCACTCTCACCAGCAAAATACATATTTGAAATCATTAACAACGTCGGTGTGCAGTTTCGGTTGTTTTCGGCAGTGAGGATCTCAGCTTCTTGATTTTTGCTTTCATTCTATAGGCTTGCTCAAATACTTTATATTACAGCTGAACACCAAAGACTGCCCTTTCAAACATATGAGTGTTTCTTTCATTTCCATGCCTTGGGATGCCGCTTATCAAACAGGAAGCTGAATGCAATGGTAAATTCTTGTGCAAATGTGATTGGTAAAAGTCCATCTGTATATAGTTCAGACCGGGCTTTGCTAAAGAGCTGGCACCAAACAATCACAAACATGTCCTTTACCGGACAGAAACCTACAGAAAGAAATGGGCCTCAGTGCAAACTACACACGTGCTCGCAGTAAAGAAAAGATGCTTGTCACGCGGTGCTCCTGATTACAAGGCTGAGGAGAGGCTCCAGACTGACTGGTGAGGAGTCAAAGGCGACACGGGTCAATATCATAACAAGTGAAGAGGCAAAAATACATACCGTAGTCTGTGATGTTGCACGACACTAAATACAGCTCTTTCAGGTTGTGTCCTTCCTTCGCAATAACTTCTACACACCTTGAATACAAAAAAGAAAAACAGGACTGTCAGCAGAGACGTTCATGATGCAACAAGTATTGATGATGTATGCAGTGTCAACGGAATTTGTACCAATGAATAATGACCAATCTGTATGTCATATGATTATATTATGCCCTGAATTAAGCCATATAGGAATAAAAGCCTGGCCCCCTTCATGGCATAATTTACCAATACTTTTAATTAAAACTGGGTAAGGATGCTGTAACTGAAAACACAGCAAACACAAGGAGATGATGGACGGAGCGCTGAAACTTTTCAGACACTCACCCCTCAGTCACAAATCTGGGTTACATCCATCATCATTCTTTAGCTCACTTCGCCACCTCAGTTCACACCCAGCTATATGCAAGTCAGTCTTGACCCTGTGCCTCATGGGAACAGTCCATCCGGAACTGCCAAGCCAGGTCTTCCCTGGATCGGAAACAAGCATCCTGGGACCAGCTTCTGTGTAAAACCCTTCATCGGGCAGACTAGATTGAATCCAGTGGCAAAGTGTGCAAGGGACCCACGTCTGGGCATACCCTACCATCTTAGAGCGAACAAAGCAAACACAAGGAGATGATTGAGGGAGCGCTGAAACTTTTCGATTAGCATATAGCTGTGTTTGAACTGGGGTGGCGAAGTGAGCTAAAGAATGAAGATGGATTCAACCCAGATCTGTGACTGTGGGTGAGTGTCTGAAAAGTTTCAGCGCTTCGTCCATCATCTCCTTGTGTTTGCTTTGTACCTTGGATGGCAAGGGCAGGCACAAGGTGAGGCCAAACCATTTTTTAATCTATAATCTTCTCTCCAATTAGATCCCCAGCTATGGGAATCCAGACAGAAACTGTTAATTGCACCTTCACTTTGTCAGTGGCAGATTGTTTTAGAAATTACATTTGAGAGTTCATCTTAGAAGTTTGGTAATTCCTGTAAAACAGTGAAACATTCAGTGATGTCAAAGGACGCATCCTCTGCCACTGCGCCAGAGTTATAAAGATCTGGTACAAACATTGGAACCCCAAATAAAACTTCATGTGGTGTACGACCACCCAAAATTTCCTTTGACAGCTTATTCAAAGCTCTCTGTACACCATAGAGGTGAAGAATCCAACTACAACCTGAACCTGATACTCTAGCTGTTACGGACTGCTTTAAGTCACAGTTTTTCTGTTCCACTATCAAATTTCCCTCAGGATGATAGAGGGTGGGGAAAAAAACAGCAACACCCAATGTGCCCATAGTGTCCCAGTAGGTCTTAGAGGCGAAAGCTGGACCCAGGCCCGAGTTGAATGTTGCCACTGCATATGTACCAATAAAGACTTGCAACTCTTTAGTAGAAGTTTGAGTGGCAGCCGATCACTGTGGCCCCACCTATAGAAATTGAGAACAAAAATCAACTGCCACTATGATATATTTCAAGGTACCATCCGTATGGAGTGGTCCGCAATGATTTAAAAAGACTCATTGTAAAAGCTTATTAATAACTAAGGGTCCGAATACAATGGAGAGGAGACCACCACCGACAGGTTGTGGGGCAGTCGTAAAGACAGACCCCCTCGCATCCAAAGGGCTCCTTGGGCCCGCCAGTGCAGTGAAGGGGCTTGTAGTTCCTACAATGGTGGCGGATTACGATGTCCCTTTCCGCCTGCCTGTTCATAGTGGTTAACCTACCATGAACAGGCAGGCAGAAAGGGACTTTGGGGGCTCGCAGTGGGCCCCTTTTAACCCCTGGTCCCAGCATTATGGTGGCTGAAGCCAGAACCCACCATAATGCAAAAATATTGCAACCGCCATGGTGGTGGTTGCATCAAAATGCCTTCTGTGGGACCGCCGACAGCCTGTTGGGTGGTCCCAATCCCGATGGGCTGGAGGGCAGAAGTTATGCAAAACAAAGCAAGGACATCACGTTCTAGCTGCTTCGCCGCAGAGCACATTCCGCCGCGGTGTGGGCGAATTTGATGCGTGCGCAGATCGTACGGCCCCCGGCCATCCGACGCACATGCCCTCCATGAAGTCAGACGCATGGAAGTGGCTAGAATTTATTCCTGAAACTAGCAATACAGACTAAAGAACAACAACCATCTAACTGTAATAAATGTGTGCGGGGCATTTTGTACTGTTAGTAATAAATATGTTCAAAACACCATCTAAAAAAAATGCTGTTATAAAGGAAACCTAAAATGGAGAAAAAATGTAATCCTTAAAAGGAGAACATTGAATGCCTAGACCTAGGTACTCTAGTGCTGGACCAATGTTGTTGGTGAGCACATATTTGTAAAACAAATGAGTTCAGAGCATCAACGTTTTTCTTAGGAACAAGCTGCCAGTGCTGATGAATTCAAGGATTGGCAAAAACCAAGGTTGCCTAGTCCTGACTCCATCTTAAGGCTTTTTCTCCCAGCACCCCCCGTGCATTTTCTTTTTCATCCCTGATTTCTCCGTTTGTCTGTTTCCTGACTTTCTGTCTCCCTTTCATGCTCCTGCTGTGGGACAAATTCTGCTATCGGAGAATAAATCAATCAATCATAACATTTGTATAGCGCGCTACTCACCCGGAAGGGTCTCAAGGTGCTTGGGGGAAAGGGTCCGCTACTGCTCGAACAGCCAGGTCTTGAGTTGTCTCCTGAAGGCGAGATGGTCCTGGGTCAGTCGAAGGTGGATGGGGAGGGAGTTCCAAGTTTTGGCCGCCAGGTAGGAGAAGGATCTTCCTCCGGCGGTGGCTCTGCGGATGCGTGGAACGGCGGTGAGGGTGTGGTTGGTCGATCGTAGCTGGCGGGTGGGAGTGTAGAAGGTCAGGCGGTCGTTGAGGTACTTGGGGCCCAGGTCGTGGAGAGACTTGTGTGCGTGGGTGAGGAACCTGAACGTGATCCTCTTGTTGACGGGGAGCCAGTGCAGGTCCCTCAGGTGGCCGGAGATGTGGCAGCGACGGGGGATGTTCAGGATGAGTCGGGCGGCGGCGTTCTGGATGCGTTGGAGTCTTCTCTGAAGCTTGGCTGTGGTTCCGGCGTAGAGCGTGTTTCCGTAGTCCAGTCGGCTGGTGACGAGTGCCTGGGTGACCGTCTTCCTGGTTTCGGTCGGGATCCATCGGAAGATCTTGCGGAGCATGCGTAGGGTGTGAAAGCAGGATGAAGAGACGGCGTTGACTTGTCTGGTCATCGAGAGGGAGGAGTCCAGGATGAAGCCCAGATTGCGTGCGTTGTCTGTTGGCTTGGGAGCGGTGCCCAGGGCGGGGGGCCACCAGGAGTCGTCCCAGGCGGAGGGCGATGGTCCCAGGATGAGGACTTTCGTCTTGTCTGATCCTGGTCAGAGGGTGGTCAGGTGCCCCAATGCCCACCCTCTGTACATATTAAGCTATGCGAGGACTGAGAGAGCATTCACTCCTTCAGACCCTTGACTTTCTAACGTCCTTTAGCTAAAAAAACAAAAAACACTAACGTTATATTTAGTAATAGAGCAAAAAGATTACCCACTTTTTGCAATGGTACTGCACATTTTTGCACAATACAAATAGGACAAAATGAGCAATTTTACACCTCAGAGTCAATGCAAATATCATGTTTGCAAAGAGTCAATGCAAAAATCATTTTTGCACAGGCTGGTCAGTGAGAATGACAGTGTCAAATTGCACTGCACTGGTGAAGTTGCATACATTGCCCACTATTTTGTAGCTTGAGGGCACCAAGGATTTCAAGTAGACAGACGATAAATGTATAGAATTCTTGTAACTGGACGTGGAACTATACCATCACACACATACTTACTGCAAACTGTCTTTTTGATGCCTGGTGAACTTTGCAACTGTCTAACACTATCTTCAAAATGCCCTGTGGCACGTCCTGAGTTCATCAGGAAACAGGTCGATAGAGTAATTTTGTACTGTCCCAATGAGCTCACGAAATAGGATGGGCTAAAGAACATTTCTTCGCTCTTTATTTTGAAATATTTTTCTTCCACTTACGATCCGTTTACCAAATACATGAAAAAACATTGCTAGCAATTACCAGACGCACACAATCTGCCAGAATTAGTTATTACTGCAAAAAATAGGGTCGACGTGAGAAAAGAAACATTGTGGACATCAAAAAAACACGAGTTCCCTCTAAACTCATAAGGCTTTTCAATAACAAGGTTTCAAAAGCTGCTGATCTTTGTCCATTCCCATAGGAGTAAAATTAAAGACTGATGTCATAAATACAATCTGCCAGCTCTTGTCATTAATCCTCAATAGTTGTTGGCTTCCCATTATGCCATCCATTGCAGAGGATAAAGCTTGACCTTGGTTTGACTTTAAATTACATACATACATGGTCTGATTTAACACTGAAGTTACAGAGGGACAAGTCCCTCTCAAATCATTTCTGTATGGTATGTTTACATGCCTCCCCACTGCCATAAGGTATAACTGAAAACGGCTCCAACCAGTGGGTAGCACCGATCGACCTAGAATTATTCTTGCTCTATAGGCAGAGCCATAATCGTGAAAACCCTCACAAGCGCCTCAATACATTTTTGCTGAACTACATTCAACTGTGTTCTGAAATGTTTTTTCCTGAAACCTCAGCCAACAATGTGTTTTGTATAGTGTTGGAAACTCAGCCAACAATGTGTTTTGTACAGTGCTAGTGTAGTGTATCACAAGTATTTCACAGCACTATCAAGCGCAGAGGCTCCGCTTGATCTGATAGGTCAGTAGAATCGAGATAGGCTGGCATAGGTTCCTGGACTCTGGTTGGTGACAAGTCTCTCAACAGATCTGCTTTCGTATTTGCATGGATGGGTATGAGCAAGGCTTCGTACAGGGAGACCCCGGGCAATGACAGTGGTGAATTACTATACCATGGTTGAACTATCAATATCACATTCACAATATTGACTACCGCTATATCATCAAGCCAAACAGGTGTGGTGTTCAGAATAGTACATCTGTACCTCCTTATATACATGTACTATGACGATATAATGATAATAGGTACAATATTTAAGTAGGTTGACATTTCAGACCTAGATATAGTATCACTCAATCAATGCAATGGTCACTTTGTACTATGTGGTAATGGGTTTGGTGCTATTAAGGATTAATAATGGTTGAATTATATGTAAAAAGGTCTATTTTCAAGTTTATTTCTGAACATGAGTTAGTTTGGTTGATTTACCAGTTTAGCATGAATCATATTGCAGAGTATCTGGTCTGTGCCCTAAGAGTTCTTCCTTTAGGTTACTTGAAATTGAACTTTCTTTTTCAGATTGATCAGACATGCTTGGATCAGAGGCTTCAGTGGGGATAAATTGTAAATCCATCTTTCTACTGATAGCTGGCTTCCCTGCCCGTAATCCGTAGCGCATACAGCCTAGTACTGTGAAATAAAACGAGTTAATTTTTCTACTGACAACCAGCAAAACTACTTAAATGGTGATGTTATATGGCAGTGGCAGCTCCTCCTCTAAGGTGGAGGAACGACGCCCCACTGCTCTGCTAGCAGTATAAAAAGGAAAATAAAAACGATAATAACTGATGTTATTATCGTTTTCCTTCCTGCTCGGGTGAGGGGCAGGGTCGGTTGGCCGGGCTGGCCAGTTCAGAGGATGAATGTAAAGCACACTTTAAAGTGCGCATGATGGTTTGACTGGCACAAGAGGGCCGGTCAAACAGTCATGTGCACTTCGCATCTTCCCCACCAGGCTACAATACACAGCCTGGTGAGGAACATGCAAAGGCCCCAAGCCCCTGTTTGAGTGCTGAACCACGGGCTCAGACCAAAGACAACGCTGCTTAAAGCAGAGGTGTGATTGGACAGGGGCTTCTGGGAGGCTGAAGCTTCCTGTAGGTGCAGAGGAGATGGAGCAGAGGCAGCAGCACCCGGCAGCATTCAGGTGAGTGAGTGTATTTTTATTTTTATTATTCACCCTTCCGCCCTACCACCCGTGCTTAGTAGCAGCCGCTACTGTTCTATGGTACTGTCTTCGAAGATTTAAGCTGCTTGTTTATGACTCCTAGAGCAAGCTTTAATTCTTCAAGGCAGACTGTAATACAGATTTGTTACCAAATCGATTTTCCAAATGGAGATGTGTAAGGTATGCAGTGTTTCTTTTATTATTGGGAATCAAAAAAGGTACGGTTACATGCTTCCCACGGTCAATGTATTCTCCTTTTTAGAGAGACAGTCAAAAAATTAAGAAATCAAGTTCAGGAGATGGTTAGTCAGTAGTAAATCATCTGAGCAGATTAGAGCAACCTTCTCTAGGTTACCTGCTTGTTAGTGTAAGTTAAGTAGGAACACTAGCGCTCGCGTATAGCATTGAGATCACCACCTAAAAGACGGTATGTATCCTTACTATCTATACTACAGCTCTCTGCTTCACTTCACATTAAAGGGCAGCCACAGGTTCACTGTGGCACGATGTAAGCACTCCTCTGAACTTTAATTACTACTCCAAATACACATCAGTATAAGCACAATCATGTATAACAAACATGGAACCTGACAATCCAAATGCACTTCAGGAATTCATCTGGGTTTGAACCACAATACTAATGCTGAAATTGAATTCTCCCTAAGGTGAGGCCCAAACACATCCTGAGTTGCTAAGCCTAATCTGTTTATATTGGGGGAAGGGTTGGAGTGATTTGTTGTTCTCTTCTGTAATATTAAAGACAACCTAAAAATTATGATCAAGGTATTCCCTCTGGTTTTGGAACATTCCCTTCACTTACTTTGGTTTTTGGTTAATTGTCCTAGATGAGGTGGGAATATTCGCAGGTGGACCCCTTGCTCAGAGTGCCAAAAAACAGAAGCTAAGCTTCAATCATACAGTCCAATTAGATCAAAACATGCCTGGGGTTTCCTTGTGTTTTAGGTACAGAGGGCAAAACTCAGCAGTTTAGCTTGACTATTCATGGTGAATTGCGCTGGATTTATTTACATAATGTTATTCTCCATTATGCCAAGGGAGAGACAAATAAATAAAAGTATTAGTGATATTACGCTGCCAGCCATCTAGATCCTGATTCCAATTTTGATTACAACTTAGCTAACTTTCTCAGCCCACAACTCATCACACACTCCAATATGACCGTGCTTGAGACTTTAATTTTAGAGTAGACAACAGGGATGACAAAAAAGCGAGGGAATGACACTGATCTATTGGAGTAATAGGGGTAATCAACATGCCCAGGGTTCAACACATAGGTTGGGCCATACCCTGGACTTTTGTTTGAAAATACCAATATCATATTCAAAACAGAAATAATGCCATTAGTCTCAACCGACCATTTTCTGGCGATATTCTATTTAAATATACTTTTTAACCCAGCAATATAAAAACAGTATGGTCTCCCACATTGCAGCAAAGATATGGAACAGCCCCCCCCCCCCCACGCATCTCACTTCCAAACTTTAGAATGGCCCTCAAGACCTGGCAGTTCGAATAAGCTTCTGGGACATGCAAGCGCCTGGATACCCTATCTGGTGATGAGCAGTGCTTTATAAACCTTGATTGTTTGAAGTTGAGCTAAACATTAGGACTTAGGCTTCTAAAGGCCTGCCCCTTCCACCCGAGGAAAGATTAGCAGCAACTATTGTAGAAAAAGCCTATGATACTTATAATGGTTGGTTTTCACAATCCCTTGATACTGGACTCCCGATAAGGAAAAGATACAGCAGAAGAACTCCATCCACCCCCTGGTACAACAACCAACTCAGGGAACCTAAGCTTTCATGTAATAGAGCGGAAAGGAAATAGAGGAGTAAATAACTAGAGCAGGTGAAAACTAATTAGAAATTGGCATTTAGAAATTTTAAAGGCAGAATATTTTGCCGAACAGATAGTACATGCTCCATATATGGCCATAAATGTGTTCTACTTTGTAAAAACGTTGCAATCCCCAGATTGCGCAACACAAAGAATTGTACCAGTGCAAGACCTGTGTTATGGGATCAGTTCAATTTCCGAGAACAAAATAATGTAGATAACATAAGAAAAATGCAAACACTAAGCCCTCTACCACCTGAACACGTCCTGAATCAGTAATCCACCACACAGGAGGGGAATAACAGGATTCAAAGGCTAGAGATCTTCGCTCCAATGATATAATACTTTCTGGAGTTTGTGGGAGCCATTACTTTGGGTTCTCTGCTCGACCCCCTCTCTCCAAAATACTGGGAGGTACCTGCAACATAGCTGGCTGAGCCTTTGAGATACATCTGTAATCTTTCTTTGGCCACTGCTAAGGTTCCACTGGTCTGGAAGGAGGCGTTTGGTACGCCCTTACTGAAGAAACCATCTGCTGGCCCTGAAGACTTTGCTAATTTTAGACCCATTTCTCTGCTGCCTTTTCAGATAAAAGTATTGGAAAGACGTCAATAAAATGATATCGGTTTATATGGACACCAGAAATTGGCTTGAAATGGGCTAATGTGGGTTTTGGACTCATCGTGGGATCAAGACAGCTGTGATCACGGTCAATGACATTATCCCAAAGGCTGGGAACAAGAGTCAGCAAGTGGTTCTGGTACTTTTGGACCTGTCCGCAGCATTCAAAACTGTGGATCACTCCATTTTGCTCAAGAGATTGGAGGAAGCTGGTATAGAGAGAAAAGCCTTTGTTGGTGTGATTCTTATCTCTCTGACTGCAAAAAGGCAGTACAACTCCCTCCTTTGTGCTCCAGCTGCGACACACTAAAGCAGGAAGTTCCTTGGGGCTTGTCTTTTAGTCCCACCAGGTTTAGTGTATACATCCAGTCTCTCATTAAACTCATATGAGGGCTGAGAATAGAACTGCATTATTTATGCAGGCAACACACAGCTGATGGTTTCATTCAACCCAGGCTCTGTGGGGTCCTTTAACGCATTTCACCAGTGCATGAAAAGAAGATAGTCGACTGGCTTAGAAACAACGTGCTGCAGTTTAATGCTAGCAAGACGGAGTCCATTCTCTGCCAAGGGGGGAGGGCAAGCGTCAGTCATCCAAATCATTTCTAGCTGACAGGAAATGGGTCAATTCCTGTATGGGCAGACTCCGTACAAGATCTGGGGGTACAACTAGACACCACCCTCTTGTTAGCAGACCATGCTCAGAAGACATTCAATATTTGCTTTGCTCTTATGAGAGCTTTATGTAAAATCTTCCTACTGCCAGTGATCAGCTGGCACTCCAGCATCATTCACAGTACCATCATAAGCCGGATTGATTATTGTAATGCCCTTTTCATCGGTGCACCTGAGAAGACAAAGTGTCTCTCACAAATTCAAGCTGCAGCTGCCAAAGTGGCACTTAGACAGAAATTGTGTTCCTCCACTTCTACAGTCCTCGACTCCTTGCCCTGGTCGCCAGTGAAAAAGAGAATTATTTTTAAAGTAGGGTGCTTGATGCACAAGAAGGTTTTTGAGCAGACACCTTGCATCCTGGCAGATAGGATTACTCTGTACGAACCAGGAAGATTACTCCATTCAGCATCTGAGCCTTAACTCCAGGTTCCTACATACAGGAAAGCGAGAGCCGCAGGCAGAACTTATTTAGTCAGGGACCCAAACTGTGGACTAGTATACCAACACACATTTGACTGAGCCAGGACCATTTATCATTGAAGAAACTCCTGAAAAACGTGGATCTACAGGCAGTAGCTAACCCTTGGGGTGGTCAGGCTTATGTCCTGTTGTGCCAGTATATGAATGAGGTTGCAGTTTTGCTTAACAAATGCTTTATAATATTACCGCTCAACCCTCATCCCTGCTTCTCATTCCTACTTCTCATCCATCATCCCTACTTCTCATCCATCATCCCTGCTTCTCATCCATCATCCCTGCTTCTCATCCATCATCCCTGCTTCTCATCCATCATCCCTGCTTCTCATCCATCATCCCTGCTTCTCATCCATCATCCCTGCTTCTCTTCCATCAACCCTAATTCTCATCCATCATCCCTACTTCTCACACGTCATCCTTACTTCTCATCCCTACTTCTCATCCATCATAACCTGCTCATTCCTAGGTCTCATCCATCATCCCTACTTCTCATCCCTATTCCTCATCCCTACCTGTCACTCCAAAATGTCTAGGTCATACCAACACCCTTTCAAAGTTGTGAAACACCCTTTCACACCGAATGTTTGGCAACAACTAATCATAGTTAAGAGAGAGGGCTACATTCTATTGGTCTATGCACGGAAACTGCCTTCTCATTGCACATGCTGGCAGAGGACACAGGAGAGGAAATACGACTGATGTTTGCTTCAATTGAATCCAAGACTGTACAGCATTTCATTTTATTTAAGTAAGTGCTCTTCTGTATACACATACCTCCTTGGAAAGCTCTGATAGTTTGGAGAAGAAATGCAGCCTCCCACCTTTGCCATAAATCAACACTTGGAGAGAGGACTTTCCAGTTCATTGGAAACCTTATCTGGTTTCCGTTTTATCTATACCAACTTTGTTCAGACTTCCTACACAACTGAAGACGGGCCCCCGAAATCTGCAAACTACAATGAAGGAAAAGCAGCTCTCAGAGCTAAAGGCTGCCTCAGACTAAAACTTTTTTTGTTACAAATAAACCTGAAACCAGAAATAGGTTTTTGATAAAACTATATTACCCTGGCTCCAAGAGCTGATTTTAGACATTTTCTTTGTTACAGTATTAAACTGAAACCAAATAAGGTTTCTGATGACCTGCATATCCATGTCTCCATGTGTTGATTTATGGCCCTGTGTAATTAGAAAATCACTTCAAAGTAAAATGCTGTGCAGCCTTGCATTTACTGGAAACAGACTGCACAGTGTGCAATGAGAAGGCTGTTTTTTCAGAGGCTAGACAACAGAATGCAGCCCTCTCTCTTAACTCTCATTTGCTGTGGCCAACCAGAGTGAAGGTGAGTTTCACTACATTGAAAGTGTGTTGGGAGGACCGAGGTATGAGAAGTAGGGATGATGAATGAGGTATTACAATTAGGGGTGAGACGTAGAGATGAGACGTTGGGATGATGGAGGATAAGAAGTAGGGACGATGGATGATTCATGAAAAGTAGGGATATGAATAGGGATGATGGATGAGAAGCAGGGATGAGAAATATGGATGAGAAGTAAGGAAGTGGGATGAGCAATAGGGATGAGAAGCAGGAATGAGAAGTAAGGATGATGGAAAAGCAGTAGGTATGAGTTGTATGGATGATATATGATTAGTATGGATGACGGAGCGAAGAAGGGGTGATGGATGAGCAATAGGGATGAGAAGCAGGGATGAGAAGTATGGAGGATGGTAGAGAAGTAGGGATGATGGAAGAGAAGTAGGGATGATGGTAGAGGAGTAGGGATGAGGAGTGAGGAATGAGGAATTGAGATGTCCTAAAAGGGATGCTGTACACTGGAATTCACTGGTCACTATTTGAACAAGCCTAGTTATTAACTTTGCCACTCTAGTCATAAAAAAGTGGTGACTTGCACAGATTCGAAAAGAAGGATTAGTCTGAGTGCATTCAACACAGTAAGGCTAGGCAGCACTCATGATCTTGGTGGGAGAGGACTGTAATTCCATGACTGTGACACGATAAGGATGTGCCTCTAGAGATGAGAGAAATGTGTCCAGGGTGGGAACTGGATTATAATAGAGGCTTAACTCTGTTAGTGTAAAATATGGATGTTGCATCTTGGGTGAACACCAACCTTAGTAGATGATCAGGTAGATTTTGTTCTGTTGCATCAAAACCAAACCACCGATTTATATGTTGGTAACCCTGTTACATGTGAAGTAAGCACTAACGTATGTGCCATAGACTAGGTTATTCAGGTTTGCAGTGATGGGTGTTGGTTGAGTGTGCAGTGGGAGAGCTGTGGATATCTGCATAAATAGGACGTAAAATTAAACATATTTGTTCTTTGATAAAGAGCACCTAGTGATGGCTTACGGCGGCACTGTATAATGAGTACTTGTGACTGCAGCACTCGTTAGAGAAGTATGAAAATTAGGTGTTTCTAAAACAACAGAATTTGGCAGCATAAATCAAAGTGACAGAGTCTACTTCGGTGTAAATGCATGGAGCCGCCTTTCACTGTCCTCAGTTGTGTTGACCTTGTCAGTCTTTACCAGCACCAAGAAGCTTGTATTGCACTCTACAAAAAAAACTACATAGAATATCATAACTGTGGGACTGGGGTGCCCTGTTAAAGGCGAAGGGTCATAAAATCATATTACTGTACTTCAGATTAGGAAACATTACAGCTATTAGTAGGACTGGCAAGTGCAGTTTTTTGACATGAACAAAAGTAACACTGGAGATGTGTAAAAAACATAGAAGAAAAAGTTAATCCACAACCACTTAAGGGGTGCAGGAGAAAATGGAATAGAACAGTAGTTTTAAAGTAGTAGGGCAAAGTAGCAGAAAAGGAATTGTGCTGAGGGTTGGTGAATAGTGTCCCGACTGCGGGAGAGCTAAAAAAGAGATTCATGAGGAAATGTATTGCAAAAAAAGTAACTTGAAGGATGTGGCGAGAGGCTTTTAGGTCTAGAGTTCTGTATGGCCTGCCTCTATTTCGGACCTATTGACAGAAGAGAACCTCTCCAAGATGGAGAGAGCAGCAAACAATCCTCAAATGTGTGTGTCCTATCAAAGGCGCTGTGGCAAATGAAAATGTAGCAATGAAGACACAAAGTCGACATCTTCAACAAATAATAAAAACAGGCATAGATTGGGACTCTTTGCCATGGACCCCCAGCAGTTCCATTACTTATGTCTAGGTGGAAGGCACAGGGAATCAAATTGAAGTCTGTACCACACATCAGTCTGTGCGGAGCCAAAATGACAGCCCAGCATGACGCCATCTTTGAATCTTTTATCCATAACCTACTTGTGTTCACTCCATACCGTGAAAACCCTTGTCTAATAACGTAATGGTTTTGTTGCCTCCATTTCCTAGAACATTTATTTCCTCTTATTCTTTTATAATCAACATCTCATTTCACAGCATGTATTTATCACATTGTTCACAATACAGCAACCATTGACGTTCTCACAAGAAATCTTTGTATAAGGTTTTAGCTGCAAGACCTTCTTGTTCCTGGAACAATGTCAGGCTACATCACTCCTGTCCTCTTGGAAATTAGAAGGGTGGCATGTCTCCTAGCATGAAGCTACTTTTATCAAGTAAAATGCTGCACAATAAAGTTCTTCATTTTTTTACCAGTGAACTGACGGTAGGCGCAACATAATAATTTGTTGTGAACTAATGGCATGATGCTTGCATTTATTTTACACAACAATAAGTCTTAACTTGTTAGCAAGAGACCAAATAAACAGATAATATATATATTTGGAGTATCCATTTCTTATTCCCCTAAGAGGATCTGCTAAATATTCACAAAACATACAAATAAATTGTATCTTTTGCAAGCTATGAAGCTACGTTTAATCAGAAAAAAATATTGCTCTTCCTCGTACTCCTTATTAAAAAAAATATATGGCAACTTCAAGCGATCTTGAAATCTAAATCTTGGAAAGGCTAGCAGCCCTTCCAAAGCACTCATAAAACACTGTAATGAGCCACCAATCAAAACTCAAGCGTAACATCATGGAAGATATATGTTTTATTCTAGAGAACACAAAGTTTTACATTTGTCTTCTCTCATTACTGTTCAACAATACTGCAAACTGCATAAACCAAAATGCAGAGACACATGAAGAAAACTAGGGGCAGTACACAGACTGCAGAGGAGCTAATTTATTTACCAGTAGAAAAGCAAGTAAAGTTCAATCTTTTTTATGCTAATCCTCGTTTTGCTTGGTTTGGTGTTTTGGTGTGGTAATACTGCATCAAGAAAATATCTATATCACAGGGTTTGATATGACGGCACCGCTCCAATTATTACAATTCGGATTAGGAGCTAGTGCGGTAATACTGCCTGTACCTACTTTCAGATGTGCAAAGTTTGGAATGTTGTGGGGTTTCTCACACAAATTATTCTACTTCTTGCCCGGTGAAAATCATGCAGGAAGAAACCTTGGAGTTGCAAGAATTGTGGCACACCTTGGAGTCCGATCTGAATAAGGACTATATTATCTGACCTGGGCTAACGATGTGAGAGACACACTGCGCTAGAAGGCTACCCATATCTAAGAAGGGCGACTCGACTAGGGCTGGGTTTAACATCAGCCACGGGTATTCCTAACTAAGGACTACACCAGGGTTAGGATTGGCCTTTTACAAATCCAGCATTAACTTTTAAATTATTTATATATATAGTTATTTAAGTAGTGCCTGCTGCTAGTAATTTACACGTTTCTAGGCTCTCTAATGGTCCCCTGAAGCACACAAAGCAATTTGGCCAAAACCACATAACCTGTCAAGTGGGAAAGCCTTGAATAATGCCCATGGACCTTATACAGAATGTACCCAGGGCGCGCACATGCGCATAGCTATGAATGACGCAGCAGGTACAGTGGCAGCCGGGCGAAGGGTGTGAAGTGCCCACTGAGCACAGACTATGGATGTCTTTTACAATCCAACCAAGAGTATGCAGTCCATTTTTCTAAGCTTGCATTAGAGCCCATGACACCCATCCTACAACACTGGGGGTGCAACATGTGTTTGAACAGTTCTTTGCACCCCGATGCATTGTGGTGTTACAGAAAGTGCCACAGACACTGAGGAAGAGGATACATTAGTAAGCAAAGTCTCATGCTACAAAAACAAACCTGACTGGCTTCCGAAAGGCCAAATAGTTACAAAGGGCGCGGATTGCTACCAAAATAGTTTCAAAAGGAGCAATGCCCTGTCATATGTAGATTCTTGTATCGAGGGCTGTTAATAGAAGTCTTTAATAGGACCTTAGTTGATGCTTTGGGTCGTAGGGTTCAAATTTTACCATCCGAAAAGGAACAGCAAATGAAAGGTAAATGTGCGCAACACAACGCGCCTTACAATGGCAAATCAGTTTATCTAAAGCCCCGTGGGACCGTGAGCCTGCCGGCAATGCAATCAGGCTTGGAGTTTCATCTGAATTTTAAGCACAATGGAGGGGAAAACAGTGCAGAGTTTTGAGGATTGGCGTGATGTGTCCACATCTTCTGTTCAATATACTCTAAAGTGATATGGAGGAACTTTACCCGCTCCAGAAAAGAACAAATGCATAACACATTATGCCAATCAAATTCCACTCACAAAAGATTCATGCATAAGGAATTCCCTTGCCACATAATAGTAGAATCAGTCCTCTATCTTGTGTGTTTCTATCAGAGAATGTAAGCCATCTCCTAAACATGCTGGCAAGCTTCATTATTGGGCTCTCCATGGAGCCCTCCGTCCCAGGGCAACATCAATCTTATGTCACCGGTCCTTACAATAATCGCTGCTAGAGGTGAGCGGCTACCCAGTCCTAAGTGAGGTCACTAAGGTAAGAAAATCCTAAAACTCTGAGATGGTGGAGCAGACACTCTTATTCTGTCCCATAACCAACCTGATACTACAGAGGATCCACATTTAGATCCTCTGCGCGTCAAGAAGGGAAATTGCCCATCAGCTGCTACATGTATTCATTCATTAGGACATGAAAGTCTGATCCCAGTTTTTGACACTTTACTCTATCAAGCCCTTTGTCAAAAGGCGAGCACAAAAGGGCACAAGCTGTACAAAAATCTGCAGTCTTTATGTTCAGTAACATTTTCCCAATATCCTGAAATTAAATGAAAATCGAAATATGATAGGGGGTTTGGTGGGGTGGGTGTCCAAAAGCCTAATTTCACGAATCCCCATTCACTCGTGTACAAACATAACATTTATTTATTTCAGTTATGGCACTGGGGACAGAACAACGAGAGGATCCTCTGAAAAGAGGTTTCTGAAGTGCTGCGGAAATTAGGGGCGGGGTCCCCAAACCATATGTGTAAGAACCTATTAGCTGCAATGATCACTTGTGCTTATATTAATTATGTTCTAAAGGTGGATCCAACACGTGAATGACACCCCAATGAGCAATGGCTATAGGGGCTAACTCAAAATCACCCTATATATGTGTAGTATTATTTTTAGGAAATATCATCTTTTGTGATTACAAAAGAAGATTAAAAAAAAGTCACACTGATATTATCAGGCAATAATAATTCAGTGCTCTGAAAATGGATAAAGGTGAGGTACACAAAGGCTTAAAAGTTGCCATCAAATGTCTAAATCATATACCAGGGCTCGTGGTCTGGCCACACAATTAGATGGCCGCTTGATTATGGAGCTCTACGCATCGGCAGGCCCTTTAGGGATGTGGCTAACCAGCGGAGGCCGTGGGGTCTCACCAAAGGGACAGAAAATAGTGGGTTTTGGCAGGTCAGCCTTGTACAGTAATCGAGTCCGCAGCACCAGCAGGGTGGTTACGTGGGCCAGAACGGAAGAGGTGTGCCTGTAGTGAGAGGGGAGTGGCACCACATCTTGGGTTACCCCCTGCAGGACCGGGTGCCCTGAGGCCCCGGGGTCTTCTGAGCAGGTGTAGCCATCCTCCCCTGACCTGTGCAAGTGCTGCCTAAGCCAGCGGAGGATGACTGCATACTCCATACGCACACATGCGGTCTTGTGGTGGAAGCTGCATAGCCTGAAGAGATTTGACTGCCATCTTAGAAATTGGTCAGAGGGACTTGCCACGGCCCAGGGACGAACCATGGGCCAGCCTCAACAAACAAGGATGACTGTGAGTGGCAAGCCGCGTCGCACACACAAGAGACATATGGGGCCTAACACTAAACAGTGCAAGAGCCTGGCAGACTCCCACTCCCCCAAGGGCCTGAGGCAGATTTAGATGCTTTCTTTAACCCATCGTGGTGCCCCACGCCTGTTGCCATATGACAGCGTAACCATGGCCTGTGGAGGCCCATCACTACTGAGAACATGTGAATCTACTGGGGTCCGTGGCATGGACTGAAAGAGCCCAGCCGTCATTTTGAAGTGGCCCAGTGGGGCTCATGACAAAGTACAAACCACCCAATACAGATAACGGACAGTGAGGCACAAGAGGGCTGTGTTAAACTAGATAAAGGAGCCAAGCAGGTGCCTTTCATCAGAGCCGAGGACACACTACTGCATACCTTCCTCGCAAAGATGGGGCCCTTGGAGACACCCCTCCTCTCCCACCCTGCCTAGGAGCCCAGAGGCCATGACACTTTGCGCAACAGAGAGGCTAGAGGCAAATGTTGGGGGCTGGCTCTGAAGCAGTCAAGGTGTATAAGGTTTGGGGCCCGCCCTACACCTGATCCACTGTCACGCCTGAGTGTCCACCGAGATTAACAGGAAGTTCACGGATGGACCGTAGAGCACTCGCAACGTTTTCAAGGTAAAGATTAGAAAGTCTGGGCAGGCATGCAGCCAGTGCTTGCATCATCATTACCATAGCACACCTAGCCCAGAAGCTGGTATGTAAAGCGTAGCCAAATGTACGTAGTCCAGGATTCATCCCCAATTTGTCGAGTTTGCTCCAAAAGTCTTGCAGACATAGGCGGTCAATTGCTGTTGAGCATCCACCATGAAAATGTAAAGTATTTTACCTAGATCACAGCTCTTTTTATTAGAAAAACTATGATCATTATAGTATCTATAGTACATTCTTTTAGCTTGAATACCATTGTTTATTCAGAAGTATTGAGTTGGAATTAATTAATTCAATTATAATCTCTAATATCAGTTTTGGAAAAAATTATTATTATTTTCTTTGTGTGCAGTTTTATATAGCGTGAACTCAATCCATAGGTATTTGAGCACTTTACATGAGCACCAGTTACATTACACAAGGACATATTAATTTTTGTTTTTTATGCACTGGGAGATTAAGTGATTTGCCCAGAATTTGTTGGCAGAACAGTTCTAAAACCAGCTATTGTAGGTCAAGGAACTGGGGAAGACATTTTCAACTCTGTAAAATATATAGGTTTGGTGGCGGGGAAAAGCAGACTTTGGCGCTCCTGAGACTGGCCATCAGTGATAGGATCATCCCACAAACCTGTCTCAGTAGGCAAATATCTTCAATCGAAAAAACGGTGAACACCCATCGCATCGCATGCGTAATAAGTCGTGTGATGTCACAACGCACGCGACGTTACGACGCCTGCATTCACGACGCACGACGCTACATCGCGGGAGCCATCACATTGCGGGGGCTTTTACAACGCAGGGACGGCGGGACACGGCGAGGAACAGGTAAGGTGAACTTTAGTGGAGGGGAGGGTTTTCGGCTTTAGGGTTAGGGCTTAGGGTTAAAAGTCGAATATGGGGGTGCTTTAGGGCTAGGGCATAGGGTTAGGAGTGGAATATGGGGGTGTTTTAGGCTTTAGGGCTAGGGCTTAGGGTTAGGAGTGGAATATGGGGGTGTTTAGGCTTTAGGGCTAGGGCTTAGGGTTAGGATTGGAATATGGGGGTGTTTTAGGCTTTAGGGCTAGGGCCTAGGGTTAGGGGTCGAATATGGGGGTGTTTTAGGCTTTAAGGTTAGAGGAAAGGGTTAATGTTACAATATGGGACTGTTTTGCCATTACCGTTTACAATTTAGGGTTGCAAGTGTATGGTACTGTTTTGCGTTTACTGTTTACACTGTAGGGTTGAGGGGAAGTGTCAGGACGTTGTACTGTTTTTTGCGGGGCCGTAAGGGAGATTTTTTTTGATGTGATTGAATGCGTGGTCGTAGTGTGCGATCAAAAAGTCATTTGCATGCATGTGAATGCAGAGTCCGATGTAATGGTTTGCGTGGTGAATGCGTGCGATGTAATGGTGTGTGCGTTGTGAGGAATGGGATGTAATGGTGTGCGTTGTGCTGGTTTGCGTTGAATCATCATACATCCAAATAAACCAGCATCAGCAGCTATCTCTGCTTGTCGCTTCAAGTAAAAAAGATGGTAAACCATGCCTCTATTTAACAGAGAAGGGTGGTTCTAGTGTGGCTTCTTTTGCAGTAGTCTTAATCAGACTGCACCAATGTGATATACGTAGACACGAATACTCATTTGATGTTTAGGTCGCAGTCAATAAAAAATGTAGGTGGTCCGTTTAGAGGAAAGAATCTCAAGACTCCGTCAACCTTCCCCAACCCAGGGAAAGCTACACTGAATGAAAATTTAAAAACCTACACTTAGTGCATAATGATGTAGTACGAAAAGCCCCCATCTATTTTCAGAAGCGTCTTGTTATGTATGTTTCTACTAGAACACTAAACTAATCTAGTTCTGAATTTCTGGTCTACTGCTAGTAACTGATTAGAGGAAGTGAAGACTTGGTGGGAGAGCTTTCTCGACTCTGGGACCAACTCTATGGAACTCCACCTCAGTATCTTTAAGAAAGATCACTAACATGTCATTATTCGGACAGAATCTGATGACATATTTTTTTTCTTCCTTGGGAATAGACGGCATGCTCTCTTTATGGAAAACCTTGGATTCCATTGCCTCCTAGCGCCGAGAAACCCAAAGCGTAAAGTTAAGCAATTTACAAAATAAATATAACGAGTGCAGGTTTCACCTAACAACCAGCCAACCAACCTTTATGCCTTTTGAGAGTTGAAAAATGTCTCTGTTCAGTAGATTTTTGTTTAACAACTAACAAACAGTAAAGCAGGAATGACCAGACTTTCCACAAATTAAGAAAATATTTGTAAGCCCTCCGCGCATCTGGATCTCATTGTGATTCACTACATTCTTTTTCGTCATATCCTGGATTATCAGCAGGATACCTTTCTGAACTGCACCCACAACTAAACAAAATAAAAACGTTAACCCTTCTGAGCGCGTCTGACTCAAACAAATGGAAACAAAAAATCAATCAATGACTGTTGATGTTGAATTACTGTTCTCTCACTGAACCAAAATTCATGCAGGAATATCACACGTGCATTCTCAGTGCTTCTTATAGTATGCAAGTGAATTGCACTGCTTTTTCCATTCAGAAATAACCCACGTACAGACTTACGCGACGAGGTGTAAAGGTTAATGTGCTAGCTTCAACACTATCAAAGGAATTCAAAAATATGAATTATGGAAAATAATTGCCTGTTCTACATAGAAAGTTTTTTATGTATTTGCGTTGTCACCACTCAAAAGCTTGAAACATGGCGCCGGTGACAAGTGAAAGGAACTAATGAGGAAAAATGAGTGTGGTGCTTGCAAGAGCAGAGGTCCTGGGAGACCTTGTTACTGTTTGTGATGTACTTCAGGGGCCAAGTGAAGCTAATTGAAGCTGAGATGCATTGGTTAGCAGAGCTCACTTTAAAGGGCTGAGCCTCAATCACCTTAGAGGTGCGAAGGAAAACACTACCATTAGAGACATTAATATGATGCTTGATGAGCTTCTTAATTAAAGTTGGAATGTGCTCTGCAAGTCACCGAGACGTAGAGTCGGAGGGGAATGTTGATTGCACTGTTGAAATCTATAACAGATGATAAGTTTGAGACTGGATCAGCCTTGCATGCAGACGAAGCAATGTGACAAGAAACAATATCCCTGATGCATGGAAGCCCGCCACCTATTTATCACACCTGCAATAACAGATCTCTTATGTTCTCCACAGACAGCCACGGCGCCATTATGAACTTCTCCAGGCTCCATTAGACTTCAGAAAGTGGAATAAAAGTTACATCTAGTCAAAGAATAAAATACACACGCCATTTAAGTGCCCTACCTGGGGTCTAATCACCAACAGAAGTGAGTCGCCATCGCAAATCATAGCCCTATGCTAGGCTGGCTGGCAGCTTTTATGGGAGGGCAGCGGGTTTTAGCAGGGGGAATCCCTCCCTGCCAGGTAAACAAGAAGAAGAGACGGGCCCTGATTGTAAGTGGTTCGCAGTTTTCTGAGCCCTTCTTAAATGCCTGTCACAGGTATTGGAATTCCGAGCGGTGTGGTCGATATCACAGCTGGTAATGACCAGGTGTGATAAA
Organism: Lissotriton helveticus; assembly: GCF_964261635.1. Classification (NCBI taxonomy): domain Eukaryota; kingdom Metazoa; phylum Chordata; class Amphibia; order Caudata; family Salamandridae; genus Lissotriton; species Lissotriton helveticus. The sequence continues at coordinate 765,990,402 of NC_136059.1, forward strand.
GACCTCACCTTTTTAAAACTTCGGCATGTCAAATCTAAGGGAATGTAACCCCTTCGGTGCTGATGACGGCTCCCGGTCATCATCAGTTACGGTGGGCGTGTGCTGATGACGTCTGGGAGCCGTCATGACCACGCCCGCGATCGGAATGTGCCACACAGGCGCAGAATTCTGGCCGCAGCCAGGGGGTTAAAAGGGGAAACGTATACGATATTTACCGCTACATGTACATTTTATGGAACCAAAATCTGCATGTTAATCCCTGGAAACTCAGCATATGTGATACTTATCTTTTATATTCCAAATACCTCAGTGTTGGATTTTTATCAAATGCTCTAATCTTGTCACTCATAATCGGGCGCTAGTTGTTGTAATAACTTAAATGTTGCCATTCCTTTTCCTTAGCTACATCTTCCCCACTGCTCAGCCAGGATGAGTGCTGGAGTGTTTGGTGATGATTGGAATGCTGAATGTTTGATGATGTCGTAGAATGCATGGGTGCCTGGTGATGTCCTGAGTGTCAGTTGGAGTATGCAGGCTGAGCAGCAGGGAGGCTGTTCCTGGTGGGGCTATCCACTATTTACAATCATCTACTTACTTACCTGAAACTTACCTTGTAACTAAGCTTGAATAAACCAACATTGGATTATACACCTCAGCTAATGGACTTTTAATTACAACATTTTTGGCGACGATTTGAACATGAACCTACGTGTTGGGAAAGGAAGACTGTACTATACCCTGCTAAAGATACTGGAACTAAGGAGCCTATTGAAGAGATTGGAATTAAACAAACTGAAACTTGAAGGAAAAGCAATGCCCAGGTCAGCCTTATTAGTGTCTCTCATCACCTGGACGGCCTGCATTCTGGGGCGTTTGACCTTCTTTACATTGATGGAATTGTTCTACATGTATCAAACGCGTATTTACAGCATCTTCTTGAAGTCTATGTGGAGTACTGGCAGCCTCTCATAAAAAGGAAGCGACAGCGTGTAACTGTCTTGGCTTCATGGAATATTAAGTGAACTGTTTTTACTTAATTTAAAGGACCCGCAAGGGGACAATTTACATTATCTGGCAGCTTTTGTTTTGAAGGAACTGGCTGCGAGTGTGTCTCTAGCAAAAGAACATAAACATATGAGCGTAATACTTTCTGGACTTGAACTAGGAAACAGAAGGGCAAGAGTCACGTCTCATATGAGGACTCTGCTTTTGCGGTGCACTGGAGTGTGATCTGTGGAGTACTGTGGCATACATTTTCAAAATGGTGACCCTGCTAGGAACATTTATTTTCATCACAGCGTCCGAACCGTGAAGGCAGCACACAGCCAGTTATTGTTATTTAAACGTTACCTGCTGCATGCCCTGACTTTGAAAAGAGGCATCAGTGACGTCTGTTGCTGTGGAGTCGCGAGCGGAGTGAACGGCTTGAAGCTTGTGGGAAGTACTTTTGAAGCACGAGCTGTTCACGACATTGTGCAGTCTTGTGAAGTTAGAAGAGCACGCACCTGCCGTGAGTCACCCGATGCTATCCTTTCTTGCGGGCTGCCATTTTGAATGCCTGACATTGTTTCTCAGCATTCTGTCAGCGGGAGCTGTTGTGGGCGCAGGAAGTATCTGCTATAAAGTTTTCTCGAGTACAGCGTGCATCACCACGGTGAAGCACAACTGTTCTAAGCTCGTGCACAATGTTACGCCATTTGGAGAAATGTTCGGCCATTGGGTGGAGGACACTGTACATCTTCAAGTTACTCATCACACAATGTGAGACGCCAACCGGGAGGAAGTCACTGTCTATTATGAAGTTTCCATTCAAATTGAACTCTGTGCACCACAGCGTATTGGGTGGCAACAGCAACATGGAGCTCTTTGACAAGTATTCACTTTGGGAGGGAGAGGCGAGGGGGGGGGGGGGGATGAGCAGACCACCAAAACAAGAATATGTGTGTGAAAAAGGCCGCTTTATTGAAACAGGTGCACATTAACAAATTTAAAACCTCGGCCAATGCCTTACAAAACTAAACCTCACTAAATAATACTAACTTGCTTAATTTCCACCATCCCACCCCCACCCCTAAAACGTCATTGACCCCACCCCCACCCAAGCATTACAACATTACAAATCCAACAATGCAAAACCCCGCATAAACATTTCAACTTATCAAACCCTCCAAACCATAAAACAAACTCCACAGTTTGCCCTCAACCCCTCTTGGTCCCCCAACGTATGCAACCATCCCAAACCGTCAACATGCCCCAATCCCCCAGCCGAATGTCCCAACCAAGTAAAAACCAACCACAAACTTACCAAGCCTGACAGAAACAACTAACACCCCGCACAGCACCTGTTCCAAGCGACAAATATAACAAAACAGAGTCCATGTTCACCTGTTCCAAATATAAACGCCTAAAAAGAGAATACAAAAGGTAGAAAAAACCCAGAAGAAAAAACATACCGAAAAAGAGGGAGGGAGGGAAAAAATTCTCACAGCTAACTCCCGGCCACCAGGTCACCAAAACCTAAAATGGTGGCCGGGAGGAGGAGCCAACAGCATTTATGCTTGGGCTCCCCTAGTAGGAAAATAAAGCCCAAACTATACAAAAAACGCCCAGGGCCTGAACACCCACCCCCCCCCCCCGCCTGACCCTCCCAAACGGCCCGGGGGGGGACCTCCCAGGGGTCAGCTGCCCCCCCCAAGCCCCCCATGGGTGAGGACTTCAGGTGAGAGATCGCTCACCATAGTAAAAGACTTTGTGTCTGATATTGATTGGAATAATTGTGTGCTGCAAGCGGATTAGTTGTTTCTTGATACTATTTTGGGTTTCCTGCTTACGTATATTATACTCTTATTGGCCCCTTTGACGTTACATGTCTTGTAATGGTGTGTGGCATATGTTTCTGAATGCTTGTAGAGTCTTTTCCTCTATCTTGGTATCGTTTAGTTTTAATGCTGCGCCTGTCTTGTGTGCTTAATATTTGTTTGCTTGTGGTATGAACATGTAATTTGTTCTGGGATGTAAGGTCTTTTGCCTTAGTACACATTTGTGGGGTGGTGAGTGCCCCAGTACAGTCTTTTAGGGTGGTGTGTACCCATTACAGTGTTGTGGGGTGGTATGTGCCCCAGTACAATCTTGTAGGGTGGTGTGCACCCTATTGCAGTGTTGTGGGGTGGTGAGTGCCCCACTACATTCTTGTAGGGTGGTGTTTACACTATTACCGAGTTGTGGAGTGGGGAGTGCCCTAGTAGTCTTGTAGGGTGGGGTGCACCCTATTACAGTGTTGTGGGGTGGTGAGTGCCCCAGTACAGTCTTGTAGGGTGGTGTGTACCATATAACGGAGTTGTGGGGGTGGTGGGTGCCCAGTACAGTCTTGTAGGGTGGTGTCTACCATATTACAGTGTTGTGGGTTGTGAGTGCGCCAGTACAGTCTTGTAGGGTGGTGTGCATCCTAGTACAGAGTTGTGGGGTGGTGAGTGACCCAGTACAGTCTTGTAGGGTGGTATTTACCCTATTACAGAGTTGTGGGGTGGTGAGTGCCCCAGTACAGTCTTTAGGGTGGTGTGTACCTTAATACAGGGTTGTAGGGTAGTGAGTGCCCTGCTGCAGAGTTGGTGGTTTTATCTTAGTACAGAGTTGGTGGTTTTTAACTTAGTACAGAGTTGTGAAGGTTGTTTGCTTGAGAATTACATTGGCTCAGAGCACCAGGTTGTGTTGTGTTTTACACCATGTCCTCTTTTGTCTCGGAAAGCGTGTTTATTTATTTTCCCTGAGGGAGGGCGATGAGGTTAATCTTAATGTATTTAAGTGATTCATGAAGTGTTGATTGCTTTAGGAGTTACAGTTTGCTTCAGGTCTATTCTGTCATTTCTCTTCCAGTTCCTTTAATGTATTTAATGATGTTTCCGTTTACTTGCATTATTTCTGCTTTTAGTTTCCCCAAGGAAGGGGGATGTGTCAAACACACATTTTATTTTTGTGCCCCTTTTTCTTTTGTATTGTTTTTTCTCACTCACTCTTATCTTTTCTAAAAGGGGAAAGCGAGAAAGGGGGAAGAGAAGGAGAGAGAAGGGAGAAGGGGAGTGGGGTGAGAGGGGAAGGAGAAAGGAAAAAAAAAGTCATCTTATATGTTCTAGCTGCCAGGAAGAAAACTATAGGGACCATGGGAAGCAACCATCACAAAAGACTAACCAGTCTGGATGCCTTTCTACAGGGGATGTGGTGGGGGTGGTGTTCAAGGGCACGGGGCGGGTGGGGAAGGGGGGGAAGGAAGGGGAAGAGAGAGGGGGGTTGGGGTGGAACACAGGGTGGAGGGGGGGTAAAGAGAAAAAATTGGAGAGGATATAAACAAAAGATATGAGACAGCAAGTATTAATAATCAAGAGCGTTTAAGTCAGAGGAAATTAAATAAGTTACATGGGTAAGGTCACCATCTGTTCAGTTAATGTTGGCGGTCTTAACGACAAGTTAAAGCTTATTAGAGTCGCTGAAATATTAAGAGGCTTAAAGGTCGATATAATATGTCATCAAGAAACTCACTTCCCAAGGGGTAAACAAGCCATCTTAGCTATAAGGAGATACAACCTCGTAGCCTGCTCCACACAAACGTCAACTATCAGTGGGTTGCGGTTCATGTAAAAAACTCTATCGGACCAGTTAAACAGGTCTTGGAAGATTAGTGGGGGAGATGGACTACTGTACAACTGCCCATGGGATTGACTATCTGTACAATATATGGATCAAATGAGGATGATCCACAAATCTTTAATGACCTAGAAGTCGAGCTAGCATCATGGCCAGGCTCATTAATAATTTGTGGGGATTTGAATATTCACTATGATATGGGCTGTGGTAGAGTCCATAAATACCAAGTAACCCCATGTCCATCAAGCCTTCTCAGCCCTGCGGACTAGTTATGACCTGAGGGATGTGTGGGGGGCAAAACATCCTACCGACCCTGGCTACACATATTTTTCAAATATCCATAAGAAATTTGTCAGGCTTGATTCTTTTTTGGTGTCGTCCTCTTTGATCACGACCGCAGGAACAAACAAGCATTTGCAATGCAATAGGTCTTGCATTTGCGAGAGTTTAAGTTATTGGCATTGTAAATGACAATGCCTTTCATTTATGTTTTAAAACCAACACGTAAATGAAAGGCATTGCCATTTACAAAGCCAATAGTTCAAACTCTCACAACTGCGAGACCTATTGCATTGCAAATGCTTGTTAATAAAAGTGTTTTTGTTGGAAAATAAAATTCACTCTTGCAGTATGTATGTTACAGCTTTTTAATCTCGGTCGAGCAGATTGAGCCGTTTACCCTTCTGAGGTCTTTAAAACAAGTTTATTTAATTTGTCCAATAGCACTTGTTATTGCAATGATGGTTTACTTCAGAATTCAAGCATTACATAGAAACACAATTTTTGTTTTTTACAAGAATCTTCCAAGAGACTGTCAAATAAAAAAGAAATAAATAGTTATAGTTTGCCTCGGTGCCTCCTTCTCTTTTCACGTTAATTTTTCACAGATAGATGCCCTTTCTTGCTTTACACACAGTCGTCGAGATTGCCTCTTCTCTGTCATTTATTTTAGAATCTAGAGTACCCTTGGACATGGCCATCCTCTGTGAAGAAATACTGAGAAACAGCTGAGATCTGTGCCCCCCCTCGCTACACACCAATAGAAGATAAAAAAGAAATAAATAGTTATAGTTTGCCTTAGTGCCTCCTTCTCTCTTCATGTTAAATTTGCACAGATAGATGGCCTTTCTTACTTTACACACAGTGCCTTGTTTTCCAGTCACCCAGAGTCGTCGAGATCGCCTCTTCTTTTCCGTATCTATTAGAATCTAGAGTACCCTTCGACACGGCCATCTTCTGTGAAGAAATACTGAGAAACAGCTGAGCTCTGTGCCCCCCCTTTGCTGCACACCAATAGAAGATAAACAAGCATTTGTTCGGCAAATTAACATATTTACTGTGAAGGTACGGGCGCCCACCCCGCTATTATCTTTAATTTGGAACGGAAGCCTACCCCGTATTGCAGCCGCCGTATTAAGGAAATCACCGCCGCAGCCCGGCTCGGACAGGAAGCCAGGCAACCTGTGTTGGGACAGGGGCGGGGCCGCAAGAAGACAGGAAGCAGACGGGAGCCTAGCCCGCGGCCTGTGCCCTTGAAGCCAGCCGGAAGAAAGAGCGCGTTTGAGCCAGCGGGGCTCCCGTGCTCGTGGAGAGCCCCGCCTGCTGCTGAGCCTGCCCCGCCTGGCGAGAGAGAGAGCCCGGTGAGCAGGGACTCCTCGAGAGCAGCGGGGGAGTCCTGAGTCAGCCCGGTGAGTGAGTGGGGCGTTTAAACAGAATGGCTATTCCCTGTGTGCCACCCCGCATTAAGGGAGACAGGATATGTGCACAGTGCGTGACTGTACGTGGTAAGCGCGAGCGTTCACATTTACAGTCCGGCCTGCGCGTACCCATCTCCTGTCTCCCTTGAGAGCCAAGTCAGCAACAATAGGTATCGCTGGAGAGCGTCGCCAGGCGAGACCTAAAAAACTACCCAAATTACTATCGGATTACAATCCCTTAGTTATGGACTTAGCATTTCAGACTGCAGATCATTCATAGGCTAAGTGGACGTTCGATAGATCTTTATTATCCAATGGTCAATATCTCAAACACATTAAACAATGGGCCATAGAATACTACGAGATGAACCAATATAGTTCTTCGCGATGTGTAGTGTTGGATAGTTTCAAAGCAGGCCTCTGGGGAGAAACAATTAGTTTTATGGGGAGGGCTATGAAACAAGAGAAGAGTGAAATTAATACTTTGATAACTGAATTGGGATCATTAGAAAAAGAACACACCAGTGTAATTAGACAAAAACAAGAGAGAGAAGAATTATTATTGCGACAAAAAATAATGATCACAACAGCTGAAATAAAAAGTTATTACATGAAGAAGGGGGCAGATATCTATCAGGCACACAAAAGTGAAAGATATGAATACGGCAAGACCGTAGGTAAGATTCTTGCCTTATGGACCAAACAAAGAGTAGCCAGAAACAACATAACTGAAATTAAGGGTCAGGACGGTGTACTTCATACAGAAATGAAGGACATTATCAAGACCTTTGAAAAATGTTATCAAGATTTGTATCAACAGGATAGCATCAATCCTATGCTCCTCAATGAACTGAGCTAGGCCTTGGAAGTCAGCGTAGGCTTAGTGAAGAATTGCAACAAGAGATGGATAAAGAAATCACTATGGAAGAGGTGCTATCAGCCCTGCAATCCATGGCTTCAGGAAAAGTGGCAGGTCCTGATAGAATACCACTGGAATTATATAAAGCAATTCAAGAGGAAATAGCTCCGATACATTTAGATCTGTTTCTTGGAGTACAGTATAGCGGGATCCCTCCTGATTCCTGGCAAGGAGCAGATATTGTGGTCTTCTTAAAAAAAGGGAAACCCGCTGACAATCCTGCTTCATACAGACCCGTATCCCTCATGAACGTCGACACCAAACTATACTCAAAAATCTTAGCGACTCGGTTAGGGGGATCATAGCACATCTAGTCTCACCATGGCAACATGGCTTTATACCAACAAGACATTACCAACCACAGGGGCGGCCCTAACCACCTGAACCAGGGGCAGTCAATATCTAATCCAAACAGTGGTTCAAGAAGCAATTTACTCAAAAAGGGTGCAATACTTACAGACAATTACACATTATAAACAACCAACCCCAACAATAGTTAATTAGAAAAAGAAGTAAAAAGAAGAGAGAAGAGAGACCCATATACAAAGTAATTATCAAAAAATAAGCAAATTTATTACAGTTAATATATGCTAAAAACAGCGAAAACACTGGCGCTCAATACAATATGCTGGTGGTACAAAGAGACCATGTGTATTACAAACTAGACAAGTGAAAAACGAAAAAATATGCATCATACAGAGGGAACAACATGAAACAAAATAATGTGTCCTTCATGATTTTTTCTAAAAGCAGGGATTTGAAGGGGAGAACAGGAATATTAACTTATTGTAGATGTCCCCTGATTTTATTCTCCTGTTCTGCCTTAAATCCGCTTATTCCTCAACGCGGGTCTGGTTTAAAAAGGCCCAAAATGTGGCTTGAATTGGTAAATCTATATTCTTTTTAGCTTTAGATACGCTTAGCAGTCTGCTCTCTCGTCATTGGAGAAATGTGTTTTTTTCTGGTTTTAGAAAATCCAGAGAGGGGTGCAGCCATCCTGTCAATGAGGACTATAATGGCACAATACTATTTTTGCAGCGGCTTTCCTTTCTCGATTATGCCTCGTTCCTGATGGTCCTTCTCAAATGTGGTTCAGTCATGTCCCTCCATCTGGGCCATCTGATAAATTGGCTAGGCAATGGGAGGAAAAAGGGAATCTTGAAGCTGGGGGATCTTTATTTAATTGAACAAAGTCTGTTGTTCCCTGAGTTACAGCAAAGGTACAGTATAGCGATCAGAACATATTTTAAATACAGACAGCTTACCAGTTTTTTAAATCAAATTAAGGAGGAGGGATTCTCCGTACATAGGATTTCTTTAATAGAGATCGTGTTTCAGCATGTGACAAAAATTAAGAACATATATAAAATGTTGATGGATGTACTCCCCGATGACCTCGAGGTAGTAGAAACTAAATTGGGCTACTAAAATAGGAGATCCCGACATTGATTTGTATAACTCATTAGCCCTCGCTAAGGGGACATTACTTGCAGCTAACCTGAAAGCCCAACACTATTATACGATATACGATCTCTACTCCACTCCTGCAAAATTACATCTGTGGGGGAAAAGAGTGGATGATAAATGTCCCCGATGTGATCAAGGGCCAGCAGATATAATCCACATGTTTTATGGCTGCAAGAAAGTGAATCCCCTGATAAAACAAATAGAGGTATTTCTGTCAGTAGCTATAGACCCTATAATTAATATAACTCCAACCCTAATGTTGCTCGGATGCGATGAGAAGGTACAATGTGACCATCGTAAGAGCAAATTTGTTTTCATCTCAATAGCTGTAACTTGGCTTCTCATTACTACTCATTGGAAAGATGCAGACCCTCCTCAATTTCAAGCTTGGCTAGGTCGCTTGCTGGCTATATATTATCTTGAGAAATCATTATGCAAATGTAAAGGCTGTGATGCAAGCAGGAGAGGTAGGGTAATCTGGGCTCCTATGAATGAATGGATCACAAAGCAATCTGTTATGTAAGGAGACAGGCTGAACCATGGTTTTTAAATCTTACGACAGGAAACAATCGATTCTAGATTGATGATCTCTATTTTTCTATTTCTCTTTTTTTCTGTATTGGAAATATCTACGAAATATTGAACAACAAGCTCTTGCACAATCAGATGTCAGCTATGTTTATATGTAAACTTGCATATGAATTTTTTTTTTTACTTTTGTATACTCTCTCCAAATAAAAATAAAAAATAAAAAAAAAGTCCTTAGCTACGTCTTCCCCACTGTTCAGCCAGGATGAGTGCTGGAGTGTTTGGTGATTATTGGAATCCTGAATGTGTGATGATGTTGTAGAATGCATGGGTGTCTGGTGATGTCCTGAGTATCAGTTGGAGTATGCAGGCTATGTAGTGTAGTTCCTATATTCACAATAGGCTCTGCGCATTGGAATAATATATTCAGCAGTGTAGACGTAGGACTGAGGTCGACTAGGTCTCTACTGACTATATTAGACTTAAGTTTTGCCAGCTAGCTCAGAGGTCACTAGAAACTTTCTCGAATAAACGAGGAGGAGTTTAACCTCCCTGGATAGACAAGAAGGGATTAGCTTCTGACAACCATATAACATGACAACTTTGCTCCCCCAGAATAAGAGTGTATCTCTAGAGTCGTGTGAAAACAATAGACAGCTATTTCACTCAGTCAAGTGTGCATACTTAGTTTCACCAGAGTGCAGAGAAAAGAGAGACGGGTGTTTTCAATAAAAGGTGTTATTTATTGAGCAGTCTTCTTTCTCATACAAGAGAAATGAATTACCACAATTGCCATACTCATAGCAAAGTAAAGTGCGTACAGTAAAAGGAGGATTAAGAAATAATACTGTAAAAGCATTGATATGGTTTCTTAGCCATAAGATACTTTAAAATAGATAAAATATATACATACTTATATACATTGACTAACGTACTCAACTGGTGCTTCTAAATACGCCTACCCCGGTGTACCTGACCTAAGCCTAATACGTGGGAAGGAGTAAGTAAGTTTTAAGTTAAGTTGGTTTTGCCAAGAACCTGAGTCAAGAATTCTCTCTAAGGTTTTAGTCAGCTCCGTACCTGGGTTAATAGAAAGCAGGAGGTCTTGTATCTCTCTCTCAGGACTCGATATCCCAGTAACCCGCGAAGGTATCTGGAAACACCGGAGCTGGATTTCTCGGCAGGAGAAAAGACAGCGTCTCTCTCAGTGCGTCAAAAGGGAGGGGCAGCGTCCGTGGGCTCTCGCATCAGCTGGGCTCTCGGGCAAGTAGATAGCTGCTCTGCTCCAAAACCACCACCGTGTGTTTGCTTAAGGCAACGTTGGTATATTTATACCTGAAAGGTGCCGGGTTTGACGTAAGGTTGGACATAAGACGTCAATGAAGATGTCACCAAGAACTGGCCGTTCTTAGAGTGCTCACAGGAGTTCTAGGACGAAATCAAAACAAAAGCAATGGGGAATTCCCAGGTTGCTGGAGGTTTGGTTTGTTTACAGAACTCGTTGTGCTTGCTAGGAGCCTGGGGAAGTAGCCTTGCTTAATTTGGACAGCATGGGCTATGACTAAATATGGATATGATTCTTATGCCTTTATAAGGATATTATTCATTATAACCACATAAGGGCATAAATCAGGACTATCGAATTTAGGGTCCTAGATAGAACTACAACAGCGGAGCAGCAGGGAGGCTGCTCCTGGTGGGGCTATCCACTATTTACCATCATCTACATACTTACCTGAAACTAACCTTGTAACTCAGCTTGAATAAACCAACCTTTGATTATACACCTCGGCTAATGGACTTTCAATTACAACAGTTGTCCATTATACCACCAGACACCAGGTGCTTCAGCTAAGCTTTGTCAGTACCCAAGGTGCAGTATCCTGATAAACAGATGGAAGTCCCAGTCATAATGCAAATCCTATAAGATTTACTCTGTGACTTACAAAATGTCTTTCGTCCTTCAAAGCAGAGATGCTACTAGAAATCCCGGGAATAAAAGAAAAAAATGAACTCCCTGGGGAATGAGTGCTCTCCTCCTCAGAGGAAACTGGTGGCAACAAACCTGAAGAAAAAAATACAGAAACAGTACATAGTCCTACAAGGAAAGCGCAATGACTTGGTAAATTGTGAATAATTTAATTCAGGGATTTGCAGTATACCCCAGGAAGCAAAGGGAAAAGATGTTGAAATGTACGTGCAGGCGCTCCCGATAGAGTGGTAACCGAGGATGATATTCCAATAGCACTAGATTGGATGTATAGACTTGGCAAGACGCATCCCTCTAAGCATTCTAATGAGTGGCCACAAGTTCCTGATTAAAAAGAGAATAATGTAGGCGACATGGACAAAAGGAGATCTACTGTACAAAGGTGGTAATATTGCCGTAGTCGAGAAACTTGCAGATGCAGCAATCTTTTCGTCCAGTAACTTAACTACCTCAGAGAACATGAGGTGCCACACAGATAACATAACATGTGTATTTGTAAAGCGCATGCTCACCCGGAGGCAACTTGGTGCTAAATAACAGATGTTTATTGTTACCCAACTCATGGTACTCATTTAATCAACCTCAGATGGATGAACGGGGAGTGGATGCGCTAGGTTTGGATGTATGACGTTACAACGCATACTTTGACCACGCATACCTTTACAACGCGGTATTTACAATGAATACCGTTACAACGCATAGCGCTTAGAGGTGCTGGATAGTGGTAAGTATAATTTTCTATTCCAACTCCAGTCCCCGTGGACACTAGGGAAGGTGTTGGATAGAAAATTAAACTTATTACTTACCTTAGAGCGCCCCCCAGCGCAATGCGTTGTAATGGTATTGGTGGTAATACCTGCGTTGTAATGGTAGTGAGTTGTAAAAATTTTGTTGTAAACGTTGCATACCGCTAGGTTTAGAACCTGTGACCATGAGGACAAACACAGGCCCCTGCAGTGGATGCATTAGTCCACTGAGCCACCAGACAGGGGAACCCTGTCAGGCAAATGTTTTCCTGGCAAGGAAAACAGGCACATACCTGCTCACTGAGGCAGGCACAGGAGTTCCAGGTGATTGAAGAAGACGCTATTGGGGGTTATGAGAACTTAGACAGAAATAGAGCACCCGCTTAAGACCACAGAGAAATAAATGACCAAATATCCCAAATGAACAGAGAAAGAAAGTGAGTAAGTAATCGCACGGCTCGCTTCGACACAAGACTTTCTGGGTGAAGGGGCATCAAGGAGGTTCCAGATACCCTCTGAAGCACGCCAATTCTGAAGACGGCAGGAAGCAAAAGCCGGTGAGCAGAAGAAGTGGGCCCGGATACCTAAGAAGACTGGTAATGGGACAGGGGATCCAGAAAGTTGCCTTTTCAAATCTGATGAGCAGGAAAATTGAAGCTATTCCAAGGATGTTGAAAGTATACAATCTATGTGTAGGATACCCTGAGGGGTTGTAGTTTGGCAATGTTTGTCAGTTTTGTGGAGTGGTGGGATGTGGAAGAGCGCATGTCCATAGTTAACTTTGCCTCTACTTGCTTAAGTTCTCTCCACTGGTAGAGTGTATCCCCATAGTATGGTCTGCAAGTTCACAAAGATACTAGGAGACGCAAAAAGTGTTGGGCATGTTATGAGCCCCATGGTTAAATGAAGTAGCATTAATGTTAAGTGCTTAAACTACCCTGCTGAAGGCGATGGAATGAGATACCTGTTGGCTGCAGGAAACCTGATAACTGAGAACTGTGTGACCTTCCATGTGCAGTAAGTGCTTCCCTAGACAATACTTTGCATCAGGGTTAAACACATTTGGGGGAGTAGCAGTCATCATAGTATGAGATTTCTGTGGGGAAATTCTCAACATCAAGGACAACTTGGTGGAGAGGTCACGAGGTTTGATGAAGGAAATGTTTGTACAAATATTCAAGGTGGCCTCAGTTTATATTCCCAACACCGAGCAAGAGCAAGGGGTATATTTTGTTAGAGGAGACCTAAATATAGTAATAGATGGCTTGAGTGATTGGTCCATTCAAAAAACGGGCAACTTGGGTTTCCCAGCAAAGGATGGAAGGCCATGGCTGAAGGATATTAGCTTACAGATATATGGTAAACATAGCATCGTACACAACTAAAATAAATCTTGAAATGCAAGGCTTGACCACTTGTTCTCAGACATGGCTTATAGTAACTTAGGAGACATCTCCCTGTTGGACAATGTAACTATCACTTTTATGGTACAGCTACTGAAAACAAGCCACAGACACAATAAGTGGAGGTGCAAAAGCACAGCTTCTTTCAGAAAAGGGAGATAGTTAAAGAAGTATGAAAGGGAACAGCACACTATCTTCAATAACATTACAATGCAGAGCTGACTGACAACATGTGTACTGCATCTGACACTGAACGAAGAGAGAACAGAGAGAACCCAGTGAAAAGCAAAACTGAAAGAACTTGAGAGTAAACATAAATAGATATGTTTTGTGAAAGTTTGGCATAGACTGGAAGTGATGAGAGACCAAGTCAAAATGCTGGACATGGATAGTGTAGGATACACACTTTTGTGGATTAAATATAAATACAATGTTTGAAAGAATAAGGCATGGAAAGACTTTGTGTGTAAGCTATAGGCATAGATCGCAACAGTGAGGGTATTCATAGCTAGTGATCTGGATGAATGGGTCTATAATAGCGACTCAGTTATAGTAAATGCGTTTTGTGAATTCCATCAGGCATTAAAGTCCCCTAAAACAACAGGTCTGGAGAAGATAGAATCATAACTGGATGGAAATCAAAAACAAGCACTTATAGTTACACAGAGCACAAAATTAGAGAAAGCAATGCTCATGGATAAAAAAAGTCGAGGCCATCTCAAGGCTGACATTCACAAAACTAAAGGCCCAGATGGCTAAACAGCATTACTCTATAAGACATTTTGTAGAGAGCTGGCCCCTAAACTGATATGTCTATTCATCTTAAATTGATGTGTAGTACATATAGGATGATTTCATTGAAAAACGTAGGCTGCGTGCTACTTTGGACTTCTTCGCACCCTAAGAAAACTCCTTAGCTGGCTCCCAGTATCCTCACGCAGAGTGGTTGTACAGGGACTAATCAGTTCATGCCTGTACTGTGTCTATTCACTGTACCTAGGCAGCCCCAAATACTTAACCTACTGTCCACGGGTAGTTGAGAATACGGCAGAACACACGCTATTCAAAATCCCCAGGCAGACGTCAGAAGGACCCGCATTAGCAGCACTTCATTGGTGGCCAATTCAGAAAAGAATACAATGTAAATCCCTCTGTCTGGTCCATCGCGCCATACACAAAAAAAGGCCCCCATCTCATCCAACGTCTTGTTACCCCCTATGCACCAAAACGTACCCATAGCATTTCTAGCCCCCAAACTGTGGAATGCGCTTCCAGGTCACATCAGACTGGACAGCTCCGAAGTCAGCTTTAGGATGCAACTGAAAGCCCATCTTGTCTAGCATCAGGAAGACAATTAACATCTTAGAATGGAGGTTTACCAGCGCGGGGAGGCCCGCTGGGTAGCCATGCGCTATATAAATCCCAAGTATAGAATTGATAAATGGTGACACTGAGCTATTTACGAGAATAATCTGGTGAAGGCTAGGAAAGAGCCTGTCGGGAGTCAAACTAGTCTGAGCTTAAACCTAGTCGATCCAGCATAGACAATACAAAAAAACTGCTGCATCTGAATGAATGAAAAAGCATTGATGATATAAATGCATGTCAAAAAAGCACTTCACTACCTCCTTTGGTGCTTGCGGGAAAGCATGGTGGCAATCTTCAGTCTGGGACCCAGAGTCAGTGCATGGGTAGTGAGTTGCTAGAAAAGACCAAATGGCAATGGCGAAAGTGAACAATTGCTCCTCGCAGCAAATAATGGTGGGAACCTGTCCCCAATAACATTTATAATGATAACTTGGCAGAGAAAATCCAGAACAAACCGGGCTAAAGGGTTTGCAACTGGGTAAAAAAGAGCACAGATTAGTCCTATTCACAGACAATATAATGGTTACCATTAGTAAACCAGCTGTATCCATTCTGGGGGCAGAATGGGGGCAGAATTATCACTTTATGGCAAGGAGTCCAGATTTAAGATAAACCTTGCTACATTTTAAGTACTAAATCTCATAGTCCTGGTAGCACAGGTAGCTTAAATAAATTGAATTCCCAAGTATGTCACTGACTTTTGAGTCCATTCAAACAGTAACCTTCTAACGTTCCCTACCCTGGGTAAGGCTGTGAAAGCTAACTATGGCCCCCAACTACAAGAAGCGCAACAGGAGCTGCTGCAGAGTGGTAGAATATCTCCAGATAAAATGGTGATCCTTCCCAGGATGTGGTTTCTCTTTCAGTCATGATTTTCTTCGTGAAAATAAAAAAACAATGCACCTTTGCCATAGGAGTTTCTTCCCATGGCGAGGGGGCATTGAGCACTTTTCAATGCCCTTTTACTGGAAGGTTGCTCTCAGTGATGACAGGCACTGAAAAATGGCTGCCTGACTGCCCATCTAAGTTAGGTGCATCATCTCCTTGTGTTTGCTTTGTTCGTCCTAATTTGTCAGGGCATGTCCAGACGTGGGTCCCTTGCTCACTTTGCCACTGGTTTCAAGCTAGCCTGGCTGATGAGGGGTGTTACCCCGAAACCGGCCCCAGGATGCTTGCTTCCATATCAGGGAAGACCTGGCTTGGCAGTTTGAGCTGGATAGTTCCCATGAGGCACAGGGCCAAGACTGATTTGCATATAGCTGGGTCTGAGCTGGATTCCACCCAGATCTGTGGAATGGTGTGGCTCACTGGTTAGAGGCGGCAGACCCGGAAGCAGAGAACGGCCCGGGACCAGGGTTCAATTCCCGACGCGGCAGGGTCATGGACCAGGGTCAGCGGACTCGACAATTCTCGCCTCGGTACCTACTCTAACCAGGGATCACACTCGGCAACTCTGGGCATTAAGCTTGCCTCATCTCTACAACGGCCCCCCACAGAGGCCGGGGATGCCTGGCTTCACCTTGGAGATACCCAGAAGGGACCATCTCACAGGGAAAGCCAGGACGGGTTCCCCAGCGGTCTCCAGCGCCGGGACGCTTACGGGCAGCTGTGCGCTTTACAAGTCCAACACATTTACACATTTACATCTGGGGGGGAGAGTCTGAAAAGTTTCAGCGCTCCGTCCATCATCTCCCTGTGTTTGCTTTATATCTAAATTAGGTGGGCAGACATACAGTCGAACCTACTACAGCACGAAATAGTTGGGGGTTTAACCGTGGTAGGGACAGAGTAGTCTCTGAAGAAATAGTGGTAGCTAGGGAAACTGAATCACTTCACCACCCAGTATAGTCACAACAAAAGCTTTTTTCAACGCTATTGCCCACCTCAAATGACCAGCTGCCAAGTGGCCTTAAAGGATATAACTTTGAACACTGAGATTGAGAGGCAACACATATATTAATACAACACATGTAACATCAGGCTCATTAACAAGAACTTATTCTTAAAGAGATCTTTTATTATTTTTTCTTTTTTTTGATCATGGGATTGTTACAAATAGATGCAAGCAATGCGTTTGGCCCTAGACAATGACTTCTTCAGGGCATTCAAAATCGAAATGTTAAGGTAAAGCTGTAACTGCATAGCGTGAGTCCAACCAAGGTTCCAGTATTTTCACTACCCGCTGTACTATTTCACACTGAGGTTAGTGAAGTCCGCCACAATATTCAGATTAGATATTTTAAGATCGATATAGTCAATATTTGCGCTGACGCAATATAATTTTTAATATCCACTATTGTATTTGCAAATCCTTTTAGAATTGCACTCACATTGACAAAACAATAGCAGCAGCTGGACATTTTGAAAGTTTATTTTCTACACTTTCAAGATGGGCACCATGTTGCATGATGCAACATGATCGTCTTCCTGTAAGTAAAGGAAATTTAAAAAAGAATATTTTCAAGACGGCTGCCATGTTGGGTCATGCTAGCTAGTATCACGCTTTCCCTCACTCTAACACGAAGCCATAGCAGTGCTCGGCCTTAGAGGTAGGGAGGGGCTTTGAGAGTGAGAAGGAGAACCATAGTGCATGCTCAGAGAGACGAGAGGAAGGAGCAGAACATGTGCTGGAATGGAGCGTACAAATAAAAGAAAAAAATTGTTACCCGACACCAGCCGGAAAAATATACAACCTAAACCATCAAACAAGGGTAAAACAGATATACTTCACAGGCGGAAAAAATACAAGAATAGAGATGAAAGCTACTGAATCAGAATCAGGGAATAGGAATGGACATGCAATCCATCTAAAGATGATCAAATGGCTGACCCAAAGCCTACTTTACGCAGTATTTTAAACAATGCTGTCTGCAACAGGCAGGTGACGCAGCGCTATCTGCAGCGAGTCCACTAAAATCACACGTAATTTCAAATTATAAATACAGAACACCAGCTCTTTTTTTTATAGAGTTGTATATAGCGCAAACTAGACCTGAGACATTGGGTATCTGAGCGCTTTACATGAGCACCAGCTTTGTTACAGACGAACACATTCATTTTGTGAGGCACAGGGAGATTAAGTGATTTGCCCAGAATCACAGGATGTTGAGAGTGGTTGCCCAAACTCGAAACCAAGTTCCCCAGGTCTGAGGTCGACCGCTCTAGCTGCAAGGTTACATCCTCTCTCCTAATATTATTCTAAAATATTATTCCAAGCCCAAAAATGTTTTTAGGTCGAGGGACCGTACGGCTTGGCCGTAGGCCAAGACCGGAAGTCTGGAGAATTATTGTTGTTTAGTGTGGCAGCTTAAACCCGCCTCTGTCCTCGTCTCTCCTCCATTGGCTGGCTTCCTAAACGGAGGCCAGCCATTGGAGGAGAGAGCCGTCCCTCCAAAGAAGCTCCGTCTTTTTCGGATTTGGGGGCGTAAGTTTTGCTGTTCTTTAGACAGTGACGTCATCCGTCACTCAGAACAGCAAAACACGCCCCGAATGCGAAAATTACCATGCTTTCCCTGAGGCATTTCTGCTTTGCCTCGGAGAAAGACGGTGGTGGTTTTCAGAGCTGCTCTGCTCGTCGCCCCTCCCTCCGCCCGCAGCTCTCCTTCGTCCTGCTCCCCCCTCCCTCCGCCCACAGCTCTCCTTCGTCCTGCTCCCCCCCTCCCTCCGTCCGTCCGCAGCTCTCCGTCCTGCTGCCCCCTCCCTCCGCCCGCAGCTCTCCTTCGTCCTGCTCCCCACCTCCCTCCGCCCGCAGCTGTCCTTCGTCCTGCTCCCCCCTCCCTCCGCCCGCAGCTCTCCGGTAGGCTGCTCTCGCTTTCCTCATTTGGAAATGACACCCATATCATGGTGTCAAGGATCGGGCAGGAGTTCGCCGGAGGCGCATGCCACTGCACTTGACTCGGTACACCCTACGAGACATGCCGCCTTGCAATCACCTGCCCAGTACACCTCGCACTGCGGGTCTCCAAAGTGCCGAGAGGACGCCGAGTGTGCTGGAGGCGTACTGAGAGGCTGCATCGCCTCCGTGATCCCGTGAACTCCGCATCCAGAGAGAGGAGTCCGGCCACAAGAACCACGAGGTCCCACAGCCAGTGAAGGGAGCCGCCACAGAGGAGCCCCCGCTAAAGCAGCCCGGTGAGTGTGGGCATCTGGGGGGCTCAGCAGTAGTGCAAGAGCGGCCCCGGATGGTAGAGGGCCGCTCCATCGTCCGGTGGCAGCACCCAGGGGGCATTACGGTTGTACGGTTCCTGGCTCCTCTTTTGTGCCCATCTCTGCCTGGTGATTTTCCTACAGCCTCATGCACAGTTTGATATCCAAAAACACCAGTTTTAGAAGCCTTGTTGCGCCACTGGTACCTCCTTAAAGATCTAGCGCCATGAGGCTAGAGGTGCTGTCCAGGCCCCTAGTATACAGACATCACAGATAACCCTTCCCCCGGTGAGCTCCATGCTCTACCACTTTAACTAAACATTGTGGTACTTGGTTTAAATGTTAATCCTGAGTATTTTATGTTTTTTTTAATTTTATGCATCCTAGATCAAGGTAGGTCTACGTAGGCAGTGCTGAAATAATGAGTCGTCCGAAGTGTGATTGCAAGCATCCATTCCACTCTCATGGGCTCCTTTATTCTTATGCTAGATGAAGAAATCAGTGACGGAGCGTGAAGTTGACTGTGAATATGCCCCCTGATCAGTGCTGCGGGGTTTCTCCTCCTCTTCCAGTTTCCTTCTCAGCAGTAGTGCAAGAGCGGCCCCGGATGGTAGAGGGCCGCTCCATCGTCCGGTGGCAGCACCCAGGGGGCATTACGGTTGTAGAGCCCTGAGAAGGTTCCAAGGGCATCTACGTACTTCAAGTCCCCCGAGCGGGACTCACACGGAGGTGGGCTGCTTTATTTTATCGAGGCTCAGGGCATTTGCAATTTCGAGCCACGGAGGCTCCTCCTGGGCAGTGTTTATTTAGAGCCCCGAGAGACTCACGCCGCACCTTTGCTGGATTCAGAGCCACGGAGGCTCGGAGGGGCACCTGGACGGGGACGACCGGGATGTGCGTTATTTGGTATAGAGTATGCTTCCAATACATGTCATCTTGGTAGGGGAATGCTGGGACATGTAGTTTTCTGGAGTAATCTCTGTCTTTATGCACTGGTGATTTAGTGTAAAAAGAAGGACCGGGATTGGCAGTGTTATCTATATTCGTTTGGCATTCTTGAACTGACCTTTAACTTCGTGACTATTCTGTTTGGCTTTAAATCTTGATGTGTGATTCTCTTGCAATGCTATTTTAGATATCACAGTAATCCTTATGTATTGTTCGGTCTAGATTGCAGCTTGTGCGCCAACGTGATGCAATACACACGTTCCTCTTGACCTTTCACTACAGAGGCTGTGGTTCTGTGTCAAGATATTAAAGGTAATTACCAGCAACCTGACAACGTCACTAGACCCTGTCCCCAGCGCCTCCATCTCACCATTAGAAACGTTTGGGAAGGGGCACTTTTGTGACAATTCCCTGAATTACCTAGACTAATCTTTACACTGATTACTATCTGTTATTCTTTCTGTCTATTCCCATGTAGCTTCCACTATCCGTGTTTTATCTGAGCTATTGTACTAATTGAATGAAAACTCTACAACCTTGAACTTTATCAAGTACATTGTCTTGAACGAATAACTCTACTACCTTGAACCCTATCAAGTACATCGACTCGGGTAGGAGGTTTTGGGGTTACTACTATGACAACTGCCTGTAAGTTGTACTCGAACTATCATATGGATTACTGATTGTGACCCCTTTTCTCTGTTTCCCTGCAGCCTGTCCTTATTCGTATTACAACTGAGTTATTTTACTGCCTGAACGAGAACTTTTCAACGTGTGACCCTATTGAACATTTTTACTCGGGTAGGAAATTCTTTCTGGTCTCGGGAACTTAGGATTTGGGTCCGGCTTTTTGTAACTGCTCTCTTATTGCTTTTTGCATACAAGGGTGTGTGAAGACTGGTTTTCTCAATTGCGGGGTTCTGTATTTTTTATGCTATTTAGCTAAACGGCCTCCTAACTTTGCTATTACAATATTCTATTGTGTTTTATGACTACAGACTCAACTGGGGTACTGGGTGAAGCCTGCTCTTCCCAGAATTTTTGTTGTTGCGCATATCCGACGAATAATTTGAGCCGGGGATGCAGGTGGGTGATGTGAGAGACACAAATCGGTGTTTGGGGCCTCTTCGCCAGTTACGCCCTCTGTTGTTGATATGATAATATAATGAAATATTTCTAATTATGATATGTTTTTCTCTCTGTTTATTTGGTGTTTTTGGAGCATAGAACTAGCAACTTTCTATCAGGTGGTCGTTGATATCATCTGTGTGTGTGCGTGGCTCTGTCTGTGAGTGTGTGTGTCTCTGTGTCCGCAAATACTCTACTACTCTCTAATGCTCACCTATTGCCATTGTAAATGACAATATCATTTATTTATGTTTTTTTAAATAAAAAAAATGTCATGAGCAATGCCAATAGCTCTACCTTTAATAATGCCGAGACCATTGCATTGTAAATGCTTGTTTACTTTTAAGATAAGAAATGCCTTAGCTCTGCATTCTGATCTAATAAAACACCTGGACATGAACGGGGAGGCCAAGGAAGTCCTAGTTAATACCATAATAAAACCAGAAGTGCGGGCCTGGCTCCGCTTATCGGCTATAGCAACTATCACAAGCTTAAGTGGCAAAACCATAACTTGAAAATAAATATAAAAGTAAAGTTAATGGCTCGTGGACGGGTGTGAGCTTAAACGAATTTGGTACCAGAATTTTGATTAAGGGGAAAACACCTGGCAAGGTATTTAAGCTCTCATACACTAATGCATGGAGCAGGAGGATAGACCGCTGCTGCTTAAATTAATATGCACGTTGTTAAACACAAGCATTGATTAAACCTACTTTCAAGCAGCATTCCCAAAAAAGAAAACATCTGAGAGGAATAAAATGTAGTTTAGCTGACTCGGATCCTAGCACAAAGCTTTTATTTTATCCTAATTAAAAGCAGCTGGAAAAGGTATAAGGGATAATTAAGTCCATTGCGATCTTTATTGGTCTTGTACATTTTAAATATCCCATAAATTGATTTATACCTGTAATTTAGATGGTATTTGTTTACTGCGCCATTCACTTCAGGATTTCAAAGAATGTTTGAGGAATTCCTAGCGGGAAAGATCAAGGCAGGAGGCGGCAGTCACAAATCATTACATCTTCAGTAGTGATCAGTTAGGGGTGATTTGAAGTTACTGATAAGGTATAACTGGGAATCTTTACAAGGCATAGAATTTGTAGAGCACGAACCTCTCTGTCCTTTTGAACAGGTCAGCTTTCAAAGCAGAAAACGCCCTAAGTGGGGCATATTTTATACAGTATTTTAAATGGAATTTTAGGAACCCACTGATTTTGATCATGCGTAGATTGCTGTATAGAACATGTGACACCGTAAGAACCTTCTTGCAGTAATCAATGATGGCCTGAAATGCATCCGTGCATGGGCCTAGGGCCACACGTGCCCCAGCTAATATAGAGATTCATAGGTATCTCCCAACATCAGCACTGACAAGCACATGGGATGCCAGGCATAAGCTGTCCCTCTCCAGATAACCTCGTGCAGAATACTTTAGGATTATAGTCCCTGTGCACAGTCTTTCATCAAGCCCTTCACATACTATCATTTTGTACAAACACCGAAGGAGAGAGCAAACGCTACCCTTAGCTAGGTGATAGTTGCTGCATGTCTTTGTAACACACCCCATTAGAAGTAACACTTGAAAGTCGGACTGGTGCTAGGCATTTGTTTCAGCAGGAGCAATGTTCCCAGTTTAAGCAGGCCTTGGCTCATTGGCAGAGAGGCTAACTTGCCACAGTCCTAATGAGCGGAGGATTTGGCGTAGCACATTAGGGCTCAGTTTCCATATACGATTCACTGATAAAATCTGCTGAATCAACTCAACAGTATACTGTCAACTAATACGATAGGCGAGCCCTGATTCTTTACCCAGGTAAAGAGATACCGTGACAGCCAGCAGAACTAGACCAAACGAGTGCGTGTAGGCATGCGTGAAGCAGAGCAAGATGGCTCCGTGGAAAGGCCAACTGTCCTCCCACCTGACATACCATTAGATGCAAGAATTTAAGTCCTTATTGGGAAGTGTCTCCCAGCTGTTCCACTTGATCCCAAGGGTGACACTGTACTGTGATCACAACAGACATAGGTGACATTTTGCTGGTCTAGTCGAAATCCTACTGAAGTTAGATAAAGCCCAAGAGTGTATAAAAAGTGAAGTCAATAAGATGCTGGGCTTATCGATAATTGAGGTCTATCAAAGTCCATCAGCTAGCCCCATGGCACTTGTGCTTAAGAAGAAGACGACAGACCCCCGTCGCTGTCAATGCTTACGGAACCATCATTGTGTCCTCCAAGACTGATATGGCTCTGCTGTGGACAGGCCAAAGGTTGTTCACTTCCTGAGCACCTTTAATTTAATCAGTAGCCACTGGCAAGCTGTCCTAACCCCTAATTACAAAGAGAAGATTGTGTTCTCTACCTACAAAAGCTAATTCCAGGTCTTGTTGATGCATATAAATCACCAGACTCTTTTCAGAGATTGGTGTACTGCATTCTTCAAGGCCTAGAGGCATTTTGTGTTGCGTACTTCTATGGCATAGCTGTGTTCATTAACACATTTGTTTATCACCTGGAACACCAATGTGTTGCTGGCACTAAATAAAGAGAATCTCACAGACTGGGCAGAACGTGGCGTTATAGTTGGTCGCCAAGTGGGTGGAGCCTCTGAATAACAAGACACAGGCAATCCTGGATTGGGAGCCCTCCAGAATCTACACACACATTATGCAAGGGTGGCTAGCAACTTTAAAAATCGAGGGGGCACGGCGTGCCATAAAACTCACTGATATGTTGCATGTTGCCCTTCCAGACAACGAGATGGAAAGAAGGTGATTAATTTCTGCTTCTGATTTCAGCCAATCAAGGATTGGTTGGATCAGGCTAATTCCAGCGCTCGTTTTGAGGCTGGGGACCTGTGCCTGCAATACCTCGGCTGTTTTACAGAACTGGCATTGCAGGCTCTGAAGTGCGCAAGACAGATTGGCCAGCTGTAGACAGCTGGCTAATCTGTCATGCGCACTTGAAGGAGTCATCCAGCAATACGCAGGAATCTGTCTGCCCCATCATCACATTTGCGCTAGTGAGGCCGGTGGCACACAGAATAATAAAATGGTAAGGTAATGAACATTTTATTATTCTGTGTGTACCTGCTGCGTTCGCAGCAGGCAGGGCGACGCTCCACTGCCTTAATGAAGGAGCCGCCACTGACATTATACACAGGGCTCGAGCTTCCTAGGGGAATGCAAATGGGCTTTCAAGGACGTTCAAACAATTGGATCAATGGGATTCTCCCAGTGGTGATTAGTTACTTATTGTTAGTTTAATCTGGGAAGGGTTTACTGAAAAGACGAAAGTCCCAGACATACCTGTCTAGCTGCCACCCTGACATGTTTTACCTTTGCCTCCTAAAGAATCTGTGTTTTAATTTTTTAATTTTAGTGATATGCTGAGTGGCTTCTAACACCTAAGGACCCCTTTTCAAACTGCAGATGGAGAAGAGCTGTCCTCAAGATTTACTCAATAAGGGCACTAGAAACGGTGGTGACTCTGCCCGGCCAGTAGATCTGTTTTTGCATCACCTTTTACTATTTATATTCATAGTCTATGTTGCTCCCTTTAAGCTGCTTTATGTGGCAGTCCATCACCTGGTTGGCTAGCCAGCTAAAAGAATGGAGGGATCTATGTGGTAATCCCTTCTGACCCCCTTGGTAGTTTGGCACAAACTTTCAGGTTGATTTCAGAGGCGATGTGTCAAGCATTTGTACATCCACATTTAGTAGCAATGTGAAAACACCACAAATGGAACCCGCACCAGTTTAGAAAAATATCCAATATATTCTGAATACAAGACAAAAATGCAAAAATTCAACATACACAAGCAAAGATATCACTTTTAGAAGGTTTAAATACTACAGTCTATAGGAAACGAAAGATGTGTCACTTTTATCACAAAGTACCTGGGATGCGTCAAAATCAAGGATGAAAATAGGACAGGGGAGATGAGGTGCCAGAAAAGCAAAGCAATGCGTCAAAACCTTAGTCACCGGGGAAGTAATGCATCGATTCCCAACTGCCAGGGGAGATGATGCATCGATTCCCAACTGCCAGGGGAGATGATGCATCGATTCCTTACTGCAGCGCAGGGGAGGTGATGTGTCTATTCTTTACTGTCAGGGGATGTGATGAGTTGATTCCGTACTGCAAAGGGATGTGATGCGCGATCTCCGGACATGGAGAATCGGTTCCTTACTGCTGGCTACGTCGAGGAAGAACTGGGCACACGGGTGCGGAGTGTTGAAAATACAGACGCGCCAGGTCAATGCAGCAGGGGGGGAAACAGGCCCTGCATCAATTTTCCAGAAGCGCGGCAGGTGATGCATTGATTTCTTCAGCCGCAGAGCAGGGCCTGCGTCAGAGTCGGAGCGGGTGTCTCGGACGTCAGTGACACAGTGATCAGACAAGGGTTGCGGCGATCTTTTAGTTGCTGCGCAAGCGATGCGTCTATTCTCCAGCATCACCTCAGCGATACAATGGTTTTTCAGCTGCATGATGGTGCTGCATCAGGAAAAACAGGCGCTGAAGGTCGACAAGTGGATTTTCTCACTCCTTTACATCAAAACCACCTCCAAGGGCCCAGAACTGGGGTTGGCACCACTTGACAGGTCGGAACTCCCAGCAGAGGAGTTCACAGGCTGCAGCTGAAGTCTTTGATTGCCCTGACTTCTTACAAGGAGGCTAGCTCACACAAGCTCTTGGAAAACCTTGACAAGCAGGATGTATAAGGCAAAGCTCAGTCCTTTCATGCCCAAGTCAGAAGCAGCAAGCAACAGGCCAGCAAAGTACACAGCAAAGTGGTAGTCCCCCTGACAGCTTCTCCAGCTCTTAATCTTGGCCCAGAAGTGTTCTGAAGTTATAGTGTCATAGCTCCTGTACTTATACCAGTTTCTGCCTATGAAGTAGGTAAACCTGCAAATCCTTGGGCTAGCAATGAGGACTGTGCTTTTTGGTGCCTTGTCAGAGGAAAAGTCATCCCCAAGCCCCAGACAGAAGTAGGGACTCAAAGACTCAGTTGGCTGAGCATTCTGTTACAACTACAGGGCCACAAAAGCTGAATAAACAAAAGCATGCCTTGGCGAGTTGGTAGCCACAATCGGTTGACCACCACTGACCACCAAAGTGAAGTCCAGGAAACAAAGTCTTGGTACTAGGAAGTTGCACCTGAGTCTGGCCAGACCCGGGAGAGTCATTGGAAGGCAGTTTGGTCAACCTAAGATGAGGACAAGCCTCAGTTAATGGGAACAGCTGGTTTAGTTTTAACCGTAGACCAGTGGCAACTGTTTTTTGGTTGATATTCGACCAGACTTAGAGGGACATCAACCACATAGGCCATACTCGTCCCACCATGTTCGTGGACCGAAAGGTGAGCACAGGAAGAGCTCGAATACCCATTCAGCATTCTAACTATACCTCAGCATCCTGTATCCTTTGCATCAGGACCACTCCATTGATGTCTACGACGGTTTGCCCATAAAGCCTGGACCTAAACTGGAGACTGCAAGGTTACTGATCTGCCAAGCCTTGTTGGCCCCTGTGATTAGCTCCCTGCTGGAGTTGGTCTCCCAAAGTGAGTCAGTGTAGTCAAACACAACTTTACAAAGTTTTCAAAAGTTTCCCAAGTAACTGCTAATCACAGTAGTTGCCAATGCTTTTTTGAGATTTGAATGAAAAGCAATGATTCATTATTTGCTCAATAATTTATATCTCCGGAACCCTATGGTGCTTTTGATCATTTTGGTGTCAAAAATAAAAAATAAGGGCTATTATGTATAAATTAGTGTTGGATTCTTTTTGGTGTCAAATTTCTTTCTTATTCAAATGTTTTGGAACTTCTAAATGCTTTACCCATGTTAATTTGACAAAGCCCAAGTGCTCGAAGTCACAGTTTGCCAGGGTTGAGACAAAGTTTTGCAAAAGAGCATGCCTTGTCCACGGATTTGTCTGTTTATTAAAAGGTGAAAACGCACAACCACGCTATATAATAAACTGCTTCCCTCACAATCTGTTCATCACAAAGACAATCAGGAAGGTTAATTTTCATTGGAAATGACAGAGTTGAACCAGGCCCGGACTGGCCATTGCGGGCACCGGGCAATCCCCCGGTGCGCCGCAAGGGTGGGGGCCGGTTTTGGGCGCCGTTTTTGTTACAGGGCCGTTTCTGCAGCATAGCTGCAAAATCGTCCCTGTAACAAAATCGGCCGAACACCGGCCCCGTAAAAGAGCTCGGTCGCACCCCCCAGGGGGCCGGCCGAGCACTTTGCCAGGGCAGGTTTTGGTTCTCAGTCTGGTCCTGAGTTGAACACTTTAAAGTGTGGGAATGAGAAACGTTTAATGAACATGTAGGGAGTCACTAAGCTTGACAAAGTTCAGAAACATATACCATATTTGTAAACATGAATTACTGTGCTATTTACAATTTTAAATAATGTCTGTATCAATGGACAATGTATGAATGAAGGAGGTGTTAAATTTCATATGGTATAACATGGAAATATAAATGTCTATTTTATTTCAGTAACAGCAACAGTCGCGGGCTGTTTTGTTAATACGGCACAGCTATAAGGTGCAGATGTTGTTTACTATCAAGTTCACAAGTTGAGAGAAGAATACAGTGCCCTTGGTGACATGACTGCCAAAACCTTGGAGTTTTAGTACAAATCTGCAAAACAATGTGTCAAAGCCCTGTCAAGGTTTGCCTGACAGCAAAAGAGAAAGCTCTAAATAACAAAAATATCGACGCTGCAACTCCCAAGCAGATGGTGAAGGTAAAAAATGATCTACACAGTACCAAAAAAAATGTGATTCAATAATCATCAATTAAAATTCCTGGAAACAATTACATTGTTACCAATTATGCCTGTTTCATAATTTAGAAGAATGTAATTCTTTTTTTTTTAAACTAGCGAATGATGCAGTTCTTCAACAGTTAATGGACAACCATTTGGTGTAGTAACTGGACTCTCAGTTTCAAAAGTAACACCTACACAAACATGCAAAACATGGTTTCATATGTCTATTGAAAAATGAAGGGTAATCCAATCACTCATTTACCTTTCAAAGGTAATATCATTGAAAAAGAAGTCTACTAACAACTTCAAGATCACATCAGTGTGTAACATATCCTGCATGCCAAGCAATCTGGCTTCAGATCACACTGTAGCAAGAAGATAATTACCATACACAATGCTCTCCAGAACACAGATGAACATGTCCAATGCCTCCTGAAATGACTGTACCTCTTATATGCCATCAATACAATCTCCCCACGCTCATCCACATTCACTGGTTATCCTCCTCTCTTATCCTAAAAGCCACTTCTTTCACCTGGGTACTTTCAAGTAGAGAGGATTCTGATCACCAGCAGAGTTCCATCTTGTCCTATATCATCTTCAAATGCTACAAGGAGACCGTTGGGACACTACACACTATTAACAGCATACAAATGTTCAAATATGCCAAAGAGACCCAACTATATTTGAAAGTGTCCTCTGCTGGAGAAATCCAACACCTCAAACACTGCTTGCACCTCTCATGCAGACCTGGGTGTCCAGCACCAATTTTAAATGTAACACCATAAAAACTAAATTCTGCTATTCACTAAGGAAACCAAGAAACAACTAGTTGAAAACTGGCTCAACAACATAAACCTGGATGGATATGAACCCCAATTTTCACCGAAACCCAAGTCACTTGGATTCTTCTGGCACACTGATCCCACCCTCGAGAAACAAAACCTAGTACAAGCCCTGTCTACTGAAGAAAGTGTAGCTGTTTCTCCCAGTAAACAACTTCAGAACTGCTTTAAAGTCCACTGATTACTGACAACGTGCTCCTTCACAGTCATCCAACCTCCACACTGGCTCCCTTTAAGGGAATTATTTATGGAGCAGCACACCTCTTCAACAACCTGAAAAAATATGACCACATTATCTCCACCCTAATACAAATCCACTGACTCCCCAAGCTGCTCGCCCCAATTCTAAACAAGCTGTACCAAATACAAAGGTGTTCACAAAGGGCACTACCACCTATCTGAATGGCAAGCTCACCATCTCTGAAGTTTTTTGGCACATCCACAGCCATGGTACATTAGATTAGAAATGAAGTGCAAAAAAGAAACAAATCAAGGCAACTGGCCTTTCCCATCTATCTCATCTTGAATGGCTTCTCCATATACATCAGGACTGCTCGTACCCCCACTCCAGTTTAGGAAGCAGTCGAAGACAGCCATTTAAAGAACACTACTGCATGATGCAGTAACACAGCACTTTTGCTCTTAGAAATTAACTACCACTGAAAACACATGTTGGCTTTGTCTTTCCTCTTTGATCTTGTAAAGTTCTCCGCTTTCGCCTAGGTTCACACAACACCACAATCATACATACATACAGATCAGTTTCAGAAAAAGCATTTCTGGAAATTGCAAACCTGCCCCCAGATATCATATATTTGAGGTTCAAAATGGCCACACAGCACTCACTTGTGCCCTCACAGTTGTTGAGGCATAAAGGAACGCACTCATCCATGCCGTCGTATTGTGGTTCTCTAAGTCTCGCACATATTGGTGCAGTCACCCAAACGTAACAAACATTAAGGTTTCAAATTAAATACATTTTCTTAAACAAATATAGCAGTTAATTACATCAATCAATGGAGCATTGACCTCGTCAAGGTAAGCCATTGCGTCAGCTAGTAGGTTATCAGATGCTATTACTTACAATGCCATTGACACATCAATTTTAAATTCCGAGCAGTACAATGCTGAAATAAAAAAAAAATACAACTGTAATGTCTAAAACAAAGTTTAAAGTTAAGGTTGGTTCATATGCATGTTTAAAGATTACTACTTTAATGCAATACTTGTGCACATATTACTCCTTTACCTGCCTATGGTGTAGGCAATCAAGTCAGTTAGACCACAAAATGCTCTTACACTTGCATTACAGGCCTCTCTTCTTCGAACTGGATTCAAGTTAAATTTGACTTAAACACTAGTTTAACACACAAAATAGAAATAAACAAAGGACTAAAACAGGGATGCATTCTTGCACCAACACTTTTGAACTTGTATTTATCAGACTTTGAGAGTGGTATGAATAATCCTAGAGCTTGCTCACAGAAAATGAATGGCAAGCGAACAATTGTCATTCAAACTGTGGATGACACAGTCCTCCTTGGTCATACCATTATAGGCCTAAACACATTTTAATAAAACTATTTCGCTCCTGTGAGCAAAACCAACTGAAAATAAAAAAATCTATCTTTTGGCATACAAAAGGGTAACCTCAATGCCTGGAAGATAGTAGAACAGTTGCAGGAAGCTACAGAGTCATATCCTTATTTCGTGTTACTTTAGACAAATCAGGCAATCACATAGCTCATCTAGAGGCACTAAAAAAAAAAGAAAGAGGCAGCATTGAGATTTACCTTGGTTAAACTATCAAATAATTTAGATGGACCTTCTATTTCGCCTTTGTTAAATGTCATAAAAGCAAAATATTTGCCATCTCTAACCTATGGGGTGAAAACGTTTCAGATAAACTAAACGTCTAGTTAAATTTAGAACAAAGCAAACTTTTCAGATTAATTTTCACTCTTCTTCAAGCCACGAATAAATTTGTCTTAAGTCGAATTTAATTGATCAAGATTTGAGAATCAATGGAGCTTTGGTAATATATTAGTTTACTATGAAAAGAGCAGATCCTAATAGTTTTAGAGGCATCTTATGCAAAGAAAATGAGAATACAGTTGTACCAGCAAAAACACTTTGGCACCGTTAAAAAAAAGCTGAAAATGGTCAACCCATGAAACCATAATATTTCTAACTTCAATTGTTAACTTTTGTTGAAGAAATATATTAATTTCATTTCAAAAGTCTTTATTTCGCTCGCTTGAGATCACAAAAGACAAGAAAAAATACACACACCGGTTTAAAAAAAAACCAAAAAAAGATATATAGTTTGGGGTAATAAACACTTATTGGGAGACTGTCAGGTAGCAGTGGCTACAGTAGGTTGAGATTTAATTGTAAGTTACCTTCATTGGGTAGCTTTGAGGCTACATTGCCTGAGCAGGGACCTGAGCCTGCTATAGAGATAGCTGATGACTGGGGATCTATGACTACGGGTGCACGGGGTGCACAAGGTACCTGTGGGGAAGTATCGACATCATTAGATAAACATTTACACTTACAAGAGCATGCCCCTTTTTTGAGCTGTCAACCTTTATGACTTTCAAAATGCAACCATTTCTCCTCTATTAATAGCAATTTGTTCATTATTGGGTTTAGGAGTATGGTGACCAGAGTCTCTAGTCTTCTCCACTGGTCTGGTTCACTACCGGCTTTATTTCCTTGCAACTAAAGTTAAAATATATGTAGCTACATTTTGACATTCAGATGTAGAAGAAATTAAGCAACTGTGTAAAAATAAGAGGCCAACACCAGCAAGTAGGTTATGTAACTACTACAAAGAAAATATAGTGCTTATAGTATGCTGCTGCCCAGCTCTAGTTGGATTGCTTAGTTAATAATTACGCATTTCAGGAATCTGGGATTACGATCTTGCAAAGGCAGTGTGAGAAATTGAGTTATTGGTTGAGGAGACTGACACCCTACTAAAGCAACAGCCACAATCCTTATCGGGGTGGACCACAAAAAGTCACCAAATTAATCTGTGCTTAACCCTCTGGTTAATTGGCACAAAAGCAGTAAGGTTTAACTAAGAGGCAATGGGTAAAGTATTTATACAGCACACAAGCAGTAATGAAGTGAAAACACAACACAAGAACAAAACAGCAACAAATTATTTTTATTTTTTTTAATAAAATGTAATAAAATTATTCACATCAAAATGACAAAAATCCAATCAGTAAAATTCAAAAGATTTAGGAAGTATAGCATCTTAAAGCACAAAGTGCAGCTCATGGTCATATGGTCACAAGTTCAGACTGAAAGGAATGGGCTGTGGGCCGGATACAGCGACCAGGTTAGTTCTACTGAAAACGTAACCTTCTCAAGTCCAGCACAAAGTATCCAGTTTGCAGTGAAGGAGGCGATCAGGAGCAGGGAGAGCATTGTGGATGGTCGTTGCTGTAGAGCGAAGAGCAGGGCAGGTGTCAGGCACAGTTGTTATTATAGCATGAAGAACCTGTTGGGTGCCACAGATGGTCTTTGTTAAAGCTTCATGATGGTGATCACCACAGACTATTGATACTGTAGCGCGAAGTGTAGATCTTGTGTTGCCGGCGGTCGCTAATAATTGCTGTAGCACGAAGAGTCAGGTCCACCGAAGCTTCACGTTGCCCGTCATCACCGGTGGCGAGATCTCAGCATGAAAGTGCCTGTTCGCGGTCATGAAGAGCCCAAAATGTCAGGTCATCTACCTTTCTTCACAGGAGTTGCTCAACTGATATGTCACGGCCGAGGATCTGGGGAGGCACCGCTTGGGGACCACAAACTAACTCCAGCAGAGGACAGAAGGGCTAAGGAAGGTCCAGTGCAGCATGTCAGCTGGGTAGTTGCAGGAAGGCTTTTGGAGATTGTTATGTCCCTATAGCTCAGAACAGGTCAACCACTTTACCAGTGGAGTCACTCTGCCTGGGATGAAGAGAGCAGGAACAGCCTTCCTTTTCAGAGAAAAGGACGGGTCTCAAGCAGCAAGGCAGTCTCTAGCAGGAGGGCAGTACTTATTCTGTAGTGAGTGATGACTGAATCTGAAGGTCCTAGGTTCATACCTGGTGGCAGCTTAGAAGTATAAGAAACTTCTGCAGTCCACCCCCCTCCCTGCCTAGAAATGTCTGGAATTGCCTGCCTCCCTATCCCTGGTGTCAGGATGTCTGCTGGGTTCACAATAGGCTAGTGTGAGGTTCTTTGTGTGTGAGCTGAGGCACTGTCTCTGAAATGCAAATATAACAGGTGACAGCTCCACCCCTCCCAACAAATCATGATGGCCCATCCTGCCAACACCCACTCCCTCTATTGTGTGGCTGTCTGGCAGGAACACATATAGGCCAACTGCAAACTACACCTACACATGTGATCCAGGAAACGGGCTGCTGCCACAAAATGGTTAAGACAAGAAAATGCAAGCTTTCTACAAGAACTGCAGTAACAAATGATAGACGGAATGCTGAATGAATCAAACGTTCACTCTCAGTCAAGAGATCTGGGTTAAATCTATTGTTCTTTTTGCTCACTGTGCCACCCTAGTTTGGACCCAGCTTTATGCAAATCAGTTGTGACCCTGTTCCTTATTGGAACTGTCTAACCTGAACTGCCAAGCAAGCTCCTCCTGGACCGGAAACAAGCATCCAGGGACCGGTTTAGGGGTAACACACCTCATCAGCCAGGCTAGCTAGAATCCAGTGGCACAGTGAGCAATGTACCCACGTCTGGGCATACCCATCCCACTTACAGTGAAAAGTGCTGCAGCAACAAATGGACTGAATAATGAATGAATCAAACTTTCACCCCCCAGTCAAGAGATCTGGGTTAAATCCATTGTGAGCAAAAGAACAATGGAATAAACCCAGATCTCTTGACTGGGGGTAAGTGGTTGAAAAGTCTCAGCACTCCGTCCATCATCTTGTTGCGTTTGCTATGCTTGCCATAAGTGGCCAAGGTTATGACTAGACGTGGGTCCCTTGCTCACTGTCCCACTGGATTCAAGCTAGCCTGGCCGATGAGGGGTGATAACCAGAAATCGGACCGGGGATGCCTGTTTCCGGTCCAGGGAGAACCTGGCCTGGCAGTTCGGTTTTGACTGTTCACATGAGGAGCAGGGTCAAGATTGATTTGCATATGGTTCTGTCCAAACTGAGGTAGCACAGTGAGTGAGAAAATGAAGGATGGATTAAACCCAGATCTCGTGAGTAGGATTGAGTGGTAGAAAAGTTTCAGCACTCTGTCCATCATTTTGTTGTGTTTGCCAACTTTTAAAAAGTGGCATTTTCAGAGTTGTGACCTAAAATCCAACGTTACCAATTAAAGAGAATTCTAAACTACAATTCCTTAGACATCAAACATGACATTCCTACCTGCTCCCAAGCAAAAGTTATCACTTATCAAATGTAATAAGGTAACCCAATGTTATGCTAAACGAGAGGTAGGCCTCAGAGTAGTGAAAAACACAATTGTGAGTTTTCACTACCAGGACATGTAAAACTTAAAAGTATATGTCCAACTTTTCAAATACACTGCTCCCCGCCCTAAGGGCTGTATAGGGCCTACCTTAGCTGTGATGTATAGGTATTACAAAAGGAGTTTTAGGCCTGACAAGCGGTTGAGTTTGCCAGATTAAATTGGCAGTTTAAAACTACACACAGGCAGCAAATACAGTCCTGAGATATGTTTTATGGGGCTACTTAAGCAGATAGCACAATAAGTGCTGCAAGCACACTAGTAGCATGTAATATACAAACCCTGGGTCTATGGCATACCACTTTACTAGGGGCTTTTACGTAAATTACATATGCAAGTCAGGTGTAATCCTATTTCACTATGCTTTAGGGAGTGAGCCCACGCACCTTAGCACTGGTTAGCAGTGGTGGAGCGCACAGAGTCCTAAGGCTAAAAAAAACACACATTCAGCAAAACAGGAGGAGTAAAGGCAAAATGTTTGGGGGTAACAATGCAGAGAGGGTCCGGTCCAACACATAGCAATATGATACAGTTTTAATAATACAGGCAGTTTCTTCATTGATCAGTTTGTAAAGTTCATGTACCTGGTAAATTTGGAAATTGAAAAACAACAATTTAATTAATTGGTTGCAACTGTTAATGTCGGAAAATAAGGGCCATGTCAATTACCCATTTCTGTCTAGGACTTGCCTAGAAGTTCTATTTACTTTTTGTTGCGCTAAACTATAGAATAGATCTTTTTCGCTTTTAATCTATTTCATGTATTTGGGAAATTTAAGCAACCGTTGCACTTTAACTGACTGATGTAGTGTATTCATTTAACAATGTATTCTTTTAAGGATTTTAACTAAGCAAGCACTATTTAAATAAACAATTTCTATCACTTGGGTAATTATATTTTGCGGAGGCCGTCAGAACTGACTGGATAGCCCATTACATAGCATTTTACATACGACAGTGATAAATGCCTTTTAACTAACAATATATCAAATAAACCGAAAAATACAAGTCATTTGATAATGTCGGACAGAATTTCACAACCTTTATGTTGAACACTATCTTGCCATTTCTATCATCAATATTGTGTCCGGTCCCCCTACTACACTTGGTGACAGAATTTAAAATGAATTAAGAGTACATCTGTCTCCCTCAGCTAAAAGTCTAGCGCTGACAGAATGAAACCTTTACATTTTGACTTTTAATTTTTTTTCTATTGAGTAATGCTTGTCTCCCAGTCCCACATATATTAGCACATAAGCATCTGAAGCATCTGAATGAAAACATCCTAGCTGCCTTCACCACTTAGTTAGATCTCCAAAAGGTTACCCTACTATTATTTTAAAAAAGGAAACATCTTTATTTTGTACATTTTAGCAAACACTACCTAAACAGGTCCTTGGTTCCTTATTTAGTACTGTGGCATCACTTTAAATCATGGACTTTGGTGCCTCGCCCAATGGGAAATGTGTCCCTATGACAAGGCGCATGCATACATTCACTATTTTTGCAAATAAATACCGCATAAAAGTCTTAACTACTGACTGAGTAGGTATTTAGATCCAAAGAGAATGAGACTATAAATGACAGAAAGAATGATCAGCTAAATAAGCAAATGTGAACACAAAGATTAAAAAACGGTTTGCCCCATTTGTAAATGTCAAAACAACACGGCTAAGCACAACACTCACCAAGAAAATGCTCTTTGCAAAAACAATAAAATAGCGAGAGAACGATCTCAAGGCCGTAAAATTAAAAATCAAGCACAAAGTGATTACAGAGCCGGAATGCAGAATGTACAACGAATAGGTCACTTTATTACTGTGTTGTTTGGACTACTGCTCAAAGGTTGCCACCCAGACAGGAGAAAAGGAAATATGCAGCGGTAAATAAAAAGAGAACAGCATTTAATTTCATGGTCAAGTAATTCAGTCTGCTCATCTAATAAGAGAGGTTGCACATAAGTGCCAGCAGTCTCCATCTGTGAGTCTTCCAGTGATCCAGAAGATCAGCAAATCTTAAGGACATTTAAATGGAAAAAAACATGCAGAAACAATGGCCGAGTGCCAGTGATCTTATCTGCTTACTGCACAGAACCTACATTTTATTCAGTAGCGTTCACGTGGTTAGCAAATGATCATCTACTATTGTGCATACTCACATAATGCATGCACACATTCTCGAACACAAACATTGCATTTAAGATTACAGAATGTCAGCTTTGCAAACACCTTTCTGAAATATTTAATATGACGATAATCTACTGTTAAACAGAAGAGTTGGAGCAGTGTTATTTTGGCTCCATTCTTTTTATGTTTGACCAGTCCACATATGTATTTACACATGGTCTCATGTGTTCGTGTGACCAAATATCATTAATTTGATGGGATGAACTGAACAGCAGAAAGTGCATTTATGGTGTAATCTCGACATTTATGCAAGTGTGCACACTAATGTTTCCCTCACAGCAACATCGAATTGCAGTTACCATATAAATCTGCATTTGTGAGGTTTGAATATTGTTAACTCATATATATCATGAATTTATTCGAAGTGTACTCTGCATCTATATTGTAACGGTATATGCATCCATAATCATGCATTTAAAAGTGTACTGAAATGTTTGCCACGTTAACTTGACCAAAGGCCCTAAGCATTTGGATTTCCTTATGTTTAACCTTCAATGAGAAGCTTGCTTGGGGTGTACTGTTTTTCTCTACTCTGCAGGTCCGGTCGTATGATCTCATGAATAGAGAAAGGCACAATTGTGTATGAGAGATCGTGAGGTGTGGGAGGAGTACTTTTGGAAAAGAAGAGAAGACTTAAACAAAGGGAGGACTGCTGTCCGTGCAAAATTGGGAGACAAGAGGAATTCAAGGGCGCACTGACGTGCGGACCAAAGAAAAGGAGTCTCAAGTGTAGTTGCCAAGTTTTACTTATGTGAAGGTGGAAAGTAATGTGACAAGTGATATGGGATTCTTGAATGTTCTTCTGAGGGTTTTAACTGGTGATCACACTTCAGCTTTGGTCAGATTCCTTTAAGACTCAGAGGGGTATAGTAAACCCCTTTGAGATATCTCCTATGGGGCTTTATGCTATACAATGCTCTTTATCTTGGAAAATATCTACAGAATATCTGCTATGCTGAAACCTTCCTACTTTACTGGATCTGATTAGGGTTTCCCCAATCGTTGCTTTTAGTTCAGGCTTAGTTTAGGCAAATTAGATTTCCTCAAACATAATATGCAAGAGTACCGCAAATCTTATATTGATCATCAGATTGCATTCCTTATGTTTTGCATCGCTATCACTGAATTTCTTGTGTCCTTTATGTTGAGACTGAATGTGTGAGACTTTTATACATCAGTCTGGCTTTGAATTTGTAATAAACTCATTCTTATTCACATCTACTGACTTTGGGTCCTCACTGTGGGGCAAAATTGGTTACACTGTAAATTGTACTTGTGGATGATGTTAACTCCCTTTCATCTCTTAGGCTCCTAAAAAGGTCCATTGCAGGGAAAATGGGACAGAGGGCTCGGTGCTCTAGCAAGTTAAAAACCTAGATACAATAGTGTGAACAGCACAGACAGCCTTGGAATAGAGACCTAAATTTAGAGCTGTGGTTTATGCAATGCAAATTACGGAACAAAGTACCACCTAGTGTGGTGGTGCCAAATTACTCAAAGAAGTCTGGATTTTTTTTCCAGTGTACGGGGAACACTACAGCAGGAAAATTACTATTTTGTTTGGAGTCATAAAAAATCTTGCTCTCTTCCTACTTTGTATTCACCACTTTGGGATAATTTTGGATATAATTGTTACTTGAGATTTAATTTCATAAAACAACTGTTTGATGCGGTTTATAAGAACACATTTAAATATACTTTAACATCAAACTAACTTCATGTTTAATACATGAAGGCATCAATTACATGCTACATTTGGTTAATATGCATTTAGAGATTCCTCATGACAAAATGCCCAGGAAAGGGTGGCATTTTCTACAAAGACACATACCTTTCAGAACAAATGGCTGAACACCAAACACAAATAAGTAGCAAGTTTGAGTGGGGTCATAATGCCCCTCTGTGTACCTCCACTTCTTATTTTTATTTATTAATTTGCAGTTTTACCTAACACATACTGGGCCAGGGCTGTCGGAGCACTTTACAGACAATTACAGTTGAAAATCAACAGATTTCAGAAACAAGTTCCAATGGACATAACTGTATTAGCAGGGGCGGCTCTAGGCTCATGGCGGCCCTGGGTAGGGAGCGTAGGTAGGGGCCCCGGAAAAGGGGGTCCGGGCGGGGCGGAGGCCAGTGAAGAGGGGGGAGTCAGGGTGTTTGGAAGTGGAACAGAGCCAGAGGCCGTCAAATCCCTGCCAGGGGCCGCCACGCAAATATGTGTCCATCCTCAGAGGATTATTATATTAAGGATATATATTGGCGTGGTGGCCCCTGGGGTTTGGTGGCCCTGTGCAGGTGCACAGCTTGCACATGCCTAAGGCCGCCCCTGGTATTAGGTAATACATTTTCAAAATCTCTTTACACCCTACCAGACAGAAAATCACTACTGAACACAGAACTAGAAAATGTACAAGGGAACATTCCAAGAGACTCTTCTAGGGCAGCAAAATCTGCATTGTTCACTAAACATAAAATATGTTCCGCTTTTACATAATATCACAGTGCCACATCCATGGCGACTGAATCAGAGAATTCATGTTCCACTGACCTGCTGAATAGTTTCACTTACATCTCAATATATTAAATTGTAAACAGAACGTAATCCATATTGAATATGACATACTAGGATCAAAATATTAAGCTTGTGACCTCAAATGTTACAGAATTCACAGTGGATAGTGCTTTACATGAGAGCTACGATTTAAGAATGAATGTTTTTTAGGATAACCACCACTCATAACTACAACTTAATACCGACTCATGGTTACTTCCCTTCCCCATTCATTATTTTCTCACTGACCCATTCAATGGAGATGTGGAGGGAACGTTGGTCCAGTGTCCAAAGCAGACGGTTACCTGTGAAGGGGAGAAGCCCTA
Organism: Lissotriton helveticus; assembly: GCF_964261635.1. Classification (NCBI taxonomy): domain Eukaryota; kingdom Metazoa; phylum Chordata; class Amphibia; order Caudata; family Salamandridae; genus Lissotriton; species Lissotriton helveticus. The sequence continues at coordinate 766,029,581 of NC_136059.1, forward strand.
AGAATACTGCTCTCTCGGGACCTGCAGGTCTGCTTCAACTGTTTAAGATGGGTCTAAACAGCAAGGGTAATAGGTTTAACTCCAGCACTGAGACGTTCTGCTCCGTTCGTATTAATAGGACTTTGGATTCATTAAGCCTAAAGTCAAAGCGTCAACTAGTTTTTGGTCAGGGATTGAGTCCTTGAACGAAAGAGAGAAATGGGCCCACGCGCGCTGAGGTAGAATCACATGTAAAGATCAACATGTAGACCCTGACCAAAGGCATCAAAATCCATTATAAGACATTGGATGAGTGTGGTATCCTGCTTCTTCTTCACGCTCCTATCTGAGATCAGTGCTAATATCTGCAGTGGCGTTGGGAAAAAAGGCCAACTGTATGTGGCTTTAGGGGCACGAGGTGATTGGAGGTTTCAAATGAGCATAAGTAGTGTATTTTAAGCTTTGACACTATTTTCCATTGAAAGTCTTTTGTTTTCCCTTTCCACATGTAAAAAAGTGGAAAACCAGTGAAAGTTCCGATAAACAATTCACCAACCGAACAGGTACAGGCTTACCATTTGAAGTGCAAATAAATGCAGAATATATATATATATATATATATATATATATATATATATATTTGCTTCTCATAAAGTTACCACTGTCACAGTACTAACCACATTTCCATTTAGGTTTTCCTGACCAGCGCTCTTATGCTTCCCTAAGAATTAGAACTAACAAAGTCCACAAATGTAGTGAAATTCTTGCAGGCAAAACTGTCTTTGTGAATAACATGTCTGTTTTGCGGACTAGGATTAGAAGTATATTTACTTTCTCCAATTTAGGATTCTTTATTATCTTTCACTAACAGTGGAGTGGAAATCTAAGCTCTCTGTGAAAGGAAGGACAACCGAGAAAAAATAAAACAGGAGCACAGTGAGACAACTAATGTAATTCCAAATAAAAGTATTCTGCAAAAAGGAGTAGCCAACTTTATTGTCAAATTTGGTTAGAATACAAAACGCATGGTGTGACTAAGATATGTATGGATTAGCATGTTACCGTTCAGCATATTTTTTTAACAGGCCCATTTATGGTAAATACTCTTGAATGTGCTTTTGGCCTATAAGGACTGATCTACTGGACCTCTGATACCAGGTAAGGATACCCAACACTATCCATCTTGCTAAGAGCTTTTGTAGAATTTGCTAACATTTCTGAATTTATTATGCTCTAGGGCTTGATGGTATCTTTCAGCTTGAGAAAATGGATAAGGGTAAAATATAGGCAGGCAGTAGATTCCAAGGCTCATACAGCAAGTACTTGGAATCCAAGCATTAACCTTAAATGAGAGGCATTGTGGTGAGAAATGCAGCCTTCCATCCATACCTTGAATTCTACTGTGTTCTCTCCTTGATAGACGGAGCATTTCTGTATAACACCCCTAGCATGACATACCAAACCAAGGAGAATCAGTTTCATCCTACATTCCTTTAGTACAAGTATGACCTTCAGAAAAAACATTATGGCAAGAAACAAAGAAAAACACCTGACCAGATGACCAAAATGAGTCCCCTTGTATTTGAACTCCAAGTGCCTGGACATAATACCTCCCAGTTTTGTGTTTTGATTCCAAGAGATCTATTTATAGTGGAACTCCTGTTCTATAAGATCATTTTGTTGTGAACTCACTCATAATCTTTCGAACAAGAACTGTTTAAGGCAACTTTCTTCAAACAGGACTGCCACATCTGGGAGGGCGATCACTTTTAGTTTTTAAAATATAAGCAAGTATCAGACTGTTTGCGTTTCCTTCTTCTTTCCTGCCTGTTCAAATAGTGCATGACTGTTGTGTTCCATGGTTGCACCCATGCCTCATTTATTCTCTTGAACCCTGCAAAAAGGGTACAGGAGAATACATGAGGCCACTCCGACCAAACATGGTGTGCTTTCACTTGCTGTAGAGGTGTTTCTTAGTGCAAAAGTTTTGTTTTCTGATACCACCAAAGGCGGATGATGTATGGCATCTTTAGTTTCCCCATCGCAGGTCCATGTGTAAATGAAATAGTACAAAAATTGAGATTGTCATCTATTTCAAACTTAAGGAAATTGATCCAGCTGACGAACCGAGAATGGTTTGAAAAAAGGCAACTCTGAGAGACAGAACACCCCTTCTGTGGAGGAAACACGTTTGCGATCTTTGTAACTAGCACTGCTCCACATACTAAATCTAAATCACTTGTTGAAATTATTCTTGACATGGACCCTGGACAGTAGTATTTTGGCCAGGTTTGTCTTATACAGATATCCCTTACGAATGCATTGTAAAGGAACTAAAGTTTCCTTGTTCTAATTTAGGTGAAGCTTCTGGAGTTGGCATACTTCATAGGTTGATTGAAAACCTTCTACGTTCTGAAATGGTTTCCAACCAATATCATGCATCTAGAGAAAACATGAACATCTGACTTCCAGATAAGGTGTCTGTATTTCTAATGCAGTTTGCTAAATACAAACCCTTTTTAATATCTCAGATTCTACTTAATGTGAAAAATGAGCATCCTGAAGGTCTGCAAAACACATGTAAGAGATGGGAGTAAATCTGATGTTTTTCCTGCATCCTTCGTTTTTTTTCTTAAGCTTACTGTAAGCAGTTTTCGCTTTTAGGATGGGTCTTTAGTTATTCCTTGGATTCTATTTCTCCACTACAAAAAAACAGGAGTAAACCTAGCTGCCTCTTTGTGACTTGGGAACTTTTTGTAATGCTTTAATTTAGAAATACACATGCATGTCGAAGCAGTTAGTTCTTAACTTGAGGTCTTCGTGCCTTGAAAGAGTGAAGAGTACAGAGATGTACCTATTATCTTTTTCATGTGAATTTTGCAAACAATGTTAGCAGCTAGTTGTCTTTCAACCACACTTGTAAGTGGTTCATGATGGTTGTTAATATGAGCACCAGCTGCTGTGGATACCTCTTCCCAGCACCTCTGCAGTATTGGGACCTTGAACCATTTGATTTCGTTTTAGATCTGTCTGACTGGGGAGTCTATGCTTTGAGCTTACTCCTCTGAATCACACCATCCAAATAATACCTAAACAAAGTAATCAGAAGGGTGCATGGCAAGTTCTTTTCAAGAAACATGTACCTTTCAGGCAAGAAGGGCTCAGCCAGGCTCTTTACAGAAAAATACTGCAACATACTCAGATGTCTGCCACGTTAGTAGCTTTTCTTATGAAGTCATTGGGCACAACCAGTGATTACTTTGCCACTTGCAACTAATGATGTTGGTATCTGAGAACAGACTCCATCAAATGCTCTATGGAGTCCTACAGTGATCGTTCAGCTCTCACAAAAGTGACACTAAAGTCACAAACCTTCTTGTTGATCACATCAAGGCATCTACTCTTTAGTTTTAATGGGGTGGCAGAAGAAGAAAGTATGTTTTTAAATACCACGAAGAACACCACAGAACCTGTCAGACTACTTCAGAGTCAAAATGGTCTGTTTCAATATATCTAAACCTCGGAACCTATCTAGGCACATTTAGCTTAGCTGGAACTGTTACTCAAATAGTGCCATTGTAGGTTCTTTCAACCCTGATGATTAGAAGCCATGATTGTGCTCTTAGCTGAAAAGTCCCAAAGATTGTGAAGGTTTGGGCGTACAGAATTGTCCTCGAGAAATTTATCTTAGTGGTATCACGGTTCATGACTTTATTATAAGTGGTAAGGTCATCTAGTGCAGAAACATTGAATGCAGCAAAGTAATGAGGTAAAGAGTGTTAGGCCTGGCATCCTTGGTGTGGTTTCCTCCAAATGTTTTGCCTTCAGACCTAGTATTTTCGATTACTTCGTTTTTACCGGCCTTAGGACTCTGCACACGTTACCACTGCTAATCTGTGCTAAAGTGCTTGTTCTCTCTGCTCAAAACATGGTACAATGGCTTATACCCCCATTGCATATTTAATGTACATATAACTACCTAATAAAGTGCACCACATGTGCCCAGGGCCTATACATTATATGCTACTAGTGAGCCTGCTGCACTGATTGTGCAACCCACTTAAGTAGCCTTTTAAACATGTCTCAGGCCTGCCATTGCAGAGATTGTGTCTGCAGTTTTACCTGCAATGTTGACCTGGCAAAATAAACTTTTAATTATAGATATAGGATAAACTCCTGTTTTTCCAAAGTATGTCCATGTTTTTCCATTCTCTCCTTGAATGCGTGCATACTGGTAAAAAAGCCTTGCCCACATGGCTTTTGGATTTGTTACACCGATATGTGGGGCGACAGTACGCCCCTCTCCCAGTTGCACTGCTAATTATGCTTCTTTAGCACCAATTTATTCTTTTACTCATTTTACTCATGTTCATTAACGTTTTCCAAATTTTAAATCATCATCTTTGTACTTTTAGTGGCTCAGTGCAATCCACTCGCAGGAATAGTTGCCATTTTCCAAAGTTTCCTATGTTTAAGTGTGCCCTCCAGGCCTCTGACAAAAACACGAATTGATGCAAATTCATCCAGGCAGTGTTTATTAAAAACCCAATGCATTTCGGGCTGACAAAGCCCTTCTTCGGGGGTAACTGAAAATAACAATAAAACATTTCAATTTATCGTATAATGCATTTTCGTACTTTTTACTTACAATTAATTATTTATTACTGCATTTTATGTTGTGGTGTTAAACTTTTAGCCAGGCTCAAAGCTTCCTTTTTAATACATATGTCACCCCTAAAGTAGGACCTGGATATCCCCAAGGGGAGGGTGCAGTGTATTTAAAAGGTTGGCCACATACTTTAAAGTTTTACATGTTCTGGTAGTGAAAAACTCTTAAATTCGTTTTTCACTGCTGCAAGGCCTATCTCTGCCATATTATAACACTGGAGTTGCCTGATTACAGGTTATAGGTGTAAGAAAACCGGGTAATGTTTAGTGTCACTGGAATCCTAATTTAAAATTCTATCTCATGGTGAAATCGGATTTTGAACAACAATTCTGAAAATGCCACTTTTAGAAAGTTGTACAAAAGGGGGTGGTGATGGACGGAGCATCTGAACCAATCAAACACTCACACCCAGTCAAAAGATCTGGGTTTAATCCATCACCGTTCTTTAGCCCACTCTGCCACCCCAGTTCAGACATGGCTATGTGCAAATCAGTCTGACCCTGTGCCTCATGGGAACAGTCCAGCCCGAACTGCGAAGCCATGCCTTCCCTGAACCGGAAACAAGCTTCCGAGGACCGGTTTCTGGCATTACAGCCGTCTTCAGCCCGGCTTGCTTGAATCCAGTGGCAAAGTGAGCAAGGGACTCACGTCTTAGCATACCCTGCCACACTCATGGCGGCCAAAAGCGGTACAAAAGTGGGCTAAAGAACGGTGATGGATCAAACCCAGATCTTTTGACTGGGTGTGAGTGTTTGATTGGTTCAGATGCTCCGTCCATCACCACCCCCTTTTGTACCACTTTAAGAAAGTTTGCATTTTCTTGCCTTACCGAATTAGTGCCTGCAGCCTGTCTCTGGCTTGCATGAATGGGTGTGAGTGACAGTTGTGCTTTATGCATTCCTCCTAGAGGGATACACACAATGGGAGCCTAGGTGTGACTGGATGGGCTATCACTGCAGGATGGGAGGGAGGAGCTGGGCCCAGCCTCACTCACACCTGACTAGGATGTGCCCTGTCTCCACACACAGTCTCCACACAAAGAGCTGCATACCCCATGTAGTTAGTCTGGAGTCAGAAAGGCAAGGCATCTGTGCACTTCAGAGACATGCCTCTAGAAGTTTCCCCCACTTCAAGGGCACAACTGTGTATAAAAGAACAACCTTAGAAACCATCACTCCAGCACACGTTTGGACCTCTGGATACTCTGCCAGGAAGGACTGCTGTGCTGCTACAAGGACTGCAAATTGTCTGGCCTGCTGCTGTAAAGGAACTGCTGCCCTGCTGTGCTGACATGCTGCTCACATGCCTTGGGAAGAAGAACTGGACCTGCAATTCCTCTTGAATCCAGGACCCCAGGGTGACTCCAAGGGCTAGTCTGCTGTCCTCCTGATATGAGTCTAAGGGTCATAAAAGGCATCCCAACAGCTCCTGGATCCGTCTTCAGCGAGCCTCTGACCTCAAAGAGGTTCCCCTTTGTCCAGGACCCTTGGAGAAGCTTTCAAGCTCTCGAAATCAAGCGTTTGGGTTCTTTACAATGATAAATGGGGCAATAAGTACCAACACTGCGCTGCTGGCCCTGAAAATCAGCACAAGCCGCTACCAGTAACCATTGATTGCCCGTTGAAGGCTGCCATTGTGAAGCTCTAGCCCGCCTGTTCGCAACACCCGGTCTGCTCTTCATGCCACGTTGGCAACCGCTTGCGCTGCTTTCCTCACTTCCTATAAGCTTTTCTAACGCGAACAAAACTTGAGAAGGTAAGTGTTCAGCTGGACTAATCTGGGACTGTATCAGACCCATGCTCCAGAGTGGCCAGATAGCCGCGGTTGGGGCTTTATGATTTTAGGAGCTATATTGCAGTTTATGCTTTGAAAATTCATAACTCAGTTCTACTGATTGGATTTTGTTTTTTTTGGACTTGTTTTATTTTGTTAAATGAAGCTCTATTTTTCTACCCTGGTGTGAGATCGTTTTGTGTGGTGTTTTCACTGTTTTACTGTTTGAAGTGTTGCACAAATACTTTACACATTGCCTCCAAGTCAGGCCTGACTGCTTTGTGACAAGCTACCAGGGGGTTGAGCACAGGTTAATTTGGGTTTCGCGTGTGCCTTACCCGGACTAGAATTGCGGTTGCTGCTTGACCTGATCTCACACTTCAGTCAACCGGTAACCCACTTTCTAACAAAGAGATTTCTCTTTCTAAAAAGTGCTTTGGGATTCCACAGAGAAGCTGTGAAATTCCACTGATTATAAATATTAATGAAGAGCCCATGAGGGAGAAATACAACCCTTGTTATTTACACAATGTATACAAAAGTCATAGCTACATAGCAACCTTAATTAGACACACATTACATACAGATAGTAGTATGATATCCACTTTCCTATAGGAGGCAAAAGAATTATAATTGGCAAATGGTGTCAAACCCCATTTCAGAGGGCAATGGGGCAAGAAGAAGCTACTGGGCCCAACAGTTGGGGTTTAAGGCCTTTTACGGTTCTAACTGGGCCAAGTATTACCCTTAGTGGTAGCATGGGTGGAATAGTTCAATGCCTCTCAGGGGGATGTAGGTGCAAGATTTACCATTGCAAAATACTCAAAATAAGCGTGAAACCTCAATAAATGAATTTCCAGCAAGATTTATTTATATACATACACAAACTGAAACGCTGCACATGACAAATAATGTATGTAATCTTCATAAAGCTGGCACTCTAGAGTAGTCTGGGCAAGGTCGAGTCCCACAACCCTGTCTACTGACTGGTTGTTCCCCATTTACATAAGGCAACATCCAAACTAGGCCCCGCCAGCGAGTACGAGTTTTAAAGTTCCACAATGGCTTGCGAAGTCAACGTGCCACAGTGCTGTAGTCAGAGCTCTATATCCTAGTTATCCGTCTTAACCAGTCCAGCCTGAGTTGCGATACAGAAGGCCCAGGTGCATGGCAGTCGCCTTGAGCAGATGCTGGGCTACACGCTGTAGTCTTTGCCGAAGGCAAGGCGGCTGGATGTCCATGGCGCTTCTCCAGTTGTGGGGTAATTCATCCTGAGTCTAGCTGCATGTTTTGGGCACCTTCTCGTTTCTTATGAAAAAGACAATGCTTCAGTTACACAGGTCATCCCCCACTATACAACTGCTTGCTCTCCTCTCTGCGGGCCCCACTTGGGATACTAGGGTCATGAACAGCAGCGTACAGAGTAAAAGCCTTTTCCAGTCACAATGCTGAACAGGGCGATGTGCCTGCGTTGTCATAGTGATGCACTAGGACTTCGGCCCCTAATCTTCACATCGGCCCCACCTGGGGGTCGCTGTCTTGAGTGGTACAAGGGCAGACAGACCAATCGGTGTGGCGCTCCCAAATAGACTGTGAATCTCACACTTTTCTACAGGGGTCAGCTTGACAGGATCCCCACTGGACTTCAGTCCCTCCAAGCACTCTCCTCCTACTCACAGATCCTTTGGTGTCTGCAGGCAGGCACATCCAGGTGCTCCAGGGCAAGTCGTTTTGATTCTCCTGTGTTATGTCCCCTCACCTAGCCGGGAGACTAGGGCTGGCAGTCTAATGCCATTATTCTGATAGCCACTACTCATTTGGTCCATGGGAGTAGGTTTTCTGATGACTGAGCAAGCAAGGCATCGCCATCAGGAAATCGGTGGAACACGACCATAGGTGAAAGAGTGGGACGATAGATGGGGAGACAACTAACGTGGGTGCATCCTCCTCGATGGGACATGGATTATTGCCATAGGGAATCCAACGAAATGATAGGAAGGAGGGAGGTGGGGCTAATGGAGGGGGACCAGGGAAGGGGGAAATAAGTTGGGGGGGTTGTGTTCTTAGTTGTTTGGTAAGGTGAATAGGTTAAGACAGTGTTCACATAATCCTGGGGTAGAATGGTTCGGCCCCTCAGGGCTACGACACAAGTCGGATGGGATATGACTCCTGCACCTGATGAACAATTCTCCTTGCGAAGAAGGAGATGAAGGCATAGACGAATTAGTATGATGCAGGACTATGACTTGCTGTAGACCCACGGGACTGCATGATTGCGCAATTCTATTTGTTCTCCACAAGACCGTGAGAATGTTATATTTGTGAGAAATGAGAAAAACGAATAAAGCCTGTTTAAAAAAAATAAAAACAGAAACTTGGTGGTCTGCCTGAATCGAAATAGAGCAGGTGGTCTGGAGGTTTGGCAGGCAGGGTACCTTGTCACATTTGATGTGTACTGTACTGTCAAGGCAAGTAGAGGTGGAATATGAAAAGAAAATCATACTTTCCGATATATGCTTACATTTAATATATAGTTGTATTTGATACTATGGAATGGATATATGTGCTTGTTGATATTAATCAACTAAAAAATGTGACAAATAACCCTAAATTTTCCAGCCTCAGTAGGAGGAAAGGGTGAATCCCGGCACATCTGAGTGTACCAAACCAGAATATCAGTGCATCATTATCACCTCGGATGGTCATGGAGAAGATATCCTCATTGAGCTAACTTTCCTCTATGTTAATGTTATTGCCATTTATAGAGCGCACTGTTACCCAATGGGTGTCCTGGCACTTAAAGATTAGTGTCCAAACCGAGGCATGACCAAGCGGGAGATAACCATGTTTACAAGGATTGGAACAGCCAGGTTTTTACTGTTTTCCTGAATTCCAGATGGTTCGAGATGTGTCTAATAGGCAGTGGTAACTCATTCCATGCCTTAGATGGATGCTCCAAGCATAAAGCGTCTGCCTCCCCAGTTAGCTCTTCTAACCCGAGGAACCTGGATCAATTTTCCTTCTGATGAACGCAGGGTTCTCCTCGGCACATACCATTGAAGGTTTTGTCTAAGATTGAGGGCTCAGCCCATAAAGAGATTCATGAACTATGCATAGAGCCTTAAAGCGGACACGCTTTTTGACGGGCAGCCAGTGAAGCTTCTTTAGCTCTGCTGAGATTGACGCACATTTAGGTGTTTTCATCAATAGTCGGGCTGCCGCGTTCTGCAGTACCTGAAGTTTTCTTAAAAGGCCCTCTTGCATGTTCAAATACAGGCCATTGCAATAGTCCAATTTTGACATAGCAAGTGCCGTGACAATGGTTTTTCGACTGGCCGAAGGAAGAAGAGGAAGGGTTTTTTTACAGGACCTTATGAAAAAGGAGGTGGAGGACATCACAGCATTCACCTGGTCCTTAAGGCAAAGTTTCTTATCTATATAAACTCCCAGATTTTTTTTACTTTTGACACTGGTTGAGTGAGAGGACCCAATTCTGCCGGCCACCAACTCGGTGACCAAAAATGTGCATTGTTGCCGAAGAGGATCACCTCCGTTTTACTTGAATTAAGTTTCAAGCAGTTTTGATTCATCCACCCACCTACGGCTGATAAGCAGTCCTGAAAACGGGAAGCTATATCATGAGGCTTGTCCGGAAGCAGCGACACCACAATTTGAGTGTCGTCTGCGTATGACGTCAAATTGAATCCGAACAGTTCGATCATGCTTTCCAGCTAGAGAACTTCTAAGTTGACCACCCAACAACAGATGTGCCAAAGACATTTTAAGAACAAGCATTGGCATAGCCAATAGGTCTCGTCTTTGGGACCTTATAGGTATTTAGTTATTTAGCACAATATCCTTACTGCAACAACATTAACTGTTGTATGGCTAAACACTTATAAGGTCCCAAAGGCGAGACCTATTGGCTATGCCAATGCTTGTAATAATCTGTTTCTGGACACAGAGTTTATTTAGTGTCTCAGTATTTAAAATTCGTGCTGTGGTTGTTGCCTCCTTTGAAGTGCCTACTCCTTTGTCCTGCCCATAGCCCAGGGACCAGTTTGTTACAACTGGAGCGACTTCAATCTTAATTGTCCCACAACACAGGCCATAGGAGTGAACAGAGGGTCCCACTTGGATGTTAGCCATACTGATTTAAACCTAACAGAAGGCTACAAAGGCCCCCATGTCTACTCTTTACGATTCACTATCTCAGGAGTGCTTCCCTTATCAGTCCCATCATCTCTCTGGCAATGTGCCCCAACCCTACTAACCAGTATCCTTTCCAGAATAAAAGAGCCCTTTTGAAGTGCACAGGAGAGCCTGGCTTCCCCCTTCATACAATGTGTGTGCCCCCAGCAAGCTCTCAGAAATGCAGGCAATCCACAAACCTGTCTGAGATGGCTCATCTACAGCCACATGCCTGTCCAATGCCTTAGGTTTTCAACATGGAACCCAAAGGCCTCATGAAATGTATCACATATAGGTACATATGCATTACACCATGCACACACAATCACATGGGTGCTGCACAGTGCTACATACTATCATATAGATCAAGGGCAAGTTAAGTTCACAGCAGCAGAACTTTATATAAGTTGGCTGGGCGGCCCAAGTCCAGTGACAGGCAAAAAGCTCTATCCACGTTAGTTATTATTACAAAAACTGAATGATACCACTTGAGCACGTGTGCTACTCAACTATTGGGAAGGACAATAGCCATTTGCCACTACAAGGGCAGCATTTTGTGCATCCCTACTAGTCTAACTAGACTGCAATACATGAGACAGTTCTAGCTCATGGTGCACATGCAGGATCTATGATGATCCATGACCAAAAAATTGGAATCAAGGATACAGATAACGCTGCAGTTGGGGCACTCATGGGAGGGGTGCATGTGCATCACCATGCAGGGGAATTTTCCATCCCCACTAATGGCAATACATGTAAAAAAATTCACTGGCCACTTACATAACATTGAACACAGTACATATAACAATCTGAATAACTGCTCTTAACATCACCCATGTCAATGATGCTCATTTTTATTGTTATCAAAAAGTTGCACTGGGCTCTGTGGGATTGCACACAAGCATGCAAGTTATGCAACACGTGCCTCTCTGCAGCCAGTTCTCAACAAGTTAGAGTAAATTCCAACAGAACAACAAATGTCAGTTAAAGCACACTTGTTATGTTTAACCAAGCACTAAAGAGTAATTCCAATATCAAAAACGTTTAATTTTCATTGAACAATGTCACAATGTATACAATAGGTTGTGCAACATCCTTTCCTCACATTCTCCTACAAAAGTCTTACTTTGAATGCTGTTGGTATATGTGCCACAGACAGACACCAATGTGTTGAACAATTTATCACTATCTCTCGTAATCCCCAAACGTTCATCTCACTTCCTTGATAATCCCTCCTCTTCCGCAGTCTGCAGTAAGAGAAAGGATAGGTAAAGAGATACGGGGGTCCTTCCTCTTCAGCATTACCCTACTACCATCTGTGCTTTGGATACGAGATTGGCTCTTCCCCAATGGCATCTCTTAAGGGTTATTCCCTGAGACTGGTTTGTTGAGGCGGTCATTACTAGTATTCGCTTCCACACTGATCCGCCAATGAGTTCACAACCTTGCTCCACACTCTGTAACATCTCAACACAGTTTTGTTGCTGTTTTGGCCTTTCTTCCCACCACTGTCCAAGTGGCCAACGGTGTCTATATACCAAAATGTCCACCGGAATGCTTGACATGCTCACTAGGCTCTTCCTCGTAGTAGTGGATACAAAGCGGTGCTTAATTTGAGCTGGTGTTTGCCGGTAGGTGGGCACCAGCACTTATTGTTAGGGACGGGCACTTTTTTTCCCCATTTCATTTATTTTACCAAGCAAGAGAGGAAAATCACAGAGATTGAAAAGATGGAGGAAGAGAAAGACAGCAAGCGTCACAAAAGAAGAAAGCAGGAACCTGCAGGACTGAGATGAAAGGAGAGGGCGTGTTTGGTAGTGTATTAAAGAGTTATGGGGTGGTTTTAAAACGACCAGCCTTTGTATATGGTGTACTGACATTTAATTGCATTGGCTGATGGCTTCTCGGTAGAGTTTTCGCTTTAGATGTTTAAAGCTAAAGCGCAGTGTGCCGCCATTGCTACAAACGTAAATAAATAGAAAAAAAAGCTGTGCAGCTGCCTTTTTTCTGTTTATTTACTATTGTAGCATTTGTGCCACGCCGCGATGAGTTTTAGATGTTTAAAGCTAAAGCGTGTTGTGCCGCCATTGCTATAAAAGTAAATGAATGGAAAAGAAATGCAGTGTCCCCCTGTCTTTGTGTATTTAATCAATTTTGTAGCAGTGGTGGCATGCCGTCATTGCTACAAAAGTCAATGCAGTGTCATGCAGGTCAGCAGCAGCGCAGGAAGGACAGCAGCAATAACGGGAGGGAGGACGTGCGAGCGAGGAAGCATTAGATGGCCAGACAAGATCATCCAAAAAAAAACAATTAGTGATGTCCACTGGCAGGGAATCAAGCACACAAAGGCGGGACATATGGATAGTATTAACCAACCAGAGTAAAGGAATGTAGAAAGGCAGGCCAACTAACCAACCAGAAGCGATGCGCGTGTTGAATGCCCATATCTTTAATACAGCATGTCTCGAAGAGACAGTGCAAGTGCTGCCAGGCGAGACCTAAAAACGGGGCACATGATGCATTGATCAAGTAATTAAAACATTCATGTAACATGGATTTAAATAACTTAAATTCAAATTGGTTATGAGTTGTGGTGATTAATGTAGGCATTCTAAGGATTGGAAGGATAATTTGTGATTCTGTATATTCCTCAAGAAAGAAAGAAGCTTTGCGGCATACAGTTTAACATTTATATGCCATGCTGGAAACTAAATATACCTATAATTGTGACATATCTTCTTAATACAGAAACCTTACACTTTGCACAGACACATCCTTCGCATACTGACAGTGGTGGAATGAAGGGGATCCAGCCGGATGGCGTAGTTGGCAGCTATTATTGAGCCAGATCGGGGATGCGTCTGTGGCCCCAGTGAAATATGCTTAATTTGTCCCAGTGTCATTTGTAAGACACCAGGGTACAGTCAGAAGCGTCTGCACGTTGTCTGCTTTCTTTCGAAGCAGCATTGTGCAGGCTGCGAGGGGGCGTTCTTATTTTAAATTGATTTAAAAGGCCATCAGCCCTTTTATTATTGCAGTATGATCCCTGCTCGGGGCTATCTGGAACCCAACATTTAGATGCCAATGTAATGGAGAGGAAACAGAGGCACATCTTGTTATCACGCCACAAGTACTTAAGAGAAACTATGATTTGGAGGCAAGCTTTTGACTTTGTTCAATCCCTGAGACATATGCATGCACTGTAAAAAGTTCAGATGTCTTGGTTTGTAGGAGTATGTACCTAAATCATTTAAATAGCACTTACTATTTTTTTGTATAATTCTTTTACAGCGCTACTCATCCCAATGGAGGGTTCCTGAACGCTTTACACCACACACACACATTATACAATGAGAATAAAGAATGCAAGTTTATAAATCAATGGACAGAATGCTACACAATACAATGAGGCTTTCAAGATGTAGAAGTCACACATCGATTTTACTGGTATGGATTGTATGTTAGGAGTGTATACACAGGAGAAACACAAGCACCTAGAACGCTCACAGGTGATTAGCACGCTATACAAGCATAACACAACGGCAGGATTTAAAACGTAACGTAGTGCTTGGGGTCATCTGTGCTAATTAGACTTTTTTACTACATAAATAAATCCTTTTTACCAGCTTTATAATTACAACCAATTTATAATAAAACTATACAGTTTTAAAACCATTTTCATGCAGTGTGCATGCAGGTCCTTGATGCCAGTTAATAGCTCACTGAGTTATTATCGAAGGATTGCAAGCAATAAAAAGATCTGAGTAAGTACAAATCTTTATTTATGATTACCTAAAATCTTTTACAAAAGCAATTGCATAAGAAGGCACTAAATATAAAAAGACAATGTACATTGTGCCGTAAAATGACGCTGTATAAAAGTTTGAGGTGTCACAGCGTTTATCGCCAAGCAAGGTTGACAGCCCAGATGTGTAGGAACAGCAAGTGATTTATGTAGGAAGTGCAGAGTAAGGCGACACTGGGCAAGGTTAAAGGCGTGGAGTATGTGAGCGTACAATGTTGTGCCATGCAACTGTGTGTGGAATTAAGTTATACTAGGGCGTGTTTCAAAATGAATACGACATTTGAGGCAGATAGAAAGTGATACTGCTCCCAGGTCAACAATAGTCTGGTGTTACAACCAACGATGCATGCTATGTAAGCGCGTGGGTCTGTGTGGTTCATGAATGTGCAAAGGGCCCCAACAGAAGATGATGCCAGAAATAGATATGGTGCTAGATGGGGAGTCAGAACCGTTTGCGGGCCCCTAGAGTGGTGCATCCTTCATGCATGTCAATGTGCACCTTGAATAATTAAAGTTCAAGGTGCAAGAGTGAAATTGTTAGGGGCCAGTTCATATGGGATGCTCCTCCGGAAGATGTTACTGCAACAGTTGACGATCAGCAGCTTGTGTGTTGTGGGCTTTTGACTCTGTTACTTGGGTTGTTTTTAAGATCCTTGCTGCTTTCGTGTAAAACTTGCTGATTCGTGCCAGGGCGATCGGTGCTGTGATGGTATAAATGAGTGTTATGGACTCTTTGCATGTTCTCGCACCAGTTTGCAGGAGCAATGTTCTTAGATATAATCGCCTCTGTCCAAGCAGATCTGGGCAGCAACAGATGTTGTGCTCGGCTGATTCTGTTTGAAATTGACACAGGCGCAATCCCTTTTTACCTAGCAATCTATCTTTCCAGTGGGCCCTGTTGGCTCATATTGGCGGTGTGAGAAGCCTAGTTCTCAGTATGTTCTGTAGGGCTTGCCTTCCCAGCCCTGCTTTCAGATATGGTTGACTTACTGTGATTTCATGTGAGTAGGCGAGGCCCTCTGTGCCAGGGATATGTCTGATTTATTTGAGGTCCTGTAACCTTGAGATGCGTTTGCCATGTTTCTTTAGGAAACTTTTCAGGCTGGCCATTGTTAAAGGTGTGTCAGTTATGATGTCTGGAGGCAAGCCCAGTGACTCCTTTGCCTTCAAGAGATACCTGGCCCAAAGGCTGTTATTGTCCTGAAAAACTGCTTTTAGTGGTTCCCTAATTGTATCAGGGTACGCCTTGGTCACCCGGTAATACAATTTTATGATGTCTTTTTTACATTCGATGTCCATCGTTGAAATATTGAACTCCAGCCAGATCAGTGTGTGCCTTGTTGAGTATGGAAGGTTAAACCGATCTGTGTGTCAAAAGCAGTTACCTACTTACCAATTTACATAAAATAAAAAAGTCTCTTATCTGCATGTTACACACTGTGCTTCTCAGGAGGCACATTTACCATGCATGCTACTTTATGAGTCAACCTGTGACTAGACAAAACACAGATCTATCTTGCCATTATTTTAATTCCCTGAGATTTACCAGGCACACAAAAATCTCTGCAGCAGGTGCCTTAACCCCATAAGCTATTTTAAAATGCATTCTTTGCAACCAACTAAGCTGGAACACATTCACCGTCACATTTATCCTACTTGCCAATGTCTTTGTGGCAGGGTTTAAAAAAAAAAAATCAATGTATATGTGGACTGTCAAACAGCTTTTCATGACTCCATACATCGTTACCCCCCCCCCCCTTTGTTGCCACACATTAACCCCCAATCTGTGGGCTCCCAAGTTAAGATTTTATTCAATTCCAGCACTGAATACTAATGGCAAGTTATATTTGAAATGATTGCTCTTCTGGGGGCGGACCCCTTTTGGTGAACAACATGGCCACACGGCACTGAAATTCCAATGGTCAAGCCCGTCACCCCAGCCAGATGAGCCCATTATTGCAACCCCACCATCCAGAATGAATTCCGGCACCTGAGTCCCCCGGCATTCATCTGCCCCAATTTCTCCCAATTGCGACTGGGTTCTATTACTCCTGGCGGTTTCACCAGGGAAGCGGGCATACTCTGGGTGCTGGCAGCCGGCGCCGCACGTTTACGGGCCTGGTCCTCTGTGACTGCTAGCCGGAGCTACGCTTGCGCCTGTCCCACCTCATGCCCACTACACGCAATGACCCCAGCCTCAACCCCCCACCCCCATGTTTGAGATGGTCCGTGGGGACCCCAGGCAGCGAAAGCTCACCTTTGAAATAAACAGAACACCCACAACGGCAGACACTACTGAAGCCATGGGGGACGGTGCATCAGGTGCTCTAGAGCTGGAGCGGCTAACAGATTTGGGTGCCATTATGCCCAAACTTAGAACCGGTTTTAGGGTGTTCGATGTCTGCTTTAACGTGATTGTTACACGCCTGGACCAAATGGGGGAATGCTTAGACCTACAGGACATGAGGCTGAGGAGCACATTTCAACATTTGAGGATGGTGTTGCCAGGACTGAGAAGAGGTTGGAGAAGCTGGAAGTCCAGATTTCGCACTGTGGCCATGAATTTAGAAGCACAAGGATATACCAACAATCTCATCTCTGCATATTGGGAGTGGCGGAATCCACGGACACAGGACGCCTGGAAGTCTTTGTGAAAAAACTGTTTACTGAGCTCCAGCCCAGTCTGATCATCGCCCGGCTACTCAATTTCAGGGACCGTGATACTGCATTATGATTGGCGAGGGAACTGGGCCCTTCCAAGTTCGGGTCAATGTTGATTTCACTGTTCCCAGACTTCACCATGGTCATCCAAAAGGCTTGACGCAAACTCACTGATGCCAAAACGACCCTGCACCAACTGTGGCTATGATATGGCATGCTCTACCCAGCATGACTCCAGGTTGATGTTAATGATAAGACATGCATCTTTAACACTCATGCTGCCACCCTGAAGTTCTGAAAAAAGCACGCCAGAAACCATTCTCCTCCTGGGGGGGGGGGGGGGGGGGGCAGGGGGGGGACGCCTGCTCAGGTCACCTTTTTGCAGGATACCCATCTCCGACCACAACCCACATATACATTTGCAGCTCCTTGGGGCCCCCATCTGTATTTCTCGAGCTATAGTTCCTACTCCCATGGGGTCTGCACTCTCAGCCATAAAAATCTCCCTTTCCATCCAATACTCCACCTTTAAAGACAAGCAGGGAAGCAAAGCTGTGGAAACATTTGCCAGTCAGAGGTTCCTCCAAGCCAATATCAATGCACCAAGCACAGATGACACACCTCAATCATATGGACGCTGACCATATTGTCCTGGGTGTCGATTGTGATTTGCATTTAGATTCGTCATTGGACACAACTAGGAAACCCCGTTAACTGCGCGTCCTTTGCGCTGTATGTGACATGTACGTATTGTATGGTCCCTAGCGCAGACCTCGTCTCCCCGACTCCGTTACAAGCACTGCTGCCCGCAGGGCACCCATTAGATCCTGCTGACTTACAACCACTTTCCACCTCCAACTGGGCCAGGTGCAGGCTCACCAGGCTCCTCAACATGGGGCACACTATACTTGACCGCATTACCACTGGCAAACAACCCATGGCTCCCCATTACTATAAAAAAGTTGGTCCAGCGCACGCTGCACGACATGCCCCTGCACACCTGTGGGGACCTGTTCCCAGACGGACACGTCTTCTCCTGAACAAAAGATTTCCGACTGACCACAACTACACACATGATCATCTTGTGCTTCGGCATCTTCAGAACGTCTTACGAGCCCTGCTCCCCTCATACTCTTTGACCCCACAGGACTTCAAGCCACTTACGCTAATGATCACTGACACCGATGGGGGAAAGCTGGTCTATGAGCAATATCATGCCTGCTGGGTCCTTTTGCCACCACATGACACCAAACTGCGAGCCACGTGGGAGAATGAACTGGGTCATCCTCACCACGATAAAATCTGCAATGTTTTCTGCAGGCAAACACACTTAGTCTCCATGAACCACCTTCATAAACTCATCCACTACAAGTTCTATGCCCCGCATCCACTACCCATAAAGCACTGGCTAAACTACGGTCAAGCCCTGGCGATCCACTTAGCGGCCCCCCTTTACATACCTGCTACCTGAGGAGTTCCCACGAGTGCTGCAGCGGTGCCCAGCGCCTGCTGAGACTGACGGATGTGCACAATATGGCGGCACGCAGGATGACGGAACTGGACACGGACTGGCTGGGTGCTGAGCGAGCCTTGCCAGACGCTACCTCATAGACTGCTTGCTGTTTGGGACAGCCCCTGAGTCTCATGCTCGGGAGGTGGGGGTGCTGACCTGTGACCTGTCTGCCTGGAGCGGCCCACTAAGGCCCGACGAGTGAGCCCGGGGTGGCCAGAGCCAGAGAAATGTAACTGGGCCCATGGTGGCAGAGCCTTGCAGAGGAGAGTCGGGCTGAGGACCCAGGAGTGGTGCCAATGGGGGAGACCTGAGGTGAGAGGCAGTAAATCCAGATCGCGTGACTGGAGGTGCCTTCTCTGACGGCTGCCAGGTCTGCTTTACAGCAGAGGGGCCCCCGCAGGACCTTCCCTTTCTCCCATCGTACGGCAAGGAGAGGCGCCCCAGTGCCAAAACTGAGCGCACGGCAAGGAGAGGCGCCCCAGTGCCAAAACTGAGGTGCGCGCCTCTCCTCCCTGAGACGGAGACGTGGGGATCCATAGCACACGGACAAGATCCCCTGACCAGGGGTGCACTCCAGGAACGTCTGCCATGGCAGTGTGAGGCGTGGGGCAGCTGGGGCAGCTGGGGAATAGTTTGGCCTAACAAGAACAGAGCAGCCCTGCTGGAATCCATGACATAATCCTCTACAACCTGGCTGCAGACTCGCCTGGACCTGCTGGTCTATCAGGGGGGCCCTGTCAGCCGACCACTGTCCTGAGAGAAGTATCAGCACCACAATCGAGGCATATGTCTCCCTTTCTGAAATTACGCTGCGGGTGGCGACCAGCCCGGGAGCCAGGCCTGCCCGAGATCTCGCTGTTGAGGAGCGCCTGCTTGGGGGTCCTCCCCCCAACACGGTGGGTCACTTTGTCCGGGGCTCCTCCCAGGACCCACTGGAAAAGTCACAGTGTTCTACCACACCGGGAGGGGGCTCTGGGTTCCTCTATTCTGAATTACATACAACAAGGAGCATGGCACTTCCCCACAGAAAGTGGAGGAGCCTGCGATGGACTGCTTCCCTTTTACGCCCTGGGCCCCTGACCCTGCCGGAGCCTTGATGCAAGATCTGGTTGGTGCTGGAGAGATGGGAAGATTGTGATCGGCCTATTGGGCCCACCCACCGGCTGAAGCCACTGGCACTCTGCTAGGAGAAGGCAGCCCAACCTCCACCATGTCAGAGAAGCTGGACAGGGTCCTGGCGGCCACAGAGCACTCCCACATCACGATTGAGGCCCGTTTTGGATCCCTCATGACTGACCTTGTGCTTCTCCAAGATGACCAACGCAAGCTTGACGGCAGGGACACAGACGGGGAGAAGGCTCTTACAACTCTTCAACCGCTTGCCAAGGAGAACCGCTCTGGCATTGCAGGACTTCAAGCCCAGGTTGCACAGTTAGAGGACAAGGGGGAAGATCAAGAGGCCCACTACAGGAGAAGCAACATTTGCCTCCTGGATTTGCCAGAGGGCATCAAGGGGGTGGGCCCTCTTGCCCACCTGTCCTTCACTACTGCCACAAAACTCACTGCCTTCCACTCCCTCGAGCGGGCGCATCGGGTCCCGGCACGGTGGCCACCCTTGGGCTTCCCTCCCCACCCAGTGCTGGTGAAATTACTACATTTCAGGGACAGTGATGCAATACTCTGAACGGCCAGTGCGTTAGGATCGTTATGGGTGGAGGACAAAGTCCTTATGTTATTCCCAGATGCCACCCAGGCCGTCCAATGCTTCTTGTTAGTTAAGTGCTGCCTCCGGCAGCAGAAGGAGCAATACTGGCAGTTGTTCCCTGCCTCAAGGTAATATCCAGCAGGCCATGCTGTTTTCACTGACCCAAGGAAGCGTGCCGGGCCCCACTGGGTGCTCAGAGGGCCCGCCAGACCAACGGAACAGACGCCGGAGAAAGAGGAAAAAGCATGCAGTTGGGCAGTGAAGCCCCCTATCCCAGGCTTCACCCTCCGGCTCACAGGACCTAGAACAGATCAAAGCAGACCGCCGGAAGGCCTTCCAAGCAGCAGCGAATATGACCCCCCACCCTGCGGTCACAATGACAGGGACCCACACCTGTTCTCCTCAGAACACGACTCTCTTCACTCTGATGATTCACGAGCCGATTTGCAAACCCTGCCGATGGTTACTCCATAGACAGCAGACACACTCATTTTAAGTCTTCATCCAACATCCTTTTTATACCGCTGGTGACAGCTGTCCGCTGCAGGTCGATGAACTACGCATGGACGACAACATTATATTAGACTTTGATGGGCTCTCAATTGCTCCAAAAGGACAGACATCGCCTCCTACACTTTCTCTTCTTCTCCCTCCCACAATACTCTAAAGAACATAGCAGATACCCGGGTTGGACAAATCGCCATTTGCGATGGGCTCTCATTATCGGGATTCTACCCCTATCCAGTTGCAGAAGTTATCTTCCACTCTTCTTAATCCGTATTTTCACACTGCATAAGAGGGGGGTGAATACTACATGGCGCCCGAGGTATGGACAGAACGTCTGCACTTCAGATAGGTCCCGCCGCAGGCGTTCACCATTCCAGTTAGCTCATGGACCCAGATATTCAATATCTTACCATCAACATCTGGGGCATGCACACTGCTAGAAAGCACTATGCAGTTTACTCATATATCAAGCTGCAAAAAGCACAGTTAATTTTCGTTCAAGAGACATACTTGACAGCAAAAGAGCTGGACCACCTGCCTAGGCATTGGGAAGGCATATTTTGCACCACAACATCCTCAGTTTATGCACGGGGGCTTTGGTGTGGGTCTGCCCTGGAGTCCCTCTCAGGAGCTCAGAGGGGCGCTATGCCTTTTTGGATGGTCGTCCTCTACTTCTGGGGAGTATCTACGCTCCAAACACTGAGCAAGGAGCCTTTTGGGACACACTTTCAGCCACCCTTGCGAGCTATACGACACTAACATCAGTCCTGGAAGTGGACTTTAATCGTGTTCTAGACACTAACCTTGATCGCTCCTGTCCCCGGCTACGCCAGTCTCCTTCACATGTGCAAGTAGCGCGCTTTCACCAGAATGCTGGAATGGAATGCCTTTAAAATAGTTGTGCGGGGGGCCTGCATCTGCCAGAAGATTACCGGGATCTGCAGGACCCTCGAGCGGGACATCGGGAGAGCTGAGGTCGTACTGGCAGACCTTAGCAAGGCGGCAGGCACACACCCGCCCTCACCTTGCAACTAACGAATGCTAGACTAGCACAAGCAAGCTCCACTAGAAAGCCTGCAACGCTACAATGTCTCTGCCTATGTGGCTAGGAAGAACCAGGAGGGAAATCAGTCCGGCCTGCTGCTGGGTTGGCTCGCTCGACAGGACACGGAACCTCGCCCTATTACCGAAATCATATCGGAACGGGAGGTCGTACTCCATACACAAGAAGACATCCTGCAGGCCTTCTGTGACTGTTACTCTGCATTGTGCAGTGCACCACCAGGTTTGAGTGGGGCCTTCTCTCAAAGCTTTCTGTCTTACCTTGTGCTCCCCGAGTCCCATCCTGGCTCTGGAGGCTCCCCATACACCTGCGGACGTGAATCAAGCAATTTGTGACCTGGCCCACAGTAAATCCCCCAGCCTGGATGGGATGCAACTGGAGTACTACCACACGTTCTTGACCATCCTGTCACTCAAACTGGCTGGCATATACGAAGTGGCAGTGGAGGGGGCGTGCTCCCACACTCTCTGCGGAGTCCCTACTAGGCTCCATCCCAAAGTCTGAAAGAGACCCCACATGACTTGCCTCGTACAGGCCCATTGCCATACTTGGCGCTGACTATAAGATCCTGGCCACCCCATATGCCCAGATCCTATCAAGACTGGTTAATATGGAACAGAATGGGTTCGCCCTGGGTGGTAGCACTTCGCAAAATCTCCTCCGCCTCTTTCATATACAAGACCAGGTGCGTGGGAAAATCCCCCGGGTGGCAGGTCTTATTTTAGACTTGGAGAAGGTGTTTGATACCCTATCCTAGCACTATTTTTTTGCTGTACTGGCCCCGCTGGGAATAGGGCCTAGGCTCCGGGCCTGCACAAAATTGTTATACTCCGGTCCAGATCCTGTGTACGCCTGTGCCATCTCATCTCATCCCTGTTCTCGATCAATCGGGGAATGTGTCGGGGAAGTCCGCTATCCCCCCTACTGTTTGCGCATGCCATTGAGCCGCTTACTGTACGTCTATGTGGGGAGAGCCAGAATTGGGGCATTCTGCTAGCTCAGGCAGCATCTTTATATGCAGATGATCTACTCCTTTATGTGTGAGACATCACAACTGATCTCATGCCAATTCAGGATAGCCTGATGAAGTCTGCCTCTTTTGCAGGGCAACGGGTTAATCAGTCATTTAGCCATTACAGATGGTGCAAGTTCGGTGAGAGGTAATCCTGGGGACCACACGTCTTCGCTGGGAGAGCCGGGCCCTCCGCTACCTGGGAATCCACCTTTATCACACCGCTGACGACCTGTACGAGGGGAATCTCCGCAGGAGGCTGGGAGCATCCGGACTTGGATGCATTTCTGGGGCACCCTGCTTTTAGCCCCGGTGGTTCGGATAGCCCTGGTGAAAATGGTGGCACTCCAGTGTCTCCTCTATCACTTTGTGAATCTGCAAGTGGTTCCCCCCGCTGCTTTTTTAAGGTGCTGGATTCCCTCCTCTTCTCCATTCTCGGGGGGTTAGGCCTCCGTTGGGTGGCTTCATCCAAGCTGCAGCTGGCGACTGATCCGGGGGGCCTCAGAGCACCATCCTTTGAGGCATACTACTTGGCGGCACAGCTGAGTGGCTGTCTTGTTGGACAGATGGCCGATACCTCGACAAGGCCTCTGTGGGAACGGGCCCTATGCCCATTCCTGCTCTCTGGCACCTACTCCTGCGTGCTCCTGACCTGCGATTAACTGTCCCTCCAGGTGGCCGTGGTACGGAAATGCATGTCCAGGATCCATCCATCTCTACTCTCCTGATCTGCCCTTGGTCGGCTTGCCTCACAGTCGAGATTACTACACTACAAAAGACCTATGGGCCTGGACTGTGCACTCCCACGTGGTGGGGGACCTTTTCACGGAGCAGGAGTCCATGATCGGAAGACAGCAAAGACACGTGGAAAGACGGCTGCTCTGAGATACTGTGACCCTACTTAACAAAGGTGGGCACCTTCATGATCTGTTCCTGCATCATACGGACTGGACCATATATTAAAGACCTTTATCCCTTTTTGAATATTACTATCATGCAGCAGTAGAGGAATCGCACTAATGAAGTTTTTATATAACGGTGGGGATCTGAATGACCATGTGGTACTTTTAAATTCTGAAAAGGAAAAATTAGAAACTTCCATCATACACGAACAATGGTGGTTTATGTTTTAAATTGATCTGAAAAGAGACTAAAGTATATATGTCCTGAAGAAGGTGGCATTTAATCACTTTGTACCACCGAAACGCGTCAACGCCAATTCTCTTTATGGTTACTTCCAGGAACTACCTCATGTCGATCAAAGATTATATTATAGAAGACTGGTGGTGTTTATAAATTAATTCCTGGGTGAAAGAACCAATTTTGATGTTTTACCTTGTCACATTTGTTTTGTCTCTCTGGGTAGTTTTTATTTATTTATAATATTTGCATTGGAATTTGTTTTACTATTTGTGTATTTTGGTAAAATATGTAATAAATTAGGTTTGTGTTTTAAAAAAAAAAAAATGTTTTTATTCTATTCATATGTTATATACAGCCGTTTCCTATCCTATGGGCCTTTGCCTCAACAGGTTTTTAAATCTTCCTTTTTCCTCTATTTCAGGTATGCATGCATAAATGTGTTTGAATTGCAAGGTTGGTTGAATGTTTGATTGAAGACTTGTGCTTATCCAAGAGAAACCCCTTTTACATTATAAAAAAAATATATGCCTGAAGGCTTCCAGAAAAACTAAATTTGGGAACTCCTAAAAAGAGGACAAGCCTCAAGCAACAATTGACCAAAAACGTGCAGTATTTACCTACCTGAAAGACTGCTTGATGCGGTGCCACTTCCTGATTTTTGTAAGCTTTATCTTAAATGTTAATAGGCGTTTATATTTTCTGTTAAAGTTATTATATTCCACAAACTTATCTTTACTGGTTGAAGTGAGGTAGTGTTAAAGCTATCTGTGTGTAAAACCAGGCATTAATTTTAACTTCCACAGTAATTTTATTGTAATTTGCTATTTTAATTCATGTCGTACAATAAGGCATAGTTCATTATCAAATAATCATTTTAACTAGATTGGAATGACTTTAATGTATCCAATTAACAGATCAGATGTCATAAAAGAAGCCACTAAGAAAAGTTTAAAACAGAATGCATAACAATTGGTTTCGGGACTTTCTTAATTATATTTTCTTCCAAATACCTTCATTTTAACCGATATTATAATCACGGTATCTACGCCAGTGTCTAAGAGATTAGTTTGAATAGATGAACTTTTTAAATGATTGGGTTCCAAAGTTAATAACAACTCTAATTCTTTAAATAAGTCTGTATCAACGTAGTCTCGTTATAACCCTGAGACTTGTGGGAAACTGGCATACGCAATCAGCCTTCAAGACAGCCAGCAGAGCAGTTATTGCAGTTATCTGATACTCAGTCTCTAGACACTGATTCTATCAAATAAGAGAAGACATTTCCCATGACTGCTACCCCACTCTTGAATGGGCTACCCAAGAACATCTGCTCCATCTCAAACAGCAAGGCCCTGTTGAAAGCTTTAAAAATCTCACTTTACAGATCGACTACAAATCCCTTTAAAAACACTGTCTGTTCCATAACACAGCATCTCAGTCAGGCCAAAGTCAAGTAAACCTATGTTCCTTGCCACTTTAGACTTGCCCTAAAAAAAAAAACCTAGGCAACTACCACCTATACTGCCATATCAACATTGACCACCGCCTGACAGATGGTACCCATTTGTCCAAGCAGCTTTGAAGCATGCAGGCAATAGGCAGTAATCAGCATCATAAGTCACTACCACCCTCTTCCTTGGAACATGCTCCTAGCTCTCCAACATCACTCACACCAGAAGTCCATCTGTATCAAGAACCAATGGCAAACAACTTACTTTAAAAAAGCATTGTTAACAAATACAGCCGTATATGTCTGAACAGCAATTTAATAAAAAAGAAAAATAATTCTATTGCAATAAATTGTTAGTTATATATCACTGTATCAACTAAACATGTGATATGCTGGTTCTGTTCAATCTACAATAAGCAATCACCAGCACATCAGAGCTTAATGTGTAAAAGAATAAGGGCTGGATTTTGATCTTGGCGGTACTACCGTTGTCCCGCCACGGCAGCGGTTCAAAGTACTCCTTCAAGCTTACGGCAGACCACCCACCGTATTTACGTTGCAGCAATAGATAGGTTCCTGCAGCGCTCTTCCCTGCTGGCTAACAATACTTTGTCGCCGTCAGCCCAGGGGGCTTGTGCCGAGCTGATTTAGATGCTCCCATTGTGCAGGCGAAGTCTTGACAGAGTGAGGCCATGGTGGTGTGGAAACAGGTAAATACTACTCATTATAATTTTACTACACCTATATGTTGTGAATGTGTCATTATGTTTATGTAGGTAATGTGTTGTGCCCTTTTTTACGTGTAGCATTGCATACCAACAACATACATATCGAATGTACACCCTCAGGCACCACAAGCACAACAACTAATACCACCACCAAATAAATATTTTTTTAAGTTCCACCTCGCATCGGTGTGCCCGGGGATAGCTAACTTCTGGACAAAGATTTTTACATTACTCATGGACACCATTGATAAGCCATTGACCCTAGACCCCATGCTTGCTCTGCTTGGTTACGCCCAACCTCTGACCAAAGCAAAAAGGAGATTAACTGATATGGGGTTGCTGATCGTGAGATGTAGGATTGCACGTTGCTGGTTCCGTGGCCCACTTCCCACAGTAGCTAGTTGGTCAAAAGATATGCCGTACTGTAGCACACAGACCGAAAATTACAGAGAGCTGCTCCCTCCGAGCAATCGCCCAAAAAACTTTTGGGAACTGTACAAAACGGACCTCACCACCAAGGAAGATGATGTTGTTAACGAGGCGCCCCCCATTGCCTTGGCGAAAGATGTTAGATGAGACAGTCTGTTATGGGTGTCTGGTTGCCTTACTGGGGTTGGGTCGAGGATCCGCTCTGTTCCAATGCCCTGGAAAGCTTGTAGACTGTTGTGGTAATTGACACCATGGTTAATACACACATTTTCTGTATAATTTGTTTTGCCTTTTGTACTCTGCATTTCGAGACTCGGACGACATGACGATGCATAGTTAGGTTCCATGAAATTCTTCATAAGATATAGAAGGTATTTTCTAATGTACACTGTCATTTATGTGGCACCTAGAATTGGTTCTGTATGTGATGTTATTTTACGTTTTTTTTTCTGTGGTCTTTATTTGGTTTTGTATTTCTTTGCAGTACGAAATTTAATTAAATAAATAAATTTAAAAAAATGTAAGTGCAATACAGGTGTGCACATTTTATCACGAAATGTAGTTACATTAACATTTATGCATGACACATAAATAAATTGCATGTGAGAGCAATGTAAAAATCCACGCAGCAATAGCAAATGTTAACACATGATTCACAGGGAGACAAGTGACACAGGGTTGTTGAACTCTGTGGTGAGGTAGCAGCAGCACAGGAAGGGCCTTTACAATGGTGTGCAAGATGGAAAAGGAAGTGGAAAACCGGAAAAGGGTAAATTTTCACCTCTTTTTCTTCCATTCTGCAAACTCGAATTTGGAGGTTTTCCCAGCACAGTTGCCTCGATGAAAAGGCATATCATAATTGGGATAGCGGTATTCTTGGTGGGACTCCCTCCAACACTGCTTCTGCCTCTGATGCTGTTGACGCAGGAGCAATATTCTGGCGAAGGCAGCAAAACACTGACAGTCTTCCCTCCAAAGACCCGCCAACATCTAAATGCAGCACCCGGACTGGCAAGTTAGCTGGCGGGAATACCATTGAAAAAGCGACAGCGGAACAGCTAAATCAGGCCCTATGTGTTTGGGCTGAAGGCTCTGCTCAGAAGCCCACAGCCGGTTCTACTAAAGGTTGTGATGCTGAATACCAACATTGTGTAGTCTTGATTTTGCTTCATGCCTCTTTTATTCACCAACTGATACACCCTGCCTCTATCTTACTCTTGCAGCTTTCTGCTTGTGCCTCTGTTTTTGCATCTTTCTCTTCCTTCTTCTTTCCCCTTTAACATTTTCCCTCTCTTGCTCTGATTGAACGGCAGTTCGAAAAAAAGAAGTGCCAGTCCCCAAAAATGAGTTCCAGCGGTCCTCACCTACAACCACCAGCTCACATTAGGCATGATCAGCACGCAAGGAAAAGAGCTGGTACGATGTTAATGCCAGTTATGCATAATTTGTTGGGCAATCATAAAGGCATAAAATGTTTCCAGAATGATATACTCATTTACGTTAAATTATAGGATGAGCACTATCCTGGGATGCATAAAGGGTGTTTGAGTGAGGCAGGTGCAACTTTGAAGGTTGAAAAGTGCAGTTTTGGGAAGGAAGAGGTTACTTACTTGGGGCACACTTTTTTTATAAGGGTTTGAAACTAAAAAGGAGTTTTATGATACCTCTTATGGTTTGGAGAAGCCTTAAAATAAACACGAATATATGTCTTTATTTGGTTATGATGGAGATCTACAGTTGGTTCATCCCCAATCTTTCAGTTAAAATGATAGCTTTTAGAAAGTAGAGTAAAACAGTGTTCTGTGTCTGAGTGGAATAAGACTTCTGGACGGGAGTTTAGATCCATAAAGAAGAGTTGGCTATTGTACCTGACTGAGGAGCTTTTGTTTCAGGAAGAGATACAGAAGTGTTGACCGATGAGAGAGCAATAGGGCTATGTTGGGTCCTGCTACAGAAGCATGGACAGTATGAGCGAGTTATGAGTAAATCTAGGGTGTTGAATGGGGTTGAGCACAATTACTCCACCATCAAAAGGAAACATTAGCTGTAAGAAGGTCTCCAGAAGATATTTCAATGTTTTTTGGGGGAAATGTTTTCATAGTGAGATCAGACCATAAATCCTCAGAAGAGTAGGTTACTAGGAAGGGTTTTTGATTTAGTTTCAGCTCGAATTCGAAGAAGGGTAGTTAAACTGCAGGACTACATAGTTGCAGCTGAATACATTCCGGGAGTTAAAATTGTGCTGCTTACTATTTATCAAGGTTAGCAGATGTAAACATTGCTAGTTTGTGTATTGAAGAAGAAGATGCTAAGTGTGCTGATTTGAGTGTTTCTTAAATCACATAAGACAGTCTTTCCCAAACTCAAGGTCGCTATCCACCGATGTGTTGCAAGCTTATATTTGGTGGGTCATCAAAGTCCAAGCAATAAAAAAAGAAGATTTTAAGTTCTATATTTATCTTGTCACATTTGCTGTGCTTCAATGACAGCGGTCAAATGGCAGGCTATGTCTTCTGACAAACTGTAGTATAGTTTTTTTTAACATGGGATTGATGTTTAAGAACTCTTCTAACTTTGCAATCAGAGAAGGAAAAGTAAAGTGAATTATTTGACAATCTTGCTGTGGTACACAGTGTGTTAAAGGAAAGGCTGTAGGATGCCATTTTTTGTAACACAACAAACTGTAAATGCACTGTATACCTTCAGCAGTTCAAAAGCAAAAATGAAGCACATTGTTTTGCAATTTTAAAGTATGATGGAAACAAAGACTTTAATAGACTTAATACAAATCAATATACTTTTAGTTGGTGATTATAAATATTCACCTAAACACGATTGCCACACATTATAATTTATTTGCAATATAGTTTTTTATCAGTACAACTGTATGTCTGTGCAAATTTAGTTGCCATTTAAATGGAAAATGTGCTCTTTGTAAATGACGGAACGCTACCACATAATACTTTAGTTACAATGTCCACTAAATTTAGTTTGTCATTCTCAAAAGTGGGTTATGGATTTAAAAACTTTGGGAAGCACTAACATAAGGGGTAGTTTTGGAGTAAGAATGGAGAGGTATGTCGGACAGTGAAGCTTTTGTTGTATAGTGTTGAGAGTACATGGTTTGTGGGTGGACAGGTAAATGACTCATCTGCGACCTTATTTTGAAATAAGAGAGGAATTAGCTGGAAAGGATGGGTACAAGGTTGGTTGTGCCCTGAGATTTTAGGTATAGGGTGATTGATACTGCTCATGAGGGTGTTTGCTAAACGTTACGAAACATCATTATGAGAAGATTTCTGGTGGCAAGTCTTAACTAAGAGGTCAAAAGGACAATCAGGATATGTAGGGAGAGTGAAATTAGTGATAAAGGGGGCAAGACGCACCACTAATGGAATGTAGGGAACATTTTACTAACCCATCGGAAGAGATTGCTTTTGATATTGTGTGGTCCTTGAGGAGATAGGTGGCCACTCCTTATCCTATTAAGGTGGATTTATTTTCTAAATTAAATAACATTTCAATTAGTAGTAAACTGTTACAAAAAAACGGTCAAAATACACTGAACACAGAGTGATAGTGTAGTTATTAAAACAAAAGATGGTCAAATTTGGAACTTGAGCATAATCTCTCTTAGTCGTAGTGACACCTTGGATAAAACTAAATCCCTCGATTCTTTTGGTGCAAATCCATGTTGCACGTTGCCAAACATTGTTTGTGGGAAGAAAAAAATGCATAAAAACTTGATCATTTGAAAGTTTCTGTGGGCTAACATTTGGGCAGTTGTTTTAGTACAGTGGTGGTCAGCACAGATCCGGGGTGGGGGATAAGGGGGTGTAAAAACAAATAAATAAATGTACCTTATCACTGCATCTCTCATCCGCTCTCCTCTGCGTCGGGCAGGAAAAGGAAGCACCCAGGTTCTCCTAAACCAATCACAACGCTGCAAAGCAGCGTTGTGATTGGTTAAATGCAGCGTTGTGATTGGTCCGAGCGCCGTATTTCAGAGCTCAGACGGTGACTGGGATAAAATGATAATAACATCAAATTATTATAATTTTATTTTTCCTTTACTTACACTGCTGAAAAGGAGTGGGGTGACGCTCCTCCGCCTTTGCAGTAGAGCCGCCACAGTTTTAGTAGTTATCTATACATTTGTGCTGTTTACGAAAGGGGGTTGGAATGAGTTATTCACTTCTTGTGTTTATGTTTAGTTTTGGGAGTATCTGTTTTTATTGAATGCTTTCTTTGTAAGTTTCAAGAGCAGATGTCTGGTGCCTAGACCAAAGGAACCGATTTCCGTAATTGATGTCTTCTGTGACATCATCTGGACTGGAAGCTCCAAGGGTGGCAGTTGGACGCAGGCTGTTGGAGGACGAGGTCTAATAAAGGTCTCTCTTACCTTTATCTGGGGTGAAGCTTTATATCTATGCGACAATGTCAGATGTGAAAGATGTCTGTTTTGTTTAGTTGCTAGCCGCATCCAACAAACATCTGCACCGTCTCCTTTCCAGTGTATTAAATCTTAAAACGGCCAACAAAGACACGGATGAGACACTAGAGAACACGTTTGCCACCAATACTTGTTATACAGGGGGACAAAATATTTAAAGGAGACATACATTTATTGTATTTTCTCCTTGAAATATGATCCTTTAAACAAAAAAATTGCCAAAAGTCACATACTCTGAAAAAAATTAGCATTTGCTGTGGCTTGAAAATCTCAAGTGGTGATTAGGAATTGCTGTATTAGATGTGTTGCGCTCCAGTCTCCAAAATATAACCATATTATTGTTGTAACTGGGGATATGAAATTAGATTGAAACGCAGCCAGACTTTAGTTTATAGTCTAACTCTATTAAATTTCCTCGCATGTATCTCTGACCTCTGTTTCTCGTAGATCTGATTGGGCGGTACCTAGACTCCCTCTGACTTGTGGTCTTCCTCAGGTCAAGTGCAGATACACTGCTGAGGGTGGTTGATGCAGAGGGTGGTTGATATAGCTCCGGCTTCGTTGGAACCGATGAGTACTGTGAGGCGTCTGATAATGGATGTTAATCTGTGCAGCTTCTGGGTTTTACAGATACAGAGCTCCAGCACTGAAGCAGGAAATTCATGATTTTGACAGAAATCACAAGGGGCACAGAAACACCGCATCCCAGGAAATCCCCTCCAACATCTGAGGTTTCAACAGTTGGAAGCTTATGAGTTTATTTTGAGTGAAAAGTCCAAAGATATGGAATTACTGTAGGAACCGGATTTTATATTCGTGATTCAAGACATAATTACCTATTTCTCAGGGAACCCTAAGGTGAAAACTCATAATAAAATGTTAATCATGCATCCACAAATTTATGATAACCACATTATCTGTAATTTGGAGGTCTTGAGGGCGTGGTTCATCCTCACTGAGGTGTTCTGTAAATGGAGAAGGGGGACCATGCCTTCTACCAGTACAATTCATGGCAGTGTGTCGTGGGTTAGATGTGCACGGTATCACAGTGGGAGTTCCGGTCTAGAGGGAGTGGACCTAAGTCATATCAGCTCCAGCTTGCTGTTGCATAGAACAATGGGTCTTGTGGCCATCCAACAACCTAGGTGCACCTGTGGCAGTCTTTCTAGCGTAGCATTTCAGAATCATATTTTCTGTGAGGTGAGTGTATTGTTCTTGATCTAGGTTCTAAATTCCACCCAGGAAACTTGTTTCCCTGTCTTTTTGAATTTGGAAAAGTCTGCTCCTATATTGCACTTTTTCGGTTGCTCTGGTGCATCTGACATTTCATGACCCACTAACACTCAGTTGTGAGTCATCGAATCTGCTGTCGATGTGCCCCTGTACACGTTTCTGTTCAC
This sequence comes from Lissotriton helveticus, assembly GCF_964261635.1. Classification (NCBI taxonomy): domain Eukaryota; kingdom Metazoa; phylum Chordata; class Amphibia; order Caudata; family Salamandridae; genus Lissotriton; species Lissotriton helveticus. The sequence goes on from NC_136059.1 coordinate 766,062,062, forward strand.
GTGGGTTTCTCTGTATCACAAGTCACCTCTGAATGTTTTTTTCTCCAACAGAGCTATCTGCTTCCGTGATCTCTGATTATGCACTTAATCAGAGATAATTCAGCAAAGCAAGGTTTTGCCTTTGTTTATAACTAATGTGGGCTAACTCCTGCTGTCGATGGCAATGGCCTAGCCAGTGGTGTGTCTTGTGCCTAATGCAAGGAAGTAAACGAGTCTCCTGGCAACTGTTTGAACTGTGAACTACAGACATAATCAGGGTTCAGTGGGCCCTTCAGGCTTCTAGGCCCCATGTTTACTTCTACAGGGAGCATTACTAATGAGCATGCATGCCAATGGTTTGGCTTTGTCTTTTCAAGCTGGCTCGGTCTCTGCTGCCTTGTTTTAAGGGGTCATGAAGGCAGTAAAAAGAACAGATTGTTTACAGGTCACGTAGAACCTTGATTAGAAAATTGCTGGAAAATGTACCATTTGTCCACTCTTTTTTCAAAATGTTCTCGGGGACAGAATCCCTCTGAACCCTCTGTACATTGTTTGGGTTCGCACTAAAGTGCAGTATGACAATAATTTTGTGCCTTCCCACTTCCAAATGTCACCAGCCGCCACTGATCGCTGCAAACATGCTCTCATTTTGGAGCGACCTGAAGACGCACTTCTTTAAAGAGTAATAAATGAAGATGCAGAAACAGTCCACCCAGAACCCAGCTGGTCTCCATTCATTTGGTAACTGTAACCAGGAACAAGTCCTAAAAAAGAAGTGGAGGGCACGTGACATCACAGCAATTGCCATTATTGCGTGTGACACTGCACGTGGCATCACAGGAAGCGGTATCACAACCATGAACAAGAAGAGACATCAGATCTTAAGGCCTCACATATATTTAGCAGGTCTATCAAGAGTACGTGAGCGCATTACGAGATTTAGCAAATAAGATTTTGCATTGGAGTTGTGCCACAAATATAACAGAACCACAATTCAAAATCTGGGCCTCAACTTATACGTTTATTTTTTTTTAACTCTGTCACAAAGAAATTGTCAACAAGGAGAAATGTAGCAATCAATCTGTTCTGCTTAATTGGTTTCAAGGTCTGCATTTTAAAGTATCTTATGGGGTTAAGGCATCTGCTGTAGAGATCTTTGTTTGCCCAGTTAATCTCAATAATAATAATAATAATGGTAAAATAACTCTGTAGGTTAACGCATTTGCTGGAGAGATCAGTGTTTTCGCCAGTCCCACTTTTGGATTAAAAGTAGCATAGAGGATTAAAGTTTCGCCTGCACATCATGTAGCCTGCAGATGACATATTTTTAATTTATATAGGTAGGTAAGTGGTTTACTGCTTTTATTACAGAGATCCTTTTGTTATTTGCAGTTCATAAATCACAATCCTTCTAATACAGCACAGTGAGTTATGAAAGACATGTGACTCTTACACCTTGTAACCTTGCACTGTCGCATGCAGGCCCACCGGCATTATGTGATTCTGCCACCACTGAATTTTTCGCATAATTATGGAGTTGTCACATGTGCCACATAATCCATCGTCTGCGGCATAATTTGCAGATTTTAACAAAATATTTTTTTAGCTGATATGATCAAAAGTTACTAAAAATGTATGTTGCTGTGAAGCGGAAGGCGCTTCCCAATAGTTTATTGTTCACCTTTCAGTTGCATATTGATGTATTTGGGTGCTAAACTAGAACTAATACGGTGAAACCTTTGTCCAGACAGTGTTAAGATGTGTAAATACCACAAAATAATGAACTATTACTATCACACAATGTGCCTCATGCTGCATAATTTCCATTTTCTTGCATCTAATTTAGTAAATCCGGCTACATTATTTAATCCTTCATTGGTGCATAATTCCAGTGGGCTTGGTTTTATATAACACATCCTGTACATTGATTTATAGACACACAATTTACTGCCAATTTATAATGCGTTCAGACACCGTGCATTGAGATGAGTAGCGCTATAAAAAATAAAACAAAATAGTGGTATTTATATAAATACTTGGACAGATCAACACATCTGACATTTTTCCAGTGCATGCATATCGCCTACATACAAGCACTGAACAAAGTCAAAAACATGCCTCTCTTAATTACTTGTGGAATAATAATAAGCTGTCTTTGTTTTCCCTCGATTGTATTTGCAACTAGGTGCGAGGTTCCAGATAGCTCCCAGCCAGGATACTGAAACAAAAGCAGGCTTAATGGCCCCTTAAATTTGGACTTTGTTTCTGGCCCACCTGGAATTTAAAATAACAAAGCCCCCTCGCCACCTGCATGTTGCTGCTCGGAACGAAAGTAGCCAAAGTGCAGGCGCAGCTGAATGTGTCCCAGTGTCTGAAAACTACACCAGGATGAGTTCAGCATATTTCAGTGGGCCCAACTTTTTGGCAGGAACAGCGTCCACGCTGTAAAAATAGTGGGGGGACACAGGGGCGGCTCTAGGGTCATGGTGGCCCTGGGCAGGGAGCGTAGGTAGGGGGCCCCGGACGGGTCGGGGCGGGGTGGAGCACGGAGGCCAGTAAAGAGGGGGTGGTCAGGGTGTTTAGAAGTGGAACAGAGCCGGAGGCCGCCAAATCCCTGCCAGGGGCCGCCACCCAAATATGTATCCACCCTCAGAAGATAATTATATTAAGGATATATATTGGCGTGGTGGCCTCTGGGGTTTGGTGGCCCTGTGCAGGTGCACAGCTTGCACATGCCTAAGGCCGGCCCTGGGGGACAGGTCCACCCGCATGTACCCCCGACACGTGCCATTTTCTATGTGCTATTGTGAAATGTGACTGACCTCATTTGGACTCCTTTGTTGATGTTCACACATTGGTGTTTAAAAATCAAGCGATCAACGACTTTGCTATCCATATGACTAAGAGTCCTGGGGATCAAAATTTGTCATGGAGGACTCTCTGTAATAAAGAATGGTGGACTACACTCCGTTTGGTGGGCTTCTTATTCTGCTGAAGTTTTACATATGAGATATATATATATATATATATATATATATATATATATATATATACTGGTATACATGTGCTCTGTTTTAAGCGTTTTTATGTTCAATAATGATAAATATTAGTATTTAATGTCCTTACTTGATACAAGATGTAACCGGCTGGTAGCATTTGTAGAATGAAACATTGTAACTGCAATGCTATGGCCCACGGGGAGAACAAAAGTCTGGTTATAGTCTGTTTTCCATGGATATGGGGGATCACGTCACGTGACACACAAAGGGTGGTATTTAAAATTTGCACTGAAACGCATTTCCGTATGTGATCAAGGCTGCTTAGGCAGTCAAAACGCGTTATGACGTGACGCGTTATAAGTGAAAAATAAAATATTGATTTCACCAGCAAGAGGAGTGTCGGAGGTTGGGGATTGCAGTTCATCGAATATATATATATATTCACAAAGTGCCCTGGCGCATTCGGGAGGTCAAGCGGCTTGAAGTCGGCCATCCGGTCTGCATTTTCTTCTCCCCCTGTTGGCTCTCAATTACTTATAGTGTCTGACGCGTTTCGATGTATGGCGCATCTCATCAGAGGCTTGCTATTCACTTCTTCGGTGGGATTGGCCTTCTTTTATTTCTATTTTCGGCACACAGGTGATATTCTTTTCGCCCTAAGTGGGTGTGCATCGAAACGCGTCAGGCACTATAAGTAATTGAGGGCCAAAGTGGGGAGAAGAAAATGCAGACCGGATGGCCGACTTCAAGCTGTGTGACCTCCCGAATGCTCCAGGGCACTTTGTGAATTCATAACTTTAGCGGCAGCCCCGTCGCGGGAGGAACACCGTCTCTACTATGGGCACACAGAGAGGCTGTGTCATCGAACTGGTCTTTGGCTTGACAGCGGTTGAAGTCCGAATGATAATACTTCCTACGCAGTCCTGAATCCTACTAAGGATAATTGTAAGCTTTTAATGACATTTCTCAGTGGGAATCCACTTAGGGAATATTAAATATGGTCCTCTTGGAACTTGAGTTTTTCCCAAAGAACTCCAGCTCCCAGCATGCAATAGTAATTTTGCATAAAAGCACACACCCACTTAGGGCGAAAAGAATATCACCTGCGTGCTGAAAATAGAAATAAAATAAGGCCAATCCCACTGAAGAAGTGAATAGCAAGCCTCTGATGAGATGCGCCATGCATCGAAACGCATCAGGCACTATAAGTAATTGAGGGCCAAAGTGGGGGGAAGAAAATGCAGACCGGATGGCCGACTTCAAGCCATCTTGGCGTGTTTGCCCTGAGTTTTTGCTTTCTGCCCTCCCGGTTTTGACTCTGCTTTTGCTGGTGTAGTGTTTCTGCACACTTTTCGCAATGCTGATCAGTGGTGAGGTGCAAGTGCTCCTGTGGTAAAGTATGTTATGGATTGGTGTTTCCGTGATTGGCTGTTTGGTTTTCCGGTCAGTCTCTAGAAAAGAGCACTGAGTGTGCCAGGGCCTGGGAATCAATTCTACGCATGGGCCTGCAGCACGGATTGTGCCACCCACGTGAGTAGCCCGGAAACAGTACCTCAGACATGACATTGCAGAGTCTGCGTGCAGTTTGAAACTGTCATGTCGACTTGGCCCGTGCACACACTGGCCAGTCCCTAACCTTCTCTTTTCTCACATGTCCGGCACCCATAAGGTAGGCCCAAAGTACCCCTGTGGGTAGGGTGCAGTGTATGTGAAAGGTAGGACATGCCCTGGTGGGTGTGGCATGTCCTGGTAGTGAATTACAGCCCATTTAGTTTTTCACTATTGCAAGGCTACCTGTTCCATTATAGGACAGAATGGGAAGTTTTTTTTATAACATCTTATAAACATAACTTGCCATGGGAACTAGGTAGGAATTAAAAATATAGTATGCCTGAACTCAGAATCTAACGATGCATCTTTTAGTAAAGGTGATTTTACATTCTGTGTTTGAAAATACCACTTTTAGGAAGTAGGTATTTTCTTGCTCAGTCATCCCGTGTGCCTCTGCTGGAATGTGGATTGACGGATTGACTGTCTGGGTTTTGGACAGATGGCTAGGAAGCAAGGGTGGCTCACGATAGTCTAGGTAGGTCAAGAAAAGGCTGAATGGACCTGGGCTGCGATGGGGGAAGAGGGAGGAGATTTTCTTGCACCTCAAAGGGCCTGATCTGCCTCTGACAATGCCGTCTCCACCCTCTGCCGGGAAATCACACCAGAGAAGGCAGAACTGGTTCCGGCTGGGCACAGACACCCTCTGCCTAGAGGACCAAAGGATGTTTTAATACAAATACTGGGGCCCAGACCCCTGAACTTTAGAACTCTTTTGGATCAAGAAGACTGCCAAAAAGAAGAGCTGGAGAAGCTTTGAGGAGGGACTACCACTTTGCTGTGTGCTTTGCTGTGCTGGCCTACAGTGGCTGTTTCTGTCTTGGGCAGTGAAAGGACTGGACTGAACTTTCTGTAATCTACTGTTGTGAGTTTCTCCAAAAGCTTGAGGTAGAGCTTGCCCCCTGTTCAAGAAGTCTCAGGAACAGCAAAAACTTCAATCCCTTTTGCCCTCAGCACTGGGGGCTGTGTGTTTTGTTCTGCGACAGAAGAAAACCAACTCGACAACGTCTACGATTCCGCTGCCGACTCTGTGTCCTGAAGGCATCGCAGGGGGCACCGCCACAATGCCGCACCGCGACCCTGGTCTCACCGACGCCGCCTGCTGACGCCGCCACTGAGCCGCTGCTCGCACCACGACCTGTGGGCACCGCACGCCGCACCGCTGCACATTTCGCACTGCAGCACCAGATGACTGCCGACGCCAGCGCTCATGATGTCAACAGAAATGAGCTCGACCTGCAACTCTAGTGACTTCAAGGGCCTCGGCGCCCTGCATCTCTAACAGGTACTGTTTGTGGGTCTTCCCAACACCGTAGCTGGTCCGCAACCAGCCTGAACTGTTTGGATTTGTTTGCTCACGACGCTGTGATAGCCACGGACTGAGTTATCGACATCAAGAAACTGTTTTTAAAGCGTATTTTGATACCTGTCCATTTGTAAGTACTGTATTGTGAATTCTTATTGTTTTTTGTCTTGTATATAAAAATATTGGCTATTTTTCTAAACTGGTGCGGTGTCCTTTTGTAGTGCTTACACTGTATTACTGTCGGTTATCTGCAAATGCTTTACACACTGCCTCTAAGATAAGCCTGACTGCTTCCAAGGGGGTGAGCAGGAGTGTAACTCCCTTATTTTGACTAGGAGGAAGGGTCCCTACTTGGACAAAGGAGCAAGCCCTTGCTAACTAGAGGCCCCCTTTCTAAATATATATATATATATATATATATATATATATATATATATATATATATATATATATATACACACACACACATACACACATACTCACACAAACACACTTTGGACAGATTTGTGCCGGCAACTAAGGTACCAAGTAAACTGAGGGATGGAAAGAGAGAGAAATGTCTGAGGCAGCTCGAATCTAGATACATTTTGAGGCTCAATTCCAAGATTGCTAATGGCCTAAACACTGAGGAAGATTTACATGTCCACCTATGAGCTGAATTAGCTAATAAGACAATAGAAATTATTCAATGAGCCTGGTTTTAATCTCACACTATAGAATTGTATTATGATTTTTTAATGGGGTTTCATATTTAGCACTTGCATTGTACTTTACAATAGAATAACCGCTGTTTAGGAAATATTAGTTGGATATACCGTATTTTCCGGCGTATAAGACGACCCGGCGTATAAGACGACCCCCTACTTTGCCTGAAAAAATTTAGGTTTTGTGCTATACTCGCCGTATAAGACGACCTCCACTTCCAGCGCAGGCAAGTGCTCTACTGCCTTCGGTAACCTTCGGGAACATTCTACAGTCCCCTTTCTATGCCCACGCCCATGTCAAGGAGAGAGGGGCGCGTGCCAAAACGTGCCAAACGTGCCAAACGTGTCAACACACCGGGCGCTGCCATCTTCGGCGCTGGCTGCCCGTTACCATATACCGTATTTCGGACGTCCTGCTGCCTCGTCCTGCTGCCTCGTCTGCCTGGGGATGTGCAAGCGGTTGGAGGCGCGTGTACAGCAGCAGCGGCAGTCGAGGTAAGACTCATGGCGCCATTTGCTCGCTTGTGAAGCGGTTTGACACCTTCGAGTGAAGTCCTTGCTATGAAAAAAACTCTCGCTTTCGATACTTCATGGCGCGGGGCCTGGGTGTGGACGTTGCCAGGGCCGGTGGCTGTATTTTTTAACGTAAGGTGTGTTGTTTCTTGTTATTTCCTATTGTGAAGCGGTCTGACACCTTCGAGTGAAGTCATCCGCTATGAAAAAAAAACGCTCGCTTTCGATACTTGCACAATTCATGGCGCGGGGGCTGGGTGTGGACATTGCCAGGGCCGGTGGCTGTATTTTTTAACATAAGGTGTGTTGTTTCTTGTTATTTCCTATTGTGAAGCGGTCTGACACCTTCGAGTGAAGTCATCCGCTATGAAAAAAAAACGCTCGCTTTCGATACTTGCACAATTCATGGCGCGGGGGCTGGGTGTGGACGTTGCCAGGGCCGGTGGCTGTATTTTTTAACATAAGGTGTGTTGTTTCTTGTTATTTCCTATTGTGAAGCGGTCTGACACCTTCGAGTGAAGTCCTCGCTATGAAAAAGCGCATGAAAACATACCATAAAATTTTGTACCCGGCGTATAAGACGACCCCCGACTTTCCAGAAAATTTTAAGGGGTTAAAAAGTCGTCTTATACGCCGGAAAATACGGTACCCAACAACAGTAGACAACTATAGATATAAGCTGTTGATGTTAGTCTAGTAGTTTCAGTTGGATCAGTAAGCCAATGGGTAATAGGCACCTGCTGAGCATTAGATGGTACAACACCCATACAGTTAGTGTTTTTTAACAAATTGTTGAATATCGTATGATTGATTACTGTGTGAATTTTAACTTTTTATAGCAATTGGTTTTAATATACATATATATCTGGTGACCATTTGGCGAAGTCTCAAGTGAAATAGAAAACGTTGCGCATTGCACTACGAGATAAAAAATATTTTAACTGCTTCAAATGAAATTTGGGGAATTAGTCAATAGACAATGGGATTTTTAATTGCAATATGCTCTTTATAATTGGAAACTGAAATTTAATTGTGGAATACCAACAGAACATGGGCTTGCTATTTTAGGTTGAGAACCATAATGTATAATAATCCAGACAAGTGGTTAAAGACTTGAACATGTCACTTAAAAAACAAAAAATTGCGTATGTCACTTTAATCATTTATTTTGCACTGTCACTTTAAGGATTTTGAAACCTCGCTGCAAGTATAAAAACACTCAAAATGGCAACTTGTATGGTTGTGAAAAAGACCACGGAGGTGGTCAAAACGCGTTACGTGTAGCCACAATAAAATCTTTCACAGTGAGCCCAAGAGTGTTGAAGCAGGATTGATGTAAGAGCAGGCACGTTGAAGATACATATATATATATATACATATGTGATCAAGTCCCCTGGGAGGGACGAAGCGCGTAATGGCTGCCACTGTTGGCTTGTGAGAAGAAACTAAACATAGTGGTATTTTAAGGAATGGAGTGGTCCGTGCTCTGTTCATCGTGCATATAGAAACAAGGCGCAGACTTGGAGAAGTACCTCGCGATATATATTTATATATATACACATATTCTTTCCTGAAACCACCATTTCGGATGATTCGGCCGCACTTCCTCCGTAATTACAACTCCAGCAGAGGGCCCACTCGGAATTCAGGTGCTCATTCAATATTTATTTTGTAATTTTCATTTAGAAGCAACAACCAACATGGAACACCAACGCTTTTCGGCTTACATCATACCTCTCCTCAGAGATAGACTGTGGTGGGTGGTAAGGGTACACCGAAAGTGGGGCTGATTTTGTCCCTATGGTTTGGCCATGACACAACACAACTAACGGTTAGCAGCAGCTAATTATTAGTTGAATGATACAGGTCTTTTTACCTACAACCCCAGTGGGGAGCTTGTGTACCAGTTCTCCGGGTGTAAATCAATGTAGTTTTTCATGACTGGACCTTCTGGTTCCCTCTGAACAAAAGTGGTGTGTGGGTAGTTATGATAAAACAAACAGGTAAGGGCATCTGTATGTTTGGGCCCCCAATAGCTATGTACTCCTAAAGGTGTAGGGTGTCTGACATAGCTTAATGATGGTCTGAGCTATCATCTACCTTTCGCTTGCCTCTTTCCCTGCACTGCTTCTTCCTTCGCCCATCCCTCCAGAACGATTGTAAAGCCAGGTTTAAACACTGATGTTAAAATCATGAACTAGAATAGAGCAGAATAGAGCAGAAAGTTTCCTTTTTGTGAACTTTCTCCGGACCAAGACAGTTCTAGCAGGTACGTCTGTGGTCTCAGAAGTGCAACACTTGAACAAAAAGACTCTGGCCAAGGGCATGGCCAAAGATGTACCCAAATGGATGGAATGCCTGCCTCGCCCTCACATGCTGTGTCCCGTTCTGGGAGCAAAGCCTGGACCCAACAAGAACAATTGAATGGACAGAGGTAATCTGGTTCCAATCTACATAAGTAGAGTGAATATTCCATTTTGTAGCTTATTTCCATGGAGTTGTTTCACTTTGAATGATTGGCTCTCTCTGAACATTTGGAGCCACCCAAAGATGTGGGGTTAATTTTAAATCACAAAATGATCAGTTGGCTGATGTTCTAATGCCACTATTCTTAGATATAAGCTAAACATTTAGCCTATTCTGTACACTTGTGTAGAAAAATACAAATCCACAATTGAAAGCAAAAGGTTTTATTATAACCTCACTCAGTATAGCATCCTGCAGCTCCTGCCGCAAATGCTCTTCTACTCACTGATTCTAAAATCGGATCAGCATCACTAGGAATGACTCTAGAAAATACATGCACAAGGATGCACAGTAAGAAAGTAAATACAATATTAGTACGCATAACAGTGACTATGCAAGCAAGGTAAGACGGATACACCCCAGGAACGCTATGTCTGTTACAGGCATTTTAGTTATCACACTTTTGGCGTCTTTAGAAGTGCATTCACTTCACCGTCGACAAACCAAAGGCACCCAAACCCGCCCCAGGGCCACCGCGAAGAAACTGGAGCAAAGTCACCAATGAGCAACTTAACTCCCCCTCTCCCGAGACACCCACACCAGAACATACGACGCAAACAGCACTGCCAGAGGACTCCACACCTGGATCCCCAACTGTGCAGACAAGCTCGCCCTGCGCTGCCCCAGTAAAGCCGCCTGGTTCACATCTGACCTCCAAAAGGCCGGACGCACCTGCCAACGCCTAGAGAAGAACTGGAGAAACCCCAAAACACCCGAAAACTACTCCACCTACAAGGACGCCATGACAGACTACCACACCCAGATCAGAACAACCAAGAAGAACTTCATCCACAACAAAAACCAACTCCAAGGAACTCTTCAGTGTCATCCAGGAATTCACCAACCCACACAGTGGAACCACAGACATCACCCCATCCCAGGTCCTCTATGACAAAGTTGGAACTTACTTCCACTTCAAGATCAAAAACCTCCACAACAACATCATCGACCACCCCACCACCTCGACCATGCCGCTGCCGCATCCCGACCCCTTGAGACACCAGCCATCCCACTTTCTCCAACTGGACACCAATCACGACCATGAAGGGCATCCGCTCGGGGGCCCCCACCGATCCCTGCCCTCAGCACATCTACCACAGAGCCGCAGCCACCATCACACCCGAACTACAGCACACCATCAACATCACCTTCAAATCAGGAACCTTCTCAGACGACTGGACACATGCAGAAGTCAAGCCCCTGCTCAAGAAGCCCACAGCTGACCCCACCAACCTCAAGAACTGCAGACCCATCTAGCTCCTCACCTTCGCAGCCAAAGTCGCAGAGAACACAGTCAACAGGGAACTGACACAATACATCAAAGAGAATGCCATCCTCGACCGTCCCAATCCGGATTCCGAAGCAACCACAGCACCGAGACGACCCTACTCGCCGCCACAGACGACATCCGTACCCTGCTGGACCAAGGCCACTCCGCAGCCCTCATCCTACTTGACCTATCAGCAGCCTTCGACACCGTCTCCCACCGCACACTACTCGGAAGACTACACGATGCCGGCATACAAGTAACAGCCCTGGACTGGTTCCGATCTTTCCTCACCGGAAGAAGCCAAAGGATCAGACTGCCACCCTTCCACGAAAATCACCTGCGGAGTCCCACAAGGGTCATCCCTGAGCCTGACCCTCTTAAACATCTATCTGGCCCCCTTTGCTGTCATTGTCCGACAACACGGCCTCAACATCGTCTCCTATGCAGACGACACCCAGCTCATCCTCTCCCTCAATAAAGACCCCGCCAACGCCAAACTCAACTTTAAGAAAGGAATGCAGGACGTCGCAGTCTGGATGACCAACAGCTGCCTGGAGCTCAACGCCGAGAAAACGGAAGTCCTTTTCCTCAGAACCACACTCTCGGCATGGGACAGCACCTGGTGGCGAACCGCCCTTGGAAGCCCACCTACCCCCTTGGACCACGCCAAAAACCTTGGCATCGTACTCGATTCCGCACTCACCATGAACCGACAGATCAATACCGTGAGCTCCAGCTGCTTCAACACACTCTGCATCCTCCGCAAGACATTCAAGAGGATATCCCTTGAATCAAGGAAGACAGTCACCCATGCACGCGTTACCAGTAGACTGGACTATGGAAACACACTCTATGCCGGCATCAACAGGTCCCGACTCCGCAAACTCCAGACAATACAGAACACCACCGCCAGACTCATCCATGGCATCCCATGGCACAAACACATTAGCCAACACCTACGTGGACTCCACTGGCTCCCCGTTCAGAAACGAGTCACCTTCAAGATCCTCACTCGAAAAATGCCTACACAACAACGGACCCAATTACCTCAATGACAGGATAAACTTCCACGTCCCCAAAAGAAACCTCCGATCTGCCAACCTGGCACTGGTCAAAATCCCACGCATCCACAGAGCCAGAGCAGGTGGAAGATCATTCTCCCACATTGCAGCCAAGACGTGGAACTAGCTACCGGCAGACATCAGACGCACCCCCTCGCTGAACACCTTCAGGAAGACCCTCAAGACCTGGCTCTTTGGCTAAACGGACCTGCTGACCGCCCCTTTCTCCCCAGCGCCTTATTTATTATTTATTTATTTAATTATTAGTTTTCTAAAGTGCGACAGCTACCCAAAAAGGGTTTTCCGGCGCTGAGAGACACTATCTTACAGTGCAGAATGTAAAACTCTGAAAGGGAAGCTAGAGCAAGTTACTGATTAAAGAGCCACGTTTTAGTTGCTCTGCAAAAGTAGTCGTAGCGAGTTTCCATACGTACGTTCAATGGAAGAGTGTTCCATAGTTTAGGGCCCAGCAGTGAGAAAGACCTTCCTCCGGTCTTGGCTCTGCGCACTTTCGGTACGCAAAAGAGGCCTTGAGATGCTGACCTAAGACAACGAGCCGGCATATAAGCCTGCACAATGGATTGTAGATATTTGGGAGCATTCCCCCATTTAATTCTGTGCATAAGGCTCAAAGTCTTGAATTTCACGCGCCTTGAGACCTTCACACTTGAGCAGTGCACTTACAATTCCCTGATTGATTGATTAATTGATTGTTTGATAGAAGTGGAAGGTTCAGATTTTGAGACTGATGCATTGGTATCTACATATAGATCATTTCTAGTACTTCACATCCTGCCACTCGGATCATCATTCAACTCATTCCTCACTACAGGTAAATTCACTCCCCTTCCCACATCTTCCAACTAGCAGTAGTTCTTTGATGTTTAATAATGCTGCCATTTTACACACCTATCATTCTCTCATACTGCCTGTTCTTTACCAAGGTAGTCCAACTCAAATGCTATGCATTTCCATCATTGAGATACATCGCATTTTAAAAACCTGCACAACCTTGTTATGCTCAGAAAAGATTATGCTGCCTTTAGCTACTTTAACCACATTTTTCGAGCTCACCCATTGACCCACTTTAATTTGAAAATCTTTCACTTCACTTTTCAACTTATAATTATTTCTATATCTCCCTGGCAAATTCTTAATGTATCACCTAATCACATCAGGATTCAAATCAATCTTGGCAGCACCCTGGATTGGCTTTTGAATTAAGTGACAATCACCTCATTACTCCCAAAGGACTTGTTCCAGTAGATCCACAGGGAGTCACCCGTTACACCCTAAAAGCTTTCTTTATTTCCATGCACCATTTTCGTCTATTCCTTCATTATCTTTTATAATACTTGCAGAAAATCCTTGTCTTAAAAAATATACTGCTCAAAATTCCAAACACAGTTTTTGTGTCCACATTTTCCACACTCTCTTATTCTGAACTGTATATATGGTATAGCCCATAATATCTAATGCTACACGCTCCCAAGACATGTTAGGAACTGCTATTGGACATAGTGGTGATCTAAGTGTTTTCACTGATTTATCAGTATTTACACTTTCAGCACAGTCTCTAATAACGTAACTGATATGGTCAAGAAACTTGAGCTCAAATCTTGGCTAGCTCACTTGCTCCAATTGTTTGATCCTAGGCAAATCATTTTACTTATCTGTGCCTCGTGTCCTTTAGACGTCAAATTTGAGAGCACATTCCAGCAATTCACTTCATCATGTGTGCTAAACAAAATACTCACTTGTATATATATGTTTTAACAAGGATGCTGTTACTCCCGTTCCAAGGATATTATTCCATACATACAATGCACATGACAAACTGATTTGGGGGGCATAGAGCGTTCATGTTAAACTATTATTTTTAATACATGTGACTGTGTGGTGAAACAACCTGACATAATAAGAGAAACAGTAATGTTAAAGAAATTAACTTATCATAACTTTATGTGACGCGTTGCATCTTTTACTTCCCTAATACTTCAATAACTTGAGTCCAGTTCACTCGGAGCTGCATGTTATCCTGAATAACAGATTTTATTTTTAACATACTAAATGGAAGTCATTTTATCGGCTTCCAAACGATGAATGGATGAATGGCTGAATGGCTGAAAGGCTGAAAGGCTGAAAGGCTGAGCGGGGTCCCCTCAGGATCCGAACTAGTGATTATCATGTTAAACACAGATTATTAGAGCGGCTGTATTAATTCTTCGAGAAAAACAGAACCAGTTTTGGCTCTCAGGCTAACAACTGAGTCAAGAGCTCCTCCTTCTGCTCACATGGCCAATTTAGACACCGGGAACAGCTCTTTCTTGAGTCCTCGTGTTAATGTGCTAGATTGCCTCCTTTGCTATTGAACTGCTGTTTAATCAATGCTAAGTTTCTCCCTGAACGCCTCTGCAGAAACTCAAGGTAAAACTGGAAGCAGTGCACTATTTCCTAATAGAAGATAGACCAACCTCATCTTATTGTCTATCTCTCAGCACAGATCTGTTGCATCCTTGTTCTGCGACCTCTGACCCTGCTCGCAGGCAGGTCGCTCCCCACGCTGCTGCACGGCTCTGCCTGCATTGTTTTTGCCTAATCTTGTATTTTTCCCCTGTGCCTGTACTTGCTTTCTTGCCCAGACTTGTTTTTATTCCCCTGTGCCTGTACTTGCTTTCTTGCCCAGACTTGTTTTTATTCCCCTGTACCTGTCCCGTCTGCGCCCGTCCGCGCCTGGACCGCCCCCAGCGCCAGCACCCCTGGACCCTGCGAACGCCACGACGGCCGACACCACTACGATGCCAGAACCCTCCACGCACTCAACACCGGACGATCACATACCTGCTTCCTGGCTGCCCCGAAGCTCACCCACGGAGCTTTCACCTGCCGGAACTGCAGCTTCACAAGCATCCGCCCCACCATGCTGCCGACCAGGAAAAAACCCAACCACCTCAGATGCATCCTTCTCAACACCCGCTTCGCCCACAAACACGCCGTTGAACTCTGGAACCTACTCGACTCAACCTCCTCAGACGTTGCCTTCCTGACAGTGACCTGGCTGAACCCCACCTCGGCACCCAACATAGCCCTAGCCGTCCCGGAAGCCTACAAGATCACCCGCAGGGACCGCACTAACGGAGCAGGAGGATGAATCTCCATCATCCACAGGAACACTCTCAGAGCCTCGACCAACACCGACGACACCCTCAGCACCGCCGAACACCTGCACTTCCAGATCCACACCGACCCCAACACCACCCTCAGAGGAACCCTCATCTACAGACTCCCCGGACCCCGACCACAGTTCAGCGACTCCATCGCCGACTTCGTCAGCACACATGCCCTCGCCTCCACGGATTACATCCTCCTCGGTGACCTGAACTTCCACCTCGAGAACAACAAAGAAACCAACTCCACCACCCTGATCGACAACCTAGCCGGACTCAGAAAACTCGTCACAACACCCACCCACTCTGCTTGTCACACGCTTGACCCCATCTTCTCTGCAAGCCCCCACGTCTCCAACCACACCACCAAACTCCACTGAACCGACCATCGCTGCATCCACTTCACCTTCAAGAAACCCACCACGCGCCATCGCACCCAACAGATGCATCGCCGCTGCTGGAGCAAAGTCACCGAAGATCAGCTAACCACCACCCTCGCCCAGAGCCCACCCGCCGACCTCACCGACCCTGACACCGCCGCCCACAACCTCAGACAGTGGATCAACGACTGCACCATAACCCTCGCCCCGATCAAGAAACCCTCCAACAGTCACACCAACAAGAAAGCCAGCTGGTTCACTGAAGACCTCCGGGCCTCCAAGCAAACCTGCAGAAAACTGGAGAAGATCTGGCTCTGTGAACGAACACCGGACAGCCACGCAGCCCACAAGAAGGCCACCCACAGACACCATCACCTCATCAGATCCGCCAAAAGGGCCTCCTTCAAAAACCACCTAGAAAACAACGCGCACAACAGCAAAGAGCTCTTCAACATCGTGAAGGAACTCTCCAACCCCATCTCCAACGCCAATGACGTCCCACCCACGCAAGACCTGTGCGACTCGCTGACCACCTTCTTCCACCGCAAGATCGGCAGACATCCACGACAGCTTCAACGCCACGACCGCCACGACAACCACTGAGACCTCCGCCCCCACGACCACCATCCGCACCAACTGCCTGCTTTCCTGGACCAACATCAATGACGATGACACCATCAAGATCATGAACACTGTCCACTGTGGATCACCGTCAGACCCATGCCCACACCACATCTTCAACAAAGACAGCACATCCATCGCACCCCATCTCCGGAAAGTCATCAACACCTCCTTTGAGACAGCAACCTTCCCG
Source organism: Lissotriton helveticus (assembly GCF_964261635.1). NCBI lineage: Eukaryota > Metazoa > Chordata > Amphibia > Caudata > Salamandridae > Lissotriton > Lissotriton helveticus. The sequence continues at coordinate 766,078,389 of NC_136059.1, forward strand.
GAGAGCTGGAAGCACGCCGAGATCAACGCCTTACTCAAGAAACCTAAGGTGGCCCTCAAGGACCTCAAGAACTTCCGGCCCATCTCCCTGCTCCAGTTCCCGGCAAAGGTCATCGAGAAGAACGTCAACGAACAACTGACCTGCTACCTCGAGGAGAACAACATCCAGGACCCTTCCCAGTCCGGGTTCCGCAGCAACCACAGCACCGGGACTGCCCTCATCGCCGCCACTGATGACATCAAGTCCCTGCTGGACAACGGAGAAACGGCAGCCCTCATCCTCCTGAACCTGTCAGCCGCCTTCGACATGGTCTGCCACCACACACTACGGACACGCCTCCAGAACACCGGGATCCAAGAGAAGGCCCTGGACTGGACCACCTCCTTCCTCTCTGGCAACACACAAAGTGTCCGCCTTCCCCCTTTCTGCTCCGAAGCCACTGAGATAATCTGCGGCGTACCCCAGGGCTCATCCCTCAGCCCAAATCTGTTTAACATCTACATGGCACCGCTCGCCAACGTCGCCAGTCAGCACAACCTCAACATCATCTCCTACGCCGATGACACCCAACTGATCCTCTCCCTCACCGAGGACCCCCAGACTGCCAAAACCAACCTTCATGAAGGAATGAAGGCCGTTGCTGAATGAATGAGGAACAGCCGACTGAAGCTGAACTCGGACAAGACGGAGGTCCTCATCCTCGGATCCACCCATTCGGCCGGGGACGACTCCTGGTGGCCGACCGCACTGGGAACCACTCCAACACCCACCGACCACACACGCAGCCTAGGGGTCATCCTCGACTCCACCCTCTCCATGACTAAACAGGTCAACGCCGTCTCCTCCTCCTGCTTTAACACCCTCCGCATGCTCCGCAGGATCTACAAGTGGATCCCCACTGAAACGAGAAGAACGGTCACCCAGGCCCTCGTCAGCAGCAGGTTGGACTACGGAAACGCCCTCTTCGCAGGAGCCTCGGCCAAACTTCTGAGACGGCTCCAACGCATCCAGAACACCTCAGCACGCCTGATCCTCAACATCCCTCGCCGCAGCCACATCACACCCCACCTGAGAGGCCTGCACTGGCTCCTTGTCAACAAGAGGATAACCTTCAAGCTCCTCACCCACACACACAAGGCACTCCACAACACCGGACCAACGTACCTCAACAGACGACACAGCTTCTACACCCCCACCCGCCAGCTCCGCTCCGCCGATCTCGCCCTCGCCACAGTCCTCCGCTTTCAAAGAACGACCTCCGGTGGCAGATCGGTCTCCCACCTTGCCGCCAAGACCTGGAACACCCTCCCCATCCACCTACAGCAGACCCAAGACCTGCTGACCTTCAGAAAACTCCTCAAGACCTGGCTTTTCGAGCAGTACCAGCATTCCCCACCCCAGCGCCTTGAGACCCTCACGGGTGAGTAGTGAGCTTTACAAATGATATGATTGATTGATTGTCTTCTTCATTCATAATTATTCTCCCAATGCGTTTTGGTGATTTATTTTGTCATGCAAGTGTGCACGCATCAAACTAATATAGCTTGCTCAGATGTTGCCCTAATGTACTTTGACCATTAACATCCTAGTTCACTATTTTTGGCCGGTCTGGATGAACGGTTCAGAATTTTCTGTGCAGTATAACTGTTAAAATGGAGCATATCTACCTGTCCCAAGCGCTGCCTGGCCAGAGTGCCTTAACAGGTTCCTTTCTCAAGCGTTTTAGAGGGACTCAGTGCTTAAGAGTGACTCTTAAGTGAAACAGTGGCTGACACAGAATTGAAGTGAGCGTGAGTAAACGAGTGCTAGTGAAAGCGGGAAACAGTGCCTTAGATTAGGTGAAAGTGTGTTTGTGGAAGGGTCTGAGTGAAAGTGCATGTGGGAGTGTGTCACAAAAGAAAGCTCCAAATAGTAGAAGCGCCAACAGTTTTGCAGAGGTGCAGCACCCATGCATGGCCGGACTTGAAATTCCGCCACTCGGGGATTTTCATTGTGGGCTGCAACCTAGAAGCCTGCTTTTCGAGCCCCCATCCTGAAAGTGGCTGCCCACATGGACTTGAGAGGAGGATGTGTGAGAAGAGGGCTCATCACAACAGAACACAAGTGGCTAAGCCTGCACACAGGAGGTATCTACACATTAAGGGAGGAGGCAATCTGCACCACATGGAGACAGCAGCTTGTTCACTTTAGTCAGAGTCTTTCCATTAGGCAGTACGCAGGAGCCTTGCATTGACAGTCACAATGATCAATAACTGATAACACAACATACCAATTAACCAAGTGCTGTACGAAATGCACTTATGCATGAGAGAGTGGAGAATAATGTGAGAGAGATAGTGAGGAATGAGCGAATTAAGTTAATGTGTAGCATATCATTACCGGCCTACCATCTCTAGACACCGTAAATGCAAGAATCCTGCAGTACGGCACTTGGAAGGAATTCTGAATTGTTAACTAAAGGACCTGCAAAGAAACTTGAATGCATCCTTTGAAGCACAATTTCTCTATTTAGTGTGTTTATTTATTAAGTGTGGAAAGGTCGAGGCCCCTACCTTAGCGGGGAAGCATCCTCGCGCGGGGGCCGACTTGTCTAACCCAGATTGCACCTTGTTCCCTTTCCCCAGGAGTTCTTCTCTCTCATATCCCCTGCAGGTACGCCAAGAACCGAAAACGGAATACGGGATACCGGAAGCAGTTCTCCATGACCCCGGAAGCCCCACCCCCTGCACCGACCCGGAAGGTAGAAAAGCCGACGGTCCACAAGGAAGGGGGTTCCAACCAGCGGACTCGTGGCAGGAGGCAGTAAGGAAGGAACCGGAGCTGAGAGCGAGGAGCGAGGAGTCGGAGAGTCGAGTCGAAGCAGCGGAGGAGGACGCCGACGGCGACGTGTGGTCTGAGGACTGGTGGAGTCCTCAGGAGGTGGCTGGAGAGCGGCCGCAACTCACCAGGGAGTTGCGGCGGGCCACGTGAGTACACCTCATCCTTCTCCGTGTGTCCCTTGTACAGATAGATGTGAATATTGTAGAAAGCTGCACAACCCTGAGCACTGTAGCACTGTATATATATACGTAGGTCCCTTCCACCCCTTGAGCACACTATTCACCCTTTCCCCCCCCCCCCTGTATTGTCGGTCGCTTCCACCTTCCCCGTCCACCCCTCCCTCACCTTCGCCTCTTCCGTACCCCCACATCCCGGTGTCGGTGGTAGTTACGTTACGTCAGGAGAGCAAAAGACTAACGGCTCTGTATTTTCCTCTCGTCCCAAACCTCCGAGGCCTACCGGTGTATTATACAGGACCTGACGACTACGCCGAGAGTGAGTGATCCCATCGCCCGGACGACCTCAGCCCAGCAGCGGGAAGCAACCCACAGGACATCTCTTTTTCCCTCCGGATACCATCAAAGATACCAGTGGCCCCATCCCAGAGACTACATCTCCCCTCCTGTACTTTGGCAACAATAAAACCAGCTAACTATAGCGCATTATATCTGGCCTCCCCGCTTGTTATTCCGGCCCGCCGAAGCCCACACCCCACATTAAGATACTTGTTTTTGTTAGAAGATATGTTGAAATGTTTTCCAGCAGTGTTCTCAGAGGATAGTACCACTATTTGTAGCACTCCCACCTCACATAGTGATTCCATTATGTCTCAGTTGTGTGCACCACTCAGAAAATTGTGCACACAAACATTGCATTGCCACACACTGAGAAAACTAATTAGAGGGAGCATTGCTTCCAAGTCTAAATTCGTACCCTGTACACATTTTAAGAAGTGCTCTAGAGCCCAAACACATGCAAACGTCTCACTTTACACACACAAATAATGGCCTTCAGTTGGAGATAGTATTCTGGAAGCAAATTCTACTAAAACTTCTATCCCTCCTTGTTCTACCTAATTCAGAAACGCCCCCAGCCCTTTCTCACTTGAGACCGAAGTAATCACACTATTCAGCAGGGAGTCAAATCATTGCAAAGATGGATATCTGCATTCAGTTCCTTCATTTATTTAAATACTCCATGACACTGTACCTTCCATTCAAATTTTGCTTTGTTCTTCAGTAACTGGCTAATCAACGAGTCTTATCCGAAAATGTGACACATTTAGGTTAAAGTTCTATCCTATAGATTCATCAAGCATCCATTTTGCGATTCCTTATTAGCGAAAAATAAGGATTCGCTGATAAGGAATAGCAAAAGGCTATGCATGAAAAACTCACTAAAAAAATAGCGATTTCTTAAAATTCCTTAATTGCGACCCGCAAATTGCGAGTCGCAATTAAGGAATACCTCACCATTTATTCCTATGGGCCTAGAGGCCCGTAGGAATGAATGGGAAGACTTTCTCAATTTGCGATTCTTAATTAGAGAATCGCAAATTGAGATTGCAATTTCAAGGATGCCAGGGTGTTAAAAGGACACCCTGTTGCACCCATGAAATCTGCATATGGGTACATCTTGCACACACACATGCCCTAAGGGCATGTTTGTGTGTAAAATGGAACTTTGAAAAATGCACTTGAGTGCATTTTTCAAAGTTTTTGCAAATTACCATGAAGTTCAACTTCATGGTAATTTGCTCCCCCTATTAGCAAAATCGCTAATTTTTTTACTTTAATGCATTGCATTTAAGGAATCTCAATTTGAGATTCCTTAAATGCAATCGCAATTTAAGTAATTGCAATTTTGCGATTTCTTAAATTGCGATTCTTGCATTTGGGATGATGCATCTCAAATGCAAAAATACCGGTCGCAAAGGGGCAGATTCTGAGAATCTGCCCGTTTGTGACCGGTTTTTAGCTTGCTGCATCTATGCCTAAATGTCCTAAAAAGGACCTCAAATCATCCTTGCTCCACAGCGGTGGAGCATCCCTTATCGCATTGGCTTCTAGTAGTTTGGCCAATGGGTCTAAGTACTTTATGGGTTATTTCATGACCTACATATAGTACCTTGTTGTCTGCAAACTTGCATTTCATTTAGCAATGGCTCAATTTTTCTTCCAAAACACGCAAAACACCCTCCAACTGCAAGTCATGTTCCTACTTCCCCTTTTCCAAAATCACTGGGATGAGATTTCCTCTTAAAAAAAAAACTCCTTGCACGTCTGCTAATAACTCAAACATAAGCCTCTAAAAAATAGCAACAGCAGATGTGAATTCCAAAGGCATACCTTTCCATTTTTGTATTTTATTTATTGAGTTTGCAATAAACACCTACACCTGAACCACAGTACAGTATGTATTCAGGGCGCAAATACAATGTATAGTCAGGCGCCCAATGATCTCACAAGAATGATTCGGGAAAGTGTAAGGAATAGGAGAGGGAGGGAAGGACTGAAGGTGGAGCAGGAGGAGAAGGGAAGGGGAAATAACACGCAAACTTGCCACTCAATTAAGTCTACACTTTAGACTCAATACCATCAATAGGGTCTGGTGACAAGGCAAGTCATCAGCCCAAATTGACTGGACAGTCAGGCAGGGTGCCATGTGAGGAGAGACCGTAAGATGCGTTGGCACTCGGGAGGACACTGCCGAACCATAAGCGTCTTTAGTCGTTTCTCCATGTAGTCTGACATAGGTTGTCAATGGTGGCCAAATACTCCTTCGGCAGGAGCAGATGGGAATCAGTTCCCAGTAAGCATCTAGCCTCCTTAGCAAAACGGCAGCATCATGAAGCCATTATCTCCTTCCAGGCACTTGTCAACTACCCCAATGCATCGCCACCCTCCGCTTTGCAAGCAGCAACAACATAGCCGTCAGCCGATGCCCCTTCGGGGGAACCTTCTTGACATAGCCTAACAGAACGACTAGGGGAGTGTGCTCAGGAGAATGGCCTGTAATACTGATCACGTCCCTAAGCACCACCTCCCAGAAGTTCTATATTGCAGGACATTCCCACGCCAGGTGCAGAAAATCAGCGTGCTGTGCCACACCACATGCATCCTCAACTATACAAATTCACAGCAACATAGGCATGAGATAGAGTCTTCTTTTTTTTGGTTACATTTATTTATTAATGCTTTCCATCAATAGTGCACAACTACAATGTCAGTATATGCAGTGGACATACAGCAGAACATAAGCAAATATGCATAATCATAAATCAAATGACATGCGTATTACTATAATCAAATACAGTTAGGCAGGAAGGACAATTGTACATTTCTAGAACAAGTTCACATAATCGCCACTTCGGAAGGTGGTATATTTGGAATGCCAGGGAATGCAGCATAGGTCAAGAAGGTGAGTATGGGTTGTCAGGGATCCTGTGGGGAGTTAACACATCTTGCAATGGCAGGAGCAGTCATATGATAGTGAAAGTTGGCATCAGGATGCGCCTGCAGTACTGTTAGGGTGTTCCAATAGATACGTCTGTAGGGGGCCCCAGAAGTCATGAGGGCGTGAGGAGCGAGGGAGCAGTTCTGCAAATGTACAGATTTGGTCCTGCCATAGTATCATGTCCCCAAGCCAGTCCTTGAATTTAGGCCACTCGAAGCTTGGCAAGTACTAGGCTAAAGTACACAAATGTGCGATGTTGGGCAGGGATTTGCTCAGTGTATCCTATTAGGGATACAAGTGGGGACCTCGAAATAGGCGCAGAAATCATCCAGTCTAGCGCCGTGAGGACCTGCCACCAGTATGCGTGTATCTCTGGACACTCCCAGGCCAGGTGGAGGAAGTCAGCGGCCTCTGCCTTACATCTGTCCCATCTGTTTATGTCTCGTAAGCCAAAGCTATGAAGTTTGACCGGAGGGTAGTACCTACGATGGAAGCTACGATGGAGGATATATTGAATGATTCGTTGGAGGAAACCTGCTCCATCTGTTTGCAACAGAACAACTATTGTGCATCAGTGAAGTCCTGCTCCAATTCCGTCACACATTTATTGCGGGCTGCACATGGAGGATAGTCAGTGTCAACATACAGAGTGTGGTAGAGCGCAGACACTAAATTTGAGGCAGTGGATGCGCGTAAGACATGATGCAAAGGGACCACTGTTGCAGGCTCTGATGGATATGAAGGGTTACAGGCTTGAATCCCATGCCGCAAGCGAGCGTATAAAAATATCTCCATAGTGTAAGGTGGGAGATTAGGGCATAGTTGTTGGACAGTGCGAAATTTGCAGTTAAGTTACAGGTCTCCCCAACAATGAATGTTTTGTGTATGTGCAACTTTCTTAAATACTCCTTCTTGCAGTAATGATATCTCTGGGGGGTAGGCAAGCGGAAGTAGGAAGGAGTATAGGCAGAGTGTGTGTATGCAACCGATAATGCATGGCCAGGCTTTGATTGTGCAGTCTACGGAAGATGGACAATGCCCAGGGGGCTCAACCTCAGACAAGACGACGCCTTCAAGTGGAATACGGTCAGCAAGCCAATGCTCAGTAGCAACTTGGGGTGTGTAGCGAGGTGGATGAAACCAGAAATGAACATAGTGTGCCTGGACACATATATAGTAGAGTTCAAAATGTGGAATGTCAAACCCTCCTTGTGAGTATGGTCGCATGAGTGTGTCCCATTAGTTTGGGGCGGTAAGCAACCACATTGATGTCATCCGACCAAGTCTGTCAGGCTGAAGTCGCTCGGATCGGCACCGACTTCTGCACAGGATCAGCATAGAAGCACGTGCTCAGCTTATGGGGCAAAGGGTTGATAAGCATCTACTCTTGTACAATGAACGTGGAGGGGGCCAACGGAAATGCATCATGGAGATATATCAGTGACACTCAGAGCCGATGGTACGTCATGCTGTCCAGAAAGGATGACACAAGACCCTGAAACACCTGCTGATGGGCAACAAAGCTAACATCGGGATATGCCACCCCAAGGGAAGTCAACTGCATCCGGCACAGATGCGCTCACATCCCAGTGTAAGCAGCCATTGGGAGTAGCGAGTGTACTGAAATAAGACGTGGCCTTTTCTGCAGCTCATTCCTCTCTCATACCGTGTGTGCAACGGTATCCTCCTGGTGTCGCAGACGCCGGGCGGGGCCATATAAAACTATCTGGAGCGGACACAGGGCCACATGGTTTTGCTGAAATTGTATAGGGTGTAGTCAGAAGTGCGCAAAGTGTGCCTGGGCACAGAGAAAGTACATGTCAGGTGCCCCCAGACCACCCTGCCAAAAGGGAGTCAGGATCTCCCACCCCACATGCGGTTGTTTGCAGGCCCAAGCCAACACGACAAGGTGAGATCGGATTTTCTGTTGAAAGCAGACCGTTAAAGGGAGATGCAGATTAATACATATATATAAAAATTGGGCAATAGCCAATCTCCAGGTTAGGGGTAGAGGTAGTTTTGACCACATGGTCACCCGGTCTTTGAGCCATGTCAGCCTGCTGTAGTTTCCCTGACACGATTCCTCCATGTCCTGGCTGAGCCAAACACCTAAACATCGGACAGGGCCCCCTGGCCCACATCAGTAGAAAATCGGTGGTAAAGGTTTGTGTGTCTGCTGTAAGCGGAAAAATAATGGACTTTGCCCAGATAATATTTTTACCCACCATGCCGCTGAAGCGAATGAACTCCCAGAGAAGAGGGTCCAGTTTATCTGACGGGTTTTTGACATATTAACATCATCAGTGTACTTGGAGATAAGTATCTGCCTGATCCGGAGGGCCAAGACCACAGTGCGAGTGATGTTGTTGCAGCAAGGCAGCAAGAGGCTCCATCGCATTTGCAAATAAAATAGGCAATAGCGGGCACCATTGGCGTGTGCCACGAGCTACTGCAAAACGAGCCAAAGTTGTTCCATGAATCCACAGGCGTGCAACGGGCAAGGTGTAAAGCAAGAGGATCAGATGTAGGAATTTTCAACCGACCCCGAGGCGTTTTAAAAAGATTCTGGCGTGTTCCACAGAACAACTACTGTGATTTCAATTTTCAAAGAACAGAAAGCAAAGCACACGGAAGATCCTATTCGTATAAAATAGATTTATATGATTTCAACATAATCATTTTAAAAAGGGTACAGTTGAACAAAATAAATATCAGCAAATAACGTTCTGAACAGATGTACAAATGAATTAAGACATACATGTCATAAACTACATCAGCTCCTAAAAAATGATAAGCAAATATTAACCAAATATGAATAACTATTTGCTAAAGAAACTGTGGGTTATCTTGGAGTTGACAGAACTGTCGTCGTTTCGGTCTGTGTAGTCTCAGTCCATTAGACCATCCTCAGGACAATTGTTTTTTGCAAGATGTAAAACACTATGTGAATATAATACAGTATGTTATATTTTCAAATTACATTATATTATCACCTATTTGATATGACAAATAAGGAGGGACCGTGTGCAAGGAGAACAATAGTGAGCGGATACACCAGTGCCTTAAGATCACATTTGTGCAAAGCCCAAATGAGTAAAAAGGCATATAAAAATCAAATCCTTCACCCTTGTGTTTAAACTAAGGTGTGAGACCAACGGAATGAATAGTAGCTTACTTCTCTTAAATTAGTAGAGTAATAACAGGTGCTCTCAAATTAAGGTGGCAATTTAATGACCACGTCCAAGTCACTGCCAAGAAAAGGCAAGAGAATGTTTATTACTTCGCTGGTCAACATTATTGTTGAAAGGTAAGAATCATTGCCTTCAGAATTGCATACCTTTAGGTTTGAGAGGACCTAATTTACAATTATGGTGCAGCCAACAACGGGTCTTGCTTTGTTTTCCACAAGTACGATGAGATCGAGACACAACAAATAAATTAATGCAAAACCACTTGAATGGAAATCGAGACAACAGATCTACAAATATAAATTGTCATTGCGCTTTCATTTGCGGGGATATGCCTCTTTTTTGTCAATATTATGGCAATTACAAACCAGCTACCTCCTAGCAATATGTATAGCTGTTTGTCAAATCACGATGTATCTGGAGCATGCACTACCTAGTGTGATCGGCAATTAATCTTCGTAGTGGACAACCTAAAAAAGAGATCTGCTATACGGCAGCGATGCGCGAGGTTGATGCTACATCTTAATTAACTATCACTAAATCTTAAGCCAATGCCGCGAAGTGAACCATTTCCTGAGGCAACTATTCAAGAAGACGGGCAAAAGCGTACTGGAATAACTCACTGCTCTTTACATGTCGTACACCCACCTTACACAACTTTTTAGAATTTTAAGGGCACTTAAACCAGAACATAACAATTCGTCTAATCTAAGCGATTCGCTGACATTCTATTCAGTTAAGTAAAGACAGGCGTTTCAGATGACATATCGCTCTTAATACTACGTTCAATTATCCTAAAGTAACCAGCAGGCATAATGCCAACAATGACTTATAATTGGAAACGTAGTTTCGGCTGCGGAAAGAAATAGCGAGCTACCGTCCCGGTATCGATTCAGGCAGCGACTGGCAAAAAAGCGTCCAGGCATAAGCGAGACCACACTCGCGTTTGTACTTTGAAAAGTCTCAATTAGGAAGCCAAACGAATGTGGCCTTCTGGGATGTCTTGCAGCGTATAGACCTAGATCATGTAAATATGGCGGCCATCTTAGGGTGACTAAATACCTCGGCTCGCTCATAATCTTGCATTGCATAATCACTCAAAAAGGTAGTCTACAGGTGTAAACAAGCAAATTCGAACACTTATCAATTGGGCAATGTACAAATGATCAGACTACTGTGTGTGGCACATTACATAACATTTATAGAAAACAGGTTTCATAATATAGCGCCACCCTCTGTTATGACCGAAGAATAGTTGTAGAGTCTATTTCATACTTCATCAAAACATTTTGGCCGGAAAAGCCACCCCGTGCGGGTCAGTATTCAAAGGCATCCATAACATTACAAACATTGGTATAAACCGTTTGTTACATGTGACATGTTGATATCAAATGCAATTCACATATTATGGTCACATACAGAGTGGTCACAAGGTTGGTGATTCTATAAAATTTTACAATGAAAACCCATTGCAGATTCATTAGATGGTTACAGTTCACAGCCTAAGTATATAACTGTTGTCTGCAGCACATGGTGCGCACTTCTGGAGTCCAGTGCATCTAGTGACACAAACGCCATACATTGTGTTCACATAAATAATTGTGGCATAATTAATGATTGCAAGAAGATTTTCAATAAAACCAACCTTTACATTCATTCTATTTATTCGCAGAATTGTAACAATTAACAATCTAGTGGCATTATATGATGGAGTCAGTTAGGCACACAATAATTTGTCAGAGACAAATGAATCAATACCTATTGTAATTTGTCAGAGACAACAAATCAATACCTATTGTATCAGGTTATTTGATCAAAGCAAATCTTAACAAGAATGCATCCTTTAATTGATATGTACCCACTGGAACACTCTCAGTGTTAAAAAACGATATATGTAACCACAGACCAATATATATATACATGCATTGCTGACAGGCAGCCTAGTCATACAGCAGAGCCAGAAGACTTAATGCGATTATATAATGACAGTGTTATAGAGCTTCCTACTTTGATGTCATATTGATGGAGGTGTTTTATACAGGGCAGGCAGAGATTTACAGATCAAAATAGGCACGTCAAAGTGTGCCATTCCATAGATGAATTCAATCCCTTATTCACAGTATCAGCACGACAGATCCATCGTTGTTCTTTCATTGTAAGGATCTTGTCTACATTCCTTTGTCTTATCGTGGGTTTGACCACTTCCACAACCTACCACAGCATTTCCTTTTCAGTGTGTTTCATTTGAATATAATGTTCCACTGGGGAGCATTTTCAGTGTGGCACCGTATCCTTGACTGATGTTGTAATATCCTTTTCTTTACTACTTGAGTGGTTTTACCAAAGTATTTTAGGCCACAAGGGCACTCAATACTATACACAACATTGGAGGTGTTGCAATTGGAGAAGTTTTGGAGTGCAATTTCTGTGCCATTCAGGTGGAAAGATTTGAGATTCTTAGTGCATTGGCATGCTACACAGTGGATGCACTTAAAGTGTCCAATCACTGGGCTGAGTTGTTTCATATTGTCAATCAGGTTATTTTCTGTGTCTCTATAGGCATGTACCAAACGGTCTTTAAGATTAGATCCTCTTTTGAAAGAAAAAAGGGTTTTTTCTGTCAGCTCTGGTAAATTAGCAAGTAGTGGCCAATGTTTTTTTATCAGCTTTTTTATTTCATTTGTAGCAGTGCCAAAGGTAGTTACACAAACTAATTGTGGTATTGATGTTTTAGTTTTAACTTGAAATGGGGCCTCACGATCATTGTACCAGGTTCTTTTTAGAGATTGTTTAAGCAATTTGTTAGGGTAGCCACGGGCGTGCAGTTTATCCTTCAGTTTTTTTGCTTCCTGAAAGTAGTCAACTCTCCTGGAACAATTCCTCAGAACCCGGAGGAACTGGCCGAAGGGAAGACCATCTTTGAGGGCTTGAGGATGATGACTATTGTACTTCAGTAAAGTATTTCTTGCCATCGGCTTCGTGAAAAGGGTGGTAAACAGTGTGTTATCTGCACCTACTTTTATAGAAATGTACAGAAAATCCATATTAGTTCGGTCATAGACCATCGTGAAATGAAGGTTTGGATTTCTGATGTTAATCCATTTATGTAAATCCATTAGGAGTTCGATGTTACCTCTCCAAATGAAAAAAATATCATCTATGTATCGTAGCCAACATCTCACGTTGGCCACGTATGGATTGATGGAGTCATAAATGAATTTACTCTCAAAGTCGGATATATAAATATTAGCAATATCTGGAGCATACACTGCCCCCATTGCTACTCCTTTCAATTGTTGGAAAAATGTTTTGTCACAGAGAATTTTTCTAGTACACTCAATAATGAAATATGTTGGAACTGGATGTGGTCTTGGTGTGCCATCTAGCAGATTTTCCAAGATAGCAAACACTTCTGAATGCGGAATGTTTGTATACAAACTCTCAATGTCCATAGACACCAAGAGTTCGCAGGTGGTATCAAAGGGAGTGTTCTCTACCACATTAATAACGGCAGTCGTGTCTCTGATGTAATTCTCAGCCTCAGTAGCAAAGGGACGGATGAAGTGGTCTGCATACTGGGCTAAAGGTTTTAAGATAGAATTGCATCCAGACACTATTGGTCTACCAGGGGGATGAGAGGCATTTTTGTGTACTTTCGGCAAAATATAAATTACCGGTACCGTTGGTACTGGAATAATCAAAAATGCAGATTCTTTTTCACTCAGCCATCCTCCATCCAAGCCAGATTTGCTCAATTCAGCAATCAATTTCTCCAGGCTACTCAAATCGTTTCAACACTATTGAAAAAACTGTGTGGAATCCTCTTATGTACGAAGAGGAGAACTGTGTGTTCTCTCAGGGATGGTCCCAGTGACCCACTGGAATCACGTTCTAATCATCTAATGGACTGAGACTACACAGACCGAAACGTCGACAGTTCCGTCAACTCCAAGATAACCCATAGTTTCTTTAGCAAATAGTTATTCATATTTGGTTAATATTTGCTTATCATTTTTTAGGAGCTGATGTAGGTTATGACATGTATGTCTAAATTCTTTTGTACATCTGACCATAACGTTATTTGCGGATATTTATTTTGTTCAACTGAACCCTTTTTAAAATTATTATGTTGAAATCATATGAATCTATTTTATACGAATAGGATCCTCCGTGTGCTTTGCTTTCTGTTCTTTGAAAATTGAAATCACTGTAGTTGTTCTGTGGAACACGCCAGATTCTGATTGTATGCGACTGACTCAAAGTTAATTGAAATAAAAGAAATTACATAGTACAAGTAAAATCCCCTGTAGACTGTTTTTTACCTTGAATTATACATTGCCCAAGCCGACAAGGGTATATTGGGTTCTCCATTTTGTATAAACACTTACTAAACGTAACAGTCCACCCCTGAGGTGTTTTCTATCACTTCTTTAGATTCCACATTCTTTATGGGGTTTTTTTTTACATTAGGCACGGGTCTTCTCGTCCTCCTCATAAGTACTACAGTGGTCTGAAATATCTGCTGTTACACTATTAACACAGTTCTTTCTTGATTTCTTCTTGCACGTTCTAGCAAAGGGACTCACAGTAACACTGTGCAGGTTGTACAATGGAACAACACAGGGAAATACATTGCATGGTTTACCCTCGCATTTTTTACCCCGCATTTTGTTTACAATGCTTATGCTTTTACAATGCATGCCATTACCACACATTGTTTATGTATACAAAACAATGTATTTGGGGGGGCGACCTCCCACACCCACCAACTTACCTTGAATGCATGGTAAAAGCATGCGTGGTAAAAACAAACACGTGGTAAAAATATGCGTGCAAAAAATGCCCGGTAAAGTCACAATGAGGTAAAAACATCATTGTAAAGGCTATTTTCCCACTCTGCAGACACTTTTGGTTTGTTGCAGGGCACCTCTTGCTTTATAATAAAGGACTATTGTGATTACACTGGTAACAATTATTTGTCCATCCATCCTGTTGAATTGTGTTGTACAATCCAAGCTTTTGTTATTACTTTTCTTTCGTCCTCTATGCCAGTTTGTAGAAATATACAATTCTATAACTGAAAGCAAACACTTTTATTTCGACCCTGGCACGGAGCAGAACATGGTGCAGCACCTTCCAATGTTCTCTGCTCACCGATTCTTTAATCCTATCAGCTTTAATAAGAATGAAGTTACATCAGAGAATACATGCACAAGACTGGAATGGAAGAACACGAAACATACACGAAATAAATGACCGACTGTGCAGAGAAAGGCCACGACTAGAAGCAGGAAGCTATGGCTGTCTCCCCCCAAACAACAGGCAAACTACTCAATACCTGAGGAGAAGACTTTACCACTACTGCCTAGCTGGCAGAGATCCTATGTTCCTTCAAGCAACAGCTGGAGCCCAACTGTTTACTGTGGAGTTGTAAGGAGCTTTCTTCAATAGAGAGGCTGCTGTGACCAGAATCCTGCAACCCCCACCCATCCCAACTAAGAGCATGACACTGCGTATACCTTGAGATATGGAGCACTAGCAGTGGACATTTGGGTGAAGAGCATGCTGTCAGGGGGTTCTCTCCCCCACCGGGCATCTCTTTTTGACTGTGTGATCTCTTGCATACTAGCAAACACTCGGCAGTGTCCATCTTTCTGCCAAACAGCTTGTGAGGGGACAGGAAAAATCGTTTCTGTTGCCAGAGGACTTGGAATTGTTTTTAGGAAGCGTTACTGACGCGAAGTTTTAAAAAATTAGCATTTGCAGCATGTGAAATTAAGAATTGTTTTTCTGTGTTTGAAAAATCAATAATTTGCATTCAGCATACCTGTTCGCCCACACGCAGTCACCCCAGCATACACACGCTCGTTCCTGCCGTTTTAGGGCAAGGTACCGAGCAGTAGGAAATTTCGTGGCGGCCATTTTGGGGCGGGATAGAGTGGTGAGAGCGCTCTAGGCTCGGCTTCATAAGGAGCCCCCAGGCAGTGTCTTGCGAGCTAGCAAACACTCGGCAGTGTCCATCTTTCTGCCAAACAGCTTGTGAGGGGACAGGAAAAATCGTTTCTGTTGCCAGAGGACTTGGAATTGTTTTTAGGAAGCGTTACTGACGCGAAGTTTTAAAAAATTAGCATTTGCAGCATGTGAAATTAAGAATTGTTTTTCTGTGTTTGAAAAATCAATAATTTGCATTCAGCATACCTGTTCGCCCACACGCAGTCACCCCAGCATACACACGCTCGTTCCTGCCGTTTTAGGGCAAGGTACCGAGCAGTAGGAAATTTCGTGGCGGCCATTTTGGGGCGGGATAGAGTGGTGAGAGCGCTCTAGGCTCGGCTTCATAAGGAGCCCCCAGGCAGTGTCTTGCGAGCTAGCAAACACTCGGCAGTGTCCATCTTTCTGCCAAACAGCTTGTGAGGGGACAGGAAAAATCGTTTCTGTTGCCAGAGGACTTGGAATTGTTTTTAGGAAGCGTTACTGACGCGAAGTTTTAAAAAATTAGCATTTGCAGCATGTGAAATTAAGAATTGTTTTTCTGTGTTTGAAAAATCAATAATTTGCATTCAGCATACCTGTTCGCCCACACGCAGTCACCCCAGCATACACACGCTCGTTCCTGCCGTTTTAGGGCAAGGTACCGAGCAGTAGGAAATTTCGTGGCGGCCATTTTGGGGCGGGATAGAGTGGTGAGAGCGCTCTAGGCTCGGCTTCATAAGGAAACGGTCTCTTCCGCGTTAGCGGACGCGTTTTGAGCGGACGCGCCTCGTCTTCGCCGGAGTCCAGCCAGAGTCAGCCCGTCTGTGCCCGTCCGGGCCAGGCCGGGACATAGGGCACGACCCTCTGCCCACCTCATAGTAAAGATATGCTAACAGGTAACCAACTTAGGGCGTTACGCCCTTCTAGCCATGACACCTGTATAACTTTGAATCCTCTACTAGCTGGTGCATAAACATGCCCAGAGTGTACCCTTACCCTGACTAACTATCAGCCCTATCCTGTTACCCCACAGGAGACTGTTGTTAAATCCTATCAACAGAAAGTTAGTTCAAAAGAACATTTATTCTTTTTGATAAACTGCCGTTCACTGCCCCAGCATAAATTAGATATTTTTCACCTACTGATTGACAGAAAGCCCATCGCTATATTTTTAACTGAGACGTGGCTCCACGATGGATCAGGCCCCGATGTGGCAACCGCCCTCCCCCCGAGCTATGCTATAGCCAGGAGAGATAGGGTAGGACAAATAGGAGGGGGTATTGCTATTATCTACAGCAGAGACTATGTGTGCACTTTTGAACCTGCAGCTATTCCTAACTGCGAGGCTGCTTCTTTCAAAATTTCCCTTAGTCCAAATTTCACCTTTTCCGGACTATTAATCTACCGACCACCAGGAAATAATCCATCTTGGTCAGATGACCTGGCAAATTTTATCCTACCCCAACATCTAAAAGCCCAAAATTATACCGTACTAGGAGACTTGAATCTTCATCTAGACGACGCCCAAAGCAAGACCTGTAAAAATCTAATAGATGACCTCATGGTGTTGGACATGACACTACGAAACAGCGGTCCAACCCATAAAGCCGGACACTTGCTGGACCCTATAATATCAAGCATGAAAGAACTTTCATGGCTTAACACCACGCCTGTCCTATGGTCAGATCACTTTCTTCTAACTTTTGCCATTTTGTTGGAGCCCAAAAAAGGTCCATTTTCGACTCCTACAGAATCTTGTAGAAGAAATTGGAAATCCCTAAATCTGGAGGACTTGAACAATGCTTTGAAGGAACATCATCCAAATTTGGATGGAGATATGGACAGCATTGCAGAGCTAACACAAGAGTGGCTAACTGGTGCTGTTGATACTTGCCTGCCTCTAGCCCGTTGTAAAGGGAAAGTCCATCGCCCTCCTGCTCCCTGGTTCACAGAAGCCTTGAAGAAAGAAAAATCTAGCTGTAAGAACCTAGAGAGACAGTGGCGAAAAAATTACGACCTTTACCAAAAAGAAGTTTACCGAAAGGCCAGAAATTGTTACCATTCAGCTTGCATGAAAGCCAAAGCTTGCTATGTAACCAATACAATTAACATGGCCGTAAACAAATCCCAGACTCTCTTTAACACGGTAAAAGAGTTAGCTGGGGAGAACGCTAGAGCAGAACCTACCCCTCTTAATACCCAGGAATGCCAAGACTTGGCCTCTTTCTTTACGAATAAGATTGAGAACATCGTCTCTAATATTAAAAACGCTAGCAAGTCAACAGACAAGCAAGGAAACACCACTCTAGTCCCTAGAGTAAATTGTCATCTTGAAGCCTGGCCTCCTATTAAATTAGATATACTGAAGGAACTACTTAAATCAATCAAATCGGGCTCCCCTCGTGACCCGATTCCTGTCAGTATCGTAAACAAATTAGAGGATACTGCCTTAATTCCCATAGCAGAAATATTGAATGCATCCATAGAGCAAGCCATAGTTCCTGCTCTATGGAAACATGCTATGGTCAGCCCCCTACTCAAAAAACCAGGCGCAGACCCGATGACATTGGCCAATTATCGCCCAATTTCGTTGCTACCCGCCTTTTCTAAGATCCTAGAGAGGCATATCCATAAGGCACTCTCAACTTACGTAGAAAACAATAATCTCCTACATTCGTCTCAATCGGGGTTTAGGAGTGGTTATTCTACTGAGACGGCCCTGCTCGGGGTCACAGAAAGGATCAGGGAGCTCATGGACAACGGCCAAACAGTAGCACTGGTCTTGTTAGATCTTAGTGCGGCTTTCGACACCATTTCTCACCCCATACTGCTGGACAGGCTGGGGGAGAATGGTGTCGAAGGCAAAGCTCTGGAATGGATTAGATCCTACCTTTCCCTCCGTACTTTCCAGATCTCCTCTTCGGAGGCTTGCTCTGAGGTATTCCATTCTCCTCATGGAGTGCCACAGGGATCAATTTTGAGCCCTCTGCTTTTTAATTTATACTTACGTCCACTGGCTAATCTTGTAGAAAATGCTGGCTTAAGTTTAATGACTTATGCAGATGATTCACAAGTCCTATTCTCACTCTCCAAATCTGATATGTCTACTCCATCTGCATTAAAAATAGGCCTCCATGAAATCTTTTGCTGGATGTCAGACAACCAACTTAAGCTGAATGGAGATAAAACAGAGGTACTCCTGTTAGGAAATTGCAAAGATCTCTGGAATGATTCCCATTGGCCACCATCATTGGGTAAACTTCCATTTCCAGCTTCGCAGGTTAGAAACCTTGGGGTCACCATTGATGACTGTTTATCTATGTCCCAGCAAGCAAACAAAGTGGCAGGTATATGCTTCACCATTATCAAATGGTTACGCAAAATCATCTGGATGCTGCCACCTACTACCCAGAAGACCGTGATCAATGCCTTAGTGACATCTCGGCTTGATTACGGTAACATCTTATACCTGGGTTCAAATAAGACAGTGATAAAGCGTCTGCAATTAGTGCAGAACGCTGCGGCTAGACTGCTTTGTAAAATCCCCAGATCTGCTAGGATCACCCAATATCTCAAGGATCTGCATTGGCTTAAGGTCGAGAACCGTATTCGTTTCAAAGCCTTGAGCTATTTATTTAAAATCAAAGCCGGCACTGCCCCCAAATATCTTCAGGCCCTTGCTAAGCCCTACCTCCCAAACCGTAACCTGCGTTCGGGTACAGCGGCAAACTTTGCAGTACCAAGGTTTAAAAGAGCCAGAATAGGCGGGAGATCTTTCTCCTACCTGGGGCCAGTGCTGTGGAACACATTGCCCTCTCACATTCGCAAGGAGGAAAGCTATGTGAATTTTAGAAAGAGTATAAAAACGTGGCTTTTTAATAAATAATTGCTTTGTCTGTCCTCTCCCCAGTGATATCTGAGTGCTTTGCGTTCTTGGCGCCGGGAAACCCTTTGTGGGTAGCTGCACGCCTTACAAATGCTATAAAATAAATAAATAAAAAATAAAATAAATACTGAAACCCGGTGAGTGGGGCCTCCTGAGCCAATGTACCTGCACCCACAGGTTGGTGCATGAGGGCCCCCAAGCCTCAGCATTTCCAGCCACTATTTGATTTTCCTTCTTTGTGGTGCCAAACCCATTCCAACAGTAGGGCCTGTGATCATCTGCCTGAACCAAGAGAGCCCACCGAACCATAATAGTGCACCTCCGAATGCCTTGTGCACAAAGAGGTTGCGCCTCTTGGAACTTAACGCTTAATTCATATTTCACATCTGCAATTAGAAGAAAAGCCAGAGTCCACCGCATGGCACGACCTTGTGTCTGAGCAATAAAGTCTCCATACGTTACCCACAAACTGCACTGTGCACATTTTCCCATCTCTCTAAAACTGAGAAAGATAAACATACATACTATATGCTCCAAAGTAAGTAAAACAATACACCGTTGCTAAAACTCCATAGCAAAACTGTATCCCTTTAATTACATGCACCCCAAGCCTATAGTATAAACCAAATGAAGACAGTATGAACAAGGGCTACTTCAGTGTAATGAAATATGACTAAAGTCCAAACGTTACTAAGCAATTTAACTTATATTATGAATAATAAAGTATCATTTAAAAAAAGAAATAACACAGCTTTGCAAATATATTTCAGTAAATGGTAAGTGTGTCAAATGAAACTAGACGTTGTACTCCCCACCACCCTCCTAAACTAAGCACGGACTATTCAACCTCTCTACCTGGTAACATTCAAAGCTTAAAAAGGAGAAAGCTGAAGGTTAAGTGAGCTTGCAGTTGTAAATGGCTTTTGTAGTTCGGTCTAGTGCTATCTATCACAGGGTGTGCCTAGATACATTCAAGTCCTATAGGCCTTAAGAAATGGTCCTACAATATTAAAATAGAGCATTAGGCTTGAAAGCACATTTTCCCAGATTCGGCTGGGGGTGTTTTAATCCAAGTGACCAACACAATGCAAACACAATTAATTGATCTGAATAAATCTAGACTACTGTGTATTAATGTTGCTATTTGTTTTAGATGGACCCACCGTTTCACACTGCAATGTGGCACCAATAATTGGTGGAAGAGGCAAATAAACATATAAACTGCACATTCACCAGCACTGCAGCTGAAGGGTTTATCAGACATATTAATGCTTTCTTTAGATTCTACACATTTTTAGTTTTTAAAATGTATATAAATACATTTGTCAAACCTAGTTTATGTATTGGTTTCATTTCCTATTGGTACTAGCCCATAATAATCTCTTACAATGAAATGACTTAGCCTTTGTGCTACTGATTAATGGCATCAATTTCTGACTGCAAAATTGCATTTCTTTAACAATGGTGGAAACAATAGGCCTTGCATAAAAACAGATAAAATAACTCAAAGCTTGAAGTCATTTGTACTAAATGAGGTGTTGATGAAAACAAGGAATAAAGAGCAAATGCTGTACACGAAGGTCAACGTAACATGAATGGAAAATACATCAAACATGTAATGCAATTCAAATTTAAATGTAGTATAGTGTGAACCTAGAAAAGGGCAGCAGAGGACTGTAAAGAAGGGTCAAAGACAAACAAAGTCAATTAGTGATAGAGCGGTAGCAGGGTTGCTGTTGGTTGATGCACTGTGATATAGTGTTCTTTAAAGAGGAGCGTCTTCAACCCTTTTCTAAATCAAAACAGTGTTGCGCTGATGGATCGAAGAATTTTGGTGGAGAGTAAGGGTGCAAGATGGAAAATGCCTGTGACATTGGCTTTTTTCCACTCTTTTTTCCACTTCTTAGTCTGCAGTCTGACGGCG
Source organism: Lissotriton helveticus (assembly GCF_964261635.1). Classification (NCBI taxonomy): domain Eukaryota; kingdom Metazoa; phylum Chordata; class Amphibia; order Caudata; family Salamandridae; genus Lissotriton; species Lissotriton helveticus. Next base: position 766,099,636 of record NC_136059.1, read on the forward strand.
GTTCTTGCTGCTTGGTGCCAAGAACCACCAGAGATGGTGAGCTTGTCTACAAGATAAGTGGGGTGCTGGTTGTGATGTATTTGTAAATAGTGCAGCTGGTTTCCATAATAGTTTAAGTTGGCAAGAAGAGACGTAGGAGGTCCATCAGGGTGGGGCAGTGGTTCCCAATCTGTACGTCACGGCATCCTGGTGCATCATCAAAACTAGCAAGAGGTGCACGCGCACTCAGCATACCATTTGGGAAACACCGTAGGCTAGAGAAACGTTCTGCAATCGTTTAACTATTGCAGAGCCTTGACAACGGTGTGTTTGCAGAACAAATGGCACCGCGCATGCATACGACTGCCCTGGCCACCTATCCTGATTGGTGAACACTCTTTACGTATGTGCTCTCAAGCGTATGGCATTGTTGTTCTATCATTATGGCGTCATTTCAAGTACCCTCAGTTTCTTTTCTGTATATGGTTGATGTAAACATAGTAATAACCATTCAACGTGATTTAGCTTTGGCATGGAGATATTGTGTGATAAGTGTTATTCCATTTTTGTCCCACAGAACAGCTCACGTATTTTCTACACTTGAGATATGCACATTTAAATGGCCATTGAATTAAAATATACACCGAAAGCGTGGTTGACGTATTTGGGAACAAAGGCAATTGTGAGTTTCATTCTAAAAAAGTATATTATGATTTTGTATCCCTGGGGTTGCATTTTGAGCATGGACTGGGCTAATTAAGGAATATATACCGCCCCGACGTGACCACCATGTTTACTTTGCATTTAGTCATCGCACTGTTTCTAATCAGACGCTGGAGTTCCCAGTGTAGGAATTACCTGCCCACGACACACTCTGGTTTACATTCTTTATTCCTGCAGAGGACTTTACAGCAGCACCTATGTTTCATTCATGGGACTCTCACACCAGGGGACAGCACCCTACCCAAGTATTTACTGATGGCTGCGTTTTCCGTAACGCAGACAAAAATTTAAATGACGTCATAATTCCATTTTCTGTTTTGACTTTTTGCAAATATGATGCTGCTCCTTTCAGGAAGGAGGCAGGAGGCATTTCAGTGCAGAAATCGGATCTCTGCCCCTTCTGTGCCAGCTTTGGTACTGCTGATAGGATGGAGGTGCCAACTCAGATACTGGCCGGATGAGTCAAAGTGAACTGTGACAACATTGCTCTTGAAAGTAATGACTACAGGAAATGGGTATACATATTGGTTCCATACATTCAAATTCAGCATCCCCTTGTGAAGTGACAAAACATTATCCCCCGTTGTTGTTCACCAAATTATTTGAGCGTATTTTTTGAATAAACATTCAAGTTCCCAAATATTTGAACAGGGGTATTTAGACATATTTACGGTGTTTAACACAACTCTTCAAGACTCTGTATTTAAGTATTGCATTTGACAGGAAGAAAAAAAGAAACAGGACTCCCTTATGTTCTGTGTTTGACACATCTGTCAATCTTTTTTTTTTTTTTTTTTTTAAGTTTGAAGTTTATTGAAATATAAAGAAACAAAGACAGAAAATGAAGAAACAATCAAAGGTTATGAGAAAATGAGAGTAATCCTACATATGAACGCAGTACATTTTGGAAACTGAAGCATAAAATATGAATAAATAAGCAATGAGAATGAGGAACATAGGAGGGTGAGGAGACATCTTTAAAAATATGAAAATAGATTAAAAATATGATAAAACATTTGCTGTAAATAACAATATGATAATCGAATAAATTAAGGTAATGCATTTATGGAGGTTTGCAAACTTCAACCGTACGTATTGGAAGTGGAGGAGGAGGTTTAGCAACTGAGGATAGATAGTCAGTGAGGGGAAGCCATAAGAGATCACGTTTGATTGCTAAGGAGATAGGAGAGACAAAATTAGTGTCAAGTCGGTGATTAAAGCACACTGCATTCCACCATGCAGTAAAAGAAACATCCCTAGCTTGTTTCCAATGCGATGTAATATGGTGGAAAGCAATGGCTATGCATAAGTCAAGTAATTTGTGGTTGGAGTTGGACTCAACAAAGGTGGGGGATAGGGAACCTAAGAAAATGTGTGAAATGGAGAATGAAACCGTAAATGTAAAAATTTTTTGTAGCTGGGACCAAACTAAGTGCCAGAAACGTAATATAGGGGGACATTCAAATAGCATGTGTTTCAAATCAGCTGAAATGGACGTGCAGGACCAACAAGTAGATGGAGTGTCTGGGGAAAAGGAAGACAGGAGCAACGGGGTGAATAATAAACGATTATAAATAAAGAATAAGGTTTGTGTGGTATTTGCAGCCCTGGATGTACTGTGAATCTTGGACCAAATTTTGTCCCATAAAATGGTGGACCACGTGTGAGAGAAATCTTCTTCCCAAGCCAACTCAACCTTAGATTTTGAACGATCAACAGAGGATTGTAGAGATTTATAAATAAATGATGCAGAAAGAGATTGATCAATAGCATTAGAAATCGATAGATAAGTGGTAGGGATAGAGTTAGAGGTTGGGAGAGAAGAAAGATATTGAGTAAGGGATGGGAGTATCGATAAATATTGTTTACGGGATGAGGCAGGTAACGAGAATTGAGTTTGAAGATCTTGGAAAGAAAGAGGCTGATTATCTGAGAGAAGTTGTGAGATCCATTTTAGACCAAGGGAATGCCAGGATTTCCAATATAAGGAACGGTTGCGAATTTTGAGGAATTTATTATGCCAGATAGGTTGAGCGTGGGTGGAGGAGGCAGATGGGTAGGTGGATACTAAGTATGGACGAAGAAGAGAGCAAGAGTGAGAAATGATGGGGGAACATAAGGATGACACCTTAGAGGTAAAGGATAGGACTTCTCGAAAATCGTAAGGATGCAGAAGAGAAGATTCTAATGTGAGCCAAAGGGGAGGAATGCGAGGAAGATCTGAAGAGAGCCATCTCATAGATTGTTTTAATGAAAATGCGTTATGATATGACTTAAAGTGGGGGAACTTGACACCACCAAGGGATTTGTCTTTTTTCAGGGAAGAGAGTGCAATCCGAGATTTTTTGCCTTTCCATAAAAATTTTAATAGAAGGGAGTCTATCGATTTGAAGTAATGATCTGGAATACGGATGGGAATCATGGAAACAGAATAGAGGACTAGGGGTGCTAACATCATTTTGATGGAATCTAGCCGGCCCCACCAAGAAAGGAACAGAGGATTCCAACGTGTTATTGATGTATTGATTTTGTGAGAAAGAGATTCGAAATTAAATTTAATAGTGTCTGGAATACGGGGGGCAAACCAGATACCCAAGTATTTAATCTTTGTGGGTTGCCATGAAAAACCAGAAGAATCAAAGAGATGTTTTTGGCAAAGGGGGTTTAAAGGCAAAATTTCACATTTATCAATGTTAAGACGATATCCTGATACTGTAGAGAAAGAAGAAACTTGGCCAAGGAAGGAAGGTAGAGTTGTTTGAGGATTTGAGCAGTAAAATAAAATGTCGTCAGCGTATACAGACAGTTTAGCTTGTTGTTGAGTACCATATTGGAAACCAGTAATCGTGTCATCAAGTCTAATCTTAGTTAGAAAGGGTTCTAGGGCTATAATAAATAATAAAGGAGACAGTGGACATCCTTGACGAACCCCTCTTTGGAGAGGAAAGTAATCGGAAATCATACCATTTGCGAAGATTGAAGCATGGGGGCTGGAGTATAGTAGAGAAATTAGAGAAATAAATTTAGGGGGGAAGCCAAACCAATGGAGAGCTTGGAACATAAAGTCCCATCCAATTCTATCGAATGCTTTTTCAGCGTCAAGGGAGATAGCCGCAAGGGGGGAGGAAAGGGATGGAGCTTTACTCAGGATATTAAAAAAGACACGAGAATTATCTGATGATAGGCGACCCTTGACGAAGCCGGATTGTTCAGGACCTATAAGATCAGGTAATAAGGGGTCAAGTCGGAGAGCCATAATTTTGGCGAAAATTTTATAATCAGTGTTTACTAGTGATATGGGGCGGTAATTCTTACAAAGGGTATGATCTTTATCTGGTTTAGGTATTAAACAAATCAATGCTTCTTGGAAAGTTCCTTGAGAGGATCCGGAGGCCGCAAAGGATTGGAATAGGGAATGCAATTTTGGGAGAAGAAGAGAGGAGAAATGGTTATAAAATTCAATGGTAAAACCATCGGGCCCTGGGGCTTTACCTCGACGGAGAATAGAAATTGCATGAGAAATTTCCGATTTGGTGATGTCCAGGTCCAATGAGTGAAAGTCAAGATGGGAAGATTCTGGAGGAGGGATGTTTTGAAAATACGAAGTAAGATCTTGAGGGTCAGGAATAGATTCTGGGGTATATAGATTCTGGTAAAAGGAAACAAATTGAGCAAGTATGTCTTTATCTTTGAAGAAAGATACTCCATTTGGGTTTTGCAAGGATTCAATTTTTGTACGTTCTTTACGTATTTTAAGGTAGTTAGCTAGAAGTTTGCCCATCTTGTTTTGTCCGCCGTAGTAGCGGGAATTGCATTTTAGAAGAGAGTTAGAGGCGGCGTTGGTGGTGAATTTATTGAATTCAAATTTGGCTGCGATTAATTCACGTAAAGAAGCTTCAGAGTTTGAGTTATAGTATGCATACTCCAATTTCTTAATTTTATCCAAGAGTTGAGTTGACTTAGAGATTGATTGTTTTTTCTTTTGGGAAACGAAATTAATAATAAAACCTCGTGCAGCTGCTTTGTACGAGTCCCAAATCATGACAAAGGGGGAATCAGGAAGATGGTTATGTGTAAAAAATTCAGTGGAAAATTGTTTAAATTGGGTGCAAAACTTAGAATCAAGAAGTAGGGAATTATTAAATCTCCAACGGCCTGAATGAGGGGAGTAGGGAAGAAGATCAATGTCTACAAAAACGGGGGCATGGTCGGAAATTAGGATGGAGCCTATATCTGAATGAAGGGCGAGTTGGGCCAGTGGTTTGCTAAGAAAAAGATAATCAATACGCGATTGGGAGTGATGTGTGGGGGAATAAAAAGAATATTCTCTGAGGTCAGGGTTACAAAGCCTCCAAATGTCAACTAATGCATTATTCTGTATAGATGAGATAAACTGGGTGTGCATCTTGGAAGGAACAAATTTAACTTTTGAATTTCTATCAATAAAGGGGTCAAAAACTTGGTTACAGTCACCACCAAGAATAACGTATTGGTCATTGAGGGTAACAAGTTTGTCCGAAATAGCAGGCCAGAACATTTTATCAACACCAGTTGGGGCATAAACATTGAAAATAACTAGAGGTATTTTATCTATAAGAAGATTAACAATTACCCAACGACCATCATCGTCACACTCTTGAGATACAATTGAAACATTTAACTTTTTGTGACAGAGTATAACAGTACCATTTTTCTTACCTACAGCAGGTGAATAGAGAACATGACCCACCCAACATCTTTTAAGTTTAGTAGCCTCTGAATCTGTGAGGTGGGACTCTTGAAGAAGGGCTACATCTGTTTTAAGTCTGGTTAAATGCGTTAAAACTCGTTGACGTTTAATGGGGTTATTTAACCCCTTAACATTCCAGGTGACTACGCGGAATGTAGATTAGCATGAGAATGATATAAAGGAAAAGATAAGGTAGGATAAAAAGGTAGATGAGAAGTGTTGAGGAAAATAGTAAGATTACAAGAACAGATGTACGAGAGAGATAGAGAGAAAAGGTGAGAGTAAGAAAAATATGAGAGATAGAAAAGAGTATAAAAGAAGAGAAGAGAGCAAGGCAAGAGAAGAGACATTACAACAAATACAAATGAGAACTGGGGTGTGACGACGCCAGAAGAGGACGACATCAACAACAGAAACTCACGTCATCGAACACCGGAGGAACCAGCTTAGGATCAATTGAAGGAAGCAGAAAACTACACCGGGATGGGGAACAAAAGGAGAAAATCTGTGATGAGACAAAAAATGGAGGAGAGACGTTAGGAATACATAAGCACGCTAACTGTAGGGACTACGCAACATTATAACATAATAAACAAGGAAAATATGTGAACAATAGGATATGGGAAGTCGATACTAGGCACAGTAGGGAAATAAAAGGATAAATACTCAATCAATCAAGAAGACTCATGAATTATTAAACTGGTCTGGCAGTGTCCATGTTGATGGTTTCATGATGACGAAGGAATTCTTCAAGGACTTGTGGATCTTCAAAAGTCGTCGTCTTTTCTTTATACGTAACCTTGAAGAGGCAAGGATGTAGGAGACCGAATCTGGCACCAAGGTCGCGCAGTCGTGGTCGCAGATCAAGAAATTGTTTCCTTCGGTCAGCTGTCACTTTGGCTACATCTTGAGATAAATACAGACGATGACCTTCCCAAATAATCTGTTTCTTTGCCTTGGCTGCCGAAAGAACTTGAAGTAAATCGGTATATTGTAGGAAGAGCATGATGACTCCACGTGGTTTGGAGGAAACTCTCGGACCCAGTCTATGTGCACGTTGAATATTAAGAGTGACAGAAGATGGAAGGTCTAGAATTTTCGGTAAAAAGGTTTGGAAGAAGGAGGTTGGATTAGACCCTTCGGTGAGCTCTGGAAGATTGTAAAGGCGTAGGTTATTGCGACGATTTCTATTTTCCAACTCTTCTGTCTGTCGCCTTAAGAGAGAGACATCCTTCTCCAAAGTAGAAATTCTAGAACAAGAAGATTGAAGAGCCTCCGTTGATTGTTCCACTAACAGGACTCTGGATTCGAGAGTGGACCATTTATCGTGAAGAAATTGCAATGTTTTGGTTGTTTCAGCCATAAAGGGTTTAAGAGCTCGGAGTTCTTCCAGAATGAGATCCATGGATGCGGAAGATGGGTCAGAACCTGGAGATGGAGGATCTTTCTTGTGACGCTTCGTGGAGCCAGGTTGTGGAAGTTTACTGGTGACAGTAGCCTTAGGTATTGCCCCACGAGTGATATCCGTTTTAGAAGGAATAGTGTCCTCCATGACGGGTGACGCTGAGTCAGAGTCAGAGGAAAGAGGCAATTTGGTTTTGGAAGCCGTGGGCTTGAGAGTGCGCAGTTTCCCCATAAATGATATGGGAAATAAATAATAATGTGCCTGTGGACTGCGTAGAAATAGGTTATGTGAAGACGGCGCTCTTAAACTGAGAAAATAGCAGTGTTTGGAAGGTAGAGCTCAAAGACAGTGATGTCAGGGCCGTGTACACATGTGAAGAAAAATGCGTCACACAAGGACATCAATAAAATAACACAGCTGGAATTACACTGCATATGGTGCATAATACAGGGGAAACCGTTTGCATCATGTAGAAGAGTTGATAGAAATTATTGGGGGTAGCCAGAAACAAACGGTGTCCTGTTTAATGACTGTCATTGAAGAGCGGCGTCCAAATGAGGAAAAAAGCTCGAAAATAGCATTAGTGTGGAGAAATCCTGAAGAAAAGAATGTATCAAAGGCTGAAAAGCGCCAACATGAAGAATTAGCCACTGAGGAGCAGGAACAGCATAAATTTCATCATTGCTGTTTTGAGCGCGGTTCACCTGTAGAGCGTCGCACTTTGGCGCTGGTTTTCCGCTGACAGAATCAAAGACGTGGCAGAGTCGATAGAAAATGGCGGCCGCTGGGAAGCGCGCCGCGTTATTCACGCAGAAATTGCATTTAAGCGGAGCAGAGGGTCGCAGGCGGTATCAGTCTGCTCACCTCATGCTCCGACGTGTGGAAATGCAGTCGGCGTCCAGAATGGTGCAGCAGGAGAGGAGAGAGCCGCTGGTGTCGGCGCTCGACGTCCGGAGCTCCGCAGTTAAGCCGCCATCTTGTGCGGCGCTCAAGCCACGCGCCCACATCTGTCAATCTGATATGTCACCAGTCAGCGTTTGGTGAGAGGTAATGAGGGAGGCCTACTAAAAGATAATTTGTGGAGTTTAATTCCTCTATTGACTTGCATTGAACAGATAGGAGTTTTAAGTATAAAAAAGCCAAAATAAATGTTTTCATACCTTATAAATTCTGACACTTAAACCGGGTGTGTAGGCATTTATGATATCTACCAAACAAAGCTGAAGTTCGCAAGAGTAAATGAGATCAAGGTTTGCATTTTAGGTGAGTAAATATGATTCCAAGCCGTGACAGCTGCTGATACACATTCTGAAAACGTGCCTGCTTTGTAGAAAACTGTGATAACTGTCTACATATGATAACTTCATCGGCTTCATCCCAATTACTTTCAGGAAGAAAACTTTAAGTACTCCCGAGGCCGGGCTTATATCCCCCCAACCCACCCAAAACATCTAACATTAACGGCAGCCTTGGCCAAGGGCAATAGGTCAAGGGAGCTGCAAGTTGAAAAAGTTTGAGAAACACTGGAATGGGGTCCTCTGATCATATTTCTTCAGGCTGTGAATGCGACATGCTGTGGCATGTATGATACACCTAAGGGGTGACAGTTTGGAATCTGGAAGGCTATGGAGAAGGTGCTACCACCATCTAGATCCAATGTCTGGAACAGCTGCTCTGAATCCGTTTCACTTTCATTATAAACAATCCATACTGTGCTTTGGCAACTTGTTCCTTAAGGGTGAATTTGGAGTCCAGGTTCAATCCAAGTGACTGGGCATTCGGTCAAAATCTTGGCTCGAATCCATCAAGGTTCTTGCCAAGGAGCCAGGTTTGTAATGTTTCTTGTGTATTGTTCTAGGCAAAAAAAAGGAATGATGTTGTGGTTGGGTTAAGCTTCAGGTAGGTGCTGGATTTCTACATCTGGATGATGTGCAGGCAGTGTCTGAGGTAATGGATGTCTGAAGCTGAGGGGCTTTCGAATAGAGTTGTGTATCATAGACATATGGTGAATCTTGATGCTGTTGTCTGTGAGTACAGCACCAAATTCTCCATGTAGATACTGTAGATTACAGGGGAAAGTATGGAACCCTGGGGACTCCGCATGTGATAGGGATCTTTTGGGTCTGGAGGAGCCCATGTGAACAGGGGGGTGTTGGTTTGAAAAGGATAAGGACAACCAGCGAAGGAAATTGTTGTTGAATCCAATTTGAGGCACAAGAATGCCTACGAGGGTGGGATGGTCTACTGTGCTTAAGGCACCTGGGATGTCCAGCAATGCTCTGCACCATGATTTTCTTAATGGGGTACAGACACTGCGCGAGACTAAGGGTCTGATTTCTATGCTGGCAGGAAGGGAACTTCATCGCAGCAGTGATGTGGTTCCCTCCCTGATCTATATGCGGCCAAACCTTAAGTCTGGCCACGGCAGAGATTACTCCGTCTCCAATGTGTCCAAGCGTCCCCCTCAGCCCTGCAGAGTAAGAGGCATTAGAGAAAAGATGACATGTCTGCCTGCCCAATTAAGATAGAAGGACATGTAGCTGATTTTTACTGTCCATCAACGATAGGCAAACCCTGGCAGTGAGGGACAGTAAAATGTAATAAAAATGCTCCCTCCACCATGGGAGATAACTCCCATGGAAAGAGGAGCATTATTTGAAAAATAAAATTCTGTTTTGGGATTTTCTTAAAAAAAATTTTTTTTAAATGTTTGGTGCAGGGTTGCGCCATGCTGGGTGCATCATGCTGACACAACCCTGCACCAAACAGCAATATCCATTGAAGGTTCATGGCAATGCTTTATAAATAAATGCCAGCTTGACAGTCATTTATACATTTGGTGGGCTGTCCCTCCACAAGGGGCATGGGGCAATTTACTCCATCCCCCTAGCAGAACAACGGGCCATCCCCCAACATAAAATGAGCCAAAAAGTGACACACATTGGGAACAAATTATCACAGTTCGAACCCTAACAATTGTCCAGGCACAAGTGTGAACCATTTACATGCGTCAACCACTCCCACACTCATGCACTTCATTTGTATTATTTCTTCCATGGAAATCAAATGAGTATTTTGGATTGCTCTAACATGACAACATTTTACCACATTGAGCGCTAGGCATTCAATAGTGCAACATGGTGGGCAATATAGGTCTCAATTCAGCAAGAGTTTGCTGTGACTTACTCTTATAGTACTCTTGTTTTAAGCCTGGATTTCCAGTGATTTTGGAATGCCTAAGAGTATGTCATTTCTCCTCAAAGCAAAATCTTTGTGAATATGGTCCATGGTAGGGTGACAACATGATTCAGATTGATAATGGGTTAAATGCAATAGATTTTAACTACATTTGTGGTAGTTGCACTGACGATAAAGGCAGAGGGTTGCTAATAGTTCAGGTGTAGCAGTGACGTTTCACAATAGGCTGGCAAATTCAGTGTTACATGCTACTGCTTGTGTTGATTTATTGGTTGTAGTCCAGTAACCTGGACATTTCAGTGTTCTGCACTTTTGCCAAGATTTGATCGGATAGACTGACAGGCACTGCTGTGAGGGTCGGTGCCTTATAAACAAATATTGACAACTTTATGAATTATATCAAAAACTTGAATTCAAGTAAAATGATTAACCTCCAGACAATGCTTTATATGTGCTCGTAATGCTGTACATTTTGAGTGTCCAAAACTAAATTAAATAGTAATTTGTTCAGCTTCAAATTAATGTAGTCTACAAGTAAAGGACAGATTTAATTTAAGAAAGAATGCAAGACAAAGTCATCTTCAGTCTGCAAATTGTATTTTCCAAAACAAAAGTCTTTGTTAGATGCTAATTTTGATAGATCATGATACTCCATCACACCACTGCCAATCAACACTTTCGTTGGTCTCAGACTACCGTCTTGGCAGTTCAATGAGTCTTGGATACACATATCTAAGCGTCAAAGCCATAGGGCAGGCACAGTAGTTTAATGGCATTTCTTCTCAGCACCCCACCATGCAAATAGAGTTTTCTATACAGGAGCGAGACATACACATTGAAAAGCGAACAAGGCCTTTTCTTAGTTTGTTTCTATGAGCGTTGCTTGAGACAGAAGGAAACCAAGTATGTATAAGGGTTTTCCTACAACATATTAAGGTATTTACTGACTGAAAAGATGCGTTTTTTCCATATCCCAGCAGCTGGTAAGTGAACAGGAAATAACAATCAGAGTGAACATAATGTTAGATCATTTAGGGTGCAGCTGCCACTGCTGCCTTTCCAGGCACCACTGCGTCAACAAATGTTAGACTGTAAATTGACAGGGAAACATTCCGCTCCAGGCAGTGCCTTATGTTATAGTTGTGCATACGTGTTCAAACACCAAGACTGGGGCTGAAGCTCCTTGGGAAGCACAGGTATGCAGGCAGGACTGGGTTCAGATCTCAAGGAGCCAGATGACCCCTCAGTTATCAGTGGTAACTACGCACCAAAATAACCTTTTACATACTTAAATTATTATCACGAATAACCTCTCTCAGGAAGTCAGTAAAGCTATATACAGAGTCATGAGAGCCTCTCTAATTGAGAAACGGACAACCAATGTGCTGCACTCACAGATAGTGTTGGCTGGTTACTTTTGAAAGAAGTGAGGCGTAAAAGTTGGGTATGACTTTTATGTACCGAGCTAAGCAAGCAAGCTCAATGGACAACCATAGGGTTCAGGGGAAGGGGGACCTCCTCCCGAGAACAAACTGAAAAAACATTGGCAAATGATGCATTTAAAAGCACATTTTAATAAAGAATTTAGTGAGAGAGTAAGACGGTCCATAAAGCAATTGCGAATGTGTAGTCTTGATAAATTTAAACACATTAAAAACTGCCTCTTCTTCAATGGGCTGATGGGTGGGAAGACAGGATTTCGCTGTACGCGGATGACATCCTCTTGTACCTCGCGAATCCTCGTGAGTCTCTTATTGTAGCCTTGGACATTTTTACCAACTTTGGAAAGAACTCAGGGTACAGTATTAACTGGGGGAAGTCACTCCTTTATGTCCTTCATGGAACCCCCCCCAATAATCCCGCGCAACTGCCCAATCACGGTAGCCACAGAAGGGTTCACGTATTTGGGAATTTTTATATCAAAGGAGAAGGCTGTCAGATATGAGAAGAACCTCCTGCCACCTCTGAGACGGCTAAAGAGAGACACCGTTACCAGAAAGACACTTACACTGTCCCTACTAGGTCGCGCTGCGCTATTTAAAATGATGGCACTGCCACGGTTTCTCTACGCCCTCCAAAATTACCCGGACCTAGTCCCGCATAAATATTTTGCCGCCATCGAGGCCACACAACGGGACCTTCTGTGGAATGGAAGGCCCCGAATATCCTTGCAGAAACGTACGCTAGGGTGGTATGACGGAGGGATAGCCCTCCCAGACATCCGGAAATACTACTGGGCGGTGCATCTTTCCGCCATAAACCAGGACACCTATTGTGACGGAAACGACCCCGGCTATGAGATGGACAGATGGCTCCTCCCGGGCGGCAACTTCGAGGCTGCACTATATTCTAGGCCCAACAGACACCCTCTCACAGGACCAACGAAACACTCGGTCCAACTCTGGCATATTGTCAACCGAAAACTGGGATGGCCGACAAACTTACACTGGCTACCCCGCTAATGGCTTCTGAAAGATTGGGTACACTGAACCACACCAAAGGTTTTCACAACTGGGACCCGATAGGGATATCCCACATAAAAGACCTGTGGGGCCCTGATGGAGTGGTTCCCTTCGCTTCGCTCCAGCACACTTACGAATTGGCACACACGGAGCACTTTCGATATCTGCAGGTTAGGCATTCCCTCCTGGCAAACATTTGACAGGGGACACAGCTCCCGGAATCCTCCCCCCTCGAGGACAGGCTGTTGGATGGCCACCTACCAGAAAGGGCTATTTCCCTCACATACAAAAAGCTGATTAACCACACCCCAGATCCCCTGCTGGCACTTAGGGGGAAGTGGGAGGCGAATGGACTTGAAATCGACGATGGAGAGTGGAGAGAGGCACTTGCATCCCCCAAAGAAATAGCAATTTCAGCTAAATTGAGATTGATTCAATTGAAAATACTGCATCGAGTATATATTTCTGGCACCAGGCTGATGTTGATGGGCCGCAGTGAAGATGGGCTCTGTAGGAGGAGATGTGGGGAGAGGGGATCCTTTTTTCACATGATATGGGAATGCCCTGTGCTGCAAACTTACTGGAGGCGCGTACGCGACTGTATGCAAGTGGTAAGGGGGGGGTGGAGCTGCGCCCAGAGGCTAAGAGGTGCCTTCTGAACATTTGGGAGCCCACAGATCTCTCGTCCAAAGGTAAAACATGGGTAACACTAGGATTGGCAATCACTAAAAGGAACATAGCACGGTTGTGGAGAGCAGTGGCACCTCCAAAGCTCAGCTCCTTGAAGAGGGATATAGACTGGTGCATGCTCCAAGAAAAGACGGTTTACGTAGACCGGTGCTGCCCCCGGAAGTGGGTAGGCATATGGTCCGACTGGAATGATTATCGCCGTCATTGTGTGAACCCCCCCTTATTGCACCCATTGACGACCTAATCACAATGTAAAGACTTCTGCAATGATAGTATTCAATGCCACTCTCTTCCAGCCATGATACACTTGCAATGTATATATGATGATCTCTTTGTGTAATCTATGATTCCTGTATGTGATGACCACCCAATTTCATTGCTTTACCAAAAAAAGATTTATAAAAAAAAAAAACTGCCCCTTATCTTACTGCATTAATATGTTCAACAGTTACTGTAGTGTGCACCTTGTAAAGCGTGTCAACTTCAGCCCCTTTAACGTGGGTGCTTGTCCAGTGTATTGTACTGCGTGCAGCATCGACTGTGGAAGAAAATGCTCTAACCAGGCTTCGGAAAGCACCCACAGCTGCAGGCTGCAATCAGTCATATAGAACTATGTGCAGACAGGCAAAAAGTGAGAAGCAAAAAGTGGGGGAGTCACTAAAAAGGAACATGTAAAATAAATCTTTGTGATTACCATAGTAAGCTACCCGACTGGTATTTTAGTTTTTTAATTATGTGCATTTTATGTAAGAAATGTATACCCTTTTTATCTCCACATCTCATCCATCTGCACAGCTTAAACCTCATCTCTTTCCTCTTCCGCACCCTCTTTTCACTCTCCCACAAAAGCACTCCCTTGCATCTCCCTCACTTCATTGCCCAAAAACATACGATGCACTCACTCACTCACATGTAAGAACTTTATTTTCTTTTCCTTTTTGCCTTGAATTCCCCTTCACACACATTTCAAAGAATTTCAAATGCAACTGGAATACGTGACTATTGCTCTGTGTGATCTGCAGAGAGGACAACTTACTGATAGGCACTGTGAGAAGCTCGCACTGCCTTCAGCCTCAGCCTGAGCATACTCAATCACGGCCCCTCATAAACACCTGGACTGACTCAAAGTACGCACTGTACAAGAGTAATAAGATACACGAAAAAAAACACAGAAACACAACAAGATGGAAATAGCTAACTATAGGGGACTTCGAGATCAAGTCAAAAACATGCAATTATAGAGGAACTAAATCGTTGACATGCATTATCTTAATGTTTTTAACATTCATTATTCGAAAATCAATCTGTGTGTTTGGCATTAATGTTAAGGGCATGAAGTAGGGCATGCTTTAACGCCATATGACAGAGCCATATCCCCAGAATAAAGCAACCACAAAGATCAAGCATGTTAAAGCATGTAACTGTCATTAATAATCCAAATAAGTCCCAAGTGGGGACAAAACATTCTAAAACCATTGTGCTGATCAATTTAAATGAACCAGAACCTTACTGAGCACTAAATGTGCATGCTGTATTCAAGGCATGCATACTCAAAGCAGTTAATGTTTTTTAATATTTTTCTGGTATTCTACAAATCAGGACACCATAAGCAAATATTTCTCCCTTTGCGCTTGACCCTGATATTTGGCTCAATTTAGGAAAGGGATTAAAATCCCTGCTCGTCTTTTGGATCACCTTCGCCGGGGAACAAATACATTTGCTCCACTTCTAAAGGAGCAGCGACCTACAGCCACGGCCTTGGGAATTATAGTTGGGGAGGTCAGCGTGACCAGAGGTCTCAGCACAATATACTTAATACAAGTTTAGCATTATAACACTTACCATTACTGAGGCCAAGGCAGCAAATCTCATAAGGAGCTCGCATCCAGTCCAAATCTGTGATGAATGGGAAAGTGGATACCACCATAGACTACCATGACACAGAAAGGCTTTAGAAAGATAAGCCCAGTGTCATGCATCACATTGCAGAACGTTAAGCTACTGCCTGGCTTTGGGCTAAGCAAGGCGGAGCAGCAGGCCTGGGTGAGGCAGTCCAGACTGAAATACATCAATCAATTTTGAGATACGATTATATCTCTAAATAAATACATCTATTTAATGTTTTTTTTTGCAGTAACACGTAGGAATTTCAGAGGGGTGCAGCCCAAGAGCCCTAATAGATAAACTACCCCTGCTCACCTCTCCAGAGCTGAGAGATGAATACGACTCCTCACAGAGGTTACAGGCTGAGGTGCTCTTTGAATGCAGCTTTCTTTTAGAGCAAGGCAAACGATTTGAACATGAAATTATCTTCCTTTCCCTCATAGTTCCTTCTTTTTTTCTATCCTATATAATCACAGATTGGGCTCACTGGCTTCACTAATTTTGTTAATTCATGTTAGAACATTGCAATGTTGGGAGCTCCACTGAAGGCAACAGAGTCGCTCAGGGCTAATAATGTTGGATATAGTTTTCCAGTCCAATATTCCAATGTTTGTTTTCTGTTTCTCACGGTTTAACTTAAAACTTTATATCTCAGTGGTTGGAATGTTCCATTTATAGCCCTTATGCCTCAGCATATACTGGTTGTTAAAGGCCCACTGCATATTTATAGGCCCTGAACTTAGGCTAGGGACCTTCAATAACTGGTATAGCGCCTGAGGCAATGGGCTTCTAGACTATATGAATATATAGTAACAATATTGGCACCAGAGCACATAGCGAAGAAGATATGTTACTCGCATGTGGGATAACATGGGCTTGAGGGGACATTAAATATTACAATTTTGAAAGCATGTTGCATTGATATTTTATGAGATTACTCTTCATGGTAACTGCCCACTGAGCATTCAACAGTCATGGAATTATTTTATTACAACTAATATGCTATTCTATACTAAGTTATTATGTGATTCACATCCTTAAAATGTATTCACTTCAGTCACAGTGAAATAATGGAACCTGTTCTGCTGAATACCATCCCAATGTTGATGGCACCCCGCTTGCAGCTTCCACACAAACATGAAATATGAAATTCTGAGTGGTTCCTGCTCTTGAGTGAGCACAGCATCCCTTGAAGGAAGGGGGTTGTACATAATCTAAGGGATTCTGCGCTATTTATCCTCTGCCAGGCGTTTCACTTTTACAACTGCTCTGTGCTCTCTTCAGCTACCAAAATCGCACATCTTCATCAATGCCAAATGTCACTCATGATGGGTTATACTAGCACAAATGTGTTAATTTCTACACATTACCACAATGAAGTGAACTGTCATTCAAAAACTGCTTGTAACAGCGTGCTTTAGGTTATGCTGGTGTGCCTGCCGCGCGGACAAATAAAGTCACAGACTGGTACATCATGTGTTAGTAGCAGCAGCAGCAGCGAGCAGATATTACATTTGGTTTCTGTCTGGGACAGTCAGGTTTCAGCTCTTTAAGTCACCATTCCAAGATCAGCACTTTGCTGCCGTGTACTTTGATAAAAAATATTTTTTAAAAGTTGCGTAGAAAACACCCGTTCTCATATATTTGAAATTATACAGCAGTGTTCACTGTTACCGTTTCTCCCCCACTGCTGCTTGGCCTTTAGTTCTGGCAAAATATATGTGGAGTGGCCAAAGTGTCAACCTCAGCAAGTCCTGGATTATTTTGATTTTTTCACCAAAGAGTTCTAATGTGACACTACAAGTGTCACCATGCAAGTTACTCTGTTGGTGGCTAAAAAGCCAATACTGCCTCCCACATGATGTGGCTACTTAAAGCTATTTAGTTTGGTTTCTGCGTTATTGTAATTGAAATATAACAGGTGACTATGAAGAGTGAAGTCTCCTTTACCCCATCATCATGTGACCGTGGAGTAACAACACACATTACTCTCTGGTTCTCTTCAAGTAAGTCTATCTGTAGAAAGTCAGTAAACAGCAGCACAGGTGATAATGAAACCTATCCTCATATTCCCTACAAGTCCAAGGAAATGACCCATCCAGCATCTTTTCCATTCCCATTCCCATATTTAAAAAACATTCTGAAACTCATCTTTCATATAGTTCTGCCTCTCTGAAGTCTAAATGACGGAGTTCCACACCAATGGCTTCTAAAGTGTTATCTAAGGTTGTACACTTTCTTTGCAGCCAAGCTTATTGACCTGCACAACTGTTCAGGACAGTGTATTACCCTCAGCACAAGAGATATCAGTTCCTGGATCTCGTCTGCAATGAGGAGAAAATTATATTTGATAGGAATAGTAAGATATATGGATTCGCAGCTCCTGATGGTTGTGTATACAATTAACTTCAGTAAATAGCAATATTTATATTCCTTCTGTCTGTAAATGAGAACAAATATTAACCAACTGACACAACATCTCCCCAAAAAGAGACTGTAAGAACGTGTGTATTTAGGGGTGGTGGGCTGGGAGAAGTGGTAAGTACATGACATAGCTGCCAAGTTACAGTGTATTAAGTTTTAAGAAGCTGGCACTGATGGAGCGAGATAGAAAACAAAATTTTGTTTAAACTCGTGAAGTCACATTTCCATAACATGAATAATAATATTAATGATTTGTGATATGTCGTGCTAATACAACTTAGATTAAACTTTACACATGGGGGGACTAACATGTGTGCTCATAAACGTGCATAATTGTTGCATCTTTTTGTTCGTGCAAAATAATAAAATAATTTATTGTTTTCGTTTTGTCATTACTAACTGCTGCAAACTTAAAAGAAGCATGTGCTTGTTTTGCTTTTCCTTGTCTGTGTGATGTCATTTCTACTATTCTAGGTGCATATAAGTCTCATGGATTAATGAAGACTGGTAGATATAAACGCTGCTTTATTTGTTTGCATTTGCTAGGTAACATTAGATTAATCGGGTGGGTTAATTAATTAGTAAATCCTGGGGTGGATACAGAATCTACATTATTTCTTACATTAATACTTTTCTTGTGTTTGTTTTATACTAGAAAGCATAAGTTGCCTGCTTTTGGGCCTAGTTTGCTCGAGTTACAAAAAGGCTGAATTTTACTTCTGCAAAAGTCACGAGACGCCCATTCTGAAATAAAGTGTTCGTCAAAAGCTGCATTCACAAAGCAAAAACTGACGTGCTATCATCTTTCTGTCGGACGTGGCCAAGGTCGAAAAAGAACATTTTGTCAGCCCTTAACTTGGCATCCGCGGAAGTCAATTGGAAGCAGTGAGAACATTAATGTACATTTGTTGCAAACCTAGGAAGCTCCTGGTTGCATTCAGAAAAGACAATGGTCCTTAAGAAAAGTGACCTAATGGAACTTTTGAAATATGGGTGACATGTCACTTGTCACTCTCAGCCAATGGGACGTCGAAGATTTCTGAAAACTTTCCTTTGCGTAGTTTAGTTAGTGTAGAAAGGTATAAAAAGTCATGCCCCTAGGGATGGGCTGGCTGCTGCTTTCTGACTTTCCGATGAGGGTGAAGTGCTGTCGGACATTGCGTGGAGCACGTAAGAATCCTCAAAGAACTTTACTTTAATTTCTATCTATTTAGCTCAGTT
This sequence comes from Lissotriton helveticus, assembly GCF_964261635.1. Taxonomy (NCBI): domain Eukaryota; kingdom Metazoa; phylum Chordata; class Amphibia; order Caudata; family Salamandridae; genus Lissotriton; species Lissotriton helveticus. The sequence goes on from NC_136059.1 coordinate 766,118,351, forward strand.
AGGGACTTAGGTTTTAGAAATGCTAAACTTTAAATACTCACTTTAACTTTGATTCACTTGCTTAAATTGTATTTTTCTTATGTTTCTTTACAATCATGCTTGCTTCAATGCTAATAAATTACTTTTATAAAACTATCAATTAAAATACCATAATTTAGTAAATAAAATCTTACTTTTGACAAACAAGCTGGTCTTGGTTATTCAGAAGTGCAGGTTACTATTAGCTAGATCACGTCGCCTATGGTGGTCGTTTAAATAATTAGGATTTATTCTAATGACAATATTCTTTCCGCAGATGTATAAAATTGTATATAGTTTGTAGATAATGTGTATATAGATTTAATCTGACCACCTGATTCAGTAGGCCCAAAATATGTCAGGTTTATAAATGGGTCCATAATTTAGTATAGAATTTAGTTTATAGGTTATGAAGTTGGGTAGCGTTGTTTATGATATATTTTCTATAGCCCACTGGATCAATTCTCTGGTAGCAGAAATTGATGGTTGCTAAGGGTAACCAAGGTAATATGTTGGTTGCTAAGGGTTACTAAAGTGTTATGGTATGGAAATAGGATCGACGTTTTAACACATGTTGAGTTCGTTTTTCGTGCTATCTGTAAGCTATACCGGTATAGATTGTGTGGCGAGAAATTAGTCACGCAAGCCATCTGTTCTGTTTGTAGTGATATCGCCGAGTATCACAAGAGGTATCGCCGTGTACCATAGTGTTGTCGCCGAGCAGCACAGTTTTAGGGCTAGGTGTGAATCTTGTATAGTGAGGGTTTTCTAAGAAATTAGAGCAGCATGAGAATAGGGACAAAGCGCCTTCCATAAAACTCACTGTGATAAGAGTATTAGTTATATCCGAGCTTGAATGAAGGGTAAAGTAGCGTCGGTGCATGACTATCTATAAACAGGTTAGAGTCCTGTACGGGTACATGTTTCATATCTATAAACAGGTGAGAGTCCTGTACGGATTTCATGTGTGTTTGAAATTAGGGAATTTTCCGTGTGAAAGTGCGAATTTGATTTGTATTTTATGTTCAAGTGGAACTCTTAGAACTGTCACTTCGCGGTGCGTTCAGAGCAAAGCGAGTTCATAATTATACGTGTTAGAAGGATGGAGTAAGGGTTACTCTACTGACAATTGGATATTATCCTTAGTGTGAATAGCGCCGTCTATTCCGAAGTGTGGATACTTGAATGTATGTAAACTATCCTAAATAGTGAAACGAACAGATGATGTCCTTATAGTCATTGTTAAGAATTAATTTACACTGAAAAGTGTTCTTAAAATGGCGCTGTGAAAAGATTTTGTGAAGGAGGGGTAAGCGCCAGGAGTGAGAAACGAGAAACCGCAGCTGCTGTGTACGTCACAGAGCCGCGCTGGGATTGGGTGACCTACGTCACAAGCTATATTCTGATTGGCTCTTGAGTCTCTGACGACCTGTAAGCTGATTGGTCATTCAGAAAAACTCCAATTTTATTGGTTGAGCAGAAAAGTGACGTAGCTCAACTGTCATTGGCTTGTTGGTGTGTTTCGCGCACGGATTGGTTGTTTTGCGGAACATCCCGGAAATATTTTACGAACGATTTTGTGAATTAGATTTAACTCTTAAAAATGAGTTATCATTTTAAACATGTTGAGAAAAAGCCAACATTATTTCAGAAGTTTAAGAATTTATTTTCACCTGATAAGAAAATTGAAACGCGAGGTGGTAAACTACTTCATAAGTATAAAACACCTGCAGCGTATATGGAAGGTGAATATGGATATCATACTGTCTTATGGTTCGATAGTTGGAAACGCTATACTAAGAACGACGGTGTTTTAACTTGGCCTGATGATGGTTCATTTAATGTAAAAGTCTTGAGAAATTTACGAGAGAAAATGAATGCTCTTGTCCCGAAACCGAGACCAACTCAATTTGAAGCTTTAGTTGAGTGGGAAGATGAGATGTATCAGTTACAAAGAGAAGCTAGTGGAATTAAAAGACCTTCTAAAAATCCACCTTGGAGAAGAGAAACTCATGAAGATAGATTGCGAATGTGGAGACAGGGAAACATGAGTGAAGGATTGTATTTAATACAAGAATTGGTAATGGGTACTCCTACAGGGAAATCTATGGAAAGTGAATCTGAGGATGCAGTTATGGAAGAAATATATACTACAGCTAGAAAGAATCAACCTTTGAGACCTCCTAGATCATGGTCTACTCCGGTGGTTTCTACTGAAACTTCACCGAGTGCACCTCCAATTAATGAAGCTCCTAACATTTATCCAAATAATTGTGAAATCATTGAAACACCTAGAAGACCAGAATTTGAAAATGCTCGAAATGAAGGTAGACATTTTACAATGGCTCCAAGGGCAAGAGAAGCTCCAAAAGATTATATAAGAGAGGCAAGAAATGTTGAAGATGTCGATTATAATGAATATTTAAGATCTAAAGAAGAATTAATAAAAAGAATGACAAAAGGCATGGAAGCTGTGACAGTTCCAGTAACGATTGGTCCTGTTCAGCCTGTATTTGACCAAAAAGAAACAAACAAGACAGGATTAACTATTCCTTTGAATGCAGAAATTCAAAAGGTTGCTGAAAAATTTTATTCAGACTTATCTGAAATAAACTCTTCTAAATCGAGAATGCCTGATTTAACCTTTAATGAGGATTTATCTCCAAAAACACCAATGGGTGCTATATCAGATATAGGGAGTCCTGAAGTCAGGGTAACCACACCAAAACTTGATGTGGCCAAACTAAAAGCGAATATTGAAGAATTAATAATCGGAACAATCGGTCCAGATAGTTTAAATTACTATCGAGATGATGAACTACTGTTCATTTGTAAAAGCATTCAGTGGAAAACAAAAAATAAATATGATCAACTAGAGGATCTAGCAGCAGAACTTGAAATCGATGTGAGCAAACAAAAGAATTTTGCGAAACATTACAGATTAGACTTTTCAGAAAGTGACATTGAGAGTTTGAACTCAATGGGAAGAATAGTACATATAAAAGATTTGATTGTTTATATCAAAAAGCTAGGAGAACTGAATAAGTGGAGAGTAAAATGGACGAAAAAGAAGGAAGATGAAAGATTGGAAAAATTGTCAAAACAATTTCCAATGAGAGAAATTGCAGGTGGAGGATATGTTCATGTCCCTTGGTCGAGACAGGACATTCTGTTATTTACAAATGACTTTCCGAAATTAAGGGAAAAACCAGTTGAGTGGTACAGGCAAGTCGATAGATTTATCAAAGTGTCAAAAGTTCTGTGGATTGATTTAGATGGATTTTTTGACATTGTCGTTCCATCAGATCTTTGGACAGAATGTAAAATATCAATTAGTTGGCCAAAAACAGAACCTGAGCGAATCAAAGAAACAGGTGCTCCAAATCCACTTGTAATGGATTTTTATGAAAAAGTGATTGTTTGGATGAAAAACAAAATTCCACCCAAAGAAGTCGATTGGGTTAAAATAGAAAGGACAGAACAGGAAACAAAAGAATCAGTTCATTCTTTTTATGAAAGACTACTGTTAATCTTTAAACAATATAGTGGTTATGAAAAACTAGACGAAAAGGATATGAGCCATTTTGTCTATAGATTTGTTTATGGACTAAAACCTGAAATTGGAGAAATGATCAGAAATAGCATTGTCGGATGGCAATCACTATCTGTAGATGATATTCTAAGAAAGGCTAAATATTGCAGTGATGAAATAGAAGTAAAACAGAAAAAGCTCAAGGAGAAAGCCATGTGGGCTCAGGTAAAAGTGGCTGAGCAACAGATTGCCAGCATGGGTAATAAGAACACTAATTTTGTTCAAACTGGAAATACAAACCAGATACAAGGAAAGTTTAAAAGTAATAATTTCCCAAAGAAATTTAGCCCAAAGATTGAGGAGTTGAAACAAAGATTACCTTGTTTTAATTGTGGCGAAATTGGACATTGGAGAGACGAGTGTCCTCATCCTCCTAAAAACTTAAAGAATCCCTTATTGAATCCACAGATGCAGAATGGTGTTGACCTGCAGCGACAGCTACAGATGCAACAGGGGTTAAACGAATTAAATATTCAGCGACAGTTGCAGCAACAGCAACAGCAACAGGTGAATAATCGACAAGACCAATTGCCACAACCACCTTTTCCGAATTGTGGGGGAGTCCAAAAATATAATCCAAACGTGGGATTTCAGGGAAGCGAACAGGTAATAAAACCACAAAAACAGCAAAAGCAACAAAGAGTCCAAATGCAAAATGCTTCACAACAATTTTTATTAGCAGAAAGTCAAGACAGCGATTCAGATGATTATTGCTGACGGTGCCCGAGAGAGGAGGAAGAGTGTGTTGTTGGAGCCACTCTTGAGGTTGACCAGTCTGGTCCTTTTGTAAACGGGAAAGTTAATGATGTAGACATCACTTTTCTAGTGGACACTGGTGCTACCCGTTCTACTGTTAGATCAGTGGAAATTGAAAACCTACCTCTCTCTGGGGATACCATCCAAGTTGTCGGAGTAAGTAATCAGCAAATTAAAACTGACTTAACTGATCCAGTTCCAGTTGAAATTGGAAATTACAGAGACAAACACAGATTTGTGGTTTGTAATAGTAGTCCAGTGAATCTATTGGGCAGAGACATCCTATGTAAAATGAATTGCAGAATATATTGTTCTCCTGATGGAGTTGAGTTACAAACAATGGAGGAAGATGGTTTATACAGAATGACAATGATGATGATGGAAGCAGAAGAAACAAAATTGTTTCCTGCATTTGAAGAAAAGGATTTACCTGAAGAACTCAAGGAAACAGTGAAATCTGAAATATGGGATTTTACTGGGAACGAGATGGGTCTAATGAAAAATGTAGATCCAGTAAAAATTACATTGAAACAGGGAATAGAATTTCCTAACATTCCACAGTATAAAATGAAAACAGAAACAATTGAAGGTATTACACCTATAATTGAAAAATTAATCAAACAAGGCGTATTAAAAGAAATGGAGAGTAGTCCTTGTAATTCACCAATTATGGGAGTCAAAAAGTCTAACGGAACATTTAGAATCGTACAAGATTTGAGAAAGGTTAATCAAATTGTTGTTCCATGTTGTCCTGTGGTTCCAAATCCAGCAGTAATTCTATTCCAGATTCCACATGATGCTGAATGGTATACAGTCATTGACCTTTGCAATGCATTCTTTACTGTCCCCTTACATCCAGACAGTTACGAAATCTTTGCTTTCAGATTCCAAGGTAAGACCCTCGGATGGTCAAGAATCCCTCAGGGCTATACAGAAAGTCCTTCAATCTTTAATGAATTGTTAAAAAGATCATTAGAAGACCTAGATTTACCTGGTAGGTCAACGTTAGTGCAGTATATTGATGATCTGTTGATAGCTGCAAAGACAAGAGAAAATTGTGTGACAGACACAATAATTCTGTTAAATCGCCTTGCAGTAGAAGGACATAAAGTGTCCCCAGCAAAACTACAGTTTTGCAAACAAGAAGTAAAATATCTTGGTCACAGAATTGCAAAGGGAAAAAGACAAGTAACAATAGAGAGAATAAAAATGATTCAAGCAATGTTACCACCAAGAACACAGAGACAGGTCAGAATGTTCTTGGGAATGGTTGGTTACTGTCGTCAATGGATAAGTGGATTTTCAGTAATTGCAAAACCACTACAAAGACTGAAAGTCAGATGTAAAAGATCCAATTATTCTCAATAATGCTGAGATGGATTCTTTTGAAAACCTGAAAAAGAGCTTATGTCAAGCTCCTGCTTTAGGTATGCCAAATTATGAGAAAGATTTTGAACTGTATTGCAGTGAGAGAGAAGGATGTGCATTATCTGTGTTGATTCAGAGACATGGAAATCTAAAGAAACCTATTGCATACTTCTCTGCAGTTCTTGATCCAATTGCAAAAGCATTACCAGGTTGCTTAAAAGCAGTTGCAGCTACAAGTATTAGTCTCGAACAAAGTGAGGGGATCATTATGGGATTTCCTGTGAAAGTTTTTGTACCTCATTCAGTAGAAATATTATTGACAAGAGGTAAGACTCAGCATTTAACAAGTAGCAGATTGACAAAGTATGAGAAAATCATACTAGGAGCAGATAATGTTTCAATTTCAAGATGTTTAAATCTGAATCCTTCTACATTACTGCCTGATTCTGAAATTGTTGATGACATTGAAACAGAACATGAATGTTTAGATGTCATGGAATTCTGCACTAAACCAAGAAAAGACATCAAAGACAGACCTTTGTCAGAATCGGATTTTGTCTACTTTGTAGATGGGTCATGCTTAAGATCCGAAGGAGGTGTCTTAAAAGCTTCATATTCAGTTTGTACAGTCAAAGATGTCGAAGAAGCATCATGTCTTGAAGGAGTTCGTTCAGCACAAGTGGCTGAATTAATTGCTTTGATTCGTGCATGTGAAATATCAAAAGATATAAGAGTTACCATCATTACTGATAGTCAGTATGGGTATGGAGTTGTGCATGATTATGGACAACTCTGGTCACAGAGAGGATACATGACATCAGCAGGATCACCAATTAAAAATGCAGTTTTCATTAGGAGATTAATTGAAGCAATACAATTGCCGAAAGAAATCGCCATTGTTAAGTGTGCAGCGCACACTAGAGGAATTGATTATATTTCCAAGGGAAATGCCTTCGCAGATGAAACAGCTAAATACTGCGCAAGGAAAAATTATGCATACAATCGGGAGAGAAGTAAAGAAACTGATTCAAATTCATTAATGCTAACAACAGTTGTAGAAACATGGCATGAGATTAGAGATTTACAAAATGAAGCAGAAGATGAAGAAAAGGACTTGTGGTTAAGATCAGATTGTAGACCACGTGAAGAAGATGGAGTGTGGGTTTACAAAGATGGCAGAGTAGTCTTACCAAATTGCTTGATTGCTGACATGGCCAGATTATATCATGGTCCAGCACATCTAGGAAGAGATTCTATGGTTAGACTTTTCAGAGAAACATGGTTCAATACTAAGTTTAGAACTATTGCAGAATCTTTTTGTCAAAGGTGTTTGTCATGCCAACAAATGAATCCAAACAGAAAATCAGTGGTGGGGACAGGAATAATTGGTCGAGAGGGTGGTCCCTTTACCAGATTACAAATGGATTTCATTGAAATGCCCTTACACAATTGTTTGAAATATGTGCTTGTAATTGTTTGCTTGTTTTCAAGATGGGTAGAGGCTTTCCCTACACGACATTGTGATTCAATTACAGTAGCAAAACTAATGCTCAGAGAAATCATCCCAAGGTACGGTTTTCCAGTCACTATTGAGAGTGATGGAGGAAGCCATTTTGATAACAAACTGATGAAGTTAATTTGCGAAGCTTTGCGCATTGAGCAGAAAATACACTGTGCATACAGACCAGAGGCATCAGGGGTGGTTGAACAAATTAATGGAACAATTAAAAACAGAATTGGAAAAATGTGTCTTGAAACAGGTGTAAAGTGGACTGATGCTCTTCCACTTGTTTTGATGTCATTAAGAAGTACACCAGATAAAAAGACAGGTTTGAGTCCTCATGAAATTTTAATGGGAAGAGTTATGAGGCAAGCTTTTGTACCTGTAGGTAAACTGTTGAGCATAAATGACAGTGCTATTTTGGATTACTGTAAAAGGTTATCTGATATGGTAACTTCTGTGTCTAATCAGGTGGGAACTGAAGCACAATCAAATGAAAAGGTTTTGACACATGATCTGAGACCTGGCGATTGGGTCAGAACGAAAGTACATCGGAGAAGGAATTGTCTAGCTCCTAGATGGCAGAAGCCTAGGCAGATAATTTTGATCACTACTAATGCTGTAAAGTGCAGAGGATTGAAACGCTGGATTCATCCTAGTCATACTATTCCAGTACCAACTCCTGAGAGTTCTGATGTTGAAAGTGATACCACAGATGATTCTGATTCTGAAGCAGAAGGCGAAACAGAAGGTGAAATAAATCCAGATTCTGAAGATCGACAAGAAAGTCGACATCTGGAAACTGTGCCAGTGAATGGAAATTTGACAAGAAAAGACTTGGAAATCATTGAAATAGATTCTGAAGGTGAAGAGAATCTATTAAAAGGAAAGATAACTGAGGATTCGGTTGTCTCTATCGAAGACAAAGAAGCAGAACAAAAAGAGGTTTCAGACCAGGAGAGTATCGAAAGGCAGAGAACAAACTCTGAAGTAAGGAACAGAAATCCGAAATCTGGGAAGTTAAGGGTAATTGAAGAAGAGGAGGAAGAAGAATTACCGAGTACCAGTAATGGAAAACAAAATGAAGTTCCTGAAGGAGTGAAATTGCCGAATAGAGAAGTTCCTGAGTCAATTGAAATTTCAGATTACGAAACTGAAGAAAGTGACGTAGATGGTGAAAGTGAAAACAGAAAGAAAAGGACTTGGAAGTCAGAATCAAATAATTCTGAACCAAAGAAGAAGTACGTGAGAAAAGCAGACTACTGGCCTGGTGGAAGATTGAGAGTCAGATTAATCAAGAAACCAAAAGAACAAGTTGAAGAAATCAGTAGTCAAAAGAGTCCTGGAAAAGAAGTTGGAGTTGGAAGGAAGATTGAAGTAGTGTCGAGAAAAGGAAAAAGAATAGTAAGACCAAACCAAAAATACAAGTCTCCTGAGTGGACTTATTTAGTAATTCCACCTGTTATTGACATATATGGTAGTAGTGAAGAAGAAGACGAAGTCCAAGAAATTAGTGACAATGATTGAAGTACAGAAACATTAAATTAGCAAAAGGCTGAAGAAAATTTGTTAGTTGACACAAGGTCGAAGAAAGACTGTTTAGTTGAAGAAAAACTTATGTATGACATAAGGTCGAAGAAATCTTGTTTAGGGTTTAAAAAAAAAAAAAAAAAAAAAATATTTTAAAAGGGGGGTGTAAATATAAATTTAGAATTTTAAAATTTTGTTTTATTTTTATTTTGAGGCTAAACTAACCAAAAATGCCTTATGTTAAGGAGAGCACTTCAAAGTGTTCTGTTTTTAAGAGATGCTGTAAGATGACTCTGGTGTGTCTGCTCATTTTAATTCTGCTCTGGTTGGTTTTAGCTGTGATTATCCCTTTGGAGATGAATAGAGAATTACACAAAGTTAACATAACAAGCAAAGCTCTGGTTAGCCAAACTAAACATAGTGTGTCCGCAAAAGTTATTGATCATCAGCCTAACATTCATCAAGATAAATCAATTAGTGATTTTTCAAGTAATACATTCACAAAGCTATTGAGTGAATATGTTAAGGTAATGGATGCAAAAGACTGCTACGTCTGCGTTAAGTTACCTGCTTCTGTTTCTGAGGGAGTAACATATAATATGCTTCCTCTCACTTATGCTGTAACATGTAGTGTGTTAACTAGCTTATTTTATCAAACTGGACGTTTAGAATATTACTATTCAAATTATGATGAAATTTTTGCAAATATTAAGATTGAAAATGCTTTAAATAAGCACAAGAAGGCAAAGCAAATGAGAGAATTTTTCCTTGTTACTAACGAACTTACTTATGAGTATGCTTATAAAAATAATCTAACTTGCAAATTAAGTGCTGAAGGAAAGAAATTTTTGAATATGGTTGAGGAGAGAAGAGCAATTTATAAGAGGAATGAATTAGTCAAGCAGACTAAGTCTAATTTCTGGCAGAAAGAGGATGAGAAGTTAAATGGCAAAATGCTTGAAAATATTGCAATTCACATAGACAAACCAGTTAGTGGAAAACTTTGCATTAGGAGAGATAACACACTTTTTGATAATTATTTTGTAGGTGCAAGTAACTGTGAAGATACTTTGGGAGGTTGGGGATTCAAAGGTGGAAAGGATCCAATCTTTCCTGGGATTTATTTTGTTTGTGGTGACAAAGCCTACTACAACCTTCCAGACCACTGGTATGGAACTTGTTATGTGGGAATTGTTTTTCCTAAAGTGTTTCATGTTGACAGAGATTCAGAAGGATTGTTTAAAATTCATAATTATGTAAATAGAGTTAAAAGAGAAACTTTTACTGAAGTTCTGGGAGATATTTTTCAAGCAGTAATACCTTTTGTTGGTATAACCTTAAATGCAGGGAGAATCAGAAAATTATCCACTATAGTTGATAGATTATCAACTGACACAGCTGATGGGTTTCAATTAGTGAATGTTGAAGTTATTGCAATTAGATCCATGGTAATTCAAGACCGCCTTGCTTTAGACATACTCCTAGCAAAAGAGGGAGGAGTCTGTGGCATTTTACATGTACAACATTGTTGCACATATATACCTGACGAAAGTAAAAATATTGAAATGTACATCAAGAATATTACACAAATGCATTCAGAGATAATTCCTTTAGAAGAAGATGATTTTACAGGGAAACTTTCAAAAAGGTTCCAAGCAATTAAAAACTGGTTTCACGATATTGGAAGTTCAATTCTTGGCAAGATTTTGGCACCTTTGATTATAATAATATTCATTTTTATTTTGACCAAAATAGGTTGTTTGTTACATAAAAGAAAGAAGCAGTTGAAAGAAAAGAAAAGAATCTATAAACTTAGAAAAGAAGAAGAAAGGGAGATCGAATTACAGGAGTTACATAGAGAGCGTTATGCTAATTCCAAAGATTATGCAGAAACAGACTTTTAGGATAACTGATACAAATGAATTTGAATCGATTTCTTGGAAATTTAAATTACCAAAATTTTGAGTGCTGGTGTGGTGATTTGTTAATCACCAGATGAGGGAGTTGATGGAGCGAGATAGAAAACAAAATTTTGTTTAAACTCGTGAAGTCACATTTCCATAACATGAATAATAATATTAATGATTTGTGATATGTCGTGCTAATACAACTTAGATTAAACTTTACACATGGGGGGACTAACATGTGTGCTCATAAACGTGCATAATTGTTGCATCTTTTTGTTCGTGCAAAATAATAAAATAATTTATTGTTTTCGTTTTGTCATTACTAACTGCTGCAAACTTAAAAGAAGCATGTGCTTGTTTTGCTTTTCCTTGTCTGTGTGATGTCATTTCTACTATTCTAGGTGCATATAAGTCTCATGGATTAATGAAGACTGGTAGATATAAACGCTGCTTTATTTGTTTGCATTTGCTAGGTAACATTAGATTAATCGGGTGGGTTAATTAATTAGTAAATCCTGGGGTGGATACAGAATCTACATTATTTCTTACATTAATACTTTTCTTGTGTTTGTTTTATACTAGAAAGCATAAGTTGCCTGCTTTTGGGCCTAGTTTGCTCGAGTTACAAAAAGGCTGAATTTTACTTCTGCAAAAGTCACGAGACGCCCATTCTGAAATAAAGTGTTCGTCAAAAGCTGCATTCACAAAGCAAAAACTGACGTGCTATCATCTTTCTGTCGGACGTGGCCAAGGTCGAAAAAGAACATTTTGTCAGCCCTTAACTTGGCATCCGCGGAAGTCAATTGGAAGCAGTGAGAACATTAATGTACATTTGTTGCAAACCTAGGAAGCTCCTGGTTGCATTCAGAAAAGACAATGGTCCTTAAGAAAAGTGACCTAATGGAACTTTTGAAATATGGGTGACATGTCACTTGTCACTCTCAGCCAATGGGACGTCGAAGATTTCTGAAAACTTTCCTTTGCGTAGTTTAGTTAGTGTAGAAAGGTATAAAAAGTCATGCCCCTAGGGATGGGCTGGCTGCTGCTTTCTGACTTTCCGATGAGGGTGAAGTGCTGTCGGACATTGCGTGGAGCACGTAAGAATCCTCAAAGAACTTTACTTTAATTTCTATCTATTTAGCTCAGTTAGGGACTTAGGTTTTAGAAATGCTAAACTTTAAATACTCACTTTAACTTTGATTCACTTGCTTAAATTGTATTTTTCTTATGTTTCTTTACAATCATGCTTGCTTCAATGCTAATAAATTACTTTTATAAAACTATCAATTAAAATACCATAATTTAGTAAATAAAATCTTACTTTTGACAAACAAGCTGGTCTTGGTTATTCAGAAGTGCAGGTTACTATTAGCTAGATCACGTCGCCTATGGTGGTCGTTTAAATAATTAGGATTTATTCTAATGACAATATTCTTTCCGCAGATGTATAAAATTGTATATAGTTTGTAGATAATGTGTATATAGATTTAATCTGACCACCTGATTCAGTAGGCCCAAAATATGTCAGGTTTATAAATGGGTCCATAATTTAGTATAGAATTTAGTTTATAGGTTATGAAGTTGGGTAGCGTTGTTTATGATATATTTTCTATAGCCCACTGGATCAGCACCTTGCACCAATTCTTGGTTTTTAGAAAACAGCACCTTGCATTCAAGGAAGTGCATAACATTTCAGGAGCATTGTAGCTGTCGTTTTCTAGACCATATACAATGCATGGAAGGGGGTCATTTCTGGTATTTCACATCACACACTTGTGATCACTCAAAGTTTCACATAAGGCATTTATATACATGCACACCGAACCGCTGGGAACAGCACACATAAACCAACTGAAACCTTAGCAACTATGCACCTTTGTTCTGTGGGAAAAAGCTTGCATCTCTGTTCAGCTTAGAGTCTCCTTTGTTACTCGCTGTAGAGGTAGCCTCATTGCAGAGGAAGTAGCTAGACTAGTTGCCGCCTGTGGTGGCCTCATGTGAGTGGGGTGCTGGCCCCCCCAAACTTGTGACGCCTGTGGTGGACCAACCCCCCCCCCCCCGCTACACCACTGATCCTATCTGAACTACATCATAAGTATGCCTTAACCAAAACATTCAACAAAAAGATGTAGATGTAATGGCAGGAAGACGTGACTGTCTAAACTGGACTAAGGCATCCGAAACAAGAATGGTACATGGAAGAAATTTCAAAAATAGATTGGTTGGTTTTAAGTTAAAGAGTCATGAAGAAATTGGGAAGAATAGTCTCAAAACCCTTTGGTAGGAGTTTGTTCATACTAACAAAAGTGTTAATGCAGTTCATTACTCAGTTATGAATCTTCAAAGTAGCTAATTTGTCATCTACAGCCAATTTTCATTAAACTTTCAAAACAAAAAATAATCATACTTCAGCTTCTTCCTGGAAAGTTTGGGCTTGTTCCGTCAAGCAGGGGTCGAGAAATAAGGGGGGCCCCACAACGCCAAATCCCCATGCCTTTTCCTAAGACTTCTTTATGAAGGGCTACAGCAAAAATTATTGAATGAAATGACACCAAAGTTTTCAGGAAACTAGATCTTGTTCCGCAGACTGTGCTTTTTGTGATTTATTTTAAAAGTTAAGGGGACAAAATATTTGTATATCTGGATGGTTGGGTCCGCGAGAGGCACGAGAGACTCTCACATGAGTGGCAATTTAAAAATGGAACATTCTGATTGGCACAGGGAGCTTTTTTCCCCTTAGGCCAATTCACTACCACAGGACAGTGCTCTGATTAGCTGCCAGCAACATCGGAAAAATGTTGCTGGCAGTCATTACATGACTTGGGTTCTTAGGCCTCAGTCCTGAAGAGGGATATTGAAAAAGAATATGAAGGGGCAGCGTGGGACTACCCTGCCCATCTAGGCCCCATGGTGAAGATCCAGAGCGATCCCCATTCCTCCCTCCTGGGGTGAAAAAACAAAAAGAAAAAAGGAAGAAAAAAAGCAATTGGTGCGGCCCCCCCACCCTGAACCTTTATTGGCCCCAGGGACCCCATCCCCAGCGGCCAACTCACTTGATGTGTGTCCTGGGGAGCCCACAACTGGAACACTGCGGTTTCCCTGCTTGTATCGGCATGGGCAGGAAAACCTGTGTTTGCTCCCGCCTGGCGGGGAGCATATTCAAAACTCCCACCAAATGGGAGCAAACACAAAGTCTACTACCAGTGTGCGTGACCTTTGAAAATGCTCCCACCAGTTGGGAGTAGACTTGTATTCTGTGTCCCTGCCTGCACTGATAGGGGCAAGGGAACAAAGGAAACAAAACATATATTGCTCCTGCCCAAAGCAAACAACTATTTACTGCTCCCTCTGGCCGGGAGCAATCTCTTGATCGGACAACCCCGGGGGATGGGGACCCACGGGCTTTTTAAGGCTTGGGAAGGGAGGCCACAGGGTCCCGCTCCCAATTTTTTTGAACTAGGACCCATTCCTGGGGCCAATTATGGGTTGGGGAGGGTACTGCACAACTGCCATTCCTTAACCTATATTTTTTTGCCCCAGGCGATGTGGTCGGAAGGCCAAAGGCTGTGTGGTGCTAGCAGTCTACTGGGGGTTTCGACACAGGGTCTGGTGGCAGGCCAAGCCCAGTGGCCAATAACCAACTGCGCAGTGCCTCTGTGCAGCATGGGTTTGGCTGCCTGTGGTAAATGAGGGCCTGGGTGCAAGCTTGGCCCTGCAGCCAACCCGACGCTGTGCACGACTGAAGGCCGGGTGAAGCACAGGGTTGGCTGTCTGGGAGATGGTTGACTGCCTCCGGGTGTGTTGGTCACAATTCCTGGCCGCAGGCCAGGCCTTGTAGCCAACTCCCTGATGTGCACGACCGAAGTCTGTACACTGAAGGGGGTTGGATTTACATATATGGTAATAAAAAATCATTTTAGGTTAAAGAAAGCTAGAATTCCACTGAAAAAAACAAAGGTTAAAGTAATGTTATAGTTTGGTCTAAAATGTTTTTGTTAAAAGAAACTAAACAAAAGTTCACTGTAGAAAGCAAAGGTTAAAGTAACCTTACAGTTAAGTGAATATATCAGTGACAACATTAACGTTTTGAACAAAATAAAAACACCTAAAGTCACGACATATAGTTAGCAGCATGTTGTAAAAGGATGATACACAGTCCAGCTGTATAAGTAGAGTAATCCCTTATTGTAGCTTGGTTCTAGGATAGATGAGTAGGAGAAGATAGAAGGTACATGTGAAGCCCCACCATGAGCAGGCTCCTAGCAGCTCAGCCTGGGTTGACCAACTGACACTCTAAACACAGAGAGGCACTCAGGCATTCTATGATGTCTTGGCACATTCCAACAGAGCAGTACATTGGGGAATAATAGAGAAGTAGTTTACTACACAGCGCTAACTTTAACTTGTGCCCTCGCCACTCTGAAAATAATAGGCTAAAGATGACAGCTACCTGCGAGGGCATTTGTAGGTTTGTCACTAAGTTAAGTTACAAACCAATTTGGAAGATAGTCTCAATTTATAGAGCCAAATGTGCATCTGCAGCTTTGTATGGGAGAAGGTTATGGGCCTTTCATCTGAGTCTGAGTGCCGCACCACAATCTTCTACACCAGCCCATAAAGCACATATGGAACTGGGCATGCACCATCAGTAAGATATACTAGCAATTAGGCCTATTCAGTAGTGCTGATCTATTTGAAGCATAAAAGAGGCCCTGGGCCTCGCTTACAATGAACTGGCGAATCGGCAGTGCTGCAAGACATTTTGCTGCGCTGCCCTACACCAATTCAAAAGGGCAGGAATGCACAGTATTTACAAGATAGAGTGCATTCCTGTCCTTTCAGCCAGCGTCGGTGCACAATTTGGTGCCTAGCCCCAAAGCAGGCACCCTTGCACCATCGTGCAAGAATGTCTGCACTGTAGGCAGGATTTTTTTGTGCAGGAAGGAAGTTACTCAGAAAAAGAGAAAGCCATGAAAGTTAGAGGAAACACCTTATGAGAGCTGCACTTATATTTGATCTACTTGGGTCACTTTACGCCCTCAAGGTCAACAGCCTAAGGGAACTTATAACTATGTGTTCACAAGCACCAGGCACCCGAAAGCAAACCTCTCTAGCCACCCCCATTGCTCCTTCACACTCACAGAGCTGTATTCCACATTGGTGGACGGTCAAGCCATTTAGAACTACAGTAATCCTCAAGGGCCTCTTTAATTCTCTCAAACTTCCACTTAGGATAGATAAAAAACTCCCATACAATCCCCACCTCAGTGCCCCATATTTCTCAGACAATGAAGCACAGGCAACTCTTAAATTAGACTGGAGAAACTGCTCTCTTGTGGCGGTTTTATAGAAAGTACCCTAGGGGTGCAACATGTGCTTGCACACACTTCTTGCGTCCCCGGTGCACTTCCTTATTATAGTAAGGGCTGCAGATGCTTATGCATCTACATTAATTTTATGGATCATGCTGGCCCACATCTTGAGCTGGTGCAATCACAAGAAGGTAAGGAGTATTACTTTATTTGTATGGAGCGATGGCTCATGCAAACCTATGAACACTTTGCCTTTGCACCCATGCCATATTAAAGACGCAGGCGCAAAGGCAAGCAACTTGTCAAGATGCATCCTGACTGTGCCTTACTCAGAGGCGGACTACCGTTATTGCACTCTCTAAGTGCACCACATGGGCGAGAGGGGCACAGGATTTCTAGGAACCCCAAAAGACCCCCCTGCAGAGAAGTTCAGTAATGCATTGCACCCGCCTGCATGGAGCAGTGATGTGAACTGTCATTTTTATGTAAGTGGGCACATTAACGCAGTCTTCTCCGGGTGCACCTAATTAAGGAACAGTTCATTGCAAACAGGGACAGGTAATTTGGGCCCTGACTGGCAATTCTTTCCTCATGTTATTAATACTCATAGCCATGGGTGGGGTGGATTCCTGCAGCCTGCTCTGCATTTGGTTTGGTTACAGCACAACTCTAAAGCTCTCCTACTGCTGCTCATTTAAGATCCTTTCTTATACCAATAACAAGAAAAATTAAAACTGTATGTTTTTAAAGTACTGCATGTTATGAAAGAACACTACAGAGGTGAAGGGGCAGTTCATTCAAACCACTTACCCACCCTCCCCCAACCTGCAGTATATACCAGGTAGCTGTAGAGGTAAGGTTGAGGAGTTGTGTCTGATCATAGGTTATATGGACTATAACCTTAATGTTCCCTTCAGTGGGTTTTTTCCTCTTCACATATATGCGTCTTTAGAACTTTGACACAAAGATCAATATTAGTAGCTTGTATGTACAGTCAAATGACATAAAAATAACATAAATATGAAGCACCACTTGATTTAAATGCCATGTCAAGGCTCATTGCAGAAATGTGTGCCACTTTTCTCGGAAAAATGAATAGATTGAACAGAGCAAGACAAAGCATGCATCTTGTGACCAGAAATAATGGCACCTAAATTTAAAAGGTAAATGACATGGTAGCCAGTGACCGAAAAGGAAATTCTATCAAGAAAGGAGGGCCTACATTTAAATCAGAGGCCGTAAAAGCAAGCTTGAGATGTAGTTTCACTAAAGGGAGCATCTTAAAGAAACAGATTGCATCTTCATGCCCAACATTTCACAGTAATGGAACCTCTGATTACTGCTTTCATTGTAGAAAAAAACATATTTTTCCACAGTCAATCATGATAAAAAGATATTCGACATCTTTATCATAGATCTTCCACAGAGAAATGATCCTTTTGCACTCAACAGACTTATGAATGTGAAAGATGTGTCAACATATTCTTCAATGCAAAAATAACACATATATACTTATTTTTTAAAGAACCTTGTACCAGCCCTGCAATCAGTGCCTGTCTTTGAGGAACAATAAATAGGAATCAGACAAGGGGTAGCCTTCATCAGCAACAGCTTTATGAAAAAAGCACTTCTATTTACATTCAAGCCACCTACGTTTGCAAGGTGCCCCATGACACCTAGAATACACACCTAACGAGTTAGGGAAAGGCACAAGTTTACTGGGTCCCATGCTGGCCTAACCTGCTCCAATGCCAGGGGTGTTGCCAGGTGCAATCTTGAATGCCACATGCACCTTCTACCAATAGATCATTCAGCCAAGCAAACGTGCCCCAATCAGGTTAGCACTGTCCGATTATCCGCACAAAATGGTAAGCTGTACCCACCCAGGTACTAGTTACTTAGTCAGGTTTGCAGCTATTGATCTTATTTAAAATGCAACCACTGTAAATATTCTTATGTCATCTCAGGATGCGCATGGTCCCTTCACCGGCATAACTCTTCACAAGTAAGGATACTTTGCTGTAATGGTGCAAGTCTGGTAAGGGCAGGAGAAATGTCTAAGGTGATGAACATGCACCGTTTGCTACCTCTTGTATTTTGTTGGTTCACGATTGTCACTTTTGTAATGCACCGTTTGCTACCTCTAGTATTTTGTTGGCTCACGATTGTCATTACTGCCTCATTTAATGTACCGATTGCTTTTGTATTTTGTTCACTTGTAATGTTCTCATGTATCAGCTCTGTTTCCTATTGTGAAGCGCTCTGACACCTTCGGGTAAAGTCCGCGCTATATAAAAACGCACAAATAAATAAATAAATAAATAAATAAAACATGGGACTGCTAAAGTGGGTTATGGTTCTGGTTTTGAGACTTGGCAAATATTGCAAGTTTCTGTGGACATTGCTTCATCTTCTTGTAACTGAAATGGGAAATATGAGTAATATAACTTCAAATAAAGATATCCAACACAAATGGATTCATGTTATGTTATGTTATGTTATATAATTTGTAGAGTGCATGGTTGCCCCAGTAAAGGATGTACTAGCGCTAATCACAGACAGCAAAAGGAAAACTGGTGGAGCCAACACCCCAATCCATTAATTAGAGAACGGATAGGTTTTTATAGCCTTACGGAAAGTTATATGATCATGAATGCATCTTATGTTCACCGGGAGGGAGCCCCATAGTTTAGGAGCTAAAGCTCGAAACGAACGTCCTCCGGCTCTGGCTTGCTTAACCCGTGGAATAACCACCAGGTGTAGATTAAAGGACCGCAAGAGAAGAGATAGCGTGTACGGTGTAAGAAGATCTGCAAGAATTTCTGGGGTTTGGGAGCTGAAAATCTGGTGAGCAATACACAGAGTTTTAAAAGAACACACTTTTTCACAGGGAGCCAATGGAGTCTATTAATGAATTCTGAAATATGGAAAGTCATATGACTGAGACATTTAAAAATGAACAAGTAGAACTGGTGATTCTGTCTTAGTTTTCTTGTAAATGTGCTCTTTGAGAGATAAGTCTGTGTCAAGGATGAATCCAAATGCTTGCACATGAACTGGCAGAAGGGGCTGAAACAACCTATATTAATTTCGGAAAGGCAAACTTGAATCTGAGGTTGTTTCACGCCCAAAGCGAAAAGAAGGAAATCAGTATTTATTGGGATGAGCTCTAGGTAGATGCTTTGCCTACACTTCTGAACTAGACCAAGGTAGTTTTTGAGACACCAAATAGTGTAAACAGAGGAGATGTTGAGGTGTCTTGTTGCCAATACACTGATGGATGTCGATGATGTTGTCCTTAAGCATTGGCTCTGAGGCATTTCACCTTGAGGTTCTACATGATGGGGAGAGGTTGGATCCCTGGGTTCCTCTCCAGGGGACAAGTAGTTTCTGGAGTCTTCAGATCCCATATCTTGACAAACTGGTTGCCATTGATGAGGTAAGAAAAAGCTACTGCAGTACTGTTTCAGAGATTGATAAGTGTTTCCAGTGACAAAAGTTGTAGAGATGTTCCTAAGGACCAGGAAGCAGAGAATATTTTTAGCACTGATGAGGAGGGACATCATCGGCTATTTTTAAGAGACATTCCTATTGTGCTGCAGTATGGTATGAATCCGGACTGGTAGTCCAGTTGATGGTTATTTGTGGAAATTGCTCTAGCAGTTGAGTGGAAGCAGCTTTCGCAAGGATTCTGGTCTTGAGAGGAGGTGGGTGATTGGGCCCCAGCTGGTGAGGTCCTCAGGGTACAGAGTGGGATGATTGGTTTGCCTTTATTTATTTGTGAATGGCCCATGGTTATTCATTTATTTAGCACTGGGCAAGTCTAATAAAAATGTGTTACATAAGGTAATTTGTGTTACATGGCAAAGAAGAGTTTATGGAATATATAAACTGATGATGTTGATTCATGTTTTAAACTTAGCAGCTGTTTTGCGATATAGAAACAGAATACAATTATAGAGAAAATAGCAAAACACCTAAAGTAGCGGGGCACCTAATAGCAGTTTTAACACAATGGGCACCATAAATTGTTCTTTTGTTGCAGATTTCGAGATGCTATTTCAGGATACTTTGAACCCAGAGTATTGGGTAGGCTCAGACCTCAGGTGGAAGGGAGTTACAATGCTGAGAGCCTAAAAGATAAAGAGACAGGAATCTGGATGCTACACACGTTGGTCTGGGGATCACCAGCACATTCTGGTTGACAGAAATCAGAGTTATTTGGTACTGAGAGTTCAGGTATCGAGGGACACAGAGTTTGGCAATGCTTTTCAATATTGTGTTCCATACGTCAAGGAGTGTTTGATATTTAATGTGGCCTGGAGTTCTTCTTGGAGTGTGTCAATTGGTAAGTGTTTGAGGGATTAGTACATGTATTCTTCTATTTTGATTACCTTAATAGCAAAGCGGTCCATCCAATCTAGGGTACTGATGTTTTGCAGTGAACTGAGTTTGAGGCCGTCAGTGTGAAGTCAAGGTTGTTGCTTTGGAGTGGGTGGGTTTAATGACTTGCAGAGTCATTTGTTTACCATCTTCTTACTTTAGTCTGTAGGAAGGATGACGTTTCTGAGAAACTTCGGGTCGCTCTGATAGATGGATGCATGCAATTTCATCTGTAAAGTTATTTTCAGGTCTAGAAGGGCAGCTGATCCCATTGGAGGGAAGACTGTCCGAAATACTGAGAAAGTGAAGGTCTCAAATGGCATGAGTGTAGCTGGGTCACTAAGAGCAAATATAAAGAGCATGTGTGAATTGAAGTACGTCCTCATTCTGTCCTATTCATTTGGCCAAGTCTTTGGATGGTATGGAGCTAGGGACAGCAAGTACATATGTGGAGGGGAGTTTGAGCTATGTTTCAATGTGTCTATGTTGTGTGACAATGTCAGCTAAGTTTGGGGCATTGAGGACTGCAAGGGTGCACTGATGAGCATAAGTAGGGGGGCTTGTGCTGTTGGTTGCATACAAGTGCTAGTGAGAGGCAAGTGGATGACCTTGTTGGATTAGTAGCGTGGATGTTGTGTGTGTATTAACGCTTTCTGGGTGTGAGTGTGTGGGCGACGTGCTTTAAAGTGTGAAGCATATGATGTAGATGGATTACCAGAGAGGCAAGGGTTCTGGCCCTAGGCCCTTGCTGGCCCACATAGTTCACAACCGTTGTCTACGTTTTTCATTTAGGGGGGACACCCAAGTTGTGGGGCGCCCAGGAGGGTTGCTGAAAATAATTCCGGGGAGAAGCTATTGACAACCCTGGAGGACCGGGCTAATATGTAAGGAGAATGGGAAAAGCTGCTAAGTTTTCAATTTGCTCTGTGTTCTATTTCCAAGGTTTTAGAGGCATTGATATGTTTGACATTTCGATGCCTTAAGTGTAACACTTTATCACATATAGAAAAAAGAAGTGTTGTGTAATGTGATAAATGTAAGAAATTATCCACTTCTGTGACACATAAACACTCTTTTACATTCACTAATTGTTTGGGTGTTGTTTCTGTTATTAAATAAAGAAAGCCTGAGTAATGTATCCCATTTACAGACAGAACAACGAATATGATATATTAGCATTTTATTAAATGATTTTTTTTCACAACCATTAGGAGCTGCAGATCAATCTGTTTTTATTACTCCTGTTAATTATATTTTCTCATCATTGCAGATGATATCCAAGAACTACTGTAAAATAGGGAGAGTCACTTGTGGTAAGGGCAATACCCTGTCCTAAATGGTTGAACCAGCTAACCCAAAGGACGGCAGACACATTTATTTTCAAATATTTTCAGTGGATTATAGTGAGCCATACACTATGAGTTGACTCCAGATGTTTACAAAAAAAAGATTAATTCACTATTGCAATATACAGTACAACTACCAGTCGCATTTCATATTTCATAAAGTAGTAGTAACTTGAAACCAGTAAAACATTCAACAGCTGCTCGTTGTCCCATTCCCACGGCTCATGTCTATTTGGTAAGTATCTGAGGTGAGTGATCCTTGTGTCTGGCCCAGTGGGGTCTAGTTAGGAGAGGGGTCCTGTTCCCAGGTCCATTATGGTCACCTCGGAGTGGGGGAAAAATATTTATGAGGATTTGTCTACATTTCTTGTACTCTTGAATGCTAGAATTATCTCTTCCCACACTAATCGATCATCCGTCTTCCTCTCAGTTTTTCAATGTGTAATGTGTCTCCTATTTCTGCCCTGAATTCAGATCTTTTACACCACTGCTCATGATCCCATTCTCTTTCTAGTCTCCAGTTCTGTGCAATGGAACATTTGGCAATCACTAGGACCAGATCTATACACTTGTCGCCCAGTTTCTTTCCTTTCTGACTGGGCCTTAACCCCAACAGGCAAAGTCTACTAACAAGCTAGTCATCTACAACAGCTGAGCTGCCATAGCATATAGCTCATAGTTTAGGACACTCTACAGTTCTTTCTATCAGGAGTGCTGAAGTGTCTTCAGTGCTACTCAGTCTCTGCCGATTCCCCATATAAATAATCATGTCATAGTCAGTGAATTTGGGTCTTGGATATGGGTATGTCAAACAGGAAATTAACAAAATAATACAGAGCTGGCTGGAGGTTAGGGGGTTGGAAGGACCACGATTTTCAGCAATGCCACACATCCCATCACTGTACGCTGCAATGCTTTCCAGAATGTTATACCCGGCAGAGATTTAATTGTTCTGCCCACATTACCCCATACCATGTGTTTAGCGGAGTGGTAAACATGTGCCCCCTGATACTTACATGTCCTTGGCTCCCAGCAGAAGGACGAAGCTCCAATCCGGGCAGGTGGTCATTTTTGCCCCGGTCTGACCATGAACAGACTTGATTTAGCCCAATTAACAATAAGGCTGAAAATCTATGTAAATTCTAAAAGGATGAATACCACATGGTCTAGTCTTAAGTTTACACCTAGCAAATATATAAGGATGTATCCATGTATGGTGATATATTATGTGTCACTGCTGAAGTCACTATACACACTCCACCCATCGCCCTCAGTTTGTTTGCGAATGACTGACGATGACTCACTGCAGAGAAAGATGCCCAAATGTAGGTCCTAAGTTAGAAGCCCTGTGTGTCTGTCTTTGGCTCTGCTGTTTATATTATCCAAGGTGATAGGTTCTATGTAACAAGGTTAATAATTGTAATCAACACTTTGAGACTATAGTGTAGCAGAACTATATGAAAGATGAGGTTACAATGTATTTTTATAGCTGGGAATGGAAATGATGCCAGATGGAGAATGTCTTTGGAAAGGAAAGAGATGTGAGGATGGGCTTCAGTATCAAGAGTGATGCTGTTCATTCAATATCTAGTGACAGATTTACTCCAAGCAAACCAGTTGTAGTATTCTTATTTATGTCATAGTTAGAATGGTTGCGGGTCATATTAGAATGTAAGGGGGATACTGGGCTCGGGAGGTTGGAGGAGAGAGTCCGGTTAGATGGTTGCTCTTATGCTTACTCCTCTTAGTGATTGTTAAGCTGTCTTTATTCCTGAATAAATCTTCATCTCTGAACCTACAAATTCTCCGTCTCGTTTCTAAATTGAATTTGGCGACCATCGGGAGGAAGAGAATTTAGAGGATACGAGACAGCATTCACTTGTATTCACCTGTATTCGGTGTGTCGAAATATTTCTACACTTCAAGCCACCTCATTTCGGATTTACGGCTTTCATATTAAACATTGCTACCATTTTGTTCTGGTAGGATTTCCTTCATTAATTTATTCTGGAACTTGTCATAAGCCCTGAAAGTGTAACTGCTACCGTTCTACCATCTCTGCAGCATGTTCTTTCTACTAACTGCATCCGGTGTTAATTGTTTATGAGTTGGCGTTTGTCTACATGTGCTATTTTTTACATTGTACAATGTTATGTTAGCCATTGAGCTTGCGCTACTCACCAATGTCTCTCCATTTTCATCGCAATACACCAGGCTTCAACATTCCAATGTTCTGCTCTGACGCTCTGTTTATCCTGTTAAGCATTCTGGGATTCGTCAAAGTTCAAGTTCACGCAACGTAATAGACGTGACCTACATGCCATCATCTTGGAATCATTCTCAAACCGGCTTTACTGATTCAGGATTTTTGGCATACATATTCTCAGTCCTAGCGTTATAGTTGTTTATAAGCCGATACCAGCGCATAGATTACGTATGCGCTATATATTATCACATGTGAATTTACTATTAAAATTCTGGTCTTCTGGCTGTCTGCGCATCCCGGTGATGCGCACACCTTTTCACCATCATCATCATCACTTGTAGGTACCATCTACAGTTTATATTTTCTAGCCATTTTATTTTATTATTCTTTTAGCTTAACGGCATCTTTAAATGGCTAATATTGCTGCGCCTCCACATTTCTTGCAAGTAGCAGGCAAACCTAATATTGAATGGGACCTTTGGTTTCCTATGTTGATAGCATATGTAGATGTTCTTGAAAAAGATGGTTGTTCTGCAAAAAGAAAGCCAGCTCTACTTAGACATTGTTTAGGTGGTGCAGGTATAAAGGAATTCGAAAAACTCCCTCCTATTGAAGATGTTGGTGATATTGATGTTTTCGTGAAAGCCACTAGACAGATGAAGATTCGTTTTGGAGAAAAAAAATCAACGTAGTAAAGGAAAGATTCAAATTCTACTAACATGCCCAAAACGTGGAAGAATCAATAGAGGATTACGTCTCTGCTTTACATTTCTTAGCTTGTTCTTGTGCATTTGAAACTATTTCATATGAACAAGTCCTCAGGGATCAAACAATGATGAAAACTAAGAGTAAAAAAATTCTAGAAAGACTTTGATTGGGCACAGAATCTTCTCTTAGTGCTATCATTAATATTGCAAAAGGAATTTAACAATCTGAAAAATGTGTAACTGAAATTAGAAACCAGACTTCAAAGGTACAAAATATTGTGCCTGAAGTTTCCTTAATTAAAGGTCACACAGGTACTAATACTAATCAAAAAAGTTTAATCAAGAAAGATGTTAATAAGAAAAGTGTTGAGAACAAATCTTATTTTAAAAGGAATACAATAGTTTGCTATTGGTGTGGCAGCACCAACCATGTTGGTAATTATAAAGGGTGTACTGTGTGGGATAAAGTGTGTGTGAAATGTAAAAAAAAGGGGGCATTTTAGTAATGTTTGTGGTTCCACTCAAAAAGTCAATTATATTTCTCATGAGGCAGAAGAAGTCCTTTGTGGTCTAAATTGTATACTTTCTTAATGAATCTGAACAAAAGAAATTTCCCTCATGCACAGCAATGATTGATGAGAAACCAGTTGAGTTAATGGTATACTCATGTTCTTGGTACAGTATTATTGGAAAAAAATTGCGTAATGATCTTTGGGGCACGAAAAAATTGTTCCTTCCTGAGATTTAACCGGGTGGGCATTCAGGACATAAAATTGATCTTGAAGGTTTTTTGGGGCAAATATTTAATATGAAGGTAGAAGAACAAAAGGTAACGTGTATGAGGCTACAAAAGGTGTATCTATTTTAGGTTGGCCACATCAACAATAATCAGGTATAAAACTAGATCCTAATGCTTCTCCTTCAGTAAGTGTTGTGTCTACTAATAATGAGACATATGTTAATAACATCAAAGATACATACCCCAAAGTTTTTGACAACACATTAGGCAAATACACCAATTTTAAACACAAAATCATTCTCAATGACAGAGCCATTCCCATAAGACACAAAGTCAGAAATGTACCTTTAGCTTATAGGATCAAACTTAAGGATATGTTAAATGATTTAGTTCAGAAACACATAATTGAGCCTATTGAATCGTCCCCGTGGGTTCCTCCCATAGTTTTATCACTCAAGGGCACAGGAGATCTCGGTTTATGTGTGGATCTCCGCAGTTTAAACAAAGAAATTTGGATTGCCAAACATCCCCTTCCCAATATTCAGGAACTAATTTCCACTTTGTCTGGTGCTACTGTTTTTTCCACAATTGATTTGGGAAGCGCCTATCATCAGGTAGAGTTGCATGATGATTCTAAGAAATTAACTTGTTTTTTATAACTCCAGAAGTTCAGTTTTTATGCATGCCATTTGGCTTAGCCAGCGCAGCTTCCGTTTTTCAACGATTAATGAAAGCACTTTTGGAAAATTGTAGGTGAGCTATTGCGTTCCAAGACGATATTTTAATTTTTGGAAGTAACTGTGAGGAACATGACAAGAACTTAGATTCTGTATTGAAAAATATTCAAGAAAAAGGTCTTACATTGAAGTTTTCAAAATGTAAATTTAGACAAAATAAGGTTGAATATCTTTGTCACGAAATCTCTGGTGATCGAATTAAACCCAAACTAAACCACGTACAAAGCATTACTAATGCTCCTACTCCAATTTTGAAAGAACAATTATTGTCATTTGTGGGTCTTACGGAATTTTATGAAAAATTTGAACAAAATTACTCTACCATTGTCCATCCATTACATTTGTTGTTGAAAAAAAATACAAACTATGTATGGGGGAAAGATCAACAAGAGTCATTTGATTCTCTTAAGAAAAAAATTGTAGATGCACCATTTTTGAAATCCTATGCTGTTAGCAAAGAATGCATAGTTTGTGTTGATGCAAGTAATGTGGGACTTGGAGCTGTATTGATGCAGAAAGACAAAGGAGGTGAATATGTTGTATCATATGCTTCGAGAACGCTCCGTGATTCAGAATTCAATTACTCAACTATTGAGAAAGAATTATTAGCATGTACTTGGGCCACTCAGCATTTTCGTCAGTTTTTGGGGGTACAAAATTTTCTTTATGGACTGATGATAAGCCTTTGATTAATATGTTATCAGCTGGAGGAGGTAGAATGCTAACTGCTCGATTAGCAAGACTGGTTGCAAAACTGCAAGAGTTTTGTTGTGAGGTTGAATATGTTCTTGGTCATTTTAATGTCCATGCTGACTGTATGTCACGTTTGCCTATGAGTAATTTTTCTGAGCCTGTACATAGTGAATATTGTGATGTAGCTTACATTATGGATGACATCAATAAAAATTTAGGGGAAGAACATTTAGCCATTGTGATCTCTGAAACAAAGTGGAAGGAGGCTATGGAACAAGATGATGTCTTGAAAGAAGTTCAAGTTTTTCTATTTAAAGGTTGGCCTGAAGAAAGACAATTAAGTGGTGAATTAGCTTCATTTTTTAAATTAAAGGATGAGCTCATGTTTTCACAAGGAATGGTTGTTAGGGCTGACAAAATTGTTTTTCCAAAGAATCTTAGAGAGTTTATTTGTAAGTTAGCTCATGAAGGCCACATGGGAATGTCTACTATCAAAAGAAAAATCAGAGAATTTTATTGGTGGTCTGGCATAGACAGTATGGTTGACAGATGGGTTAGGGATTGTTCTCTGTGTACTTAGAGCGATAAGTCTGTGAAACCACTGAATGTTGATTTTACTCCCATCGAATATGCTCAAGGTCCCTGGAGGAGGTTAGGCATTGACATCATAGTTCCTTTTAATTATCAATCAGGCAATGACATGTATGCTTTAGTCCTGATCTATTATTTTTCGAAGTGCCCAGAATTAAAAATTGTTGAAAAGGTTACTTCTGAGAAAGTCATTGAGTTTCTTGATGAAGTTTTTTGTCAGGAAGGATTGCCGGAAAAACTCATTTCCAATAATGGTCCACAATTTATCAGCAAAGAGTTTGAACTTTCCCTTAAAAGTTGTGGTATTTTGCACAAAAGAGTTTCAAATTACTTTCCCCAAGCAAATGGTCAAGTGGAACGTTTCAACAGAGTGGTAAAAGATTCTTGTCAGCTGGCCATTAAAAGTGGGTTGAAATGGAGGAAAGCTTTTCAAGCAACATTATTAACTTATCGCACGTCTCCAAATTCTGTAACTGGTTAATCTCCTTTTGAAATGTTACGTGGCAGGAAACCAGGTTCTAAACTCATGCCATGGTGGTTAAAGCAAAAGAATTCTTATGCTACTGATTTGGATTTAAGAGAAGTCAGGGAACGTGTGAAAAATTATCAAGGCAAGATGATAATTTATAATTCAAAAGGAAGATCTAATGTGTCCAAATTGAAAGTGGGTGATTGGGTGCGAGTAAAATTTGAAAGACAAGTTAACAAAAAATTGTCCAAATGATCTGATCCTGTGAGAATTACTGACACTTTTAGTAAAGCTGCTAGAGTGGAAGGTGGGAAGATTTGGAATTTCAGACTCATTTCTGTATGTAAATCACATGTTAAGGAAACAGCACCTATTTTTCCGAGAAATCAGTCAGTTAAATTTAATTCTGTGGACACATTTTCATCTGTTGATCCTTTGGAAAGAACTGATGGATTTCCTGGTTCTCATGAAGCTTTTGATAATTTACATTTCCAATCTAATAATATGTTTGAGAATGTTGAAAGAGAAAGTTAGTCTGAAAGGAATTGTACCACCAATGATGTTTTTGATGATATAGTTGAGGCTGCTTCAGATCATTCCCCGCTTGTCGAACATAATGTTGACACTACAAGAAGAATTTCACGTGTTAAACATTCTCCAGTTAAATTTAAAGATTTTGTTTGTTTTTAGTTTTTAACATTTTTTTTTTAAGGGGGGAGGAGTGTTGTATTCCTATTTATGTCATAGTTAGAATGGTTGCGGGTCACAGTAGAATGTAAGGGGGATACTGGGCTCGGGAGGTTGCAGGAGAGTGTCTGGTTAGACAGTTGTTCTTATGCTTACTCCTCTTAGTGATTGTTAAGCTGTCTTTATTCCTGAATGAATCTTCATCTCGGAACCTACAAATTCTCCGTCTCGTTTCCACACCAGTGACGTGTGATGTTACTCTAAGGTGCAAGAAGCATGGATCCTTGTCTCCAGATAGTAGGGAAATATGATTTCCCTCTTCCTATCCATGAGTAACTTTCAAATGCACTGGTTTCAAGTACTCGTTTAAAAGCAGCAACAAGACTAAATAGCTGCAAGTAGCCATATCATGTGCGACACCTTGCAACAGTGCTGGCGTTTTAGCCACCAACAGAGCATTTTGCACTGTGGAACTTTTCGGTCTGTGTTTTAACTCTTGCGGCAAAAGCTAGGACTTGCTGAAAGTGACACCTTGACTATGCCACAGACATCTTGCCATAACTAAGGGGCAGGCAGCAGTGAACACTATTGCCTAAGCATCATTTAATGTACATGAAAAAATTGCTAAATCAGCATTCGTAATGCTTTATAGGCAACAGCTTTATAGTCTATGCTGTTGGACTTGTGTGATGAATAGAAGAGAATCTTTAGTTATAACGAATATCTGTTGTGGTACTGCACTGTGTCCATTCCCCTTAATGACTACAACGCTGTCACAGCAGGGAGGAAGCAGTACTAACTCTAGGCCGGTTCATCACTAAATTATGCCTCTACCAGTAGAGTCTCGATTAAACCGAGGGTTTGTTTGTTTGTTTATACAACCACTGCATTAATCACACCCCCTCCATTCATCACTCTCAGCCATCTTTCCCCCAGTGGGATACTCTGTCACAGAGAAATATTTTGTTAGAAAAAAGAAATGTGAGCCCTGGTCCATGATGTAATTTTTTCGAAATAATACTTATATTCTACCTACATAGTGGTACACACAAACCGTGACGCTCAGTGGAATGTATTATGTACTGTGAAAATAATCAGAGTGATGTTTGACTGTCGGGCTGCACCTTTCAGATATTTACATTACCTTCCTGTACATGCAGAGTAACTCCCTCTTCTCAATGTGTCAATTTAATTTTCTGACAAGTCTGCTGCCCTTCAGCTTTGGAAGGAGGCACCCTGAACGAATGCATCCTTCTCCCTATCCCAGTGCTAAACGTATGTACTTTCATAATTTGACTTTCACTAGTTGTAACCTATCAACGTGCAGAGTAGAGGAGGTCTCATCCTAGAACGGTGACTCAAAAGGTGGCAACCTGACTGCCACAGACAGCAGCTAAATGCAGAAGTCTGCTCAGTATAGCATGTTTCATCAGGGCATCAGGCACACCACTGCCACTCACAGTGCTCAGTCAGAAGATAGCAGTTTTCAATAAAAATTCACTACAATGTAGTAAGTAAGGAAAATCACCATATGTGCGTTAGCATAACCCCTAATGAGTGACACATGGCAGGGATGGTCTTGCAGGCTAGAATACCAGATGAGGTATCTTATGTGTAAGAGTGTGTGAATGCGAGAAATTTGAAGGAGAAATGCAATCCATCATTATGATTCTAGTAGGCTGGAACGTTAGTGATTAATTTGTACAGCAGAGTCTATTAGAAGATAAGTTGGACTGGATATTCTGGTGGACGATGCGCTTACTTCGAGAATGCTGCGCACACTCTTCGTGGCACCTGGAGCCTTCTTTGGAGTAGCAGCAACCAAATGGGTATGGTTTAATGTTACGTTATGATCTGATGCCTTAGAGTCAATTTTCAACAAGGTTAATTAACTAGGAAACCTTAAAAACATAGGATTTCATAAGCAGCCCCAGTCACTTTGTATGCGCCTATAATATAATTTCTTCCAGTCCAAGACAATGCACTTTGCCAGCTAAGCCCACACTTTTGTGCACCTCCATACAGGGCAGTTTGTCAAGCGCTGCCAGTATTGCTAAATGCTAAAGTAGGAGGCCCTATAAGGCACTTATTGCTCACTGCACCATCAGGATTCAAGCAAGCCGGGCCGAAGACGGCTGTAATGCCAGAAACCGGTCCCCGGAAGCTTGTTTCCTTTCCAGTAAAGAATTGGCTTGGTAGTTTGGTCTGCCCTGTTCCCATGATGCACTGGGCCAGGGACAGACTAATTTGCATGTAGCCAGGTTCTGAACTGGGATGGTGCAGTGAGCTAAAAAACGGTGATGGATCAAGCCCTGATCTTTTGACTGGGTAGGAGTGTTCTGCTTAATTCAGATGCTCTGTCCATCACCACCCCCTTTATGAATCGTTTTGGCCACTATAGGAGTGGAAGGGTATGCTCAGACATGAGTCCCTTGCTCACTGCACCATCAGGATTCAAGCAAGCCGGGCCGAAGACGGCTGTAATGCCAGAAACCGGTCCCCGGAAGCTTGTTTCCTTTCCAGTAAAGAATTGGCTTGGTAGTTTGGTCTGCCCTGTTCCCATGATGCACTGGGCCAGGGACAGACTAATTTGCATGTAGCCAGGTTCTGAACTGGGATGGTGCAGTGAGCTAAAAAACGGTGATGGATCAAGCCCTGATCTTTTGACTGGGTAGGAGTGTTCTGCTTAATTCAGATGCTCTGTCCATCACCACCCCCTTTATGAATCGTTTTGGCCACTATAGGAGTGGAAGGGTATGCTCAGACATGAGTCCCTTGCTCACTGCACCATCAGGATTCAAGCAAGCCGGGCCGAAGACGGCTGTAATGCCAGAAACCGGTCCCCGGAAGCTTGTTTCCTTTCCAGTAAAGAATTGGCTTAGTAGTTTGGTCTGCCCTGTTCCCATGATGCACTGGGCCAGGGACAGACTAATTTGCATGTAGCCAGGTTCTGAACTGGGATGGTGCAGTGAGCTAAAAAACTGTGATGGATCAAGCCCTGATCTTTTGACTGGGTAGGAGTGTTCTGCTTAATTCAGATGCTCTGTCCATCACCACCCCCTTTATGAATCCTATAAGGCACTGGCGTAAGTCGTATGAGGCAGGGAAAAAAACACTGTATCTCTCTAGGGTTAAAAGTTACCATAGAGCTGTATGCAGGGCCCGTGCAGCATACTACACTCAAGAGTTTAAGAGCAGTCCTAACCCTGCTAAGCTGGTCTTTAAGGTTCTTAAAGATCTGACTGCTAAAAGAGCTCCTGCAACGGAAATCTGCTCGGTATCTCACTGCGAAGACCTTGCAGCTTTTTTCTTAGAGAAGGTCCAGAGGATTTATCGCTCTTTTATCAATATTCCTTCTCCCCGTGAGACTTCAAGGCTTAGTGTCAACACCCCTGAGACTTTTGCCTCCCTCCCTGCTATGTCAGTGGAAGTGTTTGACAAACTAGTCATTAAGGTGAAATCGGGATCTCCGGCTGATCCTCTTAGACCGGCGCAATTCAGAGAACTGCCCACTCTCTGTCTTCCCTCTGTGCGCCACTTAATCAACCTGTCTCTGTCCTCTGGTTCAGTTCCGACCAAATGGAAGCAGGCGGTGGTCACTCCTATTCTTAAGAAGCCTATATTAGATCCTCTTGGGTTGGAAAACTACCGCCCGATTTCACTCCTTCCTTGGGCTGCGAAAGTAGCTGAGGCCCACGTCAACCTCCTCCTATCTGATCATCTTCAAAGGGCAAACATTCTAGACCCTTCTCAGAACGGTTTTCGTGCCGGCCACAGCACTGAGACCGCCCTTCTCGCAATGACGGAACACCTGCGGGCCGTGCTCAATTCTGGTCATACTGCGGCACTGGTGCTTCTTGACCTCAGTGCCGCGTTCGACACGGTCTCGCATCCGATATTGCTGCAACGTCTCAGAGAAGCAGGTGTCTGTGGCCTGGCACTAAAATGGTTCCAGTCTTTCTTGACCGATCGCTCATTCCGGGTCGCCACTCCGCCCTTTGAGTCCAATTTCTACCCTTTAGAACCGGGTGTGCCTCAGGGGTCGGCTTTACGTCCCACACTTTCCAACCTTTATGTTCACCCGTTGGCTGCGGTCGCCAAGCAGTGGGATATGACCATCGTTTCCTACGCTGACGATACGCAGCTGGCGGTTGTGCTGAGTGGGAAGCCAGACCTTGAGGCCCCCAGGTTCAGAGCAGGGCTCTTGGCGGTGGCTGACTGGATGACAGCCAATTGCCTTCAGTTGAACGCTAAAAACACTGAGATACTGGTTGTGGGTAAACAATGGGACATGTGGAGTGATGAATGGTGGCCCCCCCGAGTTAGGTGTTACGCCTACCCCGGTATTGGAGGTAAAAAACTTAGGGGTCTGGCTAGACTCTGCCCTCACTTTCTGCGCTCATACTAAAAAAGATGCAGCCACTTGCTTCGGGATTCTTCGAGGACTCAGACCCATTTTGAAGTTCTTCGACGCCTCTACGAGACAGTTGGTTATCCAGGCCACCATTTTGTCTCGGCTTGATTACGCCAGTTCGCTCCTGTTAGGGGCGAACCGGGCGGAAATCGCCCAGATGCAGCGCATCCAAAATGCTGCGGCCAGAGCACTGGTGGGGCTTCCAAGGTCCTGCTCTGCGAGTGCAACTATTCGTTCTCTTCATTGGCTGCCTATGGCGCAGAGGATCGATTTTAAAACTCTGTGTCTGTCCTTTAAGATCCCCAAGTTGTCCTCCCCCCAGATTCTTGAGGATCTGCTCATACCATATGTTCCCTCTCGCGCCTTGAGATCCGCCGATCAAAACTTGGTGGTAGTGCCTCGTTTCAAGTTGTGTAGAGCTGGAGGCCAGTCCTTCCGGATCATGGCGGTTACACTTTGGAACTCGCTTCCGTCCCATATCCGTGCCCTTGACAATCTGCTTGCATTTAGGAGGGCCATCAAAACGCTTTTATTCCCTAAAGATTCTTAACTCTCTCCCTTCTTGCTCCTGCCCATATCTTATGCGGTGTTGTGTTTGTTATCTGCCTGTTCAAAAGCGCCGGGACGCCCCTTTGCTGGGGCAGCTGTGTGCTATAAAAATCAATTTAACATAACATAACATAACATATCCAGGCTGCACGTAGTGCACAGTCACCCTTAGAATCTACTACTAAAGGAAATGTGTATCAGAGGTTCCACGCGAACTAAAAACACACTAAAATGAGCTCACATCTACGTGAAAGGTGGCTTAACTAATTTAGTGAGCAGAATAGTTTTTTCCAGAAGAGTAAACAGATCAGTAAAACAGTTCTCTATATTGAGAGTCTGAACACAGAGTCTGAACACAACTCAAAATAGTTTTTGACCACCTTGGCTTAGGAGAATGTAAAGGAGATTAAGAGACCGATAATTCAAAGTAGATGTAAAGTGACCTAAAAACAAGCAACTTTGAAGTTTCTGCCCTGTGCTTGTTCAAGGGTAAGGAAATTAAGTGTGAAGAACAAGATCAAAACAAGGAGAACTTGCTATTATAAACAGGCCTGGACACAAAAAAAAGACACAAGACAACTACTGATTATGTAATGGCTAATGATGATCAGTCTGGTGGGTCAGCTCGATTTTGGGAAGAAAAATCATGTTTGCAGACAATATCAAGAGAGACATGTATAATACATCTTTAAAGGCTTAATCTTAAAAAATGCAAAACCAAATTGGGGGCCATTCAGGCAGAAGATATTTACTCTGGTATTATGAAATCTAAAATTCATACACCAGTCTGATGATACATGGCGTGACTGTTGCCACCACTGAGTGCCAGAATACAGTAGGTGCTCTGATCACTACCACTTGCAACTGTAAACTATCAACTACAAACAATAAGTTCCGAAATGATGACCTCAAGTGGAGAAGATCCCAAAGCTATCAGGATAGAGAAATCTCAACATGTGGAATGCTGGAAAATCTGCACCAACTACCATGCCAAATTCATGAACCAGGAGTATCACCTGAACATTTAATAAATTCAGAAAGTAACAACTACAAAAAGATATCAAATCCTCACTCAACGAGGGAAATTATGGAAGACAGGTAAAAAAAAACGTAAGCGACTTAGTTTGGTGAACGCCTTACTTCAGAATAACGTCCTAAGTAAGATGGCTGTGCCCAGACATGAGTCCTGTGCTCATAGTGCCAATGGAACCAAACTACACCTGAATGAAGAGTCCAAGGAAGGGCGAACCCTCTCTTGGGTCACATATGTTCTGCTTCACGTAGGACTTGGTCTGGCCTGGCAGTTCTAGCTGGAGGGCTCCGATTGGAACAGGGTCAAGACAACTTTGCATGTAGTTAGGTCCAAACTGAGATGGTATGGTTACCAGTGTCTGATCTTAATTCCAACATTTCATCCATCACTTTTGGGTATTCTGTTCCTAGGTAAAGATAGCCCCAGGCTAAGGTTTAGAGTTAGGCTTAGAGTGAGGGGATTGTTTAATAAAGGGTTAGATTTTGGCTCCAGTTTAGACCTTATCCTAGAGAAAGAGTAGGCCATAGAATTAGAATCAGAGAATCCATGCACCTGTGATCTGCTTATTGGAATGTTTCTCTTTCTACAGCACTTTATCGTTCTGCTCGCTTGAGGTGAATAGACAGTGCCTAATATGGATAAGTATAGAGCTTCTTCTCACTATCTCAGGGGACATGTTTACCAATGACAAGTGCAGATATTCTCCCACTGGAAGTACACCAATGCGAAGAAGAGCTGTTACTCTTCATTTCAAATTAGCAAATTGCAGATAATCAGTTCCTGAGAGAGCAGCTAGCTTCCCATTTAAACACTGTAGATAAGGAGTGATTTCCAGGCATACAGCTTCTTATGCAAGGTAGTCCACTCTCGACTAGATAAGAATAGGTTGCACTGAATTGTGGTGAACATGGTGTAACACTCGTGTTATGAGATCTTATGTCGAATACCTCCAGTCAGCCTGGCGACATAATGAAGACAAGACTGTAGAGAAGAAATGGGATTCTTTGGTTGAACAAACATGGTTCAGCTCAATCATCAAGTTTAGATAATGAAACTGTATGGAAAATGGTAGTTAGCCTGATATGGGCAGAAGACTTTTTATATCCTGCAGTGACTAAGGATGGAGTTTTGATGCACAAACTGTGTTCTTAGCATAAATATATGTCCTTAATATATGCATAGATTTGACAAAAATATACACTTTCAGTACATTGAAGGTCTCATTCTTTACCTAAAAATGCCCTGAACAGACTAACATTTCTACTTTCATCGTGAGGAAGGGGACGTATGTGGACTCTTGGAAGAGATTTAGGAGAGGGGACTATTGGTAGTGTCACACAAATATCTATACATATCCATGGTATGTTTAAAATAGTGTATTTTTCTTATGTATGATATGAGATTTTGGGGAATACAGAGACTAGTTGCAGAGGATCTTTTTCCTGCCTGTCAATAAGTTTTTTAGGTCTAACTAGCGACACCTTTAGCTCTCTTGCAGAGCTTACACTGTGAAAGCCCATACATTCTCTCTCTCTCTCTCCTGCTCTCTCTTTCTCCCTCTCAGGGTCAAGAGGGCATGCTCCTTCCGTCACAGGTTGTTGTAATGTCATTCACATGTTAACCACCCCATATTACTACTTCAGATAGTCATAACTATTGTCAAGGATGGATCAAGTACTGACATTGCATTGGCTGGTGGCTCAAAGACCTTTCTTACACTCCACTGCACAAAGGTTGATAGCATGCAGTCATGAGGCAGTGCTATTGTATGAACCAGGGGCACTAACATGAATTTTGTAAATGGAAATATCATTTTTCAAGAACTGCCGCTGTCTACAGAACAGGCACTAATTTGGTTACTTTGTGAGTTAGTGTATGCTCTACTGAAAGCACAACTCAGAAAATTAGAGTTGCACTTGTTGCTCTGGGCTTCCAAGATGCTGCGCCCAGTATTCATGCAGTAACTCACAGGTTTCTGAATAGTCTTGCAGGTGTTTACAGGTACACTGTGATGCTTTAGCAAAGGGCTGCCAATTCTAAATTGGACTTCTCCAAAGAATAAAGTTCATAATTCCTCTGAAGGGATCAAAACAGTAGTTAAATCATTCACTGGAGCTGAGAACTGCTGCTGATCTGTCGTACTTTGCACCGCTGTGCAAGAAATCTCTATCATTGTCTGAAGCCTGTGTTGGCTGTCTGGGGCTGACGCTCGAAGTTCTTCGCGTCGTGGTGCAGCCTCCCCCTGACTCGCTGGTGTGAGCGCGAGCTGCATTCGGCAAGCTCTGCCTGTCGCTCCCAGCTGGAGTCAGAGGGGTTGAGGCCGGGGCACTTACAGCGAGAGCACCTAGCCTGGGGGACTGCGAGGACCAGAAACCTTAGCGAAGGTCAGCTGGTTCCTCTTCCCCCAGGCGACCAGCCCACGGACACGCCCCCAACGAGCTGGCCATAGCTTCGTGACCCCCGCTTCGCGGGCGCCACTCACTGGAGCTGAGAACTGCTGCTGATCTGTCGTACTTTGCACCGCTGTGCAAGAAATCTCTATCATTGTCTGAAGCCTGTGTTGGCTGTCTGGGGCTGACGCTCGAAGTTCTTCGCGTCGTGGTGCAGCCTCCCCCTGACTCGCTGGTGTGAGCGCGAGCTGCATTCGGCAAGCTCTGCCTGTCGCTCCCAGCTGGAGTCAGAGGGGTTGAGGCCGGGGCACTTACAGCGAGAGCACCTAGCCTGGGGGACTGCGAGGACCAGAAACCTTAGCGAAGGTCAGCTGGTTCCTCTTCCCCCAGGCGACCCGCCCACGGACACGCCCCCAACGAGCTGGCCATAGCTTCGTGACCCCCGCTTCGCGGGCGCCACTCACTGGAGCTGAGAACTGCTGCTGATCTGTCGTACTTTGCACCGCTGTGCAAGAAATCTCTATCATTGTCTGTAGCCTGTGTTGGCTGTCTGGGGCTGACGCTCGAAGTTCTTCGCGTCGTGGTGCAGCCTCCCCCTGATTCGCTGGTGTGAGCGCGAGCTGCATTCGGCAAGCTCTGCCTGTCGCTCCCAGCTGGAGTCAGAGGGGTTGAGGCCGGGGCACTTACAGCGAGAGCACCTAGCCTGGGGGACTGCGAGGACCAGAAACCTTAGCGAAGGTCAGCTGGTTCCTCTTCCCCCAGGCGACCCGCCCACGGACACGCCCCCAACGAAACGTTCAAAGAACATCGCGATCCCCGCGACGCGGGACGCGCGCGGGACCAAGCGCAGGGATAAGCCCGGGCAAAGGGCGGGCCGTCTGTGGCCGTCCGGGGACGTCCGAGGACGGGCCGGGCCACCCCTCTTTTCACCCCGATTATTACTACAGAGAACACAGCACTCGGTAAGTCAACTTAGAACCTATAGTTCACATCAGAACCTACATCGGTGTTATCGCCTGAGAACCCATAACCCGTAACAATCTAAAGTACATAGGCAAATACATGGGTTTCAAAAAACTACGTTCCCGTACGATATTTATGAAAAGAATGGGGACTGAAAATGCTGTTCGGAAATCTACCGACAAGGCAATTAAACCTGGTCGGATAACGGTTACACCGGCAATTAGTACATACTTTACCACACTTAAAACGAAAGACACTCAAGAACTGAATACATCCGCCAGAGAAACCTCCTACAACGCTTCCGTAATTTTAAGGGAATTAGAATGCACTCCTACGATTCCTAACCAACAATCACAACAGTGTCTTTTAGTCACTGATCTAAGTAGTAAATTACTTTGCACTCCAGTTGATTTACTTAACCCTCAACAAGATCAGACCACACTAAAAACTTCTACTCCTATTAAAATTGAAGGGAGCTCAGCGCTATCGGTTGATTTAAATGTCAACAAATCTGTTTTAGGACTGCAAAACTTGGATCATGCAGTAAGCCAGAACAATAAAGATGAAACATCTCGACCAATTACCTTAACTGATCTTTCATTTGATCCCTTCAATATCGACTCCAAAACAAATAATAACATTATCGATTCGACACCACCCATATCAAAAGCCCTGTTTTCATTGCAAGAGATTCTAGAATCTGTCCTTTCTTTTCTGGGAAATATTCTTGATAATTCTGATCAAACCCTGGACGTTCAGATAGGGATACTAAAACATCTAGTTAATAAGAAAAAGAAAAAAGACCTCCGCTTAGCAGAGGCAAATAATTTACCAACGAAAACAAGATCTGAGGAAAGTGATATACTGAAAGAACATAATAATGAACAGAAGAAAAGTACACGTGATTTCGGCACTCAAACTTCCAAGACCCAAACACAACAAAAACAAAAGATGAAACAGCCAAACGATTCAACAATATACTCCTTAAAAAAGCTCTTTAAAGAAAAACATCAGCAAAAAATTAACAATTTCCCAATATTTAAAAAAAGGAGCGAAACAATTACACCGGTAAATAATTCTATATCTGATAATCAGGAAATACCTATGTCTAATACATCAGCACAAGATAATGGAATATCTACAGAAAAAAAGAATCTGGAATGTAACATAGAAGGAAGGAAAAGAAGGAGAAAAAAACCTATAAGGAGGATTCAAAAAAAGAAAGCTCACAAACTAAAATTTCGACAGTCGGCTGGAAAACAAAACCAGGAAGAGGAAGAATTTGGAAAAATAACAGCATCTGAAAGTATACCAAAATCAGTAACTAGGAAAAACTTTGAAGAGAAGTCGTTACAACTAGATCCAAGAGCTCAAGAATTCGTCTCTTTTAGACCCCTAGCGGATCCAATCCAAAATCATAATAATAATAAAACTATAGAACATCTGGATAGGAACAAACAAAGAGAGAAAGAGTCTCCTCCCAAAACTATACAATTCGAAGAACTTTTTCCTAGTGATTCATTCCCACTCAACAGAAGAAGGATATTACACTTACTACGCCATATTAAGTCTCTACAATCACTGAGTAGCCACGAACTTGACTTAGTAACTTTTCCTATGAAAGACAACAATAAATTAGCAAGGGTAACCTTTTGGTCGTCTGTTATCCCAGAAATCATCTTGAATGATAAGGAGATATTATACAAACAAGGATATGATGTGGTGGAAAAAAAAGAATCATTGGTCAGTACAGATTCTAGTGGGTATGATGCCCAAATTAGTGCACTCTCCAATTCATACAGGAAACAATTTCCAAGAGACAATGGAGTGTTGGAAGACCTAGCAATCAAGCACTCGGACATCTACTCTACAGGGCAAGAGAAACTAAAAATTCTGGTGAACAATGGTCAACGGGCCGTTTGGTATCAAGCTCCCAAAATACCTGAGAACGGTAATAGCACAAAGTCTTGGGCTTGGGTATCAGAGACTCTAAATTGTAACAAACCCAAGAGATCTCAACAACAATCTGTTTAGCACTGGCATAAAAATAACCTCCTGGAACATCGCAGGTGGAATAAAGAACAAATTGTCCATGGCCATTAGAAATTGGCCAGATATCTTGATTTTACAAGAAACATGGGCAACCGAACCTACAACTGTTCAAAATTACTATGTTTACGAAATCCCGGCAATAAACACACATCGAGGCCATGCTAAAGGCGGTTTAGCTATTTTGTTAAGGGAAGAATATCTGTGGGCCCAGGAAATATTAGAAACCAACTCAGATAACCTCCAGTGCATCAAAATCTCTGTTAAAACACACAGTACAGCTCACCCTAAAACAATTCTCATCTTTAATGTATACGCTCCTCCAGGAAAAAAGCATGATATAACACTCTTAAATATCATGGAAAGGATTGAGAGTATAATAGAAAACCATCTTCACTCATCCTTTTTAATTGTTGGCGACTTCAACAGTAAAATTTCTAATTTTGAAATTAATAAATGGGCAAAATTACATTTAGAAGAAGGTCTGGACATAATATCTCCACAATTCCCGGAGGGCATACAGACCGATAAAAGAGGGAAACTGTTATTATCAACTCTTACAAACATCAATGGAGTAATATTGAATGGTAGCATGGAAGGGGATATCCCTGCAAACTATACCAGACGGGGAAATGGGACTTCATCTATAATTGATTATGTAATCACAAGTTATGACCTGCTAGAAACAGTTTCATATCTGCTTAACCAGTTTTGTCTTGAGAGCGATCATACTCAAATGCATTTGACAACAGATTGGTTACCTAAATCTTCCGCACCTTGTCATATAACATATCTAAAAAGCATTGTAGTGGTGAATAAAGATAAGAGACGCATATTCTGGAACTCTTATACCATCGACAAAATTACGTCTCTGATTGATCATTCAAAACTTTTAACGAGAACGTTCTCAGAAAATTCCATCGAAAATTTTGAATCCATTATAATAGAGTACAGATCTCTTATCCTTCAGATGATAGTAAAGGATTCAGCTGGTAACAGTAAGAACAAAGATAAAAATAATCGTACCCTTAAGAACTCTGAGGTAAAGAAAAAACTAAACAAATATATACGCGCCCAATATATAAATCCTACTCCAGAAATAAAAAAGGAAATAAATAAAACCAAAAATCAACTAAGACGTGAGCATCTGAGACATAAAAAAACTGTACAAGATCGTAATTGGGTAGATATACAGATAGCGGCGAATAAGAACGACCAGCGCAAATATTGGTACCTAATAGGAAAACTCACTGGATCCAAAAAGAAACTACAACCAATACCGGTCCCTCCGGATGCCTGGGAAAATTTTCTGACAGACCTTTACAGATCAAACTCTATAGCTTCATCAGAAAGCAGTGGGGTCTACAACAAAGAAAAAGTTGAACTCTCATTAAATAAAATCACCGCAACATCTGTGGAATTAAACATACGTAAAGCAAGATCAACAGGAGCGTCTGGCCCAGATCAGATCCCGATCAAAGCACTAAAAATTGCCCCAAAGGAATGGAGTCAGCTGTTACATCCCCTTTTTAATTACATCTTAGATACTGGCCATATCCCAAAATCATGGCAGGGAAGTATAATCATCCCGATCCACAAAAAGGGAAGTAAAACCCGGGCAAGCAATTTTCGTCAAATAGCACTTATGGACTCCGTGGGCAAGGTATTTGCAGCAGAAATTTTACATCGTCTTAAAGAATGGGCCTTTACGACTGGCCGGATACCGATGTATCAGGCAGGCTTCAGGCCTAAACATTCGGTAACTGACAACATCGCAGTTATTCAAACCATCATCGACAAATACATAACACAAAAAAATCAGGTTGTATACGCTGCCTTTATAGATTATTCTACAGCGTTTGACCGGGTGGACCGACCAACCTTGTGGGAAAAATTGAGGAAACTTGGCATAAATGAACAACTATTACAGTCTATAATCAGCTTACACACCAATACTTGGTGTCAAGTTCAAATGGGGGGAGAAAGAGGTTATACGGAAAGAATTAAAACGGAAAATGGACTAAAGCAAGGGTGCCTCCTAGCCCCAATATTATTCTCCCTCTACCTAAGCGACCTGTGCCATTACCTGCAACTGGGTTCTAACCTACCTCCAAAAATTGCTGATCAAAAAATAATTGCTTTACTGTATGCTGACGACATAGTGTTGTTGGATCTTACCCCCTTCGGACTGCAAACGTCACTAGATATTCTACACAAATACTCCAAAGAAAACTATCTAGTCCCAAATATACAAAAAACAAAAGTGCTGGCCTTTTCAGGGAAGAAACAAAGTGCGAAATATACCTGGAGATTAGGGGGGGAAAAGATAGAAGAAGTTAAGAACTATCCCTACCTTGGCAGGATCCTTTCAAAAAATGTATCTAAC
The DNA here is from genome assembly GCF_964261635.1 of Lissotriton helveticus. Taxonomy (NCBI): domain Eukaryota; kingdom Metazoa; phylum Chordata; class Amphibia; order Caudata; family Salamandridae; genus Lissotriton; species Lissotriton helveticus. The sequence goes on from NC_136059.1 coordinate 766,160,677, forward strand.
ATCACGCAATTGAATAATCTGTCAAGGAAATCAGATATACATGCAGCGGCCCTCCTGAGATTATATAGCGCAACAGGGAATAGACATTTTTCTTCTCTGATAAACATTTATAAAGTAAAAATACCTCCTGTACTTTCTTACGCGACGGAGTACATCCCCATAAAACAATGGGCTTTTATGGATCGGAAAGAGGGGAAGATTTTAAGGAAAAGTATGAAACTGTCAGATGCAGTTCCTGTCCAAGCACTGAGACTGGAACTATCAGTGACCAGTTCTTATGCAGTAGCAATTGCAAATGTAATAAGATGGGCCTACAACATATTGCACGCAAAAGAGAACACACTAAGGTCACTGTTGAAAAAAGAAACCTTTGAGTCCGATGCTAAAAAGCAAGTTTTTAGAGGGAACATGGCAGAAGCATTTCGCGTAGCAAATATTACCGTTGATATGCTGCAAAATTGGTCACCAGCACAACTAAAACTGTTCTTAAAATGCTTTACCCCAAAGCTCAGTTACGAAATGGATTCCCGACACTGCACCAAATTACCCACTTATAAACTATTTGCTGATTCCTTAGAATTTAAGCAAAGTCGGCCTTATATTGGGCTAACTCTAACACATGGAGCTAGGAGAACAATTACTATGCTTCGACTAGGCATTCTTCCCTTACTTTCATTTATTTCAAGATGGTCCCCGGGGGGATCTGCTTTATGTACATTGTGCGCTGGGGGTAATCAGACTCTTGAACATGTTCTTTTCGTATGTCCGAGCCAGATTGTAATTTCTGCGCGCACTAGATTTTTAGCACCAATATATTGCTCATGTAGAATCACGACAGTAAGTGAACTTATTGCTCTTTGCAAGCAACCTCCGAATGAATTTGTTTGTTTTAACTTGTATAAATTTTTAAAATCGTTCTTATCCCTGTATTGATAATGTTGAATTCCATTCTATATGTAATTTGTATATTTTGTGGTCCTCTGTTGAGTACCAGTACAAATAAACTTTTTGACTTTGTAGTTAAATCATTAGCCCTGTCAAGACTCCCAGCTGGCTGGAATGGCTAAAGTCCATGTGGCTTGTCTAGGAGAAGCCCTCAAGGCCACAGATCAGATGGTATCATTTTCCTGAGATTTGATCACACTCTAACTGATCACTCTAAATTGGCTTCCCTGAAAGTCTAGAGGTTTATTCAAATTAGCTTGTGTAGTACACAAGGTATTGTATGGACGGGCAGCAAATTATTTGGCTCATAGAGATGCCATCGCAGAAGAAAAGGGCAGTCTCTCTCCGATTTACAACTCCATCCTAAAAATAAGAAAAATCACATGCTCTAGAACAATTCTTTATAGGGAGTGCACCCAACGACTGGAACTCCAACCTGCCTCTTAAGAACCAACCAACTAAGTAATTCTTGATATAATACAATGATAATCAGTCACCAAAAGGAAGAATTGCTGTGGAAGATATGTCAATATTGAGAGCACTATTCCAGGATTTAATGTTTGGAGTTCATATATTTGCTACATTACATGGGTAGAAGGCTCTCCTACTAGTTCTTGACTTTAGTACTCGACTTTAACTTTAGATTCATTCCTCTGTTCCCTGTTGTTCACCACTATTAGTCAGAACCACCTTTTCTTATAGATTCCTAAAACCTTTGCATTTTCAAATCAGCTCTGATGCCCTGGCAGGTCTGTTTAACGCTATATAAAACTGAAATGAAGAATACCTTGGAGAAATGACTCTGTAAAGAGGAGACGGCAAAGAGGACAGTTTCGAAGTCTTAACAAACTTCAAAATGCAGTTGATGAATGACTAATATCCCTCTTAAGATCAGTCTAATGTAAAGTGAACTGAAGGAAATTTACACAATATACCTGAAGTTAGAATGGGCAGCAGTACAATTTCCACATTGATTATGAGTTCTCACCTAGGAAGTCTAAAAACATTAATGCACTTTCTAACTGCAGTTTCCTGTAGAGAAGTCTCTGCTGTAGCATAACTACAAAAAACAAAAATAACTTAAAAGTACACCACAAACACTTTTAAGGGAAAAAAGATTGGATCACTTATCCACATGTCATTTTCCGAAATAAGGTATCCCACCTTTTTACCGGTCTCACTGGTATAACCAACACTTAAGACAGTGACAGATGTGGGGCGTGGCATGGGAGCCGATCATGGTGGCCACACTCTCAAAAAGACCACCGCACTGCCCGAACGTCATCCACCTAATCCACTGCCTTTACCCGGGGCTCTCGACCTTGGATTGAGTACCAGGATGTGACAAAATCAAACTCGTCGCGGGACCCCCTTTGAGGGACAGCGCCAACAAGCGGGACCTTCATCAGAGGCTCGGAGGTGCGGTGCAGCCTATGCGAGCTCCGACTAGTGAAGTTGACGAGTCACATGTACAAGAGCTCCCACTAAATGTCCCAATCTCTCGATTTCTATTGGTGCCAATCCATACAGCCCCGCAAACGATAGTAGGCCCTTGGACGTGGCGTCTTGGTATTCTGTGCTGTGGCATGTAGCCACGATCTTCCGGTGCCCAGAGAGCCGTGCGGGCTGCGGGTTGAGAGGGGAGCTGCCTGCGGCACAACCACGGTCTGGAATTAGCTGCAGCAGAGGAGTATGCCGCACCGAACTGGGGATCATGGAAGCTGAGGAAGAGGCCCCCTATTAATCAATAGTAAAGCCGCAAAAGAGGTCCGAACTGCTCTGATGTTGTAGTCCAGAGAGGGAAGTGGCTGGGCCTGATTGCAGGGGGCTCGAGCCCTGCATGCTGGGGCCTTGAGGTGAGGAGCTGTGACACTGGAGCCCTGGGAATGCCTTGATTCTGATGTGGGCCCACACATCTACGCAGGCATCACCACTGGGCCATGAGACTGACTTTCTGTAGCAGGGACCTTGGCCAGCATCTTTGACTGAGAGGGCAGTGGGGGCTTTTGGACTGCCTTTTGCCCCTTCATCCTCTTCTCTTAGGACTCGTACATCTCATCCCAGCCGGGGCTTAACCTTAGGCCCGAATGTCATGGCGTGAGGGCGTGAAAACCCGCCTTAAACAGAGCGTGCATCTGGGCATTGTCGACCACCGGTGTGGTGCCTCCCATCCCCTCCGCCACCGGGTCGAGCTGCAGTTGCAGGTGAAGTGGGGGGCTCCCTGTGATCGGCAACAACATTGTGTTGCGGGGCCCGTTATGACTGCGCTGGCACCTGAGCAGAGGCATACTGCCCAGGATGCTTGACGAGAGGTGCCACTGAAGGTGACCCAGGCAGAGGTTGTGACATGACGACACCCCTGTGGGCCCCCGGGCCTGGTGTTGCTGGGTGAGTGTCCCTGGGTGCTTTCAATCGCACTACAGAAGATAAAACGCACAGGGGGTGACGGGGTCCATTCAGGGACAGATGTGGGTCACACTCATATGTCCAGCCCCGCAGGCCGACTCAGAAAGGCTGTCCGAATCTGATAACATAATACTTCGGTCAGAAAAGTGGTCTATAGACCTGTACAATTCAGCTCTGATCGCCTCGAGGTCTCCGAATGTTGGTCGGAAGCGAGTCGGAAAGGCCGAACGGTTACCTTCTATCGTAATCGGTCGGTCGGTCGGAAATGTTTCTGAGTTGGTCGGAAACATGGGTTCCGACACAGATTAGGAAAATGCAAATGCTGATCGGAGCCTTTCTGACCGACATTATAATGAGGCCCCAATTGGCGGTGCTAGAGTATAGTTGGCAGCCCATGCCCAGATTTGATTTTTTTCTTTGTTATGTTTGCTGGTTTTGTTTGGGTATGTTTTGGGGGGTGATGGGGATCACTGGGATGGGGGGCTGTACGGTGGGGGAGGCACACATCTTTATTTAGACCAGTTGCCTGGCGAAGTATATGGGGGTGGTAGGCAAGGGTGAGGTAGGTGTTTCTGTAGGTTGTCTTTCTTTTCCCCGTTAGCTTAGCCACGCCACATTATTACTTACTGCATTTGTTGACACGGCCCACACATCAATACTCACAATGCAGCATTTAACATGACCACTCCATTGGCCTGATGATTAACACATAGTCTTACATCCACTTGGAAAAACTCACAGTACTCTCATGGAATGTCAATGGCATGTTGGATAAGATCAAGAGAGGGGCGGTCATGAAAGTGCCAAACAAGTATGGCCCAGACACATTATTGTTGCAGGAAACATACCTAGTAGTCAACAATGTCCCCTTTTTGGCATGCAGGGTGATCTCGCATGCGGTCCACGTGGGATACCACTGTGGCTCGAGGGGAGTAGCCATCTTAGTAAGGCGCCACGTTTCCTTTGTGGTGTCAATGGTGTGGCTTGATAAACTGGGGAAGAAAGGAGTTGTGACTGTGTCCTTGCAGAGCTTTCAATTGTCCTTAGTGTGCATCTATGCTCCTCCCTTGACCTAAGAGTTTAGTGTAACACTTGGCCGGCTCTTAATGGAGCTTCCAGCAGCCCTGGAGTCCTGGGAGGGGCCTTAATGACGCCCATGATCTTGGTTTGGATCATACATCTACAGAGGTGACGCAGCAAACAACTACAGCCACCTTCATGCGTAACATGTCTCTCTCTCTTTGATGTCTGCAAGCACACCACCCAGTTGAACAATGCAAAACGTTCTTCTTTTATCCTCATAAGGCTTACTCCCGACTTGACTATCTTCTCGTCCCAAAGGGAGAGAGCTGTAGAGTTCTGAATGCCCAAATCCTAGCACAAGACTTGTCGGATCACTGGCCTGTGCAAATCATGTTTGCCTGTGGTCCTCGGGGGACTGTAGTACGATGGCGTCTACGCCGTTAGTGCCGGCAAGATGAGGACTTTGCGAGGCCTGTGGCCAAATGGGGGAAAGAAACCTCAAGGAAAATAAAGGGTTGTGTAATCCACAGGTGTTTTATGGGAGGCCTTGAAGGCCACTGTGTAAGGGAACATCACCAGCTACAATAAGGGTCGGAAACAATGATTTCAACAAAAAATCTTATTTAGAATCTCGCATTTGAAATTTAGGACCACAGTTCCTCGCTTAAGTGGCGGACACGACCCTGAGAGATTCTCTGCACACCCAAACACTCTACTGCCAGGGAAGTACGCAAACGTTTCAGACTGCATGGTGGCTATGTACAGTCGGGTATACCAGTGGGGTGATAAGGCTAGCAAGACTCTTCATTGGCTTTGTACGCCCCATAACGCTGACACCTCTATATCTTATATCGACACAGACAATGGTCTGAGCGTCATGGGCAGCACGGACATCGCACATCCTATTACCAGCAACTGTAAGGTGCCCATCTTTATGGAAGACCTCTAGCACCTAATAGCAGACCTCCCGGCGACCAAGCTGGGCAGGACAGATAGGGAAATTCTGGAGGCCGCTATCACCACAGAGGAACTGGGAGGAGCCCTGGCACAGCTTTGGTTTGGCAGAGCACTCAGATCCAATGGATTCCCAGCATCATTCTGGAAACAACTGTGTCCTCTTGTAGGCTCATTGTCACTGCTAACCTTCCAAGAGACTCTGAAGAAAAGCCAACTACCAAGGAATCTTCGGGCAGTGGACATAGTGGTGCTCCCAAACCGGTCCATGCTGGCACGCTTTGTGAGAAATATTGGCCAATCTCTTTGCTAAATAACAACGTAAAGTACTGGCCTAAAGTGCTGGTCAATAGGCTGTTGGGAGTGGTCGAGAAATTGATCCACTCTTTCCAGTCCGGGTTCATGCCCAGCAGAGCTACCAGGCACAATATTAGATGAGTGCACAAAGCCATTGAAATGAGTGCCAGCCTACCTGGCCACCTGGCCTTACTATAGGTTGCCTTCCAAAAAGCATTCCACTCAGTAGATTGGGAGTATCTTTTCACATTATTGGTGCATCTACAATTTGACCCCTAATTCATAAGATACTATTATATACTCAACTACAAGCTAGGGTACGGTTTGGAGACGTCATCTCCCCCTGCTTCCTCCTTGAGAGAGGCAACCGGCAGCAATGCCATCTTTCCACATTGCTTTTTGAACTAGCAATAGGGCCCCTAGTCGCATGGGTGAGGGTAGACGCCTTGTTCTGCGGTTTCCATGGTCACTGACGGTGAGCAATTGAATCTCCAAGTATGCCGATGACGTTCTGCTTTTCCTAGATGACCTCCCCAGTTCTGGGCCATGTGCGCTACAAATCCGACATTTTCGGTTCCTACACTGGGCTCCAAATTAATAAAGACAAGTCATCTATATATCCTATTACATACCATGCAGTGTCAGTGTGTGGGCCACAGAACAACAAGTACTGCCACAGGGGTTTAAATACCTCAGGCGTACATCATGGAAGACAGGACCCGGACATATGACTGTAACCTCCGCCCTCAAACAGAGAGAATAGGTTAGATTGTGGAAATCTTTTCCACTGCCTCTCAAAGGCCATTCAGAAATTTTCAAGATGGTATCCCTGCGGAGATTATTATATCAACTTCGGAATTTCCCAGTATCTGTATCGAAAACATTTTTTGAGAGGGCTAATGCACTGCTATGGTGACTCCTGTAATATGACGGAGGACCTTGGATTGCCCTTGCCTTCGAGGAAGGCCTTGCCGACCCAGACTTGACGTTATGCTCAACGACTGATGATTTGAGGGATTCGGCATACGTGGTAGAATGATGGGTCATAGGCCATGACTGCCTTCCACACTTGCTGTATGTGGCGCAGGCCCGCGCAATATGTTAGGCTCCACGTGAGTTGTGCTACCCACATGGAAGGAAATCATAAAGATTACGGGATGGGATGGCAGGCTGATGCCAGAGACCTCACCGTGGAAAGGGACTAGACTGCCCCACGCGGTGGTGCTTCGTGGGTTTGTCAAATGGCAAGCTATTGGCATCACAACACTGGGGACATCCTTAATAAAGGGTCCCTCAAGACATATTCAGAACTGCAAACGGAGTAATAAATCCATAGATCCCAGTTTGCATGTTGCCATCAGCTACGTCATGCACTCCCCCACAGCTAACCACAGACATTGAAATCCCGGAATATTCACCTTTGGATGCAAAGAATCTGTTGGCTAACATTATTGCACACAAATTATTGGCTATATATTGGATACTGCTACACCACAGACAGACCACATGGAGGCAGTGCGAGAGGCTTGGTCAAGAGACTTGGTAAGCAGAAAGACGAGGACTAGAGGGAGGCACTGGGAGCCCCGAGGGAGGTTGTGATAGCAGCACAATTCCGCCTCATCCAACTAAAAATACTACACCGCACATACCTTACCAGGCACAACTCTCACATATGGGTGTAATTAGGTCTGGACACTGCTTACGCTACAACGATGACAATGTAGACTTAGTGCACACCTTTTGGGGCTGCCCCGCACTGTCACACTTTTGGGAAGGGAGTGCTATGACTCTGGGAACTATGTTGGGATGGAGGGTCCTCAGGGAGCCGAAGCTGGCCCAGCTGCATGTCAAAGACGACGTGGGGTGCAGCAGACACTAAAAGGCGTTACTTGTGGCCAAAAGAGATACCTCAAGAGCGTGGAAGAGTGCAGATGCCTCATCTAGAGAGGGTTGGGCTAAGGGCATGGATTTCTGTATAGGCCTGAAGCACCTGATCTATCAGGCTAGAGGTTGCCCCATAAATATGTTAAAATGTGGAAATAGAACCCTGCCTGCCCAGGTCTTTGCTCATCGACGGAGACTTAAGCTCCTTTGTGCTCATCTTAGGGTTGAGCTTTGGGAAGGCGTGTCCTCTCTCTTCGGCTTAAGGCCTTGATCTGCTGTTGCCAATAATATACACTTTCTGACCTATAGGACATGTGAAAGCAGCTTCAGGTGGGTGTGCGGTATAACAATGCAGATGTACTTTTATTTCCTGTACTCTGTACTATAGGCTTGGCTTTTGTTTTGCTATGTTTCACGCAAAATCTAATAAAAAGTTATTTAAAAAAAGAAGATAGTAGCGGACGTTTGCAAATGGTTCGAAATCTTTACCTGGAACCTCTTGATTGCTAACACTAGAGATGCGCTTCTGTATTTATGCCTAAAAGCGTCGAGTAAAGGAGTTGCGAAGCAAGAAATAAAATTAGCAGGCATATATTTCAAGTAGAAATTCAATGCACTTTAAAGTGGTGCTAATTACAGGGTTGCATTTAAGGCACCATTAGAAGTTTAAAGAGCCTGGGCCTTCAGCAGGCTTAAAAAGATTAAAGCGCCTCGCTAATAAAGTAAGATGGGAATTTTCATTTTCTGATTAGCTTTCAAAAAGATGTGCATGTAATATTTGACCTTTCATTTCTCATTCAAGTGATTTTCCAGGAGAAGCCTATTGAGTTGCAATATGTCTTCCAGCACAGCGAACAGTATTCAGATAAATTACAGGAGCTGGCAGAGAGTCGTGCCAAATGAGGCCACATGAAAACTATCATCTGCTTAAATATTAAACAAACATGAGGGGCGTTAAGTCGCTTTCAGCAAAGCGCCCCCGCTGCATGAACGAGTGGAATTTCCTTCATAAGTGTTCCTAGATATTACTGGTCTATAGTGCTGGTACGTGCTGGTATGCCAATGTATACAAGTCTATATGGTGCACTGCACGTCACAGAGGAGTGAGATACTGGCCAGAAAACTCAAGAGGAATATTTAGGAATACTTCACTCCCAAAATGACGGGTAACTGAAAAGAAATGGAATCGAAAAAGTAAATCGTTTTATGATATCGACTTTAGAAGGACACCAACCAGGACTCTTTCAACCCTAGCCTAGCAAGTCTAAATAATTTCGTTGTCGTACATTCGAATATATTTTAGGAAACTTAAAAAGAAGACACTAATCCTTAAATCCTAATGGAAGGTTACCCTCTATTTATCACATTTGAGGCACTGCTGCTTATTTCTTTACTCCGCCAAAATGGTTTCTTAATAATATATTCATGTTATTTATGTTCACAATTTGATGATGTCTGGGTGTAAATATCCGCCCGATCTACACCGACAAACATCCATCACAAAGAAAGGGAAGCGGGTTTTCCTCTTTAGAAAACAATTAAAATATTGGGCCAAAATACTGCATTTTACTTAACCATTTTTAGGTTTTGCCTGGCGAAAAGATGCGCTCTGCGCATCTTTTTCGCGCAGGCGAAAACCTGATGAGAACTGTAGTATGGGTTTGGGTCGGCCCTCGTCATTCATTGGCTGGCTCCATAAATGGAGCCTAGCCATTGGACGAGGGGCCTGTCCGTCAATGCCGGACCAGATTCGGGGGCGTTCCCGAGATTCTTTGGCTTTTGCCGACGTCACGCGACGTCAGCCGAAAGCCGGGAACGCCCCCGAATCTGGTCCGGCATTGAGCCGGCACCCGCCTTCCTGCTTGGTGAGTGATCTGACACAATCATCAGAGGAAGTATCCCTGCTGGGGTTCACGTACATCTCTCGCTTCTCACCGCTGAGGCAGAAGGCGCCTTTTCTGCCTTGCCTGCGCCTGATATCTTCCGAGCCACGTGCAACCTTTGCCCGCTCTCCACCCTGAACAAAGTGCACCGCCACATGGACAGCGGGCAGGGAACGGGTGACGCAGCTAGCGCTGCGAAACGGGAGCATCCATGCCAGGCCAGCAGCGCTAGTGATGGAGTCCAGGCCCTCACATCTTTACAAACGCGGGGTGACAGAGTTAAGGGGGGGGGGGTGTTGTTTCACGGCTGACCGAACCTCTTCGAGGCGCAGACACCTCTGGGAGCGCCACCGCCAGGTCGTCAGTCGGACACGTCTCTGGACTGCTCGTTCACACGATCACAGCACAGGGGGGACGTGTGAAGAGGCTGGTCTCCGAGGGCTGGCACGGCCCGACTGCAGTACAGCTGCAAACAGTTTCAGCTGCAGAGTCATCTGTAAAGTATAGCGCACCACTCAAACGCTGACAAAATATAGCGTCCAAATACCCTTCTGAAAAATAGGGCCCCATGTGGTTAATAATTTAAAAAATCTACACCCAACCAGACAATGTGCATGTCAGAGAATATTTCTATATGTGATCGTCTGACGTACAGCCATAGAAACCACCTCACTCTCATGGGCGCAGTTTCACCAACATGCTACAGCACCAACTACACAATGTCTCATTAATTTTTTTGTGGTATTTTTAGGCACGGGGAGATTCAGTAATTTGTCCAGAAGTGCAGGATTTTGAGAAGACGACAAAACTTGTACCTGGGTTTCCCAATTTCAAAGATACAGCTCTGGCCCCTAACACCACATTCTCTACCCCCCCCCCCCCTTCGACTCTTTGCGCAATACCTCCCTGAGCCCATCCACTCTCGCCTCTCTCTCTCTTCTCCATCGCTAATCGCTTTCTCTCTACCTATGCCCACCCTCCCATCTATATATCTCTCTCGACGCCTCTCTTTGCTGCAGTTAAAATGGGGGAGCTGCGGCCTGCGGAAAGTGACAGGGACACCGGGAGCGGCCCCGGGCTTTCAAAACCACCCCCAAGGGCACCGACCCACGGGGTAAATGCACAGTGGAATAAAGGGCCTGTCAGGCAATGTAAGTGATGCGTGTGTAAAGCGCTCCAAAAGCTTCAGGTCAAGTTGGCGCTGAGAAGGAACACTCCTGTATTCGAACATCGTTTTTAGAAAGCGGTTACTTCATGGAATAAATATTCCTTCTAATTATAACTACATAAGAGAAAATAATTCTATGTTTTAATCTGACACAAATGGACATCCACTGTGCAGAATTATCCATTTGGAATTCTGCATGTACATTTGACATTCTCGTCAAAATCCAGGACTGTTCTCCAAGCTCCTAGAAGCCCTTCATTTTATTGTGCGTGCTCTGAAAGTTATCATGAGGGTGCGATGCACACGAGTCTAGGAGGAGGCAAAACCAGAAGAAAGAACGGACACTGCACAAGCGCTAGTGCACCGCCTAGAGCCTCAAAATCTATCACGAGGCGCTAGTTCCAAGTAGATAACAATTGCCTACTTGGAACTAGCGCCTCCTGAAAGACTTGGAGGCTCTAGGCGGTGAAGTAGCGCTTGTGCAGTGTCCGTGCTTTCTGCTGGTTTTGCCCAGGGCGCTATCTGAGCAGAGGGTATCTCTGTACCGGGGTCTGGGTGGGGTGGGAGCTGAGTCTCCCCGGCCTTCTTTTGGGTTGGGGGCGGGACACGGGCCGGACGTGAGGCGGCGGGCCCTCCCGGCAGCAAGGGGTCTCATAGAATGCTCTCCACCCTTGTTTCGAGTGTGAGATCACGGCACTGCACACCTCGACCCCTCTCCACGAGCCTGCTCGTGACTTCACCGATGTGCTTTGCATGCGCCACACAACTGCAGGGAATGCTTGGCGCTAGGGCTGCCTGGCCGGCGCGTTTGGAGTTGGAGACAGACTGAACCTGGCGACAGTCTGAAGGTTTGAGTACATCCACAGGTCCTTAAGGCCTTGCACAGTATGACGTTGTAACTACATATGTGTATGTCACTCACCGCCTCGCATCTTTACGGCTCGGTCATATGGCCGGTGTTTTCCGTGCAATGAACATGGAAGGCCTCCCCCGTTACAATGCCAGGAGAGGGAACCCGCCGCCCCTGTGGCTGTTGCATAAACATGCGTCACACCTGAAGTTCAGACCCAGCGCTGCACAGAAGTGCAAATGAGTCGTGGACGAGCTGCTGTCCTTGTGTAGGTGTCGCCCCCGGAAGCATGGGACGCTTGCCCAGTACCAATGCTTGTCCGTGCCTTGATTGCTCTGCATTTATCCCCCTTTTGTCTTCCAGAGCCCGCCTTTGTCGGGTAGCGCCCTGGGCGGAAATGCATTTGGGGCCCTCCTGCTGGTGAATAAAACGAGGCAGCGGGAGCCCTTGGGTTCAGAGGGCCGCCCCTGGAGGATTGCATTAGTAGTGTCTGGCCTCTGCACAGATCCCTGCGCCACCCCACTCACCTGCATTATGCACCGATTTGCATCTCACCCTGGTGCCAAGCTGTTGGTTGGAGGGGGGTTAATGGTGCATGGCAGCAGCGGGTGGAGGAGATGGGAGGGCAAGAAAGCAGGCTGATGGGGTGTTAAAAACAGGTCTGCAGCTCTGGAGCCAGAAGCAGGGTCTCTGCTGACATTAATGCAGACAGCTCCTTACGCCCCTCTGAAGCCTGCGCCTTGGGCATGGAGACCGCTCGCCCATGCCAAAAGCCGGCCCTGGGTGGCACAAACAGAATGGCCTCTCTGCAGTGATGTCACTCCTTTCCTGCCACCCCCTTCTGCCTCGATGTTTACAGAGGCCTACTAATGTTGAGGGCGGCCATGGGCAGTGCCACTCCTAGGCTGGCGGTGGGCATGGTGTATGCGAGTTGTTATTCTTCCTACTTTATCCCCAACAAGCACTAGGAAATTCCGGAGGTCAAGCGCTCCTAAACAGAGGATATATTTTCCATCATTTAATATTTTCTTCATATGTGCAATGAATTAAGTTGTTAATAAGGATGGCCAGTTTATATGGCCAACCGGAGCTCAGTTAGCTGCTAGAACAAGCAGTGGCCTCGTGGCGTCTTGAAGCATTGCTCTGTACCACAAAAGCTGAAAGGTCATCTACATGAATCTGCTGGGACAATGCTCTGAAGCGGGTGCTTTTGGAAGAAACGTCCCCCCTAAGCACAACATGTGATTTCCATTCATGGGGCGCGAGGGATGTGCTGCAAGTGTCTGTCAGTCACTGTGATGGCCGATGCCATCTTTAGGGGAGCGGTGACTTTTCCCGCCCAACGACCAGTGCTGTAATGAGAGCCGGAACCAGCGTGAAGAGCGCCACTGCCAGCAGCACGGTGATTGTGACCATCCCGCCGGAGCGGCCCGAGAGGCCGAGGTCCAGGTCAACCACGTCAGTCACTGCAATAGAAAAGATGTTAGGAGTGACGTCACTGCCGGGGACTACGTCTCATCATCAGGGCTCAGCTTGTACCAGGTGTCCTTGCTCGAGACATCTCGCTGGATCCTTGGCGCAGGTACACACATGCATTGGTCACACCCGGGGCTTCACTGACGCCCCGCACATGACAGCCAGTGCCCCACAGGAGGCCATTTACACTCAGCTCTTGCATCTCCGACTCTTCCAGACTACAGGCCGTCCTTTCCCCACAGCACCCCAAACACACCGTGCTCTCATTCTAGCAGTCTGGCCCCACTGACAGCTCAGGCACACACCCATGCTGCAGCAATCACTCACAACAGCCCTCAGCACCACGTGCACCCTTCACAGACCTGCACTCTGGAGGCACACGCACACCTCTTACACACTCACAACCACACGCATGCCTCTTTCTCACAACCACACGCGCACCCCTCACACTCACAACCACACGCGCGCCCCTCACATCCTGACAACCACACGCACGCCTCTTACACACTCACAACCACACGTGCACCCCTCACACACTGACAACCACACGCACGCCTCTTACACACTCAGACACACCTCTTACACACTCACAACCACACGCGCACCCCTCACACACTGACAACCACACGCACGCCTCTTACACACTCGCAACCACACGCACGCCTCTTACACACTCACAACCACACGCACACCTTATACACACTCACAACAACACGCACACCTTATACACACTCACAACCACACGCACGCCTCTTACACACTCACAACCACACGCACGCCTTTTACACACTAACAACACGCACGCCATCAGCCCCACGCGCACCCTTCACAGACCAGCACTCTGGAGGCACACGCACGCCTAACACACTCACGCCTCTTACACACTCACAACCACACGCGCACCCCTCACACACTGACAACCACACGCATGCCTCTTACACACTCACAACAACATGCACGCAGTAGATCATTGCTAAAAACCAGTGGCAAAATCAATGAGTCCCAAAGGCCATTTCTGTTGTTTTTGTCAATACTTGTGCTTTAAGCATCTTTATACCTCAGCGGAAAGAAATACATGTGACATTTCTTTTTTTTTTTTAAATAGTTTTGTTACAGATTGTCTGCTACGTTCGCCTCCAAAATAGGCACCCTGCCTTACATAATTATACAATGACCAGTGTGAACTGGAAGCGATGCATTGTCCATTGTAATACTGTGGGCTCAGTTATAGTTTTTGTGGCATGAAACTGCACATTAAGCCACAGAAATTGACGTTAGTGGTACGTATGCATTTAGTTATACCCCTTACTTTCTGGCACGGACAAGGCTTTGTGTTGTGCTCTTAATGTACTGTGATTATGTGGTACTTTCTAAATCCCCCTCTTGGGTGGTTAATCTACTGCTGCACCCCTTGGGTGCCTTCACTTGGCCTCATGTTGATCTCCTTTGGTGCTGACCATTTTCTGCAGATAACACAAGCCTGTTGGAAATAAAGTGCATTGTGACTTGCTTTCCCCCATCTCTCGAACAGCCTGCTCTGTGCAAAAGTATTTTACACCCTTTGACACCTGTCTCTTGCCTGTGAAGAACCCTTTCCCATCTTTGAGTTAGTTTCACAGCCCAGCTATCTCACACCTACCTACTGTCTGCTGTTCCTCTGTGACACCTCGCTATTGTCTGCAGCACTCCCTTTCACCAGTGTACATCATTGCAGCCCCTTTCACACTTGTTTGTTGCCTGTACAATCCTTTGTACAACTGATGTTACACAAAGAGCTTCTCCCACCCAAACCTACCCATTATCTACACACTCCCTCTCAGACTTCTTGCTGTGTACAACCCTTTTAACACTCCTCTTTTATCTGCACAATCCCTCTATCTCTCACTCCTACATCATCATCTCTCTCCCCAGTCTGTCACCTTTGAAGTCCTTTTTACACCTATTGGTTACCTATGCGGTCGGTTCATCTCTAACAACAGTGTATAACTTGCACAGGGGGCTCGCAGTGTGTGGAGGGCTCTGTGTGGGTGGCTCTGTGTGGGTGTGTGTGGGGCTCTGTGTGGGTCTCTGTGTGGGTGTGTGTGGGGCTCTGTGTGGGTGTGTGGGGGGCTCTGTGTGGGTATGTGGAGGGCTCTGTGGGTGTGTGGAGGGCTCTGTGTGGGTGTGTGGGGGGGCTCTTTGTGGGTGTGTGAGGGGACTCTGTGTGGGTCTGTGGAGGGGCTCTGTGTGGGTGTGTGGGGGGCTCTTTGTGGGTGTGTGTGGGGGGGCTCTGCGTGGGTGTGTGGAGGGCTCAGTCTGGGTGTGTGGGGGGTCTCGCAGTGTGTGTGAGGGCTCTGTGTGGGTGTGTGTGGGCTCTGTGGGTGTGTGTGTAGGGGGGCCCTGTGTGTGTGAGGGGGCTCTGTGTGGGGGGTTCGGTGTGGGTGTGTGTGGCATTTGCGAGAGATTAAGCTATTGGCATTGTAAAGGACAATGCCATTTATTTATCAGTTTTCAAAACGAACACATAAATAAAGAAATTGTCATTTACAATGCCAATAGTTCTAACTTTTCCAAAGGCAAAACCGTTGCATTGTAAATGCTTGTTAAAGAAAACCTTTCATTAACAATTCTGTTAGGACAATCAAAGAACAGGAGCCTAGTACAGGTGTAATGGGCCCCAACACAAGCGAGGGAATTGTTCCCTCCCCTCCCCATTGGTGATTTACAAAACCCTCAGACCACCCACTGCACAGCAACATCCTCTAACATATTCTGCAGATTGCATTCCTACCATGCCTGCACTGCAGTTGTCAAAGACATAAGCTTCAGAAGAGAGAGGGGTAGAGAGCCAATTCATTTTCAAGATTTTTTAATGTGTTATATAATAGAAATGTGTGTTGTACTAATAGAATGGGAATTTGCTTTTCAATTAAGTATAATGGCATATTTCACTTTGACGTTGCCCCATCCCTAATGGATTTAATTATTTGTTATATCTTCAGGTGACTGAAGTATGACATTCTGCTCTGGCGCTAAATGCCTTTTAGAAGTAAACATGACTAGGTATTGATTCCTTCCCAGCTTTGCTGGTCTTTAAGCATATCCTGGCATGCCAGGCTGGGCCTCAGCCCTACTCACACGTCAGAAAAAGAATTTACACCAACCTTCCAGGCACCAGTCACTATTTCGTTCAATCCCATTACGGGGACCAGGAACTGTTTTTAAGTGTTTAGAAAGTATAATTGGCAGTTTTATTTGGGGATATAGGAGAGACAGAAGGGCCATAAGCTTCATAACGCTCATTTACCAGCAGTCACCTCTCCAATCACTTGTTATCTTTATGTCAGCCTTTGACCCTAGACGGTGCTCTGTTGCCTTCTGGCTAGGTTCAGGGTATAGAAATCCAACATGCACACATACGTTGCCTTTCGGCTAGGTTCACAGTATAGAAATACTATATAAATCATCATCATCATCATAGAGTCTTTATTTCGATTGTAAAACCATAAAAGACAGTTACAAACAATAACAATGAATCCATTAAAATACATTATTATAAATAGGACATACACAAGATTCCCTAAAGTAAGTATTAAACCACAAACCAAGACTCTTGATTTATGACAGTGATTAATATACAAAAGATAGTTAACATGGAAAAAGACACAGCATCGCGCACTTTATACAGATAGAAAAATGTGAAAGCAGTTCATACTACCCCACGGCTAAAATCACTGTGGATTAACCAAATCATTAAACCCTGAGTTTGTTGTCCTGAATCCTCCACGCCCACCCTAGAAGTTTAGCGATGGCGATAACAATGGCATCCTGAGGACTTGTCTGTAAAATCCTCAGGGCTTCACTGGCAACTCTTGTGCCAAAGATGAGACAGATAGGTTTGAGCCATTTCCTCAGACGGCTGTAGTCCGGACAAACAAATTGCATGTTGGGGATAGTTTCAGGGTAAGCCAGACACAACAGGCATATGTCTGTTGAAGGCCTAAGCCATCTACTGGAGAAGGTCTTATAGGCTGGGAGCCTACCCTAAACTGGTGATAGAGCTTCCCATCCAATGGTTTTAAGATAAGGTCCTAGTAGGGATCAAACACAGGTTCATGCTTTATGGATAGGAAGTCTCTGGTTAGGGAAGGAGCAGTTATACAAGAAAAGCGTTTCACCTTCAAAAAATCCATATAAGCGGCTTTAAACTCCTTTGACGTACTGAAGCCATCTGATCTTCGATAATGTCCCAACCCCCCTGAAATCCAGAAGGGCTCTGGAATAAAGTTCAAGTTCAGGGGTGGCCCACAACCTTTTCAAGAGGGCTAAAGGCCTGAATCTAGCTAAGTCCTCAAGGTGGTGACAGCCCAAGTCCAGAAATAAAGGCACCAGGGGGGAAGATTGCGGTAGTCCTGTTAAGGCCCTCATAAATTTATTTTGGGCTATGGCCAGACGAGTTATGTCCTCATGGCCCCATAATTCTGCAGCGTATAAAACAGCGCTTACCACTTTGGTGTAATATATTGTGAGTGCTGAGGCTATAGGTTTAGTGTGTGACAGCCTGTGTTCTTTAAGAAGGGCCCCAGCATGCTTCAAAGCAAGCGGTTTCCAATGCAGCTTTCTGTTTAAAGTTATTCCTAGATAGGTAAACACATCTGTCTGCTCTAGAGGAACATCATTCATATAGACTTTGCGCCTAACAGCTTTTGATTTGTGGAGAACCATAAATTTCGTCTTATCCACGTTTACCACCAACTCATGATCGCGGCAGAACTCCTCAAAACGGGACAGAGCTACCTATAGCCCGGATTGGGTCTTAGATAATATCAAAGTGCAATCCGCAAACATGAGTAGGGGGAATTTCATTCCCCCCAAGAGTTGGAGCGTCAGTGGGGCATGTGGAATAATATTGCACTACCCTGTCTACAAATAGGGAAAACAAGGTAGGCACGAGGACGCATCATTGGTGCACGCCCTTTTTCACCAGAAATGTATCTGTGACCTCTCTGTGTGAACCCCATATCTAACCTGGGCATGGTTGGAATCATGAAGCTTGACTAACATCAATAAGAGCTCCAGGGGCATTCCCACTTCTAAGAAGGCTCTCCACATTTTATTACGTGGGACAAGGTCAAAAGCGGACTTTAAAATCAATAAATGCCGCATATAGCGTGCCACCATCTATGAGGACAACCCTCCAATAGATCATTGCAAACCTCAGTACCTGGTCAATTGTACTTGTACAGGGCTGAAACCCCGCCTGCATGGCTGATAAAATCTTAGCATCCTCTACCCATGATTGGATCCAGCATAAGACTAATCTAGCGACAATTTTCTGTATGGAATCTAAAAAGCTGATGGTCCTGTAATTACCTGGCAACGCTCGGTCCCCCTTTTTGGACAGAGCCACCTGTAGCCCGGATTGGGTCTTAGATAATATCAAAGTGTCATCGCAAACATGAGTCCCCCTTTTTGTAAACCGGTATGATTACCGCACCAGTCCAAGTGTCACGGCTGGCAATGGAGTTAGCCAAATAAGTAATAAATATCACCCAGTTATCCTTATCATGGTTGAATAAATCCGCAGGCACACAGTCGTGCCCCGGGGCCATGCCTCTTGAAACAAGGGAAAGGACAGTCTCAACTTCAGAGTTACTAAATATCAAAGCTGGGATTGGACTGGATATTTTGAATCCGTCCAAATTGGTATTGGTGTTGGAGAACTGGGCCGGAAAATACTCTGCCCACTGATCTGGCGGGACATAGTTTATTGGTTTAAAAGGTGTCCCGTCGCTCCCTCATTTCACCAGCTGCCAGAAGTTGGTCATGTTCTTCTCTTTGCTCGCTTGGAGAAAGATCGTTCCAACAATCCTCATCCCACTCTTTTTTGGCCTTAAATTGGGTTGCCTTGTAATTAGCCCTGGCGGCCTTCACCTCTCCCATGTTTTTAAATCTGATGGCCCTAGACAACATGCGATACGCCTCTCTGCATTTTTTATTATACCAGGAGGCCTTTATTGCCCCAACCTCTACCTTTTTTTTACATGTTTTGATAAAAAAGTGTTTTAAGTTAGAGAACATGTCACAATGGACCTGCGGGGAAATTAGGTCGATGTCTGCCTGTGTGGGGCAGCATTGAAGGCTGGAGATTGTTTGAGCATTACACACATATATTTGAGTCAGATGGCATTCTTATTGGATTTTCAATAGGCAGGCCACTTAAAAATTAAATATGTAGAAATTTGTGCAGTTCATATCTGTCTGGTCAAAAAACTTTAAACAAATTACTTCAACAGCACTGCTAGTAGCTTATTTAGCTTCTTCCATGCACCTTGACATTAATTATTAATAATGCCAAAATCAGGGTAAATCAATGTCCCTCAAATGTTCTTGTGCTCTAGACACCACAGCTCCATTAAAAAAAGATTAAGTGTCTGCCCACACAAAATCCCACCATCACCGGCACAACTCTCAACTAGCAATATTGAAGTAAAAAGGAAAACCACTAAAGTGCTGTCGGCACAGAGTGTTCGAGAACAGTGACGAATTGAACTGTATGCACTATTATGAACATTATGAGTGAGATTTTAGTCACACCAAGGTCATTGAATTTAGAGGAGGACATACTAGCTACTTAATTGATCTATTTAAGATCTATAAAGAATAATTCTTACAAGGAACAGGTTGGACAAGAGATCAGCTCCATCACAAATATTCTGTAATGAGTGGAGCACTTCCCTCTAAATCACAGATACCCAGACTCAAAAAGTCTGTGAACTGCTCCAACCATGAGCCCTTTACCTAGGGCACCCAAAAAGGCACCCAATAAGATCACTCACAATTTCTCGACACTTGAGTTTTCATTTGCACAGAAAGTTGAGAAGAGAGCGAAAAATCTTAAATCATCTGGCACCAGCAACAATCATCATCTGCCGATTAAGAACAAAAACAGTGTTGAAATAATGACCGAAGATAACGTCTACATTACAAATGCCTCACTACAGAGAGGAACATATACAAAAGCTCAGAAAACAGCACTAGTACTGTCCCCTTTAACAAAAACTAAGCTTGCCTCAGCTAATGCTGCTAATTATCAACCTATCTCAACACTTTCTTTCCTGCCAGCTAAAGTAGTTAGGGCAGAGGTATACAAACAGCTACAAGCATATTGAGAAGGGCAATTTCCTAGATGATATGCAATCCGGGTTCTGTAGGAAAGAGGGGGGGGCGATCGGCCCCCACGCACACATGGCTGGGCCCGGCCTCCCCCCTTCCACCAGTCCTGGTTGGTTCGCGCATCCTGCCCGTTAAGAGCCTGGGGAGCGCGGGAAGCGGCCTCTTTGTGCCCGCGCTTCCCAGGCTCGCTCCTCGCCCCGCTGTGGGGCCATTCATTTTTTTTTTGCTTATATATTTTAGGTTTCAAGGCGTTTTTTCGGATCGCTGTGTCGGAGAGCGGGACTTCGCGTCGTAGACTGCAGCGGGACCGAGTCGTCGCGTCTGAAGACGGCAATTGAGCTGAGGCGGAGGTGAACCGTAGTCGAACCGAGGGGGCTCCAAGCGCACAGAACGAGCGGGTAGACAGGTTTTCTTGACCACAAGGTACGTGGCGGGCTCCGCGGTACGGCCGATAAAGGTCTGGCCCATCGGAGCGGGTGCTATCATCGGGGCACACATACAATAGGAGTCAAGAGGGAATAACAGAACTAGGACGCCCTCCACTCAGTAAATCAACAAAACCAAATGTCCTAGTTCTTAAGGCAATTTAATTACAAGTCTGTGAACCCTACAGGATCGTCAAATAGTCACCCCAGCAACACCTCTAACTCTAGAGATTGTTACAATGTCCCAGTCTATTGCCATAATAAAAGGCAGCCAAACTCTGATCAAAACATTACAGACAACACAGGACTCACATTCACCAAAAAGGACGACAAAAAATGAGTGAATAGCTAGGTAGCACCTCACGGGCGCACCACCAATGGGACCCCTGGTTGGTACTCACCAGGATGGCCCTGTTCTCATCATCGGTGCCACCTAGCTTTAACGTAAACGTGTCCGAGACCCCAAAAAAAGAAAGGAGACAGTGAATGGTGCAGTGAACACAAACTTATATGTGACAAGGACTAACAACGTTCAACATATAACAAAAAAGTTACTGTGCAAACAGGACAAAAAACTTTTACTTGCATTCCTTTTTTGCAAACAGTAAACAGTAAACACATATACATAAAAAAGAGAGATGTGAATACTACCTATCGATTCACACCCTGCTTACAGCCGACATGTTTCATTGCCTTGGTCTTTATCAGGCAATTTCTTCAGGGCAAAATAATGAGCTGCCACTGCCAAAGACACTGTGCTTTACGTGCCCATTGGCCAGTTTTTCTCTTATACCATCCAAGAGGAAAACTTTCAATATCAGATCAAAGTCCCCAGCGGTGGGCGTGATACATTCTCCCTTCCGTTCTATGTCAGTGGAGAGTATTCGTTCGTCTTCTCGGCACTATCATCGGGGCACCTGAATTTCATGGGCGGAGCCGGGTCGGCCCGGTATCGTATTGGGAGCGGGTTGAGAGTGAGCGAGTGTGTAGGGGAATTGCGCCGATAATCCTTTAAAGATCACTACTGCCCGAAACAGTTCATAGGGGAGCCACAGTATTGAAGCCCGTCCTTTTTAAAAAAAAGTGGGAGAACGGCGGTGAGGAACAGGGCCCCTGTGTGTGCACAAAGAAAACGGAACACTGTAACATATACGTGGTTGTCAGGGTTAGTGTCACAAAGACTGAAGCGGTAATTCTTAGCGCAGTAGGCAGCGCGTCAGTCTCATAATCTGAAGGTCCCGAGTTCGATCCTCAGAGAGGGCATTTATTAAACAAATTGTGTTGGGGTGCGAGTCTGGGCAAATCACTTAATCTCACTGGCCGCATTGTAAATTAAGCCGCAAAGCCGGAGAAGGCACTTTAGGAAGCGGACAAGCCTTGATAAGGCGTAATTCTGGGCAAATTACCTAATCCCACTGTACCTAACGAAAGTAAAGTATCTTCATGAATGTATGGGTGCTAAGTGAAGCATTGTGTTAGTTGGTTTAGGTCAAGTTTGCACTGCATAAAAATTACTTATGAGACCGTCTCGTTTGCACTGGCATATTGTTTATCACGGCCTAGTGGCAGCCTTTGTTAAGGAGATCAGTAGCACTATGAGGGTAAAACTCTAGCAGCATTCTTTGTGGACAATCACTAATCACCAACCTCCTCTAATTTTGTGCAGCAAAATTTGGTTTTTAACGATTTTCTCATTTTAGGCTTAAAGTCAAGGGCCACTGCGGACCGGGTATCTGAGGAGCTCACGGTGGTCGGTGGAATCCGAGGACACGGGCAGGCCTGCATTTCACTGCTTCTGGCGGGCCGCTGGGCTAGAGTTCGCTCGCCCAAACATTCCAGGCTAACTGGGGTGTGCGGTCACAGTTGCGTGGTGCCTACGGCCAGCTCGTGAGCCTCCAACTTGGACAGGTACAGAGCACGGTGTGCTCATAAATAACCCATTGTGCAGTGTAGGTTAAGAGCAGCATGTTTGCCAGACGGGGTGCAGGAAGTGCGAATGTCGAATTAATGTTTCAAACAATGATGCGCAGGATGTCAGCAATGGACAAACGATTGGGGAATGTGGACAAGTTGGGTAAGACTGTGGCTGAATTGGGGGCGAGGGTGGATGCCCAGGCAGGCCCGTCGGGAAGGCCTAAGCGGACCATAGTGCCCCCCAAACCAAGGGGGTAGTTTGAAACACCACCCAAACGTGCCAGAACTAAGAAAGTAGGTGGTCGCCCCCCCAGGTCCGGTGAGGGTGGGGGGTCCCTGAGTCCAACACCTAATGTACAGCCTGTTGCACCTAGCTCACCAACTCCTACCCCTCAGCCCCCTGCGAGCGTTCCAGCTCCTGCCCCGCAACCTCCAGTGAGTGTGCCAGTAGCGCCTGTGATGCCACCCACTGACCCGGTCCCCCTTGGTATCCCGCCGCTAGTCACGCCAGTGACTGGCCCTGTCCCGACCATTGTCCCGCTGGTCATTCCAGCTCCGGGACCAGTGCCACCAGAACTGGCGGCACAGATAGCGGCAGTGCTTCCTTGGTTGGGGATTGGGGGAGTGTTACCTGCCGCAGCAAACCCCTCGGCAGAGGCCCAAAAAATGGTTGCTCAAATATTGTTGGCTAGGGGCGGGAGTAGCACGCCGGGTGCATCGATTTCTCCCCAAACAGGTCCAGCGAACAATAGGGGCGCAGTCAAGACCGTGGACGCAACACAACCCACCGAAAGTGGTAAGGAGGTTGCCCTGCCGGTACTGGGCGAGGGCGCGATTCCCTCCAGGGGGGAGTGTTTAGCGCAGCATGTATCTCAGAGTGTGAAGGAGTTATTTGGGCAGACAAATATATTAATATTTTTTCATTGCTGATTGACAACAGGGAGTGGGACTATGCGAAATCGCAGAAGGATATGATGTTACCTAGCGAATGGTGATCTCAATTGTACAAATTTAGGGTGGAAGAGACTCTCATAAATTGGATCAGGGCCTTTTCTGTGTATAGTGCAGTGATTGGAGAACGCTTCCCAGGTATGAAAGCTGTGATGGCCTGCTATCAGAGCAGGATTACAATCTATCATGAGAATCATGGGGGGGGATGCATGGAAAGAATACAACGTAGCTTTCAGGAAATCGAGGGAGTTCAACAGGTTATTAGCCTGGGACAAGGTTGATTCTATTTCCTGGCATTCCCAGTTTTAGAAGGGGCAGGCTGCAAGTACTAGCGCTACCTGGAACAAAGGTTATTCCCCCAAGCCCCAGCAGCCCTTTCAGCAGCCCTTTCGACCAGCGCAAGGCGGGGAAATGGCCAACAAGACCAGAGGTAGTACAGGTGGGAAAGGGGTGTGCTGGGATTTCAATAGGCGGACGTGCAACAGGGCATGGGCACTTGCAAATTCAGGCACGCGTGTAACTTATGCGGCCACCCTTCCCACCTGGAGACGACATGCCGGTCGAAAGGCCATGGGTCTGGTAACAGAGGGAGGAGGAAACCGGAATAGCGAAATACACCCCCTTATGGCGCATTCCCCTATTTTGTTGATGGCTATGATCCCCTGGCTCAATAGATACCCTAACCACACTTCCGCAAGGATGTTGCAAGAGGGTTTCACGCATGGTTTCCGGATTCCAGCTGGGGGTTATACTGGGACACCGCAGTGTAGGAACCAGTTGTCAGTTCAGAACAACCCCAGGGTAGTGGTGAACAAAATAGAGAAGGAGCTGCGCCTAGGTAGGGTGGCGGGACCTTTTCCTGACATCCCTGTACAGAATTTTGTCTGCTCGCCTTTAGGAGTAGTACCAAAGAAGGAAAAGGGCGAGTATAGGCTCATCCACAATTTGTCAGCACCAAAGGGCTTATCTTTGAATGATGCAATTGATGAGTCTATTTGTAGTGTGAAATATGCGTCTTTTGACCAGGCTGTTGATATGTTGAGCATTTTGGGGCCTGGAGCATTGATGGCCATTGAGTCAGCTTTTAGACTACTCCCAGTGCATCCGGCGGATCAGCACCTGTTGGGTTTTTCCTTCGAAGGCAAATACTACATGGATATGTGCATGCCCATGGGCTGCTCTAATTCATGTGCCTACTTTGAAACATTCAGCTCTTTCCTTGAGTGGGTCCTGAGACAATCCACGGGCCACCAGTCTGTCATGCATTACCTGGACGATTTTCTTTTCCTGGGTCCAGCGGGCTCACAGGAGTGCGCGTGGGTATTGCAGGAGTTTTGCATGCTCATGCGTACTTTTGGGGTCCCGCTTGCGCAGGGGAAAACGGTTGGGCCATTGACGTGTCTAGAATTTTTGGGAATTGAGTTGGATTCCATGGAAGGCTGTTTCAGGTTACCCACAGACAAAATCAAAAAGTTCAGGTCAACTCTGGAACTATGCTTGCAGACAAAGAAAGTCACTTTACAACTGTTGCAGCAGACAGTGGGTCAGCTAAACTTCGCATTGAGAGTTATTACCATGGCACGCCCATTTTCCCGCTCAATTGCACAAGCCATGAAAGGTCTGCGGGAAAAGCATCATCGCACAGGTTCGCCAGGACATGCGGATATGGATTGCATTTCTGGAGGACTTCAATGGCAAAGTGCTGTGGGGTGCCCCCACGCTGTCCTCAGCAGAGTTAGGTTTATGGACTGACGCTGCAGGCAGTGTGGGGTTTGGGGCAATTCTTGGCAAGAAGTGGGTGGCGAAAAAATGGCCTGGCTGGTGGGAAGAGAGTGGGCTGACTGCAAACATTGGGTTCCTAGAGTTCTTCCCAATCTGGGTGGCCCGAGCAATTGGCCAATCGCTCGGTGATTTTCTGGTCGGATAACATGACCGTGGTGGAATGCATCAATCAGCAGGCAGCGAGGTGTCAGTTCATACTGCGCCTGTTGAAGGAAATTGTGCTAAGTTGCATGAGATTGAATATACATTTCAGGGCCAAGCATGTCCCAGGGGTCTTAAATAACACAGCTGATGCCCTTTCTCGCTTTAAGATGCAGGTATTCAGGGAACACCTACCGGCTGCAGAGGCATCCCCAGCTCACTTCCCATCGACTCTCTGGCAGATTGGTGCCCCCAACTACACGACCTCATGGCAGCCAGCCTAGCGCCAAAGACAAGGACGGCTTACGAAGGGGCGTTCAGGTCTTACTGTAACTTTCTGGGACATGATTGGGAGAGCAAGTGGGATCAGGAGGCTAGCTTCAATGGGTACATGAGCACATTACACAAAAAAGGGCGCACGGCGGCGACAGCTAGCAGACACAAGACGGCAGTTTCCTTTTTCGCACGCGCAAGGGGAGTCAGGGATCCGACAAACAGTTTCCTAGTTCAAAAAGCGTTGAAAGGATGGCGGCGCTTGCAGGCACCCACCGCTGATGGTAGGAAACCGATAGGTTTAGAACGTTTGTCAGCGGTGCTCCTCGCCCTGCCGGACACATGCAGTTCTACGGCTGAAGTGGGATTATTCAGTGCTGCTTTTGCCCTGGCATTCTACGGGGCTTTCCGGGTAGGCGAACTGGTGGCAGTCAACAGACTAGATAGGGAAGGTGGCCTTCAGCTGCGTGATGTCAGCATACGGGACGACACGATGCGCGTTACCATTCGGAAATCCAAGACGGATCGGGAGGCTAGGGGTCAAAGTTTAGTGTTACACCGAGCACCGAATAACCCGTGCTGCCCGGTGTCACATTTTGAAGCATTAATTAAGCAGCGCGCAGGTGAGCCCAGTGGAGCATTGCTAATGCATAATGATGGTACCCCTTTGACCAGATTTCAGTTCCAGAGAGTCTTAGCCTTGAGTATTGCCAAAGCAGGTTTTAACCACAAAGAATTTGGGACACATTCTTTCCGGATAGGGGCAGCCACGGAGGCCACTGCAAGGGGATTGAATGCAAATAGTGTTAAGAGGATTGGGAGGTGGTCCTCCAATGCCTATAAGCATTATTTGCACATGTTGTAAGGGTCAATCGCCGCCTTTCTGATGCCTGCTGTTTTGTCTTGTTTTATTTCTAGTTTCTCGGGCCTGTGACGCAGGACGGAAACTACTTGAGGACCATCACAGCCATCCATCAACATCACGGCAACGGCAGGAAGGCACAAAGAAGACTTTGGTAGTGTGGGTAGTCGGCCATTCTTATGTGAAACGTGCTATACCAATTTTCCTTGCAGGAGCGGGTAGACGGAGGGCGGAGTGCGGGGGTTTCAAGGTCTCCTTCCATGGCAGAGGGGGGCTTCGCCTCAGTCAGCTTAGGGGTTACATGTCAGATCTACTCGAGAGACACACCTCACCACCCTCAGCGGTCATTTTGCATCTGGGGGGGAATGATTTCGTAGATCTGGGTAGAAGGGTCTTGTTGGAAGAAATCATATCAGCAGCAGGGTGGCTGGCGAAACTGTTACCGGATTGCACTATTGTATGGTCACAGTTGATACCAAAACTGCAGTGGAGGGGGGGGGAGAATCAGTCAGTGCGTTGAATCACTCGGTAAAGAGGGTCAACAGTAAACTAGACAAGCTATTCCGAACTCCTTTCTTACAGACCATACCTCATGGTTGCATCTGGGGAGAATAGTTCTTTGTGCGGGATGGGGTCCATTTGACAGAGTCAGGGAATGCCCTATTCATAAGGAACATCTTAGCATGGGTAGAAGGTTTTGCGAGGAGGATATGACCTTTCAGTGTAGGCTTTTGGGGGGGGCCAGATAGTCGGTCAACTATGCTGGCCTGTGGCGGTAAGGTCATAATCGGTGAGCAGCAATTTAAGGTCCTTAGGGGGGGGTCACATTCACGAAAGGGGCCGCCCAGGGGGAGGGGCCACTGGTCTCTCCCAGAACTTCAGGGGCAGGATATCCGTCGCTTGGAAGGGTGCGGGGGAGGGAGTCACGCTTTCCTCAGGCTGGTAGCCACCCCTCACATACACTATGACGTCATCAAGGTGCGCAAGTGTAAGGGTCCTTCTGTTATGGTTAAATGGAGTTCACGGAGCGCACAAGAGTAAACGGGCCCTTGTTGCGCATGTGCATCTCGGACGTGAGAGCGTAGCTGGTAAAAGGATCTGACACCGGTTAGCGACCTTGCCGTAGGACCAGAAATTATTAGAATGCAAAATTGATATCAGGATGTTAGATTTGGTTAGGAACCACGCTGTATTAGACATTTGTTAAGGTTAGCCCACCATACCTGCCTAAAATGGATGTAAAATCTAATGTCTGAAGTTTGCATTTAATAATGTAAATGTTATTTTATTAAAATTGTAATTTTGTTTCATATTTTAATAAATACGGCCGGGAGTCTCGAGCTCGAGACCCCCTGCCTTCCAAAGAAATTCTGTGGATGGTCTGTTAAATGTGTAACTGTAGTATGCATGTTAAGGCGGGGGGTGGCCGGCAGTCACAGACCATGAGGAAAGGGGGGCCGATCGGCCCCCACGCACACATGGCTGGGCCTGGCCCCCCCTTCCGCCAGTCCTGGTTGGTTCGCGCGTCCCGCCCGTTGACCCGGAAGCAGTTTTGCGCTTCCGGGTCAAGGGGGCGGGATCGCAGCATAGGAGGGGTTAAGAGCCTGGGGAGCGCGGGAAGCGGCCCCTTTGTGCCCGCGCTTCCCAGGCTCCCTCCTCGCCCCGCTGTGGGGCCGTTCATTTTCCCCACCCTCCATACCCTGGTAGCAGAATTCTGGTAAGGACACTGGTAGGTATACGGTGTAATGCTATGCAATGTCGTAAGAATAAAGTTTTCCTCCTTAAGCCTTTTTTCCACGTTTACAGGCACTGTTAATATGTATATGTTTTCTGGGTATGTTTTGCTGTTGCATTAACTCTTTTTCCTTAGGTCTTTTTTCCCTCTTAGATTAGTAATGTCGTATTTATTATGTGGGTCTGGCGGGAAGGTCATAATCGGTGAGCAGCAATTTAAGGTCCTTAGGTGGGAGGGCGGTCCCATTCACGAAAAGGGCCGCCCAGGGGGAGGGGCCACTGGTCTCTCCCAGAACTTCAGGGGCAGGATATCCGTCGCTTGGACGGGTGCGGGGGAGGGAGTCACGCTGTCCTCAGGCTGGTAGCCACCCCTCACATACACTATGATGTCATCAAGGTGCGCGAGTGTAAGGGCCCTCCTGTTATGGTTAAATGGAGTTCACAGAGCGCACGAGGGTAAACGGGCCCTTGTTGCGCATGCGCATCTCGGACGTGAGAGCGTAGCTGGTAAAAGGATCTGACACCGGTTAGCGACCTTGCCGTAGGACCAGAAATTATTAGAATGCAAAATTGATATCAGGATGTTAGATTCGGTTAGGAACCACGCTGTATTAGACATTTGTTAAGGTTAGCCCATCATACCTGTCTAAAATGGATGTAAAATCTAATGTCTGAAGTTTGCATTTAATAATTATGTAAATGTTATTTTATTAAAATTTTAATTTTGTTTCATATTTTAATAAATACGGCCGGGGGTCTCGAGCTCGAGACCCCCTGCGTTCCAAAGAAATTCTGTGGTTGGTCTGTTAAATGTGTAACTGTAGTACGCATGTTAAGGCGGGGGGTGGCCGGCAGTCACAGACCATGTAGTTTTGAGCCACAAAAAGTGCCAATATAGATATATCTGCACACGTTTTTGTGTAGCTGGGGCATCTAAAACAAACATCTGTGCACATATCTCCATACTGGACAAGTTAGGGTTTCGTAGCCTAGGAAAACAATCCAAATAGCATGCGACAACTTGCTGTGGCACAGACATGTGTCTGTGCCCCAAGTACTAGCCAAATACGGTTTGCATTTTTAGCCTAATAAAAAATACTAAATACATATGGTTTCAAACTGGGCACAGAACGGTGTGATTGTGCCGCAGAAAGGAGTCAGACACTGTCTGGATATTTTCTTAGGTTAAAAAACATTTCCAAACTGCATCTGGCCCCTTGGCGGGACGCAGACACGCGGGTTCTTTGTCTCACAATGTTTCTCTTAAATAGAGAAACATTGTAAAACAAATGAGCAGTCTGAAACTGAATGAAGAAGTGAATATTCGAAGGGGAGAGGCGGAGGCTAAGAACAATTCTTTCCCTATCTACAACAGAAAAAAAGTGGATCAAGTAAACGAGCATGTTAGGGAGGAGCTGGAGGCAGTAATAGCTGCCATTAGCCCTTACTTTAGGCCCGCCTACCAGATCGATCTTTAGATGGACTTAGGAGGGACTAGGGAATCCCTTCCTGCTCCATCCAATGTGAGTGACATCAGAACTGAGCACCATGCCGCCTCATTCAGGAGTTTGCCTTTTCTCAGAAGAGATCGGGCCTGGCAAACTCCTGCAAACTAAACCCAACACCAGGTGGATTTTGTTTGCTAATGGGTGGGGTTGGAATAGAAAAAGCAGCTGGCAGGAGCTGCCAAATATTAACATATATATATATATATGTCATCAGGGCGACCTAGCGACACATTTTCAGGGCATATATACATTAATAGGACAGTGACGGGGTTAAACAGGGGAAAGACAGAAAATGTTCGATTAAGTGAGAATCCAGTATTATCCTTCTTTACTTAACTGGCCAGTGGGCCTTGATACCGAACCTATTCTGGACAGATAATCTAGAAGTATTGCTTGATGCTAAGGTGGTAAAGCATGTAAACGTTTATTTGTAAACTCAATCTAAAGTTTGATCTCTCTTGACTAAGCTGTTTGCCCAAACAACAGTTCTAATTAAGGTTCCGTACTGAATGTTGAATTACCGGATGCTGCCAAAGAAAAGCATTTCCAAACTACAAAACCTGCAAAACAGAATGGTGCTTATTATTTTCTATCTGACAAAATGAGACAACTTTTGAGCAAGGATAAAAGAACTTCAGTGGTTTACAACTAATACACTGCTTCATACATCACCCTTTATTTAGTTTGTAAAACTATAAAGTGCCCAAATATCTTCGGAGACCCTTGTGCACCGTCACCCAGCTACACTCTTCTACTCCAGTAATGAGCAAAACCTGCCAATACCTTATATGGTGCCTCAACAAATTAGGAGCACAAATGTTGGACGTTGTAGGAGCCATAATGTGGAATTCCCTACCAAAAGAACTGAAAATGGAACGTAAATGGGCACATTTTAAAGAGAGGCTTAAGCAGCACCCCCTTTTACTTCTGAGATGGGCCTATCTTCTTAAGTTCCTTAACTCAATTATGACCCATCTGTTTTAAGACTTTATTTTTCTTGCAATAGTTTGCTTCATGTTTTGCTTTTATGTTTATTTTGCAAGTCATTTCTATTGTTGTCCGGTGCCTAGAAGCTAAATTTTTCCTGGCATTTGTTGTGCAGTCTAAATATAAATAAATAATAATCACTCTTGTGTTCCCACTTGGCACCAGCTCTTGGGCTCCCTTCTGTACTTCAGACATATATGCTTCAGAAATCACCACCAGCCATACTTGCTGCCACTAGAGGCAGTATCACAGTCCTTCGCTTCCTCTGTGCTAGTTTTACTACAGCAGTAGATGCAGAAGTCAGTGCACACCTTATCAGTTTTTTTTTGTTTTTTAAGATCAAGAGGTCAAATTTTGCTTTATGCAGATGACATGCTTTTCTACCTGACGGCGCCCAGGGAGTCGCCTTGCTTGCTCTTACAGCATTTCGATGCCTTTGGGGACATATCAGGATTACGTATCAATATGAATACATCTTTGATTTCCCTTTCGGCCAACTGTCGACACAGGACCGCAGGTGTTGCCAGCTTTGCCTCTGCATTGGGAAACTGACAGCTATCGAAGTAATGGTTAAGCACACGATGCAGAAACGGTACCAATGCAATATTAACCGTTTAACAGAGGGCTTGACTGGATCAGAGCAATTTTGGAACTCGCTCCGCTTGACCCTTATGCGACGTGTGTCGGTGGCAAAAATGGTTTTCTTACCAGGCTGTCTTTGCACTCTGCAACACACACTACACAGGTCAGTCTTTTAGCGTTTACACTTTATACGCAACACGTGCAGGCAGGAGGTCAGAGCAGGGTTGCACATGAGATCCTTCCCCTAACTTTGGAGCATGAAGGTTTAGCGTTGCCCAATATGGAACTGTATTATCTGGCTTCTCTTCTGCAACACAGCTCACTGGCTGTTCGATGGTGACAACTGGGGAAAATACTAATTTGCCGACAACACACAGGTGGGGACGCTCTCACAATTGCTCCATGGATGACGGAGGGGCGAACCAACAATGCAGTACCTAATTAAGCATATGTCATCTCGCTAAGAGCTTGCAGTGAAGCTCGTGATCAGGCCCCTTTCACACCAGAGTTTATGTTTTGGGAACTTCCTGCGTTCCGTGTGTTTTCAGCCCCGGTAGATGTCAGTGTCTGGAGACACAGGGGTGTTTGACACTAGAGGACCTCGATCCCAATTACATTTTCATTACCTTTGAAGCGGCAAAGGAGACGTTTAGGGTAGGTCCAGGCGAGTTTCTGTTGTATGCAAGCACGGTAGACATAGTGCGGGATGTCTGGCCCACGTATCCGGAATTCCCGCCCTACTCTGAACTGTTTAGAACGATACTGGAATTTGGTGGAGGCAGACCTTTAGATTCTCATATACTTATAGCAATGATTTCAGATCAGACAATGACTGCCTTTTAAGCCAGAGAGGTGTGGGAGGGGGAGTTTGGCGCCCCACTGGAGGACACACAATGCAAAGATATTTGCGCACTAGTTAAACAGGGGTCGTGCAACGCATGGTTCAAGTTAGTCCATTTTAATCAACTGCACCGCACATGTGTCACTACGGTATTTCTGCAACATATAGATCCCACAAAAACAGATGGGTGACACCAGTGTCAGGGCAGACCTGCCACCTTCCTCCGCTTAGCTTGCCACTGCCCCCCAGTGCATGGTTATTGGGAATTTGTGGTTCAGAGATTGCAGTCCACTGAGAGTGTAAGGGTAGACCCGGATACCTGTCTTTTGGGGACTGTCAAGAAACACAAGGGCAGCAAAATGAAATAAAAAAAATTGATGCAATTGGCTCTCCTACTGGTGACGCAGTGTGTGCCCATCTCATAGATGGGGCCCAAGGACCAAGGGAACAGGGCTGGATTAAAGATGTTACAGAATGGGAGGTTTCCCAAGAAGTGCAGCTCCGGCAGTGTAGGAGAGATGATCATGCAGGGGGCGGGTCAACACTTGATAGATTTAGGGATATCAACAGGGTCACAGGAGGATGTACAGGACTCAGAGTTAAGATTTACTGGCAGCCATGCCAGGTGGGGTTGTCACACAGGGGAGAAGGATTAACAGGTAATGATTTCTAGGGCAAATTCCTGCATACATTGGTCCCTTTTTGTTGAAATAACGCCACTTTTGTTTTGTTTTTTAACAAATTCTATTCATTTTTTTCCAGTTACAGTACATGAAAAAACAAATTTGGAAATCATTTTCTGCATAGCAGGATCTCACAAATATACATGATGATGACATAAATCGCATACAATCATATCGTGTCTTAACCTTGTACCACAATTATAGCCCCAAATCCTTGGGACCCAGCTGAACAGTTGTCATCCTAATATAACATTTCTTCCCATCCTGCTATTATAATAATTGTACTATTCTCCTGGCTCAAGATCTAGTCAGTAATAGACATTTTTATTAACTCCCCCACCCCCGGATCCCTGCTGACAAGCCGCCACGAAATGTTAGAAGGTCCAGTCTGGGAGGTTGTATCTAGAACCAAGCTTATGAAGGCTAAAAGTGTCATCTTTGCCTAGTTAGGTAGGATCTTCATAGAATGGGGGTGAATGGAACTCGAGGGATCTTGACCATGGCAGTTGCAATGTCTTGGGTGTGAGAATAATGAAATGAAATGAAATGAAAAGGGCATTTGTAGAGCGCATGGCTACCCGGAGGCCTCCCAACTAGTCCGGAGCAGAACAAGGGACGACAGATTAGGGAAATAGGAACATTTTTTAACTGTTTCCTAAATGAGAGGTGGTTGGGTTCCGTCCGGAGATAGAGAGGCAGAGCATTCCAGAGTTTGCCCGCATTGAGGGAGAAGAGTCTTCTGCCGCCACTTCGAGAACGTTTTATTCTGGGGGTAACCATGAGGTGGAGATCGCAGCTGTCTCCTCGCTTTTGTAGGGTTGAACTATTGCAGAAATCAGAGGGGGACCAAGACCTTGAAGGGATTTGCGAACAATACAGAGGGATTTAAAGGTGATTCGCTCACTTACTGGGAGCCAGTGAAGGAGACGGAGGGTGGGTTTTGCGGAAGACAGTTTTGACGTTCCCGTCAAGAGTCTTGCTGCGTAGTTCTGGAATTTGTTTATCACAGCGATGGGGGAACCAAGGTAGAGCGCATTACCATAGTCCAGTCTGGAGAGCAGGATGGACTGGACCATGGTTTTCTTGGCTTGGGGGGGAAGCAAAGGGAGCACTTTCCTGGCCATTCTGATTAGGCAAAAGCAGTCTAGAGTCTCCTATTTGGGCAGGAGCTTGATAGTGGAATATAATTAGACTTCCGGAGCCTCATGGAGTAAGAGTGTTGGTTGCTTTGAAGGTTTCCACAAGTGATCCCAGCTCATTGCGATTGGCTCTTTTCTTAGGCCTCTTTTTTCCTCTCTACGGATAGCTACGCTCTCTGCCAATCCCGATTTTTCCACTTCTTCCTTCCAACTGAGCTGTGTGGGGGGCACAGGGGATTTCCATCTCCTGGTTAACACCTTGTTTAGCAAGGAGTAAAGTCAGATCTGCAAATCTGGCTTGTACGTTGTGTTCTTTACATCTTCTGTACAATCCTAATATACTTGTCTCTACTTTGTGTCACCCTATATCCCCCACGATTTCTTTTAAGGTAGTAGTGATTCCCCCCTAGTATCTCCACAGGCTGGGGCAAGACAAAAGCATATATAATAAATATGCATCTTATTCAGGACATCTAGGGCAATGTGGAAGGATGGTAGGGAAGATGGCATGTATTCTATTTGGGGTTACGTATGCTCTCTGCTTGATCATATACTGGATACATTTAAAGCGGTGTTACAGGAGGTTTGTTTTGGTTATTTTAATATTGTTGCCCATTTAGTACGTGTTACAATTAGTGGAGAGGGACGGTGTGTGTGTATGCCCCAAAAGAGCCAGCGTGTTAAGTGGCTACCCATCCCAATGAGGTACACTAGGTGGACCAACTGATGAGTGTTTGGTTCTGCCCCGTTAGGCGCCCAGTGTTTTTTAATGTACTGTGACAGACTCAAATGGGTCATGAAGAGTGTCTCTGTGACCCCCCCGCTCGTTTTCAAAATCTGTGTGTGTAACAGTTTGTCCCCAAATAGGTCCCCTATCGTTGTCACTCCAGCCTGCAACCAGTGCTCTAATATATGGGTAGTGAGTGTTCCTAGATTAGTCGGAATGCCTAGTAGTGGTACATTTGGAGCATATGCAGGCAGGGTATTCGTGTAGCTTAATGAGAGTCTATCACAGTATATTAAAAAACACTGGGCGCCTAACGGGGCAGAACCAAACACTCATGAGTTGGTCCACCA
Organism: Lissotriton helveticus; assembly: GCF_964261635.1. NCBI lineage: Eukaryota > Metazoa > Chordata > Amphibia > Caudata > Salamandridae > Lissotriton > Lissotriton helveticus. The sequence goes on from NC_136059.1 coordinate 766,195,617, forward strand.
AGTGTACCTCATTGGGCTGGGTAGCCACTTAACCCGCTGGCTCTATCAGGGCATACGTACACACTGTCCCTCTCCACTAATTTTAACACATACTAAATGGGAGCAGGACATTGACAGACCACTGTCAGATAAAGAATGGGCAACGATATTAGAATACCCAAAACGAACTTCCGGTAACACCGCTTTACATTGCTCCAGTATATGATAACGCAGAGATCGTACCTAACCCCACATGGAATATATGCCATCTTCCCTCCTTCCACATTGCCCTAGATGTCCTGAATAAGATGAATATTTATTACACATGCTTTGAAGAACCCTCCCAGCAGACCCGGCAGCAAGAAAGCTTCGTGGTTCACCAACGAACTCAAAACCTCCAAGAAAAACTGCTGTACCCTCGAGAAAGCCTGGCGCCACGACCAGACTACAGAAAACATGACAGCCCTCAAGAACGCCACCCGCATACACCACCAGCTGATCCGCACCACCAAAAGGACTACATTCAAAGAACGTCTGGACAACAACAGCAAGGAACTCTTCAGCATCGTTAAAGAGCTCTCCAACCCCAGCGCCTGCAACAACGACATCACACCCTCGCAAGACCTCTGTGACTCACTCGCCTCGTTCTTCCACCGCAAGATCGCCGATATACACAACAGCTTAGGCGCGCAGACCACGCACCCAACCACCAAACCGACGCCCCCACCACCACCCTCTACAACTGGACCCCGGTCAGCACCTAAGACACCACCCGCACGATGAACACCATCCACTCCGGATCCCCAACCGACCCCTGCCCTCACCACGTCTTCAACAAGGCCGATTCCATCATCAACATCTCCTTCACCACCGCCACCTTTTCGGAAAGCTGGAAACATGACTAGCTCGGCGCTCTCCTGAAGAAACCCACCGCAGACCCCACGGATCTCAAGAACTTCCGCCCAATCTCGCTCCTGCCTTTTCCTGCCAAAGTCATCGAGAAGACCGTCAACAAACAACTCGCCACCTTCCTCGAGACGAACGGATCCCTTGACCCCTCACAGTCCGGTTTCCGAGCTAACCACAGCACCGAGACCGACCTCATCGCAGCCACCAACGACATCAGATCCCTGCTTGACAACGGGGAAACAGCTGCCATCATCCTCCTGAATCTCTCGGCAGCGTTCGACACAGCATGCCACCACACACTAATACAGCGCCTCAGCAACACCGGAATCCAAGGGAAGGCACTGGAGTGGATCATCTCGTTCCTCGCCGGAAGAACCCAGAGAGTCCGCCTCCCCCGTTCCAATCCGCGGCCACCGAAGTCATCTGCGGACTACCTCAAGGATCCTCGCTCAGCCCCACCCTCTTCAACGTCTACATGAGCCCCTTCGCAGCCATCGCACGCCAACACAACCTAAACATAATTTCCTACGCTGACGACACCCAGCTGATCTTCTCCCTCACCAACGACCCCGCCAACGCCAGAGCCAGCCTCCAGGAAGGAATGAAAGACGTCGCAGAGTGGATGAAGACCAGCCGCCTGAAACTGAACTCAGACAAGACGGAAGTCCTCATCCTGGGATCATCCCCCTCTGCCTGGGACGACTCCTGGTGGCCCCCTGCCCTGGGCACCGCACCCAAGCCAACGGACCACGCACGCAACCTGGGCTTCATCCTTGACTCCTCCCTCACGATGACCAAACAAGTCAACGCTGTGTCGTCATCCTGTTTCAACACCCTGCGCATACTCCGAAAGATCTTCCTGTGGATCCCCACCGAAACCAGGAAGACGGTCACCCAGGCCCTCGTCACCAGCCGTCTGGACTACGGGAATACCCTCTACGCGGGAACCACAGCCAAACTCCAGAAAAGACTACAGCGCATACAGAACGCTTCTGCACGACTCATCCTGGACATCCCTCACCACGACCACATCTCCGATCATCTGTGAAACCTGCACTGGCTCCCCATCAGCAAGAGGATCACGTTCAGACTCCTCACCCACGCACACAAGGCTCTACACGACTTGGGACCCAAGTACCTCAACAACCGCATCACATTCTACACACCCACCCGCCAGCTCCGCTCGACCAGCCTCGCCCTCGCCACCGTCCCACGGACTCGCAGAGCCACCGCCGGAGGGAGATCCTTCTCCTACCTGGCGGCCAAGACATGGAACTCCCTCCCAATCCACCTACGGCTGACCCAGGACCACCTCTCCTTCAGGAAACAACTTAAGACCTGGCTATTCAAGCAGTAGCGGACCCCACCCCCTCCCAGCGCCTTGAGACCCTAGCGGGTGAGTAGCGCACTTTATAAATTTGCCTGATTGATTGATTGATTAATTGGTCTTGCCCCAGCCTGGGGAAATACTCAAGTGGAATCACTACTACCTTAAAAGAAGTCGTGGGCGATACAGGGAGGCACAAAGTAGAGACAAGTATATTAGGATTATACAGAAGACATAAAGAACACAAGGTACGAGCCAGATTTGCGGATCTGGCTTTACTCCTTGCTAAACTAGGTGTTAACCAGGAGATGGAAATCCCCTGTGCCCCCCCCCCCACACTGCTCAGTTGAAAGAAGGAAGTGGAAAAATTGGGATTGTCAGAGAGCGTAGCTTCCAGTATGTGAGTGCAGTTTCGAGAAGGGTTCCTGCAGTGTGCAGTATTGATCCACTTGGGGTGAGCAGACTAAGCAATGTGCCTTGAGCCAGCACGCGCTCCGAGTACCCTATTTCCTGCAAGTTACAGCTTGCCAGCCAGTATAAGAGTCTTTGCAATTGTGATGATAGGCAGTACGCATTTATTCTCAAGTTTGGTGGCTTTCAGTGAAGTTAGGTGTGTCTCCTGTAAGAACGCCATTTGCGCTTTTCGCCGGATCAATTGGGCGTGTACTCTATGCCGTTTGTGGGGCGATCCCATTCCCCTAATGTTCCACGTGAGGCAAGTATAGTGTTGTGCCGTACCCGATCTAGCCATCAAATTACATGGGGATAAACCAGTTAGTGAAAGGTTTCCGTGAATTTCAGCCCGTCAGCACCCCAATACACAGTCCAACTGCGGAATGTTGTTCAACCAAACTATAATAACAATACTTAGTAACTCAAAACCTTTAACATTTGCTACTGCATTGGGGGCCATGACTAAAAGTAACTCTGGGGAACTACCAACACTCCAAAAGATAACCTCCCTTAAGCGAAAAGGGGGATGGGGGGGGGGAGCAGCAGCAGTCCCCGTCGTCCCACCACCCGCGCCCTGAGTCAATATTCAAGTCTCTGGGAGAACAGGAGAGAGCATACACCCGTCCCCATTTGGAAGACTACTATAGTTCCTCTATCACGCAAGGAGTACATAAGGCACTTACATGACAGTCTTACCTCCTCTGGCGGGAGAACCAAGATCGTCTCTCCCATCAGTATTGATATTACTTACAAACTGCATCCCAGGAGGTTCGCCACAATGGTGTAGTCTTGTCCATTTCGATTGATCTTACTATAGTACTTTAATTGAGGAGTGCACTCCCTGTGTGTGAGGACAGCGAGGAAAACAGTTGAGGGCTTTGGTCCTGCTCCGATTGAGCCACGTCTCCTATAGATGATTTGTCATCTGTGACTATTCTGTTTCTCTGAAGGTAGCAACAGAAATAATAGCCCTTCTCTGCTCTCTAGCACTTGAGCGGGTGTTGGAGCAGTGTCTTCATCATATAGCTTAGGTTTTAATCGTTGTTGCTGTGATTGCCGCCGCCTGGATTGTGTCTCCTCTGACCGCCGGTGAGCCGAATTAATAGGTAGGTTCGGGAAGGTATGTTCAATCCACTCCCTCGCTTCCGTTGGGGTATCAATGAAGTTGCTTTTTTGTTCATGTATTATTTGAGTTTTGCTGGATATAAGAAGGCATATTTCAGATTTATTGCCTGCAGATGTTGCTTAACTCCATGATATTGCGCCCTCTGCTTCTGCACCTGTAGTGTGTAGTCAGGGAAAAAGGAAATGTGTGCATTATCTTTCGTGATTGGTGCTTTTTCCCTCGCAACTTACATAATCTGGTCACGGTCTCTGTAATTGAGCACTCCGGCTACAACAGTTCTGGGGGGGCATCACTGTGGCATAAGTGATTTGAGCCAGGCTTCTATGTAGAGCGTTGCATTTTGACTCTCTACGTTCTCTGGTAGGCCAATATTGCGCACATTATTTGGACGTGACCTTCCCTCTGCATCTTCTATTCTCTCCTGCAGGGTTGCAATCTGATGTTGCATCCGTTCCAGCTCATTTAAGTTTTCTTTTTGTTTTGGGAGCAGTTCCTGCACTGCCATTTTGTTGGGAGTCACCTTTTCGGCGAGTTTCTTGTGGTCAACATGAATTATAGCAATGTCTGCCGTAAGGGAGCTCAGTTGCTGCTCCATCAGCGCATGTGACTGTCGTATTTCTTGTAGGATGAGATCCAATTTGTCCGGCGGTGTGCCCTCCGCTGTAGGTGTTATAATTGTGTCTGGTCTGGTATAAGGACCCTTCGTAAGTGTCGGTCTCGCTGCAGCGATCGGTCGTCCGGGAGCAGAGGATGTCCAGACCCCGAGAAATGTATGTCTCTGCAACCAGGGTCAGGCGCAAGGAGTACATCCTCCACAGTTTCTTGACTAGTACCAGCTCTGATCGGTCTGTGCTATGTCTGCTAGAAGGGCTCTCGTGGTGAGCAGACCCCAAAGCCAGGCCTGCCGTAACCAAGTATTTCTATGTCACGCTCCCCAGACGCTACTTATTCCGCGATAATGAGTCACTAGTGGGAGCCAGCACCTTGGTCCATACCGGGTGAGTTCGGTCACGCTGAAGCACCTTAAGCTGCCTTCTCCGGGACTCAGCTCCGGTCCAGGCCTCTGCAGTCACGCCAAAGGCAACGACCGTCTTGCCCGCAACCAGGTATCACAAAGTGTATCACTAGCTAGTTCTCCGTTTTTATTTGCAGATGATGGCCCGCATCACCATGGAGCCCATACAAATTAACTCGCTTCCAGCCTGTAGCTCACAGGCACCGTGGCGCTCGATGGGGGTCAGGTCCCTTCCCCCAGCCAGGACCTCCAGGGGGTGGGGTTTCACTCATGTGGGTTGATTGCCCCGTTGGGGCTTTCAGAGGCCCAGTTTCCAGCCACACAGTCCGCCCAATGAATATTTCAGGCCTCGGGGTGACCCGTATTCCGGAGCCCTAGTTTCCAGCCACACAGTGCACCCAATGAATATTTCAAGAGTCAGCGTGCCCGTATTCTGGCACACTATACGGTTCTCCAACCGCTGCTTGGATCAGCCACACACCTCACTCCATAAGGTAAGCTTCTGGCAAGGAGCCATCCAGTGTTATAGTTGCCAGTGAGAGCCCGGAGCACTCTTCCACACCACGGGCCAATCCAGGATAATGGCTCCGGTCTGCAGTGTTCTCCCGCTAGCACCACAGCAGGTCCCACATTCAGCAGCTCGCCCCACTGAAAGCGCTACCGCTCCGGGAGCCACTCAGTGGCTAGCTTCTCCAACACCCTCCAGGCCCAGGCAGCGCCAAGTGGAGCGCGCTCCGGCTAACCTTGTTTTCGATCCTGTGGGGTGTTCAGTGGGGGCAGCAAGCTCCCTCTGCATTCGGGATGATCAAGGGGACGACCGCAGGGCGCCCCAGCTCCCAACGAAGATCAGGATCAGTGCATCTTCCTCCGTCAGGAGAAGACGGGGGCCGCCATCTTCTTCAAGCAGAGTCATTGCGCACCTCCCTCACATCGGGGTCACACACCGGATCAGCGGCGCTCCGGCGCAAGCATCGGGTCCACAGTGTTCCCATCGTCCCCCTCAGCACTTTTGGGGCATGGATGTCGCCCCTGCTAGTGTATTGTGGTGCAAATGGAGGTCCCCGGGCCGGGAGCCCAGCGATTACACGGCCGCAATGGTCGGCGGTTAGCCACGTCCCCCTTGAAATAACGCCACTTCATGACATGTCTGAAATATTGACTCCGCTCTCTAGAATTGTTTCTAAGTACACGCCCTGTAATGTACTAATCTAATTAAATAAATACAATCTTTGAAAAACAAAGATTAACAGGTTAACTACAATTCTTGGTCTCATCACCTCACATCATATAGAGCTCATGAAAAGGCGGGCGCCAGAGCCCCATCCTAAGGTGATTTATTCTATGTCGGGCAAATTCCAATTCACCTGATACGTTTTTAACTACAATATATTTCACAGCAAAAATACAAAATAATCCAACCACATAGTTCTAGTTATATTTTTATTACAAACTGCTTCATCCTCCACACCAAGTCATTGTCAGGTCAGTCCTTAATGTGATAAACATCTGAGAGTGCAAATTAAAGCACACAAATTAAGGGAATGTGGGTATGCACATTGTAGTTCCAAGTCACACACGTTAACAGAGTATCCTTCTATTGCCACAAACCATATTCATAAAAAAATTATCCTTGTAATTATGGCTGTTCCTTCAACAGGGGCAACGTAATGATGCCAGTTACATGATAAAGTGCTTAACAGAAATCTTTCTAAGATGAGTAAATTTATGAAGCAGAAGCAAAAAAAAAAAAACTTTGCAGATAATTGGGTCACGATAGATTTTTTCTCGCAGTTGAATTTTCAATATTTAAACAGTAGCAGTTCAGCATAAAATGTGTTCTTTGCCTTTGTATGAAGATTCTTTGTTCTGTGCTATCAATAAAAAAAAAACTTACCAATGACCTTGCTCCTAGAAGGTCGAACTGCTGGCTTTTGTTTGAAACACCAGAACGCCTTTCCTCAGAAGAAATGCTACATATACATGCCGCCAGCAATAAAAAGGAATACACCATTGCTCCAACCCTTCATTAGTCAGGATCTTGGCAAGAGCAAGGATGCGAGTATACTGCCTCTGCATGAGAAGCTGGTTTCAAAGGTAACCTTGCCCAGGGCTATGCTCTGTCTTGGCAAAAAGAAGTAAACTTTCAGCTTTTCACCAATCATTTCACGCGCCATGAAAACAGGTGGCATGCTCTGAAATGGAACCTAGATGGGGGAAGCGTGACAGGATAAAATCCCCTAAAAATAAGCTAGTGAAGTAAAAAAAAGAATAAATAAATAAAAAACTAACGGACAAGACAGCCCGAGGGTCTACAAAATGCAAATCATGCCAACTAGTTAAGGGATTAAATGCACTTTTGCAAAAATGACCAGGGAGATTATAATCATTAATTAAAATCATGTAAATAATGTTCTGAAAGAACACTCTCCTTTTATCTCTTCCGTTTCAAACGACCCAACAGCAAAAAAGGTTCGGTCTCGGGAGAGTCTCTCTAATTAAAACGAAAAATTGCATGATTAATAAGTAAGAGGGGATCATACTCGCATCCACTCAGCAAACGTTAAAAACTACAACACACTAGCCATCGAAGGGTGCAATGTGGGAGATAATCAGTTTATCCTGCATCAGTCTGACAGGCAAACATTTTTTTGGGGGTTTTGCAGATTTATATAGTGCAAACCCGGCACAAAGGCATCAGAGCGTTTTACACGAGCACTAGATCATTTTACAAAAGGTCAGATGTTTTAATAAAAAAATTTGGCTCAGGGAGATTAAGAGATTTGTCCATAATCAAAGGAAGTTGAACCGACGCCAGCACTTGAACCTGATTCCCCAGTTCCAAAGTCGACAGCTTTGGCCGTTAGCGCATATCTCTGCCAAATAACCCTTCCAGAAGCGCCCAATGCACAAACAGGTGTCTAATATGGAGTATCATCAATTACAACCTAGCAAAAACACACTACAATTCACAGTGGTAGGAATAAATAAAAATCAGTAGTATTTGTGACATCTACATGATGTGTGCATCAAAGTGCCGTAGAGGCAAGGGGCACTGTGTTGACGAACACCTCAGAGGAACATCACAGATGTGCTGTGATGAAGCCCTAGTATACTATAGAGGGGCGCTGTGTTGACGAACACCTCAGAGGGACATCACGGATGTGCTGTGATGAAGCCCTAGTATACTATAGAGGGGCGCTGTGTTGACGAACACCTCAGAGGGACATCACGGATGTGCTGTGATGAAGCCCTAGTATACTATAGAGGGGCGCTGTGTTGACGAACACCTCAGAGGAACATCACGGATGTGCTGTGATGAAGCCCTGGTATACTATAGAGGGGCGCTGTGCTGACGAACACCTCAGAGGAACATCACGGATGTGCTGTGATGAAGCCCTGGTATACTATAGAGGAGCACTGTGTTGACGAACACCTCAGTGGAACATCACGGATGTGCTGTGATGAAGCCCTAGTATACTATAGAGGGGCGCTGTGTTGACGAACACCTCAGAGGAACATCACGGATGTGCTGTGATGAAGCCCTGGTATACTATAGAGGGGCGCTGTGTTGACGAACACCTCAGAGGAACATCACGGATGTGCTGTGATGAAGCCCTGGTATACTATAGAGGAGCACTGTGTTGACGAACACCTCAGAGGAACATCATAGATGTGCTGTGATGAAGCCCTGGTATACTATAGAGGGGCGCTGTGTTGACGAACACCTCAGTGGAACATCACGGATGTGCTGTGATGAAGCCCTGGTATACTATAGAGGGGCGCTGTGTTGACGAACACCTCAGAGGAACATCATAGATGTGCTGTGATGAAGCCCTGGTATACTATAGAGGAGCACTGTGTTGACGAACACCTCAGAGGAACATCACGGATGTGCTGTGATGAAGCCCTGGTATACTATAGAGGGGCGCTGTGTTGACGAACACCTCAGAGGAACATCACGGATGTGCTGTGATGAAGCCCTGGTATACTATAGAGGGGCGCTGTGTTGACGAACACCTCAGAGGAACATCACGGATGTACTGTGATGAAGCCCTGGTATACTATAGAGGGGCACTGTGTTGACGAACACCTCAGAGGAACATCATAGATGTGCTGTGATGAAGCCTTGGTATACTATAGAGGGAAAACCAACTTGTAATATTCACCACCATCATCTTTTAAGCTGAATCAACTATTATAAGTGCAATGTGAAAAGCCCAGTACATCACTGGTTCACAACTCAATCTTTTGGTATCTAGCACAAATAACATAACATAACATGTACATTTGTAAAGCGCAGGTATCACCCAAAGGTCTCAAGGCGCTGAATAACAGATGTATATTGTTACCCAACTCAATGGTACTCATTTTATCGACCTCAGATGGATGAAAGGCTGAGTGGACCCGCCGGGATTAGAACCTGTGACCAAGAGGTCGAACACAGGCCCCTACAGTGGATGCATTTGTCCACTGCGCCAGCAGACCCAGCTATAGGAAAATGTTTGCTTTAATAAAAAATGCCATCCACTGCTGTTCCAACAAATCTAATGATACTAGTAACATTAATAATTCAAAGGAACACTGCATCTTTTGTTTTGTCTTAAGAGGTTTCCTAAGTGACTGGATACAATTCAAATTTCCAGACTACTCTTTCGAAATCCCACTCATCAAGTCCCATCACACACACCACAGAAATATCAAAAGAAACTATACTGCTGTCATGTGTTTTCTGTACACCTAGTGACACATCCATACTCCTTTCATACTTGTATCGAGGCATCTTTTCAACTCGAAACTCATCTCTTGCAAATCACAAACCAATGTATGATCACAAATTTGGCCAATAGTAGTGCAAGTCTCATGTTACTCCTGAGGACACATAGGTATAGGTCCTGCCAGTGAAGCCTGTGCGCCTATGGAATTTCACTTCTATGGCCGGAAACTACACAAGATCCTGGAAAGACCTTCACCTGGAAGAAAATCAGTGGACTAGTAACAAAAAAATACACTTCTGCTGCCAGCTCCTTTGAAATGCCTTCCCTGTGCCTATGGGAATGCCAACTGTGCTGCCCGCCTTCCCTCCCTCCAAGATGCTTCCAGCTAACAACTGAAAAACAAGTGTTATGATGTGGCCAGCGCAAAGCATGTCATGCCCTTCTTTTTTTACTTTCAGTCGCGCTACTGTGCAACTTGGTTAAAAATTTGGTTAAAAATTTGTGCAAAGGGAACGGATCACATGGGCGAGAATGATTGTCTTTGCCAATGTTTGTTTTTTACCAAGTCACAACTTGACAAACAAACCAATGAGAAGCTCTATGACTAGAACGTGTTTACTTTCTTTTTTTACTCTCCTCACCAGGCTCACAAACGTTTTCGAAGAAACAGTACAGAAGAAATGAGAGAGGCAAAGTCACAAAACAGAAAAAAAATCTGTTTATTTAAAACATTTTTAAGTAAAAGCACTAGATTCAGTCTGCGATGGAAGAATCCAAGACATTGTTGCACTCCCAATAAGATGTGTTTGGTCACATCTGATAAATACTAAAGATTATGATATCTTCAAAACCTAACATCCAACTGCAACGGAAGAAGCCCACTTCAGGCTGTGCAAGGGGATAATATTGCTTAAATTACTAAGCAGTGAGAGACAAATACGTATACCAAACGATGCATAAAACATGAACATGTGTAAAATGTAATGGATGAATTAGAACAACCTTATTTGCTTTAAATTCTTATAACATTTTGTGGGAAAGTGGATTATTCGTTGGAGAGGATGAGAGTCCTCAGCTAGTAACAATATCACATTCTGTAACAGTTCCAGTTAGGTCTCAATCATTTAAACCTGAGCTCAATCCTTGGTACCTGTAGCACAGAGCAGGCAGGCTTAACTTAGGAGAAATGTGTAAAGCTATTTATCAGTATCAAAATGCAATAAAAATTCCAATCCTACTCCCATTTAAAGAAAAAAAAGTACATTATAAAGATCAAATAAATACTAAAACTACAAAACTCTGATATAGCACTTAAAAGCTTAAAGCATCAATTGCGGATACCTGGTCTTGCTAGACCAGGTCCAAGTCAAATATTAATTACGTTTGTCCCGGTGTAAAGTTTACCTTCTGACTTAGAAGAGTATCAGTAGAAAAGGCCTCGTTGACGAGTCGTCGGCGGGTCAGGTTGTAGGCTGGAACTGAAGGAGAGCTTGAAAACGGCGGCCTGGTAAAGCATGGGTACACGGTAGGAGCCTCAGCTCTGGCGGGAAACTTGGTACAGTCGTCGACAACTGTGGGAAAGCTCCAAGTGGGTAAAGTCCTGAATCTATGCCCAGAAAGGAATTGTGGGCAGTCAGATGCGGTTTGATGTCGATCACGGTGAAGTCTATGTTCTGATTTATAAACTTTCCTGAAGTCAAAATCCTTCAAGTGTGTAAAACCTGCATGTTGAGTCCGAATTGCGACTCTTCCGCTACGATGTCGGTCCAGGTCTCCAATGGGTTTCTGGAGGAAAAGTTCTGAAAACGTTTCTAAGTGTCCAGTTTTGCAGGCTTTAGGGTCAGAGGATTACACTCTAACACGAGGCATGTGTCCAGGGTTAGGACTCACTCTTATACAAGCCACCATCAGTGTCCAGGACAAAGCCAGCTGGAACTGGTGAGCAGCGCGCTTGGAAAAAGTTGCCCAACTTTTTGTCCTGGGTACCAATGGGAGCAGGTCCAGTCCTTGGAGTCTCTTTCCACCCACAGATTCAACAGCAGGTGCAATCTTTCGTCTGTCTTCCACAGGTCTTGTTGTATACAGGTGTGCCAGACTTATGCCTGGCGCTAGCTTCTGTGTGGGGAGGATACCTGACCAATAGGGGAAAATGCTCCCAGGGACAACTCTACACACTTTGACATCATTTACTGTGGGTTTGGTCCAATACAATCAAACAGTGAACAGCACTGCCAAAATCCTGCATGCCCCCTGGACAGAGCTCTGACAGGGCACAACCCCTGAAGTGTGTCTAGGGAAATGAGACGCTCCCGTGCAAACCAGTTCTGAAACAGTTTTCTTTCTCACTGGGACTAGTGCGTTCTGGATTACCAGGACAATGGAAACGCCAAGCCTGGCTGTGGGTTACATCGGTCTGTGATAGGGATGCCCCTTTGCAGCTTTTGCAGTTGGTGGTCACACCCCCAGGCCACCCTGTCAGGAGGAGGGTCACACCTTCTCCCACCTAACGTCCTTTTGTTTACTTTCTTGGGAGCATTCACACCACCTTGCAGGGTGCCAGCAGGCTGAAGATAACAGTTGGGAATTAACATTGAAAAGGCTATTAGATTCTTTAGGCAGAAAAAAATAGTGACTTTCTAAAGTCACTATTTCAGGAGGAAAAAAACGAAATTGTAGCATTAAGTTGGATTTTGTTTAACACTGAAGTATTTGTCAAGCGATTGCCAATCTGAATGTTAGAAAGTGATTCTGACACACTGAGCCGCCTGGATTTGCCTGGATTTTTTTGCTTTTTTTTTTTTTTTTGCTTTTTGACCATCTATTTGTTGAGCTTTTACTGTGGGAGAGCCTCATAAGTTGGGACTCACCCACAGTGAACTCATGATGAAAGAGACTGCCTGTGGATTTTACTGGTATCCCCTTAGCTTGACTAGGCCGCTGTGTACATGCGTGTGCAAAAGTATACGGGCTGCGCAGGGGAGATTCCTGGCGTGCGCAGTCCAGGAGCAGCTACAGAGTGAATGGTGTGGCAGGACTAATGCAGAATTGGGTGGTGACCTGGAATAGGCTTTATACAGTGGGACGAAACATGCCAGGGAAAGTCAGTGTGCTTTACAGCGTTTATTCCATTATTCTCTTATGATGATAGGGAGCACATGGGAGAGTTTTACTTCCCTATTGCCTACAAATTCCAGACACGCACCAAAGTCCACTGTAACCTATGTGAGAAGTAGTATTCTGCAGAGTCCAAAGTCATATTTGCACTGCTTTTGGGTCATCCAGAAATGTTATATTTCTCCAAGTCAGCTCATAACCAGGGCCTGGCTTAGGGCTGACCCCAGCAGCCTGGATTGAAGACCTTCCCTCCAAGGAGAGAAGATGGATGGAGCTACAGGCTAATCTATCAGCAGCTTTCACTGGGTGCCAGGCACCAAGCTACACCAGGGAGAAGGCAGCACTGGGGGGGAAGGGGCTCTCAGAGACCAGGTGGCAGGAGACCCTGGAAGACACCATTTTGAACAACCCCAGAGACATGTGCAGGAAGGAGGGAGCGGGGGCAGAGAAGTGATGTGTCGCTGTGTGATAGGGCAAACAGAGACTTCCTGCCAGCCCCCCAAATCTTTAAAAAGAACTTGCACAGGAAGAGGAGCTCTCTCTGGAGTGTGGTCTGCTGAGGCAGAGGGTGCTGGAGCCTGGCGCAATGGGCAGTCGGAAGGAGGAACCCCCTGACTGTCCCAAGATCCTGAACAGCGCCAGGAGAAGAGACCAGGACCAGTGCGCAGAAGCAGGGGCCTCTACGTAGGGAGAAGAGAGGCACATGTGGAGAGCCAGTCGAAAGGCTGGTGCAGGGAGCCGGTGAAGACAGCTCCCTCCTGAATCCACCCTCTGTGTGACCAGGAGGGCAAAGGAAAGTGCCCCCAGTGGCTGGAGGGCACCACCAGGAGCAAGAAGAGGCCAAGATCACCCAAATCGGCGGCCAGGGGGCTGAGATATACCCCCAGAAGGTAGGCGACCTGTGACCTCTAAATGGACCGACAACGAAGCGCATGGGCCTCCACCACCGGTTTCAAATGTGGCCCCGGGGTGGTTCAGGTCCCGGGGGCTGCCCAGGAAGAAGCAAAGTCGGGGGAAATTGCCCGTGGGGTGCCAGGAGCCCACCCTGGCCACCGAAGACATCGGTGGAGGGGAGCGCCATCAGGCCGTCGCACTCCCCGTGAAGATGGCCTCCTGGGGGCCCTGGATCCCCAACCCTGGGCTCCCGTGTGAGGCTGCGAGGGAGGGGAAGTGCCACCGCACTCCCCGCAGCCAAGGAAAGGAGGGGGGAGTGAGCATCGCACTCCCCCTGGCCCTTGTTGGACCCCTGAGCCGCACAGCACTAACCTCACCTGTGGGCAGTCACGGGGTCCGGGTGAGACCGGACCCCCAACGAAGGGCCCAAGCATTGCAGGGCCGCCATCATCTCCAGCGCTGCTCTCCCCGGCACAGCGGGAGAGCCGCTCATTTGATATGCAACGATGGGGTAAGAGCGCCCCATAATCCTTTGCAGAGCCCATGCAGGTCTGCACGAGAATGCCCATTTTCGGTGTGGGGTGACCCCAGGAGGATGGGGTCACCGCCAGATGTGTGAAAGGTGCAGGGGGAGCTGCTGGGGAATCGCAGTCTCCCCCAGCACGAAGAGTAAAGCCCCCTAAGTCTCCTGGGGAACTGGAAGAAATAACCCCTCAAGGGCTCAGCCAGCATTTTAACTCTTCCTGGGCTGGGACTTTTGTTCTACAGCTGGTAGAGGAGTGGGAAGTGCATTACGGGATGAAGGACTGAGATGGGGATGTCTAGAGAAGGGCATCCCCTGGAAGTGAAGAGGTATAATTGCACCTGTAGTGCATTTATTCACGTTATTTCTTTCTGAGGGACTGAAGGTTACATGTGTAATGTGAAGTACCTGTGTAAGGTGATGTCATAAGCAAAGTGGGGTTATGTTGCCAGACATTCCTGCTAGGGTGCCTGTTTGTATATGCTTAATACTGTGATTTAATCTGTGATGCCTTTAGGGGCTGTAATTGTAACGCATTCCAATGTCCAATAATTGTGAAGAGTACCGTCATTCTAAAGTGATGCTTAAATATGTATTCTTGCTGCTGCGCTTAGGTGAGAAACCAGACTGGTAGCCCTTAAGATGGAGAGGTGTATACTTCATAGTGAGTAGGAAATGCTCCGTCAGGGTTGTCGGTCACCAAGGCAGGTGTACCTATTTTAAGTGCTTGTTGAGGTAACGGGGTGAGTCGCCGCTAGGATGATACCAATGGGCAGGGTCCTAGCTCCAGGTTAGGTTAAACTAACTGCATTTGGGGGCAAGATGATGTCCATACATGGGAGTGGTGGTACTAGACCCCCCCCCCCCTGCGGGAGGGGTGGTGATTATATGCAATGTCACAAAGTAATTTCAACAGCTTATGTATATTTGTAAATTGGTGCATAGTATTGAGTAGTGTGTGTGTTTAATAAATGTACTCTTACTTTTATAAAGCAAAGTACAGACTGGACAATCAATTATTGAGTGTTACTGCTGCACACCTGTAATGGTGGTTACTAGCCCGCTCCACCTCCCTTGAGTAGGCCTCAGACTGCTCTGCAACGCTACCCTCTGAGAGTCAGGCGCAACAATTGGGTGTTTGGTTCCAAGTGAAGGACAAATGTAGTCATGTTATTTGTGCAGGCCTCACAGATACTGCCTCGTTTTCCAACACTGAAGTTAGCTTTATTAAGTGAAATAATGTAACCCAATTGTTTTCCAAGGCACAGCCAACCTTGCTACAGTGAAATCAGGTGTGGGGCCTTTTTCAGTATAAGGACATGTAAAAACATCAAAGGAAGGGAAAGGGAGTCGCTTGAGACCTGCTGCCGTATCTAGTGTAGCCGGGGGAGCCAGAGCTGCTAGGACCCAGTGGCAATGAAGTTCTGGAACAGGAGAGTCAAGTCAGCCTGGAGGTCAGTGCTATTCAACACCCTGCCGGTGGGTGATGAACTATGGTTGCCAGCCCCCGATACCTTATTTGGGTCTCTTGTGTTAGTGTCCATTTCTTGGAGCTTGGAAGCCATTGTGTCCCACTGAGGCGCTAGGGGGAATTTACAAATGCAGAGAAGCTCCTCCCTACATAGCGCCACACCCTACGCCCTAGCCCAATTAAGCAGGGGTCGACGGCAGGCAAATGGATGAGGCGACAGAGGGGATTTTCTTTGCTTGATGATCAATTGTTAGGTCGCTATAAGACCCAGGTCAAGAAATCGCGTGGCAGTCCTGGAGATCTGCTTTGAATCATCACTTTAATGGTGGTACTGCAGTCCACGAGTGACATTTAACTTATAGGCCCTGGATACACTTTGGTACCATACACTAAGGACATTTAGATCAGGCAACACCCATTGGGCTCACGGGGCTTCAGCCCCCCCCCCCGTCGTGTGTGTCAGCCCGGGCGGAGACAGCTTCGCGGGCTGGCGAGCATTTAATTGCAGCCGCACCCGAGTACTTAACAGGTCTTTAAAAGACCATTTACGTGTAAATGAGGCTTTTGTTGTGTGTTCGCCTCTTCTTACAGCTGCTGTGAAAATCGAAAATAATTTCCCTTATCATAAGCTGAAGTCATCTTGTTTGTGGCATCCATTTTGTTAGCTATGTAATTCTTCTGTCTTCACTGTCGCTTGCCTTTGTATTCTGCTTATGTCATCAACTTTAGTTAACTCCTTCTGTACTGAGCCAGAGCAATGTACGTGCTGAGAAAAGGCCTGTAGCTGCTGGAATGCACCTGGTCCAAGATGTAACTGTCGACTATTTGTGGCTGCTGTAAGCAGTTCTGTTCCCCCTCCCACATTGCTGACTAAGTGATCTCCCATCTGCCCATGTTTGTCAGTAGCTATTCCTCTGTATGCTTGTACCTTCTATTTGTAACTACATGCCTACTCTGCAACAAACTCTGTATATAAGCACCATGGTCTGTGTTTTCAATGTACTACCTCCTGGAACACTTGAGGGTGTTGTATGGATGTGGTTCCACTCATGAGTGATTAAGAAACTTGTTATTTGAATTCCAGCTTCAGTGGCAATCTCTATTTTGTTGGTCTACGGACCTGTGGACAGAGAAGGGTAACCCCTGCACCGGTGTTCTCATTAAAAGGCACATTTCCACACTGCAACAAAGTCTAGAATAACAAGCATTTGCAATGCAATAGGTCTCGCATTTATGCAAGTGTAAGCTATTGGCAGTGTAAATGACAATGACTTTTATTTATGTTTTAAAAACTAAAACAAAAATAAAAGGCATTGTTATTTGCAATGTCAATAGCTCAAACTTGTGTAAATGCGAAACCAATTGCATTGCGAGAAATATTCAGTGCAGGGCTGACACTCCTGTACTAAATCTCAAAGCCAGGTTTTTTCAGCTAGGGAGTCGGGACACAATTTACATGGGCACAGTGCTGGGCGTTAACTTGAATCCCAAGCAGCAGGCGGATTTTTTCTTTTATAATGCAAGCTGTTCCCCAAGTATGTTGCTTTTTTCAGGAGGAATGAGAATATTGAGGAATAAAATGAATGAATGAGCGGTTTACTAGTTGCCCCTGACAATGTGTGCAACACTCCAGATATATACCTTCATCTAGGACACTTGTAAACAGCCGCATGCTTGTCCTGTCATAAGATCACCTGTGTAAACGGCTTCGCCGCGGCGCACATTCCGAACGCAATGCGGGCGAATTTCATGCGTGCGCAGATCGGACGCCCCCGGCAGTCCGACGCACATGCCCACCGTGACATCGAACGGCCCCTGGCATGGAAGTGGTTAAGGCATACATATTGAGCGGCACAGAAACATTATACAGTCCAAACAGCTAGGCAACCAACGAGCCAACGATAAGACTGGCACTAACAAAAGCAAAAAGATCTAGAAATGTAGGTAGGCGATCACCATCAGCTATTTTACGGAGTTTATGAAGCGGGCGAAAGAGGTAAAACCAATCACAAGAAAAGCCACTGCTTCAAACCTGTACTTCATTTATAGACTAAAAAGCCTAATAAGTCTAAATGCACATTTATAAAGTTACTCACAAGTGCATTGTAAACGGGAATCGCAAACGTTTCTTAACCCAATTGGCACCATTTAGTCCTTAAAATAATGTTCCCAACATACAACATTGCCTTTGCACCCTAACTAGGCAATACACAACGATGTGTCTATCTGTCAAACCCCGACCAGCACAGAATACAACTGGTGAGAAAACAATTGACAACAGACTGTGAAGAGATCTCTGTTTGACAGTGTGCATAGGAGAAGAGACAATGGGCCATCCCGTTTTGTTATCATGTACAGCAAACTCAACACTTGGAGATTAATAAACATAAGTGTACAAAATACAATACACACAATATCAAAAATGCACAGGACTTGAAACAGCCAAATACGCTTTGCTAGATTTGGGAACTTGTTCTGTATTCTCTAATTTTAACACTTAAACCGTTTAGTGAAACACACCGCTGCGTCTTACACTTAAGAAAATGAATGAAACCTTTAGCACGTGTAGCGAAAGTGCATACTGGCTGTGTTGTTCTTCAAAATAGAATGGAACAGAGCCATGTCAGATCAGGGTTCTAAAACTTCATTGTGGCCAAATCGGCTTACATGTATTGGGGGAGAGGGAGGGAGTGCTGCTGCTCCTTAAGTGCTATTAGTAAAGTAAAATACAAAAATTCAGCATTGTGTATTCGTGGCTATTCCAACTATTAAGATTTAAGTAAAGCGGAAGAATAATGGACGACAATGTTGCCTGATCTGAACTGTTACATTTTCTTCCAAGTTAAAAACAACACTCGTATAATTCTCGCCGCACAAGTACAATGAGGTCTGCAATCAGAGCTGTATGAAGGAGGAGGGGTGGCGTTTGGAGGGGTGGGCTTAGGTCATGTCATTGCTGACTCGAGGTAAATACACAGGCAGCTGAGATGCCCCCCACTTGCACATACAAGGGCTCCTCAGTGAAAATCCAGCCGGGAGAGAACATCCTTAAACTGATGCGGTTTCTTTAAAATAAAACAAGCAGCAACTGCCATGTTCCAGCCTCCAGCACCCTGCAGGAAGAGCTGTCTGACAACCCCCGGAGGAGGGAAAAAAACCAGACATTTGAATTTCAGATGCAGTTTGCCGCTTCCTTTGAATAAATGTGCACTTTTTAATAAAACGATTGAAAATAATCAGTGGAGGGTCTAAGTCTTTCTAAAAGAAATGTCAACCCAAAGGGCAGGATTTCCATGTTACACCCTCTTTGCAACAAAAGTACAGTCCTTCCACCTCATCTACCATATAAATATTCCCAAAAATGCACCCTATTACCCCCGCCCCAGTCTCTTCCTTCCACCATGAACAAAGCACCTTTCATCAAGAATCAACTCCCCGTAAATTGCACCCCTCAAACTCCAGTACTGTAGGAAACTGGAGTCAAGTCTCCCTTTGAAAAGCACCCCAAAATCCCACTTGCCTTTTGCCCAAATCAGCACACTTTCCCCGCATTCAATCTACAACCGTGGACTTGCTGATGCAGGGTGCTCGCCCCATCGTTTCCTGTGTTTCTCGCCCTTCCTCCAAAGGATGCACCCTCAAACTCTCAGCAGTCACGCTCGGCTACTGCTGGTACTGACAAACTGGCAGCGGGCAGGGGTAGACTTGAGCTTCAGTTCCTGCTTCTCACCCATCGTGCTAGCTCCTTAATACTGAAGATCCAAGGGGAAGGTGCGGCAAGAGCTCACACACACATGGAGGGGGGTGTAAGGGGTGGCTCGCGTGCTCACACACAGAGGAGGGGGGCGAGCTCAAACAGACCCTAGGGAGGGCCCAGGATCACACTCACTCAAACACGGGGAGAGGGGGCGGCCTGCGCGCTCTCCTACTCCGGGGCCGGCTCCCCGACGCTATCTTGGAACCGGCGTGAAGGAGGCTACAGCACAATGAGCCTGGGACTTGGACCAAACCAACAGGCTTAGCGGAGAGAGGGGGATCATGCAGTTCCCATCGCAAAATAAATTAATAATTACTGCTCAATGTCCTCGCATGGCCCCGGCACAGAAGACGCAGCGCAGGCCATGCGAGGTGGGGTGCTAACTATAGGAGCTAAATGAGAGAGGTTCCCTCTGCGCCTCACTCCCCTACTCTTCTACTGTAGTGCATTTGGGTGACTCCAGTCCCTGACTGCTGAGGGCAAAAGCAGCGATCCAAAAGGAATGTTCTAAATCAGGCGAAACCAAGCCCCCGGCCCCGCCAGGGCCTTGTAAAAGCCATCTGTCCACAGGATGGGAAGGAGCCACGCCCCCAGCCCCGACTGGCGCTCTCAGGTCTCGCAGAGAGTCTGACGCCCCCTCCGTCAGGGATGGGTCAGTAAAAGTGCTTACAGTGTATCGCCACAAGTAAAAGATCCAGTCCTGATGGGCTGTCCCAATAGGAGACAGGATGGTAACAACGAGGGGTTAAGAAGCCGCATAACGAATCAGAAGCCAGCATTTACCATGTTCGATGACCCCAGCCAATGAAAAATATGGGCAGAGCTTCCACGGCACTTCCACATCGGTCCCTACTACAATATGTCTCGCAGTGCGAGCCGCTAATGCGCTGCAACGCTAGGCGAGACCTAAAATTGGGGTGGCCAGATAAAGGCATACATATATCATAGAAGCCATGAAAAATATTCAGAAACTAAAAAACGAATTCAGGGTTGGTTACTAAAAGATACAATAAATATTTCAAAAGATTTTACAGGGTGATTCTCAACATTTACTCAGGGTCCTCAACGACAGATCTTTATTATTTTGTGAACAGCAAATTTGCTACAGATCTACCCACTGAACATTTAATATCCAACAGCAAACATTTTGGAAGTGAGATAGAAGATTAATTCATCTTTCTTGTTTTAAATTTAAAAATAACCATTGTAATATGTTACCGTGACAAGCACATTTCTTAATTATCCTAATATATTTTCATTTGAAAATTAACTATATATTAGTGTCTATTCATTTCATCTTAGAGAGAGGTGTAAATATGTAATGCCTATAGGCTTGCAATTATGCACAGAAAATTGCTGTTTTCCTTTTCTGACAGAAACCTTATTTCTTACATTCCACTTCTTTAGAAATTACTGGTAATATTCTGAGATTCTGATTTCAGAGCCTTCTCAACAAGACCTTGTCTGTGTTTTTTTACGCACAGTACACCATAACAATTCAATTCTACCATGCAGCGCTAAGTTACAGCACATCTGGAGTAAATGCTGAATAGGTAGGAAATCAAATGTCAGCTCTTCCTTTTGACTCCGAGGCCGAATTGAACAGTGGTACTCTAGCCTTCTTCGCTGCTCTTCAATTTGCAAGAACATGAAGTATGTTTCCAACTGTGAACCAAGCTACATTTTAGGTGGTTCTTTACAGGAGTTATAAACCAACAATTGCAGGAATAAAAAAATGCAGGCAGTCGGTGCAAGGTACAGATTTGCAGAAACAGACCTGGATGTAGTTTCTGCCCAATCCGGTGGATAGTGGTCATTCAGCTGACCAACGCGGACCATTGTCCCAACCACATTTTTTAAATAGGACAAGACTTTTCAACCTGAGCTCCTACAAGATTGATTCCAGGCTGGCAGTCTATTTAAGTTCAATTTTACAGTTCCTTATTCTAATCTTTGTTCTTAGCGCCAGGACGCCCTGTTCCAAGGTGCCATGCACTTTACAAATGCCCCATTCATACAGTTATTCAATCTCCACGGAATCCGCTAAATAAAAATTAATCAAGGAAGTTTTTCATTGCACCCAATAAAAAAAATACTTTTCTCATTAAGGATATGCTCTATGTGGCCAAAACTTTTTCAGTCCAAAGCAGAATCAGACTAATTTAGATTCAGCTTTGAAACAATATTTACTTTTAAATATGCTAGCGTCACAAAACATCTAGACCTAAACAAAACTTTATTCACAGGGGAAACTCTCCAATTCCTTTCTGGCAGCATGAACAGCACAAGCTAGGGTAGTAACTAATAGTAAGACAGATAATTCTATTTTGTTGTATTAGTTTAGAAACATGTTGACAACATTTCTGGAAAGTAGGGATACTTTGTAAATAAAGATTACGTAAATTTTTCTGTTTTGTCTTTTTATTATTTGCACACGTAACATAAGTTGTTTGTAGCAGTGCAAGAAATAATTCTTTATGCTTTGGCAATGATAGACAAAGCACATCTAGGTAGTAGAGTTGAGACCACATACACAGGTCTGAGCCTTCCTGCAACATGAACTGCACAGGAGCCTGACAGCAGCGTCTCAAGATGGTTGCACTCTAGGGAGGTTCTGCCACAAGGTACAGTATTCTGTCTGTGCCACTCTCAAAAACGCCCCTCATCGCTCCATCTATATTAACCTAGACGCATCAATACTAATATAGGCATCAACTGCACAAGTTAGGCCCAGTCCTGACAAATCAGGACCACAGAAAGAAACGTTGGTCCTATAAAACCTCTGCAGTACATTTCGGCTATAATCATTTTAAATTTGAGAAAAATGTTGTTTTATTTCTTTTTTCTTTACTAGATTATTCTCAAACCCTCTGTGGTAATTAAGTATTACATTGATTTGGACCTTTACATTCTTTACAAATATTTTTGAAATATTGGTCTTTACATCCCCCTAGTAGCTCTCTAAGCGGACAATTGGAGATCAGCCCATGAAATTAAATAGTGAGACAAGATATTTTAAGGCGAGCTTGAGTTTGGCCAAGTGAAGCCTTACCGGCAAGGATGTTGCAGAGCTTGGCCACAGCACGTCTTTATTAATGTCCATTTTAACCATGCCAGGAGGATTTATTACTTAATAATAACAACAACATTTTAAATATTTTGCTTCCACTTCTTCCGTAATGGTGTTGGCCTCAAATAATGATACTTAATCGATCACAACCATGTGACCACAGACATAGAGCAGATTTCTGTGATGTGTGCTTAACTCGGTGAGGTGGCTTTACCTCCTGCACTACCATAAGCTACGCTCTGTGGTGACTTACTAACTGAGGTACAGTAATGGTCCAATTCAATTCCATAATAGAACATGAAGCTAACAATAACGCCCTCATTCAGGACTTACAAGAGGAACTATATTTGATGAGGAGAATCAATTCCCTTTTCTATAGTCGTTGACCGTCTCTGGGGCAAGTCTTTCTTGAGGTGTAAACGGAATTCCTAGTTCTGTATGTAATTAAAACCTAGTTACAATCCTCGACTGTAAATCATCATGTGAAGAGTACACTAGGAACAGGACAGTTCTCCTCTTTGTCACAGCAATGCTGTAAGTGTGGGGGCTGTCATGGGAAAGATGATATTGGTGTAAGCGTGTCCTTGCTTCTCAGTTGTAGGAGCTTTGCTACACCCATCACTAATCAAGGGCTTGCGTCGATAAAACACGTTGGGATGCACTATTTCAGCATAGTAGTTCCCGTTAGCTTTAAGTTATTCTGCCACTGCTCTGCAGGGTGTAGCTTGGAAGCCCTGATCGGACTACCAGAGGACCCTCAGGGCCAGGGGCAAGGAGCTGGGGATGACATCCTTAGAATACAAATGGCAGAATGTACTACATTACCTCTACTTATTTAGTATTGCAGAGTTTAAAGTGGAATAAAAGGATAGCAATGTTAGTACTTTTCCATTGTACAACAGCTCTATAACATTTCATGACAATGGAATCTGCTGTCTTGTAACTATGTTCCAATAACATTTTCCTATTAAATGTGTTAATTATGCAGAGTAAAATAAAAATATATTGGATCATGGCCAAACTGTTTTATATCTTCTTTAGGAACGATTTGTTGGGTTTTATTTTCACAGCCCACTAACGAAAGTAGCAAAACAGTGCATCAGGATCAGTTTACCTTGTTTGGTGCACTGCACTTAAGAATAATTTAGAATGTGCAGATTATAAAAAGTAACACATTAGAACAGCGTAAAGTTTGCTTTACACTCTTTTGCTTATCGATAGTGCACTAAAAGCAGTTCTTAATTTGAGTCAGTGGTTACTGGTGGGAGCCACCGGAACTTATTTTTTGGCATCAGATATTTACGGAGTGCAAGAGAAGGACAAACACATAAATGAGAAAGACAAAGGAAGAAAAAGATAGCCAAACCATCACAAAGGGAGAAAGCAGGGACAGGAAGAGCTATTGGAAGGAGGGAGTGTCTGATTGTGGATTAAAAATACCAGACTTGGTATTTGGTGCCACAAAATGTAATTGCGCTGGCCGCCGACTTCTGAACAGGCAGGCACTCGATCAGGGACGAGGGGAGGCCCTCAGCCTGCTAGATCTCTCGGTCGCCTTTGACACTGTCAGCCACAAGCTGCTTCTGGTCCCGTTGGCTAACTGTGGGATCTTCGACTTGGCATGGGACCTGCTAAAATCATATTTGCTTGATTGAGAGCAAATTGTTAAACTACGTTTCTAGTCCTTTTGTTCCCCCAGGATAATCATTGAGCCCTACACTTTTTAACATTTATGTTTCTCCTCTTGCTAATTTAATGAGGAGTTTTGGATTTTCTCAGACTACATTCCCGGACGATACCCAAATCGTTGTATCCACTGGAAATGACGAGGCAGGGATTGGGGACAGATTTCATGACTGCATGCAGGCTTTCCATTATTAAAAGAATTCAAACTTCCTTAAAGTTAATGCAGGTAAAACAGTAGTCCTACTATTTGGAGCACAGTGATCCTTTTGGACCCCAGTCTCTTGGTTATCAGTAATGGGCCATATCCCAACCCCGGTAAAGAACACTCGGAATCTGGAGGTGATCATTGATGATGAACTGAATTTTTCTAATCAGGTGAACAGGGTTACTTTATCCGCATTTTGTACAGTCAGAACTGTTAAAAAGATCTTGCCTTTACTCCCTGATAACCATCAAAAGTTTCTTGTCACCTCTTTGATTATGTCAAAACTAGACTATTGTAATAGCCTCTTTCCGCCCATAAATACATCACTAACAAACTGCAAGATATTTCAAACGCGGCCGCTAGATTACTATTAAAAAACCCTAAATTCCGCTCTGCCGCTAAGGCCCTCAAAAAGCTGCAATGACTCCCAATCAAGCAAAGAGTCACC
The DNA here is from genome assembly GCF_964261635.1 of Lissotriton helveticus. Lineage (NCBI taxonomy): Eukaryota > Metazoa > Chordata > Amphibia > Caudata > Salamandridae > Lissotriton > Lissotriton helveticus. The sequence goes on from NC_136059.1 coordinate 766,220,309, forward strand.
TTCAAGGCACTTTGTCTAGCCTATATACTTGGTCCTGATTTTCAAATGGCGCTGTCCCAACCGATGTTTATACTCTGCTAATGCCAAACTATCGGTACTTCCTAGGTTTATATGAGCCAGTTGGGCAGTAAGAGCTTTGACCTGGGAGCATTCTTGGCATGGAATGCTCTACCCCTTTATATTAAAGCAGCACCAAATCTTCTCGCTTTCAGGAAAGCCTTGAAGACCTGGCTGTTTAGGACTCTGTAGTTCTGTGGTCTCTATGTGCTCTCTCCCTTGCTGAAACTTTTAGACCTAGATGCCTCTAGGCATTAGAGCGCTCTACAAATCCCATTTACATAACATAACAGAACTTCGAACACCAGAACTCTTTCTTTCACAAACTGAGCACTGAGCAAGAGTAGGATTTTGAAGGGTCTCCTATCACACTTGGTCCGTTTTCAAGGAAAGAGCAAGTGTGAATTAACAAAGTCAAAGAAGAAGAGTAGATGGCACAATAACCACCACAAAGAAGAGCATGACTGCTGGCTAAAAGTCCTGCCCCCCGGGCAAGAAAGCAGTTTTGATGGTGTAGTCTTTTATCAGTCAATTTATCCTCATTGAATGATGTGATAAAGTACCTTAGTGGATGTGTACACCGTGATGATAAACCTCAAACTAAGTTTTGAAGGTATCGAGCAGTGTACATCAACCGAGCATGTCCCGGGAAATGGAATAAGGTATGGCTGAAATGGAATGAATACAGGGGGGACATCTGCGAACCTCTGCGCGACGATGATCAGGATGAATCAGACGATGAGGGAGAAGAGGGCTAAACCTGGGCGGGATGAGGGGAGGGGGCGGAGACCTGGGATGTTGCAGGGGACTTCCTCTAAGAACTTAGGCAGGTGAACCAAGGGGGCAGGGGCAGGTTGGGTACGTGGGGGCTTGCGCGCGTGATGTAGGGCTGTTAGGTTCCCGTACTCCCAAGAGACACTACAAACTTGAAATGTGCTGAGTTGTGTCAGACCACACTGTCCTTCCTAACTGTTGTTGTTATGTATTTGTTATTTTTCACATAACGTTAAAAAGCAAAATTCCACCAAAACCTCAATTCCTGCATTGAATACTTGCTAGACCGGCACTTGTATTTTCTTCAATAAGCTCTGTCCGAATTTTTGGTTACTGTAATACTGTTATCCTTTTTGCTGAAAGACATTGTATACAACGATCCTCTGATAGCGGCCGGCCCACAGGGTTGTAGGCACTCCGCTGTGTACTATGCAAAATGCAATAAAGGTTTTGGGGAAAAAAAAAAAAAAAAAAAAAAAAGTTTTGAAGGTATGAGAGAAGCTGCCAAGGTTCATTGGTACATATATGGGGGTAGTCCCTTCCCAGCAGTTATGCAAGACAAACAACTCGGAAGAGTTAGCACACAGATAACAGCATCGCTTATTTACGGGGATGCAAACAATCCCACTTTGTGGTGCTGCTGGAACTCATCTGTTGTGAGTGCAGGCAGAAGTAAATGAAGTACTTGTTGGGTTACCGGAGAAGTTATGGTGGCACTTGATGGACAATAGCCGAAATAAGATGAGATTGTTCAACACGTCAAAGCCAATAGTCCCTTATCTCAAAATGAAGCACGCATGTCCCCCATCCTTGAGACTTGCTAACAAAAAGTGAGGTACTGGGTTTTTAAGAACCTCTGTTGCTGCCTACGGGGCTTACCGCCATTTGTCAGCTGTGCTGCCAGGACTCCAGCCAGGACTCCAGCCCCCGCTGCCTTCCCTGCCGCCCCCGCCGCCGCTGACCACTCGCGGCCGCCGAGAGGGGCCGGGAGGGAAAAAACTACATTTCCCAGCGTCCCCAGGGCTGCGGGGACGCCGCCTGCCACCTGGGACTTCCGCCGGGAGGCGTACTTGAGAGCGCCCTTCCCTCGGCAAAGCGGGGACCTCTGTTGCTGCCTACGGGGCTTACCGCCATTTGTCAGCTGTGCTGCCAGGACTCCAGCCAGGACTCCAGCCCCCGCTGCCTTCCCTGCCGCCCCCGCCGCCGCTGACCACTCGCGGCCGCCGAGAGGGGCCGGGAGGGAATAAAACTACATTTCCCAGCGTCCCCAGGGCTGCGGGGACGCCGCCTGCCACCTGGGACTTCCGCCGGGAGGCGTACTTGAGAGCGCCCTTCCCTCCGCGTCGCGGGACGCGCGCGGGCGACGCCGGGCTGAGCCCGGGCAGAGGGCGGGCCGTCTGTGGCCGTCCGGGGACGACCAGGGACGGGACGGGCCACCCCCATTGGCACTATTTGTGAGTACGCTTAATCCGTGCTATTGGGAGTTTTTCTCATCGTTTTTAAAGTTGTTTATTGTATCCTCTGACCTATCACCCATCATGTCTATTCAATCCACTCTACCCGATAACTACTTATTGAAAGTGGTTAGTAGAATCAACACGGACAGAAGGAAATCGTTAGGGAAAAGTCCCCTGCCAAACCTGCCATTGGATGTGCCCATGGAACCTAACACTGACGTCATCAACACGCCAAAGGACCCTGCGGGCATTGTCACTGCACTTGAACCTGATAACACTATCATTATTGAGCAGTATAATGAGCTAACTGAAAATATGATTGCACCAGAAACTGACCTAAGTCAGTCCAATGAAGGTACTCCCAGTCAGTCTATCAGGGCCACCAGACTCATGAGAGCGTGTAGGAAAACTGCCGCAAAACGGGGAAATCATCATCCTGGCAGGAAAAATAAAAAGGATATTACTATTGACAAGGAGAACATTGGGAATCCAGGGGATTTAATGAAAGATAGTTGTGTTACTATTAAGTCAGACCAAATAGATATGTTAATGAACAACATTGATGATAGACTTAAGATGATTGTAGAACCCTTGATAACCAAGATTGAGGGTCTGTGTGCAGAAGTTCTGAGATTGCGAGAAATGGTGGACCAACATTCTGTTACACGGGAAAAAGCCCTTTTAATTGTTAATGATTTAACACACCCAAAAACAGTACCTACACAGGATAGGGCACAACTATGTAATATAACTAGTTCCCGTGTTATTGCTACTGCTGCTGCCACTGTTCCTACCAGTGAGCAGATATCCAAGGAGTTACCTGCAACGACAAGCCCATTAGTTCAGGGCATGGGTCAACCATCTCAGTTGCAGGGAGCAGGGCCAACTAATGTAGCCAAGGCCGTCCCTAACCAGACGACCAAACCATTATCTTCCATAAGTAGAGTGAAAACTGTACAGGGGCCAGTACTGGCAGCTACTCCAGCTGTTACCAGGGGGAAAAACAGGGCCCCAGTGAGGAGTAATAAGTACCCCGTTGAACTTCCCCCCGAATGTGTACCCTATGTTGTAGTCCTAACGAACGTTCCGACTATAACCCAGGCCCAATTTAATCAGGAGTCGGCGGACTCCCTTAAAAACAAAGCAATCTCTTGGCTCCATCGACACTGTGGTTATCCAGTGGGCTACTCTGATCAAATCATCTCTATCAGAAGAGTCGACTGGATAGGTAACACAAGAAAGAACTGCGGGGGTGACTGCGTGATTATTAACTTTAAACATCCGCAACACGTTGCAACGGTCCTACTCAGAGCGGCCTCAATCACGCAGTCTGAGACAGATGTCGTTGCAAGACCATTGGGATATTTTTATAACCATCTCAATAGGTCGACATCTGTAAATAATGGGGAGGGTTTATATACTTTTAACAATCATCAACTCAATGTAAATAGATCCGGGATACCAAAGTTCTGTTTTGGTGGCCCCCAGGTGGGCACACCTATTTCACCGATGTATATGCCGAATTCGGTGCCCGGTGGGAACATATTTGTAACGCATGCCCCTAATTTCCCCTTCGCATCTGAAAGTACTCAGTCTTCAGTTAATGGGATGTTCTACCAAGTACCAACTCAAAATAGATACCAGTCACTGAGTTGTTTGGATCAAAACGATTGACATGAGATTGATCCAGTACAGGGGAGAAGTGATACTGGAGAAAAATCTACCTCTATTCCTGTAAATGAACTGGATAATAATGTTACTGTGGATTGTATGACTTTGGGGGAGAGGAGGAAAATTCTATTCACATAGAGCTTTTAAATCTAGATGTCAACATGTCCGAAATTAGTGACGAAATGCCTATCGTCACTTATGTTAGGGATAGGGAAACCTACTATATCGCTAGCTGGAATATTGCAGGGGTGATGGCCAAGGTGGAAAAATTGGGATGGAAAGACTTCATTGATTTATTTGATATCATCTGCCTACAAGAAACTTGGTGTAAAAATTTTAATGGCATTGATGGTTTTGTAACATATGAGCTTTCAGCCGTGGCTTCACCACATGGTAGATCCAAAGGAGGGTTGCTAGTGTTGATCTCTGTCAAATTACCAGTTTTAGTGAAAAAATATGTAAAAGTAGGGGTCCATTCACAAATTATATGGCTATCACAAGAAGCGGGTAGAAATATACTTTTGATTAATTTCTACAATAACATATTTGATGGCACTAGGCATCTAGTCATTAATGAGTTAGATAATGCTGTGTGTAATATTACGAAAAATTTTAATGGTGTTTTTGAATATATTTTTGTGGGGGATTTTAACGTAGCGGTTTGCCCTTTGTCGTCCCAGAAATTATGTGGTGTGTATAATTATTCAGGGGAGGACGAGGCTCATTTCCCTCATCATATGTATGGTGAAACTCTGAATAATTTTTTAATAGATCATGACATGGAAATCATGGAAAATGCAAAAGATGATCTAGGAGGAAGTATGCCAACGTTTAAAGGGAGGGGGGCAAACACGGTCATTGATTTTATATGCATGTCTTCTAACTTAATCCCCATGTGCTCTGAGCCCAAGGTGGTTGATGTAATGCTTAGTGACCACAATTGTTTAATCACCGAAACTAGAATCTGGAAACCTCCCAAGATTACCAATATGGGTACTGTCGTTGCCAACATCGAGCCCCATAGGGTAAATGGTGTTAGGTTGAGGTGGAAAGGAGAAAATGCTGTTGTAACATCAGATTCCATCATTAGTAGTTGCTTGATGGATATTTCGGCAATTCTCGAACAAGAGGAAACAGTGGGTGCCAGTATTGTTCACTTTGATAGTATTAACTCAACCATCAATAAGATGTTCACAAAAAAGATAGGGCACAAGGCAAAATCGAACAGGGGGTGGTTTGACCATGCTTGCTCGGAAGCCCGGAGAAATCTTAAAGAAGCTTTAGCAGTTAAACCGAGAGATAAGAGTCTAGTGATCCGACTTAGACAGGATTTTAATCAAGTCCTGAAACGCAGAAAGGTGGAATTACAACAGGATGCATGGGACAAGTTAAGCCAAGCTGCAGAATTAAAAGATTGCACTTTGTTTTGGTCTACGGTTAATAGCCCATTCTTCAAGGATGAGAAGGTCCCTGAGCTCACATCGAACGTGAGCATGGAGCTATGGATCCAGCATTTTTCTAATATATTTGATTCCAGTAAAAGTCTAGTTTATTCAGAAAATGACTGGCCTATCGTTGCTTTAAATATCACTCTGAACGAGGTCATGGCCAGCATAAAAGCTAGCAAGGGAGGGAAGGCACAAGGCCCTGATGGGGTACCCATAGATGTATATAAGACTGCCCCGGAGATCTGGGGGCCACTGCTGGTCAAGATTTTTAATACAGCAGTTAGTTCTAAAATACCTTCTACTTGGGTAGACTCAATAATTATCCCTATCTATAAAAAAGGAGACCGGGGCGATGCAAAAAATTATCGTCCAATATCCCTACTGGACTCATCGGTTAAAGTTATGAGCCGGGTCCTTTTAGTAAGATTAGAGGAATGGGCAGAGTCTAATGAGATTTTAACTAATAGTCAGTTTGGGTTCAGAAAAGGACGTGGTACAATCGAGCAGTGTCTGAATTTGGAACTTTTGGTTGGAAAATATACTCAGGCACAGAAAGGGTCTATATATCTTTGCTTTGCTGATCTAAGCAGTGCTTTCGATATGGTAGACCATGCTATACTTTGGGCTAAATTGATCGAAATAGGAGCCCCCGCTGGTATAGTTTATTTTTTGGCCCGCTTGTATGCAAAACTAAGTACAAGTGTTCGGTATGGACCAAATGGGAAATGTACGAGTAGATTTGACATTGGGAGAGGAATCAGGCAGGGGTGCGTTTTAGCACCCCTACTTTTATTATCATTATTATTATTATTATTTATTTTTATAAAGCGCATAGTCACCCGGAGGTATCCCAGCGCTAAAGGAACCCTAATTCAGCAGAACTGAGGACCGGGAGCTGAGAGCAAAAGAGAGGGAGGATGAGAAATCAAAACAGGGGGGGGGCACTGAGGCTAGGGAAAAAGATGTGTTTTTAACAGCTTCCTGAAGCGCAGATATTGTGGTTCAAGACGTAAGTCATGAGGGAGTGAATTCCAAAGACGGGCGGCTTGTACCGAGAAGCGTCTTCCTCCTGATCGGGCTTTTTACACTCTTTATCAACGAGGTGGATTCTGTCCTGAAGACAGTTAAGGCTGATGCACCTAGAGTTAATAACCTGAACACCCCGGTGTTACTCTACGCGGACGACGCTGTGTTGCTGTCCAGGACCCCGTTGGGTCTCCAACGCCTGATAGATAAGTTTGTGCACTTCATCAAAAATAGGAAGTTGGTGATTAATAGGTCTAAAACCTATGTGATGGAGTGTAGGTCAGGTCGAGCCAAACCGAAAGTTAATTCTCACTATTATATCGAAGGCGAACAAGTTTTAAAAGTTGATAATTTCTGCTATCTAGGCATTAATTTCTCAAAAAATGGTAGCTGGGATACTGAACATAAAGCAGTTAAAACCAAGATGATTAGGAGTGACAACGGGGTTTTTGTATTTGCCAGGAAGTTGGGGAAAAGACGCATCTTGGATATGCTAAAAATCTTTCAATCCAGATGCTTATCTGCTGCCCTATATGGTGCAGGAGTTTGGGCTGTGACATCAGCCGGGTGCCTTCAGGTGGAGGAGAACAATTTTCTGAAAAGGCTCCTGTGCCTACCCAAATCTACCTCTAACATCTTGGCTCACAAAGAAACAGGGATCCCCTTTTTGAGTGATCTAATTTTGTTAAGACCCCTTTTATTGTGGCGCTCCATCTGGCTGAATGAAGGTACCTCATTGAATAGAGCCATCATAGAGGATTGCCTTTCTTTGGACCAGCACCTGATGATCCCGTGGATCAAATATAACATTGATAATTTTCAAAACGTTTTTGGTCTCAATGTGTTTAATGATCGTTATTGCGCCTCTATTATCTCCAAGTCTACCTTGAAAACGGTGTTTTTGAATTTTTGTGAGGAGAAGCGTGCTTTAGTAGAACTAAATCAGTCCACTTGTAAACTGTACAATAGCTTGAATGAGTTCACTGGATTTCACCCATATCTGAAAGAGGTGACCAGAGCCTCGCACCAGTTTGTACTAACCAGAATAAGGATGGGAACTGCACATTATCTGGTTGCGTGCCCTACTGTAAAAGTACGCCCCACTGGTCCATGTGCTTGTGATAACAATTCAGAACAGAGCACTATGCACTTTCTTTTGTCTTGCCAATTGTACAGTGAATTACGGAAATTCTATCTTAAGCCCATCCTAATAAGATTTGGAGTAAGAACAATCATGGACTCAATGAAACTGCTTTTTAATTTGCATCATCCGGACATTTGCTTCTTCACAGCTACCTTTGTACTTAAGGCCATAAGTGCTAGGAAAAGCATGTGTTTTTAATCGTTCTTAACTATTTATTCCATCCCGCACTGGAGAATTAATGTATTGTGTTTGTGTTTTTTATCTTATTGTGAAATGTATGTATGAAATTGTTTGTGCTTTTATGGACATGTTTTCTCTATGATCCGAATAAAGCTTTATGAAATGAAGAACCGGCACAGAACCGGTAACCCAGCGGTGCCAGGGAATCAACACCCAGAGACCTCGGGTTCTTCCTGATCCAGACCTACAGAAACTCAGAGTCTTCTAGGTGAAGTCAAAGATTGGTTTATTGGCTGCAACCAAGGTAACAAGTGTCCTAGAAGTACAATACGGGTATATTCTCAGGAGACTGCACACTTTTACAAAGTCAGGCTTCTCTTCTTATACACAATTTTGGGCTCCAGGCAAAACATTCTTGGTTGTAAAGTAAATCGTTTACATACTTTGAGTACAAAGAGAAAGCAGAGTCATGATGACATGTCCATATTTCACTTCGTGCTGCCTACAACAAATCATTTGGCAAGGCCCAACATTTCATCAGATATCACTGGACCCATAATAAAAACGGGCACCTCCCCACCATAAAGTAAGTGAAGCAAAAAGAGTGGAGATAGATGTGAGCGAGATAGGGCAGGTGTGCGCGCTGAAATGGTTTTATGGTTTGTTGAGCCTAGATGCTATCTTGCTCGGCCACTGGGAGGGAACTGACCTAACGAGTTCGGCCTGGGGCAATGGTTCCAACTTGTACAGGTCATGGAAAAGTCGATTAAGGAGTATGTGTCCTTGTGGAATCAAATTCAACTGGATTAAGGCCTATGTAAAGGGCAACATATAAATGGGAGCCAAGGGTTCAGAATGTAAATGACGATTTCGAGGTGAAATCGTCACTCGAATGTGCTGAAAATATATGTACATGATGTACTCGTCATTCTCGGTCTTTTGATACCAAATTCGTCATGTTTCGACGAAGTTTTAATTCTCGAGTCCAGAATAATTATACGGATCCAGATTTTCAGGACCTCAATCCCTCCTTTTGCCCTTACATAGGCAATTAATCTATCCTCATGTTAGTCTGAGTCCAGATCGATATTCGTAAAGTCATTGAGATGTTGCTGTAACATCATTCTAGTACTTAGTTCATCTCTTGACACAGGCTTCCTTACACATGATGTAACACAGAGGCCACATATTGCAGGAGCGCACTGTATGCACAGACAGAACAGGAAAAGGATGGCTAAGACCATCCCAATGACCATCAGAATTTTCCATCCCCAGGCAGATATCAGTTTCCAGAACCATCCCATTAACGACCAATCTCCTTTATCCACATGGATAGATTCAGAAATCTTATGTAGTTTGGAGATGGCCCTGTACACGGTTGGAGCATTATCTGGGATGAAAATGCAACAACTAGACTGGATCAATTTGCATACTCCACCTCGGTCTGCAAGTATAACATCCAAAACGACCCGGTTCTGAAGGGTCATAAGTCGATCCGACTGGAGCTCAGCGGTTAAGTTACTAAGGGCACCAGCAGTTTCAGTCACGGTGGACTCAACTACCCTTGATAATTGCCTTATGTTTCTACTGTTAGCCATGGATCCCCAGAACGGCAGAAAACCCTTTGCAAAGTCCCCAAATTCTTGACCTGCCGTGTCTTCTTTACTCAAGACACCTCTAACTACCCTTGTCCGGTGGTAATCCGCCGCTGCTGTGTAGGTGGGAGGTAACAGGAATGAAACAAAACATGAGCCCGAGAAGTCAGGGGGCAACCATGTATAGGCTCTATCATGGCAGATGAAATAAGTACCCTTAGCGGCTAAAAACGCAGGGGAAGTCTGAGATCCAAAAACATACGTTTCTGTACAGATACTCTTCCCTAGCTGAGCTCTGGGATTCTTGCCAACACCTTGCAGACACAGGTGACCTTGATGGGGTACGATCCAGATAGGGGACGATCTTTTGGCTTGCTGTTTCTCACTTAAAGTAGTGCCATATCCGGTCACGTTCCAACCTACATATGCAAGTATCTCATCATCCGGAGTATCTTCATAAGAAGTTACTTCCTTGATCATGTCAACTATACCTTTGACTAGGGCGCTAGTCTTGAGGTTGTCTTTTACAGAACGTAGGGGTTGGATTTCTCGTGCATATATGAACATTGTCCTATATGCCCATACTGAACCATTGTGACTAAATGGCAGGACCAAATAGGGGATACCTTTATCCGTTGTGTGAGGCATGAGACCGCACACCCAACAGTTAGTTGTGTTCATTACAAGTTGGTGTTGGTGTAATAACTGAACAAAGGAGTTTTTAACGAACTCTAATCTCCTATTTGATTCGTGGTCAGGCAGAGGGTGGAAAGAATGAGGAAACAGTAGGAGGGGGTATGGGTGATGCAGTGGGCGCAAATGTTACATGGAAAGAGAATAAAACATAACTTATCAAAAAGGTCATTACGCTGGATAGCATAAAAATGCACAATATTATAAAACTTTTCTTTGTCATCGTGTTACACAGTCTCTGCTTAAAGTTCATTGGTTTGGCAGGTCTCTCCACATCAGGAAACTCCATCCTCTCTAAAGTGCTGCCCGCGGTGGGAGGTTGCTTCTGCTAAATGATGCTTCCGTCAGTCTAGGGCAACTCCCTTGGACTGACCAGAACTACCGACCTAACGTCGTCAGCTGCACCAAAAAGACTTTAATCAACCGCGGCCCTCGCAGCGGAACACGGATGGCGGTTCGAAAAAACAAAAATAAGCAAGTTACCTAGATGGGAGATCTGCACTTTCAAAAAGAGTACTTGGGAGGAAAAAAGGATATATTTATTTGTCCATAGGTCTTTGTCTCAAATCATAAAAAGGAATCACTTTTGTTAGCTCGTTTTTCTAGGTCGCAAATTGTAGCGTCTTTTCCCTGGTACTGTCTGGTCCTGAAACAGCAGTTCAGGCTCCAGAGAGTTCAATTGTTCTGGTGGTGGCACAGTCTCTTGAAAAATGTTCTCGCTTTCACATTCAGGGTTAGTTTCTTTTACACGGTCATCGCTGACAGGTATGACACGTGGTACAGTTGTAAGGTCTGAGTCAGTGACACCCTTCTGGACCCACTGGTCATGTGGCGGAGGTGAAGGGATTCTTTTGCAGTGGACCCCGTGGATCCAGTTGGCCTTCCCCTCCACTCGAACGGCTGACCTCGTGGAAAGAAGGACGAGATGCGGCCCGGTCCACCTGGGCTGGTCGTTCTTTGTCCTCTGAAAGTTTTTCACGAGAATCCAGGATCCAGGGACAATGGAGTGACCTGGAGTCTCAGAGACCGGAGGCAGGGTGTTGTGGACCTGTTGATGCAAAACACGCAATTTAGCCGTCAATTCATACAAGTAATCAAGCAAAATAGGGTGTTGCAGCTCGCTGAACTTCGTGGGCCTAGGCACTCCCCATATGTTGGCTGGCCAGCCAAAGACAATTTCATAAGGGCTGAGTTTCACTCGCGAATGCACAGTCATTCTGGTGGATAGGAGTGCTAAGGGTAGAGCGTCAGGCCATTTAAGACCTGTGCTCGCTTGGATTTTGGCCAATTTAAATTTTAAAGTGCCATTGTAACATTCTACTAATCCAGCTGATTGGGGGTGATTTGCAGCGTGGAACTTCTGCCTAATGCCTAGCCCTTCACACACTCTTTTCATCACACGACCCACAAATTCACTTCCGTTGTCAGACCAGACCATTCTCGGCATTCCAAACCTGGGGAAGTACTCTTTCACAAGGGCTTTCGCTGTGGACAAGGCAGTATTGTCTTTTAGGGGATAGGCTTCTACCCATCTTGAGAAAGCACAAACAACCACGAGCACGTATTTTAAGTTGTTGCACCTCTCCATGTGTATGAAATCTAGCTGCAAAACCTCGAACGGATACGTAGGAGGTGCAAAATGACCAGCTGGAGTTGGGGTTCCCCTACCAGGATTGTGCTTCAGACATACCATGCAATTTTTGACAACATTCTCCGCACACTTGGGAATCCCTGAATTCTTCCACACTGGGGCCAACAACTCGCAAATCCCTTTCACGCTGATATGAGCCATTCCATGAGCCATTGTAACCACTGCAAGCACATATGCATCGGGTAACAACCATCTCTGATGCTCTGCCAATTCAATCCAACAACCATTTGCATCCATTCTCCCTGTACTCTCTCTCCACGTGCTCAACTCTTTCTCTGTGGCCTCAGCTTGGATGGACTTCACACTCTCTATCGTGTCCTCACATATTCCAACCTCACCAGTCCATCTTTCAGGGCCTGCAACATACATTCGGCTCATCACATTCTTTGCCGTTTTTTTAGCGGTCTCATCAGCGAATGCATTTTCACGACCAACATCATCAGTCACCTTCTTGTGAGCACTACATTTCACAATCGCCATTTGCAGAGGCAAGGTCAGAGATTCAAGAAGCTCATTCACCAACTGACCATGCTGAATCTTAGCTCCATGCGAAGTCAGGAACCCACGTTCTCTCCACAATCGTCCAAAGCTGTGAGCCACTCCAAACGCATACTGACTATCAGTGTAGATAGTCACTCTCATTCCTTTAGACAATACACATGCTCTCGTTAGTGCAACTAATTCTGCGGCTTGAGCTGAACCATGTGGTATTCATGCAGTTTCAACGACTGTGTGCAAAGTTGTGACAGCATATGCTGCAGTCACGTTACCATTTGGGAGCTTAAAGCATGAACCATCCACCCATAACGTACCATCACATTCAGCAAGAGGAGTGTCAAATAAATCCACTCTCCCTTTTTTCTCTTCCTCTGTTGTGAGAAAACAATCGTGCTGTTCTAAAGCATCTGATTCCTCTGCAATTGGTAACAACGTGGCTAGATTTAAGGTACTGCACCTTTTTATGTGCACATGGCTCGCTAGCAGCGTTAATTTGTAACTGGACAGTCGAGCACTAGTTAAGTGCTGTGTCTTGGTCCTATTTAACAATGTGTCTACTGCATGCGGGACCATCACGATTAGTGTATTATTCATTACTAGACCAGCAGACTGTCGAATAGAAACAGCTGCTGCTGCTGTGGCCCTTAAACAACTTGGCAATGCTTGTGCTACCGGATCCAAAGTTGACGAAAAATAGGCGCATGGCCGCTGTCTATCTCCGAATAACTGAGTCAGCACAGACAATGCACAGCCCTCCTTCTCGTGGACATACAATGTGAACGGCTTACTGTATTTGGGGGTACCTAACACAGGAGCCGAACATAATGCTGTGCGTAATTCGAGAAAACTTTTCTGACACTCTTCAGACCAAGGAATGGGATTGGGTGTATTTTTACACGTTAATGCCACCAAGGGTTTGGGCCAATAACGAAAAATTTGGAATCCACTGTCTACAGTACGATGTAATGCCCAAGAAAGCACGCACTTCTCTCTGTGTTCTTGGCACACTCAATTTCGCTATTGCCTGAATTCTTTCTGGGGTCAGTTTCCTTCCCTCCTTCGATAAGAGGTGACCTAAGTAGGTCACTTCTTGTCGGCAATATTGAAGCTTGGAAAGTGACACCTTGTGATGCAGATCACACAGATGACGCAATAATGTCAATGTGGCCTTTTTACAAATTTTCTCAGTGTCTGCAGCAATGAGCAAATCGTCCACATACTGTACAAGAGTGGCACCTTTAGGCAAAACAATCGTGCCAAGCTGTGTTTTCAGAGCTTGACTGTACATTGAGGGGCTTTCACAGTAGCCTTGAGGAGCGCGTTTAAAGCGGAAGCTTCGACCTCCTAAACTGAAGGAAAAAATGTCCCTGCTCTCCTCAGCAATTGGGATGCTGAAGAAAGCATTCTTTAGGTCAATCACCGAAAACCATGAAGCAGAAGCTGGAATCATAGTCAATAGTGTGGTAATGTCGGGGACAACTGGGAATTGTGGCACAACTATCCTATTTACTTCTCGAAGATCAATCACGAATCTGTACACAGGTGGCTGAGAAGGGTCAGTTCGTTTTAAAACAGGTAGAACAGGACTATTGCAAACATTGCCTCGTGTTTCCTCAATCACATCCTTTTCAATCAATTCGTAAACAATCGCTAGTAAAGCTTTTTCACCCTCATTAGATATTTTGTATTGGGGAATTCGTGGCATTTTGACATTGGACTTCAATGTTACAACATATGGTGGAATTTCTAAAAGACCTATATCATTAGGACCAGTAGCCCAAACAATATCCGGGAGAAATGACAATTCTGCTGGAAGTGCATCTCTCGACAAATACATGGAAGAAACCACTTTCTTACCTAAAGTAAGTTGTACTCCTGAAGGAGAACAGTACAAAGTCGCATACAATCTTTTTAACAAATCCAATCCTAGCAAATTTTCACCACAACCTGTTGTCAGAATAAGGGGTGCTTCGAATTCACGAGGACCAACAGAAAGAGATAAAGGGTCAGAAATCGGATTTCTAACTGGGGCGCCAGAAAAACCTACAGAAACGTTCATTTCGCCAGACAAAGGTGCGCCAGGGAGTTTGGAGTGCATAATAGAACTCTTTGTAGCACCAGTATCCAACAGAAAAGGCTCTGACACACCTGATGTAATCACCTCAACGTAAGGTCCACTCTGATCTACTGGAACTGAAACAACTCCCTCTCTTTGTCTATGGCTGTCCTAGCAATCATTATTCTCCCACTGCTCATTTTCTGTGTAATAATCATCAACGTAGTATTGAGCTGTCCTATCAGATACGTTATTTTGCTGATCAAACCTGTTCATAGAGCTTTGTGGTGGAGGGGGACGTGTGTCCTGAGGGGCGTTTCCACGCCCTCTACCTCTAGGTGCTTGCTGACTGCCACGACCTCTAACACCAGAAACTCCATTCGCACGTTGTAATAGAATAGGACAATTATACTTGAAATGACCCTCTTGTTTGCAATATAAACACTGGTTGGGGCCTACAGATACACGGGGTTGAGTATACTCGAATCTTTGCGAGTTTCTCTGATACTGTTGAGGCTGCTGAAAAGTATTTTGGTAGTGATTCTGACCATTATTATTTTGATTACCACCACCACGTGGCGGATAGGCTTGCTGTAGCAAAACCTTCGTTTTTAGTTCTCTAGTTTTCTTTTCTACTCTATCTTTCTCATCTTTGTCTCTATTCTCGTAATATTGTGCAGTTGCCAATATCTGGGCTGAAGATGAGACTGCCCAAGAACTTTCTGAATCTTTTAATTTTTCTACACAATTCTGGAAGCAGATTGTGCACGAATTTATCGACAAACAATCTCTGACCACCTTCTGTGGTCATATCTTGACCGCTGTGGTCAACAAATGTTTCTTCAAACCTGGTGAAGAAATCTGAAACAGTTTCTTCTTTCTTTTGCTTGCATGCAGACAACTTATCCCAATTTACGCGTATTGCAGGCATTATCGTTTTCATGTAATCTACTATTTTACCAGGGAGTTCTGCTATCAAAGGCTCAGGCTTGGCACCACCAACTTGTCGGGCATCTGCAGCAGTAATATTAGCCCATGTGTAACCTAATTCCTGGTCATGATCTATATGACGAATTTTACCCCATAAAGGCTGTGGAACAACATTCCCAAATAACATATCGATATCGGCTAAATTCATTATACATGACCCAGCAGTTTGTGACAACTCTTTATAGTACCCTGCAGGATTTTTACGCGGATCTGGTAATGTTTGTTTGAGTGCTAAAACTTCAGCTCGCTTCCATGGGACATGTACCCATACACGCTGAAAGTGTGGCAGAATAGGTGGGACAGCAGTCGTGTCACCCTCTCTCCATTGTGGGGGAACTTCTCTCATAGGGTATTGTCGCGCCTTTTTCCTACTGGATGTATTAGGCTCAGATTGTGACTCAGAACTGCTCCCCTTACTCCGATATGATAACAACATTTCAACTGCTTTCTCCACATCTGGACCTACAATCATACCCTCTCCGAACCTAAACCGTACACGACACATCTCTCGTGGGATGCATTCCTGATCATTGTCTTCTGAATCCTCGCAAAGGAAAACACACATCTGTTCGAAAACATATCTCTGTGTCGCTGCTTCCCATTGATGGAAGACTTCCATGACAGACTGTACGTCATATTTTACGGTGTCCATGACCCATTTCCGTGCTAAACTATTCAGTAAATCTCTCTCTTGATAATCAGGTAGTTGACTTCGCAACTGTCTTCTTTCCATGTTAGGGGTCGTAGTAGGCGACCCGAAAAGGGTAAAAGAAGGTTAGTAACAGTGCTGGCCATTTTCTGCCGAATGGAAGGTGAAACTGAAGGACAAACAGATGGAAAAACGGGGTGAGATAAGGCAGGGGCAGAGATAGCAGAAGAGGTATCAGGGGAAATAGAAGGGGCACTAGGCAAAATCGTAGAGGGAGCATTAGGAGACGTAAAAAGTACAGTAGGCAAAATTGTAGAAAACACAGGTAAAACAGAGGTGGTCGGTGGGCCTGAAGGAGGCTGCACCGAAGAAGTAGGAGCCAGCTGAAGAACAGCTGGTGGGTGCTGTGGAGGAGCAGGAGGCGTAGTTTGCGCAACTAAAGGTTGCGGGGGTGCTGTGGCATTCTGCGCATAGGGGGTGGTGAATTTAGTAAATGCGACATTAATGGGTCTTTTTCACGCTCTTTTGCTGCCTCTTGCTGAAGAGACGGCAAAACTGGATAACACTTATCTATTGCCAGTTTACGTTGCCTGTGCAACTGCTCATTCATCTGCTCTTCCTCATTATCTTTAAACTGCACAGCAGCTTGCATTACTGATAGTCCCCCTTCTCTCTTATTTTTCTTAGCTAATTTAATTTCTTTTTGTTTGGCTTCTTTACGCCATAAGCGGAAAGAGTCAAACATCGCCGGCCGGGCTTTCTTTTTAAAGAGTTTAACTTCAAGGTTGTCTAAGATTTCAGAATCAAAGCTACCATATTGGGGCCATTTTAGAACACCATCTTTCCTGGTGTATTTAATCCATACTTCGTTGTAGGTGATGGGGCCTACCCCATGTTTTACATATAGCTCGTAAGTCGGAGTTCCAACTGGAGGAACCGGACATGAGTCCTCCAATCGGGAGTCCCTATTATTACCACCAAGACAAAACAAATTCCCAAGTCTAAGACTAGGCATCTTCGCTCTCTAGTCTAGTTCCAAACTTCAAAGGATTATCGATTACGATATTTCTCGTGAATACACGAGTCCTTCGGTTTTGGTGCTTGCAAGTACCAATACAAAACTTTGTATCCCAAAGATACCAAAACTAAGTCCAACTAAGGACTGGGAGACGCTCCACTTATACTTAACTGAAATATCGATGACGTCACCAGAAGACTCGTCTTAGTGTTTCGCTCTACCAAACTTCAAGGGTCCAAATCAGGGCGATAGCCAGGGCAGCAGTCCTTGTAGCCGTCGGGAAGCGGGGAACCTCGCAGCAAAGACCTTCGGACCACGTCGACATGCAGGGGTCGATGAGGTGGTTGGCCGTCCTCCGGAATTTCCACACGAAGCTCCTCACGATCTTCTGGCTGACTGGTACCACTGGAATCGCCCCAAACATTGGGCGCCAGCTGAGGTACTGGGTTTTTAAGAACCGGCACAGAACCGGTAACCCAGCGGTGCCAGGGAATCAACACCCAGAGACCTCGGGTTATTCCTGATCCAGACCTACAGAAACTCAGAGTCTTCTAGGTGAAGTCAAAGATTGGTTTATTGGCTGCAACCAAGGTAACAAGTGTCCTAGAAGTACAATACGGGTATATTCTCAGGAGACTGCACACTTTTACAAAGTCAGGCTTCTCTTCTTATACACAATTTTGAGCTCCAGGCAAAACATTCTTGGTTGTAAAGTAAATCGTTAACATACTGTAACGGGGTGTATAGGAGGTCCCTAGCATACGAGACGTCTTTACCGCCTACAACTCCCAGAATCCCTCGGGACACCTCGACAGGCCTGGAATGGACTGACCCAGTGTTACCTTCACCCCCATCTGTCTCTCTCTCCTCATCTCAGGACATGGACTGGAGCGGGTCGGAGACGGCCGAGGTGGAGTGGCCCTTTAAGTCCTGGAAACTGACAGAAGGGGAGGAGCCTGCGGACTACGCCTTTCCGAAAAAAGGTCGGGACCCGGAAGGAGAGGTGTGCTTGTACACCTGGAGGACGGAGGAGCGGAAAGCGTGGAGAGAGGAGTGGGAGAAGAAGACGAGCGAGACTGGAGAAGGAGGACACAGGAAACGAGAGACGTCGGAAGGAACATCACGGGAGAAAGAGGACGGCGGAGAGCGGCACATACCACCAGAGGCCGGGAGAGCAGAGGAGGAGAAACCACAGAGGGAAGCTGAGTCGGCGCCAGCTGAGGACGGCAGAAAGCCAGGAGGCCACCGTTCCTGTGAGCCGCCCAGCCACTCACCCAGGGGAGGTGCGTGGCTCACTCAGGTGCGTGATCGCTTGCGGGGCTGGGCTAGTAGTAAAGGTACAGTAGGTACCAAGCCACGGGAGACCTAAGTCCCGGTACCCTATTCCTGTGCACTACCCTCCAACCACCTAGGGCACTGTAAATAGTCGAGCACCGGTGACTAATCCCTCACTCCCTATCCCCGTATTCTAGTGAGTATCCAGTGTTCTCACTCAGTCCCTGTTTCTTTTTTTCTGGTATTTCCCGTCCGGGGAGGAGCAAGAGCCAGCCGCGACGGACTCCGAGGAAGAGCCAGCCCCACGAACACCTGAAGTACACCGGAAGAAGGAGAAGGTCCGTAGACGGAGAAGGAGTCGCAGCAGGTCACCCCGGAGGCCCCCCTTAAGCCGACAGAGCTGTACTGACCATTTGTTTACCCTAATAAACCCACAAGTAACCAGAACCCGGTTGTTGCCTATTTCTGCCGCGCCCCCACTCAGCCCCTCGCTTACACATACTTTTAGTACAAAGAGAAAGCAGAGTCATGATGACATGTCCATATTTCACTTCGTGCTGCCTACAACAAATCATTTGGCAAGGCCCAACATTTCCTCAGATATCACTGGACCCATAATAAAAACGGGCACCTCCCCACCATAAAGTAAGTGAAGCAAAAAGAGTGGAGATAGATGTGAGCGAGATAGGGCAGGTGTGCCCGCTGAAATGGTTTTATGGTTTGTTGAGCCTAGATGCTATCTTGCTCGGCCACTGGGAGGGAACTGACCTAACGAGTTCGGCCTGGGTCAATGGTTCCAACTTGTACAGGTCATGGAAAAGTCGATTAAGGAGTATGTGTCCTTGTGGAATCAAATTCAACTGGATTAAGGCCTATGTAAAGGGCAACATATAAATGGGAGCCAAGGGTTCAGAGTGTAAATGACGATTTCGAGGTGAAATCGTCACTCGAATGTGCTGAAAATATATGTACATGATGTACTCGTCATTCTCGGTCTTTTGATGCCAAATTCGTCATGTTTCGACGAAGTTTTAATTCTCGAGTCCAGAATAATTATACGGATCCAGATTTTCAGGACCTCAAAAGGGTGCATTTTATTAATAACAGAGTTCATCAAACGAATGCGTCAGGAGCCCAATGAGGTCGGCAAAAGAGTGTTGGCATTCACCTGGTAGGATAAATTCATTAGAAGTAATAAACAACATTATATTAATAATGGAACTAGCCGGGTAACTACACTGTCAAAATTGTTATCAGGTCAATGAAAGGTTTTAAAAAAAACTGGTTTAAACTTTAACTGCTACAAGGAGAGATAATACACATATACACACGCAGGGTAAGGTAGGTGTGTGTGTGAAAATCACAAAGTTCGCCTACCCATCAGAAGACAGCCACTTTGAGTAATGGATAGCATCACATGCTATCACAATAAAAGAAGAACAATATAAGGGAGTCATATTAGAAAATGTATTTCACTGAGCAGGTGTGAGCTGAAATAGTGGAAACAAAGTAATGTTTTATTAAAAGGATCGAGGCCAGAAAAAAGGGGTAAAGCACTGAGCACGAGCAAAAAAATGATTGTCACAAACATGCAGTGGATGAGCAAGCTGGCCAAGCATGACTGACTTAAGTGTCTAGGTTTCCGCAAAAAAACACAAAGATCGCTTTGTATCAGCTGCTGAAACCATTGTCATATTTCCATTTTGCTTGTGTCTTTCTAATGGTATTTCATAGACAATGAAAGAACATTTCACGGGTTTGAAAAATTAGGACATGAAACAACTAATGTAGCTACAAACTTGCAATCGATCATTTGTTATACATTTGCACAACCCTACTTACATCTCGTTAATGCACAACTACTAGATGGAGTACAATAACTGTGGTCTGTTAAGGAATCACTTCTAAGTACACATTGCATTAAACAAACAAGGACAAACACTGAAGGGACTTAACACTTTGCTTTGCCCCAAAAGCTAGTGACCACCATTCCTTATGTTACAGGCTGACTTCAAAGCATATAGTCACGAGACATTGTCCCTAAAGCCTTTGATGTGTAGAGTATTAAAGCGTGCTATAAATACAGGAAGGACAGGCTGCTTCGGCGCTACATCAACCATTTGCGTTAGGGCATTTCCTGAAGAGCCGACATTTAAGAACCTCTTTAGAACGTTTCTAAAAACGTTTAGTAATGAATGGAATGCCAAGGGGAACAAAAGAAGAAAGAAATCCAATGTGTGTGTCCAGACCGAAATGTACTGCGGCCAAGACTTCAGTGGAGAGGGGACACGGACGCTTCTCGCGACACAATGGCCACGTTGAGCTCATCACGCTCGGCCAATAGCGGGCCAGGGGACTTAAGTCTCTCGATGTCGCGCTCTTACATCAACACCGAGGGGCCTGCCAAAGTACAGACAGGGCTTTTTCATTCAAGGACCAATCAAAGGATTTCAAACAAATGTTTTGTGTACTGTGCCCGGCCGCTTGCGGGGTCTCTCAAAGTGGCACTGTTCTCGGCTAATTCCGCTTAGAAAGAAAGTGCCTTTTGAACTAACTTGAGTGGGCGCGGCTCTCAGATGTCACTACAAACTAAACTGAGTGACAACAAACCACAGTTTCCATTTTGCCCCAGTCATTCAAGCAACAGGAAACCAACCAATGGCTCTAGGCAAGGACCTCAGTCTACACGCATGACGATGCATTCGCATGACGATGCATTCTCCAAGTATTTATTGTGTGTGTGACTCATGACCATATTAAATATGGTTTTCATGCGTGGCCTTGCCAGCACACACCCACTGCTTCAGTACACGTACTCTACATCTAGTCACAGCAATTAACAAATAATTGTTTGAACGTGCGTCAATCTACGTAAAAAACACCCAAAATGTACTCGTGTAACACTTTTAAGTTCCAATTTTCACAGTTGAGCAAATCCAGAAGTCGAGTATAATTTTAATTAAACCTCATCACGAAGTAATTCTGGTCATGTATATAGAAATCACGTGCCACTGTAACGGGTGTATCCACAACTAAAGCAAATGGCTTCTGAACATCATTTATCTTGTAGTATTCTACTTTGTTGATGACATTTCTGAATATTCAGGATTCTTTTTAAGGACATATTACGTGGATTGTTCCGTTCTGTCTTTCTATTATTTGCACACGTAAAGTAGGTGGTTTGCAGCAGTACAAGAAATAACTTGGTGAGCTTTGAAAAGCACATCTAGAGAATTACAGTCGAGGCCACATACACAGGCGTGGGTCCTCCTGCAACATGCACTGCACAGGTGCCCGAGAGCAGAGGCTCAAGATGGTTGCACTTTAGTGAGCTTCTGTCAGCCAGGTACACTATCCTGTCTGTGCCACTATTGAAAAGCCCCATCATTGATACTACCAGACACATCAATACTCAGAGCCAAATAATGTTGGAGTCTCCAGTTCCAAATAAAATGACTTAGGAAGAATAAGAATCACTTGACAGCCAAAGGCTGAGGCCCTGAAACAGGGGAACCTGCGAGAGAACTCAGACACTGGTAGAGGATTGGCCCCGCGGCATCAGCCGTATGGAAAAAACTGACCACCCTGGGTACAGTAGGCGGGCACGCGCTGGGCAAGCAGGGGCTCTTGTCAGGAGGCACCTTGCACCAGTCCATTTCTCCATTTAGCGCCACCTAAAACAGAATCAACTACTAACCATGAAAGTTGGGAGAGGATGTGGCGTAATGACCAGAGCTCAAATGCGTTGGGGCGTTATTTCACCCCGACCCAATTGCACAGCTGACAGGTAAGTATACCACTCATTACGATAATTGTAATCCATTTTTAATCCATGTACTCAAAGCTTTCCTCCCATGTAATCACTTTTCATCCAGTTACATCCATACGTGGGGTGTCATGCTGTTTCCAAAGTTTCTCATGCTCAGGTTTGGCCATTGGGCCTCTATCGAAAGCACGAACAGAAGCATGACTCGTCAAAGCAGTGTTTATTAAACCCCCAATGCATTTCGGGCTTCTGAAGCAGTGGATGCGGGCCCTGGACATCTCGAGGCACAGTTACATCTAAACTAGAGTCTTGTGCCCCCTCACAGTGGATGGAAGAAAGCCGATGTAAACACCGCCTCCACATTAAACTCTCAGTAAGAGCTCATGTCAATTAAAACATAGAATCGCCATCCACTACCAGTCTTTTGCACCATGTCAACAGTGAGTATAGGGGAAGAGACATAGATTAAGCTACTACACAGCTGCCCCACATTTTATACTGAAATGTGCTGAACGTATTTTTGGAGAAAATGTTGCACTAGCCCTGCAAAAACAGCACTGAAACATTGCCAATTAAATTACTATAACTGCATATAAAGCCCACCTATGCCCAAACCACTTAGCGTAGGAAAATCACGTAACAAGCAACAGAAGTATAAATTCACCCCCAGCAGACTCAAGATCGAAATGAAAATACTATGCCTTGACCCCTTCCAGAATTTAAAGAAGACAATCCAACTTGAGGGAAACAAATGCTGTGCAAAATGCAATGCGGCCTCGTCTAAATGAATGGGAAGGTAAATGTACTATCAATTCACATGACCAAATGTCAGTAAGATGGGATAAACACAAAGAATGTATTGACACTGCAGGGACGCGGATTTCAAGCACAGAAGATCAAGTAGCAGCCACTAATCATCAACACGTCCTTCGACATCGCCACCTTCCCGGAGAGCTGGAAGCACGCCGAACTCAGCGCTCTACTCAAGAAACCATCAGCAGACCCAACCGACCTCAAGAACTACCGCCCCATCTCGCTGCTCCCGTTTCCAGCCAAAGTCATCGAGAAGACCGTCAACAAGCAACTGGCCGCCTTCCTCGAGACGAACGGTTCCCTCGACCTCTCGCAGTCGGGCTTCCGGGCCAACCACAGCACCGAGACCGCCCTGATCACAGCCACCGATGACATCCGAGCCCTGCTCGACAACGGAGAAACAGCGGCCCTCATCCTCCTGGACCTCTCCGCGGCCTTCGACACTGTCTGCCACCGTACCCTAGTACAGCGCCTCAGCTACGTCGGAATCCAGGAAAAGGCACTGGAGTGGATCACCTCCTTCCTCGCCGGAAGGACACAGAGAGTCCGCCTCCCCCCGTTCAGATCGGAAGCCACCGAAGTCATCTGCGGCGTTCCTCAAGGCTCCTCGCTCAGCCCAACACTCTTCAACGTCTACATGAGCCCCCTCGCAGCCATCGCACGCCAGCACAACATGAACATCCGACGACACCCAGCTGATCCTCTCCCTCACTAACGACCCCGCCACCGCCAGAGCCAACCTACACGAAGGGATGACAGACGTAGCCAAATGGATGTCGCTCAGCCGCCTGAAACTGAACTCGGATAAGACGGAAGTCCTCATCCTGGGATCCTCACCCTCCGCCTGGGACGACTCCTGGTGGCCCCCCGCCCTGGGCAGCGCACCCAAACCAACAGACCACGCACGCAACCTGGGCTTCATCCTGGACTCCTCCCTCTCCATGACCAGACAAGTCAACGCCGTATCCTCGTCATGCTTCAACATCCTGCGCATGCTACGAAAGATCTTCCGATGGATCCCAACCGAGACCAGGAAGACGGTCACCCAGGCCCTCGTCACCAGCCGTCTGGACTACGGCAACTCCCTCTACGCTGGAACCACCGCCAAACTCCAGAAGAGACTCCAGCGGATCCAGAACACCTCAGCACGACTCATCCTGGACATACCCCGCCGCAGCCACATCTCCGGACACCTGAGAGACCTGCACTGGCTTCTGGTCAACAAGAGAATCACCTTCCGGCTCCTCACCCACGCACACAAAGCCCTACACAACCAAGGACCAGGATACCTCAACAGCCGCCTCAACTTCTACGCACCCAAACGCCAGCTTCGATCGACCAGCCACGCCCTCGCCGCCGTCCCCCGCATCCGAAGAGCCACCACAGGAGGAAGGTCCTTCTCCTACCTGGCTGCCAAGACTTGGAACTCCCTTCCGACCCACCTCCGCCTGACCCAGGACCACCTCGCCTTCAGGAAGCAGCTCAAGACCTGGCTGTTCGAGCAGTAGCGGACCCCTCCCCCCCCCAGCGCCTTGAGACCCTCCGGGTGAGTAGTGCGCTATATAAATGATATGATTGATTGATTGATTGATTGATTGCTAATGCTAAATGCAAAGATCTTGAGGCGAGATGATGGCCACGGCCAAATCTAATGACACAGACAGAATGAAGACATTCATCTAGAACCTACTGTGCCACCTCTATGACCACTCCAAGCCATCTCCAATTTAAGAATTTAGCATATACACTGCTCTTTGGTCCAGACCGCCAATGGCAGCACCGACCAAAAGCATGGAACAGACTCATTAATATGTACAGAACGGTCGAAAAAAAGAACTGAAATATAAAGGTGCCAATTTTTCGATGTACCCTGACTTCACGGTGGCTATGCAAAAGCCCAAGAAACTATATAACCAAATCGAGAAAAAACTCCACAAGGCACGACTGCCATATGCTCTGCTGTATCCTGCAACACTAAAATCCCTTATTAAGAGAAAACCCAAATATGTTCAGAGAAAATGTGCCCAACTGCAAACATCATTCAATGGAGCTATGTCCAGCAGCAGTAGGGATGAAAATAGTGAATCCGACTAAAGTTACAAAACCAGCCACCCCGACATATGCCGGACTCTGATACTCGCAAGCTCATTGTGACTGCTGGACTGATCTTGCTACCTGACAACAAGCTATTATCTTGGGCATGTAAACCATTCCAGATCCTACTACCACAAGACAAAACAATAGCAAAAATCAATGGCCAACATGTTAGCAAAGATCCCAACCATGTCGCAAAATTGTGAGGTCAAACTCACTGTTCCAGACATTGCCCATTTCAGGATCGGATGGACCCATGGAATAATGTATCTGAAAAAATAGAAGGCAATGCACACTTAACAGTATAACATAGGCTGACCCTCCCTGTTCACGATAAAGTGACAGGATAAGTGGCATCTGCTTGAAGCAGTGCACCTATTAACATTCAATATGACACGCCGACCATGTCCCCACACCTAATCTCCATGAAGGCACGTAACAAAATCACATTCGTCACATGGAACGTCACACAATGAAGTTACACACCGTGTTGCCAATCTAAAATACACTGTGACCAAACTGCAACAAAACAAAATACTGTAACAAGATATAGCATCCAAGTTACTTAATGCAAAGGCTCTACTACTGATCATAAGGTGGGAGTGGGTATGTTTGGCTACATTAGGCCTTAGTTGTCTATAACCAGAGCTAGACAATAAGGGATAAAAGGTGGTGTCATGATTTGTTAACTGGAATATTTTAAGTCTATGTGATGGTCTGTACCTTACTTTGAAAATGATAAATACAAATAAAAAAAGATATCTGCTACTGAATGGACGTGAAGTTTTTAAGCTAATGGGCTTGACA
Organism: Lissotriton helveticus; assembly: GCF_964261635.1. Taxonomy (NCBI): domain Eukaryota; kingdom Metazoa; phylum Chordata; class Amphibia; order Caudata; family Salamandridae; genus Lissotriton; species Lissotriton helveticus. Next base: position 766,245,971 of record NC_136059.1, read on the forward strand.
AATGAAATGTAGCCCTACCTGCAATACTCAGAATGTTCTACCCACAAGTTTATAAGTATCCTTACTCTCTAATCATCCACTTTGTAGAATGAAAACTAATTGCAGTGCTAACATCAATTAAGTGGCAGAAAAAAATAAGGTTTAATCTGATTTGGATCACAAAAGGCTATGTTTTTCACCTGTCCTTATGCACATTAACATTTTACTTGTATGTTACTGCCTGTCCTACACAAACAATACGCAAAGAATGAAAATGTCTGCAGGATAGGATGGGCGCATGTGCTCATAATGAATTTACTTTCCAGGCGATATTCTTCCAATGACAGAGATGCACAGCAACAACATTGAGCTTTAGAACTAGTCCAGAAGTGCAAATTCTGCCGTGGCTTTTATTCCTTCCAGATTTCCAATACGGGTGTTTTTCATTTGAAAAGAAAATACACGTTTTTTCAGTTTACAGAATTTACATTTCAAATAGAGAAGGTTTTTCAAGTGTTATTCGGTTTGGGTGCTTTTGTAGCTGGAAGTGAAACAGTTTAACATAAATGTATATTTATAGGGAGAAGCTTTAGTGAAAAACACATCCAAAGGAATAAAACACTTCCATGTACTTTACTTCCGAACCAGCATAACCAGCTGTGTATCCCCGGATCCCCTTCCATTACCCACGGAGTAGTGCAAATAAACCACCTTACTGTCGGAACATAAACACTTAAGCATCATCACCACTCTGCACACATCCTAAGGAAGGAGAGATACTCTGTGTCAGGGTCCCATACCATGGCAGGGAAGAGGAACAGATCCATTCTAGGTGGAGATCACCAAAACCACCGCCAAAGAAAAGAAACAAAACAACAAAAGAAGCTAAAAGCATTAGCTTCCTAAATAGTTAATTTACTGCCATCACAGGTGCTTACCGTTATTGACACACAGTTTATGGCATAAGCTTTCATCCAATCGGGTGCCAGCATTCTAGGCGGGTTTCTGACGCAGGCAAAAAACCTTAGTGAACAGAAGGTAGGTGTCTCATAGTTGAAAATAATAACAAACTATATTGTGTCCATCTGTACTCTTTCACTACAAGTTGAGTCCTGCTCTGAAAACGTGTGTATATAGGAGGAAATCTGAGTGTATCTGGGTCCTGAATCAGAAAACGTAACACACGAGTTACTTAAGTGCACCAATAGCGTCATCATCGAGAGGAAATCAGCGCCCCCAGATATTTAAGAAAGCAGCCGTAATTCAGGCCATAGAAAACCAGCAAGCAGGGGCAATTATTCCCCAATTCAAGTTGGAAGAAAAGAAAATGAGACTTCAGAAGGAATGGGCCGCGGAAAGTGTGGCCACTGCGAAAATAATGCATACTCTCAAAGATTTAACTTTGAAGGGATCGCCAAATACTTTCTCTACCCAAATTGTACGAATATAGTACACAATACAGGAGTAACTATACAATTTGGAAGTGAAAATTCCCTAACATCCCCAGATTTTCAAAGTTTGATGGGAGGGGATTTTCATTGATGGTAAAAATGATTCCATATAGGAAAATTAGGTACATCACTTATGTCTACCTCTAAATTGGAAGGTTTTCCAACAGAAGAAAATCTCTGATTTTCATACAATTCGATGAATAGTCTTTAGGAGTTTTGACAATTGCAAAAAAAATAGTAATTTTGCATAAAATAGACTACAACTACCTAGTCTGATACTCAGGCTACTAGTTTAATAAAGGAGGCCTACGGTATTCAGAAATAAAGTCATGTACACATGTAAGCATCCCACATCAATGTGCTATATGGAGGTGCCGCACAAATCTGGATGACCATGGCATGTTAAGTCGCAAATAGACATTATTTTGTTGGTTTGCATTGAAAAAAAACAAAGTTTCTTTAAAAAACAAAAAAAAAGTATCAAAATCATTCAAACTGAACTAGTGAAAATAATGTGGAAAAAATAAAGACTACAAAAATACTACTGTTGCAACTCTGAAACAAAGTACTGCTTTGAAAAGTAATATCTCTTCACATTTTGCTTAATATCTGCATTTTTCAAAAACTGACGCTTCAGATTATGAGGACTGTTTTTCAGTGTATCAAAGGGAAAGTGTCTCGCCCTGGAGCTTAATTTGAGCCGGTGGTTGCAGGTGAGGCACACCTGCACTCATTTTTGGGACCAACGCTTATTTTTCCTCATCAGATCAGACTTTGATTCCGAGTGAGGGAGAGAAAAACACAAAAGCGAGAAAAAAGACAGAAAAATTGTGACAAAGAAAGAAAGCAAGGATAAAAAAAGAACCTGAACGACGGAGTTAAAGGCGTAGGGAGTGTCTGGTGGTGGATGAAGGAGGCAGTGGGCCCCTGACCAAAACTTAGGGCCCAGGCACTTATTATTTTATAAATTAAGCACTTCCATTGCCGTACTTCCAAATGCACCAATATTTCACCACTTCGTTTCAAAAATTGTATTCAGGGTCATTGAAATAAAGTATCATACCACATTATGCAGCAGCGCCGACTAAATTACGAGGAAAGAAAAAGCTAATTCTGCAATAACATGTAACATTCTATGGCACTGTAATCACATTATTCTTTTTATATAACATATATTGAATCAAAAGGTACCATAATGATATGAAAAACACAGAGTTCTTAAGAAATAAAAGTATAAATATTCATTAGATCACACTGAATATGTGATTCACCAATAAATAATGATTTTGTCTTGAATGTATGTAAAGAAACACTGTCATCAACAACATCTCTTATTTTTTTTTATTTTTATTTTTTTCTCACAGAAAAATAGTGTCTATGGCATACATAGCTGCACTCAGCAGCAAACAGGCCTACATGTACACAGTTATTAGCCGCGTTGCGGGCAAAGGCTTTGTGCTGTAGGGAGATCACTGGCAAAACCATGGATCCAACTCTATGGCATGCCACGGCCAAAGGGAGTTGGATACAGGGTCTGACCGCAGACCAGGCCCTGCACCCAACTCCACACCACCCGTGCAGAAGGTCATGCACCGCCAGGGGTTGGAAGCCCGAGGGGTGGGGCCTGGTTGCAAGGCCTAGCCCCAGTACATGCACTGCACCCAATGTCATGCTGTGCTCAGTTGAAGGTGGGGCACTGCTGTCAGTTGGTCGCCCAACCCCACGCTGCGCACAGTGATGGGCATCTTACTTCATGTTAAAAAAACATAGAAATTCACTAAAAGTTAAAGTGACATTATAGTTAGGAATCGTAATAATATCTTAGTTTATAATTTAAAACCCTTAAAAATTCACAGAAAAAAAACAAAGGTTAAAGGGATGGTATAGTTAGGCCAAAATGTCAGTTAAAACATACCGCTTTAAATGAACTAAAGAACTATAATTCAACAATTATAGTTATCTTCTCAAGTAACTAACTCGTGTTCACGCCATTTACAAAATAGTTTTTGACAAATAAAATATTTGTGGAACAGCTGGCTCTAAACCTTTAACATTCACCTTTGGGCCCTTATTCTCACAACATCCCAGGTCTATGGATGGGGAAATATTTTTTGGGCAACAGGTCAATTATGAAACACCCCATTTTTGTACCAGATGATTTTCTTGGTTACTTAATGGTTACTGATATCCTCTCTATGCACATAGTCATGGGCTAATGCCTGGTCTAACTTGACATCAATGTCCCAGATACCTCGATGTTGTTTCATGTTATCATGGTTGTTGGTAAAAAGCCTGGCACTGCTATGAGTCAATGCATGAAAAGAAACCAACTTTACTAAAAATTACTAATAGCAAAATTATTTTTCCTGTGCTTTTCAGGGCCTGGCTGACATACAGAAACATATTGCTCAGGCTTGAATTTCCTGCATTAGACACCGCATGCCAAAGAGTGGCTTTCAAAGTTCAAACCTTGTAATTTGCGCTAATTTGAATTAAAGGATAACAAATAGATAATAACAAGAGTCAGAACAATGAGTACATAACATTAAGTTAAACAAAATTAATATGAAGTTGGCTATAAACTGTAGCCAACATATTTCTTTTTAGTTTGTAGAGCCTTGTTTGAGACTATCATTAAATGTGAAGTCCCTTAAAGGAAAATTCAGTAAGAATATTTACTGGAGTAATACCTTTCCTAACCTCACCCCTTATACTACTTTATAAAGGACATTGTTTTAGCCCAGAGGAGGGACACATTTCTGAATTATTAAAATTAGAGAAAATATTTGTCAGAGTTTGTTCTCCAAATCAATGTCAGGTAATTTGAGTGTTTTTGGAAACAAACATTCCGTGATCAGAACGGAGTAAAACAAAAGATTGTGCAACACTGACATTGTAGACATGCAAATCACGAATAAGAGAGCATTAAAGCAATGCGAATTCAGGCTCGGGGATATAAGTTCTCTCTCATTCTCTTGTCTGCACTTGGTGTAGAACAGAGGAAGCCGGCGAAAAGTGAATTTAGGAACAAATGGGATGCCTCGGGAAATGCAACACATATGACGCAACCGGGGGCATCTGGTTTGCGCCTGGATTCCAGTGATTGGAGGTTGGTTATTTTCCATTATTTGTTTTATTGACCTTTGTTGTGTGTGTGTTCCTTTTGGAGCTGGGTGTGAAAATGATATGCTCAGATGAACACCGAAAGTAGCCAATAGCCATTCGGATACAACTCCAAGCCAAGGAGAACACATCCAAAATGTAAGGGAAAGAAAGATGACAATTAAAATGAAGCAGGTAATGCTGGGGGGTGGGTCGAGGAAACATGGTTAGCTGATTATCTCACTGTAACACTAGAGCAGGTAAAAAGGGGTGAATCATTGAGCAATGTTCAGTGATCAGTTTAAGCTGAGTTAAAAATACATACCACATCATGTTAATCATAATCATGACAAAACCAAAATGTGGACATTTGGAAACAATAAAAATAGTCTTGGATGCATCCATGAAGAAATGTATAAAGCATATAGAAGCCATAACAATTAGTATTTACCGGGCTTTTTTTTCAAAGTGATGCGGAAAGGATGTCATGTGGAGCCATTTGCAGGAGTTGCTCTTCCCTATGGCATTTGATTCAGGGTCTACTTGGACTACACTCATGAGCTCCCGGCAAGGGCTGAGAACATCCAGGATAGACTGTGCCTTACTAGCAAGGAGACTGCCCCCTACTACCACACAAGGGCGATTTGTTTTATTTATGGGCCAGTGGGCGCTCAGGGCTCATTTAGAAATCTAAAATCCAGATCCTACACATCTCTTCTCTGATCCAGTGGCACGCTCTCGCATATGAGGCAGCCCATCAATCATAATTTCCCTACTTATTGAAGCATTGGTATTCAGACTACCCAGGAAATCAACACATGGCTTATTTTAATACTATATCAGCTGTGTCAGAGTGCCACACATAGTAACATCTTTAGCAGCAACTAAGATGATCCAATTACTGCCTGAAGTAACCCAAAGTCAGATGGAAAATAGCTACTCTTTGGCAGCTGCTGCAGTTTTGTTTCAGCTACACAAATGGCGGCTAGAATCAGAGGATAAGGCCTTGACTTTATGTTCGTGGACATAAAAGGGTTACTCATGGTTTAAAAAAAGACAAGTGTGTGGTCAACCTTATTTTAGTTTCTTCATTTGATTGCAGAAGGTAGCAGGCCAGAAAGGGTTAGCGTTGCAGTCCTGCCTGTACAAACAAACTTTCTTGCCCTGGCAGCGGCTTAAGTGTAATGTCCAGTGTGCAGCTAGCAGGATGAGGACTGCTTCATATCCAGTTATTCTGGGCATTTACACAACAAACAAAATGGTACACTTTGAAAAAAGACTGTTGTAGCATTTTATGAGAGCAAGGATGTCATGAGAACTTCTGTTCAGGAGAAGCAGAGAGAGGGGTTATATAGGCTTCTGTGCGTAGTACCTCATAGTGTGCATGTCCAATGCCCTTGACAATTCCTGTTCACTGGTCATCTCACTCCATACACTATCGCCCTCCAGCTAGTGCTGTCACCTAGTCCTGTTGTTCTATGTCTTTCTATTTTCCAGTTTTTCTGTATCTCCGAATAAATTTGATTCTTTGTCATCACTTTCTATTTGCGTTGGAACCTGAGATTCCAGACTCCAATTCCAGCACCAGACTGGGTAACAAAATGCTTTAATCATGCATAACCACTGATATGGAGTTGGATCTATGTTAGAAGGATGCAAATGATGGACATCTACTGGAATAATATATGTTAATTTAATTCTCTTGGTAAACCACATGCTAAACCTAACTGTTTATAGCCTTATGAATTTTAATGTAACATAAAGGGAACATGGTCACATCTCTGGAGGGACAACTCTACATAGCATCTCTAACAACTGACTTGCTGTAAACTAAACAAAGTAAGCAGAAGAATTATTCTGATAGTACACCGAGGATAAAGCGGTTAATTCAATAAAAGTATTCTTGCAGTGTTATCCTACAACACCCGAAGTGGATGCAAGTATCATCGATTCGTAAACATCTCCACTGCAAGATCTTGGACCACAGAATATTCCCTGCTTGCTCGCATAAATCTCCTAGTAAACAACCCCTTCTATGGTTTTGTCATGGAATCAACAAAAAGACCCAAGGGTGGAAGGGGATTTGGATTAGGGAGAAGAGAGATTGTTTGAGACACCTCCTAGACAAGAAAGTGTACTAGGCTCTCTTGCGCAGTGTTTCTCAATAGACTGACTTCCTTGTCACCTGCATGAAATTCAAACATTATTAAGTACATAGATTCCTTTTTTGCATTCTATAAACACTGATTTTCTATATCACTGTTCTCACAGAATTACCTTAGCCTTCCTCCGTGTAACTATAACATGAAACATCTCTAACTTTTTTATCGTCCTAGTCTAGATGCATAAACCAAAACATGTATATCGTAAAAAAACGAACATCTATTTTCAATAACTAATAGCTAGATTATCTTCAGATTAGTCAGTCTTCTCACCTGGCTAAGATAATTGCCACAAGTTCAAACAAAACACTACATGTTGAGTCATCCTATTAAGTTTAATCACATTTTACAGTCCTTTTCAGTGTATAACTCTGACTTTTTGTCTTTATTGAATCTTGAGTCACACATTAAAAGCTATAGGTTCCAAAAAGATTCCAGAGCTGATTACTTTTTCTTAAACTTTTTTTAAGTTGTGATTGTCAATTATGTTTCTTTTCAAATTCACCTATCAGAAATGATTTTCCTTTAGCGTTATCTGGCCAGGAATTTGTTTTTTCAAAGACTTTTTGGAATTCTGAATGATGGAGCAAAACTGGTTGAATCGCTTATATCTATTGGGCCTGAAACCAACTTGTGGGGCAAACTCTACTCTGGATGCGAACAGAAGTTGATTCAAAATGACCACAGAGAAAGTTAGAACTTTCTCAGCAGGACAGAGTCACTGGGTGATTATTGAGATAAACAAAACCAAACTCCATCCTCTTTGGACTTTGCTGGGTCTTGCTTCTCCGCTCCTAACCTTCTGATGAGATTTACATGTCCGTGTGCTCTCTAGCTGAGTGTCCTGCCTGGACAGACTCAACAAAGCCTAACTTGACTATTTAATGACTTTCACACTTCCCTCCTCACTTAAAGTTACAGCACAATAGACTTTATTGATTTGTTTCTTTCTTTAACCTCTTATGTCATGTTTGTTACCTCTGACCTAATCTACCCAATCAAAGGGAGAAAAAAACCATCATGGTTCTGGTTGTTTTAAGTCTCAGTGGTGTAGACCAGTGCTTGCTCCGATGTGTGTTGCAAATAAGAATCCACCTTATCCACCATCTCAAGGCAAGCGCCGCAGACCAGGCCATGATTGCAGTGCTCTGCAGAAACGCGTGCGGATCTCAGAAGTAGGGTATTTAAAAGGCCAATATGCACATGTGTGTAGTAAGTGAGGAGGCCGTTGTTTGGGTGTGGGTAGGGGCCTTTGTGTGGGCGACAAAGTGATGTTTTTGGGGGTGGGATCAGCGGTGTGCGTGTGTTAAAACAGAGCGAGGAGAGAAAGGGAGAAATTCAGCAAAATCACCTGCCACTGAGTTTAAAACTGCAGTTATTTTCTTCTGGCTTGTCAGTTACCATTACATTTGATGTGAGTAATAGTCCAATTTATCTGACACTGAAAACGCTACCTCTCTTGTGGCACGCATTTCTGTGCTGTGCATAAACTGTTCTAACGAACACACAGTTTTATTTTAGGCACATCATTACTGACTACTAGAAAGACATAATTCTCCTAGAAAACTCTCCTTGCAGCAGTTAAATGCACTATTTGTCACTTTCTAAATAAATAATCGTGGGAGATCACTGTGCATTACAGGACGGATATTGAGGTCTCACCAGTTTAGTTTCACAAGTCACCACGGGTCATTTCAAGCTCCCATTCAGAGGAAGTAAATCAAGTCTATATACAAAGAGAGCATTTGGGATCTTACCTTTAATGTGCTATTATTTACTTGTGTCTACTCCTGAATGACAAATGGTCAGAGGCACAAACAACCTTATATTCAAGAACATATGGAGGGCTGAGGTATATAAGTATGCACAGACTTACTGATTACATATATATAGAGCACTATTACCCTTGAAGGAGTCTCTTGGCACTGGAGTGCTAAAATCTTAAATGAAGTGTGCCTTGATCAAGTATTTCATAGCAAGAAGAATGGAACACTTTCCTACATGAGCAAAAAGATGATTCCAGGCAAGTCAATGAAATTAGCCTGGACATTGCGCAGGGCCCTGGGAGTAATACAGCGAGATATCCTATTAGAGAAAAGGCCTGGAGCTAAGCCATGGAATATGGTGTATGTGGAGCATAAATGTGGGGTGCAGCCAATATGGTACTTTCGGTGCAGCGCTGTCCTGAGTGTTATCGGGTGGACTGATGAGAACAAATGCAAAGCACGGCCGTAAGTGCTCAATGGAAGGGGCTAAAACACTGCAGGGGAGGAACTACTCTATGGGAAATTGTACTACATGGAACAAGCGACTGTCACTCCATCAACCATGACAACCAATCAAGAAACCAACCTCTTCCCACCAGCAACCAGACTGCTATGGTGTCCTGCTATGGTTCGCCTTCTGGTTTAGCTTCTGTCCTCAATGCCCAGACCAGAATGTCACCTCCCAACTACAGGCAATTGTTAGACGAGTTCTCTGCTTGCACTGCCACTTCTGTTGGTATGTCCCATCGGTTTTCTGATGGACGGCTGTGAGTTGCCCCTCTCCCCTTGATGGACTGTCCACAGGAGTCACAAGAATCTAGGCCCGGCAAATGACACCATGCTGCAGCATGGCAGTTAAACTGGAAACTGCAGAACCCCATCAGGAGGTGTCTCCAAGGTTGGTTCCCAAGTAGTACACCGCCACCATACCTAAGGATAAAGCCTATCTCCTTAAATTATATTTCATGTGAGGACTAGAACTGAGCAGTATTAGATGAATACAAGCAATTTCTTGGAATGTTATGTCTCAATGAAATAATATTTTTACAAGTATAAATACATTAAGAAATATCGTAGTTTTGATATAAATAATTTGTTCAGCATTAAATTATTATGTGGTCTTCAAAGCATGTTTCACAGCCCTCGTACATACTTTCTACTTTGTTTCAAGTAGGGCCGCAGGGACCTTGAAGACCAACTCATGCTCACTGAGCCATTTCCACGCTGTCATTCTGAATAATAACAGGTGCTCCTGAAATCTAGGAAAACCTCATTAGAGTCCAACCGATTTCACACTAACTCCAGAGTGGATAAAACACTGGACTTGAATAAAAATGAGATAATTAATGTAATCCGACATACCACCTCGTAAAGTATATTTGTTAATGTGGGTTAGTGAAAAATGAACAACTGCAACCAAATGTAAGAGCGTATTTTAGGATTTCTACTAGTTTGATATATACAAGATAAAGAGGGAACTTGCTCTATCTTAACTTGTTAAAAACATATGATACTGCACCAAAAATCACAATACTGGCCAAACAAATCTAAAACAAACTGGAATAAAAGAATATTCAAGTAGCTATGGAAGAAGGAGCCAGAGGAAGGAAAATGTAAGGCAGAACACTGGTCATGAAGCTGAGGGTAATCTGGTGAGAAGAAAGGGATCACTGGATAATACTTACTGAAGGGAGTGGCTAAAAACTCACCCACCTGAGAATACAAATAATGAGTTTAGGATACTCAAAAGCAAAAAATATTATTCCGTACCAAAAGACCGAATCTGCTGTAAATGAAAAGCCACCAGTTTTTTAGATCTGCTGGACAGTATGATGAAGTTTAGGTGAATGCTGATTCCAAGGACAATAGTTTTTTAACTGGAAAATACTGGTAAGACCTAAATTAGGTGTACATATAGCGCAGGAGAGTAGTAACTCATAACTGAATCGTCTACATTTAAGTCTTAAAAATCCTAGAAACATAATCTTAGGACATGTATAGGCGAATTTAGACAAGTCCGTAACAATAGTGAACTCTCGAGGGAAAAGTTACATAACAAACATGTGCAAGTTACAGGACTGCAGGCATCACTTTAGGTCTGTGAGACTTGGAAAAGTCCAAGGGGACAAATCAGGTGTTGGATGATGAATAAAAGTGAACAGCGTACTGTTTATGACTACATAAGAAATAACTCCGTGATTGACCGAAAAGAAAGGAATGAAGAAAATAAACTGTCTCATGATTCATAGAACAAAGGTTTATACCAGGCAGAAATGGACTTGCCTTTGATAAAACTGATGTGCAAATAAAAAATATAGATATGCCACATGCTCTTTTTGTTCTGATGTTGACATCGGTTTGCATCAAGGTGCTCCTGTAGTACTTAGGAGACTACAATATAGCCCAACTTTGAAGTAATTAATGTCAATAATGAAAAATTTCCTACTAATCACAAAGGAAAGTTTCAATTCTATTAAGGACGCAGAGGCGAGAATTATGCTGTACTTTCTTTTATTTCCTTCCCAGCAGGTGTAACATGAACCACAGAAAAAACAAAAACATTCGAACAATGCATGCCTAATATGTCATCACAGTCCACCAATAGGCAACTCCCATGTTCCATAAAGCTTTGTTTTTGCTGTAGGGCCTCCTCTTTCTTGACTGCGGACTAGTTATCCTCAAGCTCTTTCACTCTGTCTTGGTATCATCAGGCCCTGGAAGAAGATGGGAACAAAAAACTATGACTCCATTCTCCAGGTGATCTACAGTACACATTACATATCACAAAAACCATTAGTCAGTTACTGAACAAGTAATTGCAAGGAGAAAACATTTCTCATGAACAATTCACAGAATAACTACATTAGTATGCTTTTTAAATCATGCACTTTCACCTCATTACGAAGCATCAGTTATGAGTTCAGTAAACCCAAAAGGATTCGGGTTGGGAGTAGGTCTTTCAAAGCCTCGGGTGGGAATAATCCTCGCCTCCACGTCCTTAATAGAATTGAAACTTTCCTTCGTGATCAGTAGAAATTTTTTCATTCTATTTCAGGACCGGAGGCGAGGACTATACTCATGCAAAGCTTATCCGCCACCAACAATGACGCCATGTCCAAGACTGGTTTGAAGTAAAACCTCTTGAACATGGAGTCCGATGACAAATCTGCAGCATTTATAATATCTTCCAACCTGGCCCCAAGGGAGAAAGCTTTCGAAGCCATTGCACCACTTACTGAGTGGGTGCCAAACTTGAGACATCTATACCCCCCTCTTGCATCACCCAATGGGCTATAGTTGGTGTTGAGACCCCACTGAAAGGCTTCCTCAGAGAAATTAACGTATGTCGCTCCCCCGGAAGACGTGTCTCTTCCGTCCTATTCTCATACAACGCACACCTTTGGACACCTATCAAAAGCTTGGTAAGGCATGATTCTGGAATCCAATTTAGTTTGTCAGACAATATGGAAGGTGACCCCCCTCAGGTGTAAACACTCTTCCCGTTATGTCCATGGCCTTGACATCGGATACTCTTCTGCATTACAGCAGAAATAAAAGCATCGCCAGCTTAGCTGACAACTCTTTACGAGAGAAGTATTTATTAAGTTGCCAGGATTGGAAAAGGTTTACGACCTTATTGACGTCCCATAGTGACGAATGCCTGGGCTCCAGAAGGAGCGTAAGGCGGATTCCCCGCATTAATTTACGAATCATCTGAAGCTTCCCCACCGGGGATCCCTGAACAGGCAGATGTCCCTCTGAAATCGCTGATCTATAACAGTTGATGGTGCGGTATGCTGAGTCCTGTGACGCTCACCCGCTAAGAAGCTCATAACGGCTACCACTTCGCACCCCATAGGATATTGATCATTCCGAACGCACCAATGGACCCATCTGGTCCATGCTGATCTATAGTGCTTATTTGTGCTGTCAGTCTTGCTACTCCTAGTAGCTTTTGAGCCTCGTTTGTTAAGCCTGAGACTCTCCAGTGATGCCTGAAATCCGCCAGGCCACTAAAGGCATCCTCCCTTGAGGAATTAGGGGATGAAGGTTGCCTTGGGAATTCCTCAGGATAAATGGATCTCGGGGTAGAAGGATTGGAGAATCCAAAGAAAATTCCTGAAGAACTGGTAACCACACATGATACCTCCAAAATGGTGTGATCAACACCACCTTCGCCTCCCGTCTGCGAAATTGCGCCGTGAGTCTCATTATCACCGCGAATAGGGGAAATGTGCATACCGTCTCCCTGGACCAATCCTGAAGAAAAGCGTCCTTCGCAGTCGCGAGTGGGTCCGGTTTCCAGCTGTTAAACCAAGGAAGTTGATGGTCCAGACGAGACGCAAAGAGATCTATTGAGAATGGGTCCGAGTGGCGATATAGCCTCTGAATAAATGTGGATGCAGTTGCCACAAGCTCAGATCCGACCAATTCCTGGAGCACCAATCTGCTACTACATTGGAAGCTCCCGGCAAGTAGTCTGCCGTTACTGAGATATTGTTGGATAGGCAAAACATCCAAAGGTCCCTGGCGAGGTCTACTAAGGCCTTGGATTTTGTTCCCCCGGGGTGATTGATGTAACGAACTGCTGAGACGTTGTCCATCTTCAAGAGGATGTTGCAAGAGACTTAGTCCTTCGTTTAACACTGGATTGCGAAGGAGCCAGCCATTAATTCCAAGCAGTTGATGTGCAAGTACGTTTCTTCGGCTGACCACCTTCCTCCTGTAAAGGAGTCGCCGCAACAGACACCCCACCCAGACTTGGTGGCGTCGGATTCGATCACTAAATCCGGGTCGCAACCGAAGATGGCTCTGCCGTTCCAGGCTTCCATATGGTCCAGCACCATCTCATTTCCAAGAGGACTTCCTCCATGATGGAAACCTGGTCGAAGTACTGCAGTCCTTTGGGAAGATGTGAGGCCTTCAGGAGTTGTAGCGCTCTGTAGTGCTTCGGCCCCAGAAAGATTGCTTGTATTGAAGACGCAAGGAGGCCTACCAGACGCGCCACCTGCCTCAAAGCAGTTGAGGAGCGGGCAAACACCCTCCTGAGTTCTCTGCAAATCTTCGTCATCTTCTTCGCTGGAAGACTCAGGGGAGGGGCTGTCGGGTCTATAACAAACCCCAGGAATGTAATCTGTTTGGAGGGTATTAAAAGTCACTTTTTGTTATTGACCACAAGCCCCACGTTCTGCAGGAGATCTACTGTCTCTTGTAACAGTTGTAGTAGACGAAGACATTGTTCTAAGAGTAGGATATCGTCTAAAGACACGATGAGATAAGCGCCTTTCGCTCTTAGCGTCTCCACTCCCGGTTTGAGGACCTTGGTGAAACACCAAGAGGCCTCCGAAAGGCCAAAGGGAAGGGAGGCAAACTCATAGACCAGGCCGTTCCACAGGAACTGTAGAAAACGACGATGTGGGGGAAAAATTGGAACTGCCAAGTACGCATCTTTCAGGTCTAACCGAGCCATCCAATCGTCTGGCTGTTAGAGGTCCCTCAGCAGATGGATACCCTCCAACTTGACATGGCGGTAGACTAACCACTGGTTGAACTCCTTCAGGTTTATCACCTGGCGTTGACCGCCGTCTGTTTTGTCTACCAAAAAGATGTTGCTGAGGCGAGATGGAACTACCGCTCCTTTTTGCAGCAGATCCATCACCTCCCAGTTTATGAGGGTGACTTGATCTTGTGCAAAAACCAACGGACTAGGGCGAACGCCCTGGACCGGGGAGCAGTAGAACTCTATTTGAAACCCTTTGACGGTTTGCAAAATGCACGCATCTGACATAATAGCCCTGTGTACGAAAGCCGCCAGTCTGCCGCCCACCTTTAAATGGGGAAGAGGGGAAAGGCTGACCTTGAGTGGCCAGGAATTGGCCTCTTGATGCTCCTCTGCCTCCGCAGCTTCTGTATCCCCTTCTCGACTGGAAGAAATCGTGTCTGCCTTGCTCTAGGCCTTTTTGCCGCCTCTTTGAGAGCCTTGTGTGAAAAACCGGCTGGCCGAGCACCCTCTGCCACAGCCAGCCCCGACAAAAATTTTGGGGTGGAAAACCTTCTTAATAGAAGCCTGCGCCTTATCTAAGGAAGTGAATGTGGCTACAAATGTTAGCTCCTAAATGGGACACCGAAGAGCCCACCTTGGGCGACCGTGCCCGCTTCCGAGGAAGCTAAATCCCCCAACTTGGGGTCCACCTTTAGAAGGAAAGAGCGTCTCCTCTCTGTAGAATGTGCGCAGTTAGCATTCCCTAACAAAACTATGGCGCGCTGTGCCCAATTGGAAACCCTTTCCAGGGAAAACAGGGTACCAGTCAGCTTGGCCTCTTCAGCTAGTTCTAAAATTTTGGTGAGGGGCCCGCTACATCTAACAACTTATCCTGACAGGACTTTCATGACCTGTCTATCCCCTTTTTTGGATCCCTCATATATATATTTGCAGAAAAGTGGCCATTCTTGGATCCACCTCGGGAGTGAGCGCCACCTTGCCTGGCAGGGCAGGTCGGGGCATTCTGCCCGGGGGCAGGCTCTCACCCCTCCCTTCCAGAGGCTTACGCAAGCGACCGGCCACAAAAGCTGACACTTTGGGAGAGGGAGCCCACTCTGTGGACCTTGGATGCACTAGATCTTCGGGGACTAACATGTCTGAGGGATCCTCTGAGTCTTTGGGGGATACCTGAGGAGGGTGACCCTAAGGGGCGCCAGGGCCTGGAAGCACCCGCTTCGTCTGAGTATTCTCCCAAGGAATCCTCCCCTTCATCGTTGAGATTGGTGTCCCCTAAGGCTTTTGGGATGACCTCCTGGCATTCTGCGTCTGATCTGGCTAAGAACGCCCTTTTTAAGCATTCAAACACACCCACATCAATGTTTGCAGCACTTTTGTGTTTTTGGGTGCGCTGCGGTTGCTCCGCCTGCCAGGGGTAAGCAAACTGCATGATGCGATGCTCTAAGGCCCTCATGGGGGCTGCCACTGCTTGGTGGGCGGACAAGTCCACCACATCACAAAACTAATAGTCTTGGGAGAGGGGCTGCAGAGACTCCTCCTCGGTATAATCCTCTTCCATGACAACAGTTGTGAGTAGTTAGCAAGTGGATAGAAAGAACAAGATTTATTTTGCAGCACAGGGCAGGTAGAAGATAAGGTTCTAGCCCTAGTAGCTGTAGTGTGTCCCTCTCTGCTGTTAAGGAGTTCCTGTAGTGCCACAAAAGACCAAAACCAGCCTGAGGCTAAGATTATTGTGACTGAGTGACTCATTTTTTGGGCTCCTCATGGAGTGAGTCAGAAGGGGCTCTTCCGCCAATAGGGCGACTCACCCTTTGCTTTAATGGGTGTCTCTCTACACCTGGGCCTGCCCCCAACTACCTCCTTCCTTACCGGGACTCGGGCCTACAGCGCGGTGAAAAAATGCCAGCGTACAGACCCGAAGATGGGCGTCAGTGAGGCTGTTCGAATTAAATTTTCATACAGACCCGCAACTCGCGGGCGTCTCGGCTTCCAGGTATATTGGCAGAAGGGTATCGGTGTGGCGCCGTGTCTCACTCTCGCTGATCCCTATGAGATAGAACGGCGCGGGACAGCAAGACGTGGACACGCGCCCTCTATGTTAGTAATGGCCACTCAGCAATGCCGGCAACATAAGGGGACCACGAGTGGAGTGCGCGAAGGCCTTCCAGCGGCCCCTAGAACAATGCGCAACAACCAAATGCAGGGTAATACTTACTTCAAAGAGCCTTTACCTCACACCCTGTTAACAGCGTGAGGGGCCACGAAAGGAGCAAGCAAACGCTCTCCTGCGGCCCTGTAAGAGATTCACCAGCGACACATTCGCACCGTAAGAATTAACACAAGGCAATAAACAAACACTATTAACACGGTGGGCATTACACATACGCAAAGAAAACCCTTTGTTCCCTGCCAATAAGAAGCGAGAGAAAAGGGGTACTTATCTGCTGGACAGCAGGAAAAGAAAGAGGAGGCACTACAGGAAACACACAGCCTTAGAGAACATGGGAGATGCCTATTGGTGGACTCTGATGACATTTTAGGCATGCATTGTGGGAATGTTCTTTTTTTCTGTGGTTAATGTTAAAACTGCTGGAAAGGAAATAAAAGAAAGTACAGCATAATCCTTGCCTCCGGTCCTGAAACAGAATTAAAAAATGAGCAGTGTGGTCAACAGAAACATTTGACACTGTCACCAATTCTTGTTTTCTCAAATATATAATTCAAACCACTGCTGGAAGAGACAATTATACTCAATTGGGAGAATGGTAGGTGTGGAGTAACAGAATGCCTACTGCTGGTGATTCTTAGAGAGTGCAGGACTGGGTTAAAGAACTGCTTTTTTGTCTACACTGGATGGTCCCTTTAAAACAACAATCATACCACAGTCTACATACAATCCTCAGGCTGTTGTGTACCTGGCCTTCAGAAAATCCAACAAAGGTGAAATAAATATGGAAATATAAAAGTATTAGGCAATATGTTCCCTTCAATATTGTTGCATTGAACTGGTTTCAGCTAAAAAAGATAATTGTACCATAAAGAAGAATTTCTTAAAGCTTTGAGTCTTGAGAATCGAAGCACAGAATACACATAAAGAAAGAAAATTGAATACATGGAAGTCTGGAATCCACGTATAAAAACCTCTTTCTAATTTTCTTTTTACAGTCCAATCGGGACATCGCTATTCACCTGCAATAAGAAAATTACGTAGCTTCTCAACTGTAATAGGCTGTTACAGTCAAATTGTGATGTCAAAATGCCCGAGTTAGGAGTTCCAGGGGCAGGTCACGCGATTACAACTGCTGTATATTAGATGAGAAGGAGAACTCGCTGTTCAGATCTTCTGAACTGAACAGTGATTAGAAATAATAAGTTAAATAGGGAGGAAAGTGTATTGTGTGCAGGGATACAGTTCTTGGAATGAAAGCAGTAATATCCAGGCATGTTAACACATAATGAACTATTGCCATTTTTCTAATATTCGCTATTTTAAAAAATGTAAAAGTGAATTTTTTGTGAACATGTTTTTGCTAATTTGCATCAAATCACTCACTGTATATTGCTGTGTTTCATTTTGCACTGCAGCTTCTGCATTTATTCTACATATTTGCAACCATACGTGTTCGCATGATGGAGCATGACTCACGAGACCGACAATGGACACTATTTTAGGGGAATGATAATGGTGAGACCATTTATTATAAGAATAAAATACAATCTGCCATACAGCAAAAGAATATTGCAAATCATTTAAAGTACCATGAACTTAGAAGGTTTTCTCTGAACGTTCTCAGAACTCTTTGGTGATTTGAAATATCGTTATAAAGTACAACAGAGGGTCATTTATCCTGTATATTTGCAACACCCCTAATTTGATTTTTTTTCTTTCAAAGTATAATGCCTGAATAGAATTAGCCTCATGCCAGAACTCTATATGCAGGCAATTGCATAATACTGTATTATGTATCGGGTGCTTCACATCCCTGACAGGGTCATTAGAGCTCTGAATTCCATCTATTTCCTGAGCACCCCTGCAGGGTGCCACTTTGAAAAGGGTGTTGGGTGATCTAAATGGGAGGTATTGGTTGAGGTTTGGGGTGTGCTTAAATGTGCAGTGTTGTATGAGTGTCAGAATTGATGCACGTTGATTTTTTTTTAACCATGTTTAGGGTGGATCTGTATTTTAAAGTAGGAGCCAACACTGATACTATATATATATATAGGCGTATACTCAGGTGTGACACAGCCCAAGCTAATGTAAAGTAACAAGAGAAAGGAGTCCACCAAGAAGTGACAGGAGCCCATGCCCTGATAGCATGGTCAAGCAGCCAGAAGAGGAGGTGTAAGTAACTATGCAATCATCCACACCATAAGCTCTGAGAGGTAAATTCAGGAGCGGCGTGACGCAATTCATAGGATATGGCAAGATACATCTGGCTGTGATCCATGAAGCTGTGAGATTGATTCAGAAGAAGAGCTGGCCCAGCCCATCAGTGTGGGTGGCATAAAGGAAACAGAAAGGGAGGGTGAAGTCAATGATTATGCAGAAGCAATGCACTTATGTTACTAAACAAGAGTGGGATAAGGGACAAAGAAGAATGAAGGGTGAGTGAAACCAGACCTTAGCCTGGCCTCAACAAGACTTTAGTGTTAGACCTGGCCCTTACCTTTCGTGGCCATAAAAGGCTCAAAGAACCTCACTGCCCATTTCCAGGGTGTGGTTAAGAGAAGGAGACAGGGGAGGAACAGACAGTATGGTAAGCCAGGAGGAGGAAGGGAACCCTGGACCCCGTGGAAAAAAGTATTTATGTAGTTCGGGGCGACTGTCATTCAACGGCAGTTGCATGACAGAATAAGAAACAAAAAAAAAAAAAAGATACTAATGGGCCAGAAGAAAACGGGTGGAATAAAGATGAAGGATGATGGTGCTTTCCAGTTTCATTCAAATGAAAGAATTAAGAAAAAACACACACACCCGGAATCACAATTTTCCAGCACACATTTGCAGCCTAAGGAGCGGCTCCTCAGTTAAGACTGAGGAGCGTCGCCCCACTGCTCTAAGAGCAGGAAAAAGGAAAAATAAAATGATGGTAAACTTTTTATTATCATTTTATTTTTCACTACAGGCCTGGGTTAGGGCGGGGCTGGTGGCAAGGGAGGAGTGGTTTGCACAACGGAGTGCGCGTGACTGCTTGGCCGGTCGTCTTGGTCTAGCCAAACAGTCATGCGCAATTTGCATGTTCCCCATCTGTCTGTAATGCACAACCTGGTGAGGAACAAACACAGGCTCCCTTCCCAGTCTGAGCATTGAATCATGGTGCCCAGATTAATCACAACACTGCATTGCAGCGTTGTGATTGGTTTAGGGGAGGGAGCCTGGGTGCTTCCTGTTCAATTGAAGCTGAGGAGAGACGGCTGCTGGCAAAAGGTAAGTGTTCTCTTTTTTATCTTTGTCCCCCCGCCCTACCACCCCGGTTCTGTGCCAGCCGCCACTGAGCCTAAGAAATTAGTCAGAAATATAACTCATTAAAGGGTGGCATTGAGTGAAATGCATTAGTGGTTATGCAAACTTTTAAAGAAATTACAACACAAGAGGTTGTAAATTCATGTTGGTTTGGCAGGACAAAACCACCCTCCCGGATCGTCACTTTGTTTGTGAGGGGAACATAAAAAAAATTACACACTTGAAATTTAGTATAGGAACCCTTCATACACATCCTGGATCTGCCTAAGACAAAAACGTTCATCCATCCAAAGGGTCAAGAAAAGATTTCCATATGAGGGAGAACCAGCAACTACTCCTATCGCCACCTATAGAGGGACGCGCAAAAAGGCCAGTGGCCCACGCCAAAATACATACAACTGTTACCACTGCAAAAACCTCACAGCCTGATCGAAGTTTCCAAATTGTGTATACCGTATGTGTAAGTGAAGATACTGGCATTGTAAAGAAGCTATTGAAAAGAAAGGAAGTGTTATTTCAGATATTGGCAACGACCTTTGCTCTTTATTTAATATGGTTTGCTCCTGTACAGTGCCAGGCACCTTTTGGTTCAAGATAATTCTGTTCTTATTAAAGGTGCAGGAGCTGATCTCTGATTTTCCTGCTGAAGTTTTGTCTGAGCTCATCCGAACAAAAAACTGATTAAGTCACTGCTAATATATTGATGTGCATGGTCCTCTATAGCAGATTCCCTGCACTGTGCTATAAGGCCCCCAGGGCCCAGTCATACCACTGACCTCATGACATGCATGGGCGGGTTATGCCAGAGAGTAGCCAAGGAGACCCCGTGGCCCTGGAATCTGCGGCGTGGACAGTGGCACAACTACTTGGAGCATTGTCTAAAGTATATTTGATTTCCCCTCTGTCCCCATGAGGACCACATCAAGCAGAAATATACCTCTCTCCAGAATGACCTCTCAGAAGACCTGCATATCTATGGTTGTTGATTTCAACAGTTTTTTTATTACCACTGTAGTGCCTACAGATGCCCCTTGCTGGTGAACTACATAAAAATAACCACGTTTTGATACACATCTCACTACGGTTCTGTGATGTGCTTGAGACATCTATCTTCTCTACCTTCTTGCTACTATTGTTAGGTGTTGGGATCATGCTGTTGTCAAAAGTGAAAATCAATAAAGTATTTTAAAAAGTCAAGAATGGTACTCGCCACAGGTGTCAGTCTTCCTTCTTGGGTGGCTGAGAACGTCAATTTAATTATGATGCTGTGTGCCATACACAAAAAGCTATTTGAGGTATATGGAAGTAATTAAACCATAAATGGCCTTGCTTCATCAATGTGAATACAATGTAACTATGCCACTGGTGTCTTCCTTAATCTTCAATCGGGCTCCTCATGACTTTTTGTGCATGTCCGACTACTATCATGTATGGTTGTTTGTTGTTTTTGTTTGGTGCAAACCTAGCCAATAAGACAGGAACAACTTTACACACTTTGTTACAGCAAAAGAGGTCTTCCGTAAGCTCATTCTAAAGCTAACCAAGGTCTCTCTGAAAGCAGAAACTCCCATCCCAAACTGCTTCTTAACAGAGATGAAGTCCTACCTCAATGGGGTATCAGGCATCATTTGAGGAAGGCAAGGTTTACCAAAAAGAGTCTTAGCCATGAGGTTCAGTGCAGAGGAGTGAATGGTCAGGCTGAGTTAGCCCAGACTTCAGGGTCTAGCATGATATCCCTTAACCCAATTGGAACCCTGTTTTGAACAGCGCTTGCACTGGGAAACCAGCAAACCTAATATTAACTAGAAAGTGGAGCTTACGTTGAGAGCTGCACACCCATCCAGACCTTCAGGTAAGGCTTCTAAAGAAAGCAAGGAAAGAATTCACATGAAGCCTTCTATAAGTTGCAGACAAATTAGGTGTTTAAACGTTGGTTCTTTGGCCAGAGTTTCGACTACGCCAACTAACAAGTACAGCTATTACGCGTAATGTTACTATTTTACTCTGTCAGTGAGGGGGATACAGATGGTGCTACCAGTTAGATTACTGCAGGTGAGGGGGGGGGGGGGGGGGGGATCCAGGGTAGTTGTATTGTTTTATCGGGAAGAATTATACTCTCAGAATGTAAGGTAATAGACTGGAACACCTGCTGTCACGTGATGTATGCAACATGATGTATTGTGGTCGTAGAACTACGCGCATTGTAATGTTGTACTGGCACCTTGCTACTGTACGTGTCAACTGAGTGCGCGGCGGCATGTTGTAGGATCTGCATTGTGATGTATTGTGATTATGGAAAAAGTTTTTATAACTGAAAAACGTAATAAAGTTTGTGCTAAAAAAACAAACTAATAAGTACAGCTCGATCGACAAGTTATTTAAAGGCATCTGAGTGAGAGTAAAGAAACCTATAGCTCACCAAGGGAAACATTATGGAACACCGCGATCTAAACCACAAGTGTTCAGACTCCGCAAGTCCTACTAAGCATGCCTTAACCACGCATATGCCTTAACCACGCATGTGCGTGGTTAAGGCATATGCGCGGTCTTGCAGCGGAACAGACGGACGCACGGAAGCAGGACAGCAGGAAGCATGGACAGGTGAGGTAAGTGGGGCTGGGGTACTTTTGTCGGCTGGGAGGGGGGGTCGGGCTGTTTTTTGGGCTGGGGTGGGTTGGGAATGTTTTGTGGGCTGGGGATGGTTGGGGTTGTTTTGTGGACTGGGGGTTGGGTTGGGGTAGTTGTGGGCTGGGGTGGGCAGGGCAGGTTGTGGGCTGAGGGTAGTGTTGTGGGTCAGGGTAGTTTTGTGGGTTGGGGTGGGTCGGGTAGTTTTGTAAGCTGGGGGGTCAGGTAGTTTTCTGGGCTGGGCTGGAGGATGAGTTGGGTTGTTTTCAGGGCTTGGGGGTGGGTCAGGGATAGTTTTCCAGGCTGGGGGTGGGTCGGGGTAGTTTTCTGGGCTGTGGGTTCAGGGCTAGTCTTCAGGGCTGGGGGGTTGGAGGTAGTTTTCTGGGTTGGGGGGATCCGAACTAGTTTTCAGGTCTGGGGGGGTAGGGCTTGTTTTCGGGGCTGAGAGGGTGGGGCTTGTTTTCAGGTCAGAGTAGTTTTTAGGGCTGGGGGAGTGTTGGGGTAGATTTTGTAATTAGTGGTTAGGGTATTAGGCCTTAGGGCAGGTGGAGGGGAATGGGTAGTTGGGGTCGTTTTTAGGGCTTAGGGGAGAGCGGGCAGTTTTTGTGGCTGGGTCAGGGCTGGGCAGGGTCAGGTTAAGGGACAACGTTTTAGGCCTCAGGGCAAGGGGAGGGCACAGCGTGGGGGTTGGGATGGGGTAGGGGTATTTGCACCTCAGGGCGGGAGGGGGCAGGGAGGAGTTTGTACCTTAAGGCGGTGGGGAGGGGGGTGGCGACCTTAGCCACGCATGCCCCTTTACCATACATGCCTTTACCACGAAAATTTGGGGTAAAGGCATGCGTGGTAAAGATGCTGTCTTTATTCAGACCACATTGTTTAGGCATGCGGGGTTGGGGAATTTGTGGTTGCATCATACAACCACTCACCAATGGTGGGCACTTTTCTGCCAACATACTTTAATACAGAAAAAAACAGGCCATTTTGATAAATATTTACAAGTTGTATCTAACTCTTAATCGTTAAGAACATAACATTCACAGTCGAAATTAATGCAAATACAGATATTTCAATGTGGACGGGAATCACTACTTTCTATACTAAGTTTAACAGCGGAAGAAGACTTGCACGAGTAATTAATATAGCATGGATTCAACTACTAGTTAGGAGGTCATTAACTCCTAGGGAAGGGAGCTGAATGCTACAATAGCTCAGGTGGCAGGAGTTATTCAGGCACCTTGAACATCTCCTGGAAACACCTTTTGATGTAACAGCAAATGGGCAACACATTCCCCAGAAGCGTGTGTGTGGCTAGACAAAACCAAGTTCTCGAGTATGTAATATTGATATTGACAGCTAGATTGAATTGCTCTATGCTACATCAAGGTATGGAAACAGGCCAATTCATGACCAACTATTGGGGGCAACTGTAATAGGCACACTACTAAGAGCTGACACACTGTGTTTCAAAATATTACATGGCTATCCACTGCAAAGGAGATCTATTTAAGAAATCAAAAATTGCTCCAAATCTTACAGTTATGCAGTTCCAAGGATGTCAACATAAATCGAACATGTGCTGCTGTTTCTTCAGTTACACGTTGGGGATCGAGAATGAAGAGCAGAAATCCCTTATTGACTTCAAAGAGAATTGTCAGGGGCAGGGACAACACAGTGGACAATTAGGGTGTGGCTGCTGTACATCTGCTCAGGCCAGGCTTAAACACGCAGTGATTCTGCAACGCTGGGGTTGCAAAATACTCAAACACCTCAAAGAATGGCATAAACGTATAGGTGGATTTTCAGAGAACAAGACAGCAATGGATTGCCTTGAGCAGAGCTACTCTTAGAAACAGGAGTGGTCCACATTATATTCAAGATGGTGGCGAGAAAGGCACTGAGACAAACTTTGAATGGTGGGGTGTGCTGGTTTAGCCCACAGAGCAGAGACACACTACACAGCGCCCACCTCAGTGAATAAAGCAGTGAGACACATTAGAAAGACCTACTATTAGCGAACACAAAGGGGATGATATGGCTGGGACCTGTGAGAATCTGGGTGATCTTGTGCCCAGTTTCTCAGTGAGGAGGCCCAGTAAGAAGTACACAAACAAACAGATAAGGGGATAAGGCTGAACCGGGGTGGAAGGAGCTAACACTAGAATGATATATTGGCTACAGGACAGACCCACCCACAGAGAACTGGGACTGCAGTGTTGCTTTGACAGTGGGAGGGTGGTGCAGCGCTGAGGGGTCCCCGGTGCCAGTGATATTTTTTAAGAAAAAAAAGCAATAAAAAGTATCCCGACCAGTAAACTCTAGAGGAAGACAAGGAAAGTGAGAAGACAGCCTGAACATAAGGTTACTTGAGGGAGACAAAGATGCTAGGCCACATTTGTTAGCGGCCCTGCGAAAGCTAGGAACCAATGGCTCATTAAAATAATAAAGGAGAGGAAAGAATTGCATTAACCCGTTGCGTGCTCGTGATGGAACCGTTCCGTCACAAGCCTCGGGTGGGCGGTGCTGGTGACGGAACGGTTCCGTCACGGCCCGCTCGCTGCGCCTGTGCGGCGCGAATTCCGCACCTGCGCTGAGCGTTCTAAAGAGCGGGCGGGGCCGTGACGGAACCGTTCTGTCACAAGCACAGCTCACCCGAGGGCCGTGACGGAGCGGTTCCGTCATGAATACGGGAGCGCCGCGCGGCCACGCCTCCCCCTTAGTGCTGCTGCGGAATAGCCGCCGAAGCTAAGGGGCTAAAGTAAACAGCTGTGTTGGCACTGCGATGCCAGCACTAAGCAATGAAAACTGTGCAAACCAAAATCCATGAAGTTCTCCATAGACATATGTACAACCTGGGGGAGGTAGTGGAGACAGTAATGGTGTGGACTGAACACACACTCAGACTAGTGCTATAAAGCCAGGCCCTCCTGGCCAATAGAATACCAAGTGGTATTGCTCAACCACAAGTTTCTACATTGAGGCACCTTAACTTGAGCCAAGCACCCCTGTAGGGACCAAAAAGACGTCAGCTAACACTCTCAAACAACAAACCTCAAGATAATCCCCATTGCAGGTTAATCACACCCACTTACTTTAGAAACAGCACCAATCCCGGGAGGCCAAGAAGAGAAAAGAAGCACAAATTCAGACTTTCAGACTGTAAAACAGTGCAAGATCCCCACCAGAGAGAACAACACACTTATTCATAACGTTCACAACCCCTGCTAAAATGAAAAGAAATATGAGGGGAGTTTGAGAGCCAAAAGAAGCAGCAATGACCTCTTAAAAAAAGAAAGGAGGCAAACTTCAGATATATGCTAACGAGATCAGAGACATTCAAACCAGACCCAAACTTGGGAGGGGACACTCCACTACCATGCACAACTGGACTGCCACCAGGGACAACTGCAGAGCAGAAGCAGAGGATCCCCTAACCACAGCACGTATGGAGAATCTGTTCCAGAATTTCAGATCAGACATAACCGCCTGGAACGATAAGTTTGCCAAGGAACTCCGTGAAGTCAAACAAGACTTTATCGATATTGGAAATAGAGTCTCCTCACTAGAAGCCTCGAACAGTGCACAATAGCAGTAACTAGAAATGTTCCATCAGGAAATGTTGATAAGAAATAAAAACAATCTATAGCCTTACATGCGCACGATGAAGACCTGGCAAAGTGGTCCGGCAGAGATATTATTCTGTATGGACACACTTGAGTGATTCCCTTGCATCACAGGGTGTATAACTAACAAGTATCAAAAGTTGACAATGGGGATCCATGTCATGTAAGAAATTAAAAAGCTTCTATTTAACTGAAATGCAACACATCTAATCAATTAGCATTCAGTAATGCACTAAATGACCTGTCTGAGAAGTTGATTCTCTCTCAACAATCAGAACTCCTGAGTGATTTTCAATAATCTTATAATAAAAATACAGTAGAACTTTAAACTAAGTAAAAGATCAATTTATTTTCAAGATCAAATGCCAGAGGAAGCATCATCCTCCTCTCCTCGATCCAGTCCTGCCAAGTATCACGCATCAGGTGTGACGCTCACGCATTTCAGTGTGGTGTTCCGCATCACCACACTGCAATGCAATGTCACGTATTTTTAGAAATTCGTGCTGATTTGTGTGCAGGCTCTGCTGCTCCCCGGCGATGCACTGCAGACTCACTTGCCAGCAGATCTGACTCAGATAGTAAACAGTTAAAACTGTCTCTCTGGCTCTGAGAGTCAGTGAGGTGCTACAATGTTACAATCTCTGCACTGCCCTGGCTAATTCCCAGTCCCAGTCACAGCTCAGTAGAGGTTGCTATTGGCTGCGGTGGCGCCGTGGGGGGGAGAGATTATAATGATGGATGTGACCTCATCACGTCCTCCTGCACAGGAAGTGAGGTCCCTGATCGTTAGAGCGGCGGGGGACTCGAGAGAGACAGTCAGTGACTATTCGAGGAGTGCCTGCTGCCTCAGCTGTCATGTATTCCTATAGGTTCTGAATCGATCCCCCTATTCCTGACCCTATTCTGGTTAAACTAACTATCAAGTTAACTAACAGTCAGCCCATGAGGCAAGAAAAGCCCCCATGATGCAGATACCGTTATCTGACGCAGTCACACTACGGCACAGGAACGTGTTATCTGATTAGGTCATAACGCTTGAGATCTAATTAGACAAGCGACATTCCTCCAGCCCCTGATAAGGCATACGACGTTCTCATAACAAATCAAACCTATGACAACCTGGAAAATCCGTGCGGCCATTGTTTTGATTTCACAGAGAACTTCAGTAAAAGAATGTGCTAACGAGCAAGTCGTATGACATCTTTATTGACGTATCTATGTCCATCCTTACGTCAATCTCGGCACCTTTAAGGTATAAATATTGCCGATCTTGCCCTATGCAAAGACACGCGTGGTGACGAGACGGAGCAGCCATACTTGCCGAAGCCCAGAAGCAGAGCAGACCCCGCTGGCAGCAGCCCCGCCTTCCTGACGCGCTGAGAGACGCGCTGCTATCTCCTGCCGAGAGACCCAGCACCGGCGCTTTCGGGCAGCCCTCGCAGGCAGCCTGGAATATCGAGAGCAGAGAAAGAGATACCATTCCTCATTCATCCTAACTTCCAGGTACAGAACTGAATAACCCCTCACAGAGAATTCTTTAGTTATTCACTTGGCAAAAACAAACTTAACTTAAACTGTAACTTTCCATTCCCGCCCACGCATTAGACTTAGGTCAGGTACATGGGGTAGGCGTATTTAGAAACACCAGTTGAGTACGTTTAGTCAAATGTATATGTGTATGTAAATATATTTTAATCATTTTAAACATCATATGGCTCAGAAACCATATCAATGTTTTTACAGTATTATTTTATACTATTGCTTTTAATGTATGCACTTTACTTAACTATAAGTATTGCAATAATATCGATCCATTTCTCTTGTACGAGAAAAGAGACTGATCAATAAATAACACCTTTTTATTGAACACGCCCGTCTCTTCCTTTTCTCTACAATCTGATGAGACTAAGAATGCACGTACTGACTGAGTAAAATAATTGCCTTGTGCTCACACGACTCTTGAGATTGACTCTTGATTAGGGGAGAGCAAAGTTGTCATGTTCTATGGTTGTCAGAAACTAAATCCCTTCTTGTCTAATCAGGGGAGTTAATTCTTTCCTGAACATTCGAGAAAGTTTCTAGCGAACTCTGAGCTACGCTGGCAAACCCAAAACTTAAGTCTAGTATCGACAGTAGTAGACCTAGTTAACGTCTGGCCTAGGCCTTTACTGCTGTAGGTATTATTCCAATGCGCAGAGCCTATTGGGAAGATAGGAACTACACTACATGGCGCCCAACGCGTTTGGAAAGGGCGATAAAACTAACGTAAGACATTTAGAGTAACTCAGTCGTGCTTTCTCACTCAGACCCCTTTTCCCAAATACTCCAAAGACGTCTGGAGTGGGTGAAAGGTAATATCCTCCAAAACCTCGCAGGAGGGAACTCCTATGTATGGTTCTTGGTATAGTCAACGTTGAAGGATAAACAGTTCCAAAACATTGTGCATCTAATCTTTGTTCCATAAGAAACCTGATCTGCAAACAAACATAATACCATCCTGTCGGTAAAATGACAGACAGTGATGATGAAAGAGGCAGTTAGATTAGCAGCTGAAATAGCAGCAGCTGATACTGCAGCACTAGATGCGGACGGGGATATAATACTCATCCCGGTCGCCAAAAGGAAATCTATAACCTTAAAACTTATAGAAAATGGACTGACACCTAGAGGTGGCACAGTCATATTCGTAATTGAGGCACACGAATATCGGCAGACAGAGGTATACTATACATGGATACATTTTCCAGCAGCAAATGCTGTAACAAAGTACTTCCACTATTACAAAATAGAGGTACCACCTGACATTTACACTCCTTTCGAGGAGGTGGAAGTACCACTCAAATTCCAAGAGCATTTGCTCTTATTTGATGGCGCCCTAATACATAACAATCACATTACAAGGCTCGGTCCTTTAGGTAGACCAGGAGCAACGTGGCCGGTCTTAGCCGGATACACACCACACCCAGACATCGAAGGGATGTCTACAGGAGAGCTGTTAATACAGCTAAAACAATTACTAAAAATTCATAGACAATTAGTCCAGTATGTAATGCGGACTTCAACAATTCAGCCATCGATTAAACTTCCACAGCTGACCCCTTACCAGGGGAACACAAATAAAATTACACCACAGAACATCCAATCCTGCCTAGGTAAAGTTCCGGCTAAACGGGAACAGATACCATTCTGGTTGGCACAGAAAATCACCCAAATAGAGGCGGTGTTTCCTGACACCACCCCGCTAGAAAAACACAGGATTCTGACTATATGTCTCCCAATGGGAATCGCACCACACATAGAGGACTGTGACACTTGGGGTACAGTCTTTGCTTCAATCTACACAAAAACGCACAGTGTTCCATCCATTTCGGTAATACCAGATGTGCTAAAACAAATTCAAGATGAATACGGTCCAGAACCAGCTTTAACTCTTGGTATGAAATTACTGAAAGACTTCAAGCAGGTCTCGGCTATATTATTAGCCAACATAAAAGGTGAAGCAGCCAACGTGGCGATCCGCCAGAGGTTAAGAGAGACAGATATAGCAGACCAACCAGCTGAAATTGCCAGAATCATAGAAAAATCCTATGAAGAACTAGGTAGAGACAGTTTAGGTGGAATACCAGTAAAACCGCAACTGACTGAAAGTCCTAAAAAATATTTTTTAATAATAATTCACCAAAAAAGAACTGGGATGGAAACAAACAATCCAATCCTAAAGAAAAGAAATTCCAGTCCAGAGGAAGGTCTCCTAGGCGAAGGGAGAAATCTCCGAACCAAAGACACAGGTCACCCCAGAGTGACCCCTCTGGGAAAAGATATAACCTTAGAAATAGGGATAATATTAAAAAACCTGATAGATATCAAGACATTGATACACGTCCCTCTCAATCTTTTCAGACTTCCTCGCAGAAATCGGAAAGAAGAGGACGATCAGAACAAAGAGAAGAGCACGCCAAGTCCAAAGACAAGGAACCTGCTCAACAAAAAAAGAAATTACAATTTCCAAAAAAGAAGGTAGCCAGTATCAAGGTAGTTAACAATGCCGAGAATACTGAGGACACAACTGAAAAACGGAGAGTGGGCTCAGACAATGCTAGACAGCGCAGCAGAAGTGAGCATAGCTCGCAAAGTCCTTATGAATCATCTGGAGACAGTGGACACGAATGAATATCTTCAAGTGGAAACTGCAGACACCAGAGTTAGCAAACCCCACAAGATATACGAGATAACATTACGTATAGAGGGAGATAAGACTAGGAAAATAAGGGGACTATTTTGGGATAACCTCTCCAAGGGTTATGACATCCTTCTAGCTGAAAAAGACTGGCCACCAGAGTTTGTCAGGGAGTGCCCTCATGGCGAAGAAGTAATTATGCCTGCCTTCTCGAATCAGATCCCGATTCATAAAAAATACACACTTGCTAGAAAGTGGGCAGTGGCCTTAGCACCTGCTTTATATAAAAATCATGTAGGATGGGATGAGGATTCTCCTCCTCACAAAATCCAGTTAAAATCACAACCTACTGCACAAAGGCAGTACCCAATTAAGCAAGAAGCTAAAAAACAGGTAAATGAAATACTAGATCAGCTAGAATACCAGGGGGTGATTGAAACTTGCACCTCACAAATGAACAATCCTTTGTTTCCGGTCTCCAAACCAGACAATTCATATCGTCTAGTTTTGGATTACCGACACCTTAACACATGTTGCAAAACCTTTGCAGTGCAAAACTCACACAGTGCTGCACTAATGAATAACATAGTGCGCAAAAAATACAAAACAACCTTGGACATCTCCAATGGATTCTTTTGTCAAAACATAGCACCAGAGAGCAGATATTTAACTGCATTCTCAGTAAATGGCACTCAAAAGCAATTCTGTCGGTTAGCCCAGGGGTACAAGAACAGCCCGGGGGTATTCTCAGCGAGAGTAACAGAATTACTGCAACTATATGATGATGAAGCATTATCTTATGTCGATGACATTTACTTAACAGACGATGACTTGGATACTCACTTGAAAAGAGTGAACACCATAATACTTGGGTTCGCAGCAGAGGGTTACAAATTCAACTTTAAAAAATCCAGAATTGCCCATCTGACAGTCCTATTCTTAGGATATGAGTTATCAAGTGAAGGTAAAAGCCTGGCAGACAATTTCCTAGAGAAATGTGCCGTAATCCAAGCTCCTAAAACACTAAAAAACCTACAGTCAATTCTAGGCTTCCTAAATTTCGGAAGAACATACATTGCAAATTACGCAGAAAGGGTCAAACCCCTTTATGATCTAATTAAACCAGACTTTAAAAGATCCAATTGGACTCAAACACACACAGAAATTTTGAGATCCTTACAAACAGACATGCTAATTAAAACAAAATTAGAAACACGTGATAACACACGCAATCTTGTGATTCGAGTCATCCCAGGGAGATGCGGATTCACATACCTAACCTCTAATGAGGGAGAAAAGGTACTGTGAGAAGTTGGCCTGGTAGGGGATGTTTCCAATTCTGGAACCACCTACTACCTGACCAAACAATCCCCTTATGGTGTCTGGTTGTAAGTCAACCTTATTAGACAAGCTATCCTAGTGGTAGCATGGACTAAGCAGCCTAAAGGCTTAACTTAAGAGGTCGTGTTAAGCGAGCTGTTTTACCACATACAATCCTGTAATACCAAATGAAAGGACACCACACAAGTATATATTATAAAAATATATGTGTTTATTACTAAAAACAATCCCCAGTATTCTTTATGAATAAAGGGGCACAAGCGTTAAATCAAAAGCACTGTTTAAACATACAAAGTTGCACAATTATGGATGAGGGCAGGGGGCCACTCAAACCATATACTAAACAAGTGGTATAAGAGAGGCCACTCGAACAGTGGTTAGGCCTAGGGCCTAGGGAATCGCTGGGAGCAGTCAGGACAAGCAATGCTGAAGTCGGGAATGGCCCTCGGGATTCGGGAGATGTGCGGAAAGCGCACGCATGCACCAATGTTAACCAATGGTGCGTAAAAGTCAAATAGTTAAAGTTTAAGGACACTTCCGCTGAACCTAGAGGAACAAAACTTAACACACAGACCCTAGAGGTGTGCACCAGTGTGGGAACACCGGCGGAGCAAAGTTACCTCACCCACAGGAAGTGGGTGCACAGGGTCGAAGTGGCGTCGGGTTTTGACACGCAGGCTCTTGGTGCTTGAAGCTGAAAGGGCTGCAGGCAGGGTGAAGACGAAGTGTCCGGTGGAGTCCAAGGGTGGACTCAAGTTGTAGAGTACCTGAAAGCAGAGGGGACAGAGTCTGGGTCACTCAGCAGTGACCAGGGTGGAACCAGGACGGAACCAGGCAATGTCGGGCGCAATCAGGTGGTCGTCGAGGCGCTTCTCTTCGCTGTCACGTGGGCTCTGGGGCATCTGCGACGTCCAGGAGCAGGTCACGATCTGTCCCACGCAGGCTCTCACCGTCGGTGCAGTCGGCTTCCGGTTTGGAGCAAACAAGCCTTGGTAAGAGCAATCCACGCGGGATTGGAAGATGGCGTCTCACTCGGACCAGGAAGGTCAGAGTCGGGGCTCCCTTTCAGGGGAGCTGGTGTGGATCTGGAGCAACCAGAATCACGAGTCTTCTTTTGTAGTTCGTCGGCACAGGGACCACAAGCCAGCTGGCAAGTGACCGGGCCAACGCGTTGAGCCAAATCGTGCCAAAGGGCCCCACGCAGCACTCGTCGAGTGTGGAGGGCTGAACTTCGGCTCAGGAGTAGCTCAGGGTGGGGGCTTCTCAAACCCCGGTGTACAGCTTCGAGGGTCACTCGTGGGCTGCACGGTCAGCGTCTCGTGGTCACTTCAAGATGGCGTGCCCCACGCTTCCGGTCGCCTCCACGGGTCTCAGCTTTGCAGGGACTGTGGATCGGGCTGTTAGAAGCTGGGCAGGCTTGATCTCGTCGATCTCAGTCGCTCGAGTTCCGGCGGGAACTGCAACTAAGTAGACGTCGAGGGCTGGATGGTGCCTGCTGCTGCAGGGTGGTCACTCCTTGACCACAAGGGAGATTCTTCGGGCTTCCACGTTGAGATGGAGGGCGAAGGGTCCAGAATATCGTTTCAAATGTTTCTTCCAGGAAATCTGATGTGCATTGGCACTGCTCCCACTCTTATTCGAATCTGGTGGGCGTGATTACCTGCTAGGTCCCCTCCTATGGGTGGGACCCAGGAAGTGGGTGGATACACCCCCTTCCTTTGATCCAGGCCGCCCTGGCACGAGGGCTGGAGTGCCCCAGAACCGGTTTGGCCGGATTATGCAAGGGGCAGCCTTGTGCGCCCCAGGCAGTGTCTGGTTTCTTTCAAACCTCCCTGCTACAATACACTATCTCCTGTCTGGAGGGCGGTGACACTCTCCTGTGACAGGAAACCCTTTGTCCAGGACCCCCTTGACTGGGTTTCGGTCAGCTCCAGGGGTCCAGACATTTGTCTGTGGCAGAGGCATCCATTTTGTGGATCTTAAGGCCTTTGGAGAAATCAACCGCATTAAAGTGAAGTAACATGTCTTACCCCTCTAGAGGGGTGGAATGCCATCCCCGTCGCCAGAACTGGCGAGGGGATGGTATTCCAAAGCGTATGACACCTTACACGACATGTTTTGATAAAGCCAAACCAGAGTTGCTAAATAACCGCGAGGATTATAAGGCACTTAATAGTATATGGTATGGCATTATCCTGAAACAGCTTAGGGATTTGTTCCCGACGGCTGCAGACAGGCTCAGCTCATGCTAGAGCTCCATCTCACATAAAAACCAAGCACCCAGCCTCCAGGATTGGTGAGGCCTGTCTATAGGAGTGGCTCACAGGTTTACATGTGTCCAGATATAGGTTTAGACATAGGTATACTATATCTAAGCAAGGGGTGTGTACACCACCTTACCCCAGCTGAGTGATCAGCCAGTTGTGTCAATTTAAGAACCAGCCAGGGGTGGCAAAAGATATGCTGCAGCCCCTGGTAGGCCTTAGTGGCTCCTGTGCCCTGTGCACCTATAGTGCATTCTACAGGGGCTGACAAGGAGTCCATTTCCAATTGGTATGTGCCTATAGCACATGTGTCATTAATTTAGTGAGAGAACAGCAGGCTGGGGGTCTGATCAGCAGGCCCACAGCCTCAGTAGTCGAAAACCAGTGAAGCAAAAAGCAAAAATTTGGGGTGACCATAGGATAGCAGACCCTACTCTCCTACACAACCCCCCCCCCAAACGCAGGGACATTAAACTAACCTTGACCAGATAAGTCTTCATGTTCTAAGTGGAAGTACCTGGAGAGACCATCTGCATTACCATGGTCAGTCCCTGGGCGGTGCTCCACTGTAAAGTCCATCCCCTGTAGGGAAATGGACCACCTGAGCAGTTTGGGATTTTCACCCTTCATCTGATTAAGCCATAAGAGGGGCTTATGGTCTGTTTGCACCAGGAAGTGAGTTCCAAACAAGTAGGACCTCAACTTCTTTAATGCCCAAACCACAGCAAAGGCCTCCCTCTCAATGGCTGACCAACGTTTTTCTCTTGGGGTTAGCCTCCTGCTAATGAAAGCAATTGGCTGGTCTTGACCATCTTGATTAAGTTGTGAGAGTACAGCTCCCACCCCCAACTCAGAAGCATCTGTCTGAACAATGAACTGTTTGGAGTAGTCAGGACTCTTTAGGATAGGTGCAGAGCACATGGCCTTTTTCAGGTCTTCAAATGCCTTCTGACAGCTAACTGTCCACTGAACCTTTTTTGGCATCTTCTTGGATGTCAAGTCATTTAATGGTGTCACTATAGACCCATAGTTTTTCACAAACTTTCTGTAATACCCAGTCAGGCCCAAGAAGGCTCTGACTTGTGTCTGGGTAACTGGAGGAGCCCAGTCCTGTATGGCCTGGATTTTGCTTTCCAGTGGCTGAACCTGGCCTCCACCTACTAGGTGGCCCAGGTATACAACCTTACTCTGCCCTATCTGGCACTTTGTGGCCTTGATAGTTAGGCCTGCCTTTTGCAGGGCCTCCAAAACTTTCTTCAGGTGGATCAGGTGATCCTCCCAGGTGGAGCTAAAGACAGCAATATCATCCAGATAAGCTGCACAAAAGTCATCCAACCCAGTAAGGACTTGGTTCACCAACCTTTGAAAAGTGGCAGGTGCATTCTTCAAACCAAAGGGCATTACCACAAACTGATAATGTCCACTAGGGGTAGAGAATGCTGTTTTGGCTTTTGACTCCTCAGCTAGTCTGATTTGCCAGTAGCCAGCTGTCAGATCAAATGTGCTCAGAAACTTGGCAGAAGCCAATCTGTCAATGAGCTCATCTGCTCTTGGAATGGGGTGAGCATCTGTCCTAGTGACAGCATTGAGACCCCTGTAATCCACGCAAAACCTCATTTCTCTCTTACCATCTTGGGTATGAGGTTTTGGCACCAGGACTACTGGGCTGGCCCATGGGCTCTCTGATGGCTCAATCACTCCAAGCTCCAACATCTTTTGCACCTCAGCCTTGATGCAATCCCTGACATGATCAGGTTGCCTGTAGATCTTATTCTTGACAGGCAGACTGTCACCAGTGTCCACAACATGGGTACACCAGTCAGTTTGGCTGGGTGTGAGTGAAAACATTTGCCTGTGAGCCTGCAAAACTTGTCTGCAGTCCCTCTGTTGCTGGTCAGTGAGGCTGCCTGCCAAGGCTACTCCATCAACTGAACCATCATCAGGGTTCTGGGAAAGCAGGTCTGGGAGAGGGTCACTCTCTTCCTCCTGTTCCCCATCTGTGGCCATGAGCAAGCTCATGTCCTCCCTGTCTACAAATGCTTTCAAGCGATTCACATGGATTACCCTGTGAGGGCTCCTGGGTGTTCCAAAGTCTACCAAGTAGGTGACTTCCCCTTTCTTCTCAATAACAGGATAGGGTCCACTCCATTTGTCTTGGAGTGCTGCTGGAGCCACTGGCTCCAGTACCCATACCTTCTGTCCTGGTTGGAACTCTACCAGTACAGCCTTTTGGTCATGCCAAGCTTTCTGCAATTCTTGGCTGGCCTCCAGGTTTTTGGATGCTCTTTCCATGTACTCAGCCATCCTGGAGCGGAGACCAAGTACATAGTCCACTATGTCTAGTTTGGGCTTTTTGAGAGGTAACTCCCATCCTTCCTTCACCAAACACAATGGACCTCTCACAGGGTGGCCAAACAAAAGTTCAAAAGGGCTGTAGCCAACCCCCTTCTGTGGGACCTCTCTGTAAGCAAAGAGCAGGCAGGGTAAAAGAATGTCCCATTTCCGCCTGAGCTTCTCTGGTAATCCTTTTATCATGCCTTTAAGGGTCTTGTTAAATCTCTCCACAAGCCCATTGCATTGTGGATGATATGGGGTTGTAAACTTATAGTTTACTCCACATTCCTTCCACATTGCTTTTAGATAGCTGGACATAAAATTTGT
Source organism: Lissotriton helveticus (assembly GCF_964261635.1). NCBI lineage: Eukaryota > Metazoa > Chordata > Amphibia > Caudata > Salamandridae > Lissotriton > Lissotriton helveticus. The sequence continues at coordinate 766,282,083 of NC_136059.1, forward strand.
CCCTCTATCTGATAGTACCTCCTTAGGAAAGCCCACTCTTGAGAAAACTGCAATGAGGGCTTTTGCCACCACAGGTGCTGTGGTGGTCCTTAGGGGAATAGCCTCTGGGTACCTGGTGGCATGATCCACTACCACCAGTATGAATCTGTTCCCAGATGCTGTTTGGGGGTCCATTGGACCCACAATATCAATTCCAACTCTCTCAAAGGGGACCCCCACCACAGGTAGTGGTATTAGGGGGGCCTTTGTTGTGCCACCTGACTTACCACTGGCTTGGCAAGTGACACAGGAGCGACAAAACTCCTTGACATCCTCTGACATGTGAGGCCAGTGAAAGTGTGGAACAAGCCTGTCCCACGTCTTGTTCTGGCCTAAGTGTCCTGCAAGGGGAATATCATGGGCCAAGGTAAGGAGGAATCCCCTAAACTGCAGAGGTATCACCAACCTCCTGGTCATGCCAGGCTTGGGGGTTCTAGCCTCTGAGTAAAGGAGTCCCTCATCCCAATACACTGTATGGGTACCTTGGGCATCCCCAGCAGCCTCAGCAGCAGCCTGCTGTCTGAGGGGTTCAAGGGAAGGGCAATCTAATTGAGCCTGCCTCAGGTCTGCCCTTGAGGGTCCCCCTGTCCCCAGAAACTCAACCTGGTCAGGTTCAAGCTCCTCAGAGACAGTCTCCTCTTGGACTGCAGAATCAGTTTCCTCTGAAACCTGATCCTCAACCTGGGGCAAGGTGGAAGGCGAGGCCTTTCCTCTCTTGCTCCTTCTCTTGGGTTGTGGCTGGTCTATTGTCTCAAGATCCACCACTGGTTCAGGAAGGCACTTCTTAGCCTGAGCCCTTGTCATGGCAAGGACATGCTCTGAAATCCCTAGCATTTCTGCATGAGTCCTGTACTCCACTTCTGACCATGCTGAGCTTTCAAGGTCATTGCCTAACAGACAGTCTACTGGTAGGTCTGCACTCACCACAACTTTCTTTAGGCCATCAACCCCTCCCCAGGAGAAGTTCACAACTGCCACACTATGGGAGGTAGTGGAGTTGCTTGCATTGGTTACTAGGTAGCTCTCTCCTAGTACAATCTGTCCAGGGTCCACAAAGCCAGGGGTCACCATGGTGACACTAGCACATGTGTCCCTGTAAGCTTGAGCCAGTTTCTCATTTATTAAGGGAGTCTGCCTGTATTTGCCCAGGTTAGTGGGGCTTACTGCAGTGGGCAACTCAATGTCCACATCATACAGGAGAACTGCCTGTGTAGGGACTCTGACTAGGCCAGATCCTACTTCAATACCCAGGGTCAACCCAGCTACACCCTTGGACTGTGTTCCACCACTGCTTACTGTACTTGGGGTTGCAGTTGCTTTAGGAGCTGTAGTGGTGGGAACTGGATTTGCCTTGGTGCACTCACTGCCCCAGTGTGAAACTGATTTGCAGGTATTACACCAAGGTGTCTTTGGACCTTTGTTCTTCTTCTTCTTGTTACCATTTTGGGAACCACCCTCCTTACTATTAGTTTGGGGGCCTGAAGACTTCTGGTCTTTTTCTTTATCTTTCTGATTCTGATTACCACCCTTCTGGTCTGTTTTCTTCTGGTCACCACCTTGGTTCTGGGGTTTCTGCTTAATCCTTGTTCTGACCCATTTGTCTGCCTTCTTTCCCAATTCTTGGGGAGAGGTCAGATCAGAGTCAATAAGGTATTGATGCAACAGCTGGTTTGTACAGTTATTAAGGATCTGTTCTCTCATCATAAGATTGTACAATCCTGTATAGTCTGAAACTTTACTTCCCTGTAACCAACCCTCCAAAGCCTTAGTGGCACACTCCACAAAATCAGTCCAGTCTTGAGTCTGTGCTTTCTGGGTGTCTCTGAACAACAACCTGTATTGCTCAGTGGTTAGGCCATACCCTTCAATGAGAGCACTCTTCAAAACAGAGTAGTTTTTGGCATCCTCAGGTCTAACTGTGAGGAGCCTGTCTCTCCCTTTCTCAGAAAAGGAGTACCACAAAATTGCAGCCCACTGATTCTCAGGAACCTGCTGTACCATGCAGGCTCTCTCAAGAGCAGTCATCCATTTGTGGATGTCATCCCCTTCTTTAAAGGGGGGCACAATTTTGGTCAGGTTTCTATTATCATAGGCCCTGTCTTTTTCTCTTGGAAAATTGCTGCCACCAGTGACATCTAAGCCACTTAATTTCTGCTCTCTTGCCAAGGCAAGTTTAGCTTGAGCTAAGGTAAGCTTAGCTTGACTCAGGGCTACCTCCTCTCTCTCTATCTGGAGTCTGACAGCCCTCATTCTAGCCCTATGCTCAGCTTTCTGAGAAGCACTCATGCCTCTCTCTGATTCTCTGGAGGCACTAGAAAGATGAGAGTCCCCTGAGGGAGATCTCACTCTTCTGTTGCCTGGGAGAATCACATGTTGGGTTCTGGGGAGGTGCTGGCCCTCTCCATTCCCCAGTAGGTCCAAGTTGGCCTGGCTAAGCCTACCAACTGGAACCTGGCTACCCTGATCCTGTACTTCTAAGTCCTCAACCTCTGAGTCCTCATCCAAGTCATCATCATCCTCCTCTTCAGGGGGATCAACTGCAGGGGGGTTCCCTCCAGTTCCTGTATCTAGGGAAGCTGCTTTTGCCCTCTCTAAGTCATCCTGTTCTAGGAGTTCTATCAGGATTAGGCAGGTGGGGCTTCTGCCCCTTTTTAACCCTCTTGCTTTGCACAAGACAATCAAGTCTCTGCGGGTTAGTTTGTCATATCCAGAAGTTGCCTGGGTAGGGTCAACTGTCACAGGACTAGACCCTGAGGCCTTTCCTGTGTCGGACATGGTTACTAGTGAGGTGTAAGTGGTGCACTTACCTACACTAAGTGTTTTCCTACTGGACCTTGCTAGTGAGTTGTAGTCAGGGGTGTGCTACTCCCTTCAACCTACAACTACTAAGTTCAGTAGAACTTAATATGCTAAGCTTTTGATTTTATATGTACCTAGAGGTACTTGATGTGATCTTTCAATTTGATATAAAGATTGCAATGGTAAAACAACAGCAAGCTCAAATCCGCACCGCTGCTCACCAATGTGAGAAGTTGGCCTGGTAGGGGATGTTTCCAATTCTGGAACCACCTACTACCTGACCAAACAATCCCCTTATGGTGTCTGGTTGTAAGTCAACCTTATTAGACAAGCTATCCTAGTGGTAGCATGGACTAAGCAGCCTAAAGGCTTAACTTAAGAGGTCGTGTTAAGCGAGCTGTTTTACCACATACAATCCTGTAATACCAAATGAAAGGACACCACACAAGTATATATTATAAAAATATATGTGTTTATTACTAAAAACAATCCCCAGTATTCTTTATGAATAAAGGGGCACAAGCGTTAAATCAAAAGCACTGTTTAAACATACAAAGTTGCACAATTATGGATGAGGGCAGGGGGCCACTCAAACCATATACTAAACAAGTGGTATAAGAGAGGCCACTCGAACAGTGGTTAGGCCTAGGGCCTAGGGAATCGCTGGGAGCAGTCAGGACAAGCAATGCTGAAGTCGGGAATGGCCCTCGGGATTCGGGAGATGTGCGGAAAGCGCACGCATGCACCAATGTTAACCAATGGTGCGTAAAAGTCAAATAGTTAAAGTTTAAGGACACTTCCGCTGAACCTAGAGGAACAAAACTTAACACACAGACCCTAGAGGTGTGCACCAGTGTGGGAACACCGGCGGAGCAAAGTTACCTCACCCACAGGAAGTGGGTGCACAGGGTCGAAGTGGCGTCGGGTTTTGACACGCAGGCTCTTGGTGCTTGAAGCTGAAAGGGCTGCAGGCAGGGTGAAGACGAAGTGTCCGGTGGAGTCCAAGGGTGGACTCAAGTTGTAGAGTACCTGAAAGCAGAGGGGACAGAGTCTGGGTCACTCAGCAGTGACCAGGGTGGAACCAGGACGGAACCAGGCAATGTCGGGCGCAATCAGGTGGTCGTCGAGGCGCTTCTCTTCGCTGTCACGTGGGCTCTGGGGCATCTGCGACGTCCAGGAGCAGGTCACGATCTGTCCCACGCAGGCTCTCACCGTCGGTGCAGTCGGCTTCCGGTTTGGAGCAAACAAGCCTTGGTAAGAGCAATCCACGCGGGATTGGAAGATGGCGTCTCACTCGGACCAGGAAGGTCAGAGTCGGGGCTCCCTTTCAGGGGAGCTGGTGTGGATCTGGAGCAACCAGAATCACGAGTCTTCTTTTGTAGTTCGTCGGCACAGGGACCACAAGCCAGCTGGCAAGTGACCGGGCCAACGCGTTGAGCCAAATCGTGCCAAAGGGCCCCACGCAGCACTCGTCGAGTGTGGAGGGCTGAACTTCGGCTCAGGAGTAGCTCAGGGTGGGGGCTTCTCAAACCCCGGTGTACAGCTTCGAGGGTCACTCGTGGGCTGCACGGTCAGCGTCTCGTGGTCACTTCAAGATGGCGTGCCCCACGCTTCCGGTCGCCTCCACGGGTCTCAGCTTTGCAGGGACTGTGGATCGGGCTGTTAGAAGCTGGGCAGGCTTGATCTCGTCGATCTCAGTCGCTCGAGTTCCGGCGGGAACTGCAACTAAGTAGACGTCGAGGGCTGGATGGTGCCTGCTGCTGCAGGGTGGTCACTCCTTGACCACAAGGGAGATTCTTCGGGCTTCCACGTTGAGATGGAGGGCGAAGGGTCCAGAATATCGTTTCAAATGTTTCTTCCAGGAAATCTGATGTGCATTGGCACTGCTCCCACTCTTATTCGAATCTGGTGGGCGTGATTACCTGCTAGGTCCCCTCCTATGGGTGGGACCCAGGAAGTGGGTGGATACACCCCCTTCCTTTGATCCAGGCCGCCCTGGCACGAGGGCTGGAGTGCCCCAGAACCGGTTTGGCCGGATTATGCAAGGGGCAGCCTTGTGCGCCCCAGGCAGTGTCTGGTTTCTTTCAAACCTCCCTGCTACAATACACTATCTCCTGTCTGGAGGGCGGTGACACTCTCCTGTGACAGGAAACCCTTTGTCCAGGACCCCCTTGACTGGGTTTCGGTCAGCTCCAGGGGTCCAGACATTTGTCTGTGGCAGAGGCATCCATTTTGTGGATCTTAAGGCCTTTGGAGAAATCAACCGCATTAAAGTGAAGTAACATGTCTTACCCCTCTAGAGGGGTGGAATGCCATCCCCGTCGCCAGAACTGGCGAGGGGATGGTATTCCAAAGCGTATGACACCTTACACGACATGTTTTGATAAAGCCAAACCAGAGTTGCTAAATAACCGCGAGGATTATAAGGCACTTAATAGTATATGGTATGGCATTATCCTGAAACAGCTTAGGGATTTGTTCCCGACGGCTGCAGACAGGCTCAGCTCATGCTAGAGCTCCATCTCACATAAAAACCAAGCACCCAGCCTCCAGGATTGGTGAGGCCTGTCTATAGGAGTGGCTCACAGGTTTACATGTGTCCAGATATAGGTTTAGACATAGGTATACTATATCTAAGCAAGGGGTGTGTACACCACCTTACCCCAGCTGAGTGATCAGCCAGTTGTGTCAATTTAAGAACCAGCCAGGGGTGGCAAAAGATATGCTGCAGCCCCTGGTAGGCCTTAGTGGCTCCTGTGCCCTGTGCACCTATAGTGCATTCTACAGGGGCTGACAAGGAGTCCATTTCCAATTGGTATGTGCCTATAGCACATGTGTCATTAATTTAGTGAGAGAACAGCAGGCTGGGGGTCTGATCAGCAGGCCCACAGCCTCAGTAGTCGAAAACCAGTGAAGCAAAAAGCAAAAATTTGGGGTGACCATAGGATAGCAGACCCTACTCTCCTACAGGTACCAATTGCATTCAAATCACACTTGTACACTAAGGCTGAAATGAAATTTAGCCCAACGGAAAAAATTCTTACAGCAACACAGACAGCTATAGCAAAAGAACGAGCCCTGGCACAAGGTAAACGAATAGTAATCGTGACACCAATACCAGCCTTAGAGGCGGTAACAAAGGCAAGCATTCCAAATGCTAAAGCACTCCATCCAAGATGGATACAATGGGCTAACTCTCTTGCTGCAACAGACGTGGTGTACGAATTTGATCCTTACTTAAAAACACAAGAATTTCTCCAATATGAATTTGAATGTCCTCCGCCAACCGAAATTCTGCCTCTAGATCACTACGGCTGTACAATATATACAGACGGATCAGCACAACCCGCAGTAGGGGGTAAACAAGCTTACAGTGCTGCGTGCGCGATTGTTAAAGGTCGTTGGCACGAAGGGAAATTTAAACCAACCCTCACTAAAACACAATCCCTAGGAGATTGTACAGCTCAGCGAGCTGAACTACTAGCATTCAAGATGGCGCTTGAAAATACCGATCGAGAATTCCCCACACTCATAGTGTGCGATTCGTATTATTGCGTTCAGTCTTATAATGAATACTTGCAGATCTGGCTTCAGAACGGTTTCAAGGATGCGAAAGGTGGCACAATCAAGCATAAAATGCTCTGGGAACAAGTAGCTCTTTTACAAAAAGAACTACCAAAGACTCACGTGATACATACACTGAGTCATCAACGTGATGGCGTTCACGTTGCAGGGAATTCATTGGCTGATGAGGCCGCGAAGGCAGCTGTGCAAACGGCTTCCGTAGCTGCCGTCACCCGGTCAAAAACAAAAATAGACAGCGAAATATTACAAGCTGTCAGCGCTTCAGAAAAGGATTCGATAGAACCACTCCCTAAAGGCTTTCCAGTAAAATACTCATACATAACTGATGCAAACAATGTTCCTTTTGCTCGAATCCCTGGAGTGGGGGATAGGGCAATTCCAAACATGGAACATAGGTTAGGACTAATAATAGCGGCACACGAAGGGCTTGCTTCTATCCATGCTGGCGTCTCAGCCACAGTATCATTATTAAAACAGAGATACTGGTGGCCACAAATGAGAAGACAAACGAGGAACTATGTTCTAGCATGTGAAATATGTCAAAAAATGAAAGTATCAACGGTGAGACGTCCAGCGCAGACGCCCCTTCTAATCTCGGATAAACCATTAGCCTGTGTTTATCTAGACCACTGCGGTCCCTTACAAAGGGATGGTAACTATAAATATATCTTGGTTGCAGTGGACTCATGCACGAGATTTATATGGATGTGGCCCCAGCGAACGGCTGACGCCAGAACTGTTATAAAAGATTTGCGAGTCTTTATCGGCACATACGCAATTGGCATGCTGCATTCGGACAATGGTCCTGCTTTTAGCTCTCGGGCTTATAAGGAGGCCATGGTCAGCATGGGCGTGCAATTGCGGTACTCTTGTCCATTTCACCCTGAGGGGAACGGAATTGTTGAAAGAAAAAACCGTGACATAAAGCAATCTATAACGGCAAAGGTATTAGGTTCGGGAGCTGGGTGGGTCAAACATCTAATAAGTGTCCAACGTAGTCTAAATAACTTGCCAAGAAATTCTCTGAAGGGATTCAGTCCGTACGAATTATTATTTGGAACTAGAATGATTATCTCTGACCTCGACAGTCAGACTTCAGTGGTTAAAGAAAAAAGCTTTGATGTCAAAGACCGTTTGGCTATTTTGCAGGACTTAAACAAAACAAGAAAAGACCTGAGCAACATACAGTTGAAACAACAGCCAACAACCACTGAAGAATCACCACCTGTCCCAGCAAGACCTGTCTGGATTCCAAAAGTCGGGGATCTAGTCAGGGAAAAGATCGCGTTAAAGAAGGAATTTGGGCCTTCTTACAGAAAAGCAGTTCCTGTCTTGTCTGTCAACGGGACAAGATCAGTTGTACTACCGCCACTTGCTGGTAAAAAGGAGAACCGAGTTGTATCCATCGACCTGGTAAAACCACAACATGTGGCCGATAACAAACAGTAGGCCAAGTGGACTCCCAATAAGTAGCAGAACACCAAGGTTTGCTACCAGTACAGAGGTCCTAACAAAGAGGCTCATCACATTCGAAACGCCTACAGAAGAACAACAAGGACTATGCAACAATGCAATAGAACTCAGACCTCTGAAAACCCAAATAAAAACATTTAGCAGAGACACACCAATCTATAATGAAGTACCAGGTGACAATTCAAGAAACAAAAATCCTGAAGCAATTGGAACAATTGACAGAACTGCATCCGGCTACTTCATCAACTTCGATGATTCCTCTGAAAGCCTCAGTGAATCAAAGACACAGCCATCATCAAAATCCTTTAAAGACAAAGCTAAGGAACTTTTGAACCAACTGAAAGAAACATATCTGATTTCTCCATGGATTGAATTTTGGGTGGGTTTTGGTGTATTTATCCTCATACTTTGGCTCATCATGGTATTAACTTTGGGACGCTTCATTGAGGGAAAATATGCTAAAATGGACACAGCAAGTCAGAACATCAACTTGGTCCTCAAACCACACACATCTTCACACGTCGAGAAAAGAGAACTTTCTTCAGCCAACTTCACAGCCAATCCTATACCTGGTGGGCTAGCCTGGGACAACACTGACTATGAAATTTATGGTCCGGTCGAGATCCTGAAATATCCACACCAAATCAAGATCTCCTTGAGTGACTTTGCAAAACCAAACTCATTTGCTGATGATTGGGACTTCGAAAGCATTAATAACATGATGTCTGACTTAGTAATGTCTGCTAAATTTACAAAACATGATTATTTGCAAGGTTCTACAAATTATGATAGTATGTATTGCTATAACCACTATGGTAACCATTTTTTACATAAATCTGCACAACCTAGAAATGTTTTAAATTATAATCAATGGGAACATTGTGCAACACCTCCAAAAGGGAGCTCAAGAACCGTTTACGACAAATATTCATATTTTTCAGGTTTTAACACAAGTAATGCTGAAACATTTTATTTTAAATTGTCAAACAAGACAGGAACGAAAACCATGATAACCAACACAAAGTTGATATATTCAGATTCATTCTTCGAAGAAATGAATACTTTTGGATTTGATTATTGGGACAAAAATGTTGATTTGAAAAGTGTTTGGGGTACAAAAGAATGGCAAGTACAGGGTTTAGAAGCTTTGTTTAGAGCCTGCATGATCCCAGAACAAATGATATTTTTAAATGACACTGTTCAACAAACCACCTGTCTTGGCCTAGCAAAAATCAAAGATTTAAATAAACCGTCTATTCCAAAGCCAACAATGTTTAGCAATAGCTCTGATACGGATGAAGAGATAGACGTAAACCATATATTAAACCAAAACAGAACACATCCTGATTGGAAACAATGGTTAATCTGGCCCACAGATACAAATAACTGTCAAGACAGATTCCTGAATAAAACACAGGGGTTCAAAATGACCAGGCCAGACCCTAGATATCCCCAAAGACATCACCCAGGGATAATAACAACCTACAGTGTGGGCAAATTATGCCTTCAGTGGCTACAAACTTCCACACTGCCTGAAATTAAGCAACACCTAACTTTACTTACTGATGGTGCTGACTTGCGTGATTTCATAATGGGACCACGCAAACAGCGTCAAAAGCGTTTCATAGCAGCCTCTGTATATGCAGCATACAATGAGGCCTGGAAGTTTAATCAAATTGAAACAGCAGAGAGAATACGGGAAATTGACCGTATTAATTTGGAAAAATCACTTTCTGTAGTGGACAATGGGTTAATGACTCTGTCCTCCAGAATTTTTTCATTGGACAGCATTGTGTCTTCAGCAATCGATATATTATCGCAAGACTTACTGTTATTACAACATGGTCAGTCACAATTGCGTTCTATTGTACAGCTTGGCTGGACGTTACAAAATCTGCGTTCAGGCTATGTGCCTTGGCGTTTAATCAACACAACGTCACTATTCCAAATCTTTAACCTTACTGATAGACAAATCGGTATGGCGCAAAAGGGTGCTGATTATACAATCTTGAGCATTGAAAAACTAGAAAGATTACCAATGACAATGTCAGAACGACCTGTCAGTGAATGGATAATCCACGGAATCATAAATATTCCAATCTCAACCTTCAGGTTTCAATACTGCCAAAAATATATACAGGCTGGCATGTACGAGAAATTGGGGAAGGGGTACCTTAAAACAACTTGGAACCTGCCCTATTCACATGCATGTGTCAGTAATAAAGGACAGAAAGTGTTTCTTAGTGGCAACAATTGTGCTATGTCACTAAGCGGCACGCTTCTGTGTAACGGAATTAGTTTGCATGGAGCCTGTGAAGGGAATTCATACAACCTTTCATGTCACCAGCAAGGCGCACCTGCAACTGAAATAGAACCATTCTTTCAAAGACTCTATAATGGGAGTTACATTCTTATTGTAGACCGCAGATGTTGTAGTCTTATGCCCGGGACTCCTTATCTAGTCACTACAACTGCGAAGGTCAAGTGCTGTGGACGTTCTTTGTTCCCCAGCTCCTTTCCAGACAGGGAGGCAAGGGCATGGCCCAATTTGAAAATTACTTCTATTCGAATAGATACTTTAAGCAGAATGAAAACAGTGCTTCTTCAGACGCCTACAAGGCTCACGTCATCAAAAGAAACGTATGATCTACAAGTCGCAAGGACGACTGCAGAGATACATACATTATTATCAACTAATTCCCCCGTACATTTCGCGGAAATCCTGAGCGAAATCTTAAATATTTCTGATACCACTGGGGTCTCAAAGGTATTTAAGACAGTATTTTCGATGGCATTAACACCATTCAAAGCCATACTGGGTATTTTTCCAGATTTCGTCCATTCGATTTTTGGCGGACTTCCCCTGATCCTGGGACTAATTGCAGGAATCCTATTCTTAGTCCTTATTTTTCGTTATGGCAACCCATGTCACAGATCAAACTCTCGCGACAATGGAAGAAACAATCCTAGCCATTGGATACCGGGACCGGATATCAAAAATCCTGGGACTCTCCCGGCTTAGAGACCTGAACATGACTTGGTTTCTATCATTTCGACCAATGTGGCAAAGATGTGTTTTACCTGTATTGAGGTGTCTGCTATGCGGAGAAGAATGCGTGTTAGACACCTGTCTGACGCTACAATCGCATGCGCCAGTGGATGCAGATACATTGTTGGTTCCTACCAAGGTTCACGCTTTGTGCTGCCCTCAAAGGCTGCCAATCCTGATGACGGCATTCGTGGAATCTTCACCACTACGATTGAAGAGTAGTGAAGTTCAAAATGAAAGCAGCATCGATCAGGTACGACCTTCTGTCAGCGATACGAATCAGAATGTCAATGGAGACAATCATGCGCACGAATGCATGGTTACACCTATTTCCGACTTAGTGGAACTTTCCCATGAAGCTGTTGACAGTTTTTTCGAAAGCCTTAATGATATGATGTTCTCTCCAGAACAGAAATAGAGACTTTTGAGCAAGCTCGCACACGGCGTTCCCTGAATTCGGCCTTCAACTTTAAAAATAAAGTCACATGAACAATTTTTCCCACCAGTTCACGGACAGCAATTTTTTAGCAGCCCCAAATTATTTTTTACAAAATTTTCGGGACACTTATCTTCTGCTTAAAGTAAGAAACTATTCCTAGAGAACTAAGATTTCTATTTTTAGATACTTTATAAACTTTAGTTGCCCGCTGGTATGTTCACAAATATTTTATTATGTGATGAAATGGTCTCGAACTTTCTTTCTGTATAGCCATATTAAGAGCCATTTCATGTGTATTTCTCATATACCAAATAAGCAATAATGTCCACAAATGCGTGTTTACTTTAGCGTTTAATTCATAGCTTAAGTGCATACAATATATATGACTGCATTTTTCAGTATATTTGAAAATTTCAAAATGCATTTATGTATTTTGGGGTGGTGAGGTATACACTATACTCTATAGTATGTTGTACTATGTTATACTATGCATAGATTAGTAAATATGACCATAGTTAGCGTGGAGTGGGTGTCATGTATTCCTATAGGTTCTGAATCGATCCCCCTATTCCTGACCCTATTCTGGTTAAACTAACTATCAAGTTAACTAACAGTCAGCCCATGAGGCAAGAAAAGCCCCCATGATGCAGATACCGTTATCTGACGCAGTCACACTACGGCACAGGAACGTGTTATCTGATTAGGTCATAACGCTTGAGATCTAATTAGACAAGCGACATTCCTCCAGCCCCTGATAAGGCATACGACGTTCTCATAACAAATCAAACCTATGACAACCTGGAAAATCCGTGCGGCCATTGTTTTGATTTCACAGAGAACTTCAGTAAAAGAATGTGCTAACGAGCAAGTCGTATGACATCTTTATTGACGTATCCATGTCCATCCTTACGTTAATCTCGGCACCTTTAAGGTATAAATATTGCCGATCTTGCCCTATGCAAAGACACGCGTGGTGACGAGACGGAGCAGCCATACTTGCCGAAGCCCAGAAGCAGAGCAGACCCCGCAGGCAGCAGCCCCGCCTTCCTGACGCGCTGAGAGACGCGCTGCTATCTCCTGCCGAGAGACCCAGCACCGGCGCTTTCGGGCAGCCCTCGCAGGCAGCCTGGAATATCGAGAGCAGAGAAAGAGATACCATTCCTCATTCATCCTAACTTCCAGGTACAGAACTGAATAACCCCTCACAGAGAATTCTTTAGTTATTCACTTGGCAAAAACAAACTTAACTTAAACTGTAACTTTCTATTCCCGCCCACGCATTAGACTTAGGTCAGGTACACGGGGTAGGCGTATTTAGAAACACCAGTTGAGTACGTTTAGTCAAATGTATATGTGTATGTAAATATATTTTAATCATTTTAAACATCATATGGCTCAGAAACCATATCAATGTTTTTACAGTATTATTTTATACTATTGCTTTTAATGTATGCACTTTACTTAACTATAAGTATTGCAATAATATCGATCCATTTCTCTTGTACGAGAAAAGAGACTGATCAATAAATAACACCTTTTTATTGAACACGCCCGTCTCTTCCTTTTCTCTACAATCTGATGAGACTAAGAATGCACGTACTGACTGAGTAAAATAATTGCCTTGTGCTCACACGACTCTGGAGATACACTCTTGATTAGGGGAGAGCAAAGTTGTCATGTTCTATGGTTGTCAGAAACTAAATCCCTTCTTGTCTAATCAGGGGAGTTAATTCTTTCCTGAACATTCGAGAAAGTTTCTAGCGAACTCTGAGCTACGCTGGCAAACCCAAAACTTAAGTCTAGTATCGACAGTAGTAGACCTAGTTAACATCTGGCCTAGGCCTTTACTGCTGTAGGTATTATTCCAATGCGCAGAGCCTATTGGGAAGATAGGAACTACACTACACAGCCTGCGAATACTCTCATCGGCCGGGCGGGGACGAGACCGTAACAGCAGCATCCTCAACTCACCTGCAGTGTCTCACTGACTGTCAGTCTCAGCTATGCGTCCGCGCATCAGGCAGATCGTGATCCTCGTCCAGATGATTGCGGGAGAGTCTGGAGACCCAGTGCGGCTCACCGCCGCGGCCGCCGGCAGTTTGACTGTGAGACAGTCCCAGAGAGATAGAAGTAAGTAATAAATGGCCAGGCAGCCACCACTGACGTACGTTGTAGTCATGTGTTGTGAAGTTGTAGTCTTACTAAGTTGTTGTCACAGTTGCAGGCATGGCTCCTCTGTCTAGTCATCCTTCTGAGGTTTATCTGCGGATAAGATGATGATGATCTGATATCAGAATCTGCAGGTCGCAGGGGAGGGCTGCTCTGTCTCGTGACACCTTAGGTTTTTCATTGGGCTCCTCCACCTCATTGAAAGAACTTAAATTTAGTAGTACGTACTTGGCCAGGCATCCAGCTGCCACTCAGCACTGACCAAGTTGTAGTGTGCTTTGTAACTTTTTGTTGTCACACACTGTCACACACAGCGTGGAGCCGGGCGCACGCACTGCAAGATCTTTAATTTAAGACACAGTTGCAGGCAGGGCTGCTCTGTCCAGTCATCCTTCTAGGGTTGGTTTATCTGCAAGATCTGATTCCAGAAGACCGTGGTAATCCCGAGGCCGCAGGACTGCTGTCTCTCGTGACACACCGTCTGAGGTTTTTATTTGCTTGGGCTCCACCTCATTGAAAGCACTTAGTAGTAAGTACTTATTGGCCAGGCAGCCTGCTGCCACTGACTTTGTAGTGTGCTGTGGTAACTTACTTGTTGTCACACTGTGACACAGTTGCTCCTCAGCAGCACACCAGTTTTTCCTGTGCAGGAGCTGCTTAGCCACACAATCATGCTGGTGTTTGCTGCGGCGGGAATCGTTTCAGCGAGGTGAGGCCTGTACAATTGCTGCCGCTTGAGTCACCTCACAAAGTAAGTTGTGCCTCAGTGAGGTATCTCTCTTTTCTTCAAAATGTGCTTTACATTCTATTAATAGCGCTAGCACCCCGTCAGTGCTGCTGGTCCAATTACTTTCAGTGCCAGCGACGTTAATTCAGCACAGCTCACGCGGTCAGGGTCTGTGTAGTAGCTGTGACAGCCCATAACTTCTGAACACAAATGTGTGCAGGGGCCATCTCTGTTCATATGAGCAGTGTGCGGGCTCTGCATTCACATTACCATACGCTATGCAAGTTATTACATAACTTGTTGCAGAGGCCTGCTTGGTATTTTTTTTAGCAGTGACACTAGCGAATTTAAACCCAAAACCCTTCCAATTGCTGATCCTACCTGCAAACTGATAGTTTCTTTCTACGACTCCATGCTTCTCAAAGGGTGAGGTGGAGGATTACAATTTCATATCTAACGCTGCACTGTCATACTGAAGATTAACAAACAGTAACGTTATGTTATATATCTTATTACGATAGCGCTTATGGTGCCTTATGACTACCTCATTGTACTTAAAGTCAATTAAATATTAATGAAATCGGTGTGGCGCAGCTTTATAGCTGTGTTATTTTGGACAGCTCTGCTTCTGATCTCCACTACTGCGTTTTTGTCTAAACTATTATATTTGGGCTGTTTCTTTAGCGCATTATGGCATCTTGAGGTCACCTAAAAGTTCCGGAGCTAGTTTTCATGTTACACCCATGCTGCCATCCGTAGGTGAGGGTGCACGTGCCCTGCTCTCCACATCTGGTCTAAGCAGCATATTGCTTGTAAGACCTGGGCGCTTCTGTTTTTATAAATGACAAAAACCTTTTCTGAAAAGCAGCGTAAAACTACAAAAGGGAGAAATGGTCCCTCAGGGAAAAAAAGCACACTTTGACTAGTTACAGTTCACATTTAATGGTTCTAAAAAATATTTCTTAATTACCATGATTGATCATCTGTGTGCCTTTTCTATCGCCATGGAGTTTTAAAAGATAAGCCTGTTGCTCGCCTGAAATATGAAATGGCTCCTCTCGGACCCCTTTCCTGTAACCATCATCTTCGAGAGGGGCAGTAGGTTAGAGACTTTGCATTTCGGTGGTTTCGCAGTAGCTTGAAAGATTCCAAAGCTTATTATTGTTGTAGGGGGCATATTTTCTGGTATTTAGCTTTTTCCATTGACTGAAGTGCTTGGTTTTATTCAGGGGGAAAAATGTCTCTGAGAACTACAGTCGCGCCCGCGCCGTCTGTCTCCGGTTAGTGCCCTTCCATTTGTGGTGCTTTGCTGCAGTTCTAAGATCCTCTTAGTGTTCCTTGTTGCTCAGATGGGTGTAATTTCTGATATGTATCTGTTCCCCTTGTCGTCATTGCTTGATGTTACTTGCGAGAAAGTGTCACTCATTGTGATTGAAATGTCACTCATAATTAAACTGACATTATGAAAATGTCACACATAGCAATCTGAAACTTGGCAGCTATGTCGATCTGTTGCCCTTTATCTAATCATAAAAAGAGGACCCACAAAAAGACACCTATAAACACTGCTCCCTCCAGTTCCAAAATGTTGGGCATGTTCCTGAGCTATTGTGCACCTTCGGCTCAGAGAGATGAAGCCTTCAAAATAGACTCCTATTAAATATTTACTATATCGCCAATAACTAATTATTTTCTAGAAACTCTAAGATAAGGGTATACATTTTATATGCCGCATCTACCCACACTTTAATATGCTCCCCCTTTTAGCTAAAGATGCAGGGCCAGAACGCGTACAAAGGTAGGACAAGACATTTAGGACAATTCTGACCCTCCCCATCAAGGCCAGACCAGCCAAGAACAGCCACCAAGGGCAAGTGCTGCCCCCTCTCACGTTACTCTTACAAGCACCCAGTAAGTTTTACCACTCACTTCACTGTGGGGATAACCTTTGCTCATTAATCTCAGTCTAGCAAACATAAAATGGGGAAGTATCCATCTACATCTCTAGGGAAGAACCAAAACTATTTACTCTAACTATTCTTATAAGCACGCCTTCATGCTTTAGTTTCAGGGTGAACTTAACTATATCGCATATCCATGATACATGACGCCATTTACACAGGGGCGGCTGTTAACATTTTAAAGTGGTGAGGCGAGCGAAGTGCCCCATCACTTACCAAAAGACATAAATAAAATAAGCATGCAAAAGAAACAAACACTAAACCACTGGCATGAATTACATGAATATTATAAATAAAATAAATGTTACTTACCCGGACTGTGTCCTCTGTGTCCTTTTCTGTCTGTGGCTCAGACAGGCACGAGTGGAATAGGTAACTTCCCAAAGCAATCCAGACGCTGCTCTTATTTTGGTGAATAGCATGAGAGCAGCACTAGGATTGGCTGGAGCGGGCTGGCTAGACACTCCTTCAGGCCCTGTAGGCCTGTGCTTGGTCTCTAAGACAGCTGGGTGGAGAGCTTCAAAGTGCGCATGTCAGTTTGGCCAGTGCAAGACAGCCGGCCCAACTGACTTGCACAATTTGCAGTGTCTGGCCAGCAAATGCAGCAGATGACACGCCCCTCATTTCTCCCAGCTCCGGGGCAGGCTGACGGCTGCGGCATGCCTTGTGGAAAATAAGATGGATTTAATTGTTCATATAGATTTATTGCAGCTTGCAGCGGGTGGGGGGGTTGACACTCCCTTGCCCTCATGAAGAAACCACCACTGCATTTACAGTATGCTGAACAGGGGTGTAGTTTCCACTTGTGCAGCAGGTGCAATAGCACCGGGGCGGAGGCCTGAGGGTCTCACTGAACCCTGATTATTGCTGTATTTCATAGTTCAATCAGCAGCCAGAGGACCCATTTCTTTCCTTGCACCAGGGCGCTGTTTGCCCGTTTATTGTTACTTAGTAAAATGCAGAAAATAGAAGTGAATTAATGAAAACTAAATGTGTAACAGCATGTTGTGAACACTCAGGCTACTCTGCCCACCCCTGGTACAAACATTGTGTTTTTCACTGACTTACCCTATCCTAATTTTTAAGAAAATGGTTAAATATTGGCCCGATTAAAAGAGTCTTTTGTTTTGAAAAGGGATAGCTCACAGTCAGAATTCACATTACAATGAAATACCGCCAATTCGTTTTAAAACCATACCAGCCTCCTCTGCGGATGCGCCTATACGAAGGCCCTTACATAAAATTGCTTGTCTAAGAAACTTAGTCAAACACGTGCCCTATTGTGGGTGCAAAAATAATGAAAGAAACACTGCTGCATTTTTCGCAAATAAAATAAAGTACAAACATATTTACCATAACGTTAAATGCAATATGACACTCCTATTCCTTTAAAATGATCCTGCTCGTTTAAACATCGATTTGACACTCGTAGAATGAAAATCCATTGTGTGCATCCCTTACTACCTATTCAATTTCGCTAACCTTAAATGATTCACCTGTCTTAGTGCCAATCCGCATACACTCACTACTTGACTTCGAATATCCCTTGATTTAAGCCACAACAATGGAGTGCAAATCGGAAAATTGTTGCTCAGACCTCACAGAAGCAGAAACTGACGCAAATCAAGAGACCGGGGTGGATTAAAAAATGACTTTACCGGTTATAAAATCAAGGGGGCTTTTTCTTCTAGCCGATGAAGGACAAAGGGCATCGTGCCGGCGAGTGAATATTTGTCACCCTATCTGAACTCCCTGACTACGACGGCAGTGACAGAAACCTTGCAAGCGCCACCTTGACCCCACTACATTTTCCGCAGCTCCAGCGCAGCCAAAAAAACTGCTTGAAATTCAACAATTACATTTCTCACTGTTCCAGAATGACCTATTTCTCACAAGAATGAGCCAGTGAATTCATACATATAAATAACTATTTGCAGACACATTTCAAAATTGATGGAAAAAAGGAAAAAGGGTTAAAGGTCCGGTCCTCGACAAAAGAAAACATGTTTGCAGCACAAATCAGGCTCTCTGTAAATAAACCTCGCTGCTAATTGCTTGGGTTTAAAGTGCTTTCAGAAAATCCGGTGAATGTTTTAGGCTTGTAAATGTACAATCTTAAATGTCAAACGTGAAAAGACGGCATCTGTTGAGAACATTCTGATGTGTCCATAAACAATTGGAATCAACATGTGGCATAAGATTACCCAGGTTTATGCACACTTACAAAATGGCAAACGGCTCAGCGGCAGGTAGAAGTCAAAAACCGTAAGTATGCCAAGCACTTGCAACAGACGCCAACCACTGAGCAAAGTGAGCATGGGGCACATACTTGACCGAATCATAAATATTAATTTAGAAAAGAAGCTTCTCTAAATGTCACTTCAAATAAGACGAACATGAGGTGCACGACTTTTTCATTCTCAAACAACCATTGTGGTTATTGTGTCTGTGCGGCAAAGTAAAGGAAGAGATGAGACCAACAAAAGCTCCATGTTAATACAGAAAGCGACAGTCTCAAAATGAGCCATGGCAGGCAGTCTCCAACAAAGATTAGCAAAAAAACAGACATGTTGGAAAATAAACACGAGTACAGAGGCCATTCCTCGGGCGCCCTTTGCTGCCCCTTAATTTTGCAAACATCCCTTCTGTACTTCGCCACAACATTTTTTAGTGCACATTTTATGACAGCCGCAGTTATTTAAATGAGCTGTTCATCAAATCATCAGTGGTTTGACTTTCTAAGGGGAGCTGTGCCCGAAACTATTTGGTAATATTTGGGTGCATTTAACAAATACCAACCTACCTTTACCTGGCCTTGCTTTTTTCTGAGTGGGAAAAACTGCTCCCTATGAAAGTATAAAAAAAAGTTAGATATTTCGTGCTGCGATCGTTTTGTAAACTGCGTTGCTCTACTTAGCACTTGCAAGTGGTCACAATTGTGCAATAACGAATTAGTGCTTACACAACATTTATAAATGTGAAAAAGCCTGTGAGCCTTCTTGATACAAAGAAGTAGATAATCATGCCGAGGCAAAACAGTAGGTCGAAAAATCTTCTGAATTGAAAGTCAACTGTTCAGCAAACTGAAGTCAATACTGATGCATTGTGGAATGCTGCATTCTAGTTATTTAATTAAATAGCTGGTTTTTTAGGTTTTGCTTGGCAATGCGTACGAAGTACGCATGCGCTAGCAAAATCTTATGTCTTACAGTGGGGAACAGGGACTCGCCCCCTGCTCCCATTGGCTAGCTCCATAAATGGAGGCTAGCCATTGGGAGCCGGATTTGTTCGTCAAGGCCGGACCAGATTCGGGGGCGTTCCCGACATTTTTTCCCTCTCCGCCTCTGCGATGTCGTCATCGCGGCGGTGGGCGGAGTTTCGTTTTTAAAAAAAATGTGTTTGTTTTTCCCATTACGCGGCCGACCGCCGCTGGAGGAAGTCGAGGTGAGTGCTGCCGTTCCCTCCCCCCTCCCGCTGTCCGTGAGCCCCCCCCCACCTCCCGCGTCTCATGTCGTCTGTGCCGTTCCGCCCCCTCCCCGTGTGTCCGTTCCGCCCCACCCTCCCCGTGTGTCCGTTCAGTTGCTCATCTTGCCTTCCCGCCCCCTCCTCCCCGTGTGCCGTTCCCGCCCCCCTCCCCCTGTCCGTGGACATACCACACGACACTAGCGGTAAACATGGTCCGCGTAAGATGAAGCATTGCGTTTTCCCACTGCCCAGAGGACAACAGCGGCCGCCTCCCGCCCATCTGGTACGTTTTTGTTTTACTAGGAGTGACAACAATACACAAACAGATCATGCAGTACGTGGATCAGTTATATGCTCTGCATTGAGAGGGTCACGAGAAGAACGCGTGTTTCATAGCATATACACACTGCGTATTAGTTTATGGTCAGCCATTCGCTGCAGTTTCACATTTACGGGAGGGGGATGCTGCAGCTGTGCCGTTTTCTTGACAACTGCTGAGTAACCTGTTACGCGCCATGATCTTTCTAGCTGGGAGATGGTGCCTTCTATATGCTGCTGAAGTCCACGGCGAGTTACTGTCAGAAGTGGTGGTCCGGTGGGAACCGCCCCCTTCTGCTCCAGCATGCTGTTTCTCCCCTCTCGCTGCAAAACTCGCGTTGTGCACTGCTTTGCACGCAAGTTTCGTGCAGCGCTGCGGGCCGATAAATCGGTCTGCACAAGATCACACGCTTTGTCTTCTGGGGAAGCCGGGATAATTAACCGCAAGCCCGGGATAATTAACCGCAAGCCCACTTCTAAAATTAGCCCGGGCTTTTCAGAGTTGGCATGTGCGCATACTTAGCCCACTCGGCCGCGGGTGCTTTCACTTTCTCTGAGGGGGCGGCATTTCCCGGCAGAGGCGGTGGGAAGAGGAGTTGGATCCCCCGGGCGCGCGGACGGTGCCAGGGCCCGGGATGGACGCGCGCGCGCCGATGGACGACCTGCTGGAGGAGGGCAGTCTGTCGAGGCGGGCAGCCCAGCTCAGGTGGTACTGGGAGCAGCAGGAGGGCTCAGCGCAGAGGCTGCCGCCAGGTAAACAGGGCGGGGAGGGCGGGGGTTACCATGCACCCACTTTAGCCTCCTCGCGCCCGGGGAGTTCTCCAAGCAATGGAACCATCTTTGCATTCTGGCGCTTGTGGGTTTAGTTTTCTTGAGGGGCGTCACAAGGCAATTAAAAAGCTCTTGGAACGTACCCGATGTGACACCGAACCGGCGGGTGGGGTCGACACTCGTACGGGGAGCAGGGTGTGGGGCCGTCTTTCCTTCCAGTTCTCGATTCTTGTCTTTTTCCATCCACCCTTCCATTTTTCTTTCTCTCCGGTTTCTTTCAGTCCTCTTCCACCCCGTGCATCCTTCTTTCCTTCTATTATTCTGTGCCTGTCTTCTCCCCTCCTTCCTTCCATCCATAACTAACCCATCCTTCCTTTTCTCCATCCGCCCGTCTCTCCTCCCTTCTTTCCTTCCCTCCATCATCTGACCTGCTCCCCTTCCTTCTCCATATCCGTCCTTCTCACAGGCATCCATCACTTCTCTACCCAGCCATCCCTAGCTCCATCCACCCACCCCTCTCTGCGCCTATCCCTGCTTCCACCCTTCTCTCACCCACCCCTTCAATCTAAACTCTTTCCATTCAGACCCTGTCCGTCGATCCATCCTTCTCTCCAACGACCTACCCCTCTACCTCTTTCTCCTCTCCGTCCATGCTTCCCTCCATCCACCTACCCCTCTACCTCTTATCCTCCTCTCCGTCCATGCTTTCCTCCATCCACCTACCCCTCTACCTCTTATCCTCCTCTCCGTTCATGCTTTTCTCCATCCACCTAACCCCTACCTCTCATCCTCTTCTCCGTCCATGCTTCCTTCCATCCACTTACCCCCTACTTCTCACCCCCCTCTCCTTCCATGCTTCCCTCCATCCACCTACCCCCTACCTCTCCGTCCTCGCTTCCCTCCATCCACCTACCTCTCTACCTCTTATCATCCTCTCCGTCCATGCTTCCCTCCACCACCTACCCACCTACCCTCAATCAATCAATAAATCATGCTTTTGTGTAGCTCGGCTACTCACCCGTGAGGGTTTCAAGGCGCTGACCCATCTACCTCTTATCCTTCTCTCCATCCACCCACACATCTATCGCGCATCCTTCTCTCATCCATCCCTTCAGTCTGTCCTCTTTCCATTCATCCGTCTATCGACCCCCTTTCTCTCCATCCACATGTGTATCTGTCACAACCTTAATGCTCACCTTCCACCTTCCACCCCCTCCCCCCCCTCTCCCCTGTGCTCTCTTGTAGCTCTTCCCATAGCCCCATCATGCAGTTCTCTTCCACAGACCTGCCTCTCCGACTGAAGTCAAAGGAGCTGACACGACACGGGACATTCTAGTAGCCCCCCTCGCACCCCCCCCCCGGCGCGAGATAAAGTCGTGCAATGCAGGGGGCTGCGACACTTACTCCTATTTGATTTGTAGTGCTCAACTTGTTTTTTATTTTCCAGATCCTTAGAATGCCCAGTGTGTACGTACAACGTAGCAGCGCATTCTACGCATGCATTAGGCTCCAGTGACCTGTCAATATCTTTACTCGGCACTAAATGTTCACTTCAGTCCTGGCCGCTGCAGTCCTCCTGATTTTCAATGTAGCCCTTGCAACCTAAAACGTGGCCACCTTTATAGGTCTGGATTGACAGTGTTTTTCTCCTTTAACATTGTGATGAACAGAAAAAGAGCGCTCTGAAGCACTACTTGGAGAGGAAATTTTGCCCAGCTCACGTGTTGATTCTCTGGAGCACAGCTTCTGATTGATTGAACCGAAGTTTTGTGTTTTTGCTAAAAAAAAAAGAGTGCTTGTATTGCAAGATTTTGCACAAGACAGTGGGGCTGAATAATAGTTACGGTGCCAATTCAATATTCAAGGCATTAGGACTGTTTCATTTATTATTTAAAGTCACTACAAAGGCAATGGGTCTGGCGAATTTTTCGTGAAAAGCATGTTGAATTAAGTAGTCATTTAAGGGGTGGGTGGTTGTTACACTGGCCTGTAGTGAGATACTTTGTTACATGGGATTTCAGATTACCGTGGCAGGCACAGATTTTGGGGAGGGGGGCCGCAATTACTACAGCCACCAGATTTCCCTGCTGCTCACTGCGGCACTCTAGCTCTCGGAGGCACACAAATCTTTGGCAGGGCTCCCGCAGCGCCGCCGTGCCAGGACTTGTGCCCAGGCCAGGAGCGGGCCTGTCTGCGCCCAGAAGAGGCTTGACCGGGCCACCTCTTTCGGTTCTGGTAGAAAAGTGCGGAACTCTCATCCCATCTAAGGTACGTTTAATTCTGTTGCACCACATTGACTTTCATGTTTTCTTCATATATTTAGTAGTGGGGCTCTGGAACGTGTAAGGCCAGTAATTTAACTTGTAGACGACTTCTCTGGCATGTTGGCACACCTCAATGGCAGCTATTTAATTATCAATAATAGGTTGGGCCTTCGCCTTGTGAACCCCTAGGGATTTGTACCCTTGTTTAAGTATACGTGCCACCCTGGGGAAAATAAAACTGAAGTCTGATATGACAGTGGGAGACACTGTTACCACCATAGACTCTTTTCTTAGTAAGAGCAGCTCACGTGTTGCTGCTACAGCGCATGCGAAAAGTTACCTGGCCATCTTTCGGTCACTGATGTCTCTATTATGGTGTTGAACCCATACTAATGAGGAGTGAACGTTCCCAGATAGTGCAAACTTGCAAAAAAATTCAACCTATTGAAGTAATGCTGCCACAAATTATGCCACGTACTTCGCCTTTTCATGCCACATAATTTAGTTAAGCCTGCCACATAACTTGGTCCTAATCGTCACTTAATTCTAGGGGCCCCGCTCATAGCTTTGCTTTCCTCCACTTTTACATTTTTGTCTCTTTATCTCAATCTTTCAGGACTGTCTTGATGCTTCAGTCCTGGCTGAGATAAAAAAAAAAAAAAAAAGCGGCAGCCATCAAAAACACAGGCGGTGGTATCCAGCTGCGCCATCGACTGCAATAACCGGGATAAATTGAGCTCTGCTACTAGTTTTGATAACCCAGGTTAGTAAAGTGCTCAGTAATTGTAATGATGGGCCGTTAAGAAAGCAAAAAAAAATGCCCCTCAGGTCTTTCAGTTGTTGGTAAGATTGTCCCAGCATAAGGCGCTGTGAAATTTGCTGTTACTGCACCTATTATCTACTCATATAGTTACAGTAATATGTGCTTTGTGGGGCTCGCAGTGTGGGGGGGGGGCTCTGTGTGGGTGTGTGGGGGGGGCTCGCAGTGTGGGGGGCTCTGTGTGGGTGTGTGGGGGGGCCTCTGTGTGGGTGTGTGGGGGTCCTCTGTGTGGATGTGTGTGGGGGGGCTCTGTGTGGTTGTGTGGGGGGGCTCTGTGTGGTTGTGTGTGTGGGGGGGCTCTGTGTGGGTGTGTGTGGGAGGGCTCTGTGTGCGTGTGGGGGGGCTCTCTATGGGTGTGTGTGTGGCATTTGCGAGAGATTAAGCTATTGCCATTGAAAATGACAATGCCATTTATTTATCTGTTTTCAAAACCAACACATAAATAAAAAAGTTGTCATTTACAATGCCAATAGCTCTAACTTTTGCAAAGGCAAAACCGTTGCATTGTAAATGCTTGTTTTTTAATCTTTCCAAGAAAACCAGTAATGCACACCTTTGGAGTCCTCTTTTCCATGACCAGGAGGTTTTACACAGTTTGTTACTGTGAGAAGTTGGCCTGGTAGGGGATGTTTCCAATTCTGGAACCACCTACTACCTGACCAAACAATCCCCTTATGGTGTCTGGTTGTAAGTCAACCTTATTAGACAAGCTATCCTAGTGGTAGCATGGACTAAGCAGCCTAAAGGCTTAACTTAAGAGGTCGTGTTAAGCGAGCTGTTTTACCACATACAATCCTGTAATACCAAATGAAAGGACACCACACAAGTATATATTATAAAAATATATGTGTTTATTACTAAAAACAATCCCCAGTATTCTTTATGAATAAAGGGGCACAAGCGTTAAATCAAAAGCACTGTTTAAACATACAAGTTGCACAATTATGGATGAGGGCGGGGGGCCACTCAAACCATATACTAAACAAGTGGTATAAGAGAGGCCACTCGAACAGTGGTTAGGCCTAGGGCCTAGGGAATCGCTGGGAGCAGTCAGGACAAGCAATGCTGAAGTCGGGAATGGCCCTCGGGATTCGGGAGATGTGCGGAAAGCGCACGCATGCACCAATGTTAACCAATGGTGCGTAAAAGTCAAATAGTTAAAGTTTAAGGACACTTCCGCTGAACCTAGAGGAACAAAACTTAACACACAGACCCTAGAGGTGTGCACCAGTGTGGGAACACCGGCGGAGCAAAGTTACCTCACCCACAGGAAGTGGGTGCACAGGGTCGAAGTGGCGTCGGGTTTTGACACGCAGGCTCTTGGTGCTTGAAGCTGAAAGGGCTGCAGGCAGGGTGAAGACGAAGTGTCCGGTGGAGTCCAAGGGTGGACTCAAGTTGTAGAGTACCTGAAAGCAGAGGGGACAGAGTCTGGGTCACTCAGCAGTGACCAGGGTGGAACCAAGACGGAACCAGGCAATGTCGGGCGCAATCAGGTGGTCGTCGAGGCGCTTCTCTTCGCTGTCACGTGGGCTCTGGGGCATCTGCGACGTCCAGGAGCAGGTCACGATCTGTCCCACGCAGGCTCTCACCGTCGGTGCAGTCGGCTTCCGGTTTGGAGCAAACAAGCCTTGGTAAGAGCAATCCACGCGGGATTGGAAGATGGCGTCTCACTCGGACCAGGAAGGTCAGAGTCGGGGCTCCCTTTCAGGGGAGCTGGTGTGGATCTGGAGCAACCAGAATCACGAGTCTTCTTTTGTGGTTCGTCGGCACAGGGACCACAAGCCAGCTGGCAAGTGACCGGGCCAACGCGTTGAGCCAAATCGTGCCAAAGGGCCCCACGCAGCACTCGTCGAGTGTGGAGGGCTGAACTTCGGCTCAGGAGTAGCTCAGGGTGGGGGCTTCTCAAACCCCGGTGTACAGCTTCGAGGGTCACTCGTGGGCTGCACGGTCAGCGTCTCGTGGTCACTTCAAGATGGCGTGCCCCACGCTTCCGGTCGCCTCCACGGGTCTCAGCTTTGCAGGGACTGTGGATCGGGCTGTTAGAAGCTGGGCAGGCTTGATCTCGTCGATCTCAGTCGCTCGAGTTCCGGCGGGAACTGCAACTAAGTAGACGTCGAGGGCTGGATGGTGCCTGCTGCTGCAGGGTGGTCACTCCTTGACCACAAGGGAGATTCTTCGGGCTTCCACGTTGAGATGGAGGGCGAAGGGTCCAGAATATCGTTTCAAATGTTTCTTCCAGGAAATCTGATGTGCATTGGCACTGCTCCCACTCTTATTCGAATCTGGTGGGCGTGATTACCTGCTAGGTCCCCTCCTATGGGTGGGACCCAGGAAGTGGGTGGATACACCCCCTTCCTTTGATCCAGGCCGCCCTGGCACGAGGGCTGGAGTGCCCCAGAACCGGTTTGGCCGGATTATGCAAGGGGCAGCCTTGTGCGCCCCAGGCAGTGTCTGGTTTCTTTCAAACCTCCCTGCTACAATACACTATCTCCTGTCTGGAGGGCGGTGACACCCTCCTGTGGCAGGAAACCCTTTGTCCAGGACCCCCTTGACTGGGTTTCGGTCAGCTCCAGGGGTCCAGACATTTGTCTGTGGCAGAGGCATCCATTTTGTGGATCTTAAGGCCTTTGGAGAAATCAACCGCATTAAAGTGAAGTAACATGTCTTACCCCTCTAGAGGGGTGGAATGCCATCCCCGTCGCCAGAACTGGCGAGGGGATGGTATTCCAAAGCGTATGACACCTTACACGACATGTTTTGATAAAGCCAAACCAGAGTTGCTAAATAACCGCGAGGATTATAAGGCACTTAATAGTATATGGTATGGCATTATCCTGAAACAGCTTAGGGATTTGTTCCCGACGGCTGCAGACAGGCTCAGCTCATGCTAGAGCTCCATCTCACATAAAAACCAAGCACCCAGCCTCCAGGATTGGTGAGGCCTGTCTATAGGAGTGGCTCACAGGTTTACATGTGTCCAGATATAGGTTTAGACATAGGTATACTATATCTAAGCAAGGGGTGTGTACACCACCTTACCCCAGCTGAGTGATCAGCCAGTTGTGTCAATTTAAGAACCAGCCAGGGGTGGCAAAAGATATGCTGCAGCCCCTGGTAGGCCTTAGTGGCTCCTGTGCCCTGTGCACCTATAGTGCATTCTACAGGGGCTGACAAGGAGTCCATTTCCAATTAGTATGTACCTAGGGTACATGGAATCCATTTTACAGAGAGAGCAGATGGCCTGGGGCCCTGATTAGCAGGGAACCAGGTCAACTAAGTCAAAAAAAAACCAGCTAAACACAGGCAAAAAATCTGGGGTAACCATAGTCAGGTAGCCACCTTCCTACATAACCCCC
Organism: Lissotriton helveticus; assembly: GCF_964261635.1. Taxonomy (NCBI): domain Eukaryota; kingdom Metazoa; phylum Chordata; class Amphibia; order Caudata; family Salamandridae; genus Lissotriton; species Lissotriton helveticus. Next base: position 766,309,318 of record NC_136059.1, read on the forward strand.
CCCCCAAACGAAAGGAGATAAGGCTATCCTTGGCCAGGTAAGCCTATATTGCCTGAGTGGCCATATAAGGAAGTACCTGCACTAGCATGGGTACCCCCTGTCTCATGGTCCACTAAGCAGTCCCTCACCCTTTGGGTATTAGAGGGTCTCCACCATAGGGAATCACTACCTTGGGTGTGTTTATGCAAAGTTAAAGGCTGGTTTGGATATGGAGTATTGAAGCGAGGCTCTACTAATTTAGGGCTTAGCTTCCTCCAATTATCTTCCACCATGTGTGCCTTTCTCTCTTTAACTGAGTTGCACTGTGCTCTCAGGGTCAACCTCTGGCTACCTAAAGCTGGAGGCTGGGTCCCTCTGTTTGGCTTGCTGGAGGGACAGTTCAGGTTTGGGCCCCTTGGGTCCCAGGTTTGGCTGTGCCCAACAGAATCCATCTGTGGGGGGTCCCTAACTGTTTTTAAGGGGGCTCCCTCAGGAGAATTTAAAGTTTTCACCTTACTAGGGCTACTAGTTTTGGTGCACCTAATCTTTTGATGGGGGTGCTTTATTTGACAGGGGGCCCTCTGGGTCTCACTGTCCTTCTTGTCCTCTGCAGCCCTGGGCTGGCTAAGGCAAGGGAGAGAGGGGCAGGTTACCTGCTCCAGACTGGGTCCCACCTGAGAAGGGTCCACCGCCATCAGAGGCTCTGTCAGGCCAGGCCTAACAACCTCTGGGGCAGTTCCTTCATCAGGGGTAAGATCAGTTCCCTGAGGAGGCTGATCCTGTCCTAAAGTCTGGTGAGGGGGAGATTTCTCTTCCTCCTCCATGCTCTCAGTTTGTGTGGAGTTATCCATCATTTCAGGTTTCACAACACACATATCAGTTTGAGTTTGGGCTGTGGCCATCACAGCCCCACCAACCTTTTCAGGAGGAGACTCAGTTTGGGTTTCTGCTGTTATCATAACAGCTTTGCTATTCTGTTCAGGAAGAGCTTTTGCTAAAGATGGGGCAGAGAGTTTCTCAGCCCTACCAACCTTTTCAGGAAGGACATCTTGAATTGGGGCTGTAGCCATTACAGCCCCACTAACCTTTCCATTGGAATTCACCATTCTAGAATGGGTTTCCTGTTCAACCTCAGCCCAGGCTGAGATCTCCAAATCATTACCAAGTAGGCAGTCTACAGGCAAGTTTGGTGACACTGCCACTCTCTTTGGGCCAATGACACCTCCCCAGCTGAGACTTACTACTGCCATGGGATGATTTGTTTGGATGCCATCAATGTTTATTACCTGGTATGTGGCACCAGGTAAAAGTTGCTTAGAGGGGACTATGCCATCAGCCACCATGGTGATGCTAGCCCCTGTGTCTCTAAAAGCTTCAACTCTTAAACCATTGATGATGGGTTCTTGTCTATACTTGCTCAAAGTATTTGGGCAAGCAGAGAAGTTGGCAAACCCCATGCCAGCCTCATAAACAAGATCATTGGGTGATGGGGACCTGGATAGGCCAGGGTCCACCTGATTTCCAAAAGTAAACCCACCCAGATTCCTGGGTGTGCTTCCACTTCCTGGGGGATTACTGCTGACAGTAACAGGAGGTGTTGAAGCTGGCTTTGGAGGTATATTTTCTTTATTGTTATTCTTGGGACAACAGCTGTCTGTTTTGTAATGCCCCACCTGTTTACAGGGATAACAATAGGGTTTTTTCTCAGTTGAAGAAGTGTCTTGGGACCCACCCCCATCCTTGGAGTTTTGGGGCCCTGGGGAAGTCTTTTCTTTACTTTTATCCCCACCCTTATCTTGAGGCTTGGTAGACTCCTTCTTCTGGTTACTGTCCTGATTCTTAGGCCTAATCCTGGTTCTGACCCATTTGTCTGCCTTCTTTCCCAATTCTTGGGGAGAGGTCAGATCAGAGTCTACCAGGTGCTGGTGTAAGAGCTGGTTCTGACAATTACTTAGGATCTGCTCCCTCATAATCAAATTATACAATCCTGTAAAGTCATGTACTTTGCTGCCATGTAGCCAACCCTCCAGAGCCTTAGTAGCACAATCTACAAAATCAGTCCAGTCCTGAGTCTGTGTCTTCTGGGTGTCTCTGAACTTGAACCTGTACTGTTCAGTGGTTAAGCCAAACCCATCTATCAGAACACTCTTCAGGACTTTGTAATTGTTTGCATCCTCATGTCTGACAGTGAGGAGCTTGTCCCTCCCTTTCTCTGAAAAGGAGTACCATAAGATTGCTGCCCACTGTTCCTCAGGAACCTGCTGTACCATGCAGGCTCTCTCAAGAGCAGTCATCCATTTGTGGATGTCATCCCCTTCTTTGAAGGGGGGCACAATCTTTGTCAGGTTTCTACTATCATAGGACCTGGGTTTCTCTTTAGGAATATTGCTGCCACCAGTGGCATCTAAGCCACACAATTTCTGCTCTCTTGCCAAGGCAAGTTTAGCTTGAGCTAAGGTAAGCTTAGCTTGACTCAGGGCTACCTCCTCTCTCTCTATCTGGAGTCTGACAGCCCTCATTCTAGCCCTATGCTCAGCTTTCTGAGAAGCACTCATGCCTCTCTCTGATTCTCTGGAGGCACTAGAAAGATGAGAGTCCCCTGAGGGAGATCTCACTCTTCTGTTGCCTGGGAGAATCACATGTTGGGTTCTGGGGAGGTGCTGGCCCTCTCCATTCCCCAGTAGGTCCAAGTTGGCCTGGCTAAGCCTACCAACTGGAACCTGGCTACCCTGATCCTGTACTTGTGAGTCCCCACCATCTGAGTCCTCATCCAAGTCATCATCATCCTCCTCCTCTTCAGGGGGATCAACTACAGGGGGGTTCCCTCCAGTTCCTGTATCTAGGGAAGCTGCTTTTGCCTTCTCTAAGTCATCCTGTTCTAGGATTTCTACCAGGATTAGGCAGGTGGGGCTTCTGCCCCTTTTTAACCCTCTTGCTTTGCACAAGGCAATCAAGTCTCTGCGGGTTAGTTTGTCATATCCAAAAGTTGCCTGGGTAGGGTCAACTGTCACAGGACTAGACCCTGAGGCCTTTCCTGTGTCAGACATGGTTACTAGTGAGGTGTAAGTGGTGCACTTACCTACACTAAGTGTTTTCCTACTGTACCTTGCTAGTTAGTTGTAGTCAGGGTGTGCTAATCCCTTCAACCTACAACTACTAAGTTCAGTAGAACTTAATATGCTAAGCTTTTGATTTTATATGTACCTAGAGGTACTTGATGTGATCTTTCAATTTGATATAAAGATTGCAATGGTAAAACAACAGCAAGCTCAAATCCGCACCGCTGCTCACCAATGTGAGAAGTTGGCCTGGTAGGGGATGTTTCCAATTCTGGAACCACCTACTACCTGACCAAACAATCCCCTTATGGTGTCTGGTTGTAAGTCAACCTTATTAGACAAGCTATCCTAGTGGTAGCATGGACTAAGCAGCCTAAAGGCTTAACTTAAGAGGTCGTGTTAAGCGAGCTGTTTTACCACATACAATCCTGTAATACCAAATGAAAGGACACCACACAAGTATATATTATAAAAATATATGTGTTTATTACTAAAAACAATCCCCAGTATTCTTTATGAATAAAGGGGCACAAGCGTTAAATCAAAAGCACTGTTTAAACATACAAGTTGCACAATTATGGATGAGGGCGGGGGGCCACTCAAACCATATACTAAACAAGTGGTATAAGAGAGGCCACTCGAACAGTGGTTAGGCCTAGGGCCTAGGGAATCGCTGGGAGCAGTCAGGACAAGCAATGCTGAAGTCGGGAATGGCCCTCGGGATTCGGGAGATGTGCGGAAAGCGCACGCATGCACCAATGTTAACCAATGGTGCGTAAAAGTCAAATAGTTAAAGTTTAAGGACACTTCCGCTGAACCTAGAGGAACAAAACTTAACACACAGACCCTAGAGGTGTGCACCAGTGTGGGAACACCGGCGGAGCAAAGTTACCTCACCCACAGGAAGTGGGTGCACAGGGTCGAAGTGGCGTCGGGTTTTGACACGCAGGCTCTTGGTGCTTGAAGCTGAAAGGGCTGCAGGCAGGGTGAAGACGAAGTGTCCGGTGGAGTCCAAGGGTGGACTCAAGTTGTAGAGTACCTGAAAGCAGAGGGGACAGAGTCTGGGTCACTCAGCAGTGACCAGGGTGGAACCAAGACGGAACCAGGCAATGTCGGGCGCAATCAGGTGGTCGTCGAGGCGCTTCTCTTCGCTGTCACGTGGGCTCTGGGGCATCTGCGACGTCCAGGAGCAGGTCACGATCTGTCCCACGCAGGCTCTCACCGTCGGTGCAGTCGGCTTCCGGTTTGGAGCAAACAAGCCTTGGTAAGAGCAATCCACGCGGGATTGGAAGATGGCGTCTCACTCGGACCAGGAAGGTCAGAGTCGGGGCTCCCTTTCAGGGGAGCTGGTGTGGATCTGGAGCAACCAGAATCACGAGTCTTCTTTTGTGGTTCGTCGGCACAGGGACCACAAGCCAGCTGGCAAGTGACCGGGCCAACGCGTTGAGCCAAATCGTGCCAAAGGGCCCCACGCAGCACTCGTCGAGTGTGGAGGGCTGAACTTCGGCTCAGGAGTAGCTCAGGGTGGGGGCTTCTCAAACCCCGGTGTACAGCTTCGAGGGTCACTCGTGGGCTGCACGGTCAGCGTCTCGTGGTCACTTCAAGATGGCGTGCCCCACGCTTCCGGTCGCCTCCACGGGTCTCAGCTTTGCAGGGACTGTGGATCGGGCTGTTAGAAGCTGGGCAGGCTTGATCTCGTCGATCTCAGTCGCTCGAGTTCCGGCGGGAACTGCAACTAAGTAGACGTCGAGGGCTGGATGGTGCCTGCTGCTGCAGGGTGGTCACTCCTTGACCACAAGGGAGATTCTTCGGGCTTCCACGTTGAGATGGAGGGCGAAGGGTCCAGAATATCGTTTCAAATGTTTCTTCCAGGAAATCTGATGTGCATTGGCACTGCTCCCACTCTTATTCGAATCTGGTGGGCGTGATTACCTGCTAGGTCCCCTCCTATGGGTGGGACCCAGGAAGTGGGTGGATACACCCCCTTCCTTTGATCCAGGCCGCCCTGGCACGAGGGCTGGAGTGCCCCAGAACCGGTTTGGCCGGATTATGCAAGGGGCAGCCTTGTGCGCCCCAGGCAGTGTCTGGTTTCTTTCAAACCTCCCTGCTACAATACACTATCTCCTGTCTGGAGGGCGGTGACACCCTCCTGTGGCAGGAAACCCTTTGTCCAGGACCCCCTTGACTGGGTTTCGGTCAGCTCCAGGGGTCCAGACATTTGTCTGTGGCAGAGGCATCCATTTTGTGGATCTTAAGGCCTTTGGAGAAATCAACCGCATTAAAGTGAAGTAACATGTCTTACCCCTCTAGAGGGGTGGAATGCCATCCCCGTCGCCAGAACTGGCGAGGGGATGGTATTCCAAAGCGTATGACACCTTACACGACATGTTTTGATAAAGCCAAACCAGAGTTGCTAAATAACCGCGAGGATTATAAGGCACTTAATAGTATATGGTATGGCATTATCCTGAAACAGCTTAGGGATTTGTTCCCGACGGCTGCAGACAGGCTCAGCTCATGCTAGAGCTCCATCTCACATAAAAACCAAGCACCCAGCCTCCAGGATTGGTGAGGCCTGTCTATAGGAGTGGCTCACAGGTTTACATGTGTCCAGATATAGGTTTAGACATAGGTATACTATATCTAAGCAAGGGGTGTGTACACCACCTTACCCCAGCTGAGTGATCAGCCAGTTGTGTCAATTTAAGAACCAGCCAGGGGTGGCAAAAGATATGCTGCAGCCCCTGGTAGGCCTTAGTGGCTCCTGTGCCCTGTGCACCTATAGTGCATTCTACAGGGGCTGACAAGGAGTCCATTTCCAATTAGTATGTACCTAGGGTACATGGAATCCATTTTACAGAGAGAGCAGATGGCCTGGGGCCCTGATTAGCAGGGAACCAGGTCAACTAAGTCAAAAAAAACCCAGCTAAACACAGGCACAAAATCTGGGGTAACCATAGTCAGGTAGCCACCTTCCTACAGTTACCACTCTAAAGTGCCAAGAAATGCGCCTTTTCCCAATATATTTCCCAAACCTTCATTGGTGGTGTAGGGTGAGGAAGAGCAAATCACCTGAAAATGGTATTTAAATCCCACCAGTTGTGACCAATTATAATGGCCGAATGAGCTTAAAATAAACCCTTTCACAATATACTTCCCAAAAGTGGCTGGGGAATGCACCCCCATGCTTAATGCAAAGTGGTGATTAATTCTTAGCAAACTTTGACAGACACAATGAGTTTACAAATGTGTCATGTGTCCCTAAAAACAGCCCCAACACGTCCTTGGAGAACAACCCATACACCTTATCTGCAACTTGGGCTATACGTTCAATCAGGCCTAGAACAGAGCTTCTGGCTAGAGGTAGTCCAACACTGCAACCTGCTACTAAACTCCTCAACAATCTGCTGGAGAGAAACTCCTATCATGCATATTTAAAGTACAAGGTTTGGACAAATTAAAGTGGCCTAATGAGCCTAGAAACCTTTAAAACCAATGTTTCGAATAATTGTACTAACCTAATAGTATGCACCATTTACTGTTTAAAGGTCCAGAATTTCCTTGAGGAAGAATATGATGTACAGGACCCCTTACAGCAGTCCGTGGAATCATACATGTATAATCCTCCATTCATTGAAGCAATTCTTAATTCAGTTTAAAATTCATAACATTTATTGTTAACTAGTGCTAATTAACAAACCATGGGCGAGATGTACCAACAGTAGAAATAACGATTTCTTAATTGCGATTATCTCCGAATTAGGAATTTGCTATTCTTAGTGTATGAAACTTTGTATTCTAAAATAACGATTCTTAGTAGGTCACAGATCGATCTATCACATGAATATTAAAGAGGTAGGGTGTAATTTGCGACCCATTAGAAATCAGCGCCATCACACGGATGGTGGCCTGCTGGGATCAGCCTACCACCATGTCTGTGATTGAATTTTAATGAAGCAATTCTTTATTTCCCCCTTTTTTTTACATACGGTTTGAGTTTAACAATTGAAAATGAAATGTTAAAGTGTCATTTTTATAAACTAGCAGTGCTCAATTGAACCACTGCCTACTCTTAAAAAATATTTTATTAACATTCTCAATGGGGAAGGGGTCCCAACGAGACCTCTTCCCATTTGCATATGAGTTCCCATCACTTTCATAGTGTGAAATCAATAAATCAGGTTTCTTTTAAAGCGCGACTACTCACGCATTAGGTGAGTAGATGCCGAAGGGGGGGCGAAATCTGCAGCTCAGTCAAAAAGCCAGGTCTTGAGGTCCTTCCTGAATTGAGGAAGCGGCAGTGATTGCCTGAGATGTAGAGGCAGGGAGCTCCAGGTCTTCGCAGAGAGGTAGGAGCTTGGGCAAGTTAGGCGGAGCGGAGATGTCTGGTGGGTGTGCCGAAGGAGAGGTGGTGGTTGGAGGTATGTAGGTCCAGCGTTGTAGAGAGCTTTGTAGGCATGCATGAGGAGCTTGAAGGTAATTCTTTTAATGCTCAGGAGCCAGTGGAGATCTCTCAGGTGACTGGTAATGTGGCTGCGGCAGGGGATGTTCAAAATGGTGGTAAGGTATTACTGTTTTGAGACTGCAATTGGGTCACAGAACATTAATACATACTGTACCAATTCAGTATTTGTAAGGGATGTCTTAAACAAGCCCTCCCAAATACCGAATCGCAAATGCAAATTGTGATTTGGTAACAAGTTACTGAACCACATTTTGCATTTCGTACATTTGAAATTTTGCAAATCATGTTGTTTGCAACTGCAAAAATGCTTTGCACATCTGGCCCTATATTTCTAATATTGCTCATTACAATTCATGCCATAGTTGTTTCACAATACCTGTACAGTGATACTGTACTTCAAGCTTTGGATGCTACTCACCAGATTGTTTGACATGCAAATATTGCTCAGAGACCAAAAAAGATTAAGCACCCCTGTGTTAAGATAACCTTCAAATCATACCTACTTACAGTGAGAAATAAAATGACTCGGATAAGGACTCAGCCGTTGTTTTGGCCATGTGGTCATTCTGTGTAGAGCATGAGTACTCGCAAACATTTTCCCAGGGGCCACAAATTATGGTCTCCAGTGTGCCCGAGGGCAGCATTGATGCCAGCAGGTGGGAGTGGGGAAGAGGCAAGGTTTGCGTTGGGGAAGTGAAGCATGTACATGGTGTAGTCAGTGTGTCATGGAGCTATTTTGAAGTTTTCATACCATACTGCCCACTAAAATAAGCCCCAATTCTACAGAAGAGTCATAGATTTGACAATACTGTGTAATGCTATATTTGATTTGCTATCTCTCTATCACACTTTAGTGTAAACCTTATCTACTTGCTATCACTACCATGGGAGAGTCAAGTAACAGAAGTAACTTCATTATTGATCGGAATGAAATAGAATTGAATAATGTGCTACCAGGAAACCTAAAATAAATCCAGGCTTCCCCACCTGGCCAAAATGTTTGATCCTTGACAGTGTTGTATTTCACTTTGCCTCCTTTTTTGTCATTATCACATGAAAGAGCACCTTGAAATGCATGTGTTCACGGAAATGTAAAAAAAAACGTTTCTTGTGATTGATTTATGAAACTATAATGTTGTCCATGTATAATAACAACTCAGCCCACTCAGAGGGTTTGAAGTGACAACTGACTTGGCTCGAAGTTCACTATTGCCATTGTTGTAGGGTGGGAGTAGGAATTAATGTTTCTTTGTTCATTTTTTAAAACTATCACAAACAAAATACTTCTCAATTCACTTATATAATCTGATCTACTAAGGTGAAACACTTCTGCATGTTAATAAAATACACTTTTTTTGCATTTTGAAGAGAATTTGTCATATTTTAAAATGTTTGTTGCAAGAGGTCTTAAAAAAAAGAATGCTTCTAGATTTATGTTGCAGCATACCTTTTTTGGTTCTTTTCTTTTAATCCAATTTGCTTGTAAATAAGCACTTCCCAGTGGCGTAGTTAGACCATTTGCAGCCCGTGGCGGTCGGGCGTGTGCCATACCAGGACGGCCGCAGGTAAAAAAAAAGGGGGGGTGCATTAGAAATGCAATCAAAACATACGGATTGAGCTTAAAATACAAAAACGAAAGTAAGGATGGAATTTTTTGTTGTTAATTTGGCCACATTTACTTTATAGAAAAAGATACAGCCGCTCCCAAATCTAGTGCTGCCCAGGGCGGACCGCCACACCCCCTTGCTATGCCACTGGCACTTACCTATTTGTTTAATACATTGATGAACATTAGGTCTCTATCTCAAGTAAAATGCAGCCCAGGGCGGTCGTTCAGCAAAGGGCAGCATGTCTAGGTCAGGAGGGCTGCGTGCGCCCCCAGGTCGTACTTTGAATATCACTGGTGTAGACCATCACAGACTGTGCTGTTTCTTGAACTTGTGTTGGTGCCATGGGCCAAGCTCATTAAATGCTCCCTATTCTTATCACCATAATGTTTGAAAATGTAGAGTGAAAATGTTGTGTTTGGTAAACTTGGAAACTCAGAATTCAGACAAAGGCGAGGAGGACCACTGCCAGTCACAAACCAGTGATCCACACTACTTCGTCTTACTGAAACAAATGCACTGTAAGGAACTGCAATCCCTCTCTAGGAAAGCTGCACTATGAGCAGTGCAAAGCACATTCATTACTCAGTCCGTTCTCCATTCTCGTGTCAGTTCCGTCAAATTCAGTTCAGTAGGGGTATCTGACAATACCTGTCTCACAAGGGACAGTATCGCGAACAGTCCTAGGAAGTTGGCCTTGCTGTATGTGCAACCTAAAAAGTGGACCTTACCACTTAAACAGGTATTGAACAGGTGTCTATTTGACCCACACCCGTCAGTCCAAATTTGCTTTGTTTGGCTTGACATCTATAAAATGTGACTAAAAAGTGGAACCAAATCATCCCACTGGGTTCCAGTTCGAAGCACCTCTTGACCAAGGAAGGGAGTGTTAAGCAGAGTATTGGAAGGAATGCGGTGTGACCAGGGCTGATGTTTGCTTGACAGTCAGTTTGACAGAGGTGAGGAGAAATCACCTGCAGTCAGCACTTTCTGCTGGAGGAGAAGAGAGTCTGCCTAGGGCCTTGAGGCCTGCCTGCTGAGAGAGGGTAGGGTAGTGCCTGGCCATACAGGATAGAAGCAGCACATGAAGAGAAGCCCAGCATATTGCTAGACTGAGGGATAACTAGAGAAAGGTGACTGTCTCAGAGTGAAGCCAGGACTGACGTATACTGCAGAAGGGCCCTCAGTCTCCCAGGAATCACGAAAAGCCTATGTGAACGCAACAGCCAGGGTCAGGGCTGGAACTGCTTTGGTGATTGGTCTACCGCAGCTAGGGCTCTAAATGTGCTGTTGATACCACTGGCCTAGTCTGCTCAACCTGCTTCGGAACCGGCCACCAGCCCACACCGGGCTATATCCACCCGACTGGATGGAGGGGGCTGGACTCGCACCGGTGGTGGGCCACCGATCACGCCGGACTCAACCCCAGTGGCTGTGTGCCTCCTTGAAAGCAACAAACAGCACATTCAACTCGGCAAATCTGCACTGAATGTGTGTGCGCGTGCAGACAATGTGAGCTGTTTGTATTTCACTTACTCTTTAGCGCAAGTAGCACACACTGCAGGAGTACCTGGTGGCTAGCACAATACTACTAGTCTACATTTTGTATTAAAAATGAGACCCATGCAATACCTTTGTCTGGTTATGCCAGCAATCCTCAGAAAATAAAGGCTGTTTACACCGGTGTGCACTGAACCTCCCACAACCACAAATAAAAATGTCAAGAGTTTATCAGAACCGTTTTCAAGCAGGACACAACTCGGGGAATGAGTTCAGCTGATGAAGGGCGAATACAATCGTGCATTAGGCAACCGACGGATGGAGTTACAGCAGTCACATAAGCCTGGGTAAAACAAACCCTGTCTTTCATATGATATTATATTTTATCTTTACAACCAATACCAGCACCGCCGTTCAGCTGGGATCTTTTAGTGGAAATATGCTGGCCCCACTTCAATGGAAACCCGCTGTTTTACAAGAAAATGCGCGGTTCAGATAGAAATTAAATGTGAAAGGGTTAACGTCATGCTGACTGTACTCTGTCACCTTATTATAACTTGCCTGGAGGCGTGTTGCGCTCTCAGACACAAAATCCTGACGGCTGTCACCTAGCTGGTAACATTTCAAAAGCAATAAGAGTCGACAAAGCCCAGCTGAAAACGATGTGAAGTTCTGGCGCGAAAGTCTTTCCTGGGCATTTTGAAAATTTAATGAGATGTTGATCTGCGCCTCAGCTCGCCGCAGAGAGCAGCGCGGGCATTCTGTTGCCTGCAGCTGCGAGGGGGTCTACCGCCATGGTCAGCAGAGAGCGAGGCATCGAGTAAACAACACTCACCGTATATCACACACGGGGCCGGGGGCGGGCAGGGGGAACACGCCCCAAGTATTGTTTTATAGTGTAACACCAAGATATACGCCATCTGATATACATTGCACGGCAATTAGTCAGTCCAGGTTACATCGCTGCCGGATTTGATGCAGATTCAGTAACATTTACACAACATTTTCACATTTCTTCTGTTACCACTAGCAAGATTATTGGTTCCCCAGTATAAATTCCGATTTGCAAGTTGCCAGTAGGTTCCAGTGGATTCAGGTGTTGGCATATAGGCTGCTGGACATCTTCTGTTGGAACAGGTGACTAGAACATAAGGTTCAACTGGTAGTTTTTATAAGTGGTATGCCCTTTGTTCATTCTACTGCACCTTTTGAGCCAGACTCATGAAAAGTAGAAGATTTGCTTATGAGCGATGTAGATTACATTATTTTACATCATTCACAAATTACCAAAGCGCACACCTCATAAATAAATGTATGTGAGGGGCAGATGTTCCTGGGTACTACCACTCCTGCAGATTTATCCACAATGTCCACAAATATCAGGAGCTGATACGTGCATTAACATAACCCCGCCCGGTTTTAAAAAAAAGTCTCTATGCACAAAAAATAATTACCATAGCTGTCCTTAAAATATGGAGGTGGCTTGGGCACATTAACATGCAGTTCGCACATTTCCTACAGCAACGTGATAACCCCAGCGGCGGCTGGTAACATTTCAAAGTGGTGTAATAAATTGCAAAGCGTGCAAGCCCGATAAATAAGGAGGGCTGGGGGGGTTCTGTAACTCCAGTATACTATCAGTCTGAAGACTAAGGGCCTCATTACGATGTCGGTCGGAAAGGAAACGACATTCGGTTCGTCTGATACGCGGCAAAACCCGCCTTTCCAACTGACTCGGAAACCCATCCGACCGATTACAATAGTCTGAAACCGTTTGGACTGTCCCAGTCAGCTCAGACTCGGTCCCAAACGGCATTCGGAGGAACCGACTCAGCTGGAGCGTACTCATACTGGTCTACGGACCGCGCTTCCGACTGATGCATTATGAAGCAGATTCGGACAGCCTTTACGAATTGGTTGATATGACACGGTTCAACTGTCCAAAACAAACTTTGGGAGCCCGTAGCAGGCCCTTCACCCCGGGGCCTCCGAACGAGGCCCGTAGGGGTATCTATGGGATCCCTCAGTGCAACCATGCACAGTGTGGCAGGCACCATGGGGTGCCCGCCACAGGGTGCAAGGTTTTCCACAACTACCCCATACTTCAATGGGACCCTGTGTAGTAGGTTGGAACACAGGCTCCCATTGAAGTCAATGGGAGTCCGAAACGGTGTTCGGAAGCATCGTAATCGGTTGGTTGGACTCCCCGAATCCGATTCGGTCAGAAACTGTTCCGAGTCGGTCGGAATGCTTTCCGACCGACATCTTAATGAGGCCTTTAGAAGTGAAAAAAAGAAAAGAACAAGGCAGCTGACCTTTTCGATCTCTGCATCCAATATCTGGATTTTCAAAGGACCTGCCTCCTCATGCATCGATACTGCAACCAGTCCATGGCAGAAGTGCCTAAAAAATCCTAAAATGTTTATTCGTACTTTACTTGCATTTAATTTGGAGGCCAAAATATCAGAGGGGCAATGCCCCAACGTCCTAAGGGACGCAACGCTCCTTCATAACCCTTCGGTAATGGTCATGGATAACCACAATGCTTCAACTCTTGAGTTCATCATATTTCAAAAGGCGGCTCCCGCTGCCTTTCTTTTGGAAAACTGATTTTCCTACTCCTAGACCTAAACCTAAGATGGAGTTTTCCAGAGTCGTAAGTAGGTTTCAAAGATGGAAAATTCACATCAGGATTTTTTAAAATGTTAACTTAAAATCAATATCTGAGGGACGAAGTTTATATTTGGAACTATAAACTTTATTGTGAAGCACCTTGTGTCCAACAAGCCACAGCAGAAACCAACTGCAACTGGTCAAATTCTCTGCAAGTGGAATGAGGATTGGCTATGCATCAATGACTTCTAATCCCTGCAAACCGATAATTGGGCTTCAATTCGTTGTTCAGCTGACAACTGTGGAAAGGAGAATATGAAATATTTTGCCATGCATCATATTCTTATTAGCAGAAGTTTTCGAAGTCTTCTTTACTGAAATGCAGTGTGAAAGCGAAGGAGACAGCAATGACATGAAATCAGAACCAATCAGTCATAGGGTGCGCACGCTCTTAAATTAAGACGCTGAATGGCAAGTTTTGTAGATGCTAACCGGCAGGATGCCGCAATCATCTTGAGCCCGCGTTTGACGTGCCAGCTCAAATGATGACTTACACCAGCGCTCCGAGGGGAGCCTCGCAGCCAACAGCTATTCCCATTTAGCAACACGTCTTTTCCCTCTGCAACTGTGATAACATTTCTAATTTGCATCTTTGAGATAGACACCGAGGGCCTATTCGCAAAGCTTTTTCAAAGCGTTAGTCAGGCTTGTGTTCTGAAAAAGTTCATGGCATGCAAAACTATAACCTGATTACAAAGGCAGAACCAGCATTTTTAGGGGTGGCATTAGCCAAGACCTTTAGATTTTAGTAAAATGATCAATATAGTATACTTCCTTAAAGGGCCTTTCAGTCAGCCCCTTCACTCTTTGATCTTTTGTTATGTGATTCGCATTTTTCTTCTATGCACTACAGTCTACATCATGAGGCAGTTGGTCGGCCCACCCCAGTCACTGGCTAACTTCACAATGAGTGACGGCATTCTTCCACAGAGCACATCCACACACAATGTGACGGATATCCCAGCCGCCATGTTACAAGTGCTACAGGATATAATGGAATTGTAAAAAGGCGGCTGGGATATCTGTCACATTTGTGATAGGGTAACCCAGTCCGCCAAATTCTAAATCGGGCCCTAAATAGTTTCTTTAATGCTAGATGGTATTATATAAATGTGTGCGGGTTGAGACCCAAAAATATGCTTGCTTTTAGACATTTTCTTTTATGGCAAGGGCCCAGCAGCTCCTCCCCCCAACAATAACGTTTTGCAAAAGAAATCAGGAAACAAACCCTGCCTTGGCAAAGCCTAAAGACTGGCAGCCAATGCCAGACCTATTGGCTGGACCAACGCTTATTACTAATGCAGAAATGGAACGTAAGGGTCTGCAAGTCTGCAGCAATGCAGGTTTTGTCCCTAAGAGAGTGTGAGAGAGTTCACAATAGAAATGAGGTGAACACCCGTTCAATGGCTATTCATCCATGCCAGGGGTGTTCTGCACAATCAGCGCCCCACACTCCACCCCCCCACTCAAGCATTCCACCACCACACAGGAAGCACAGCTGTACCATCATACAGCACAAGATCTAACGTGACTTCAAGTACACAATGGCACAACCCTGAAGCCACCTCACTCGCGCAATGGTTGTCGGTTAGGTTGCAATGATCCAACCCAGCCATTCAACATAAAGCACAACATCTCTTTCACTGTATTGGGAATGGTCTGTGCAGACACTGCCCCACAGATTGGCATCCGGGCACAAACCCACAACTGAAGATACCTACATCAGCATGTTAAGCGCTGCAGAGTCAAGTAATTGGCAGATTTGTATCATATAAAAATTGAAAGATAACATAATATAACAATAGAGTCAACACATTTTCAATGCTTTCCAAAATTAATCAATGCTTTACAAAATTAATCTGCAGTTCCAAACTTACATCTGAAGGAATCAGGCAAAAGTGATTTAGGAAATATGTGAAAGTACATACATAACCCCTTTTTTCAAAAGTTCATAGGGGAATGTGAAACGTTACATGAAAAAACGTTTTTTACTTAAAGATTAAAGAACAAAAAAAAGTGTTATTCCTATTATCCATACACATGCACAGTTACAGAATGCAGACAGATGCCGGGGAAGTTTGAACAAGTTACTTACCTTCTGTAATGCTCTTTCTGGTGGATAATCGTGTTTATTCCACTACCAGACACTCCCTGCCCCTCTTTCTCGCTTTTAGATGTTCCTGTTTTCGTTTTGTGACTGGTTTGCCATCTTTTTCTTCCTCCATCCTAACAATCTGCTTTTTTCACCTTTGTTGCGATCAGTAAATATCTGATATGAAAAAAAAGTGCCTGTGCGCCCCACCGGCTACACCAGCTCAAATTAAGCACTGCTGTGGTGACACCATTCCACCCTAGAAGTGATGGAGCTGAGCCACATATAAACGACACCCTTGTGTGTCAATATCAGTTTCTTGGGTCTTTTTTCTTCTGTGTCCTCAGACATGGAGAACATCGAACAAACTACAGATGACAGTATGCCAAACTCTAACATGGGACCTTATTATGGTTTCCAGGAATCCACTACATAGAACCGGGAGGTGGGAGGGCAGAAGGGAATCTGTGATTAGATAGAGTATCCACCAGAAAGTGTTACCAAATATATATAAACGGTTACCTTACCCTTGGAATAGATACTATTGAATTACCTCCTAAAAGGTGGTGTGTGTCTCTGATGAGTGGACTCGGACGAAAAAGCCTTGCAGAGCTAAGGGGGCAAAAGGTCCCTTTCGCCATTCCCAACTATCAAGGTAGTAGTGTTTCGTGAATGTATACACAGACATCCACCTAATAGCCTGGAGATGTACAGAATGGGCAGCCCTCTCATCAATGATTTTGTAGAGGCCTTGGTGATTAGTGGGAACAGTGCACAGGACTTTAGGGTGTTGAATCTCAGCCAGCATGTAGCAGATTTTGATGCTGATGACTAACCAAGTAAGCAGGGCCCTTTTATGTACACGGTCACTTTCTTTGCTGCAGAGAATGTTACAAAGAGCTGATCCTCAACATCAGAAACTCAAATCCCTTTTATGGTCCAGTAGGTGGAGCTTTCCTTCTCTTTAGAAGGCTGAGGTAGCACAAAAAATGTTGGCAGAGTGAAATTCTGGCCAGTGTGAAAAGAAGTCACATCTTTGGGTAAGAAGGCAGCCTGGGTCCTCAGCACAAGTTTTCTCAGGAAGAAGGAGGTGTAGAGCGGATGCACCAAGAGCATCTGCAGTTCACTAACAAGGAGTGCACAGATCATGGCAATCAAAAAGACTGTCAGCAGACGCAGTAAGCAGCTGTGCATCAGCTCAATAGGTGTGCACATACGAAATATTAACACCAAGATCATTGTGACAAGGGTTGGGGTTTTGTGATGGAAAAACACATGCCTTAACCACGCAGTCTTAACCCCGACCGAGTCTTTACCAAGCATGCCTTTACCACACAATTTTGTGTTAAAGAAATGTTTGCAAAATGGGCATGTGTGGTAAAGATCACACTCCTGCCCCTCTGCCCTAAACCCTAAAAACGCCCTAAACCTAAAATCCTACCTCCCCCCTAGCCCAGCCCAACTGCCATCTAGACCTTAAATCTGCCCCTATCCTGTCCCCTACCCTGAGTCCTACAACTCAGCCCCTTAAAACAACTCCGTCCCCAGTCCCCTCTGAGCCCTAAAACAAGACCCCACCCCCTAAAACCTAACCCCACCTACCCCAGCCCAACTGCCCCCTAAGCTTTAACACTGCCCCTTTCCTGTCACCTGCCCTAAGCCCTAAAACTCTTGAGACCCCCAGCCCTGAAAACTACCCCCAACCCATATAATCTACCCCCACCTCCATCCCCTGACCTGAGTCCTAAAACACGCAACTGGCCTTTCCACCAGAAAACTGCCCCTATCCTGTGCCTTGCCCTGAGCCCAACCACTCAGCCCCTTAAAAACAACTCTGACCCTAGCCCCCTCCCTGAGTCCTAAAACAAGCCCCCACCCCCTAAAACCTTACCCCACCTACCCCAGCCCATCTGCCCCCTCAGCCTTAAAACTGCCCCTTTTCTATCCCCTGCCCTGAGCCCTCAAACTATCGACCTCCACAACCCTAGAAACAACCCCATCCCCCACCCCAAAACCCCCGGTCCTCGCCTGCCCTAAGCCCTTAAACTCCTTAGCCCCGTCGTCCCTGTAAACTACCCTGACCCCCTCCCAGCCCCGAAAACGACCCCACAACCCCGACAAACTACCCCCACCCCCTCAAAACCTGACTTACCGCTCCGCCTCATCCCAATCCTTCCTCTTACTGCTTTCTGCTCTTTCACCCAGCAGTAGCAGCAACTAGACTGCTCACATGCCTTAACCACGCATATGCGTGGTTAAGGTGTATTCGTGGTTTTGACGTGCATGGTTACCACCTGCGTGGTTCAGCCCCACGTAGTTCACACTGCGTGTTGTAGGCTGCTTCCGCAACGGTAAAGATGTAAGTTGAATCTTTGATAAAATATATCATGCAGGTGATTTAAATAGAGAGGGTTCATCAGGTAAATACGAAAAGGCAGAAAGGGATGACAGATGACCTTTAAGAGTGCCCACTGAAAGACCTTACTAGGCTAACAATAGAAAAAGCAACAATCCATGCAAACGTTTGGCATGCAGAGGGTTAGTATGACAATCACCACACCAGGCAAAATATTTCTCCCGCAAAAAGAACAACTGATGGACAGAATGCAGGACAATGTCATACATTCACCCCAGGACAGAGATCTGGGCCAAAATCCATCGCTATTTGTTATGTCTGCAAGGACTGGTGGATGACTTTAATTTAGGCTTGATATTGGCAGAGAGCGGGCTGATGGAGTGAAGCCAATCCACTGGGATGTTATTTTGGCTCAAATTGGGAAACAACAGGTTGACCCACTGTGGTGGAATGATGCAGGACTCTAAATATCAGAAATGCTCTGAGGCCCATGTGGGCGGGACATGCATTGAATTTAAAAGAGGAACTGCTATCAGCTCGTTTGTTTTTCCCTGCCTTGCCTGTGACCAAGGCCGTGTGAGACCCAAAACGGTCCATGCTGTGTTTTTAATGGATTCACACTGCCTGTTCTGCCGACTGCACCTTCATTAAATGACTGTGAATCCTACCAGTGAGGCTTTTTCCTTTCGAGGGCAACCTTCATTGTGGATTTATAACTGCACGTCCAGCCGTGGAAATTGCCCGCCACTGAAACGTGGACCAGCGGACAGCATGTGCATGTCTGCACGGACTGGTGGGTGTCTATAATTTAGGCTTGATATTGGCAGAGAGCAGGCTGATGGAGTGAAGCCAATCCACTGGGATTTTATTTTGGCTCAAATTGGGAAACAACGGGTTGACCCACTGTGGTGAAATGATGCAGGACTCTAAATACCAAAATGCTTTGAGGTCCATGCGGGCGGGACATGCATTGAATTTAAAAGAGGAACTGTTATCGGCTCGTTTGTTTTTCCCTGCCTTGCCTGTGACCAAGGGCGTGTGAGACACGAAACGCGTCAGGCTGTGTTTTTAATGCATTCATGCTGTCTGTTCTGCCGACAGCACCTTCATTAAATGACTGTTAAACCTACCAATGAGGCTTTTTCCTTTCGAGGGCAACCTTCAATGTGGATATATATATAAATATATATGTCACTCACCGTGCAATCAAGCACGCATGCACTCCTCGCCCAAAATAACACCAACTCCAGTAGTTGCTCCAGAGAAATTTATTTTCAGTGCATCGAGCCAAAACAGAAAGCACCCAACGCGTTTAATTGGGAAATGTGCATTCTATCTTAAATTTTGGGTAAACCACAGTAAGCCTTGACATCTGACTCATGCGACCCCATCCCCAAAAGGGTAGGGCCTTATTATGAGTTCGGCGGTCCAACTGCCGTAGGACTGAGTCTGTCCCCACCAGCAGCCCAATGCGCTGGTGGTCCAAAAACCACCTTATTACGAGTCGACCGCGGTGCCGGCGGTGGGGATCTTGCAGTGGTGGGGAGTACTATTACCAAATATATCGATACCTGTGTGTGCACCTCGACTGCACATGTGTTGGATGCATGCATATGCATGATATATGTGCAACAAAACCCTTAACCCATTACCAGGGTTCAGCCCATATGTAGGCAGTCCTAGCAATGGGTATATGGTACGAAAAGGAGTCACTGGTAAATCGCTGCACATAGGCTCGTAATCCTTGGGGTGAAGATTCTGCTGTGAAGGGGGTACCTGAAGAAAGGGATCCACGTTGGAATCTTCCATCGGAGAAGTAGAAAGGGGTGATTACTCACCCCAAACAAACCCTTTGTCACTGCCACCTGGAAGCATGAAGTCAGACCAACATGGTTGACTCATGGAACACCCAACCTGTAATACACACGGCGGTGCAGCTTCCATGTACTGCCCCATGGTGGCTGCCTTTCCCTGATTGTAAACCCCGCCGCAGGTCTTCGCAAAGCTGATCCGCCCAACTCGTAATACTACAGTCTGAGCACCAAGCTCACCGTGCCCGGACTGCTAGTGCTGATACAGTGGTCCCTGGGCCTACCAAACTCATGATAAGGCCCATAGAATCTGCTGAACCACAGTTACACAACTTACATTTGAGTTGCTAATGTCCATAAGCTGTATAAGTAGTGGAGATTATAAAGGGTTGGTAAAAGGCTGAAGATTTTCTCAGATCCTTTTTTGGGCTGCAATGAAGGTAATAAGTTGATTTACACTGCCTTTGAAAGGTTTTCTTAACTCACTTTGCGTGGAGCTAACCACTGTAAAGACTTGTATTTTCAGAGATAGATTTAGGATCCTATTTTGAGAAAACTGTCCCTTCAGAGGTCAATCTTTGCCAAGGGCTTTAGTTTCTGACCTTTCATACTTTAACAATAGCACAAACATGTCATGAAATTCAGGCTCAGGCCACTTTCATTTTAGTTTATAATAATATAATATGAAATATATAAATATATATATATATATAAATGTAAGACTGAGGTAGCACTAGATTTTATCCGTTGGTGACTAAAATGATGGTTTTACCATCTGGATTACTTGTCTTTTAAAGCATGTGCACCTATGACCATCTCAAATGACATCAGTGATGTTATTTGAGATGTCATCAGTGATGTCATCAGTGATGTCACTGACCATGTCATGAGTGATATAATATGTGACTTCATCAGCAGTGCATTGCGGGCGTGTGAGTTATAGTTAGCTCAACTAACTATAACAGGCTAATTTCTCTGGTTTTATAGGAGTCAAATGTCCAACTAACTATAACGTCCCTGAAACCTATGTTTTTTTGTGAATTTATAAGGTTTTTTCAATGCTAATTCCGAACTATAACGTCTGTAAAACCTATGGTTTTTTCAGATTTTAATGTTTATCAAACCTATATTTTGTCATTTTATTTTGTAATATTTTCGAACTCTATTATACTTCTTTTTTTTAACTTAAAAAAATTATGTAATGTTTTATATCTTCCCAAAAAAATATGTATATATATATTTTTTAAACTGCACTACCATACCAGTAGTGTACCAAGCTCCATCACCACGCAAATCCTATCTGCCATTTTGCTAAACTGGTAAATGATGCGCATTTCGTATCCTACTGGTTCGTGGCACCGCGTCCCATCATATACGTACGAGGTCGCGCCAGCTGCTACGTTGGTATCCGACCGGTACGCAGTACCAAGCCGCGTGTTACGTCATGTACGTATGGGATCACGTCCGCTGCGCATTGCGTATGCAACGAGTGCACGCTGGAGAGGCAAGCACTACAATGGGATGCTTGGTTCCCAGTAAGGGGTAAATGAAGACCTATTACTGGCGTAGGCCTTAACTCAGAAAATATGCTGAACCATCAATCTTGCAAATAACATTTCTGCTGAGCGTCTGAGTCCAGTCAAACACAATTTGTAGACATATATTAGAGGGCCTCATTTGTGAAGATGCCACTGCACATTCCCTCCTTTGTAAGGCGGTATCAAAGATGTTTCTTAATTAATATCACAAACTTGGAAAGCAGAAGAGTAAAAAAGATGTTGAAACAACTCCTGATCGCTTCTGTAAACTATATAGTCTCCGAATGCAAATTGCCAAGCACATGCACAAGTTGGCTAGTCAGTTCATCATTTGAAACAGAGTTGGCCCTACCCTACTTGCATCCATCGATCATGTATTTACATTCTTATATAAAGTGCAGCAGGACGAACTGGTGTCAGCACAATCTTCAATTAGCTGAACCAAGGAGAGAAGAACAACACTCTTACATACCCCAACAGTGAACATCATTCCTGTAAAAGTCAACCACATAACTACATTGTTCAGTAGAGACTGATGTATAAAAATAACTGACAAATCAAGAACTAGTGTTAATAGGAGGAAACTAGAATCCTATAGTGAGAATCTGAATAACTCATTGGTCATTTCTGTTAAACGAGGAGGGTTATAAGAACAATATCAGTTGGAAGGCAAGGTTAGCAAGTCAAGAGGAAAAAAAGACAACCACCCGGAAGAGGTACAATTTTCACCGTTAGTAAACTGAGGAAGATCAGATGTCAAATGAGAATGAACATCCCGATAATGATACAGAAATGTGTATTTATTCATGCACTGCGCATGGTATGTGGGTTCCTACTGAGCATTCAAATAAACATATGCAGCTATATATATTCCTGGAGGAAGGTATGCTTTCCCATTGTTTTACCTGATCTAGTAAATTACTTCTGGGACCACCGGATCCAATACCTGATAAGTACCTTTGTCCGCCTTTACCATTTTCAGTTTCTTTACCTGTGAAGCTGAACTCCATTTTCACCTTCTTCCAACTCTGAGACTGGAATCTTTGAACTGCTGATATATGTTTCTCATGTTCAAGTAACACTCAACCCACTTTAACCTTGACATATTTTTTTGAATATGCATTTATATTTTCCAGGCGTATCTTCCACATTGGTAATTCTTTCCCCATGTTTTGACAAGTGATAGTGCTTCTGTCTGATTTCTTCTCCAAAGCCCAAGTCTCACGGCTTCCATTTCAAGAACCGCAGACACAGGGAACTAGCAAGGCAGCTTTCGGGTTTGCCATAGGCTATTTCTAGCTCCCCAGATACAACAAAGTAACATGTAAATAAATAGGGCAGGAACAGGCAACATGAGCGGCGTCCTTGTGAGGCCTAGCGCTAATATTAATAATGTTAAGGTAAAGCAACACTGCTCTGTAGAATAAAACGCATCTCAGCATAGATAACACAAAGGTGATATCTGTGCAAATTTAAAAAACACTTTTCGACATCTAACAGCTGGTAAGATAGCTCAGTAAGGTAAGCCTTCCCTGTTGAGATGAGTGTTACTTGCATGACACAGGGTCCTATCCAACCGGACCTACTAGTATTAATTTGATCTTTAATAGGTCGATAAATAGATACCATGGAATTGGCCAAGCAATGAAAAAATATGTTATACAAAATTCTATGAAACGTTAGCAAGCGGTACCGAAATAAAAACAATTTATTCATAATTCCATAATGTAAACCACTTTAGAAAACTACAGTAACCATGATTGTTGGACTTAGCCCTTTTTTGCAGGGTTTTCCCCAAACTTTTTGCTTCTTCCTCCCATTTTTTCTTGACCTGTTCATGTTGGTTTTAGGACTCTGGGCACTTTACCACATCTAAACAGTGCTAAAGTCCATATGCTCTCTGTGTAAATTGTGAACATGATTGGTTATCCATGATTGGTATACTTGATTTGCTGGTAAGCCCCTAGTAAATTGTACTGAGTTCGCCAGGGCCTGTAAATCAAATGCTACTAGTGGGCCTGCAGCACTGATTGTGCCACCTACGTGAGTAGCCCTGAAAAGGTATCTGAGACCTGCCGCTGCAGTGTCTGAGCGCAGTTTGTTAACTGCTATGTCGACCTGGCAAGTTACCAGGCCCTAACTTTCCCTTTTCTTACATGTAAGGCACCCCTATGGAAGCCCAAGGTACCCTCCCCCGGGCAGGGTGCAGTGTATGTGAAAGATAGGGCATGTCTTGGTGTGTGTGTGGCATGTCCTGATAGTGAAATACTGCCAATTTAAATTTTCAATATTGCAAGGCTATCTATTCCCATATGATAGAAAGGAGAGTTTGCTTATTACATCTTATAAGTATAACTACTCTTGGGACGAAGGCAGGAAAATAAAGTTTAGTATGCCGGAACTCAGAATGTTAATATGCATCTTTTAGTAAGGGTGAATTTTACATTCTTTGTTTGAAAATACCACTTTTGTAGGTATTTTCGTGCTTAGCCCTCCAGTGTGCCTCTGCTAGGATGTGTTTTGACTGTCTGGCTTTGAAGTGAAAGGGGCTGGGGATGTGCGATGGCTCCAGAGAGTCTGGATGAGTCAGGGCTGAGCTTAATAGACCTGGGCTGCATTTAGAGTAAGGGGAGGAGATTTCCCTTCACCTGAATGGGCCTGATCTGCCTTCCACAATGTTGTCTTCACCTCATGCCAAGAAGCTAAACCAGAATAAACAGAAATGTTTTTTACTGAGCACAGGGCTTCTCTGCCACCAGAGCACAAAGGATTTTGCTATATAAATATTGGGGTCCAGACCCCAGAACTTTAGATCATCCCTGGAATTCCTTTGCCAAGGAGAAGAGCTGGAGAGACTGAAAAGAAGTACTGCCCCTTTGGTGTGTGCTGTGTGAGGTTGGCCTGCAGTTGCTGTTTCTGCCAAGGAAAGGAGAAGGACTTTGCTGTGTGCTGTGTCCCCTGCTTGAATGAGATCTTCAAGGGCCTGTGTGTGCTGGCTTCATGTTCTGAAGTCTCAGGGACACAAAGACTTCACCCCCAGCTCCCCTGAACTCTGCTACTGTGACTTCCGACCTGTCAAGAGATGCCTGTGCCAGAGTTTGGACCTCTGGAGGTTGTTGCTGCTATTTGGGAGCTGGAAGAAAGAAGAAACCTGAAGAACTGCAAAAATCGACGCATTGCTCTTCATGCATTTGTTTTTCCGACGCATCTTCGCGGCGAAAGAAGAATTTCCACGCATCACCGTGCCGCTGCGAAATCCGACACAGTGCCTGTCGCCGCTGCACGGATCGACGCATTGAGGGATAGCGGCTAAAGAAAACCGACACAGCACAAATGCCAAGCTACCAAGGGGGTGGGCAGGGGTTATCTAAAGTGTGTATTCCGATTACCCTGACTAGAAGCAAGGGTCCCTATTTGGACAAAGGTACCTACCTCTGCCAACAAGAGACTCCCAATTCTAACAAGAATGAATATGAAAGAAAGGCACCCTGGGTTTGCAGGAGTGACTGACTTGCTACTTCTGCAGAAAGACAATGTGACGAAGAATGCAGAAACACTGTTGCAGACACCTGTACACCCTACAGTGAAAGCACTCGAAGAGAGAACACACATAATCCTGCTTAGGAGGAGGTCACCCTTAAATGTCCTGTAATATACTATTTTGTAGCCTTTTGGCTGGGGGGGAGGGTGTGGGGGGCACGGGTTAGGTGCGACAAATGCTTCTATGGTGGAAGTGTGAGGTGGGGTTCAAACAGTTTACCGTTTTTGCTGATATACTGTTTTACTTCATGTTGTGTTCACACGCATACATACCCACAGAGTGTGTGCCTCTACACTACTCCAAACATGGACTCTTAGCAATAACTCCTTCACCCCACCAACAAAAATCTCTATGGCTAGCTTTCAAGTCATGTCTTGGAACGTCAATGGTCACCTTCAATCAATCAATCAGTCTGTTTGTAAAGCACTGGCTACTCACCCGGAACGGGTCTCAAGGCGCTGAGGGAGATGGGGGCAGGGGGTGGTTCCGCAGGTCAGCAGGATAAATGCATGCCATCGAAGAACATGGTTTTGAGGTCCTTTAGGAACATGAGGAGCGATGTAGTCTGTCGGATGTGGAGAGGGAGGGAGTTCCATGCCTTGGCCACGAGGCCCCCCTGTTCTGCTTTTCTTGATCCGAGGGAGAGTTGGACCGAGCGGGGGGAGCGCTGGGGTGCGTGGAACTCGAGGTGGTTGTTCAAGTTGGCGGGTCTGGCGTTGTTTAATGCCTTGTGTGCATGGGTAAGGAGCTTGAAGGTGAGTCTCTTCTCGACGAGGAGCCAGTGTAGGGTCCGTAGATGTTGGCTGATGTGGCAGTGTTGTGGTAGGTTGAGGGCTAGTCTGGCAGCGGCGTTCTAGACGTTCTGGAATTTACGGATGAGGTTCTTGTTGATCCCGGCATAGAGTGCATGGCCGTAGTCCAGTCTGCTGCTGATGAGGGCATGCATGACCATTGTACTGTGTTCAGGGGGGATCCACTTGAAGGTCTTGCGGATTAGGGAGGAGGTGATGGCGTTGACCTGGGGGTCCATTTTGAGTTCGGAGTCCTGGATGATCCCGTGGTTGCGTGCAAGGTTCGGTAGCGGTGGGGAGTCTCCGAGGGCGGGGGACCACCAGGTTTCGTTACTGGCGTTGGGGTGTGGACCCATGAGGAGTATCTCTGTTTTGTCCGGGTTGAGTTGAAGGCAGCTGCTCTTCATCCATATGGCAACGGCTGCCATTCCGTCGTGAAAAGTGAGTTTGGTGGTGTTGGGTTTGTTGGGTAGGGAGAGGATGAGTTGGGTGTTGTCTGCGTATGATGTGATGTTGAGACCGTGTGCTCTGACGATGGCTGCGAATGGGACCATGTAGATGTTGAACAGGGTCGGACGAATGGATGATCCCTGTGGGACTCCACAGGTAATTGGGGTCGGCTCTGAGAGGAATGTAGGGAGACCAACTCGCTGCGTTCGGCCGGAGAGGAAAGAGCAGATCCAATCAAGGGCCTTGTTCCGGATTCCTGTGTCGTGGAGTCTGAGGGCCAGGGTGCGGTGCGAGACAGTATCGAAAGCCACGGAGAGGTCGAGGAGGATGAGGGCTACCATCTCTCCTCTGTTGAGGAGGGTCCTGATGTCGCCGGTTGCTGCGAGGAGTGTGGTTTCGGTGCTGTGGTTTTTCATGAAGCCTGATTGGGAGGGGTCGAGGATGTTTTTCTCTTCGATGAAGGCCGCAAGTTGGCTGTTGATGGCATTTTCCATGACCGGCTGGATAAGGGAGTTCGGGAGATTGGTTCCAAATTCTTGAGCTTGGTGGGGTCCGCTGAAGGTTTTTTCAGGAGAGGATTGATCTCGGTGTGTTTACAGTCGTCGGGGAAGGAGGCGGTCTCGAAGGAACGGTTGATGATGTGTTGGAGTTCGGGGGCATGACGTCTGCAACTTTGCGGTAGATGTAGTGGGGGCAGGGGTCCGCGGGGCCCAGGAGCGGGTACTCTTCATTATCCTCAGAGTGTGTTCAATGCTAAGGGCAGTCCACCTGTTAAGCGTCGGTTGCGTGCAGCTGGGTGCGGTGGGAGGGCATTCATTGTGGGTGTTGCTGACATCGAAGATATCATAGATGGTCCTGATTTTGTTATAGAAGAAAGAGGTGAGTCTGTCACACAGGTCCTGTGAGGGAGGGATGTCGGTGGTCTCGCTTTTGGGTTTGGCAAACTCTTCCAAAGAGTGCCCTGCTGTTGTGGGCATTGGCGGCGATTCTGTCCTGAAGTGCTTCCTTCCTGGAGAGTCTGATGAGCTTTTGGTGGGCCGCGGTAGCTGTTTTGAAGTTGTCTAGGTCAGTCGTGGTTTTGGAGTTTCTTCACAGTTTTTTCAGTTGTCTACAGGTGCGTTTGAAGTCTCAAAGTTCGGTGGAAAACCAGCTGGCTTTCTTGGGGTGGGATTTGGAAGTTTCCTACAGGGGGGCGATGGTGTAGGCGCAGTTGGTGATCCAGTTGTACAGAGTGCAGGCGGCAGTGGTGGGGTCATCGTCTGTGATGGTGGGAGCTAAGCAGCTGAGGGTGGAGGCGAGCTGGTCGTCGGAGATTTTGTTTCAGTCCCTACGTTGGAGCCGATGCGGGAAGTGTTGTCTTTGAAGGTGAAGTGAACATAGAGGTGGTCCGTCCATGGGAGGTCGGAGATGTGGCTGAAGGTGACGGATTCCCTGCTGTTAAGACAGGATCGAGGATGTGCCCAGCTGAGTGCGTAGGTTCAGGTACGATCTGCTTGAGTCTGATGGTATGGAGGTTGTCCAGTAGGGCGGCGGAATTGGGGTCCAATCAGTTGTCGAGGTGGAAGTTGAGGTCTCCTAGTTGCATGAAGTCGGTGGAGGTGATGGCATGGTGTGTGATGATGTCTGTGATGGAGTCGGAGAAAGGGGCGCAGAATCCGAGGGGTCTGTAGATGAGGGTGCCTCAGAGGGTAGAGGACGGGTTGGTCTGGATCTTGAAATGGAGGTGTTCCATAAGGTCTGTGCTCCGTCGGAGATAGGTCTTGTGAGTGATGGTGATGCCTCCCCCGGGGCGGTTGGGGCGATCCTTCTGGGTGAACTTGTATCCTTCAGGGATGGCACTCGTGATGTCTGGGCCAGAGGCGGTGTTCCTCCAGGTTTCGGTGAGGAAGGCGATGTCGGGGCGGAGCTGTCGAGGAGCTCCCAGATTTCCATGGCATGTTTGTGGAGGGAGCGGACGTTGAGGAGGATGCATCTCAGGGTTAGGGGCGCAGTGGAGTTGTTGCTGAAGTGAGGTGGTGGGTTATGGGAATCGGCTTGGTGAAGGAGTGGAGACAGTGACAACAGGTGAAGGGTCTGTTGGTGTCGAGAGGTGAGGTTAGCTTGCAGTTAAAGTTCTTACCGCCGTTAAGTTCGTGGAGAGCCGAGGGGGCTCTCCACCATAGCCAGAGATAGCAAAGGATAAGGAATTTATACTTGACTGTAAAGGAAAGTCTTTAAATTCTTATGAAAGACCAAGAATGAGTGGCACATCCTAAGTTCCATTGGAAGAGAGTTACAAAGTATTGGGCCTAGGTAAGAAAACGAGCGGCCTCTCATACGAGTAAGACAGAATCTGGGTACAGAAAAAAGAAAAAGGCTAGCTGATCTCAGCTGATGAATGGGCACATAAGGTTTGACCAGACTTTGTATGTAGGGAGGCGCCAAACCATGTTTGGCCCGGATCATGTAACACAAGACCTTAAATTCGATGCGCTTGTTCACCTTAAGCCAATGAAGTTTATGAAGCAAAGGTAAAACTGAAGCATGTCAAGGTAAATGGAAAAGGAGGCGTGCTGCCACATTTTGAATGAGCTGCAAGCAATTGACTGAAGCTTTATCAGTTCCCAGGTACAATACATTTCCATAATCTAGTCTGGAAATCACCAGTGCCTGCATTACCGTTCTCTGGGCTGCAGGAGGGATTAACTAGAGAATTTTCTTAAGCCATTAAAGAACCGCAAAGCATGTTGCAGTGACCATGGACACCTGGGCTATAAGGGAGAGGTTGTGGTCAATGGTCAAACCCAGGTTCTTAACTTTGGGGACCGGAGTAGGTAAAGGTTCAAAAGTGTCAGGCCAGTGATTGATTCCCCAGAGTTCAGGTTGTTTCCCAGAACAAGGTTCTCTGTTTTTGTACAGTCCAACTTCAAGGCATTTCTGGTCATCCACAACGAGATGTTACTCAGTCTGAGCTGGAGCAAGGAAGGGTCCTGATGTCGAGCGGCTGAGAGAGAAAAGGTGATCTGGGTATCATCTGCATAGTCCGCGAGTGGGCGAACATAGAGGCTAAAAAGAAGAGGCACTCCTGAAGATCGTGCAAGAGGATTTGACTTTGAGGTTTCAGAACAAACTTGAAATGTTTAAAAAACCTATCAGCCACCTCAGAGCCACACCCTCAATACCAGCAGCTTCAAGACGATCTGCCAAAATGGAATGCAACACTGTATCAAAGGCAGTACTCAAGTCCGGCAGAATGAGAGCTGCTGTACCTCCACAATCGAGCTGCTGCCTGAGATATTCAGTGACCCCAGGCAAAGCCAATTCAGTACTGTAACCAGACCTGAAGCCAGACTGGGAGGGATTAAATAAATTGTGAATTGCAACAGAAGAAGAGAGTTGGGAGTTGATGTGTCTTCCCAATACCTTAGAGAAGACCAAAAGGAGGGATATTGGGCGGTAATTTGACCAGCAGAGAGTTTCAAGGCCTGTCTTTTTCAGTAGAGGAAGAACAAGACGGTGTTTCCACTTTTGAGGAACGAGACCTGAACTCAGAGAAGTGTTGAAAAGGTCAAGAATCACAATAAGGGCCGATTTGTCCAGAAGTCTAAGCTTCGATGGAGGAAGAGGGTCAAGCGGGGAGCAGGACTTGATAGTCCAGTGGAAGCCAAGCCCTGATTTGTCAAGGCTCATTAGAAAAAGTGGACTTGGAAGATGTGTCAGGCAGGTCCACATTTAAACTAACAGGAAAGGTAAAGTTACCTTGATGGGATTTGTTCAAGTCAAGTTAGCAGTGAATGGACTCTATTAAGAAAAAACGTTGCTAGCTCATTACATTGATGTTGTGAAAGTGAGGGAAAGTGTGGGAGAACACAGAAAAGTACAAACTGCTGAAAGTTCTTTCACAACTTTAAACAGAGTTTTCTGGCAGTGTTGGGAATTCATAATCCTTTCTGAGAAGAAGGTGGCACGGGCAGATCTAAGTATTGCAGAGACAGTTTCCTTTGGAGAAAATATAGTACTAAATCTCCTATACAATTCATCTATTTTATTCGGGCAGATCTACAGAGAGCGCGGTATTTTTTCAATGCTGCCAAGTAAACGAACTTGGCCTCGGGCATATAGTGCTTCCTTCATTGCCTCTCTAAAACTTTGCAGCGTTTTTTGTCTTGTCTCAGGGAGTCGTGAACCATGGGGCAGGCAGATGCATTCTGTTTTGAGGTTTGACTAACAATGGAAGAGTCGAGCCAATAGCCTCCGAAAGTCAATGATGCACCAGGATTTGATCTAAGTCAGGTTGGAATATGAGGATAGGAGTTTTTTTAGGAGCCATTCATTAAGAATTGACATGTCAAGTTTGGACCAGTTACTAGATTTCGGCATTAAAGTCGACCGGGTGAGAGGGGGCGAGGATGATTTGATGGTAAAAAAGGTACTACAAAGTCAGTCCAGCAGAGTTGGATAGGAGGTGTAACAGACAAGGTTGACAGATTGGAAAAAATGGGGTCCAAAAGGTGCCCAGCTAAGTGAGTAGGTGAGGAATTGAGAAGCCGAAGATTAAGAGTGTTCAGGTCTTCAATGAGAGCTAGTGCTGATTTGTTGTTGGATTCCTCAAGGTGAAACATGAGGTCACCAAATTGGCTACCCGTACTATAAGAGGGGCCAGTGAGTCAGAAATAACTGAGCCCCATTTGTTAGAAGGCACAGGGGAGTGATAAATAAGAACACCAGAGAAGGTGAATTTGGGGGGGAAAAGGAAAAGAGAAAAACAAGGCTTCACAATTATTAATCTGAAGTTCCTCTATTTTACAACTGTAGAACTTCTTAAAAATAATGGCAATACCACCGCCTATTTTATGGGGTGAATTTATACCCAGCAACGCAAAGTTGTCAGGGAGTGCAGCACTCACGTCAGGCAAGGATCCATTATGTAGCCAGGTTTCAGTTTGAAAAACTACATCTGGATCAGTGTCAACAAGAAAATTAAATAGATGACGCTGATGTTTGGGTAGAGGGTGGCATTTTAAGCAGAAACACAGAATTCATTGGGTGGACGAGAGTCAACCTCGACATAGGCAAGGGGACGGAGTGTAACCACTCTGGCCAAGTGATCAGGGCCATTCCACTACTGGGAGTTGAGGGTGCTATCAAATGGTTAGTTAGTGCAGTGCATGGGATCAGTAGCAAGATCAAAGACCTGACAGTGAACATTAGGTATGGGTCTGAGGGTAAAAAGGTCCTGAAAGAAATAGGTTCCAACTGCCCCTTCCAACGTAGGTTTGGCTACGACTGGGCCTTTTACGCTGGCTTTACGATGGGTTGCAGGGGGTGGTGGCCATTCTCCTCCACAAACACTGTCTGCTCGTGGTTATGCGGCCCTTCCTGAATCCACAACGCCACTATGTGGGCGTTGCAGGATCACTATAGGGGAAACATTACAATATTCTATGCATTTCCGTGCCTCCTCAACTGCATGCACAAACACTAGCACACTAACGGAGGAGGTGGTGGGACTACTACCCGGAGTCACAATCCTGGGGGGAGGGGGTACGACTTCAATTCAGACAATGCAACTGGTCCCCCCCACAAGGCACCATAAGGAAACATCAAAGTTACTAGGGTCGTGGATGGCCTCACTTAGCCTCTACGATGCCTGGAGGGCTTGGGGCCCACAGGCAAATATGTGCACACACATTTCAGCCTCAGCAAAAACCCTATGGCGTCCACATCTCCTCTCAGCTACGAATATGCTCTGTGTAACAGTGGCGAGCACCCTACCCAGAGTGATCTCTGATCACTCTCCAGTCACTCTTCATATAGGAACCCCAAATCACTATTAGAGGCCACTCTGGCACCTCAATGCTTGGTTCCTAGTGGTGGAGCAGTTCACAGAACATTGGGAAATGGCTCTCCAGTCCTATTTCGAAATAAATGAAGGGTCAATGCAAAAGGCTATCATGCTGTGTGCGGCCAGTACGGCCACGATCGGAGCAAGGCCAAAAGCCTACCTCAAGCAGTGTCTCTCAGATTTACTGATGACTGTTCTGTAATGCCCCCTCAGCATACAAGAGTCTGAGACATAAGTCACACCACAACGTCTTTGGCATGCTGGTCTACTCCCCATACCGAAATGTGACCACTGCATGTATTTGGAGGCAGATTGTTTTCATATGCAATGGCAGTGGCCACACAGTGCCAGATACTGGGAGCGCATTGCCAATACCCTCTCGCTGGTGCCGGAGAGACTGGTTGAATTGTCACTTAAACTGGCTCACCTGAGGGTTATGGAAGATTTGGGGGGACTAAAGGAGACCGGGCGCTTGTGAGCATGGCTACGGTCATTGCGTAAAGCAGATGGAACTCTCCAAACTTGGCCTCTATATCCAAGTGGAGGGCAGCAATGTACTGGTGCGCTAAACATAAGGAACCGATATTCATGGCCAGAGGCTGTCCCAAGAAACATCAAAGGATATGGGGGAAATATTGGAGGTTCTAAGGACTGGCGAGCTACTAAGGGACTTATACTTGGTAACACTGAGTTTTCCTCAGACGACGTACGTAGCTGTGGGTGTGGGACGGATGCATTGTTCTCATGTTGTTTTATTGCATATGTTCTATCAAAACCGATAAAATACAGCTATAAAAAGAGAATGCATAAACATGATTTCTGACTTCAGGTCAATGTGCTGACGAGCAGAACATTCGCGAACACTTCACCACTTTCTCACTGGCACTTCGGAAATTGTAAAAATTGTACTCTAATTATAATTACTTCACATCCAGAAGTTTTCCTCCTCCGTAGGGTTTATGCAAGAAGTAATCTTTCAAAGACTGGTTTGGGAAATGTCTTCCTCGCTTGGCTCCAAGTAGCATGTGATTATTCTTAAAAGATGTTTAATGAGCAAAATCGACAGCCACGTCCAAAATGTCAAATTAAAGCTATAAATATGTTTTCTCCGAAATTTCCAGATGGTTCATGTATTACTATGCTTTAAATCATTTGAAAACAAGAGGACGATTCCTCTGGAGAGGGACTGTCCACAAACCTCGGATGCTGCCGAATGCCAAACTGTTCAACGCGCTCTCTGTTCTCATCTCTTCAGACTACATAAACAATTCGGATTCCTTCTGAAAATTAGTATATAACTATCGGTTTCTTTCTCTACGAAATAAAATGTGTACAGTGTGCAGGTAGGCGAAACTATGAAACATTCAAAACTTAGAAAAGAAGTATTTGCCAACAACAAAGGGGCATGTACAAATATCTTACCCAATTTCCAAAAAGTGAATGATCAGCTTAATGAGATCCTCAGGATGCCCCTTGCGAAATACCTATGGTCAGTCAGTCTCTGCAGAGCATATGGCCGCATAGGTGGCAGAGGCATAGAGAGAGGGAGATGAACAAACCAGCCCAATCAATGGATTCTTCCAGAGGAAGCCACAACATTCAGAAGAGGAGCAATATCTTGAAAGTAATCAAATCTTTGCAAAACCGTTCTTTAGGAATTGGGGGTCCAGAGTTGTTGTGAATGGCTTTGTAAGCGATACAAAGCGCTTTAAATTTGATCCTACTTCTGACTCGCAGCCAATGAAGATGACGTATGGCCGCGGTGATGGATTTGTGTTTAGGGATGTCAAGTAGAACTCTGGCTGCCGCGTTTTGGATCGATTGCAGCTTATTCAGAACCTTTACTTGAGCATTGAGGAAGAGAGCATTACAATAATCCATCTTGGAGAAGATGAGGGTGGTAATAAGCGTTTTTCCTGCTGATGCTGGTAGGTAAGGAAATAGCTTCCTGATTTTCCTCAACATGAAGAAAGAGGAGGAGACCACTGTGTTGACATGGTGATCAAATAACAGTCTGTCGTCGAAGATGACGCCTAGGTTTCTGACCTTGGCAACAGGTTCTGGTGGGGGACCGATTTCATTTGGCCACCAGATGGAAGACCATCCAGGGGAAAGGTTGCCAAAGGTCATGACATCAGTTTTATCTGAGTTTAATTTTAAACAGTTGCTCGACATCCAGGAGCTGATGTCTAGCATGCCCTCCTGGAATCTGGATGCCACTGCTGCTCCATCCTTATGCACAGCCAACACCAACTGGGTGTCGTCAGCATGGGTGGTTAAACTCAGCCCGTGTGCTTTGATTACCCTCGCCAAGTCCGACACATAGATGTTAAATAGTGTCGGACTCAGCGATGATCCCTGGGGCACCCCGCATGGAAGAGTAAAGATGGGCGAGTAGAAAGTGCCCAGCTTTACTGTTTGGGAGCGGTTGGTGAGAAATGAGGCAAGCGGATCCTTGGCAAGATGGTTGATCCCCAAGGTTGAGACACGGTCGATCAAGATGGAATGATCGACCGTGTCAAAGGCAGCGGACAGATCTAAGAGTATAAGGACCGCTGCCCCACCTTGGTCTAGAATTGCCCTGATCTCATCAGTCGCCTTTATCAGGGCAGTTTCTGTACCATGACCCTGCCTGAACCCAAATTGCGTTTCGTCTAGGAGGTTGTGTTGATTAATGTATTCAGAAAGCTGATGGTTCAAATATTTTGGCAGGGAAGGGGAGGCAGGCTATGGGCCTGTAATTGACTGATGCAGAGGGGTCGAGGGAAGGTTTTTTAAGAAGGGGTTTGATTACCGCTTTCTTCCACATAGCCGGGTAGGAGCCTGTAAGAAAGATGGAGTTACAGATATCAGTAAGTGGTGGTGTGATGACCTCAGGGAAGAGTTTAAGTATGGAGGGAGGGCATGGGTCTAGAGGAGAGCCTGATCTAATGGAAGCAATGAGTTTACTAATCTGTTCAGCCTGAACAGTCTGAAAGCTGGAGAATGTGGGACTGAAGGATGTCAGAGGGGGGTTCGGATCACTGCCTTCGTAAAGAGGTTGAGAGGAGAAAGCTGAATATATGGTGGAGACCTTAGTAGCAAAAAATGTGGCCAAGGAATTACAGAGATCTTGTGATGTCTCGATAGACGGACCTGAGGGCGGGTTGGAAAGGGTATTAACTACCTGGAACAACTTCTTGCTGGAATTCTGGGCAGACTCAATTTGGGATAAAAAGGAGCTTTAATGCTTAACAATGGATCGTTTGTATATGGCTAATGCGTTCTTGTATGTTTGTTTGTACTTTGGCTTATACAGTGTCTCTCAAGGTTTCTACAATATTGTCTCTGTAGTCTAAGGTCCTCTGTGAACCATGGAGCAGACGGAGTGGTTCGGTTGGGAATGATCGATTTGATAGGAACTATCAAATTAAGAGCATCATGAAGCCAGTCTTGGTACATAATGGATGCTGTGTTGGGATTAGAGGAAACCTCGTAAAGAGAATTCGAGAGGGTATGGGTGAGCAGAGGAATGTCTAGATTTTTCCAAGCTTGAACGGTCTTGGCAGTGTGACTTTTGGACTGCGGAGGATTAGGGCGGTGGACCTTAATAGTAAAAATAACTGCTGCGTGGTCAGACCAGACCAGGGGAAGGACGGTGAGCATCGTGATATCGGGGTTATTGGTAAACAGCCCGTCAAGTGTGTGGCCAGCTTGGTGAGTGGGGACTGATACTAACTGATGAAGTCCTGCCGCTTGGAGGTCCGTAATAAGTTGGATGGTGTCCTTATCACTTGAGGAGTCAAGGTGAAAATTGAAATCTCCTAATATAGTGTAGTCGGAGGGCCCCACCGAGGGTTCAATCAGCTCATCAAGGGCTGAGAGGAAGCGTTTACGGGGACCTGGGGGACGATATAGGAGGGTGCCTTTAAAGACTTGATTGTTATTAAGGGCGATGGAATAGGTGAGGGCTTCACAGTCAAAACGATGGGTAGGCTCTATTTTGGTAGGGTATATGATTTTGTGAATAATGGCTAGCCCACCACCCCTCCACTTAGGTCTATCCTGTCTTATTACACAGACACCTTCTGGTATAGCCGAGCAGAAGTCCGGACCAGAAGAGGCGTCGCCCCAGGTCTCTGTAATGAACAAAATGTCGAGTTTGTAGCTGGTGATAAACTCCATGATGTCCAGGTTATGTTTGGGGAGAGAGCGGGCATTGATGAGTGCCGCATGAAAAAGGGCCCGAGGAGTAGGCAAGGTGGTGTGGGTAGAAGGAAGGGGAGAAGGAAATGTGTAAGTGCATAGGAGGCATTGGACTGGCGTGGATGTGAGACTAGTCGGGAATGGCAGTGGCCGACAGAGGTGCCTAGCAGCATGTGAATTGAGTTCCTTAAGCTGCATTGAAGAATAACATAAAGAGGTACAGTTGGAATGGGACGCGGTACGGACAGGGGGAGAGGCCCTGGGCCCGGTCCCGGCGCGGACGGGCGCAGACGGGCTTGCCTTGGGCGTGCCTTTGGCGCGCCCGCGGCGCGCCCACTGCGCGCATCCACTGCGCGTCGATGTAAGCATGAGGTTTTTGTACCGGTGGAGGCAAGCAGCTAGACTGCTAACCTCCGTCCAAACCGGAAGTGGAGTAGCACACTTCCTGCAGTGGCGATCTATCCCTCCACAACAAACTGAAGACTCAGTGGTGGAACAGGGAACACGCCAGGAACAGAACACAAAGGTAAATTCTCAATCAAAATACAATTGTGACATACGATTTTCATTCAAATGCAGAGAAACGTGAGTTTTAAAAAGCGCTAGGAGCCCTTAGACATGGGCCTCCGTCAGCGAAATTACTCAATTTATTCAGGCAACCTCTTCCCACATATACCACCCTCTCAGGAAGCATGCATCAATCCATGTCTCTCTTCCAACCCCCCAAACTCGGGCTCAATTTGAATCTCCACATGCGAGCTATATTTCGCTTGGCTACCGTTAGTTAAAAATGTGAGCCAGAGTCGGTCCTTACGATGATGGTCTGTTTTAGCCCAAAAATTGAGGAGGCACCTCACTGAACACTCTGAGTGATACCATGACTAATCGACATGTTCAATGTTTATCTTCCTCCTGATAAAAAGTACTATTACTGAAAGATCTTGAAAAGACAATCCAAAATAATTTTGGTATGCAGACACTTTAAAATCAACCACATATACCACTGATTGAGTCAAACCTCACTGATAAGCACATTGTATGGGATGGGAAAACTTCAATTGCACTAAATGAGGACATGAATTCGCTTAAATGATAGCATTATGTTGTCCTCGGTCATTAAATGGACAAACTACATCAGACACCCCCAGCAAAGAAAACATGTAGACTCAGTAACCATGCCAGTCTGAGAGACCATATCTTAATAATTATTGAACCTTGGAACCCTGTCATTGACATGCAAGTAGAAAGGAGAACTGAAAGTGACCATGACCTGCTAATTGCAATACTTTCAATACAGAGTCTTAAATTCCTGTGTCTAAAGTAAAATTCATTAAACATTCTATAATCTGGTAGTGAATCCCAGTTCGAGGAGCATCTAATGGCAATCAACTACTTGCCTAACCCACAACTACACATGAGACGAGCTTTTCAAGGAGAGATATCAACCAAGAGCAGAATCTAGGAACCGAAATGGAAACAATTCATACTTTTGAGAATGGATTAATTAAAACGTGTCCCTCAAATACCATCAAGTGAAACTGTATATAGAAAATCTGTAAAAACATAAACATGTAAATTGTATGATGACGAATGCCTTAAAGAAATGAAGGCACTGAGAAAACCATTAAAAACAAGACATTTGGGGGGCGTAGTCAGGCAAGATGGCTGAGTGGACGTGATCCACCTCAGTTCCGGAGCCACGGAGAAGCCAGATGGTCATACCTCTGAGTGGAGGTGCCGAAACTGACGGGGCTGCGTCGAGATGATGGCGTGAGGCTTTGAGGTGCTCGTGTGCACTTTCACTAAGGCACACTGACCTTTTTGCCATTTTTGTTTGGCGAGGCCTGAGGCGACAGCGGAAGCAATATGGTGCCGTAGCCGCTCTTCGGGCGGGATCCCATAACGACTCAGCCCAGCGGAGCGAACATCGGCTGCAGTGAAAGTGGGTGCAGTCCGCTGTTCTCGGTTGTGGCAGCCGGAGATGCCACAGAAGCTTCCTGACTCCTGATGAGGCCCCAGGCGATGTGCGGCTAGAACACCCACGGGGATTAACGCTGGAGCGAGAGACGTGCCCCCAGGCGCTGCCGTCAGGACCTGGAGGTGAGCGAGGCACCGGGGCTCTTCCGTCCTAAGCAGTGGGGACACTACAGGGGATCACCCTTGTCTCAGCGATCTGGCCTGGGGACATTTTGAGGCCGAAATATTCATTGCAAGGCCTAACCAGGGCAGTGCCTGATCTTAAGATGGTGATTGGAGCCAATCTCGACTGCCTCCGCGGGGGACTCAGAGGCACCGGGGCATTCCCAAACTGAGCAGTAGGGGCATTTCAGAGGATCCCCCTTGCAAAAGCGCCCTGTCCTGGGGGCATATCGTGGCCGGGTTGTTCACTGTGAAGACAAGCCAGGGCAGTGCTGACTTTAAGATGGCGCCCAGATCAAATCATCATTGCAGATGCAGGGAACTTCTGAGTGCAGAGGACTGGTGAGGGAAATGTTGTCTACATATTGCTTCCTCAGCTTAACCCCCACCATGTGAACTGAATACTGGAAAGGTGGAGTGTCCCACAATCTTAGGCCTGCCTACTCCTATTGCCTGATCTAGAGATGGCTTCCCGGGCCTGACTCCCAGGAGCACTGTCGCCGACCACACTGCTACCCATCAGCATTTCTTTGTCCTTCTCCATTCTGCATTGGGTGCTCACAATCCGAAGGGAGAGTTGCGCACCTCACAGGACAGGTTCGCGCTGCAGCCCTTATGCCACAAAAAAAAGAAACAAACAAGGTCGCCAACTATTTCGTGTCAGTTGAAAAGGGTCCAGCACACAATGGAGGGAAGCAGACCTCCCTGATGGCGCTCACTAGAGACGACCTGGTGGCGGCGCTACGAGATTGTAAAACAGAACTGTGTGCGGAGGTAAAGCAAGATATACCGGCCTCTCTGGACCAATTAAAGTTAGACTTCTCCGGCCGCATCTTTCTCTCCAACAAGATGTTGATGCCGCGGGAACCAGGGTGCTGGAACTGGAAGATCAGGTTCAAGCACTTGACGACCGCACGTCCAAGCTGCAGGAAAAACATAACAATATCCAGTCACAACTTCAGCAGGTTCTCATGAAGAAGGAGGCTCTCGAAAATAGATCTGGACAGGAGAACATACACATCCGAGATCTGGAGGAAGGAGCGGAGGGACCGGACCTGGGAGCCTTCTTGGAGGGCCTGTTCACCAAGATATTGAGCCCACGTCAGCTGACAATTAAGATCGACAGGGTGCATTGTGTGGGAAACCAACAAACGAGAGAGCGGAGGCGCACACTAGACGTACTAATTAAGCTGCACTCTTTCACGATGAAAGAAGCAATCCTACAGACGGCACGTAAAAAAGAGGAGACCTCCTTTCAGGGATATAAATCTGCTCACTACCAGGATTTGGCCCCCCTCCACATTGGCACACAGACTACAATTGCAGTCATTAACAACAAAGGTACGGGAGGATAATATTGTAATTGTAATTGCATTTATATAGCGCTTACTACCCCTTACGAGGCGTCAAAGCGCTTTTTCGGCGAGTAGCATGCTGCTCCGGGACTCAGAGGATTAGTGTTGAATTAGTATAGTGAAATATACAAGTACATTTTAAGTGGTGGATAGGTTAGTCAGTTATTTGGATTTGGAATGATAGCAGAGGGATAGAGGAGGACAAAGGTTGTATTTATTTAGCGCTTGTTGACGCACGCTATTCAGGAAGCCTATAAAGGATTAGTGGTGAATTAATATGGTGAAATATGAAGTAATTTCAGTGGTGGATATTAGTCTGTTACTTGGAGTGAGAAGCATAGCGGAGGGATAAAAGGGGAAGAAAGATTTGCATTCATATAGCCCTTGTTACCCCTGATGGGTGTTGGAGCGCTTTTCTGGCGAGTAGCGCGCCACTCCGGAACCCATAATGGATTAGTGTTGAAAATTAGTATAGTATAAATATGAAGTAATTGGAGTAGTAGATATGTTATTCAGTTATTTGGGTAGTATATTAGTATAGTTAAATATGGAATTTGAGAAGTGAACATGTTAGTTGGTTAATTTTGATTGAAAAGGATAGTCAAATCAAGACACATCACGGAACTAGAAGAAAGCCAAGGCATCCTGGGTCTCCCCCATAATTTGCAGGCTGAGAGTGATCAACTAAACAAACCTATCTCGGCTGAAGAGGAGGGACTGGCAATCCCGAAGCTTAAACTCTACAAAGCCCCTGGGCCGGACGGTCTGACGGCACACTTCTACAAAATATATACAGAGGAGCTGCTTCCCCCACCTCTAGGCCTTATTTAATGACAAAGCGAATGTCTCTTTGGTGTCAACCTCCATGGCTGAAGCCGTGGTCACAGTCATCCCCAAACCAGGGAAAAACCCTCCGCCTTGCGTCTCCTATAGGCCTATTGCGTTGTTGAATTTAGACGCCAAAATCTTCTCCGCAATACTGGCTGCACGCTTAAAGAACCTGATGACTGCGCTAATCCACCCTGATACATCCGGCTTCATTAAAGGCAGACAAACAAACAAGAACATCCGGAGGACAATACACCTGATCGAAAAGGTTTCCAAATTTAAGATCCCAGAGATACTGGTGGATTTAGACGCAGAGAAAGCCTTTGACGGGGTGGATTGGTAGTTTCTTTACCTTACCATGCAAAAATTTGGGTTTGGGGATAAATTCCTTATCATGGTTAGGGCTAACTATAGACAACCGCACTCCAGAGTCCAGGTCAATGGCGTGTCATCTCTCCCGTTTGCGTTATGCAGGGATGCCCGCTTTCCCCCCTTCTATTTGCCCTTAGCATTGAACCCTTGGCTATTCGATTTAGGGTGTACCCAGAAATCAAGGGCATCCACTTTAGAGGCATAGAGCACAAGGCCTCGCTCTTCGCAGATGATACCCTGATGACACTCACGGCCCCCAGACCCTCGCTTTAGGCACTACAAACAGAACTGGGTGAATTTGAAAGGGTGGTGGGTATTAAGGTTAATCTGTCAAAATCCTACATTCTGAATCTAACAGTCTCTGAGAGGGAGACTCAGCAACTCCGAGGACAGACATCCCTTCAATGGGCTAAATGTTCACTGCAAAACTTAGGTATTCAACTTACACCAAAGATCATAGACCTGTTTAAAGCAAACTATCC
This sequence comes from Lissotriton helveticus, assembly GCF_964261635.1. Taxonomy (NCBI): domain Eukaryota; kingdom Metazoa; phylum Chordata; class Amphibia; order Caudata; family Salamandridae; genus Lissotriton; species Lissotriton helveticus. Next base: position 766,350,365 of record NC_136059.1, read on the forward strand.
CACTTTCCTATCACAGATCCAGGAAGAGCTTAAACACTGGAAGCCCTTATACATCTCCTGGCTCGGCCACATGAATGCCATTAAAATGACGCTGCTTCCCAAGCTACTCTACTTGTTCCAGGCACTCCCAGTCGAACTGGACCATGATCTATTACCATGTCTTTGTTCCCTCACTACTAAATTCATCATTCAAGGGGGCAGGGCACGACTTCCGTTCCATGTTCTACGTAGGCCCAAGAAGGAAAGGGCGTAGCACTCCCAGACTTTTCACTATATTACAAAGCGGCACAACTGAGGGTGATGGTGGAATGGTCCATGAGAGAGTCTGCCAAACACTAGCTCCATATGGATAGGGCCATAGTGGGAGGATATGGGATGTGCTCTGAAAAAGGAAAAAAAACAGGCTGGCCAATGCTTAAATCAGTACCCCAACACGTACTATTCTCAAGGTCTGGGATGAGGTTATGAAAGATGAGAGATGGACTACCGTCCCCTCCCCCCTACACTCCCATCCACTTCAATGCAGATTTTTCTCCAGCAATGCAGGAAGGCCCATTTGACGGGTGGCGGGAATGAGGTTGCCTAAGGGTATCCTACTTATCCCACAACTTTGAGGTGCTAACCTTTACAAGTTGCCAACGGGAATTTTCAGGTTCCGAGTAGTGAGCATTTTCATTATCTCCAACTCAAACACTGGGTATCCCAACCACAGATGAGGGAAGCAGCCACCAGAGAGCATACACAGGTAGAACATTGGATACAGAGGGCAGGCTCAGCAAAAAGTGCGATCTCAGCACTTTACTCAATGCTACTATCCACAATTCAGCCTCCATGAGCACGCTATCAATCGTTCTGGGAACAAGTAGGTGGGAGGGACAATGCAGAAGCGGAATGGCGGCACATTTGATCGGATATTTCCAAACATAATGACTCGGTGTCTTTGAGGGAAGCCCACTACAAGACCCCATTTGATTGGTATCTATACCCCTCCAAGCTCAAAAAGATATTTCCAGACACCTCTGAGCTATGCTGGCGCGGTTGTGGCCTTCCTGGGGATTTCCGTCACATATGGTAGGATTGTCCCACGATTAGAACTTTTTGGGATGAGATTTTATCACATATTAAAGATATGCTGGGTTACCTCATCCTAACATCGGTAGAGGGGGTACTCTTGAGCGTTAGGGATCCTGATCTTGAACATCGGACGCGAGCGGATAAAGCTATCTTGTGGGCATGTCTTGGGGCTGCCAAATTAACTATAGCAGCAGCATGGAAAAAGAAGGAGGTACCTGCTCTATTGCTTTGGCACTTGTGTCTATGGGGCATCCTCACCATGGAACGGATGGCTGATATCTTCAGGGACGAATACAAAAATGTTGAATACAAATGGGGCCCGTTGATTACTTTCTTGTCCCAAGGACTTCCCTCGGCAGTATGTCCCCCTGCCATCAGAGCTATGCACCTCTTTCAGTTTCAAGCTCAAGACCCCAAACTCGATCTAATGCCCCAATTTGCTAAGGATGGCTTGATATCTTTGAGACAGGTAATGTCCGCTTCACAAGTCAAAACTGACTGCTAACACACGTACTTTACAAGTAACACCACCACTAGGGAGGGAGGGGAAGTTTAGAGAGAGGATTTCTTCTTTCTTTTTCTGTTGATTTGAATTGAGTGGGTGATTCCTCCCATTGCTGGGTTTTGGTAAAATAGACATAACTCGCAAGACGTGATGACGGAGAGGGGACTTTTCACTGTTAGAAACTGAATCTGTATTAGATGATAAAATTGGCGGGAAGCCCTGTCTGATTTGCAATGTGTAATACTCTTTGCAAAAGTCTTGCTGAATAAATAGAACTTTGACAAAAAAAAGACATTTGAATACACTGGAAAAGGAGTTAAGGAAAGGCTATAAGCTATTAATCAAGTTAAAAAAAAACAGCGTCAACAAATAACTTGGAATTTGGTTAAATCTGCCTAGAGAACTAATGATTCCAAACAATTTTAGGAGCCAGTAAGATTGAGCTGTTAGGGATCACCTACAAACCTAGATAAAAGAGTTGGGGCCATATGTGCAACCATTTGCATTTGCGACTTGTGAAGCGCAAAAGCAAATGTACAGCAGTGTCAGAGACACTGTTAGCGATTCCCAATGGGGCGCAGAATGCAAGGCTCATGTATATTAAGGAGACACTTGCAATTTGCGACCCCATTGGGAATGGCTGACCCTCCCAGGGATGGTGGCCTGCTTGTTCAGCAGACCTCCATGTCTGGGACTGCTTTTCAATAAAGCAGTTTTTTTCTTAATTTTTTTTTCTTAAAATGTTCTTAAATGCAGCCCGTTTTGCATTTTAAAAATAAAAAACGAAACGTTTTTGTTTCATTTTTGAAGGGCAGGTAGTGGTCCTTGGAACCACTACCTGCCCTTAGACAATAGTTTTGGAGCCAGTCACAAAGGGGAAGGGGTCCCCTGGGGTCCCCTTCCTATTTGCGACTCCATTACCACCCTCTTGAAGTGGGTGGTAATTTGTGAGTGTTTTGCGGCCGCAATTGAGGTCACAAAACATTCTGACATAATGTAGTGACTTGCTAATAGGAAGGGACGCACTTGGCACACCCCTTCCTAATAACGACTCGCAAATCCTAACTAGCAAGTCACAAATAAATTGTGGCTCGCTAATTAGGAATTGTACATGGCCCTGTAACATTTTGCATGCGCAAAAGGGTTACACACGAATTCGCGCATGCACTTAGGGTCGTACATCTTGACCACAAGTCCTGTGCAACAGCGGGGACATTTCTCCTCAGTATATCAGGAATCCAGTATCTGAGACCAAGAATTTGAAAAAGAATCACAAATAAAGCCTCTTCCAAGTACAACTGGGGACCTGGAAGTTACTGAAAAAGATGTAGCCAAAGACCCCGTAAAGCACCGGTACTGGGCAGAATTCTCTAAGATGTCTCTCGGTCTTCTATTTCAATCTGGGTTCCTCTCCTAAAAAAACTTTCAAAGCGATCTGTACACTCAGCAAGGTTCCCAATTCACAGAGAAAAGCATTTATAATCCCCATTTTCAAAAAAGGTTTACGTTCAGATCCTTTGGAACTATCACCCAATCGCTCTTCTTGATGAGGTTGGGTAATCTATGGAAACTACTCCTCACCCGCATCCAAGACTGAGTGGAAAGAGACCAGATTCTTTCAAATCTCCAAGTGGGATTTAGAAAAAGGAGAGGGAACCATAGATCAATGATATTGTACCTCGGATGTATAAAATACACAAAGTTGAGGAAATCAACTTATACTTGCCATTTTCAGACTTAAAAACAGCACTTGACATGGGTGCTAAAAGTCTTCTTTGGACAACTTTGAGAAATCACGGGATACCAGGAAACCTTCTGTTTGCATTTACAACAGCTTCAGTATAACATCACTGTCAGTCAGATATGGAATAAAGGAGGATTGCACACAAGACTTTCTGAAAGTCACCCTGGCAAAAACATTTCATGTCTGAGGAAATGCCTTGAAGCATGTTTATACCCTTGATTAACTTAGAATTGAATTTGACCATTTAACTGTCCTGGGTGACGCCAATGGGGAAAAAGTGACCGAAATTAGCCATAACAAAGAAGCTGTTCTGCTCTTCATGGACAACTTTGGCAGAAAGTTAATAAAGTCTAATCTACAATGAGAGCAGTGTCTGCAACTATGTAGGGTGCTGACTCAGTTACAAAAATCCAAGAATTGCTCTCTACAATCCATGCTATACCTAGATCAGGGCACGCTGATGCAAGCACTAAGATTAGAGCTGGGTAAAACTAACAATGAAACTGCAATTTGTCAAAAACCTGTACTTTACTAGGCCAGGCTCGGACAAATTCTACTTTCATTACAAATCTACTTGTAAAGAATTCTTGTTGTCTTGGTGAACAAACACTCACTAAAAATTGAATGGCTGTCCAACATCAAGCAACGTTTGAACTAAGCTGGCTGCATGGACAACTGGGACAGCTGAGTCTGAAAAAAATCCAGTATCTTAACAATGATAGGACTTTATTGGGAGAATATAATATCACTGTGCTACAAAACCACTGGAAAAGGGAAGCTGATGGTGTCCTATCTATAAATGAAGCCTTCCAAAATGTATGAATCATACATAGTCCAGCTGCAACCACAGCTAAGAAACCTTTATATTAAATTCAGACTAGGGACTCTACAGGGTTTAACATACATACAAATAAATGGTCCAACAATAAGGATTGCTCAGAATATTGCAACTGTGAATTAGGTGGCAGAGACACTGCAACAGTTTATGTTGCTCGGCACTAAAACTCTATTGATAATGAACCAGCTACCTCGTCCTTTATTTTGGAAGCATAATATAAGACTCCATAGCAATGCAACAATTCTCCGCCTACGGATTGACTTTGGAAGTATATTTCTTCCTGCTGCTGCTTATATCATTATGGAGTGGCACTTAACAAGATATTAATTCACTTAGTTTATATTTTTATTAAGCTGATCGAAGAATTCCATATTAACTAATTGTTGGATTGTTTTTATATGAATATATCTATTTATTATTATTATGACTTTAAGCTGAAACATAATAAATACTGATTGAGATACTAGAGCAGATGTCACTTACAAGAATGGAGCCAAGAATCAATAAGCTATTTGTCTTTCAAGTAAGTCTAATCCTTGGTGACATTCTCAGAAAATCTTTGTTTGTCCCTGTACCTGTTTTGGCAACAAGTGAGTAAGAGCAGCAATGTTGTCATCAATCACCTCCATGAAGAGGACAGAAGTAACTCAAAGAACAACCCTGCTAATAAAATATGCTAATATAGACACCTATGCTAAAAAACACATCCAGGCTAAAATGTGCTGCTACTGGTTGGCAATGCTTATCTCACTTACATTCTGCATCAAGTCGAACGTTTTTTAAAAAGAATATAAGGTAATACCATCTTCCAGACTTTTAGATATTTGTAAGGGTAGGTTAAGCTAACTGATGAACTGCGTTGTAACTCAAATCTAACTAATATGGGTTCCAGAAAGTATGATCTAATTTCAATGCAGTTTCTTTGTCACTCGATGCAACACAAACAGTTGGGTCTGTGCAATCGTAAACGAAGCACGGATAAGGTAGGTAATAAGCTCATTCATAGCCAACAATAGGATACATAGTGCTGCTTTGTTTTCTGTCTCAATTGATCATTTTCAGTTTGTTCGACTATAAAACTGGATTTGACCCAGTATCAGTCAATATGCAATCTCGAAAACAACTCAGGATGAATAGTTGGGCCTTGACAGTGGGAGACATGGTGGCAGGCTGACTCTGGTCGTACGAACTCCCAGAACAAGGAGAAGCATGCAGTCCTGCCAAGCGTCACGCATCAGGTGTGACGCCCACGCATTTCAGGCGGTGATCCGCATCACCGCACTGAAATGAATTGTCACGCATTTTGCCACCTGCCAGGCGCGCCACCAGCGGCGCCTGTGCTCGGGTTCTCTGCTGCTCCCGAGTCCAAAATAGTTAACAGGCGATCTGCTCTCCCCAGGCAGCTACCTGCTGTGTTAATTACCCTGGAAACAATTAATCAATGCGGCAAGCAGCTGCGGCGCCGGCGCGGTGCCCGGCAACAGTCAGTTTCATCACACTCTCGCACTAATAAGGGGGGGAAAGAGGCTGCTCTCCTAGGAGTCGATAGTACTGCTGTCAATCAGCGTGGCACCATGGGGCCGGGATTTTAATCCGGATGTGCTGGCAGTAGAATGCCGTCACGTCCGGAGGAGGAAAAGGAAGTAGGCAGCAGAAGCGGCGGGGAATCTGAATGAGCAGGAGCATGAGGGAGCATGAGGCAGCACGAGAGACAGACTCGAGTCTCATCAGGCAGGCCAGCCCCTGCCACCGCGAGGGGGAATGAATCGAATTTGCTGCGGGTGGCACTGGCCGGCTTTCACACTGCACCAAGTAGCATGCCGCTGGTGCACCCGTGAACGAGGCGCCTGTCACTCCAAGCACTACCGGGGAGGCTTGCACAGCTCCCTGCACAGCGGAGCATGGTTCTGCTCCCGACGTGAGGCGCACCGCACGCTACACCGAGGAACATGGAACTGCACTGTCCGCTGCACTAAGGAGCATGGCACTGCACGGCGACCTGCACTGCTGCATCTGGGGGCTGCTGGCCCTGCTGCACGGCTGCTCCGGCGGCACGGAAGGTGAGTGTGAGCCGGAGGAGCGGCAGAGGGGGTGCATGTCAGTTCAGCTAAAGTACTTTGTATTGCAGGGGAGGGATGTGTAGGAGGAGGGATAGGGGCCAGAAGAGTGAAAGGGAGGAGTTGGGAAAGAAGAGTGTTAGGCAGGAAGTGTGTGTGGGCCAAGAATGTGGGAGAGTAAGTTTGACAAGTTAGTAAAAGGATGAGTTTTGGGGCAGAAAAACAATAGGGATACGAAGCGGGAGTGAAAGTGAGAAGGCTGTTAGTGCAAGAAGTGATCTGTTAGGGCTTGTATCAGGAGGTGTGAGCAAAGGTGGGGGAAAGTGAATACGTGAGATCTGCGAAGGCCATGTGTGAAAAGGAATTGTTGACATAGTTCACAGGAGTATTTACCGATGTTCGGCATCAGCTTTGGCAGCTAGCAAGAGGACAGTGGGAGTGAGTGTGAAGGATCTGGTATGAAAATGAGGGTGACGAAAGTGTCTTATGATGGGACTCTGAATTATCTGTTAAGAGAACATTGAGTGAGCGATCTGATAAAACGGCAGTAGCAATCTGGTAACCGGGCTGTGAGAGTAAGTGTGAGGGTCCCAGTTAGAGGAAAGCGAGTTTGAGGGATTTTTATAAAACGGTGGGGAGAGTGAGTCGTCTGGTGAGACAGGGAGCGAGTGAGGAATCTGGCGAGTGGCTGGGAAGATGCGAGGGATCTGGTAAGAGGACAGTGAGAGCTACTGCAAGGAGTCTGTTATGAGGGCAGTGAATTCGAGTGATCTGCTATCTTGACATTTAAAGTTCGAGTTCTGGTGAGTGGACACGAGTGCTTAAAAGTTATTGTGATGTCAAACTACTGTGAAAATGAGGGCTCTGATTAGAGTACATTGAGTGAGAGATGCAAGAGTGAGAGATATGGGAGTTGTGACGAGAGAGCATTGAGATATTTGGCAAAGACAGACAGTGCTGAATTAAAACAAAAACTTAGGGCCCGAAGTTTTTCTGGGGAGCTCCCAGCCGCTCTCCACCACTGCTGGTAAAACCAGGTGGTGTCAAATAGAAAGGCTGCTTAGTCTTTCTTTATTTCACCTTAGGTGACGGTCTCTTTCTTCCACCTACTACGACAGCCGATGCCCATCACCTGCAACCACCGGCACAAACAGGCCTGGGCACAAATTAAGCACTATTACGTGGACAGTCAGAGTTGGGAATCTGGGAGGACAGCGTGGGGCAGGCCGGTGTAAGCTCTCCACATTACAGGAGTGCGCGAGTCGCTTCAGAAGACGGGCCCCAGGGAAGGGGTGGGCTGTGAGTCAGGGAGTCGAAGCACTATGGGAGAATTAAGGGAGGATGGGGATGAGCTTCGCTGCGCAACACTGCAGCCTCAGTGCCCCCACCTTGAGGACTACGAGCGGCCGCGAGGAGTGTCGACTCGAGTGGCTGCCAGGTTGAAGACAGGCTGCGGCAGAGTGAATACATCGTGGCTGGGCAATGAGTGCAGTAAGTGACCAGTAGGATCGTCACTATACTAAGTGAAAGTCCACGCCGCCAGTGTTACTATAGTTACATGGCACGTGTTGAATCATGCTTGCAAAAATATTTGGTACTTGGTAGCACTGCCGATTAAGTATTAGTGCCAACTAAAGTAAATGATGTGGAAACGTAAGTACGTTGTGTTAAAACTTTTAGGTAGCACTGACTCAGAGATGGTGGTGTATGTATGTAGGTTAGGTAGCAAAATCCAGACTATAGCAATTATGAGCAAGGTTGGCGGTCACAGATGGTTAAACCTCACTCTAAAACAGCACGTTCCTACAGACAAACTGGAAGCAAGTGATGCTGCAGTAAAAAACTAGAGTAAGATGTCTAAGCAACATGATCTTATCAATTTCTGTTCACGGCCAGCCTTCTTGGATAATTAGTTAGTGTCCTTCCATTTGTGTCTCTCTGCAACAGTTTCTTGTTGCTCAAATGGCTGTAATTTCTGATATTTAGAAGTTTCACTCGTCTTAATTGCATGATTTTTGCTCGCGAGAAAGTGTCACTCATAGTCATTGAAATGTCACTCATAATTTCACAATTTTTAAAAAAATGTCACACATGGCAATCTGAAACCTTGGCAGCTATGAGCATGGGCTGAGCTAATCTGAAAAAACTATGGAGATTCAGCCGGAAAAAAGACAAAGTGAAGGAGTGTTAATAGACGGGCCCCAATAAGCAAAACAACCGGCATCCTTACCGAAGTCGGAAAACATATGGGTCGAGGCACCGAGGGACAGCCGGGGGTCTGGAGGCACATAGCGGATCTCTGGAGGAGCGCGCGAGCGGCTGCAGCGCTGGTTGGATTCCGGGCGAGCAGAAGCAGCGTCAGAACAAGACTTTCCGGGAAGTTGGAGGAGTCAGAGAAGAGACGCTGTGTGTGGTATGGCGAGGAGGACCAAGACCCTAGTTTGAATTCACGACCCGAGGAGGGTGTAAGGCGCAGGAGTGGGCAAACCCAACAAACGGAGGTAAAAGGAAATTTGTCTTTCCCTCTCTCGATGGAAAGGGACTCCCCCCCAAGGCACCTCAGCTCGATAAAGAGAGGCGGGAAAAGGGAAGGGGCTCCAATACAATAAATACAATAGATAAGGAAGGCACTGTTAGCTCACAGAGGAGGTCGGATATATTGGTAGGGGAGGGGGAGGGCAGTGCCACTACTAGCACCTGCATAAGTAAGGAGGTACAGTCCACCCAAATTAAGAATGGATATCAGCTAAGGTCCCATCCTGAGGCCAAAGGCAGAGGTGGTAGAATTAGTGCCGTTAAATAGCAGGTGGTTTGGGAAGTGATACTGGTCTTCCCTAAGAGAAAAGTGATAAAATCTGGGGGGAAGCCAATCATGTGTAGTGCTATGGCGACACGAGAAGCGATAAACCCCCCCCCCCCGTCCCTTAGCTCTTACTTTAAAATAATGGAGCATGTTGCTGCACTACTCAGTCAAATTTGGTCCCTCTACAGCTGGAAAATCCCCATAGCAGGTATACAAGGTGGGGATGGCCTGAAGTGGAATGAAAGCCGGGGGGCAGAAAGAATTGCCAGTCCTCCCCCCACCTCTTCCACCTCCAGTTTAAGTCTACCTTTAGGTAGTGGCAGTACCTTAGAGGTAGTGAATACGGACAAAACGCAAGGAGGGGAGGAGGTTTAGAGTCAGGTCGAACTACTGTTTCTGAGCTTGCGGCAGGACTTCTTAACGAAATTCGATATCTCCGAGACTAACCAGAAAGTGATACAAGAGAAGTGTGATATTCTGGAAGGAAAACTAGATGATGTAGCACAGGGAACTGGGGTGCTGGAGAGTGAGGTGAAGGTCTTGTCAGAAGCTAAGTCTTTGGTGTTAGAGAACACCAAAGACTTAGAGAAATTAAGAGTACAGAACAGAGCCTTACAAGAGGACATGGAGAGGCTTGAGATGCAGGCCAGACGAAATAACTTGAGAATCCTCAAAGTACCGGAAGGATCAGAGGGAGGAGATATCAAGGCCTTTGTGTATAACCTGTTGAGAAAAGGCATATTGAAGCATAGACCTGACATTGAGCTCGAGAAGGAGATACAGAGACCCTTTCAAGCTAAACCAAGCTAGGAATGCACCAAGGAAAATTCTGATACATTTTCTTACCTATGCGATGAAGGAGCTAGTGCTGGGGCACGCTTTGAAAGAGGGATCCTTAATGTACGAAAATTTCAGTTACAAAATAAGATCAGATCTTGGAAAAAGAACAGCTCAGAGGCAATGGGAGATAGGGGTCAGAATGAACGAACTGAGGAGCAAGGGCACTCAGGTTCAAATAAAGTTTCCGGCCATGTTAAAAATAATGTGGCAAAACAAAATGCACAATATCAGCAACCCGGAGGAAAGGCACACGTTTCTAGCACAGATGGAGTGATGAGTCTTTTATAATAAAGGGGTTACCATAAGTAGAGACAGAGACATTGTGTATATTTAGTATGAAGTAATTAGGCTGATTTTCCAAGTTTTGTTTAATGCTTCTTTTTGGGATGGGGGGGTCACGAAACAATCAGTTATTGTTCCGGGACATAGAACGATAAGAACTTATGTGGTGCGCTAAATTAGATTACACATACGATTAGACATATATTTAATTATGGCCCTTCTCTTCTCCCTCACCTTCTTTTTAACTCATTTCTAGATCACGTACCCGTGACCCACTTATCATTCTAAGTCCCGGCGAAATAACTGATTGTTTTTACGTGCACAGGTGAGAATCAAACGTATGTCACTAAAGTGCTACTTTTAACAATCGCAAGCGTGGATTCTATGTTAAACGCTTATATTTTGTTTACAGACCACGTACTCGTGTTTTCACCCGGCTCATAGGCCCGGTGATTATAGAAACTGTCTTTAATACAGGTGAGAATCAGTTGGACCTGACTGTTTAAGGTGCTCTGGAATATAAGTATATATGAGAACTCTGTATACACTTATCAAAATTGCTTTTAACAATACTAGCGTGTAAGAGTATATTATAAACTCCAATAAGTTTCACAGGACGTAAGGTTATTATTAGATGCACTGATATAGTGTTCAAACTTTATTTGTGATTACAGATCAAGACAAAGATACCCTTTAGCTATTGGGTTACTAGCTGATCGGGACATGAGAGTCCTTTCAGGTACAACTTAGTTGACCTTATGCAACTACATATAGCGATAATAGGAGTCTTGAACCCTGATTATCTATCTCATTTGTGTTTACTGACTGGGATCACTTTACTGAGATCTTTGAATGTTATTACTATTTCATCTACTTACTGCATGTACAGCAATGCTTTGACTAGTCGCATTGTTTTTCTTTGGTCGTCTTCAGGTACTACTTTGGTCCAGCGCCAAGACACCTCAGGGTATTCGTGCGCTTTATAAGTTTCACTAACATTAACATTAACTTACCCATTACCTTTTATTTAGGTAAAAAAAGATATATTCGCATTACAACCTTTAATTTTTTTTTGTTTCAAACGTTTTTTATTGATATTCAGAAGACAGAGCAAAAAACGTAAGTACATCGTGACAGTCAGTGCAGTATCGTGCATATATTTCAAGGCATTACAAAGAGGGAGACAATAGCAAGAGCGCCTGGGTCCCTTACTATCCCAATCAATATTAATAAGGCAGTCCAAGGCTGTACGGAGTCCTCGCCTTGAATATTCCTGACTTATCGTACCAGTGGTATACAACTGCAACAACTGCACTCACGCCTACGACTGGTACCGTAGAGCCACAATTGTGAAGCAGTGGTGGCATGATGTTACAGGGCAAAACAGCTTCTAGCAATTAAGCATTCTTTTTCTAGCATCCAAGCCTAGATGGAGACACAATGCAGTAGTGTACTCATATGGTGAAAATTATGGATAAAAGATGTAAGAAGAACAAAAAGGGAAAAGAAAACAAGGACATAACCAGAATGCGTAGACAAAGAGAGGGATGCGGGAGATGGGAAAGATGGGGCAGTGGGTGGCGGGGGTGGGGGGGGAAAGGAGTGCCTTTATGTATCTTCCAAGTCCGTGCACACCTCTGGGGACCACCACTCCAGCGACAGCGAACTGTATTTCTGGGATCACATAGGGATGAAGCCACAGATGACAGCATCCACCAGTGTGCCAAGAATGGAGGTGTCGAGAGGAGGAGCTTGGCGGGCATCCGAGATGGCCGCGTGAGCACAGCGCTCTCCGGACCCCCGCCGCTCCCGGCTTAATATCCTGCTTTAATCCTGATTTTTTGCGAGGATTCATATAGAGGACGTTGGGCTGATCTACCTGGACCTTTCAGAAATTGATTTGGACATCGGGTGCCTGAATTATGTTCAATTGAACTTTTGGGCTCCACCCTCGAAGTACGCCCGGGACTGGGTGAGGTTCAGTGGCCGTCTTGGAGTTGAACAACAACGGCAGGGGGATTGGTCTTGCGGGTCCCCCTCTTAAGTTTTGGTTTCGTTTTTGCCTCAGACTGGGACACTGGTGAGAGGGTCGGGCCAGAGCTGCGGCCGGGACACGAGTGGGTTGTCTGGCCCTTGGCTGCACTGTTCCTGGAGTGGGCTGCCTCTATCCTGGTGATATCCCTCTTGTAGTCCTTTGGTCCCGGGGCCTCCATTTCTGGTGCCCGGTCCGTCGACCCTGGTGACTTTACTCGTGACGCATCTTCAAAATGGCGGGCAGAGGGGACCGAGAGACGCGCAAGACGAAGACACCTCTGCGCGGGGGTCCGGTTCAATCCAATGTTATGGATCGTTATAGCCACTCTAAAGGGTCCCCCGGAGCTGCCCTGCCCGGTCCCATCGCGTCCGATCAAGTAGTGGATGCGTCGACGGAGCCCTCCTTGTAGGACATCATGGGCGCCATTTCTGGCATGAGGGAATCCATAGGCCAACAGTACGAAACCTTGGCCCACAAACTTGACACTGTGGCAATCGAGGTGAATTTGATTCGAGCCGATCTCTCCAAGACGAACGAAAAGGTGAAGTCGTTGGATATCAAATCATCCAGCCTCACGACGGACGTCTCTGATATTCAGACGGAGATTGGCAATCTCCGTAGGGTGAACGATTTCATGACCCGGCGCTTGGAGGATTTTGAGAACAGGGCACGTCGCTGTAATGTTCGCGTGGTGGGTGTGCCGGAGAATCCAGAACCCCACTCGGTTGATCTCCTGGTTGAAGACCTCATCCAGAACCACCTTTCTCCGTCTGGCCTTAGTAAATTTTTCGCAGTGGAGCGCGCACATCGTGTTCCAGGGGGCCAGGGCAAGCCAGGCGCCCCGCCGAGACCTATTATTGCAAAGCTTTTCCACTATAGAGATCGGGACGCTATCCTGCAGGCCTCGCGGGTGAAGGGCCCGGTGGCCTTTGAGAATGCCACGGTGAACTTTTATCCGGACTTTTCCCAACAGGTCCAGAAGCAGCGTATGGGATTTCGTGGTGCCAAGAAGCGTCTTAGGGACATGGGGATGCGTTACGCAATGCTCTTTCCGACTAGGTTGCGGGTGGAGTATAATGATCGTACTTTCTTCTTTGATCGGCCAGATGCTGTGAATGACTGGCTAGACTCCCTGCCTCATCGACCTCCTGAGACTGAGTCCGACGCCAACCCGGGCGGTGCTGAGGGTGGCGTAGAGAGCTGAACATTTTATCTTTGACTGATGCCTTGTTTTGTATACCTTCTCCAGGGATGTAAGCCTATGTTCCTCTACCTCACATGTGTTTTGATGTATGATCTTTTTCTCGTCATTGGTTTGATCGGGAGGCGGGTGGGACAGAGCCTTTCCTCCTCCGGGGTCTTTGTGTAGAATAGGGGTTCTTGGGCGACAGGCACACTGCAGGTTGGGGTGGCTTTTTAGCTTTTTGCAGGGGTGCAGGGTGGGGGGTGTTTCCTTGTTACTTGGGGGGTGGGTGGTTGGGAAGTTTGTTGTTTGTGTGTTCTGGGTTCAAGGCGACTTTATTCTGTATCTGGACTGCTTTTTATGGTCGTGCTCATTGGTGGGGGGTTTGGGCTTTTTCGGGTGGGATGGGGGGTAGCGGGTTGAGATTTGTTTCGTGGAACGTTAATGGTCTGGGAGATCGTATCAAGCGAAGTGTGGTGTTGAAATGTATACGACGTTTATCTCCTGACATTGTTTTCCTGCAGGAGACTCATTTGATAGGCAATGTTTGTCATGCAATGAATAGGTGGGGCTATCGCCTCGTAGCGCATTCGGGGTTTACCTCGGGTTCCAGGGGTGTGGGTATCCTTGTCCGGGCTTCCCTCCCCCTGGCTATTGATGATGTTATTCAGAATGATCGGGGGCGGTATGCTGTTCTTGTGGGTCGATATGAAGGCCGTGCCCTCTCCTTGTTAACTGTTTATGTGCCCCCCGGCTTGCAGACTTCTACCTTTTCAGATTTGGGCCGTGTCTTGTTGGACCTCCCTGATAGTACTCTCTTTCTGGCTGGTGATTTTAATTCAGTAGTCTCCGGTCTCCACGATCGCCACCCCCCTAGGGATACCCCTGCGGCTCAGCAGTGGTTGGGTGGATTTTTGGATACCTTTGGCCTGGTGGATTGCTGGAGGCTTTTGCATCCTACGCAGCTTCAGTACACCTTTCACTCTGGGGCCCATGGGAGTCTGTCTCGGCTGGATTATTTCCTGATGCCTGCGGCTCAGTCCCCAGCGGTGCGTGAGATAGTGCACCTGCCCAGGGGTGTCTCTGACCACTCTCCGCTCTGGCTTCGTTTTGAGGTTGGAGTGGAGGCAGTGGGCCGGGTGGCCCCCATTAATCCGTGGTACCTCACCTCCCCCGAGACCCGCACCCTTTTGCTTAAGTCCTTTGACTCGTATTTTCTGGATAACGAGGGGTCGGTTTCCTCTGCTGTGTCCCTATGGGAGGCCTTTAAGACCGTGATTCGTGGGCAGGCCCTCTCCCTTATTGTTGAGGCCAAGAGAGCGAGAAATAGAGAGGTGGTTGATCTTGAGGGGGAGATTTCTGCATTGGAGGAGGGTTTGGAATCTGGTGTCACGCCTGAGAAGCTCCATGCCCTGGGTCTGAAACGATTTGCTTATAAGTCCATGGTCACAGATGCCGCCAAAGTGATGTTTCGGGAGCAACAGGGTCGTTTGTATGATGTGGGTGACAAAGCGGGTAAATTGCTGGCATGGCTGGATAAGAAGGAGAGAGCTAATCGTGTGGTACCCGTGATTCAGTCTGCGAGTGGTGTGAGTGTAACGGACCCGATTGGAATAGTTGACCGGTTTGCCGATTACTTCCGTGTGGTGTATACCCCTGTGTCTGAGAGGGATGTGGTTGACTCTCGCCTTTTGTTGCGCGATATAGCCCTGCCCATTGTTTCCGATTTAGACCGTGTGGCGTTGGACTCCCCCTTTACGGTTGATGAGATAGCTACTGCCATCCGTTCCCTCCGTTCGGGCAAAGCATTGGGCCCGAACGGGTTGCCGATCGAATTGTACAAGTTGCGTCCCGATAGGGTGGCTCCGTATCTTCGCGCCATGTTTCTGGAGTCCCGGGAACGGGGTATTCTCCCTTATGATCAGAGACTGGCCACAATAGTTGTCATCCCCAAGGAGGGTAAACCACGTGATCTTTGTTCCTCCTACAGGCCCATATCCCTGCTAAATGTTGAACCCAAGGTATTGGCGAAACTCCTGGCATCCCGTCTCTTGACGGTCATTAGTGACTTGGTCCATCCGGATCAATCTGGATTTATCCCGCATCGCAACACGGCTCTGAACCTGCGACGTCTTCACGGTGCGATTGCGGGGGCGGGGCTTCTGGCGGAGCCGGCCATTTTGGCATCATTGGATGCTTCCATGGCCTTCGACACGGTGGAGTGGCCTTATCTCTGGGCGGCTCTTGAGAAATTTGGTTTTGGGCCTGAGTTTATTGGTTGGGTCCAGTTATTGTACGCGGAACCTCTGGCGCAAGTAGTGGTGAACGGTAGGGTCTCGGCTCCTTTCACCCTTGGTAGGGGTACCCGTCAGGGATGCCCCCTGTCTCCGTTACTGTTTGCGCTCGCCATGGAACCATTGGCTGCTTGGCTTCGGTGGGAACCTTCCCTCAAGGGGATCCGCTGGTCTCCGGACTTTGAGGACCGCGTGTCGCTTTACGCGGACGATATCCTTTTATATCTCACCTCCCCGCGTAAATCTCTGTCTGTTCTGTTCGACGTTCTTGCTTCCTTTGGGGCCAATTCGGGCCTTGTTATTAACTGGACCAAGTCCTGTGTATATGTTCTTTCCGGGGTTTTGCCCCCCTTGCCGAGCAGACTTCCGATTCAGGTGGTCCACTCGGGTTTCAAGTATTTAGGGATTTTTATTACGTTGGACCCGACGCTCCGCTTTGAGCGTAACCTCCTCCCACCATTGCTTAGATTGCGCCTGGATGTGGCCCGTTGGCGTAAGCTTCCTTTGTCTCCTCTGGGCAGGGCGGCTCTGTTTAAAATGATGTCCTTGCCGCGATTCCTTTACGCGCTCCAAAACTCCTATGACGCTATTCCTAAGACCTATTTCCAAGAGATTGAGAGTCTTCAGCGGCAATTGATATGGGATGGGCGTCCGCGTATCGCACTCGCAAAGCTCACCATCCCTTGGTATGACGGGGGCATGGCGCTCCCCGATATCAAGCGATATTACTGGGCTTCTCAGTTGTCTGCCATTAATCACGTGATGTTTTCCCCGGGTCGTAATCCTGCGTTCGAGATGGACAGATTCCAGCTCCCGGGTGGGGACTTTACTAGAGCACTTTATTCTCGATCGGCCGGGCGCAATCTTGTGGGCCCATCCAAGATCGCAGTAACTGTATGGCGAGCTGCGAATGTGAGTTTGGGGTGGGAGGATCGCTTGACGTTGGCGACGCCGCTTTACGCCTCGGAACGTTTGGGCGGACTTTGGTCTTCCAAGGGTTTCAACCGCTGGGATATGATAGGGATTTGTAAGGTGGGTGATGTGTGCTCGAACGGTAGTGTGAAGTCGTTCCAGGCCCTCCAGGCGGAATATGGTTTGAGTGGTAGGGAATTTTTTCGCTACCTGCAGGTCCGGCATGCCCTCGCCTCAGTTTTGGTTCCTAATGAGGCCCTGCCTGACTCTTCCCCCCTCGAGGACCGCGTCCTTGATGGGCATCTTCCCGATAGTACTATTTCTCTGATTTACAAGAAATTGATCAATAATCGGGCGGACTTATTGGTCCGACTTCGGGAGGCTTGGGTTGGCGATGGGTTGGAGCTGGACGACGAGGATTGGCAGTCGGCACTTTCTTCTCCCAAGGAGGTGGCCATTCCTGCCCGTCTCCGTTTGGTTCAACTTAAGATTCTTCATCGAGTTTATATCACGGGTCCGCGTCTGGTGACGATGGGCTTTTCTTCGGATGGGCTATGCAAGCGTGGTTGTGGTTTGAATGCGACCTTTTTACATATCCTTTGGGAATGCCCGGCTGTAGCGGCTTACTGGACTGCTGTGCTTGAGGTGATGACTGCTGTGACTGGTGTTGCCCTGCGGCCGGAGCCGCGACGGTGTCTGTTGAATGTGTGGGAGCCCACTGACTACTCTGTGGCCCAGACCAGATGGGCTACCCTGGGATACATGATTGCGAAGCGGGATGTTGCGCAACTCTGGGGCGCTTCCAGGCCCCCTGAGGTCTCGAAGTGGGAAGACAACATGGACTGGTCCATGTTTCGTGAGAAGACGGTTTATGTGGCCAGGGGCAGACCCAGGGCGTGGACGAAGGTTTGGGGCCAGTGGAATGAATATCGTGGGGATATTTGCACCCCTCCCCTTGTAGGCACTCCTGAGATTGTCCTATCTCCCTAGACGTGCGTTCCCGGAACCTCCCCATACGGGTTTTTTCTATATTTCCGGTTCTCCCCGCTGCTCCCCTCCCCCCCTCCCGACTCGATTGGAGACTCCGGGCTCTGGGTGTGTTCTCCTGATCGTGGACCGTCCCCTCCTTTCTTTGGGCTGACCTTAATTATCGTACATTCGCCTTTTAGTGTTTGTTTTTCTTTTGTAAAATAAAAATTCGAGTTGCTCTGTGATATATGTAGAGTGATGCTTTGTGCTCGAGCTGTACCCGACCACGGGTGTACATTTCTGTTTCATGCATTGTGCCTTGTTGTTAGCGGCCAGCCCGTGCGGTTGTAGGCCCATCCTTGTACTTTTCTATGCTTGCTCCAATAAAGGTTTTTGGAAAAAAAAAAAAAAAAAAAAAAAAAAAGAATGGAGGTGTCTAAATTTGAGGCATGTCTTGGGGCATTGCAGTGCATGTCTAGTCAGGGGGGTTCTAATGTCCCTCGGGTCAGTGGGGAGTACTGCGTCATCAAAGAGCTGTAGGGCTCGAAGTCTTGGCGGTTGCAATCTAGCATTTTCCAGGCGCCCCAGGTGATCTATCAGCGGCTTCCACAGCTTAGTGAATTTGGGTTCCCGCAACTGGAGGCGCGCCGTGAGTAGTTCCATTGCCACTGTGTGCCACAAGCGAGTGAAATATACATTAATAGAAGGCGTTTCTGGTTTCTTCCAATATGGAATGGAATGGAAAGACGATTTATAGAGCGCAATAGTTACCCTGAGGCGTCCTAGCGCTGACAGACACTGTGAGCGGAAGAGGTGGACCAGAAACCTAGTTGGGTTGTGAAAAGAGAAGGGTTTTTAGTAGTTTACGGAAGGCCAGTAGGTTGGGTTCTGCACGCAGGTAGAGGGGAAGGGAGTTCCAGAGCCTGGATGCATTATACGAGAAGGCACGGCCTCCGCATCTAGCCTTCTTGATCTTGGGGACCGTCAGTAAAAATGTGGTTGATGATCTGAGCTGCCTAGCGGGAGAATATGGGGTCGCCAGGGAGCGTTTGATGGGCGGGCCAGTTTCCCATATTACTCGGTGGATGGTGCATAGAGATTTGAATTCGATTCTTCGTCGGATTGGTAGCCAGTGTAGGCTCCTTAATCCCTCCCTAGCTGATGTTCGGCAGGGAATTTGGAGCAGTGTGCGGGCAGCACAGTTCTGCACAAAATGCAGTGTATTCAAGGTAGACTGGGGGGCACCCAAATACAGGGCGTTTCCGAAGTCCAGTCTGGACAGGATAAGTCCCTGGATCATGATCTTCCTGGCCTCAGGCGGTAACACGGGAAGAATCTTCCGTAGGACTCTGAGTAAGCCAAAGCAAGTTGCTGAAAGTTTTGAGGCTTGGGCGTTGAAATTGAGAGCTTTATCGAGCCAGATGCCCAGGCTCTTGATTTCATCTTTAGGCGGCGGGGGGGGGGGGGGCCAATGAAGAGGGCCAAAGAAGCTTGAGGGCCAGGGGGGAGGGGTTGCCCAGGAGCCTTAGCTTGGTCTTGTCGCTGTTTAGTTTGAGATGTGACATGGTCATCCAGTTGGAGACCTCCTCCAGGCATGTTATCAGATTGCCGGGGTTGGATTCCAGCTGCTTGAGGGACACCACCAGCTGGGTGTCGTCCGCGTAAGTGATGATTCGTACTCCAAACGGCCGGCCGATCCCCGCTAGTGGCTCCATATAAACATTTAACAGTGTCAGGTTTAATGAGGAGCCCTGGGGGACACCGCAGACGAGAGGTTTGCTCGGTGAAGTGAGGTCGCCCTCGAACACTTGAAATGAGCGGTAGGAGAGGAAAGATTCTAACCAGGATCTGGCCTTACCCGACACTCCGATGTTCGTCAGTCGTGACAATAGTGTGCTGTGGTTGACAGTGTCGAAGGCGGCACTTAGGTCCAGGAGGATTATGGCTGCTGCGCCCCCCCTGTCCATGATCATCGTGCCTCCTCCGTCACTGCCAAGAGGGCGGTTTCGGTCCCATGTTTGGGCCGAAAACCTGTTTGTGAGTCATCGAGCAGATGGCTAACTTCAATGTACTCCATTAGTGCAGAGTTGACATGTTTTTCCAGCACTATGCTGGCCCAGGGGAGGAGGGAAATTGTATGGTAATTTTTAGGATCAGTTTGGTCGAGGCTAGGTTTTTTCAGGAGGGCCTTGACCATCGCCTGTTTCCAGGGAGGTGGGACTGAGCCTGCAGTTATGGAGGAATTGAGTAAGTTCAGCAATGTTGGAAGGATGTTATCATTTACCATCTCCAAGGTTCGCGGTGGGGCCGGGTCATTGGGGGAGCCTGATTTTACCTGAGGGGCAATGAGGTTGAGTGTAGCCATATTGATCTGAGGAAAGACCTGCAAGGAGTGGGTGGAATGAGCCTCGGGAATGAAAGAGGTCTCTCCCTGCGAAGAAGCCAAGTGGGTTGGGAAAGAAGAATATATCAGTTTAATTTTTTTAGAGAAAGAGTTAGCTAGGTCATTACAACGGGATTGTGCATTCTGAGGATTAGGGGGCGGTTCTCGCCGTTTTAAGAGAGTCTTTGCAATCCTGTATATTTCTTTGGGTTTAGAGGCGGCAAGAGTAATTTCCTCAGCAAAAAAGAAGGCTTGAGCGGCCCTGATCTCCATTTTGTAGGACCTGATCGAGTCTCTATAAGTGGCTTTGCTGGCAGGAGAGAAATCCAGTTTCCACCTCCTTTCTAGATGTCTACATTTGCTCTTGAGTTCCCGCAGTTCGGGAGAGTACCAGGGGGCAGTTTTTGTGGTCCGCTTTGCGTCCATCCTCCTCAGCGGGAGAACCGAGTCTAGGGAACTGGTGATCCACCTGTTGAAGTCCTTCTTTGCTAAGATGGGGTCAGGGTTGGTGAGAGGTCTGGTTTTGTCCAGAGTGGATAGTCATTCAAATACAGGGAGCTTAGACCAGTTTCTCCGTAGGGGTAAAATAGTTTGGTGCGGGGGTTGGGGATGGTCCAGGTGAATAGAATAAAATGGTGGTCAGACCATGGGATGGGTGTGGGCCTACAGACTTCTAGGCCCGGACAGTTGCTAAATATCGGGTCAAGAAGGTGGCCCTTAATGTGGGTGGGACTGTCCACTCTCTGGGTGAGTTGTAATGCCGCTAAACTAGAGATAAAGTGGAGGGCGGATGGGCTGGAAACATCATCCAGATGGATATTGAGATCCCCCAGCAAGGTGAAATTAGCGGGCATAGTTGCTAGATCAGCGACTGATGGGGGAAGAGTGTCTGTAAAAGACGTTGCCGTTCCTGGTGAGCGGTATACTAGGATCCCAGAGAATGTATTAGTGGGGGATAGATCTAATACGAATGGTAAGCTTTCACAGCTCAGGATGGGGGGGTGGGAGGTCCGACACTGGTAGGAGTCTCTGAGAATGATGGCAAGTCCCCCTCCCTTCCCTGTCTTGCGATTTTCATGGACAACTTGGTACCCCTGTGGTAAAGCTTGGACCAAATCAGGTTCAGACTCATCAGTGAGCCACGTTTCCGTCAGGAAGATGACGTCAAGGTCGAGCTCCTGAATGAGGAGTTGGATTTCTAGGGCGTGCTTCACGAGGGATCTGCAGTTTAAAAGAAGCATCTTGTACCTGTCCATATTGATGTTACTGGTGGAAGTAGGCTTTACTTGGAAGCCACACGTGGGACAGGTAGATTGGGAGGCGTCTGGGCGCCAGAAATGGTCACATGAGATGGAGGGTTTGTCCCTAAATGCCTTAAGCTCCTTAGCGCTGTAGCTCCACCTTTCTGGTGTCCGGGACATAGGGGTTGTGGCCCCTGGCCCCGTCCGGCCGCGGACGGGCGCAGACGGGCTTGCCTTTGGCGCGCCCGCTGCGCGGTCTCAGCATGGGCTGCATATATACTCTTGGGAGGAGGAGTCAGGGGGCGTGTCTCGCTCTCTCCCCGTTCCGCCCTCCACTCAAGCAGCCCTGGGCTGTGGTGGACCGGGGTCGGAGCGGGAGGATTGCGGCGGAGGGGCTGAGATCTGGAAGGTAACTGACCTTTGCGAGTTCAAGGTCTAAGTTAAATTTTAAGCTTTAAGCTTCAGAGTGACGGGATCTCTGGGTCGACAGTGCGATTCTAAAGTGCAATTTCAATTTTTAAAAATGACGAAAACAACAGAGATTTCAATTTTAAAATTATACAGAGACACACACACTTCCCGTATCAGGGTACAGCCACACACACACAGCGCTCATGTCATCAATATAGCGCGACTGTCTGCTTCGCAGCTCCCAGCATGTGGAGACTGAGGTGTCGATCTCGGTGGGTCATTGCTCGCAGGTTCACTGGCTTAAGGCCCAGGATGAGAACGAGCGGACTCTCAGGTAACGGGTATCCTAGCACCCGCTTAATCTGGCTAAGGACCTCTTTCTAGTATGTAGCAAGGAGAGGGCATGCCCACCAAATGTGAAAGAAATCCCCGACCGCTTGTGTACAGCGCCAACACAGAGAAGATGCATTGGGGAACATCCTATGGAATCGAGATGGAGTATAGTACCACTGGGTCATCACCTTGTAAGCTGATTCCTGCTGGGGATGCTATGGAAAGTTTTTGGGATGTCTAGCCAGTGGCATGCCCATAGAGAGGGAGTGATGACGGCATCCGAAACGGATTGCCATTGCTGTTGGTATGAATGGAGTTCCAAACGGTGCGATTGTTGGAGAATCTGGTATATACAAGATATTAACCCATTGGAGGAGCTAAAGCTGCGCGCTAGTCTTTCAAACGGCGTAAAAGGTCGCGTGGCCACTTGCGATAGGGAAGACCCCTGTAACCAATGCCGAAGTTGAATATATTGGGACCGATCCTTCTCAGTTAGCCGAAATTCTTGCTTACACTGGTCAAACTTTTTGAGGTCTTCCCCGATTAATAAGTCGCGAATCGTTCTGCAGTCTTTATCCGTCCAGTTTGCAAAGTAAGGCGAGCGATATGCGGGGGGGGGTACTGCGGGTTGCGAGCGATTGGGGTATGCGGGGACGGAAAAGTAGTGAGGCCTCTACGGACCGCCACTTTATCCCAAACCTCAAGAACCGTTTTGGTAGGAACCGCCATATATGCGCTGCGATGTTGCGCTTCACGGGGCAACCAGGCATGATCCCAAAGAGGGCGACAAGTGACCGCTCTATCCATGTGAAACCACACTTTCTCGCTTTCCCACGCTGTCCATTTCAGTATAAAGCGAAGGTGAGATGTCCAGTAGTACTCCAGCAGATTAGGGCAGGCAAGTCCCTGCCTATCCCTTGGAAGCAATAAGAGTTTACTAGAGAATTGTGGTTTCTTTCCCCCCCCATACAAAAGTGGTGAGCTCGCGTTGCAGCCCCTGGATCTGGTGCTCTGCAATAGGCATCGGCAGCGTTTGGAACAGATAAAGGATTTTGGGCAAGATAGACATTTTGATCGTATTGAGGCGTCCCAACCAAGACAGTGGCAGAGCTTTCCACGCTCGCAAATCAGCAATAACTGAGCTTTTATATTCTTGCCAATTTGCTTGGGTCCAGGTAGCTAGATCTGACGTTAAATTAAGGCCAAGGTATCGTACAGAACTGGTCGCCGATTGGTAGGAAACAAAGGCTTGCAGGGTAGTAATCTCAGCAACCGGAGTCGTAAGGTTTAGGGCCCAAGATTTCGTGTGATTAATTTTAAGTCCCGACGCTTGCTCATAGAATGGGAGCATTGTGTGTACTGCTGGAAGCGAGCGCAACGGGCCAGCCAGGGTAAGAAGTAGATCGTCTGCGAAGAGGGCAAGTTTATGCTCTATACTTCCAAGTTCAATGCCACGAATGTTAGGGGACCCGCGCACCATAATAGCAAGTGGCGCCACTACCAGGGCAAATAATAGGGGCAATAGGGGGCAGCCCTGCCTGGTGCCCCTAAGGATAGAGATGGGCTGTGTAAGTTGGCCATTCACACATACCCTAGCGAGGGGAGAAATGTAGGGGGCCATGATGCGCGCGATCATGCGCGGTCCTAGACCTGCTTTCTGAAAGACAGGGCAAAGGAATCCCCAGTCCACCCGGTTGAGCGCCTTTTCAGCGTCTAGTGAGAGCAGGCAGGCCGGGGTGCCCCAATGTTGTGCCTTGCCTACAAGGTGCGCCACTCGCCGCACGTTGTCTGCTCCTTGGCGTTGTTGGATAAAGCCAACTTGATCTGGGCTGACAAGATAGGATAAGTGTACGCTAAGCAGCTTAGCCAGAATTTTAGTGTATCATTTGAGGTCAATATTTAACAAGGCAATGGGGCGAAAAGAAGAGCATAGCGTGTGATCTTTCCCAGGCTTCGGGATGAGGGCTATTTCCGCCATCGCCATATCAGGGGGCGGCCCGACAGTGTCCCAAAAAGAGTTAAAAAGGCGCAGTAGATTCGTGTGGAGATGTGGCAGGAAAGTGCGGTAGAACAGGCCTGGGAGCCCATCTAGGCCCGGTGTTTTTACAAGTGGGAGGTCCTTGAGGGCACCAGCCAGTTCCTCCAGAGTGATTGGCTCCTCTAGAAGCTTGGAGTGATAGTCGCCCAAGGGATCCCAATCGTCTAAGGCGGCGGAGATCTGATCAGAGGCGGGTGAGTCTCGAGCGCAAAGAGATGCATAGTAATCTTGAAACGTTCGAAGCTTGTCAGCTTCCATGGGGGCCCATGACCCATCTCCTAACTTTTAATTTTGCGATGTGGGACTTGGCTACCTCACCCGCAGGTGACGAGCCAGGACCATTCCTACTCTGTCTCCTCCATCATAGTAATGCTGTCTTAGCGCAAGCAAGGCGCATTCCGCTGTATTCGTCCTGTGGACCCTGAGCTGACCTCTGAGGACCGCCAGGCGTCGTTTGTGACTCGCCAAGGGCCGTTCCTAATCCAGTTTCTCCAATGTTTTGATCTCACGTGCAAGTTTGGTCTCATACAGGCGAGCTTCCCGCACCCTCGCAATGGCAGGGAAAGTGAGCACACCACGTATCGTAGCTTTAAACGCATCCCACAGAACAGGAAGGGGCGTTTCAGGGAGGTTGTTAGTTTAAAAGTAAGAGATGATGGCCAATTGAAGTTCTTCCCTATCTACTGGATCCCTAATAATATGGGGCGGAAACCGCCATCTTGTAGGCCGTTTGGGGTAGGCAAAGCGCTCATGGGGGAGCAGCTCCACGTGTGCATGGTCGGAGATGGTTATGTCGGAGATGTCAGCAGAAAGGGGGTCCCTAATTAGCGAGTGGGACACGAAGAGAAAATCAATGCGAGAGTAGGAGTGGTGCGCGTGAGAATAGTAAGTGTAGATGCGATTCTCAGGCGAATGATAACGCCAGACATCTATAAGATTTAAATCAGTAAAAGATTTTTTCGTTGCCGCCGACATAGCGCCCACCCCATGAAAGACACACCTGCTACGATCCATCCCCCAGACTAAATTGAAGTCTCCACCAACTATGAGGTCCGCATCCACTGGCCTTCCCTTTTCACGGAGAACCCTGCGCAGAAAAGCATCCTGGCCCTGGTTTGGCGCGTACACATGGCAGAGGGTGAGTGCGTGATGCCCTCTCCCGACCTCCACATTGAGAAATCTGCCCTCAGTGTCCCGTACTACTTTAGTGTTGCCCTGTGGAATGCCCGCCCTACAAAGAATGGCGACGCCCGCTGTCTTGGTAACCGCCGAAGACCAAAACTGGTGAGGAAAGCGTGGGTGTGACATGAGCTTAACATTGCGCTGGAGGAGGTGGGTCTCTTGTAAGAAAATAATGTCTGGTTTCTGCAATAATAAGTAGCGCCAGATTCGGCGGCGCTTATTGAGGGAATTAAGCCCTTTCACACTGAGGGAAAGGACCCTCAAACAGGGGACAGTGGTCGTAGTCAGCTACTGTCGGGTAGTGTCGCTGCGGCTAGCAAGTGGCCCCCAGATCTAGTTAATCCCTGAAGAGCCGCCCAAGTGGTCAGGCGTCCCCTCTCCAAGGGGACAGGGATGGGAAGGAAGGCGAAGGGGAGGATAGGCACAAAGAAAACAATGCAATAACTGTAATGGCCAACTTGGCCAACCAACAATATCCTAATCCAGTCAAGGGAGTAGCCAGGCACACTGGCACAAGCTGTCCCAGAGAGGTCACTCCCCCAGGAATAGGAGTGGGGGTCGGTCATCGCTCTGCAAAGTAGATCAAGAAATCTGGGACGCAGCCCCAGGCCGCCGCCATCATGATTTACATCAAATATCCAGCAACGCACCTTCTGGACCAAGACCAAAGAGTAGATAGTAAATGCTGCAGTGTCGCATTGGTGGGTGAGAGCCTGTCAGTGGGTGTAGGGGAGTCGTGTACCCTGACGACTGGAGACAGAGCAATTCAATTAGCTGCGGCCACCCAGCAATCTGTAAGTGACACGTCCCTATTAGGCCACCCTGTGCATTGTAGTATAACCGGTCTACTGGGTAGCGTTCAGTGTTAGGGGGTGATGTACTTGCGGTCGGCAAACATGACAAGCTGAGTTCAAGCAATTCCAAGTGATGCGATCAGTTTGAAGGCTAAGAGGCACTCAGGTTCCGGGAAGACGTTCCGAGCGGTGTAAAAGGACATGCTGGTCACATGGCAGGCCTTCGCTAGCATTCATAGACGGGGGGGCAGAAAGGTCTCCAGAGATACATACAAGCAACAGTGGGGGAAAGTACTCGCTGGGTAAGGCGTATAACCTTTGAGGTGGTCCATATCGGCTAAGCTCGTTTACTTGATCGCAGCCATTTGCGAGCCCGAAGGCGATTGGCCCCCCCCTCCAGAGATTTGATATGTTGAATGATGTCCTGTTTCTCTTGGGAGGAGCTGCTGCAGTCCCTGGAGGAAGGATGTCGAGAATGGCGCACCAGGTTCCATTGTGACTTCAGTGGAATGCGGGCTTTCGCAGGAGCACGAGAGGGTCTAGTCGGAGGGAAGTCAGGGATCTGAAGTAATTGGGACACTTCTCTGTAGGATCTCAGCACCCGCCGCTTGGATTCCCACTGAAATATAAGAGCAAAGGGATGACCCCATTGGTAGCGGATGTTGAGCTCCCAGAGCTTATCAGTGATGGGTCTAAAGTCTCTACGGCGTCGAAGTGTCGTGGGGGCTAAGTCTTGATAGAGCTGGATAGGCGTCCCATTAAGTCTGATCTCAGGCTTATCCCGTGCCGCCTTAAGAATCGCTTCCTTTTCGGTGAAAAAATGGACCCGAGCCAGAATGACAGGGTCGAGGCCAGGCCACCCCACCGGTCCAGTCACTCTATGTGCACGGTCCAAGGCAGGCGATGGGGCATCGTCATCTCCCCTGATGTCACGGAGCAGGTCCGCCACAAATGTCATTATGTCTGCGCCCTCTGCGCCGGCTGGGACCCCCCGTATGTGTATGTTGTTACGGCGCCCCCTATTTTCCAAATCCTTCTGTTTAATTTGTAGCTCGATATGCTGCTCTTCTAGGGTGGGCAGGCGTTGCCATAAGTGCTCTTGGTCCTCCGTGCGGGTATCCAGGGTCCTTTCCAAGTCATCCACCCAGTCTCCCAGCTCCCCCACATCCTTCTGGAGGTCTTTGACGCAGGCTTGAACCTCATTGCGTAGGGACCCAATTTCAGATTTGAGCTCCTTCATAAAGAGCGCCATGAATGCTTGTGTGACCTGTTCAGAGGGATCTCCAGTTGCTGTCGCCTCAGCTGTGAGAGAGGCTGACCCCGGTCTATTCCCCGCCGTTGTGCTAGCAACTTCCTTGGGGGGTCGCCGAGGGGTCCTTCCCGAACCTTGAGCGAGTCATAGTCGCGTAGGAGTGGCGTCGCGTGATCGTGAACCTCACGGGAGACACCTCCTCGTTAGTAGCTGCCGCGTGTGCGTATAGCCGTCCACCCAGCCTCAAGGCCCAGGTGCCAGCAGATACGTTAATCCCGAAAGTATCAAGTTCAAAAGGGTATCGGTAAGGGGCGTTTGGGGCAGGAATGTGTCTCAGGGGGCAGGAGGCCATCCACAGGCCAGGAGTCTGGATAGCCGTGTAGCAAAAATGCAGTCCAAGAGGCCGTTGTGAGGCAGAAGCCCAAAGTAAGCCCCAGGCTGCCAATAAGGCCCCACTCAGTAGCTCCTTAGGCAGATCACAATGTCGCTGGTTTACAGCTCAGCAGCATAGATTGACAGGGGGTTAGCGTTTGTGGTGGAACTGCGTAGAGACTAGAGCAGGAGCAGCGACACGGAGAAGTCCCCAAGCAGGTAGGATAGGGGGCAAGTGTTCCAGTGTCTGGCCCACCGGGCTAGGCCTCTCAAGGGACTGGCAGCCTAGGACTAACGGAAAGAGAGCTTTGGCTGTGGCGTTGTGTTGCCTCCGCTGTGCACCAGCGCAAGTCAGAAGAGTAAGGATGGGGGCAGGAGGGGCGTCCAGCACAAGCAAGTGCTGGAGGAGGCAGGGGGGTCTAGGTATCCACGGCCAGGCACCCCAGTAGTCTGGTCCAGTTTGTGCAGGGGGGTAAGCAGGGAAGTCGCCGCCGGGGCACAGCTTCAAACCCAAGACGCCAGCGGGTTTGCAGGTCGCCCAAAATGCAGTAGTGCACCCCCCCACGACGGCACCCCCCCACCACCGCACCTGCTCAGGGCATGCTCTCTGGGACCCCGTCACCTCCAGCCAGTCACCAACCTCCAGATGAGATCTCAGCTGCACTCCGGCTTCAAAATGGCGGGCTCCTTCTTCGCTCCACCGCCCTCAACAGCTCAAACAACAGGGCTGATTGGCGCTCCCCGCAGTGTCTTCCACAAAGCAGCCAGTATACAGGCCCCTGCGGCATCCGCTCCCCTTCCGGCGCTAGTTAGGTCCCTCGAGGTCACAGTAGGTCACCAGGCCCCCCCCCGGCCTCAAGCTCTGTCAGGGAAATGGGGGGGGTGCTCAACTCCAGGCGTCTCCCGGCCCCCCGTCCAGGCCCTCGCCAAAGGAGAAGCCTCACCACTGCAGTTCTTTTGCAGGCTCCCCGGGGCTTCCCCGATCAGTACTTCAGGCCTCAGTCTCACACAAGGTGTGCGCCAGGACACGAGGCGCCGAGCAGTCTTCGGGCGCCAGAGATGACAGGTGCCGTGTGAGGCAAGAGGCAATTACAGACCTCTCCACCTCTATTGCCAGGCCCCCTCGCCCGTCGCCGTGCAGCGCAGTGGATCTCCAGTAGTGGAAGGCACCGGGTGCGGGTCAAGCGACGCACCGAAAATGGCAGGCGCCATGTCCTCAGAGCCACTCCCACCAGCCAGACCGCTACCTCACCCAGCAGGGAGTCGCCAAAGGTTCCACCGAGTCGAAGGGTCACTGGGTCCTGGCCGATCCCTCTATGAGCACCAGGAGGGTGTAGTACACGCAGCAGGAGGCAGGAGCTGCGCCGGATCCGGGCGTACAAAATGGCGGGCTGAACGGTCGCCTCCAGGCCTCGCCTCCAGCAGCGTTGGGGTCTCCGCTTCCAGGTGCCACCGGAGACCTCCGATCCCTCACAAAGAAGCACCAGCTACTCCGCAACGGATGTCTGCTGGCTAGAGCCACTTGCAGGTCAGAGCAGCTCTGATAATGGCTAATATATGCGGCGGCGGCCCGGAGCTCAAAAGGCGTGCATCTCACTCCATGAGTAGCGAGACCACGCCCCAACCTTTAATATTTAACTAACCTTATAAAAGCTTATTCTCAGTAGCTTTTGTTTCTAATTGTATTTAGGTTTTTTTGATGTTGAAGAGGGACTTTGATGACTTTACTTGTGTCATACTGAATTCTGAGTAACAAGTTACTGACATTGGATCATCAAAATAACGTTTCTTCTTTATAGGTAGAGTATAGATCCTCTAATAAGTCTTTTGTGGTTATTTAACCTATCTTATGACACCAAGTCATTTTTAAGTGATGTACTTTGTGTTTTTTCGGATCTATTGCAGTCTTTTTATTCGCTATTCGTGGTCGTGATATACATACATCAATGTCAATGTCAATGTCAAAAATTCTTATATAGCA
This sequence comes from Lissotriton helveticus, assembly GCF_964261635.1. NCBI lineage: Eukaryota > Metazoa > Chordata > Amphibia > Caudata > Salamandridae > Lissotriton > Lissotriton helveticus. Next base: position 766,379,888 of record NC_136059.1, read on the forward strand.
CAGCTTATCACCGTGAGGTCTCAAGGCGCTTGCAGCATAAGAAACCAGATGGAGAAGTGACAGTAAAGAAGGGCAGCTTAGACAACAAGGGGGGGTCCTACTTGGGTCCTACATCCAAGAATAAGATAAGGGATCGCTTACCAGTGTAACGGAAGTAGTGAGGTGAATGTAGTTCCCTTTTATAGGCTTAAAGAATTAGATATTCAGGCCAAGTTTACAAGCAACGCTGATAACGTATGTCTATTTTAACTTTCACAGGCACTACCTTTGATTGCCTTTAGGGGATTTTTCCCCCCTCCCCTTATATTTTGCGATACTGATCGAACATTGACCTGATCAGTTGTATAGCATATATATATATATATATATATATATATATATATATATATATATATATATATATATATATATATATATATATATAACGTTTGGTGAATTATTGATATTTATAACTCTCAATTATCTACAATGGACTTTTACTTTAACTAAGGTGGCGAATGAAGAAGGCGGAGAATTTTGGTAAAATTTCAGGTTATAAAGTTACAATGGGAAAAACAGAAATAATGGAGTGGAATCAGAGGTCGAGGAGTCAGGGAGCCAAAAAATAAATGAGGTACTTGGGTGTACAGATATCTTAGAAATTAGAGGATATTCCTATAGTGAATTGGAAGAAAGTCAGTAAGGAGATAACAAGTCTATTGCCATGATGGGCGAACCTACCATTAAACATCTATGGGATGGTAAACCTTGTAAAAATGATTATTCTTCCTAAAAATCACTTTCCTCTATAACTCTATCCCCCTATCATTTAGAAAAGAAGACATAGCTAAGCTACAGGGAAAAATCAGTAGCTTTATCTGGTCCTCGAAGGGCCCAAGAATAGCATGGGAAAAGCTTAGAAGAGGACTTTAGGTGGGAGGACTGGCTTTACCGTATCTATTTACCTATTGTTATGCCTTTCTTTTTAAAATGTTTCGCATGTTGGCTAATAAGACTGATAGATCATCACTGGGACTATTATTTGAAGCTATGTCTGCCAAGGTCAGCAACATTTTCTTTATAAATATGGTAATTCAAAGTTAAAAAAAAAAAGTAAGGCTGAAGATTTTAAGGTCTGCGTTAGAAACCTAGGTTCACATAAGAAAGAGACTGAAAATCCCATACTACTCATGGCGAGCCCCAATTTGGGAATCTCCAGGCACTCCCGAATGTCTGAGAGATCAACATAGTCAGCCTTTGAAAGTAGGAGGCATATACTTTTGGGGAGATTTTAAAAAGGACTCCAGTTTGGTAAGCTGTGAAGTGCTTAATAACCTTACTAGAGGTAGTCTGACTAGGTTTAAATATTATCAGCTAGGCTCCTGGTGGGCTACACAAAATTGGCCACTGGAGGAGGAGAACCCAATGCTGGACCAAGTGACAAGAACAGATAAGTGTAAGAAAGAAATATCCTTTTGGTATTGGGCCTTTTTGGAAGCTGAGCACAACTCGGAACAGATAATATGTTAGCGGCTCTGTATAATAGGGGTCGGGCACGGAAACTAGAAGGTCCAACAAGACATACGGTCATGTTGTGGTACACGGCACAGACGCGTTTAGGTTGGAGAGATACCATCACCAAACTCACCCCTCTCTGGGACTCGAAGCGACTAGGCACACTCAGATATAGCAGGGGCTTCAGACATTGGGACAGCATCGGAATTTCCACAGTAGGCGACTTCTGGGATAAGGGAACAGTCATTCCCTTCGATCTGCTTCGGCAGCAATACCAGCTGACACATACCGAAACATTCAGATACCTACAAATTCGCCACGCACTCCTTGCAATACTCCCACAGGATGTAGACATACCCGAGGCATCTCCCTTAGAGGACAGGCTGCTCACAGATTTTATGCCCAAGCGCGCTACATCACTCATACACCGTAAATTGCTTAATAACATACCAGATCCCACAATCTCTTTGAAGGATAAACGGACCACAGATATTGCTGACATGGACGAGACGGAATGGCAGGAGGCCCTTGCCTCACCCAGGGAGGTAGGGATTCCGGCTAGACTCAGGCTAGTGCAACTCAAAATCTTACACCGCTCTTACCTCCCCAGGCCTACACTCCACACGATAGGCAGAGCGCAACACCCATACTGCCTCAGAGGGTGCGGGTAACAGGGTACCTTTTTCCATACTGTGTGGGACTGTCCCTTCATAGCGGATTATTGGCGCACGGTCCTCCGAACGATATCCCAGACTTTGCATATCTCTTTGCTGCCTGAGCCGCGTAGGTGCCTCCTCAACGTGTGGGAACCGAATGATCTGACACGGCAGGGACAGACGTGGGCGACACTGGGCTTCATGGTCGCAAAGCGGAACATAGCGCAGAAGTGGGGGGGCCCACTGACGGACCACTATTGGAGTCCTGGTGTAGGGACATGGATGTGACAATGATCACTGAGAGAACAGTATATGTCAATAGGAAATGCCCTAGAAAATGGACCAAAGTGTGGGCTGCCTGGAACACCTATAGAGGGGATATATGCGAACCCATTCCGGACTCCGAACAAGATAGCTCAGATGAGGACTCTGGGGAGGATTGAGAAGGTGGGTGGGTCGCTGCTGTTGTTGGGATTGTTTTTGATTATCAAGGAGGCGAATGAGATATGGGAAAAGTGTTGTCAGAACTGTCATGTAAGAATTGTAACCTGAAATTTTATATTTGCGGAATGCTGCTTTGAAGTTTGCTGTAAAACCAATAAAAACATGTTTAAAAAAAAAAACACAAGGAGGCCATGCACTCCCGCTGAAGAGCCTAGAGCTCCAGCTAGGAATGCTTTAAAAAACATAAGGTAAGGTCTCCTGAGATCATGGATTTAATGACCCAGGAGACTTTTTTTTTTTAAGTTGCTGGGGGGCTGTTGCACTCTCTGCAGCCCCGCTACCCACAAAATTAGAACAAATGATTGGTGGTGCCCTCACCCCTTCTAGGGACATCACTAAGCAAAAAGAAAAATGTAAATCGCCCCTGTAAGGCATTATGGGGCACACGTTCAAATAGCAGTGAATAATAAATGAGCGGCTACTGGCCATCATTTATTATTCACTTAAAAAAAAGGTTATTGTGAGGTCCTGGTGATGGCACCCACATTTGCCACACATGGAGCCATTGGCACACTTGAGATGCCACTGACTATTTTAGGTACCTAAAAGGAAAGTCATAAACATTAATTATTATAATTATCCATATGACAGGGCGGAATTCTGCTGCTGTATACCTTCAAATACAAACCCCTGCAAAGTGTATGTCAAACAAGCATTGCTCCAGCTGAGGATCGGTGAATATAGTCAACAACAACAAAAACGCAACCTTATCCCACGCAGTCGGCAAGCAGTATCCAGATATGCTAGACCTCCTTGTGAATTTAGTTGCACTATAATTTACTACTCATCCTTTTTGAATATTTTCATCCCATGGAAAAACAATATATTCTACCAGTTGAAAAAAGGATCCCTTCCTATGCTGGAGCTGTCACAGTTTGCATTTATTCTTGGTGTATCACCTGTGCTCGCTCATTTGCACAATTCCCAAAATCCGTAGTACCATACCATGCTCCTTGAAAAGTCTGTCTCTAGAGTTTACCATTGCCCACGGAATAAAGAATTTAAAGAGCGCAAATATATGTAGCTCTAGGGACATAGTTTCCTGGCAGATTCTCAAAACAAAAGAACTCTAAAATTAACAGTGCTCCCTTTCCCTTGTAAATCGCCATGTGAACAGCAGGAATGCAATTCAACAAAACCTAAAGGGTCACATCAGGAATGAATGCCTTACAGAAAGGGGATTTAGAGTAAGATTTCTGTTGGTACTGCTGCTTTCAAACCTCAAAAACAAACGTGTCACAGCCTAAGGGATGAACAGGCCAAAGCAATTTGTTACATCAACACATTCCCATTTTCATCTCAGCAGGCTAAAATGTAATGCAAAACTAAGCTAAATGTGATACATTATGCAATGTGTTTCCCACTCCCTCGCTTTCTTCTCTGCCCTGAAGAGTATGGAAGCTTCTCATTCATATATGTATCTGATCACCAGGCAAAGTCTGGGCAACACGGACATTTTGTTCACTTATTTCCTAGAGAATAAAAAAAGTATTCACTTCACCAACCCCCAAATTGCATTTATTTTCAGATATTTATTTGCAAGAGCGACATGGCATTTCTAAAAGAAATGTCTTACAAAAGGACCAAGGCAGTACAGCTATGCCAGCAGATCGAATGACTAACTGCATTGTAATCATGAGACAGTGTACTGTGAAGAGAAAAACAACTTTATACAAGAAAGGAGGTATAGTTTCACAATAAACCAATTTTCAAATTTGGTACACCTTGTAACATTAATTGTTCCTTCTTTCTCAGCCAGCAAGTTCAAGTTAGAAGAGCGGAGATTTCTGCGGGGTCTTGTAGCTCAGTGGACTATTGCAGGGGCCTGTGTTCGACCTCCTGTTCACAGGTTCAAATCCCGGAAGGTCGACTCAGCCGTTCATCCATCTGAGGTCAATGCAATGAGTACCATTGAGTTGGGTAAGAATAACATCTGTTATTCACTGCCAAGGTACCTGGGTGAATGTGCGCTTTACAAATACATATGTTCTGTTATTTTATATTATGCGTGGGGTGTCACCGGGCACTATCTTGGCAAAATAGTCGGAGGACATGCTACTAATTATCTCGCAAACAACTGTCATCAACTTGTTTAGAACCCCGTTTTTTTTTAGTTTTTTTTTTTTTTTTAGCTCAGAAGCAATCAGCTTTGAGATGAAAGGGAGCTCTAGATGTGTGCCTGGGTTCGTTTAATAATACAATGGCAGCAAAGGTAAAATCGCCTCCAGTGGGAGGAAGTAATATTGAAAGAGGCAGGCCAGCAAACTTGCAATGCTCCAATTTGCTAAATACTAGAAAATTAATTCGTGGTATGAACTGGTAGATAAGGGCATATTTTTCTTATGTTTAGTGCTTTGTGCTGTGCCTCCGTGGCTGTAGTAGTGATAAACTATGCCAAATGCATTGTAGGGTTGAAACATTCATCAAGCCACGAAAGAGAAAGTCAGGGTATCAGGGGAAAGTGAATATATCTTAATGGATACATAAATGCAGAGTAGAAGGGAAAGTAAAGGAGCTCGGTTTTGGAGGGCCAACCGTGAAACGTAATTAAACTCCAAGCTAAACCCTATGAGAGTAGAATGTGGATGGATTTTTTACCATTGGTTTGACACCAACGGAAAGCCTCACTAGAAAACAAGCATTTGCAATGCAATAGGTCTCGCATTTGTTAAAGTTAGAGCTATTGGCATTGCAAATAACAATGTTTTTTACTTTTGTTTTTCTTTTTTTGCAGTGGAGCGATCATATTTGCATAGCGTGGCAGCGGAGTCATACTGATGTAAAAGAAGCAAATGTTGACATGATAAGTGTAAGAAAGAGATTTCTGATTACCAGAGTAAAATGAAAACCTACCATAATGGAAGATTCAGGACCAATATGACCAATGTTTGTGCTGTCTCATGGGAGTTGTTGAAAAGAATGGGTGCTAAAAGGCGCAAAACTGATTTCAGATTAGAATAACCATTGTTTGGTGCATAAGTTAGTATGCAAGTTGGTGAAGGTACAGGGTGAGAAATGGTGAACAGTACATAATCTGCTGGTGCTTTCTGATATTTAAAGAAATGCTGTGGAACACCAGTAGTGTACCGTTTGTGAGCAAGATCATTTATCTCTCCAGATTGTTTAACTCATACAGGGAATCCTGGGTAGCCAAGAACAGTTAAAGTATAGTGGTCAGGGCAACTGATTCAGAGCGCTGTAACAATACTGAAGAGTTAAAGTTTCTGAACCCTGTACATTCGTTGCATAAACTTGTTATGCAGGATGTGTTCGTCCCAGTGCTTTAAATGAGCCGGTACTCACCAGTACTGAGTACCGGCACTTTTCAATTTTCTTCCCTTGAGTACCGGATCTTTTCATTAGAGAAGGAGAGCACAGGTACTCATATGAGGTTAGCAGCACGCAGTTCTTAGCTATTCCCAGACTGTAAGTGAATCGCAGAGCATCTGATTGGCTGGCTGCGGCGTGTGATCAGGCAGCAGAGCTTGCACTGCAATCCGCAGAGAGCTGTATCATCACTTGCTTGAATGAATGAACAACGTATGCGCATTAATCGTGTCTTGCATCGCCATCTTGTACACTACCACCCAGTCTCATTGCCCGATTATATTAAGATTAGTCTTGTTGTGCAGGCTGCTGTCTGCACAATCGTTCTCCCCATCCTGGTCTGTTCCGATGTGCTTTGGAGCAGGCTGAGGACGAATGTGTGCCCGGCCACCGGGCGCACTTTAGCAGACACAGGTGTTCTGCCTGGGGCTCCGACCCAAATTAATCTGCATTGAGCTTTATCTCGCCTGTCATGATGGACAGAGGAGAAAGAGGTAAGCCCACCTGTGATTCTCCACAACTGCTTGTAATAAAGAGAGAGAAAAGGGAAGAGAGGTAGGGAGATGGAGTGATGCAGAAAGAGGACAGAGTGATTGGTAAAGACAGGGAAAAGAGATGAAAAGCTCTAGAAAGACAAGACAAAGAGAATGAAGTAAGGCAACTGAGTGAAGGAGGAGAGAAAGAGGATGGGCAAGGGAGAGTAAGACAGACAAGGCAGAGGAGAGATGGGAGAAGTGTGGATAGACACATATAAGGAAGGAAAAACAGGTGCAAGACATGAGGAACAGAAAGTAGAACCTAGCATGGGAATTGTTAAGGCATGTGAGATAGACAAAGTTCAAGGGGTGAGAATAAATGGGTGGGCATGGAGAATAGGTGTTTCATGGGTAGGAGGAGGAGAGACATCAGGAAGAAAGAAAAGGGAAAATGCTTGTGGACACCATGTAGGAACGCATCACCAAGGGAATCTATAGGAAAGGCTCTTTTTGGTCTTTGCTTGGTCATCTGGCAACTCTAATATAACCTTTAAGTGGTTCAGTGTTTGAAAAAGAGTCCTGCAAGAATTTGGTAGGGGTGTGAGCAACCTATTCTAATGTATGCACCTAATACGCTTTGCAGTTCTCATTCAAATGCTGATCTATAAACAAATATAAAGGATATAGATGTCATTATAAAATCAGCTTCAAATGGAAAACATACTTTTTTTAAAGTTTTATTCTCATCAATATCTGTGCCAAAGCTTCAACCTTCATAACAGCTGACCATGTACTATGATTCTTTGAATGGCACATTGCCCTGTCCCTTCAGTATGCACATGCCTACTTGTTGGGATGTGTCTCTATCCCTATGCTCTAGAGGGTGTGCAAGTGAGTAGGGCTTCGACTTGAGGCCACAGCCAAATCTGTAATCAAGGAAAGATACATCTATTGTACATCCTTCAACAGTTGATAACCCCAGAGTCTCACAGGGCCTGTTTTGCATGCCTAGACACTTAGAGAGAGGGGGACAGGGAGCGTTTAAAGAAAAGAGTAGGTCCAGTACCAATGCTCCCATGGACGAATATGTACTCACTGGTTGGTAACTGTTCCTGAAATAAAGGAGTTACAACCTACTTGGAATAAATGTAAGAAAATAGGCTCTGTATGTGTTCCTAGTCTGTTGAAGATGGGAGAATTTCTCCTTTAGAAAATAGTGCCCTCGCACACCCTTGCAAGTGTAATGCTTCATCAACGGGCGTTGCTCTTCGTGGGGGTGGCGATGCTGTCCTCCATGGGCCCCGCGAGAGGGCTCTTTATTGGAGATCTTTTAGGAGACGCCGCAGTTGTGCATGTGGGTGTGTGGGCCTAAAAGATGGTCTTAATAAATGTACCATAGGATTATAGGGGTTTCTTTCCCTGCTCCGATTTCTAATATTTTAATGCACTAATCCGCTTGACTCTGACCAGACAAAGCGCACCGGGATCCATTAGTGACCCCCTGTCAAGCATAAAACATGTCGACCAGGTTTCACTTTCACAAACACACACGGGTACTGAGAGCAGCAGAGTAATACCTCGACCTCTATCATATTTGTTAAAACAGAGGTGCCCTATTTTCCCGAAAACTTGTCTTTTACAGTTACTCCACAGACCTACGAATAAACTAATCTCAAGGTACCGGTAGGGTATGGTTAACACACTAGTACAACACCCCTCTTTTAGGCCCACATGCACAACTGCAGCGGCTCCTAAAAGATCTCAGCTAATGAGCCCTCTCAGGGGGCCACGCCTCCCCCATGAGGAGCAACACCCGATGATGGGGGTGGCTAGGCTCTATAGGTAACACATATAGAGCCTATTTTCTTATGTTTATTCCATGTAACCAAGTAGGTTGCAGCTCCTTTCTTTCAGAAACAGTTACCAACCAGTGAGTACCTGTTTTGCGTGCCCCATGTGGGCAAATCACTTGACCTCAGTCAGAATCTTATTCAAGAGTGAACTCAAAAACGTTCTCCAACCTACCACCCCATATGTAATGTTTCGTTCTCTCTTCTGCACTATCACTCCTTATACAAGCTTGCAGTGAGGCAACTTCTCTTTTGCTCTCAAAATTTGTCAATCTCCTAACTAGAAAGGGATCATGGTTTATTATTGCGCATATTTCTTTCACAAATTGCCCACAATATCCATAATTGTGCATAATGTGACAATAGAAATCGTTTTAATGAGCCATAACGCAGAGTCAAATTGCACACAGAAAATTTGAAAGCTACCATTAAAATTAACCTTGTGTACACGTGGAGAAACAAAGAATGCTCTACAGATGGCAGAACAGTTGCTGATTTACTGTGCACAGTTGCACACCAATAAAATCCTAAATGTTTGTCTGCCAACCACGCCCTTAGCCACGCCCCTTTCCTTAAAGCTGGTGAGTACCTGCACTTAGTTTTTCCATTTAAAGCACTGGCTCGTCCATAAAACACAAACAGACCATAGAAACGCAACAGGGCACTTTATATATATATATTTATCCAAACTGCTTTAGAACTAAAACCAACTGAAACACAAAACCAAAAAGTATCAGGGAAAGATCGATCACAGGAATAAATGTTGATAAAAAAAACACATTTTTTCCATTCAGATTTGTTACCCAAGATTAAAGACAGTTCAATTACAGTGGAGTCGGAAGCAGTGGTCGAAGTGCATTCATGCAGACGTTGCAAAACAAATAATAGACCGCACAGGAGGCTTCCCTGACCTCAGCCGCAGGTCTGGCTGCACCAGTTACATGCAGTAATGGCACGCAGGCGAGGTACTTAAAGATATAGCGCAGCTGCAGACGTACTGATCATAATAAAATGCATGCGCGGTGTCCATAAAGCGGGCGCATTGCCAGGGCACTGGGTGTGGCCTAATATGCCTGATAGTAACAGGAGACCCTTAGCGATGTGGCGTAACATTCACAGCTGTCGACGTAGGACCTGGGGAACAGGGTTCGAGTCTTGGCGTGGGCTCTAATAAAAACATATCAATGGTAACACATACATTAAAACTCTTAATACATTTTATGAACCAAGTTCAATATGTACAATTACATGTTGTTAACAAACCATGCAGGAACAAAAGTAAACAAGTGGGACATGGAAGTGCATGGAACAGGCGCCCTTGGAACGCATCTGATGAGGTGCAAATGCTGTGGGTTTTTGTTAGCTCGAGGCGGAAGTGAACTGAACAGGCACCCTCGGAATGCAACAGATTGCCAGAGATGGCCAACCAAAAGAAACAATTGGTTATGTCCCTGTGGAACTAGAGCAGTGGTTCCCAAAGTGTGCGCCGCGGCACCCCGGTGCGCTGTGATGAGAAGCCAGGGGCACCGCGCAGGAAGTGGGGGGTTTGAAAGAAATGCCACCTTCAACACGCATCACAATCGGGATCGCCGTGGTGCCTGTAAATCGAAAGAGCAACGCAAAACACTCTCCTTTGGTGCTCATTTAGACATATTAGAGATGTACATGCTGTTACACACCTTCCACCACAGTCAGTACTCAAAAGCGTTTGCCACGGATTGCTACTTCCAAAGAAACTCCTCTCTCATGTCCAATTTCTAATGAATGTGTGGGGTGCACAAGGCAGGGGAGGGGGATGGACGGTAGTCCCTGACCATACGAGTGGAACGTGGGAATGCCGGGATCCTTGAGTGCAAGCATTGCCTGGGTATGGTGATGTGGTCTGAGACGTGCAACAAGGACACCATATTCTGCAGCTATTTTGTTGGCCTTTGACTTCTAGGTAGAAACACGTAAAACAAACAACTAAAATGAATACTACATGCAACTTAAACAAAAATAAAAACAAAACACTGTAAATTGCAGTCTTGCGTTACGGCAGCTCAGTCAGGTAATGTGATCAGTTCATATGGCTGTGCAATCAGCCTGCCTCAGAATTAAATCAGGTTTTGCCCACTGCGATGAGTAAATAGGGACATGCCTATATGTGGTGCTATGAAGTCCCAGTCCGTGACTAAAAGTGCTGTGAATATGCAAGTAATTATTTTAAGATTGTATTATCCAAAGAATAATTTAATTATGACCTTGAGGGGCCTCTAGCAAAATAGGAAGCGATCAAGGGGTCTTCTGCAGCGTCAAGCCATAGTAGAGGCAAAAAGTGAAAGAAAAAACAAGCCCTGGTTGCTTGTGGCTAATTAGCAAATATAAAAGCTGCTTGAGACCAATATCTGTATGGCTTTAATTGTTGAAACCATTTGAAACTTCAAGGAGTCAAAGATGTAGAGATAATGCAAGGATGCTACCAGCTGAGTTTTGAAATATGTCCCAATAAAGGAAATTGTAAACAATGTGTGCACTACAGACAATCTGACTTTTACCAAAAATATATATATCTTTTGAAAGCATTTGATTTATTCTACACACATCTTTTAAAACATTTTCTGGCAGCCTCTCCTCCAAATGACACTAATCGTGGGTGAGTTGAGTGCACCAGGCTTAGGCGTTTTAGTTGCACCTAAAATTATTGTCTGCAGTAGAGGTTTATGGCTGATAGTAAATGGGCTCTACAGGGTGCAAACACAGTGCTGGTCAAGCGAGCAAGGTGTCCACATTGCTTCCTGCTCTCCAAAACACAAAAAAGCAGAATATACGATTGCAAGAGGCAGTTGTGAATTCACAGGATATGGATGTGTTATGCAACGCGTGTTAACTACTGAAGCCACCGCAACAAAATTTACCACTGTTGTTGTTTATTGTATTTCTATGACAACACTCCATTTGCATCCTAAAGAGGCCAATTACCACTTTGGGTTAAAGGGGTGAGTTGCAATTTAATGCAGAAAGTGCACAAGAAAAGACACAATTTTACATCAGCTTTTGTTTGTTTACTCGAGAGAGAACTTCCCAGTATCCCCTTGAGAAATTTTCGGCTCGCTCACATGACAAAGTTCTTTAGTTGGTCATATGCAGGACCACTTTCAAATAGCAGCGGCCGCCACTCCACAGATTCATTAAAAGGTACGTCTTCAACACATATAACAAAAAAGAAAAAAACAGCAATTGAAACACCAGCAATAAATGAAAGAATATTGCAGAAATGTAGGGGTGCCTATTATAACCCCTTTCACCCAAACGTCCCTAAATGAAAGGAACAATTAAGTAATATGCATGGGAGGAGTTGCTAAAGCAGTTACTGTAGTGTGGGGAGCTTAAACTGGCAAGGTGTGGGGGTTGCAACAGATCTAACTTGATAGAGGTATGGGGCACGCCTAACGTTTTGGAGTATCATACCTGGAAGAGGTGAAGTGCTCTCGTACATGTAGAACAGGCAAATAGCAGGAGGCCTGTAGAAAGAAAGCGCACCAAGTGTCCCCATACTAAGGCGAAGCCTTTCAGAGTGTCTGTGAGGACATCTGCCATTTGTTCCATAATGGAACCCTGCCAAAGGCAGTCAAACCGTTGTGTCACAGAAGGGCATCAGACTTTTTCCATAATGCAGCTAAGGCTGTTTAGGCTGCCCCTAAGCAGAACCATAGAATGGATCAGTCCCCCATTGTTTGAGTTTTAAGGTACTTGCCTTGTAGACTCAGGAGAAACAATTCTGGAGTTTGGGGAGAGAGTAGCCCAGGATCTCCCTCATCAGTGCCATGTTCTTCGAGTTGCGGGTTAGTCCAACCAGATGTTTTCAAAGTTCCCTCAATAGCCCACAGCCCCTCCAACAACTGTCAGGCATATCTGGGTTGATTTTCTGGACTTTGGCCAGTTGAAAATACCAATCATAGAACACTTTGTAATGAGCTCCCCTTAAGCTAAGTGAACACATTTACTTTGGAGATGTCTCTCCAGAGTTTGCATCACTGTTCTATAGTGATCGGAGTTCCCAGTGTCTGTTCCAAGAATGTCATGTGGTGAGGAGTAAAGAATTGGGCAGTGGAAGCCAGGAGTGAGTAGAGAAAGAAAATACAACCCTAAGTTCCACCCGGTTGCCGCACACAGTTCTCTATAAGGGAGAGGTCCCTGGTGGCCGCTAGCCTCATTCCTAGTACTTAGTGTTTCAATTAGGTATAATGGCATATCACCGAGGCAGGTAGGCGAAAGTTGCAGTGGCAGTTATCAAACTTAGGAATGTCCCACATATGGAAGAGGTCTAATATGGTAAGATAACCACCCTCACACCCCAAATCGAAGGGTCCTGGCAGTAATCCAGGTTTGAAGGCTGCATTATAATGTAGAGAGGTGTAGAGAGAGAGACATGTCGCTAAACCATGCAAGCAAGTCACCCAGTCCCAGACCTTCAGAGTGGTTTTAGTTGGAGTGCTTCATAGGCATTGAGGTGTCGATTATTTGAGACCTGAGGCAAGTCCACCCCCTCTAGACAGTCAAGCTGCTCTTCCGTATCCGTGGGATCTGAGGTGTATAGACTTTTGTAGAAGTCGCTGAATGCTCAAGCTTTCCCCTTTCGTTTGAACTACTTCCCCGGAGTTTCCATGTATTTGGCCTATGTATTCCTTTTCTTGCTTGGCTTGCAACTGTCTGTGTCTGTGTCAACTGGCTGTGAACCAACTTTATTATCCTGGTCAAATGTGGCCTTTTTAAGACCCTGCTCGCAGGCGGGTCGATCCCCATGCTGCTGCACGGCTCTGCCTGCATTGTTTTTGCCTAATCCTGTATTTTTCCCCTGTGCCTAACTTGCTTTCTTGCCCAGACATGTTTTTATTCCCCTGTGCCTATCCTTGCTTTCTTGCCCAGACATGTTTTTATTCCTCTGTGCCTGTACTTGTTTTCTTGCCTAAACTTGTTTTTCCTTCCTGTGCCCAGTTCTCCCGCGGCCCGCTCGTTTTTACTGCTGCTGCGTCCCGGCGGCCCTGCCCCCCTGCAATCCCATTTGCCGCCCCGCTCCTGCCTCCCAGCTGCTCCTCCCTCCCACATCCCCTCATTTGGAGGCGGCGCAGCGGGCGCGCCGCTGACGCGCAGAAGGCGTGCCTAATCAAGCCCGCCTGTGCCCGTTCGTGCCTGGACCGTGCCCAGCGCCAGGACACCTGTACCCCGCGAACGCCACGACGCCCTACACCACTATGATGCTGGAACCCTCCACGCACTCAACACCGGACGATCACACACCTGCTTCTTGGCCAACCCCTAGCGCACCCACGGCGCTTTCACCTGCCGGAACTGCAGCTTCACAAGCATCCGCCCCACCATGCTGCCGACTAGGAAAGAACCCAACCACCTCAGATGCATCCTTCTCAACACCCGCTCCGCCCCGCCCGCAAACACGCCGTTGAACTCTGGGACCTACTCGACTTAACCTCCCCAGACGTCACCTTCCTGACGGACACCTGGCTGAAGCCCGCCTCGGCACCTGACATTGCCATAGCCGTCCTGGAAGGCTACAAGATCACCCGCAGGGACCGCACCAACGGAGCAGGAGTAGGAGGAGGAATCGCCATGATCCACGGAACACTCTCAGAGTCTCGACAGACACCGACGACACCCTCAGCACCACCGAACACCTGCACTTCCAGTTCCACACCGACCCACAAACCACCCTCAGAGGAACCCTGTGAGAAGTTGGCCTGATGTGCAGTGCTCACTATTCTAGTGATCACTATATATCAGTCCAAACAACCCTTATTGATGATTGGTTGTAAGTCAACCTTATAGACCAGCTATCCTAGTAGCATGGATACGAGCAGTCTAAGGCTAAGACTCTAGAGGGCGTGTTAAGCCAGCTGTTTTACCATCACATTACCCCTTGAACACCCAGTGAAAGGACACCACACAAGTTGTTATGAAAATAAACAGTGTATTTATTTATAACAAGACTACCCTGGCTCTTTATGAGACAGGGAGCTAAGCACACAACAAAACTCTTATGAAAATACTTTAAGTCGCACAATTTACACAAATGCCCGAGGGGCACGAAAAACCATATACTACAAAAGTGGAATGCGAATTACTAGCAGGTAAGTAACGATTCTCAGAGGCTTTGGGATCGCTAGGGCTGGACTACTGAACCTTTAGATTACTAGCAGGAGGCCTAGGGAACTCGGGTGCAGAGTGTGCACTCTCACGCGGGATGCGGGACAAAGTCTATGGAAACTAGAATTCACAAAGTTAGTGTTCTCGGGCGAACCCGACTAGGTAGGTCAAAAACGAAAGTGGATCTGGACCCTTGGATAGTGAGGCTATGCTGAGGCACCGAAATGCCGAAGTTACCTAGCCCAGGGGCTGCAGCTGCATAGGTCTGAAAAGACGTCGGGATTCTCCGTTGACGAACCAGGAGCCTGAAGGAAAGGAGTTGCTGGCAGGCGACCAGTGAAGATTGTTCGGGTGATCCAAGCCTGGATCGAAGATAGTTGACACCTGAAAGCAGAGGGGACCAAGTTCGTGACTACTAGCCAGTAGTCAGGTGGCACCAGGAGGGCACCGGATGGTAGTCACCTCGACTAGGTGAGTGGGCGACGCTGGGCTCTGTAGTCTCACGGACCAGGAGGCGTTGTCGGCGACCAGGATGGAGGTATGAGCTGTCCCACGATGGATGATGCTCTCGACGTCGCTGGACCCAGGATTGGGGCAACAAGTCTTGGCAAATTCAAGCCCACGCGGTGGACCTAAAATGGCGTCTGGAGTGGACCAGGAGGGTCCGGGGTGCTCCTCTCTTGGAAGGGAGCAAGGGCCAGTCTGGAGCAACCAGACCAGCAACAGTGATGTCGTCGGGCGTCGTTAAGAAGGCCACAAGCCAGCGGGCTAGTAGCCAAACAACGCGGTGAGCAGCAAAAAGCAGAAGGGCCCCACGCAGATCGTGGAGATGCTGGGAGGCTGAACTTCGGTGCTGGGGCTGCTCAGGGTCGGGGCTTCTCGGACCCCAAAGCACTCACCAGAGGATCCCTCGGCGGTCGTGCTGGAAAGAAGTCGTGCAGTCTTGAAGATGGCCGGTCCCTCGAGGTCTCGTCGCACCCACGGTTCTCAGCTTGGCTGTAGAGGTGGGTAGAGGTCAGAGGTGCCAGGGAAGCCGGTTCTCGTCGAGCTGGGCAGTCAGATTCCGGAGGAAGGACTTGCAGCAGACCGCAGTGTTCTTAAGATGGTGCCTGCGGATGCAGGGTGACTACTCCTTAGTCACAAGGGAGAATCTTGAAGAAGAAATCTTGATGTCCTTTCGTAGAAAGTCGTGTCTTGATTCCAAAGATGATCTAATTTGGAAGGGGGCCTGCTCCTACCTTTATCTTGGAAAAGGGGGCTGGCACGCGACTAAGTCCTGCCCTATGGGTGGGACCAGGAGGGGGGTGGTTACACCCCTCTCCTTTGGCGGGCTTTCCCCAGCTCAGGGGCTGGTGTGCCCCTGGAACTGGTTCAAGCCGGCCTATGCACAGTGAGCACCGGGGTGCCACTTGCAGTCACCTTCCTCTGTAGCCCTGCCTACCTGGAATACACAAAACCCTGTCTGGGACGGTGCTGGCACCGCCCCTGGCAGGAAACCCTTTGTCCTTGCCTCCTGCTCTGGGAGGACTCCCAGCAGCAGGAGGGCAGACTTGTGTCTCGGTGGCAGCATCCATTTTGTGGATGCTAAGGCTCTGTCTGACTCTAACCGGGGTTACAGGTTACATCCATGTCGTGTCCCTCTAGAAGGGTGGAATGCTAACCCCGTCGCCAGAATTGGCGAGGGGTTAGTATTCCAATTCGTATGACACCTTACTCGACATGTTTTGATAAAGCGATACCAGAGTTGGCATATAACCGCGAGGATTATAATGCACTTAAGGGTATATGGTATGCGATATCATGGAAACGGCTAAGGGATAGATCCTGAAAGCCGCAGACAGGCTCAGCTCATGCCAGAGCACTATCTCACACGATTCCAAGCACTCTGCCTTCAGGATTGTTAAGGCCTGCCATAGGAGTGACTGATAGGAGATCTGTGTGTCCATTTAGGTTTAGATATAGGAATACTATATCTAAAGCAAAGGGTGTTTACACCTCCTTGCCCCTGCTGTCGTGCAGCCAGTTGTGTCAGATTTAGTTAGTCAGTCCAGGGGTGGCATAATACATGCTGCAGCCCCTGGGAGACTTCTGGGTGCACCTCAGCCCTGGTTACAGGGACTTGAGAGGGCCCAGTGCCAATTCAGTACCTGGGTACAATTTGGATTAGAGAGAACAGCTAGGCTGTGGGTCTGATTAGCAGGCCCACAGCCAGGGAAAGTCGTAAACCAGTGAAGCAAAAAGCAAAAATCTGGGTGATCATAGGATTGCAGACCCTACTCTCCTACATGACCCCCCCCCCCCAAACTTTGGGACAATAAACTAACCTTGACCAGGTGAGTCTTCTTGCTCTAAGTGGAAATACCTGGAGAGCCCATCAGCATTGCTGTGATCAGTACCAGGTCTATGCTCCACTGTAAAATCCATCCCCTGTAGGGAAATGGACCACCTAAGCAGTTTGGGGTTTTCACCCTTCATCTGATTTAGCCACAAGAGGGGCTTATGGTCGGTCTGAATGGTGAAGTGAGTGCCAAACAAGTAGGCCCTCAGCTTCTTCAGGGCCCAAACCACAGCAAAGGCCTCCCTCTCAATAGCTGACCAATTTTTCTCTCTGGGGGTCAGCCTCCTGCTAATGAAAGCAATAGGCTGGTCGTTACCATCAAAATTCAGCTGAGACAGAACAGCTCCCACACCCAACTCAGAAGCATCTGTTTGGACAATGAATGGCTTGGAGTAATCTGGACTCTTAAGGATAGGTGCTGTGCACATGGCCTGTTTTAGGTCATTGAATGCTTTCTGACAGCTTGCTGTCCACTGAACTTTCTTTGGCATCTTCTTGCTTGTCAGGTCATTAAGAGGGGTCACTATGGACCCATAATTTCTGACAAACTTTCTGTAATAACCAGTCAGGCCCAAGAAAGCTCGAACCTGAGTCTGGGTGATTGGAGGAGCCCAGTCCTGGATGGCCTGTATTTTACTCTCCAATGGCTGAACCTGGCCTCCACCTACAAGGTGGCCCAGGTATACAACCTGTGTCTGCCCTATCTGGCACTTAGTGGCCTTGATAGTGAGGCCTGCCTTTTGCAGAGCCTCTAACACTTTCCTCAGGTGGACCAGGTGATCCTCCCAGGTGGAGCTAAAGACAGCAATATCGTCAAGATATGTTGTACAGAAGTCATCCAGCCCAGTGAGGACTTGATTCACCAACCTTTGGAAGGTGGCAGGTGCATTTTTCAAACGAAAGGGCATTACCACAAACTGATAATGCCCACCAGGTGTAGAAAATGCTGTCTTGGGTTTGGCCTCCTCAGCTAACCTGATTTGCCAATACCCAGCTGTCAAATCAAATGTACTTGGGAACTTGGCAGAAGCCAATTTATCTATAAGTTCATCTGCTCTTGGTATTGGGTGGGCATCAGTCTTAGTGACTGCATTGAGGCCTCTGTAGTCTACGCAAAACCTCATCTCTTTCTTACCACCCTGGGTGTGAGGCTTTGGCACTAGAACTACTGGGCTAGCCCAAGGGCTATCTGAGGGCTCAATGACTCCCAGCTCCAACATCTTCTGCACTTCTGTTTTGATGCAGTCTCTAACATGATCAGGCTGTCTGTAGATTTTACTCTTGACAGGCAGACTGTCTCCAGTGTCAACATCATGGGTACACCAATCAGTTTGGCTGGGTGTCAGAGAGAACATATGTCTGAAGGATTGCAGAACTTGCCTGCAATCCTGTTGCTGATGCTCAGTGAGGCTGCCACAAAAGACAACACCATCTACTGATCCATCATCAGGATTCTGAGTGAGCAGGTCTGGGAGAGGGTCACTCTCTTCCTCCTGTCCCTCATCTGTGGCCATGAGCAAGCTCATGTCCTTCCTGTCAACATATGCCTTGAGCCTGTTTACATGGAGCACTCTAAGAGGGCTCCTGGGAGTTCCAAGGTCCACCAAGTAGGTAACCTCTCCCTTTTGCTCAATGATGGTGTGGGGCCCAGACCATTTGTCTTTGAGAGCTGCTGGGGCCACTGGCTCCAGCACCCACACCTTCTGTCCTGGCTGGTACACAGTCAGAACAGCCTTTTGGTCATGCCAAGCTTTTTGGAGTTCTTGGCTGGCCTCAAGGTTTTTAGATGCCTTTTCCATATACTCAGCCATCCTGGAGCGGAGACCAAGTACATAGTCCACTATGTTGGTTGCAGGCTTTTTGAGAGGTCTCTCCCATCCTTCCTTCACCAAACACAGGGGTCCTCCTACAGGATGCCCATACAGAAGCTCAAAAGGGCTGTAGCCAACCCCCTTCTGTGGGACCTCTCTGTAAGCAAACAAGAGGCAGGGGATCAGGACATCCCATCTTCTCCTAAGAGTTTCAGGTAGCCCATGAATCATCCCTTTGAGGGTCCTGTTCAATCTCTCAACAAGCCCAATGCATTGTGGGTGATAGGGTGTGGTGAACTTGTAGTTCACACCACACTCCTTCCACATTGCAGTCAGATATCCTGACATGAAGTTTGTACCTCTGTCAGAAACGACCTCCTTAGGGAAGCCCACTCTGGAGAACACTCCAACTAGGGCCCTTGCCACTACAGGTGCTGTAGTGGTCCTAAGTGGAATAGCTTCAGGATACCTGGTGGCATGGTCCACCACCACCAGTATAAACTTGTGCCCTGATGCTGTCTGGGGTTCCATTGGACCAACAATGTCAATCCCCACTCTTTCAAAGGGAACCCCCACCACAGGTAGTGGTATGAGGGGGGCCTTTGTTGTGCCACCTGACTTACCACTGGCTTGGCAAGTGACACAGGAGCGACAAAACTCCTTGGTATTCTCATTCATGTGGGGCCAGTGAAAGTGTGAGACAAGCCTGTCCCAAGTCTTTGTCTGACCTAAATGACCTGCAAGGGGAATCTCATGGGCCAAGGTGAGAAGGAAACCTCTCAGAGACAAGGGGATGACCAGCCTCCTGGTTGCACCAGGCTTGGGGTCTCTTGACTCAGAGTACAGGAGTCCATCTTCCCAGTATACCCTGTGGGCACCTGTGGCATTCCCTGCAGCCTCAGCAGCAGCCTGCTGTCTGAGGGGTTCAAGGGAAGGGCAGTCTAACTGTGCCTTCCCCAGGTCTGCTCTGGAGGGTCCCCCTGAGCCCAGAAACTCAACTTGATCAAGTTCAAGCTCTTTAGGCTCAGTTTCCCTCAGCTCTCTCAGATCAGCCTCCTCAGAGACTTGATCCTCAACCTGGGGCAAGGGGGAAGGCAAAGCCTTAACCCTACTGCTCTTCTTCTTGGAAGGTGTCTGGTCCATTCTTTCAGGATCCAGCACCTGTTCAGTGGGGCATCTTCTGGCCTGTGACCTAGTCACAGCAAGCACATGTGCTGGCAAGCCTAACATCTCCACGTGAGTCCTCTGCTCCACTTCTGACCATAGTGAGGACTGCAAATCATTGCCCAACAAACAATCCACTGGGAGGTCTGAACTGACTACAACTTTCTTTTGACCCTTCACCCCACCCCAGGAGAAAGCCACAATCGCCATACTATGACTGGTAGTGACGTTGCTGGCATTGGTCACCAGGAAATCTGTACCTGGCATGATCTGTCCAGGGTCCACAAAGTTAGGTGTCACCATGGTGACACTGGCACAAGTGTCCCTATAGGCCTGAGCCATCTTGCCATTAATCAAAGGTGTCT
Source organism: Lissotriton helveticus (assembly GCF_964261635.1). NCBI lineage: Eukaryota > Metazoa > Chordata > Amphibia > Caudata > Salamandridae > Lissotriton > Lissotriton helveticus. The sequence goes on from NC_136059.1 coordinate 766,400,014, forward strand.
GCCTGTATTTGCCCAAAGTATTGGGACTTATATCAGGGGATATATCCATATCCCCTGTACAGACAAGGACAGCCTGAGTGAGTGTGCCAACTAAGTTGTCAGACCCCTCAGTTCCCAAGGTTAACCCAACTATTGCCTTGGGAGGTACACTACCACTACTGACTGTACTAGGGGGTGCAGTTGCCTTAGGGGCTGTAGTGGTAGGAGTTTGTCCTCCTCTTTTGGTGCACTCACTAAACCAGTGAGACTTACTTTTACAGTACTGACACCACCTTTTTGACTGGCCTTCTTGAGTCTTCTTCTTCTGGGAAGCCTGACCCCCACCCTCTTTGGTTTGTTGGGGACCTGGTGAAGACTTCTGGTCATTTTGTTCACTCTTAGTATTACCCTTCTGGTCTGCTTTCTTCTGACCACCCTGGTTCTGGTTCTGGTTCTGCTTGATCCTTGTTCTGACCCATTTGTCTGCCTTCTTTCCCAATTCTTGGGGAGAGGTCAGATCTGAATCAACAAGGTGCTGGTGCAACAACTGGTTCTGACAATTATTTAAAATTTGTTCTCTCATCATCAGATTATACAATCCTGTGTAATCAGTAACCTTGCTACCCAGCAACCAGCCCTCCACAGCCTTAGTGGCACTATCCACAAAGTCAGACCAGTCCTGAGACTGAGTTTTCTGGGTGTCTCTGAACTGCAACCTGTACTGCTCAGTGCTTAAACCAAACCCATCAACCAGTGTATTCTTCAGGACCTGGTAATTGTTAGCATCCTCTACTCTTGTAGTGAGGAGCTTATCTCTACCTTTACCATCAAAGGAGAGCCACAGTATAGCTGCCCACTGACTCTGGGGAATGCACTGCACAGTGCAGGCCCTCTCCAAAGCAGCCATCCATTTCTGGATGTCATCCCCTTGCTTAAAGGGGGGCACTATCTTAGTCAGGTGTTTAGTATCTAAACCCTTCTCTCTATCTCTTGGGAGATTGCTGCCACCAGTGGGAGCTAACCCACTCATCTGCTGCTCTCTAGCAAAGGCAAGCTTCTCTTTGGCCAGGGCAAGTTCTTCCCTTTCAATCCTCAGAGTAGCCTGTCTCATCCTAGCTTCATGCTCCATTCTCTGAGGGGAAGTCAATCTCCTCTGGGGAGAGTTCCTTCTCCTCTGAGAAGAGGCATTAGAGTGCAGAGATCTATTGGAGTCCCTAGAAAGAGATCTATCTCTCCTAACTCCAAGGTTAGGCCTACTTAGGGTCAGTACTGGGGGTCCCCCAGATCCTAGCCCAAGCAAGTCTAAGTTGGCCCTAGTTAGCCTTCTGACTACCTCAAGACCTTTGTCTACCTCATCCCCAGAGAGTTCCTCTTGATCCTCCTCCTCAACTGCATTGGCAGTGTTAGGGAGGTCTGGATCCCCAGAGGTACCCTCTAAGGCTGGCATATTCCCATCTAGCTGAGAAATCTTTCTCGCATCATAAGTCTCTAAGAGACCTATCAAAAAGGGAATGGTGGGGTTAGACCCCTGTTTCAGTTTCCTGGAGGTACACACTTGTCTCATCTCCTGGAAACTGAGAGCTGCATATCTTGATTTGACCTGTGGAGGGTCAATATCCACAAGGGGAGTCTCAGTAGATTCTCCTTGGGTAGACATGCGTTTCTAGTGAGGTGTAAGTGGTGCACTTACCTACACTATATGTTTGCCTCCTGATCCCTTGCTAGAGTTGTAGTTTAGGGTGTGCTAGGCCCTAGGAGCTACACCAGCTGGTTCAGTAGAACTCAGAGTATTCTAAGCTAAGTTATATGTACCTTTAGTACTTATGTGATCTTTCACAAGATATTCTTAGGATATGTGTGGTAAAACAACAGCAAGCTCAAATCCCAACCGCTGCTCACCAATGTGAGAAGTTGGCCTGATGTGCAGTGCTCACTATTCTAGTGATCACTATATATCAGTCCAAACAACCCTTATTGATGATTGGTTGTAAGTCAACCTTATCGACCAGCTATCCTAGTAGCATGGATACGAGCAGTCTAAGGCTAAGACTCTAGAGGGCGTGTTAAGCCAGCTGTTTTACCATCACATTACCCCTTGAACACCCAGTGAAAGGACACCACACAAGTTGTTATGAAAATAAACAGTGTATTTATTTATAACAAGACTACCCTGGCTCTTTATGAGACAGGGAGCTAAGCACACAACAAAACTCTTATGAAAATACTTTAAGTCGCACAATTTACACAAATGCCCGAGGGGCACGAAAAACCATATACTACAAAAGTGGAATGCGAATTACTAGCAGGTAAGTAACGATTCTCAGAGGCTTTGGGATCGCTAGGGCTGGACTACTGAACCTTTAGATTACTAGCAGGAGGCCTAGGGAACTCGGTGCAGAGTGTGCACTCTCACGCGGGATGCGGGACAAAGTCTATGGAAACTAGAATTCACAAAGTTAGTGTTCTCGGGCGAACCCGACTAGGTAGGTCAAAAACGAAAGTGGATCTGGACCCTTGGATAGTGAGGCTATGCTGAGGCACCGAAATGCCGAAGTTACCTAGCCCATGGGCTGCAGCTGCATAGGTCTGAAAAGACGTCGGGATTCTCCGTTGACGAACCAGGAGCCTGAAGGAAAGGAGTTGCTGGCAGGCGACCAGTGAAGATTGTTCGGGTGATCCAAGCCTGGATCGAAGATAGTTGACACCTGAAAGCAGAGGGGACCAAGTTCGTGACTACTAGCCAGTAGTCAGGTGGCACCAGGAGGGCACCGGATGGTAGTCACCTCGACTAGGTGAGTGGGCGACGCTGGGCTCTGTAGTCTCACGGACCAGGAGGCGTTGTCGGCGACCAGGATGGAGGTACGAGCTGTCCCACGATGGATGATGCTCTCGACGTCGCTGGACCCAGGATTGGGGCAACAAGTCTTGGCAAATTCAAGCCCACGCGGTGGACCTAAAATGGCGTCTGGAGTGGACCAGGAGGGTCCGGGGTGCTCCTCTCTTGGAAGGGAGCAAGGGCCAGTCTGGAGCAACCAGACCAGCAACAGTGATGTCGTCGGGCGTCGTTAAGAAGGCCACAAGCCAGCGGGCTAGTAGCCAAACAACGCAGTGAGCAGCAAAAAGCAGAAGGGCCCCACGCAGATCGTGGAGATGCTGGGAGGCTGAACTTCGGTGCTGGGGCTGCTCAGGGTCGGGGCTTCTCGGACCCCAAAGCACTCACCAGAGGATCCCTCGGCGGTCGTGCTGGAAAGAAGTCGTGCAGTCTTGAAGATGGCCGGTCCCTCGAGGTCTCGTCGCACCCACAGTTCTCAGCTTGGCTGTAGAGGTGGGTAGAGGTCAGAGGTGCCAGGGAAGCCGGTTCTCGTCGAGCTGGGCAGTCAGATTCCGGAGGAAGGACTTGCAGCAGACCGCAGTGTTCTTAAGATGGTGCCTGCGGATGCAGGGTGACTACTCCTTAGTCACAAGGGAGAATCTTGAAGAAGAAATCTTGATGTCCTTTCGTAGAAAGTCGTGTCTTGATTCCAAAGATGATCTAATTTGGAAGGGGGCCTGCTCCTACCTTTATCTTGGAAAAGGGGGCTGGCACGCGACTAAGTCCTGCCCTATGGGTGGGACCAGGAGGGGGGTGGTTACACCCCTCTCCTTTGGCGGGCTTTCCCCAGCTCAGGGGCTGGTGTGCCCCTGGAACTGGTTCAAGCCGGCCTATGCACAGTGAGCACCGGGGTGCCACTTGCAGTCACCTTCCTCTGTAGCCCTGCCTACCTGGAATACACAAAACCCTGTCTGGGACGGTGCTGGCACCGCCCCTGGCAGGAAACCCTTTGTCCTTGCCTCCTGCTCTGGGAGGACTCCCAGCAGCAGGAGGGCAGACTTGTGTCTCGGTGGCAGCATCCATTTTGTGGATGCTAAGGCTCTGTCTGACTCTAACCGGGGTTACAGGTTACATCCATGTCGTGTCCCTCTAGAAGGGTGGAATGCTAACCCCGTCGCCAGAATTGGCGAGGGGTTAGTATTCCAATTCGTATGACACCTTACTCGACATGTTTTGATAAAGCGATACCAGAGTTGGCATATAACCGCGAGGATTATAATGCACTTAAGGGTATATGGTATGCGATATCATGGAAACGGCTAAGGGATAGATCCCGAAAGCCGCAGACAGGCTCAGCTCATGCCAGAGCACTATCTCACACGATTCCAAGCACTCTGCCTTCAGGATTGTTAAGGCCTGCCATAGGAGTGACTGATAGGAGATCTGTGTGTCCATTTAGGTTTAGATATAGGAATACTATATCTAAAGCAAAGGGTGTTTACACCTCCTTGCCCCAGCTGTCGTGCAGCCAGTTGTGTCAGATTTAGTTAGTCAGTCCAGGGGTGGCATAATACATGCTGCAGCCCCTGGGAGACTTCTGGGTGCACCTCAGCCCTGGTTACAGGGACTTGAGAGGGCCCAGTGCCAATTCAGTACCTGGGTACAATTTGGATTAGAGAGAACAGCTAGGCTGTGGGTCTGATTAGCAGGCCCACAGCCAGGGAAAGTCGTAAACCAGTGAAGCAAAAAGCAAAAATCTGGGTGATCATAGGATTGCAGACCCTACTCTCCTACAAACCCTCATCTACAGACCCCCGGACCCCGAACACAATTCAGCGACTCCATCGCCGACTTCGTCAGCACACAAGCCCTCGCCTCCATGGACTACATCCTCCTTGGGGACCTAAACTTCCACCTCGAGAACAACAACAACACCAACTCCACCACCCTGATCAACAAGCTAGCCAACCTCAGACTCAGACAAGTCGTCACAACACCCACCCACTCTGACAGTCACACGATTGACCCCATCTTCTCCGCAAGCCCCCACGTCTCCTTCAACCACACCACCGAACTCCACTGGACCGACCATCGCTGCATCCACTTCACCTTCAAGAAACCCACCACGCACCCAACAGATGCCTTGCCGCTGCTGGAGCAAAGTCACCGAAGACCAGCTAACCACCACCCTCACCCAGAGCCCACCCGCGGACCCCACCAACCACAACATCGCCGCCCGCAACCTCAGACAGTGGATCAACGACTGCGTCAACACCCTCGCCCCGATCAAGAAATCCTCCAACAGTCACACCAACAAGAAAGTCAGCTGGTTCACTGAAGACCTCCGGGCCTCCAGGCAAACCTGCAGAAAGCTGGAGTAGATCTGGCTCCGTGAACGAACACCAGACAGCCACGCAGCCCACAAGAACGCCACCAGCAGACACCATCACCTCATCAGATTCGCCAAAAAGGCCTCCTTCAAAAACTCCCTAGACAACACCAGCAAAGAGCTCTTCAATATCGTAAAGGAACTCTCCAACCCTAGCTCCAACACTAACGATGTCCCACCTTAGCAAGACCTGTGCGACTCTCTGGCCACCTTCTTCCACCGCAAGATCGCAGACATCCACAACAGCTTCAACGCCACAACCACCCCGACACCCATGAGACCTCTGCCCCCACGACCACCATCCGCACCAACTGCCTGCTCTCCTGGACCAATATCAACAACAACAACACCATCAAGATCATAAACACCATACACTCTGGATCTCCGTCAGACCCATGCCCACACCACATCTTCAACACAGCCAGCACATCCATCGCACCCCATTTCCGGAAAGTCATCAACACCTCCTTCGAGACCGCAACCTTCCCGGAGAGCTGGAAGCACGCCGAGATCAACGCCTTACTCAAGAAACCCAAGGCGGACCCCAAGGACCTCAAGAATTTCCGGCCCATCTCCCTGCTCCCGTTACCGGCAAAGGTCATCGAGAAGACCGTCAACGAACAACTGACCCGCTACCTCGAGGAGAACAACATCCTGGACCCCTCCCAGTCCGGGTTCCGCAGCAACCACAGCACCGAGACTGCACTCATCTACTCCACCGATGACATCAAGTCCCTGCTGGACAAAGGAGAAACGGCGGCCCTCATCCTCCTGGACCTGTCAGCCGCCTTCGACACGGTCTGCCACCACATACTACGAACACGCCTCCACAACGCCGGGATCCAAGAGAAGGCCCTGGACTGGACCACCTCCTTCCTCTCCGGCAGAACACAGAGCATCCGCCTTCCCCCCTTCCGCTCTGAGGCCACTGAGATCATATGCGGCATACCCCAGGGCTCATCCCTCAGCCCAACTCTGTTTAACATCTACATGGCACCGCTCGCCCAAGTCACCCGTCGGCACGACCTCAACATCATCTCCTACGCCGATGACACCCAGCTGATCCTCTCCCTCACCAAGGACCCCCACACCGCCAAAACCAACCTTCACGAAGGAATGAAGGCCGTCGCTGAATGGATGAGGAACAGCCGACTGAAGCTGAACTCGGACAAGACGTAGGTCCTCACCCTCGGATCCACCCCTTCGGCCTGTGACGACTCCTGGTGGCCGACCGCACTGGGAACCGCTCCCACACCCACTGTCCACGCACGCAACCTAGGGGTCATTCTCGACTCCACCATCTCCATGACTAAACAGGTCAACGCAGTCTCCTCCACCTGCTTCAACACCCTCCGCATGCTCCGCGGGATCTACAAGTGGATCCCCACTGAAACGAGAAGAACGGTCACCCAGGCCCTCGTCAGCAGCAGGTTGGACTATGTAAAGTCCCCCTATGCAGGAGCCTCGGCCAAACTCCTGAGACGACTCCAACGCATCCAGAACGCCTCTGCACGCCTGATCCTCGACATCCCTCGCCGCAGCCACATCACACCCCACCTGAGAGACCAGCACTAGCTCCCGGTCAACAAGAGGATAACCATGAAGCTACTCACCCACGCACACAAGGCACTACACAACACTGGACCAACTTACCTCAGCTTCTACACCCCCACCCGCCAGCTCAGCTCCACCGACCTCGCTCTCGCCACAGTCCCCCGCTTCCGAAGAGCGACCTCCGGTGGCAGATCGTTCTTCCACCTCACCGCCAAGCCCTGGAACACCCTCCCCATCCACCTATGGCAGACCCAAGACCTGCTGACCTTCATAAAACTGCTCAAGACCTGGCTTTTTGAGCAGTAGCAGCATTCCCTGAGACCCTCATGGGTGAGTATTGCGCTTTACAAATGATATGATTGATTGATTGATTGATTAAGGTACAGTAGGGTTAATTATGCTCTATTAGTTTAAATCGAAAAACACAAATATATGCCTACACCCAACCAATTTTCAAAAACGTATTTTTGACAAATAGGGCAAACACGAAATTCTTTAGTTTGACCCGGTATTGAAATTTTTCAATGGAGTCCATCTATATTCATAAAGAAAGAAAGGACAAAGTCAAAAAGGAGGAGCACAATCCTCAAATGAGGATAACTTTATGACCAGCCAAGTCCAATACAAGCACTTAATGGTATTGATCGCTCCCTCAGGTGTGCAAACACGTTTCTAGTCCAGGGAAACCAGTTCCCGGACTTTCATCAGGGCTTTGTCACTTTTCTGTATAAAATGCAGAAAAACAATTAAGATTTATTTACTAACTGAGAACCTCTCTTCTAACTCGTAATGCACCGCAAGGTATTGAATGTGAATGTGATTGTATGTCCATGTAGGAAGATCTACATAGGTAAGACCAACCAACAAGTCAATTTGAGAATTAGTCAACACAGATCTCGCATAAAAAAGAAAGTCATGAAAGCACCAATGGTGGAGCACTTTGTGGAAAAAGGGCATAGCGAGAATGACTTCAAGTGGTCAATTTTATTCACCCTTAATCAGGCAAAACGCCCTACTGATGTTGATAGAGTGTTACTACAAAAAGAGGCATATCTTATCCTGAAATTCAATAGTACGCTGACAGGATTAAATAGCCTGTCTGAATTATCAAGATTGTAAATAAATAGCACGCTAAATGTGCACTCATTTCTCCCTTTGCAAATACTAACATATCTGACCCTGAGATGTAATAGTACGCTTAGTGCAAGAAATAGCACTTCATTTGTTGTTTCACAAACACCAGCATCCACAATTCGCATAAAATAAACGTTTGGAACAGCCTCTTCATTTGTTAAAAACTACGTGTCCCATAATCCTCTGCTTGGCAAAAGAGGATGCAAATATAGGCGTTCCAAAATGCCCCCCGGAATAGCAGAGCAGAGAGAAAATCCGACTTGAGCGCATGCTGCAGTACAAGGTATTCTTCCTAACAATGTTCAAGCTTCCATTGATACCGCTGATTGTATAAAAGTGGCACAACCGATTTGCACCTACATGCGCGCACGTGTTAAATGAGTGCTATTATGTTTATAGGAGCCGTTTGGAAATAGAACATTAGCCTGTGCAATTTTCGGGGACCACCGGCAAGACACAATCAGGTACGCCGAGCTTCGCCATACGTGTGAGCTTGTTTACATTGTTGCAAGTGTCAAACAAAAGTCGGATACAAATGTATCGGTTCTTCTCTTGCCTTAGTTTGTGTCTGGACGCTGCCGGGAACAGTAACTGACAGTCCGCAAAATACTTCAACTAGATCAAGTACGCGCTGGCAAAGGTACGTGGCGTTGCCAGTTTTTTTAAATGCATAATACACTCTTTTTTTCAAGTGGCGACATGGCTTTAATAGGTAATACAATTCTCTTTATTAGAATTCGCCTGTAATATTGGAGTACAAGTGAACTAGTGGCTACAAGTGAGACCTCGACTTGTGGAACAGAGGTATGAACAGGTTACAATTTCTCATTTCCTAGTAAGACTCATCATCCTCCCCTTTGTATATTAACTAGCGTCTTCATGTATATAATTTCTTCCTATTTCAGGCAACGAAAAAATGCCCTGAAGTATAATATCAGCCACTATTTTTGAAACAAAGACTGAAACAAGTTCAACCTGAGCCCGTTTTTGATACCGTGAGAGGCCAGGACACCAGATATCGACAGGTACACATTCAATACCTTGCGATGCATTACGAGTTAGAAGAGAGGTTCTCAGTTAGTAAATAAATCTTTATTGTTTTTCTGCATTTTATACAGAAAAATGACAAATCCCTGATGAAAGTCCGGGAACTGGTTTCCCTGGACTAGAAATGCGTCAGCACACCTGAGGGAGCGATCAATACCATTAAGTGCTTGAACTGACCTTGGCTGGTCGTAAAGTTATCCTCATTTGAGGATTGTGCTCCTCCTTTTTGACTTTGTCCGTTCTTTCTTTATGGATATAGATGAACTTCATTTCAATTTTTTGTTGTTTGTATATTGTATTTTCTGTGGAATGTATGATAATTTTGTATATGAAATGTAAATATTTGTTTGTAAATAGTCGTGTATTGTAATTGAAATGTATTGAATGTACAGTTTTTTCCTTTTTTGCGAAATTTGAAAAAAAAAGTTTCAAAAAATTTCTAAATAGACAGGTATACATAAAAATACCGGGTCAAACTAAAGAATTTCGTGTTTGCCCTATTTGTCAAAAATACGTTTTTGAAAATTGGTTGGGTGTAGGCATATTTTTGTGTTTTTCGATATAATAGGGTCCAGCCTACCCCGTACCCTGTATGGACCTAACTCCTTAGCTTCACAAAACTATTAGTTTAAATGGCATTGAGTTTCTCTTGTATGGCTGTCACCTTCCTCTTTAGAGTTAGATTGGGTCTTTATGGGCCTGCTCAGCCAAATAGAGTTCAGCTTACAATTCCCTTTGTTCTCGAGCCTTCTGTTGAGTAAGAGTGGTTGTCAGCGAGATACATTTCCCAATAACGACAGTCTTAAAGGAGTCTCATGTTGTTGATAGTTTAGTGTTTTGGGGAATGTTCATTTGAAAGGCGTCTCTAATTGTTTGACGGATTCCATCCTGTAAAAGATAATCCTGTGTGAGGGGGTTCGGAAAGAGCCATCTAGGAAGGGTGGATTTCGGAGCATCCCATTCCAGAATAATCTCTACCAGGGCATGATCCGAGTGTGTAATGGGGTGAATAATGGCAGCCATAAGGGTGTGCTGTATAGTATGGCTGATGAACACATGGCCTAGTCTGGAATATGTGTGGAGTAGAGGGGGAAAAGAAAGTATAGTTTCGGATTGTGGGGTGAACAGTTCTCCAATTATACAAAAAACCAAGTTGTCGAAGCGCTTATTTCGTATTTTTAGTCAAGGCACCTATATGTGTTCTGTGAGGGTGGGTACAAACTAGGGCAGGATCCCAAACAGGATTTGAGTTTGAGTTTGAGTTTAAAAGTATTTCTAGAGCGCGCGTACACCTGGCGGTTTCAAGGCGCTATAAAGTACTGGATTATATAATATATATATATATATATATATAATAAATAATATATAAAGGATTGAAATCTCTCATTAAAATAATAACCCCCTCTTGAAACCCACCCAATAAGGAGAGGATGGTGAGAAGAAATTCAGATTGTCCAGAGTTAGGCGCATAAATCAAGGCCACCATGCATTTGCATCCCTTAAAGTTTCCCTTGATCATTATTATCCTCCCCTCTTTATCAGATATGCTGCTGGTGATTTGGAATTTTAGGAAAGACTGAAAAAGAAGAGCTACTCCATTATGGTTAGTGGTGGCGACAATTTAAATATTAGGGGATACGACATGTCGCAGCTTGTGGCCCTCAACTGTGCTTGAGATATGTTTCTTGTAGTGCTATTATATTGAGTCGTCGGTCAAGGATATACTTCCAGGTTTTGTGGTGTTTAGCCAGGGAGTTAAGTCTCTCAACGCTCCATGATATGGTGTTTAGTACCATTGATGGTGTAGCTGTGAGTAAATTGCTACAGTCCCACTCCAGGGATAGCTAAAGAAGTTTCTGGTCATCCTCCCCTGCTTCACACACCAGGCCAAACGTCCCGCTCCCTCCAACCACCCCCCTCCACTTCTCAGTATTCCGTCTCCAACCATGCAACAAATTCAAGAACAGAAAACTATATTAGAAAAATGACCCACTCAGGTGTCCACACAAAACCTTATCTAAGTTCCATAACTGGTTATCAAACCAGCCTAATTAAAACCTCCACACAACCAGGCAGGGTTGCATGACCTTCAGGTATGACATGGCAGCAGTTTGATCAACACTCAGGCCACTAAGGCTGTTGAATGGCCCATACGCAAGCTAAGCTGGCCAGAAACTAACTGGTACTGGAAACAATAAAAAGTGGTAATCTAACCAAGAGAATAAAGCAGTTTCAGTGCAGAAAGAGTCATCCTTTAGCTAACCTGCGCTTTCTATGATCAGAGTTAGATAAAGCTGATCGTGCTGGGAGACAGCATCTCAGGACTCTGTAGGCTGGCCGGGATCATACATGTTGGCAAATGCAGCAGAAGAGTATGTACGAAAGCTACCTCAGGACAGAAGGCTTAATCCTACTCTGCAGGTGAATGAAAGCACTCCGCCTCAACTTGCTGTCAAACATTCAAGTAGAATCCATGCAGGTGCATTCAAGGTGAAGGTCTTCAAATTCCTAGAGTGGTGCTTCAGTTACATGTCCAGCCTATAAAAGCTGGAAAGCAGTCCACTTTCATTCAGATCAAGTCCATATATAAAGATTGAGATTCCAACCACTTGGGTTGGGAATGTTCTTCTGCTTCTGGAATGGAGCACATGTTCCCATCTCTAAGCACAGGGGGCCCTCTGTCCTTATCCCCCTTCACTTTTTTGCCGTTTTTGATTCCCTATACCCCTTAAAAGTCTAGCATCCATGGAGAAAGCTAGCACTGGCTCTCCTCTGACCTTATGCTCAGTGTCTCCTGTGGGAGCGACAACTCAACACCAACTCTAGAATAATGCCACAATAATCCCACTCCAGGGAGCCGCCCTTGCCCTTCCCAGCTAAGGTCCTGTCTTTGGTCCATTTTGCTTCTCACTACGCATCCTATCTAGACAGAGTTAGCCAGACATTTGGATTGCCCTACCAGTGTTTGGATTTAAACTTCCTCTCTCAACCTTCGAGAAAAAAAAATAAGAACTGCTTCACAGATGTTTGCCATTGTACGGCTATGCCATCTTAAATTTTACACTCAACCTTGCCCTAACTCCTATTCCCATACACTTTACACCACACAATGTTATCCCAATAGCCTCTGCCAGGGATCTTAAGGACACTGTCTCCCAAATTACATTTTCTCACATTGTCACATTCCCTGCAATGTAAGCCTATGTTCAGCACATAAATATAAGGATAATACACCACAATCTGTTACTTAAGTGTCAATACCCTGACAATTCCACTTGTCCCAGCCAAGCAGGACAACACCCACAGTCTCCTTCTCAGTATCCACACTTTACCATTCTTATCAAGTTGATCATCCCTTTTCAGCTGCCCATTGTTCAGCCGTCCCTAGTCCACCTACAATATGCATTCAGACACTTACCAAGATAGCTCATGCTGCTCTTCAAAAACTTGACACTATAATAAAAGCCCATGCCCGAAATTGCCCTCTTTACCTCACTGACAACATCAATATTTCTTGCTAGACGAGTATCCTACTGTGATCCTTCCTCTTGGTCTCCTCAAAACACTGTGCACTTCCAGATTCAGAAACTTCTTGAGGCTCATCCTGCAGCAACTGCATATATTCTATTATGATATTTAATACTGCATCCCTTCCCTAGCCTTCGTAAAATCTCTTAAACCAAATATCTTGTCAAAGATAACTTGCATCTATTCAATGTGCAATTCCAGATTCAGAAACTTCTTGAGGCTCATCCTGCAGCAACTGAATATATTCTATCATGATATTTAATACTGCATCCCTTCCATAGCCTTCGTAAAATCTCTTAAACCAAATATCTTGTCAAAGATAACTTGCATCTATTCAATAAAGGCACATTTCAATGCACAGTCACTGTCTGTGGGACTTCAGACACTCCAACAGAATTGTATGCTATTTCTGTCTATTATTGTCATTAAAACACAACTATTCCTCCTTGGCCTACACTGTTGGTATGATGTCACTGCATAATATGTTTTTTTTCGATCCTTTTATAAAGAAATGTAAGTTGAAATGAAAGGTAATGCAACTCAATAAATGTAAATACCAGTACTTAAAGGTTCCTATGGGATGTCCTATGGCCTGTGCATAGTGCCTTTAGGGCTTGGTCACAGATAGTGCTCTTTGGGTGGGGCACTAAATGCTGCAAGTACATCACTCGAACCACCAAGCAACTCCTTGAAAAAAAAAACTTTAGTTATCGGATGCTATGCTACTCTACTTATATCAAGTTCTAGGTATTCTGAAAATATTTCATTTGAAGGGCTGTAATGATAACCATACAAACATTTCAACTAACTTAAATGCACCACTAATGATTAACTTAGAATCATAGAGCAGATGATTGGATTGCATCAATAGCCTTAAATTGAATTCTACTAAAAAATGTAAACCTAAGTAGTTAGTGCCCTGATTGCGGACAAGCATCAAGTCATTATTTGCAGGCCTCAGGAAAGCGGGTCCACAACCAGCAACCACTGTGAAAAACTTGGGTGTGCTTTCTGATTCAGATTTATTCAAAGCGGTTTTAGAGAAAAACTTCTCTCAGCTGAAAATACATGAATGTATTTTTTCCTTTACTTTTGTTAGTTCGCCACAGCTAAGCAACTATGGTAATATTATTTTCCGATATGGACTATGTTGGCCAGTAAACACATAAATTATCTCCTAGACTGTCAATGCTATCACTTGCAGTAACTCAGATGTCATCTCCACAGCTCTGTCTTCATGTATGTCAATGTGATCATATTTGCTGTTCTTAAAACAAGTGATTACCAGCGGTTATATGATTGGAGTTTATGGTCCGGAGTGTAGCCAAGCAGACATTTTACCATCAGGCTACTATGTCTGGCAAAACTCCAGCATTACACCCATGTCCACCAGTAAGATCACTTTTGCTTTCTTACTCTCTGAAGCTATTTGCAGTGGGATCCAATCAGAAAGATTTGTATGTAAGCTGTGGTGCCCTACTTAAGTTTGAGTAACCAACGTCCAAAATGGAACACCTCTAGGTACCAAACCAGTAGCACAGCAGAATTCCGCATTTAGCAGTCTGTTTTGTCTTTCACCTTATTTCATTTCTTCATTATTTTTCTCCTTTTTCATTACTCTTTTAGATACTTTGTCTGTCCAAATCAAAATGTACACCATCGTAATCCACATGTAAGGAAAAGGCAGTTTCCCAGGTTTCTCATGTTAAAGATGGGCCTTCCGAACCTCCTTCAAAAACACGTACTAGAGCCAGGTTCATAAAAAGCAGTTTATTCACGCCCAATGCATTTCAAGCCAATCTGGCTCTTCGTCAGGGGTAACTGAAAATGTATAATATACACGTATTAGTATAACATCCTCTTATTATGTACACAATTGGTTATTTCAAAATGCTTACGTAATCATTTGCACCTGTATTAACGTACTTCGTTGTTTACATTAATTTCACTGTCCAGCTAAAAAATTCTTTTCATGTGGCACCCCATCAGTGTTTACTATTCATTTCCCCACGTCAGTTACATTCCTTCAAATCATCCCCACTAACTCCACTGCGTCAGTGCCAAATCCTTCCTTTCATAAATTGTTTATACTCCTGTACTCCTACTCCTGACCACTCCCTCCTGCATCCTTTCCACTAATGCAAATGATTACGTAAGCATTTTGAAATAACCAATTATTTTTTTATGGACCTGGCTCTAGTACGTGTTTTTGAAGGAGGTTCGGAAGGCCCATCTTTAACATGAGAAACCTGGGAAACTGCCTTTTCCTTACATGTGGATTACGATGGTGTACATTTTGATTTGGACAGACAAAGTATCTAAAAGAGTAATGAAAAAGGAGAAAAATAATGAAGAAATGAAATAAGGTGAAAGACAAAACAGACTGCTAAATGCGGAATTCTGCTGTGCTACTGGTTTGGGACCTAGAGGTGTTCCATTTTGGACGTTGGTTAGTAAAACACGTGATGTTTGGGCTGAGCACGTTTCCAGTATGCACGCATAGTTAAATTTGACAGATAACTAAATTTGATGAAATTCTAGAAAACTAGTGAATATAAACGGTGTGCAACCCACCCCCATACGATGTCTACTTAAGTTTGAGGCCTTAATCAAAAAGTATTTTCTATGAGATGCTGCATGTTTCGCCAGACATAGGTGAGATGTACTCAGAAATGTCCATACATAACACAAGATTACTCATGGGCCCGATTCTAGACCTTACCTACTGCAGTACAAATAATTCCCCGAGTGGTTCCTGGGTAGTAAAGGACTAGGGCAGGCCCAGCATCTATCCCTGTGGCTGTTCTAGCTATTCTGCCTGCCCAAGTGACCATGTCCATCTTTAAGAGGGAATCCCTCCCTTTATCGCCACTGTCTTTTGTACTCTGGTCAGTGGCGACTGGCATCTACTGAGGGTGGGGAGGCGGATCCTGACTATGTCCTTCTCTATGTCCTTCTCTCTCTGACTTTGTCTGCTGGGACTGCAGGGTAGGCCCCAGCAAACTCCTTCGACCAATCCAGGCCTGCTTGTGTGCTGTTAACCAGCATGTGAGCAGTGAGTGCCCTGATTGGTGGGAGCAGCCTTTCTTGGTGCTCCCGAAGGCACTGGATGCCAACACTTTGTCTCAACCTAGCTGTCTTAAGATAGCTGGGTTGAGAGGTTTAAAATGAACATGTGTGGCTGGCCATCTCAAGACAGCTGGCCAAAGACACATGCACACTTTAAGCAAAGCCAGCCTTCTGCCCACCACTCCTCCCTGCTCACTCAGCAGGCCCGCCCTGTCCTGACACTCTGTTCAGGATGGGAAAATAACAAATAAAATGGTTATCAATTACCATTTTATTTTTTTATCTCTGGGGTTTTGGGGTGCATGTGAGTGGGGTTACGCTCCTCCACTCCAATCGTGGAGCCGTCCTTGACTCTGATGTTTGCTCTTCTTGTATCAGACTAGGACCTTCATGCATGAGGTAAGAAACCCTTCTTTCCATTTTTAGCCACCCCACCCAATATTCCTCTCCCATTGCTGTGTTCTGTGTGGTTATGTTATGTAGATCTGTAAAGCACACTATCATCCAGGAGGGTGTCCTGGTGCTGCACAGGGGTGAATTTAAGCACACATCTAGGGTCTAGTGGAACTACTCAAAAAGCTAGGTATTCAGCTTCTTGAGGAATTCAAGAAGCAAGGAAAAGGCTCTACTGTGTAGCCACAGGCGGTTCCACACTTTAGGAGAAATGTAGGAGAAAGCTCGATCACTGACTCTGGCTTGCTGTATTATTGAGATTTGTGCAAGTAGGAATCCAGACAAGAAGAGTGTTTGGAAGGTTTGTAACAGCAGATGAGAATGTTGAGGTATGCCGGGCCAGTGCTAAGTAATGTTTTGAAAGTGTGGGTGAGGAGTATGAATTGTGCTAGTTTGTGAATGGGGAGCAAGTGGAGTTCCCTCAGGTGTGGTGTGATGTGAGTGCAGCGATTAAGAGTGATTCTGGCCATTGAGTTCTGAATGGTCTGCAGCCTTCTAGTGATTATTTTGTTGATGCGGGCACAGAGGGTGTTCTCATAGTCCAGATTGTTTGCGACCAGGAGGTGTGTGGTGGTTTTCTGGATGCTAACTGGGAGCCATTTCAAAATCTCTCTCAGCCTCTTCGAGTATGGAAGCAAGAGG
This sequence comes from Lissotriton helveticus, assembly GCF_964261635.1. Lineage (NCBI taxonomy): Eukaryota > Metazoa > Chordata > Amphibia > Caudata > Salamandridae > Lissotriton > Lissotriton helveticus. The sequence continues at coordinate 766,416,621 of NC_136059.1, forward strand.
TGGTGGTGGTGGCTTTTACTTGGGAAATCATGTTGAGTTTGCTGCTGTTGATGATCCCAAGGTTCTTGGCATGGGTGGTGGGGGTGTGGGTGTCGGTCCATGCTCTGTTAGCCACCAGGTGGAGTCCCACTGTGATGTGCTCTTCTCAAAGATCACAACTGTGGTCTTGTCAGTGTTCAGCTTTAGAAAGTTGGTCTTCATCAAATGGGTGATTTCAGTCACGCAGGCACTGAACTTGATCTACGTACTGGCCATCAGGTCTGTGAGGGAGGGAATAAGCTGTGTGCCGTCAGCATAGGAAAGGACATTGACACTGTGAGAGGGTATGATGCTGGCTAGAGGAATCATGTATGCGTTGAAAAGGGTTGAATATTCACGAGCACACAACATCACAATACAACAGACGAAGCAACAATCATTTATTATATATGGTGAGTCACGGTTTTAGTATATCGCAATTGTGTGTGGTTTTAAAGCACTTGAACTGAGATTAAATAGGATTGTACTCTCTCACATCAACCCAGATTGGTATTGTGTACTATCAAATACCTACTGCAGTTTCCATTAGAGCTACGGTGTTTACAATGAGGTACTGGTTGGTTTAGAAAATGAGTGATATTCCCCAAACTGTAGGGCTAAAGATCTAAAAGAAAAGGCAATAGTATATTTTCAGTTTCCTGGCTGAGAACTGCGGGTCCATGTAACTTTGTTGGCTTGCTGATCCATCTCCATATGTCAACACATGAAAGCAAGAAGAGCGGCCATTGTGAAGAGCCGGTTGCACATACACACAAGCTGCTGAGGGCTTTAAAGGCCAGTGCTGCTTACAAGGATAGCGAATACCAAATTAACTATCCAAGGTAACTTGCAACAGCTTCAGTTACAACAGCATCTATCGTCTTTAAAAAATGCAAATAAATACAGCATGGCCGTGTCCATATAAGCTGGCAAACAGCGAAATAAATGCCCGTTAGAAGCCACTGCAAGCAAAAGGCACAGCGTGAAGCTTTTCAGTGTCTAGCTCACTTTATAATCCTTCTGCCCTTTAATTATATTTAATGATTTTGGATATAATAGGACACGATAGAAACATTATACGACTTGGAAAGAAGAAAATACGACTGTTTTAACAGATTGTTAATGTCTTTTGCAATAATTTCCAGCTACACTGTAAACCAGAATTTAGGAGGCTAATCACTGCCGAAGGCATACATTTTGTATGAAACTTTAACGAAAATAAGTTTAGAGCAAGAATATTGGTTACATCGCTATGACATTCTTTGGGAATTTAAATCTGATGGAGTAACAAGCACACTTGAACGTCACTACATACCACTGACAACGATGGTTTACAAAAATGTAAATTATCATCTACACCCAGGGCTGCTGGATTTATAAAAAGCCATATTACGGGGAAGGATTTTGTAAATTATGCAGCATAAAAAAGCCAACATATGTGGCACATTCTGGTAAACTCTTATTTAACTTCGATCACATTTTAACACGCTTCGATACTGAGATCTCAGACGGTCTTTAAAAACACAATGCTTAACTTAAGTCGTACATCTTGATACAGGTCTTACACTATATTAAAAATTACACTTTTATGAAGTTATTTTATTCCCTAGCAAAATGTGCCTTTCAGCCTCTCTCCAGAGTCGCCTGACTAGTGACTGGCTCTCCTGTGGTGAAACGTGGATTACTCCCAGACAGTGGGCAAAACGCTTGGGTGAAGAGAGGTGTTTTCCTTCCCTGAACAGGATGGCCTGGGGGTTGGTACTTGTTAAACCTGTCATCTTTTGACATGTTTCCCCCGTCTTTTTGCTTTCTGACCGTCTGGTTTGACTCTGTTTTTGCTGGTTTAGTGTCTCAGCACACTTTTTCACTGCTGTTCAGTGTTAAAGTGCAAGTGCCCCTACCGTAAATTGTTATGGATTGGTGTTCCCATGATGGCCATGATTCATTTACTGGTAAGTCTCTAGTAAAGTGCACTAAGAGTGCCAGGGCCTGTAAATAAAATGCTACTATTGGGCCTGCAGCACTGATTGTGCCACCCACAGAAGCAGTCCTATAAAGGTATCTAAGACCTGCCACTGCAGTGCCTGTGTGAAGTTTTTATTGCCATGTTGACTTGGCAAGCCCCAACCTTTCCTTTTCTTACATGCAAGTCACCCCCTAAGGTAGGCCCAGGTACCCCTATAGGTAAGGTGCAGTGTATGTGAAAGGTAGGACATGCACTGGTGTGTGTGTGACATGTCCTGATAGGAGCTACAGTGTATTTTATTTTTCACTATTGAAATGCTATCTGTCCCACAGGATAGAATGGGGAAACTTTGTAAAATCGTACAAGTATAACTTCCCATTGGGACAAGATAAGACATGGAGTTTAGTATGCCTGAACTCAGCATGTAAAAATGTATCTTTTAGTAAAGATGATTTTTATGTTGTGTTTTTGAAATTACCACTTTTAGAAAGTGGGCATTTTCTTGCTTAACCACCCTGTGAGCCTCTGATGGGTTGTATATTGACTGTCTGACTTTGGAGTGATAGGGGCTGGGGATGTGCATTCATTGTAGCCAGCCAGGGGGGGGGGGGGGGGTTCGATGTGTGTCCTGCTTTCCTGGATGAGTCAGGGCTGGGCTGAATAGACCTGGGCAGCATTAAGAGTAGTGGGAGGAGATTTCCTTGCTCCTGAATAGGCCTGGTCAGCCTTACACAATGCTGTCTCCATCTCCTGCCAGGAAGCTGGGCCGCAGAGGACAGGACTGGTTTGGACTGAGCACAGAGACTCTTTGCCACAAGAGAACAAAGGTAAATGTGGTATATATATTGGGGCCTAGATTCCAGAACTTTAGAACTACTTTAGACTAAGAAACCTGCCAAGAAGAAGAGCTGGAGAAGCTGAAAGGAGGAACTACCACTTTGCCGAGTGCTTTGCTGTGTTGGCCTGCAGTAGCAGCTTCTGTTTTGGGCAGAGAAAGGATGAGACTGAACGTTCTGCAACTTCTTTGTTTGAGTTTCTCTTGGGAATAGAGCTTGCCCCCTGTTCAAGAATTCTTAGGAACAGCAAAGACTTCACCTTACTCTGGGTACCACCTCTGGGACCACGTGTCTCAGTTGCCACAGAAGGTAACTGCAACCAGATGCTGTCACCAAGACAGCTGGCGGTTCCGAGACCTGAAGGCACTGCAGACGGCACTGCCGCACTTCGCACAGCAACCCTAATCTCACCAACAACCACCACCGCCGCCGCCACCAAGCCGCTGCTTGCACTGCGACCTGTGGGTATTACACTGCGCAACGTCTCGCTTCACTCCACTCCACTGTCCTGATCTCACAGCCAACGCCATTGCCAGCTGACATCACCGCCGTGGTCTGGGGTCACTGCTCATAAGGTACAAGAAGCACCACCTCGTCCCACACCGCAGCCCACCGACAGCAGCCCCAACAACCACCGAACTTCAATGAATGCCACTGCTTTGCACCGTGAGAAGTACGGCCCTGCTTCGCAACGCGGCTCTGGTCTCACTGATGCCGCTGGACGACCGTACCTGAGCAGCTGCCTGCACCGTGACCTGAGGGCACCGCACCGCTCCGCTTTACACTGCAACCTCAGCAACCGCCGCTGACGGCCCACACCGCTGCGGTCGGTCAGAACAAGGGGGGCTGTTTAGAAGTCTTCTGAACTGTTGGAGTTGGCTGTTTTCAGCAGCGCATTTCGACGGTTATTCTTGCAAAGTGCATATTTTGATTATCGTATGTTGGATTTTTATTGTTTTGGTCTTGTTTTGCACAGATTAATATTGGATTTTTTAAAACTGGTATGGTGTCCTTTTGTAGTATTTTCACTGTATTACTGTATGTTATGTGCAAATGCTTTATACACTGCCTCTGAGATAAGCCTGTCTGCTCATGCCAAGCTACCAAGGGGGTGAGTAGGGGTTATTTCAGTAGTGTATCCCCCTTATCCTGACTAGGAAGAAGGGTCCCTACATGGACAGTGTAACAACCTGCCAACTAGAGACCCTAATTTCTAACAGTACTCAGCCCCTTCCTGAGTTTCAAAGGGTGCCTTGCCTGTTAGAGGCAGATGTAACTCACACCTAGACATGCCATACTTTGCCTTCCCAGTCAGCTTGGATCCAAATCCAATGGGAGCTGCCTCATACCTCGAGTGGAGTGACCACAAGGGAGGGTTTTCCCATTATCAAATCCACAAATCTTAGTGGACACAGGAAACTCTGAAAAGGGGTAGAAGGGTTCTGCTATGTTGCTTTAGGTACAGAGGAGCACTGTGGGATAGTTTACAGTAAAACACACCAGAAGTGTTACAAAATTGGGTAGAGTCACCCCTGGTAAGTTTTACTTTATTGATTAGGGAGTGTCCAAGAGTTTCCCACATACAGACGGGCACTGGGCATACAGGTGGCAACCCATGGACCCTCCTAAGAACACTCCTGGACCTGTGAATAATCAGAAGAAGGATTTCCCTGCTATCTGAAGAAAAACTAGATCAACTTGCTTTGAAACTAGGACGCCTGATATGACTCCAACAGTCAATTGGCTGATCTCTAGTTTGAGCTACAAAGACATAACTAGATTACAGATGCCTTTCCGGCAACACCCCAGTTGATCAGATCAAACTGACCTGCCCAGGACCCTGCTGTAGGCCTCCGAGGGAGTGAGTCTTGATCCCCAAGTGCTGACCCCAAGGTCCTGGACCCTTGACTGGTGTCAAAGTGTACTCCTCCTAAAGTTTTCCGGAAACCTGGAAATTGGAAGGTTTTTACCAACCTTTTTGCTCTGAAAATCAATGGGGGACTGGAACAACCTGCCAAGCTGATTCAAAGAAGGCGCATCGCCCCTGTACCAGTTATTCAGGTTGTTCCTGCTATGTTCTTCTCTAAAGCAGAAAATCCAACTGAGCAGGACTTTGTGGATAAGGTGTCTAGCCTTGAGGTGCCCTCCTTGGCTACAGGTTGCAGCCTTGCCCCAACGAAAGAATTTGAGCTCCAAAAAAGTGGCTAATTCCAAAGGTAAAACTCTTCACCAGGCGAAGGTGTTTAAAGTATCTGGCCGGTGATGGACACTCTCTGAAATCAACAGCTTCACAGAGCCTCGTCCAGCAGCTATTCGATGACATGGAGCCCTCTTTGACCACAGCTTGCTGGCTTGCCCGTTGAGGATTTTGTTTTTTCACTTTTTTTTATTAAAGTTTTTCTTAGTTTACAGTTTACCTACATGGACGGCAAGAACTTGCCAACAGTATAACTTCTGCAGCAGTGTTACATTGGAAAGCCACTACGCTTTCATGGTTCCATGAGCTCACACGATTAGCACAGGTGAAAAAGGGGGGCTGAGGGATAGAGGGGGGGAAACAAGGAGGGAGGGGGCAGAGGCCGACCGGGGTTCTCTTTGCATTCCTGCGCCTTCTTCATTCACAAACCACGTGCAGCTGTACCAGTCACCCCCCCAACACCGGCCCCACTTCCCACCAACAGACGCTTTTGTATGATCTACACTTTCCTCTGCTCCACTAGATGTCTACACACTCCCCCAGAGGACTCTGAACCCACCCCATCCCCCCCGTCCATCCTACGCTAAACTTTCCAACATTTCAACCCATAGCCCAGCAGAGGATTTAAGGGAACATTTTTCACAGGAATGAACCAGATTCCTGTATCTGACCCACATCCCATCGTGGTCGGCCTTAAATTTTGACTTTATTCATGTCAAGCTCAACCAGATGACTGTGATTGGTGCTTTACCCTTTTTGGAGCAATTCTAACCTCTAATCTTTAAAAAATCATAATTTTGGTTCTTTGTATTGGATTTTTGCCCTTTGGGTGTCTTTTTATTTGTTTTAATATTTTCCTAAATTGGTATGGGATGTTTCTGATGTGTGTTTTCACTTTATTATTGTTTGAGTGATGCACAAATACTTTAAATGATGCATCGAAGTTAAGCCTGACAGCTTTGCGCCAGGCTACCAGAGGGTTAAGCATAGGTTTAATTAATGACGTTAGCGGTTCACCATTACAAGGACTGTGATTACTTGAGGTAGTTCTCACTCCCAAGTCTTCCTCTGCCGCTCGCAGAGGAAGACTTTCGCTGGTTGTTTGAAGGTGCAGAAGGGGACTCCAAGTTCCAGGAGCCCCGGGAGACAACACACCTGTGCTCGCCCGCCCACTTGCCTCATTACCTCTCGCGGCCCCCGCTTCGCGGGAGACGCTCGCAGAGGAAGACTTTCGTTGGTTGTTTGAAGGTGCAGAAGGGGACTCCAAGGTCCAGGAGCCCTGGGAGACAACACACCTGTGCTCGCCCGCCCACTTGCCTCATTACGTCTCACAGCCCCCGCTTTGCGGGAGCCGCTCGCAGAGGAAGACTGTCACTGATTGTTTGAAGGTGCAGAAGGGGACTCCAAGGTCCAGGAGCCCCGGGAGGCAACACATCTGTGCACGCCCGTTTGGCTCCTCCTCCAATTAGTACTTCAGTCGGCACGGGCGCGCGCCGGGCAAAGCCCGGGCCAAGGGCGGGCCTGTTTGAGCCCTTTAGAGGCCAGTTGAGGACGGGACAGGGCTACCCCCCTTACATCTTCTAATCAGGTTAGTGCACAAATATCTTCATTGGCAGCTGGACAGAATGACATTCTATACGTTATAAATTTTATAAGTAAGAGCTGAAGAAGCTGCCTTCCCTTCCAACACTGTCATGGCTACCACCAAGGCAGCAAAAGGGGAGGAAGTCCGTTACTGGCGGGACATTAGTGGGCACCCTGGATCAATTCCTCACAAGGGCATCAGCCGTGCTGGCTCGCGAAATACAATTGACTGAAAGAAGGCTTTCGCTGGAGCCTGCCTTTGATAAGCAGTCCTCTCTGGGTATGTTGGTACATACAGTGTCGCTTAACCACCAACATGGGATTGAGACTGCCGTGATAAGAGATAACTGCGATGGGAGTAATCTACTACAAGCCACTGAAGATTCACACATATCCTCTGATATTACGGATGCTGCACCGGCCTATCAAAGCACATCTGACCCCAACCACGAACAGCTAGGATCGCCGATCCCCAGGCCAAAAACACGATCTAAACAGAGTTCCAAACTGGAGGCCACAAATCCTGTAGTAGATCCGGTTGCTAAAAGGAAGCGCGGGGGTGCCCCTCTGAAAAATAGGAAAGCGAAAATACCAAAACGGAATAATGAGGGGGAAGGACAAAGTACAAGAACTCTAAACAGCCCAGTCGCAAGACCGCTCGCTGCACAAGCGGCTTTACCTACATCGAGCTTCAGTGATGTGGGTCCTATTGAGCTGGGAGCTGTGTTTTGGGCCAAAAGGGAACTTATCTGTACAAAGACTTGTCTCCCTATCTATGAATGACTTACCATAATAGAAAATAAACTCCTCCACCTAGAAACATTGCACAAATCCGTCGAGGTACGGGATGGTTTACAAGACACAGGGGTGAATGGAAACCTTGATAGGTTGCAACATAACGGAGATGGTATTCAATATACTCTGCCTACTAGTAATAATATACCTGATCCAGCTCTTTTGGTGGTACCACCTAATGACCCTCCAGCCAGACCAAGGGATATTTTTGTAACGAATAATAATGACTTAATTAGAAGGGGGTGACTGGGGGGGTGAGTGGGCTTGAGAATCAACAACCGACAAGCAGAAATACGCCCCAAGAAGGATTAATAAAAGCTCTACCACGTATAGATCTTCCCCCAGAGTCATTACCATATGTGGTGGTGCTTGCAGGGGTCCCAGCTTTGAGCCAGGGGAAAAAGGAGGATTATAATGAGCTCAAAAATAAATGCATGCAGTGGCTCAACCTCAATAGGTCACTCCCCTTACAGGTCCCTGGCGAAATTTTGTTTGCAAAACGAGTAGATTGGGTGGGGCCTAGGCAAAAAAATATCCAGGGAAATTGCGTAATAATTAATTTTAGGAACAGCCGTGCTGTGGAATATATTTGCAACTGGGCTCCAGCACGGTCTGATACGCAAATTCAATCCCTACACCTATCCTACTTTTATCCTGCTCCACAGCCTGATCGCAGCCGAAATAGAGGTGGACAGTCCTGGGGGGTCCAGGACATGTTTCACCATAGAGACCAAGTGGGGGCAGTAAATTGGAAGGGTGTAAATACATTTCCCCTTTACTTGCAACGTTTCCCCAAAGCAATAGATTTAGTACCCTAGATCAAGTGGATTGACGGCTTGGGAGCAGATCGCCTACACTCCCAACGATTGATGGCCAGGGCTCAAGAGTAGCTAGAGTGGGATCCAATGTCGAGGTAAATGTTATCCTAATGAATACCCAGCAAGAGGGTGCAGATGGCAGAGTGGCACCAAGGGCTAATGTGGGGCAGGCTATGGGGAGTGGCTATGTGGCCGTACATAGTGGAGCTCAATCCCCCGTGATACAGGTGGATGTTGGCGGTGTTTCATCTAAATTGGTAGAGGGAGGAGTTCAGAAGAGAACCCAGGGGGGTAAGTGGACAATGCGCACTAGAGGTGAAGAATCTGGCGAAGCCTCCAATGCTGGGGAAACCAGCTGCACAAGGGTATTAGGTGTAACAAGGGCTAGGGTAACAGGTGGTAACATTAAAATTCTCTCCTGGAATTTGGTGGAAATTAAAAGCAAATTATCTTCCCCGGAGTGGGGACCGTTTATAGAAAAGTGCGACATTTGCTTAATGCAGGAAACGTGGGCGCTGGAAGAGACCTCAATGGCCGGTTTTGCCACTTTTAATATACTGGCTACATCAAGGGGCAGGGGTAGACCATCGGGGGGTTTAAGCACCTGAGTGGGTACACACTTGGGTGCCAAAGCAGCCCATATACCAACTAACTCACCTGATGTTCAATGCGTTCTTTTAACGCTTCCAGATTTCACACAAATTGCCCTACTTAACATTTATTCGAGGCCTATGCAGAGTGGGCATGAATCTGGAACCATTGATGCATTAAGGCAGTTCATCACGACCCTCGACCCAACAGTTGTCTTAATAGTAGGTGGTGATTTTAACTGCCAATTTGAGCCTCTTAGCAGCGCAGATTTAGATGGACTAGCCGACGAGGACCAGTATTGGCGTATCCCAGAACCACAGATAGTACCGGTTAGAGCATGGACGCCGCTAGCTCTTCAAATAAATTCTTTTTCCCTCTCATTGTCTTTGAGGGCTTGTAACGGAAGGACAAAAATCAGATAGACCGGGCCTATCAACCTTTAATAGAGAAGGGCAAAATTCCCTCATTGATTACATACTGGTTGAACTTAGACACTGGGATAAGATCCTGGATTTCAAGGTTTACCCGAGGAAAGACAGTGACCACAACGCCCTGGTCTTGACATTGAAACCAGGGAGTTTTGGGTGGTCAAACCCCGTTCCCAAGCCCAACGTTGTACAACTGCCCCTCCTGCTAACCAACAACAGGCGGAGAGTTAAATGGTCATACTTACAGGGCTCCCCAACTAAACTTGTAGGTATTTATCAACAGGCTTTGCCACAGTTGATTGAAATGGGAGAGACTGGGGATAAGCACACTTAGCAAGAATCTTTGATTAGGCCTCTGGAAATTCATAAACGGATGGTTGCTAAACTGCCTGATCTGTTCTACCCCGAAGGAAGCAAGAAGGCAAACCCAGGTGCAACACACCCCTGGTATAACGCTACTTGTCGGAAAGCAAAAAAAGATCTGCTAACCGCAATAAAAGTAAAGGATAAGCCACGCATCAAGCAATGCCGGCTTAAGTATAAACAGGTTATCAAAAGGGAAAAGAAAGATTGGGAAGCAAATAGATGGGAAGATTTAAGAACAGCACTCTTACGTAGGGACTCTAAATCATTTTGGGCTATTGTAAGCTCTGGGGCGAGAGAGGGCAGAACAGCTTCCGAACCGAACATAGCAGCTGTCGTCTGGGAAGCCCACTTTGGAGATCTCTATGCAAATTTTGGAGAAGAGGGTCCCTCGTTTTCCAGCCCTGGACCCCTCCATGAGTATCGATTTGAGGGGTCCTGGGATATCATGCTAAGTGAGGTCGAAACCGCAATAGTTAAACTCCTACCCAACAAGGCGCCCGGCCTGGATAAGCTCCCAGGGGACTTATTTCAATCTGAACCGAAAATTTGGGCACCATACTTGGGTGTTCTTTTTAATGCAATACTCAAGGGCATGGACCCGCCAGATACCTGGCGTGGAGCGGAGATAGTTCCTATCCACAAAAAAGGCTGTCCCCTAATGCCGTCTAATTACAGGCCTATCAGTTTGATAGACACCACACAAAAACTAATGGGAAGAATCATTTTAGATAGAGTCCAGGGGTGGAAAGAGGAAAATTAGATTTTGAGTACTCTGCAGGCTGGGTTTAGGCTGGGTACTTCAACCCTTGATCAGATATTTAGACTCCAGGTATTGTTTTAGAAAACAGCGAGTGTGGAGGGTGGCAGCCTCTACCTCATCTTTGTTGACCTGCGGGCCGCATTCGATCTAGTGCCGAGGGATAGGCTGTGGAGTGTATTATTTGATCTGGGCTTACCCACTTATTTATTGGGTGTGCTAATTAGACTCCATACTGATAATTATGCTCAAGTCAGGTGTGGGAAGTATGGAGAACTCTCGGTCCGCTTCCCTGTGAAAAAGGGGGTGCGCCAGGGGTGTGTCCTGGCCCCCACCTTATTCTGTCTTTATATAAATGGGCTAATAGACCACCTGCTTTGAGTAAAGGATAATGATACCCCTAGGCTAGCCTCAGGTCAGGTGCCCGCACTGATGTTTGCGGACGACACTCTGTTGTTGTCCAAAACATCAACGGGTATCTTTGGATGGTTTTGCTGCATTCTGTGCTTTGTGAGGTCTAGAAATAAACTTAGACAAGACTAAGTTTATGATTTGTAATCCCCCAAGGCAAACCCGTCCCAATCCACTTTTGAATGGAATTTCTTTGGAGCGAGTTAAGACCTTTGAGTATCTAGGCATCACTTTGACTGAACATCTCGACTGGGGCATCCAGTCAGCAAAGGCGGCTCTTAGGTTATCTCAAGTGGTGGGGGGAATTGGAAAAGTGAACAGAATATCTGAATTTAAGCCAGCGGCCCTGGTCATAGAAATTTATAAACTCCAGGCTAGAATGGCTTCCATGTATGGGGCGGAACTATGGGGATATCAAAGCGCAACCAGCCTCATGAAGGTTGAACATACCTTCATGAGAAATCTATTGGGTTTACCAGCCAGTACACCACTTGTTCCCCAACACATGGACTTGGGACTAGATCCTATAGAGGAGGAAGTAGCATTACGGCCTTTGATGTATTGGAAAAGATTATGGTCAGTGCCCGAATTAGTCTCCTACAAAAAAGAATTCCTGGAGGTTTGGGCTACGTTAAGAATTAAGAACATTTCGTGGCTCTCACATATTAAGGCAGTTAGTACCAGGATTGGCTTACCCGAGCTGTGGGACAATCCTGAAGAAACTTGCCCAGGGTTATCCAAGACAGTGTTGGTCCACCACTTTAGGTACCATAATTTACTATCTCTCCATAGATGTAATACAGTGGGAAGACTAACAGCAGAATTCCTCCAAGTAAAAATAGAACCTAAAAAGGAAGACTTTTTGGATTTAATCTACCCCCCACTGGCGAGGAAACTTTACATGCAATTTAGGATTGGCAGTCTCCCGCTTAGGGCATTTACCAGCAAATGGGTCAATACCGAGAATCCTGTGTGCCCGGCATGAAAATATAACCTAGAAGATGAATTTCATGTCCTGTTTTTTTGCCCTGCCTACCAGGTACTAAGGAAATGTTGGCTGATACCACTTTGTAGAAACTTAGGCTTCAGTCAATGTGCTCAAGCACGCAGGGTTTTAAAATATGGCACCCATCCCACCAATTGTCTTTGCTGTTTCGCGGTTCCTAATTGGTATGTGGCACAGACGAAGAAAATTTCTATAAAGATCATTTGTAATTATAATATTGCATTCAATGTACATCTTGATAACTACCAAATGTTTAACTCGATTTTAGATGTTTGAATTTTATTGGATATGTATTTATTGTTTTACACATTCTCTGTGCAATGTATGTATTTTATCTGCACTCTTATGGTCCGCGGTGACTGAAATAAAGTTATTGATGATGATGAATATTTCAGGGTCTTACATGTATTCACATCCAGTTGTCACATGGGCACCCTCCTTTATTATATTTCATGTTTAATCAAGGGAGTGTGTATGATCGATAATAGAAGCCACTCAGCAATCCATACCACTCCATTCACACGCTATGCACAGCACATCTGGTCTTAGGCAGCCTCATTTTAGTCTCCCCCTCAATGAAAGAAGATTATTTCGTTGTGTCAATAGGCAGCAGGAAATCCTCCCAGTTGCCCGCCGATTCACCTTCAGCTGCCCACCCTTTAGCAGTACAAAAGGCACTAAATTCTGCCATTGTCCACTTCTGTACACCTTGCCATCATATTTTGCATTTAGTTGCTGTACGTGCCTTCAACCCCATAACTATACTACAAAGCATATGTCTGCAAAACAACAAATATTCTTTAATAGTTTGGATCTTTGCATCAGTCCCAACAGCATACCAGCCAGAGGATCCACTTTCCTGCCTGCAATCTCTCCTGAGAATTCTGCAAAGCGATCAAACAACTCTGGATCTGAGAACATCGCCGCATCATATGGTTAATGTCTGCCTGTGCCTGTTGGCATCTGGAGCCGACGTCAGGTGACCCTGGGAACAAGGTTGCTATTGATCCAGCGGCCTATAGAAAATATATCATAAACAAACGCTACCCAACTTCATAACCTATAAACAAAATTCTACACTAACTTATGGACCCATTTATAAACATGACATATTTGGGCCTACTGAATCAGGTGGTCAGATTAAATCTATATACACATTATTTACAAACTATATACAAATTTATACATCTGCGTAAGAAATATTGTCATTAGAATAAATCCTAACCATTTAAACGACCACCATTGGCGATGGGATCTAGCTAATAGTAACCTGCACTTCTGAATAACCAAGACCAGCTTGTTTGTCAAAAGTAAGAATTTATTTACTAAATTATGGTATTTCAAATTGTAGTTTTATAATTGTAATTTTATTAGCATTAAAGTAAGCATGTTTAAAAAGAATCATAAGAAAAATACAATTTAAGCAATTGAATCAAAGTTTAAGTAAAGTTTTAAAGTTTAGCATTTCTAAAGCCTAAGTCCCTAGCTAAGCTAAATGAATGGAAAATAAAGTAAAGTTCTTTGAGGATTCTTACGTGCTCCACGCAAAGTCCAGCAGCACTTCACCCTCATCGGAAAGTCAGAAAGCAGCAGCCAGCCCATCCCTAAGGGCATGACTTTTTATACCTTTCTATGCTAGCTAAACTAAGCGAAGGAAAGTTTTCAAAATTCCACGAAGTCCCATTGGTTGAGAGTGACAAGTGACATGTCACCCACATTTCAAAAGTTCCATTAGGTCACGTTTCTTAAAGACCATTGTCTTTTCCGAATGCAACCAGGAGCTTCCTTGGTTTGCAACAATTGTAAATTAATGTTCTCACAGTGTTCATTTCGCTTCCGCGGGTGCCAAGTTAGAGCTGACAAAATTGTCTTTTATCACGTATTTCCGACCTTGGCCACGTCCGACAAAATAGTGACAGCACGTCAGATTCGTATAATGAATGCAGCTTTGACGAACACTTTTTCAGAATGGGCATCTCGTGACTTTTGCAGTAGTAAAATTTCAGCTTTAGCAAACTAGGCCCAAAAGTAGACAACTTATGTTTTCTAGTAATAAACAAACACAAGAAAAGTATTAATGTAAGAAATAATGTTGATTCTGTATCCACCCTTGGTTTACTAATTAATTAACCCTCCCGATTAGTCTAATGTTACCTAGCAAATGCAAACAAATAAAGCAGCGTTTATATCTACCAGTCTTCATGAATCCATGAAACTTATGTGCACCTAGAATAGTAGAATTGACATCACATAGACAAGGGAAAGCAAAATAAGCACATGCCTCTTTTAGGTTTGCTGCAGTTAGTAATGACAAAAACGAAAACAATAAATTATTTTATTATTTTGCACGAACAAAAAGATGCAACATTTATGCACGTTTATGAGCACACATGTTAGTCCCCCCATGTGTAAAGTTTAATCTAAGTTGTATTAGCACGATACATCACAAATTATTAATATTATTATTCATGTTATGGAAATGTGACTTTGCGAGTTTAAACAAAATTTTGTTTTCTATCTCGCTCCATCAACTCCCTCATCTGGTGATTAACAAATCACCACACCAACACCCAAAATTTTCGTAATTTAAATTTCCGAGAAATTGATTCAAATTCATTTGTATCAGTAATCCTAAAAATCAGTTTCTGCATAATCTTTGGAATTAGCATAACGCTCTCTATGTAACTCCTGTAATTCAATCTCCCTTTCTTCTTCTTTTCTAAGTTTATAGATTCTTTTCTTTTCTTTCAACTGCTTCTTCCTCTGCTGCAAAAACCAACCTATTTTTGTCAAAATAAAAATGAATACTATTATAATCAAAGGTGCCAAAATCTTGCCAAGAATTGAACTACCAATGTCATGAAACCAATTCTTGATTGCTTGGAATCTTTTTGAAAGTTTCCCTGTAAAATCATCTTCTTCTAAAGGAATTATTTCTGAATGCATTTGTGTAATGTTTTTAATGTACATCTCTATATACTTACTTTCATCAGGTATATATGTGCAACAATGTTGTACATGTAAAATGCCACAGACTCCTCCCTCCTTTGCTAGGAGTATGTCTAAAGCAAGACGATCTTGAATCACCATAGATCTGATTGCAACTACTTCAACATTCACTAATTGGAATCCATCAGCTGTGTCTGTTGACAATCTGTCAACAATTGTGGACAATTTTCTAATTCTCCCTGCATTTAGGGTTATACCTACAAAAGGTATTACTGCTTGAAAAATATCTCCCAGAACTTCTGTAAAAGTTTCTCTTTTGACTCTATTTACATAATTATGAATTTTGAACAATCCTTCTGAATCTCTATCAACATGAAACACTTTAGGAAAAACAATTCCCACATAACAAGTTCCATACCAATGGTCTGGAAGGTTGTAGTAGGCTTTGTCACCACAAACAAAATAAATCCCAGGGAAGATTGGATCTTTTCCACCTTTGAATCCCCAACCTCCCAAAATCTGATAAGTATCTTCACAGTTACTTGCACCTACAAAATAATTATCAAAAAGTGTATTATCTCTTCTAATGCAAAGCTTTCCACTAACTGGTTTATCTATGTGAATTGCAACATTTTCAAGCATTTTGCCATTTAATTTCTCGTCCTCTTTTTGCCAGAATTTTGACTTAGTCTGCTTGACTAATTCATTTCTTTTGTAAATTGCTCTTCTCTCTTCAACCATATTCAAAAATTTCTTTCCCTCAGCACTCAATTTGCAGGTTAGATTATTCTTGTAAGCATACTCGTAAGTGAGTTCGTTAGTAACAAGGAAAAATTCTCTCATTTGTTTAGCTTTCTTGTGCTTATTTAAAGCACCCTCAATTTTTATATTCGCAAAAATCTCGTCAAAATCTGAATAGTAATATTCTAAGCGTCCGGTTTGATAAAATAAGCTAGTTAATACACTACATGTTACACCATATGTAAGAGGAAGCATATTGTATGTCACTCCCTCAGAAACAGAAGCAGGTAACTTGACGCAGACATAGCAGTCTTTAGCATCCATTACCTTGACATATTCACTCAAAAGTTTTGTAAATGTATTACTTGAAAAATCACTAATAGATTTATCTTGATGAATGTTAGGTTGATGATCAATAACTTTAGCAGATGCACTATGTTTAGTTTGACTAACCAAAGCTTTGCTTGTCATGTTGACTTTGTGTAATTCTCTATTCATCTCTAATGGGATGATCACAGCTAAAACTAACCAGAGCAGAATTAAAATGAGCAGACACACCAGAGTCATCTTACAGCATCTCTTAAAAACAGAACACTTTGAAGTGCTCTCCTTAACATAAGGCATTTTTGGTTAGTATTGCCTCAAAAATTAAAAACAAAATTTATTTTAAAATTTCTAAGAACTTTATTTATACCCCCCTTTTAAAATAATTTTATTTTTAAAACCCTATACAAGTTTTCTTCGACCTTATGTCATACATAAGATTTCTTCAACTAAACAGTTTTTCTTCGACCTTATGTCAGCTAACAAAATTTCTTCAGCCTTTTGCCAAATTAAAATTTCTGTACTTCAATCATTGTCACTAATTTCCTCTATTTCGTTTTCTTCTTCACTACTACCATAAATGTCAATAACAGGTGGAATTACTAAATAAGTCCACTCAGGAGACTTGTATTTCTGGTTTGGTCTCACTATTCTTTTTCCTTTTCTCGACACCACTTCTATTTTCCTTCCAACTCCCACTTCCTTTCCAGGACTCTTTTGACTACTGATTTCTTCAACTTGCTCTTTAGGTTTCTTGATCAACCTGACTCTCAATCTTCCACCAGGCCAGTAGTCTGCTTTTCTCACGTATTTCTTCTTTGGTTCAGAAGCATTTGATTCTGACTTCCAAGCCCTTTTCTTTCTGTTTTCACTTGCACCATCCACGTCACTTTCTTCAGTTTCGTAGTCTGAAATTTCAATTGACTCAGGAACTTCTCTATTCGGCAGTTTTACTCCTTCAGGAACACTACTTTGATTTCCAACACTGGTACTTGGTAATTCGTCTTCTTCCTCTTCTTCAATTACCTCCAACTTCCCAGACTTTGGATTTCTGTTCCTTACTCCAGAGCTTGTTTTCTGCTTTTCGATACTCTCCTGGTCTGAAACTTCTTTTTGTTTCGCTTCTCTGTCTTTAATAGAAACAACTGAATCCTCAGTTATCTTTCCTTTTAACAGATTCTCTTCATCTTCAGAATCTATTTCAATAATTTCCAAGTCTTTTCTTGTTGAATTTTCATTCACAGGTACAGGTTCCAGATGTCGACCTTCTTGTCGATCTTCAGAATCTGGATTTATTTCACCTTCTGTTTCAGAATCAGAATCATCTGTAGTATCACTTTCAACATCAGAACTTTCAGAGGTTGGTACTGGAATAGTATGACTAGCATGAATCCAACGTTTCAATCCTTTGCATTTTACAGCATTAGTAGTGATCAAAATTATTTGCCTAGGCTTCTGCCATCTAGGAGCCAGACAATTTCTTCTCCGATGTACTTTCGTTCTGACCCAATCACCAGGTCTCAGGTCATGTGTCAAAACTTTTTCATTTGATTGTGCTTCAGTTCCCACCTGATTAGATACAGAAGTCACTATATCAGATAACCTTTTACAGTAATCCAAAATAGCACTGTCATTTATGCTCAACAGTTTACCTACAGGTACATAAGCTTGCCTCATAACTCTTCCCATTAAAATTTCATGAGGACTCAAACCTGTCTTTTTATCTGGTGTACTTCTTAATGACATCAAAACAAGTGGAAGAGCATCTGTCCACTTTACACCTGTTTCAAGACACATTTTTCCAATTCTGTTTTTAATTGTTCCATTAATCTGTTCAACTACCCCAGATGCCTCTGGTCTGTATGCACAGTGTATTTTCTGCTCAATGCTCAAAGCTTCACAAATTAATTTCATCAGTTTGTTATCGAAATGGCTTCCTCCATCACTCTCAATAGTTACTGGAAAACCGTACCTTGGGATAATTTCTCTGAGCAGTAGTTTTGCTACTGTAATTGAATCACAATGTCTTGTGGGAAATGTTTCTACCCATCTTGAAAATAAACAAACGATTACAAGAACATATTTTAAGCAATTGTGTAAGGGCATTTCAATGAAATCCATCTGTAACCTTGTAAAAGGACCACCCTCTCGACCAATTATTCCTGTCCCCACCAATGATTTTCTGTTTGGATTCATTTGTTGGCATGATAAACACCTTTGACAAAAAGATTCTGCAATTGTTCTGAATTTAGTATTGAACCAAGTCTCTCGGAAAAGTCTGATCATAGAATCTCTTCCAAGATGCGCTGGACCATGATATAATCTGGCCATATCAGCAATCAAGCAATTTGGTAAGACTACTCTGCCATCTTTGTAAACCCACACTCCATCTTCATCACGTGGTCTACAATCTGATCTTAACCACAGATCTTTTTCCTCATCATCTGCTTCATTTTGTAAGTCTCTAATCTCATTCCATGTTTCTACAACTGTTGTTAGCATTAATGAATTTGAATCAGTTTCTTTACTTCTTTCCCGATTGTATGAATAACCTTTTCTTGCACAGAATTTTGCCGTTTCATCTGCAAATGCATTGCCTTTTGAAATATAATCAACTCCTTTAGTGTGCGCTGCACACTTGACAATTGCGATTTCTTTCGGCAATTGTATTGCTTCAATTAATCTCCTTATGAAAATTGCATTTTTAATCGGAGATCCTGCTGATGTCATATAGCCTCTCTGAGACCAGAGTTGTCCATAATCATGTACAACTCCATACCCATACTGACTGTCAGTAATGATGGTAACTCTTATATTCTTTGATACTTCACAAGCACGTATTAAAGCAATCAATTCAGCTACTTGTGCTGATCGAACTCCTTCAAGACATGATGCTTCTTCAACATCTGCAACTGTGCAGACTGAATATGAAGCTTTCAAGACACCTCCTTCAGATCTCAAACATGAGCCATCTACAAAGTAGACAAAATCTGATTCAGATAGAGGTCTATCTTTGATATCATGTCTTGGTTTCGTGCAGAATTCCATAACATCTAAACATTCATGTTCTGTTTCGATGTTATCAACGATCTCAGAATCAGGCAGTAATGTAGAAGGATTCAGATTTAAACATCTTGAAATCGAAACATTATCTGCTCCTAGTATGATTTTCTCATACTTTGTCAATCTGCTGCTTGTCAAATGCTGAGTTTTACCTCTTGTTAGTAATATTTCAACTGAATGAGGCACAAAAACTTTCACAGGAAATCCCATAATGATTCCTTCACTCTGTTCAAGACTAACACTTGTAGCTGCAACTGCTTTCAAGCAACCTGGTAATGCTTTTGCAATGGGATCAAGTACTGCAGAGAAGTATGCAATAGGTTTCTTTAAATTCCCATGTCTCTGAATTAATACAGACAATGCACATCCTTCTCTCTCACTGCAATACAGTTCAAAATCTTTCTCATAATTCGGCATACCTAAAGCAGGAGCTTGGCATAAACTCTTTTTCAAATTCTCAAAAGATTCCATCTCAATTTCATTGAGAATAATTGGATCTTTTACATCAGACTTTGTCAGTCTCTGTAGTGGTTTTGCAATTACTGAAAATCCACTTATCCATTGTCGACAGTAACCGACCATTCCTAAGAACATTCTGACTTGTCTTTGTGTTCTTGGAGGTTGCATTGCTTGAATCATTTTAATTCTTTCAACTGTTACCTGCCTTTTTCCCTTTGCAATTCTGTGACCAAGATATTTTACTTCTTGTTTGCAAAACTGTAATTTTCCTGGAGACACTTTATGTCCCTCTTCTGCAAGGCGATTTAACAGTATTATAGTGTCTGTCACACAATTTTCTCTTGTCTTTGCAGCTATCAACAAATCGTCAATATACTGCACCAACGTAGATCTACCTGGTAAATCCAAGTTTTCCAAAGATCTTTTTAACAACTCGTTAAAGATTGAAGGACTTTCTGTATAGCCCTGAGGGATTCTAGACCATCCGAGGGTCTTACCTTGGAATCTGAAAGCAAAGATTTCATAACTGTCTGGATGTAAAGGAACAGTAAAGAATGCATTACAAAGATCAATGACAGTGTACCATTCAGCATCATGTGGAATCTGGTACAGAATTACTGCTGGATTTGGAACCACAGGACAACATGGAACAACGATTTGATTAACCTTTCTCAAATCTTGTACGATTCTAAATGCTCCATTTGACTTTTTAACTCCCATAATTGGTGAATTACAAGGACTACTCTCCATTTCTTTTAATACACCTTGTTTGATTAATTTTTCAATTATAGGTGTAATACCTTCGATTGTTTCTGCTTTCATTTTATACTGTGGAATATTAGGAAATTCTATTCCCTGTTTCAATGTAATTTTTACTGGATCTACGTTTTTCATCAGACCCATCTCGTTCCCAGTAAAATCCCATATATCAGGTTTCACTGTTTCCTTGAGCTCTTCAGGCAAATCTTTCTTTTCAAATGCAGGAAACAATTTTGTTTCTTCTGCTTCCATCATCATCATTGTCATTCTGTATAAACCATCTTCCTCCATTGTTTGTAATTCAACTCCATCAGGAGAATAATATATTCTGCAATTCATTTTACACAGAATATCTCTGCCTAGTAAATTTACTGGACTACTATTACAAACCACAAATCTGTGTTTGTCTCTATAATTTCCAATTTCAACTGGAACTGGATCAGTTAAATCAGTTTTAATTTGTTGATTGCTTACTCCGACAACTTGGATGGTATCCCCAGAGAGAGGTAGGTTTTCAATTTCCACTGATCTAACAGTAGAACGGGTAGCACCAGTGTCCACTAGAAAAGTGATGTCTACATCGTTAACTTTCCCGTTTACAAATGGACCAGACTGGTCAACCTCAAGAGTGGCTCCAACAACACACTCTTCCTCCTCTCTCGGGCACCGTCAGCAATAATCATCAGAATCACTGTCTTGACTTTCTGTTAACAAAAATTGTTGTGAAGCATTTTGCATTTGCACCCTTTGTTGTTTTTGCTGTTTTTGCGGTCTTATTACCTGTTCATTTCCCTGAAATCCCACATTTGGATTATATTTTTGAACTCCCCCACAATTCGGAAATGGTGGTTGTGGCAATTGATCCTGACAGTTATTCACCTGTTGCTGTTGCTGTCGCTGAATGTTTAACTCGTTTAACCCCTGTTGCATCTGTAGCTGTTGCTGCAGGTCAACACCATTCTGCATCTGTGGATTTAATAAGGGATTCTTTAAGTTTCTAGGAGGTTTAGGACACTCGTCTCTCCAATGTCCAATTTCGCCACAATTAAAACAAGGTAATCTTTGTTTCAACTCCTCAATCTTTGGGCTAAATTTTCTTGGAAAAATATTACCTTTAAGCTTTCCTTGTATCTGGTTCGTATTTCCAGTTTGAACAAAATTTGTGTTCTTATTACCCATGCTGGCAATTTGTTGCTAAGCCACCTTTACCTGGGCCCACATGGCTTTTTCTTTGAGCTTCTTTTGTCTCACCTCTAACTCGTCACTGCAATACTTAGCTTTTCTCAGAATATCATCCACAGAAAGTGATTGCCATCCTACAATGCTATTCCTGATCATATCTCCTATTTCAGGTTTTAGTCCATAAACGAATCTATAGATAAAATGACTCATGTCCTTTTCATCTAATTTTTCATAGCCACTGTATTGTTTAAAAATTAACAGTAGCCTCTCATAAAAAGAATGAACTGATTCTTTTGTTTCCTGATTTGTCCTTTCTATTTTAACCCAATCAACTTCTTTGGGTGGAATTTTGTTTTTCATCCAAACGATTACTTTTTCGTAAAAATCCATTACGAGAGGATTTGGAGCACCTGTTTCTTTAATACGCTCAGGTTCTGTTTTTGGCCAACTTATTGATATTTTACATTCTGTCCAAAGATCTGATGGAACGACAATGTCGAAAAATCCATCTAAATCAATCCACAGAACTTTTGACACTTTGATAAATCTATCCACTTGTCTATACCACTCTACTGGTTTCTCCCTCAATTTTGGAAAGTCATTTGTAAATAGTAGTATGTCCTGTCTTGACCAAGGGACATGAACATATCCTCCACCTGCAATCTCTCTCATTGGAAATTGTTTTGACAATTTTTCCAATCTTTCATCTTCCTTCTTTTTCGTCCATTTTACTCTCCATTTATTGAGTTCTCCCAACTTTTTGATGTATACAATCAAATCTTTTATATGCACTATTCTTCCCATTGAGTTCAAAC
This sequence comes from Lissotriton helveticus, assembly GCF_964261635.1. Taxonomy (NCBI): domain Eukaryota; kingdom Metazoa; phylum Chordata; class Amphibia; order Caudata; family Salamandridae; genus Lissotriton; species Lissotriton helveticus. Next base: position 766,438,686 of record NC_136059.1, read on the forward strand.
TCTCAATGTCACTTTCCGAAAAGTCTAGTCTGTAATGTTTTGCAAAATTCTTTTGTTTACTCACATCGATTTCAAGTTCGGCTGCTAGATCTTCTAATTGATCATATTTATTTTTTGTTTTCCACTGAATACTTTTACAAATGAACAGTAGTTCATCATCTCGATAATAATTCAAACTATCTGGACCAATTGTTCCAATTATTAATTCTTCGATATTTGCTTTTAATTTTGCCACATCAAGTTTCGGAGTAGTCACCCTAACTTCAGGACTCCCTACATCTGAAATAGCACCCATTGGTGTTTTTGGAGATAAATCCTCATTAAAGGTTAAATCTGGCATTCTTGATCTTGAAGAGTTTATTTCGGATATGTCTGAGTAAAATTTTTCAGCAGCTTTTTGAATTTCTGCATTTAAAGGAATAGTTAACCCTGTTTTGTTTGATTCTCTTTGGTCAAATACAGGCTGAACAGGACCAATCGTTACTGGAACTGTCACAGCTTCCATGCTTTTTGTCATTCGTCTAATTAATTCTTCTTTAGATTTAAAATATTCAGCAGAATCAACAGCCTCAACGTTTCTTGTTTCCCTTGCATAGTCTTTTGGAGCTTCCCTTGCTCTTGGAGTCATTGTAAAATGTCTACCTTCATTTCGAGCATTATCAAATTCTGGTCTTCTTGGAGTTTCAATAATTTCACAATTATTTGGATAAAGTTTTGGAGTTTCGTTAATTGGAGGTGCACTCGGTAAAGTTTCAGTAGAAACCACTGGAGTAGACCATGATCTAGGAGGTCTCAAAGGTTGATTCTTTCTAGCTGTAGTGTATATTTCTTCCATAACTGCATCTTCAGATTCACTTTCTATAGATTTCCCAGCAGGGGTACCCATAACCATTTCCTGTATTAAATACAATCCTTCACTCATGTTTCCCTGCCTCCACATTCGCAACCTGTCTTCATGAGTATCTCTTCTCCAAGCTGGAGTTTTAGTAGGTCTTTTAATTCCACTAGCTTCTCTTTGTAACTGATACATCTCATCCTCCCACTCAACTAAAGCTTCAAATTGAGTTGGTCTCGGTTTTGGAATAAGAGCATTCATTTTCTCTCGTAAATTTCTTAAGACTTTTACATTAAATGAACCATCATCAGGCCAAGTTAAAACACCGTCGTTTTTAGTATAGCGTTTCCAGCTATCAAACTATAAAACAGTATGATATCCATATTCACCTTCCATGTACGCTGCAGGTGTTTTATACTTATGAAGTAATTTACCACCTCGCGTTTCGATTTTCTTGTCAGGTGAAAATAAATTTTTTAATTTCTGAAATAATGTTGGCTTTTTCTCAACATGTTTAAAATGATAACTCATTTTTTAAAGTTAAATTTAATTCGTAAAATCGTTCGTAAAATATTTCCGGGATGTTCCGCAAAGCAACCAATCCGTGCGCGAAACACACCAACAAGCCAATGACAGTTGAGCTACGTCAGTTTCCTGCTCAACAAATAAAAATGGAGTTTTTCTGAAGGATCAATCAGCTTACAGGTCGTCAGAGACTCAAGAGCCAATCAGAGTATAGCTTGTGACGTAGGTCACCCAATCCCAGCGCGGCTCTGTGACGTACACAGCAGCTGCGGTTTCTCGCTTCTCACTCCTAGCGTTTACCCCTCCTTTACAAAATCTTTTCACAGCGCCATTTTAAGGACACTTTTCAGTGTAAATTAATTCTTAAACAATGACAATAAGGACTCATCTGTTTGTTTCACTATTTAGGATAGTTCACATACATTCAAGTATCCACACTTCGGAATAGTCGGCGCTATTCACACTAAGGATAATTTTCAATTGTCAGTAGAGTAACTCTTACCCCACCCTTCTAACACGTAAAATTATGAACTCGTTTTCCTCTGAACGCACCGCGAAGTGACAGTTCTAAGAGTTCCACTTGAACATAAATTACAAATCAAACTCGCACTTTCACACGGAAAATTCCCTAATTTCAAACACACATGAAATCCGTACAGGACTCTCACCTGTTTATAGAAATCATGCACCGTTAGCAAAATAACGACGTTATCAGTACAGGACTCTAACCTGTTTATAGATATAAAACATGTACCCCTACAGGACTCTAACCTGTTTATAGGTAATCATGCACCGACACTATTCTGCCCTTCATTCAAGCTCGGATATAACTAATACTCTTATCACAGTGAGTTTTATGGAAGGCGCTTTGTCCCTATTCTCATGCTGCTCTAATTTCTTAGAAAACCCTCACTTTACAAGATTCACACCTAGCCCTAACACTGTGCTGCTCGGCGACAACACTATGGTACACGGCGATACCAATTGTGATACTCGGCGATATCACTGCAAACAGAACAGATGACTTGCGTGACTAATTTCTCGTCACACAATCTATACCGGTATAGCTTACAGATAGCACGAAAAACAAACTCAACGTGTGTTAAAACATCGATCCTATTTCCATACCATAACACTTTAGTAACCCTTAGCAACCTACGTATTACCTTGGTTACCCTTAGCAACCATCAGTTTCTGCTACCAGAGAATTGATCCAGCGGCCTATAGAAAATATATCATAAACAAACGCTACCCAACTTCATAACCTATAAACAAAATTCTACACTAACTTATGGACCCATTTATAAACATGACATATTTGGGCCTACTGAATCAGGTGGTCAGATTAAATCTATATACACATTATTTACAAACTATATACAAATTTATACATCTGCGTAAGAAATATTGTCATTAGAATAAATCCTAACCATTTAAACGACCACCATTGGCGATGGGATCTAGCTAATAGTAACCTGCACTTCTGAATAACCAAGACCAGCTTGTTTGTCAAAAGTAAGAATTTATTTACTAAATTATGGTATTTCAAATTGTAGTTTTATAATTGTAATTTTATTAGCATTAAAGTAAGCATGTTTAAAAAGAATCATAAGAAAAATACAATTTAAGCAATTGAATCAAAGTTTAAGTAAAGTTTTAAAGTTTAGCATTTCTAAAGCCTAAGTCCCTAGCTAAGCTAAATGAATGGAAAATAAAGTAAAGTTCTTTGAGGATTCTTACGTGCTCCACGCAAAGTCCAGCAGCACTTCACCCTCATCGGAAAGTCAGAAAGCAGCAGCCAGCCCATCCCTAAGGGCATGACTTTTTATACCTTTCTATGCTAGCTAAACTAAGCGAAGGAAAGTTTTCAAAATTCCACGAAGTCCCATTGGTTGAGAGTGACAAGTGACATGTCACCCACATTTCAAAAGTTCCATTAGGTCACGTTTCTTAAAGACCATTGTCTTTTCCGAATGCAACCAGGAGCTTCCTTGGTTTGCAACAATTGTAAATTAATGTTCTCACAGTGTTCATTTCGCTTCCGCGGGTGCCAAGTTAGAGCTGACAAAATTGTCTTTTATCACGTATTTCCGACCTTGGCCACGTCCGACAAAATAGTGACAGCACGTCAGATTCGTATAATGAATGCAGCTTTGACGAACACTTTTTCAGAATGGGCATCTCGTGACTTTTGCAGTAGTAAAATTTCAGCTTTAGCAAACTCGAGCAAACTAGGCCCAAAAGTAGACAACTTATGTTTTCTAGTAATAAACAAACACAAGAAAAGTATTAATGTAAGAAATAATGTTGATTCTGTATCCACCCTTGGTTTACTAATTAATTAACCCTCCCGATTAGTCTAATGTTACCTAGCAAATGCAAACAAATAAAGCAGCGTTTATATCTACCAGTCTTCATGAATCCATGAAACTTATGTGCACCTAGAATAGTAGAATTGACATCACATAGACAAGGGAAAGCAAAATAAGCACATGCCTCTTTTAGGTTTGCTGCAGTTAGTAATGACAAAAACGAAAACAATAAATTATTTTATTATTTTGCACGAACAAAAAGATGCAACATTTATGCACGTTTATGAGCACACATGTTAGTCCCCCCATGTGTAAAGTTTAATCTAAGTTGTATTAGCACGATACATCACAAATTATTAATATTATTATTCATGTTATGGAAATGTGACTTTGCGAGTTTAAACAAAATTTTGTTTTCTATCTCGCTCCATCACTATCTTCTGAGGTGGCAAGTATGACTGGAGTAAATAGTTTATCTGGGTGTATCTGAGCCGGGGCTCCCTTGGTAGCCCCAACTCCTTCAGCCTGCCTCTTCGAACCTTTTCTTCTCTCCTCCTCTCCAATCAGCAGCTCCCTGCTCTGATCTATCTTCTACCCTGGTGACGTCACACTAGTCACAGTGTTGCACGCACCATCAGCTACCAGTCTGAGAACTGACCAGGGTAGATGAGCGGGCATCGCAGGGCCCTGACCCATCCACTGCTAGAATGAGGGCCTGTGCATGGGAGCTTTTAGCACATTTATTTACACAAATTCCTGCACTTGAGAAGCACAATCCCATCCCTGACTCACAAAATTCTGAATGTTGGGTGGAATCTCATCCTCCCCTGTATTGTCAATGCCTATAGGTCTCAAAGGAGGCAAACATGCTTGTTGCTTTTCTTAGCTTTCGTGCTTTCACTCAAGTGAATCTTGCCAATGTTCTTCACTTCCCCTCTCTCTTTGATAATGTTAAGCTTTATAACGCACTAGAGAAATGCAGGGAGTAATGTAGCAGTCCTTTGTGCGGGCCTAACTCTGTATATGTGCGTTTCACAAAAAAGACTATATAAAGTGGTGTGCAACTAGGGTTGCCTCCTTTCCAAAAGAGAAATACTGGCTTTTTGTTAACTAAATCGTATGTATTAGTTAGTAACATGACTTGTCTATCTTTGCGTTCCTTAATTATTAGTCATGGATCATTAACGTAGCTGTAGAATACATTTAAATGTACTTTCTATTTATATTTGCTGTTTCAAGTATATACAGATGAGGTCTAAAAGTACTGGCTATAGATGATTTTGCTTATTTTTGTACCGGCTGGGACATTAAAATACCGATGGTGCCGGTGGAAAACCGGTCAGGTGGCAACCCTGTGTGTAACAGGGCATTTCTGCCAGGTTTCGTCCCTCGTATTGCAATCACGAGCCTCAAACCCCAAAGAGCATGCTAAAGTAATGCTCTCGCTTTACATACAATACGGTCGTCTTCCTTCAGTTTACATACAATACGGCCGTCCGCTTTGAAAAATGATTACAATGCCGACATCCAAGCACACACTTGCCTGGTGCGAATTATCAACCGATGTCCCAAAGGCCACACTCTAGAAGAAAGTAGGCGGATTAGTAATACAGTGATTGGCACGCGAGGCCAGCGTGTCACGGATCTCTTGCGGTCCAACTGACACAGCTCACTATTAGCTACATGAGGGGTCCATTGATTTTAGTTATGGCCCTGCCATTTACACTCAGCGTGAACTCCAGAAAATAAGCTTTCTTCTGTAGTGTTTATCCTTCCCAACTCTAATTGGATTTTAATAATAGATGTTAAGGTCTTCATAGCAGGGCGCTATTAACTTGTGTCTGTTGTAAAGCCTCAAAACGCTGTCTGTATTTTGTAAATGAGATATTATCACTTGCTACTCTTCACAGATTCAGACTCTCAATATATACCCTTACATACAGCCAGTCTAAAGAATCCGATCAAAATCGAATTTCTTTTTAGTGTCAAATACCGTTTTTAATATAATAGAAATAGAGCAATACATTATAATTATTAACAAAAATAGTCATAAAATAATTTGAAACACACGCAAATTATTGTTTTCCAAAGGAGGAGAAAATACAAAAAAGCCTGCATATACAAGCAAAGTCAGCAACCGAGACAGTGCTTCCCTGCCATGCTACACCGGCAGTACAATTCAAAACAGCACAATGCAAAAGGTGCGAGACAACGCTGCCCAATTTGCCTTTCCGACAAGAAAAGTAAACACGGATTGGCAGAGCCAACAGGTCTCTCCTTTTGGACCTACTACTTTTGACAGTGCATTTTGGCGATGCTGTAGAAAGTCGAAGCAAAACGTGTAAGTGCTGCACTTTTGGAAACATATTCCACCCCTCCATTCCAAAATATTTTAATAAATGAATCCTCACTTCTTCATGCCCGAAATCAGTTTATGACACTTCTGAGTGAAGACAAACATCTCTAAGCACGTTCAGTTTTTAACAAGACACACCCTCCAAGCAGGAAACCTTCACTTTAAAATAAAAGCTTCAATTCACTCTAAAAGCAGGGGCAGCGAAGGGGCCACAAAATAGACATCTGGTGACAGCAAGGGTGTAGTTTCATTATATGTCCACCAAATTTTTTGACACACTCCACAGTTTCTCACACCACAACATGTTATGTGCGAATGGTTCTGATCGTCATCATTTTTGCTGATTCTCCTCTGCTCGTGGCGGTTAAACATGGACCATGTTACTGATTTTGTAAAAAGAATCAAACAACCGAACTGCACATCTTGTTGAACGACAATGTTTATAATCACGTTACAGATTATGCTGTTATATCATTTCCAATTCTTTAAACCCTTTGGGCCCTACTTTACCCATTAACCTTATGTCTCGCTTTTTATCTATTAGTGTACTATAACACTTAGCCAATTGGAGTTTTGTGTGAATGTGTGCAACTCTTATTTTCAATATGGATAACAAAAAACCCCCCACAAATAAGCACGCAGCGTGCCCATCCCCCTTCCAGACTGGAGATGCAAGCACAGTCCTGGATAAGAGAAGGCACAGCAGCTGTTCTTATAGCATGAAAGCAAAGAGCTCTTTTGTAAGTATCGTCGAATTCCTCACTTTCCACTGTTCCTTCTCATAAGAAACACAAGTCATTGAATATCAACTGAAGTGCACGCCTTAGTGGAAAATGCCCTGAATATTTCTCCTTCCATCAAAGAGTAATGCACTTCCCAAATGGAAGGATTGATTGGGGCAATTATGGTGCACACAGCAACGGGAACATTCCTGCCAAACTAGCGAGCTATCTGTGTGTTGTGCTTGCTGCTTTAACACCACTTCTTGAAGAGACAGGGTGCAGGTACACAAACGTTTCAAAGTTAAAAATCCACACAGATCTTTCGGTGTCTCCAACCAGTTGAGCACGAGCTACCAGTAGCTCCCAGACACCTTCAGAGTAGCTCACAGCCTTGACTTAATTTATAGATAAGTACATGGTCATATTTTCCTTTTAAAGTTCAGGGAAGGTTGTGTTTATTTTACAATATTATTATCAGGCTGCACATAGCACTGCACAGTCAGAATAATGACCCAGGATGTGGAGGGCCACAGAGATGAACAACTGAAGCACTGAGGTAGCTAACTTAAATTAAATTAATTATTAACTCAATATTGGACCTGTGAAGATAACAATGCTTCTAAATGCTTTTAAATGGCAGAAAATTCAAACGATTAGTTAACTCTTCATTATCATTTTCTCCCATTTCAAAGTGTTGCATTTACAAACAGGCCATAAGTATAACTGAAAAATATACCCATTTATTTAAATGATAGAAATATAAAGTGCAGAAAAATATTCCATATTATGAACATTTCTGTAGAACATTTTCCTGCACTCAAAATTTCTCCAATTAAAACAAAAGAATTATTGTATGTCTGTGTTATACATATAACAATGCCACATAAGGCGAAAGGCATGTCCTTTGCTGCAAGTACATACGACACAGGCTATCCAACTCTTGACCCATACAAATATATCCCATTCATATGCATACATGTTCATACACCCAAAAGACCACACTCTCACTGACACATGCCAGCCATGTCAGTGTCCCTAGTCAAAGTATTTTGTTCAAACCATAGTAACTGACTCTATGAGCATTAGGCTTAAAGTAAAAAAAGCTGGGTGTGGAGGTGTCTGGTAACAATGAGCAAGTTGTTTGGCCTTCAGTAGCTCACAATGATTTTCACTTCTCAGAAGTAGCTCTTACTACAGAAAAGTTTGGAGACCCCAGAGACTCCAGCGACCGTCTGGGAGGCCTGCTAGCGCACGCATGCAACCACACTGCAAAAGTGAAAACACAAGCGGCTGTAATTTAAAGTTGGTGTCAGCTCATTTTTCTGTGCAATTAGACAAGCTAATTTTTCCCGCTCAGAACACCCACTTGCTGCTTTGGAACAAGTATTCGCAAAATCAACAGGTCTAGGCTTAAGAACCTCTTGACTCTGCTAATGCTAACAAGTGGTTTTGTCATCAAGGCTATATCTTTTTTTTTAATTTGCCGATCTAAAATGGATTAGTAGATTTTTTATTTAAAGTGCAAAAGCGTGTTATATCAAACCACAACAGAAGCACACGGGCAGAAGCAATGTGTAGATCAGGAGGGGTGTGTGGAGTGTAAGAGAACTACATGGATAAGAGACAGCCAAGCCGCTAGGGTAACAGGCAGAAAGGCATGATAGCGATGTGCAAAGCGGAGTGGGAGGAGGTGCACAGAAGCACATGGTGCCAATTTGGCAGAGCAAGGAGAAAAGCATGCAAAGGGGGAGAGCTAGAAAACACAAATTACCAAGGAGAGCACTTGGAAAAATAAAAAAATATTCCCCAAAAGCAAACACTCATAGAAGTATGGAAATAGGTTGTCAGAGAGGAGGTAAACAGGCTATGTTCCATGGGAGGGACAAACACAAGTTGGAGAACCTAAAAGAAATAAAGCCAGCAATTAGAAAGCAAGGAAATATGAGTGACAGGAAGCAAAGCAAATGGTAAGCAATGGGCGGAATAATTATTTTCTATGTAAGCTTTCAGCTTGTCCCCAATATGTCTTTGCAACCAGACAGTGGTGATGTCTGGTAGGCTTCAACCCTAAAATGAGTGCTCATTGAGGATACTCAATGTGTGTTGCAGAGTTATCCTGACGTTTGTCAAACAAACCCAGGTGAAGAGTGAGGAGATGGTCATTGACACGTTTCTCTTAATGCTCATTTCTAACTCAATCTCATATATAGCAACAATGGTTCAGGGAATCATTTTAAATAAAGAATACTCACGGCACAACACATAACTTAATCACAAACAATAAATTGAAGAGAAATTAGGACCAATGAAATAAGGTTCCCACAGCAGTTGTATGAAGAAAACATTTGGTATTGAAAAATATTCCAAACATACTAGACATATGTTCAACATTCAGCTGGTGATCACAAAGTTACACAGAACATACATAATGAAATAATACGAATGATTCAGAGATACAAACAAAAGAGGATGACTAACCCACCAAGAAAGTAGTGCTATTTTAAGTGCTGCTCTTTTCTTGTATCCAATTGAATTATTCGGAGACGTGTATGAGAAAAGTTGACCAAATCACCAGCATTATGCTGGAAGGTGCCTGAGACTCAAGAGAGGTCCTTTAAAATTATTGATTTTATCCCCACACGCCAAGTTAATCAGATTTACAAGTTACTTGAGACCTTGGGCAAATGTTTGAGTTGGAGTTTCCTTCTTTTATGACAGAGTCTAGTTTTTACAAATGTAGTTTTCTGGTTGCTCTCAACTCTTTTTTATCCTGATAATGCCCCAACAAATTAACAGGGATCGAAGTTTTCCTTTGGCAAATTAAGAGCAAGCATACATTGAGTCTTGTTACTGTCACTAGAAATACTTCTTTTTGTGTAACTTTCCCCTCTGCCATTGTCTATTTGTTTACACTGTATGTCGGATTATTTCATGGGGCATGTATGCGTAACTTTGTGAGCACCAGTTGAATGTTGTACATATGTCTTGTGTCTTTGGAATATTTTCAAAAAACAAATGTTTTCTTCATACAACTGTTGTGGCTACCTCATTTCATTGGTTCTAATTTCTCTTCAATTTATTGTTTGTGATTAACTGTGTGTTGTACGTTGAGTATTTTTGTATATAATTATTCCCGAACCACTCTTCAGACTTTAAGCCATAATCAGAAGTGGGGCTGTATTTTGGCTTCACAGATATCACCAAAGCAGTATAAGTGACTGGGTAGGGACATCCACTCATCGTCTAGGTCGATTGCGGGAGGGAGATTCATTATAAAACTTGGTTTGGTTGACATTATACACTTTCCCATTTGCATAGAATGTTTACAAAAGATAATTCCAACTGCTGGAGAGGTTTCAGAACCAGATGAGGAGGTTTGCATTCCTGGTGGAAGTGTCCACTGGTCCGTGGCTTTTGAGAGGGGGGTAGTGACCTTATTAAACAAGATTTTGAGATATCCAATACCTTTTGTGCAGAAGGTCCTGTTACTTGGTCTGAGGACCACTGCATAAGAAATTAAGTCTAAAAATGAGTATCACATGCTGCTACAATGCTTGGGGGCACCCAAGCAAAAGATAGTCTTACATTGGAAAAAGAGGGATATTCAGCCATTTTCTCAGTTGCACCATTGGCTCAGGTCAGTCTTGTCTAGGGAACAATTAATTAGCAATATGAAGGGCACACTGCTTCGCAGCCAAATGGAACCCATTCTACAAGACCATGTGTAAGGGCCTCGCAAGTACTTCGATTAAGGGTAGTGGATAGGTCTTCTTGTCTGGAGACAGAGGAGTCTGGCACTTATGACCAGTGTTGGCAAAGGTAGTTTACTGGATGGGCAATGTCACTGTATCATAACTTGTGGGATGGCGGTTGACATACACAATTTCGGGCGGGGGGGTGGCAGGGGGTGGGAAAGGAAGTAGTTGAGGGGTTATATTAGTTAGTTTGAACTTTAATATACCAGATTTTCTTTTGCATCGTATGCCACTCTTTGTATTTAGTCACTGGTCTGTAATGCCTTAATGGTACAAAAGGGGGTGGTGATGGACAGAGCATCTGAACCAATCAAACACTCAAACCCAGTCAAAAGATCTGGGTTTAATCCATCACCGTTCTTTAGCCCACTCTGCCACCCCAGTTCAGACATGGCTATATGCAAATCAGTCTGACCCTGTGCCTCATGGGAACAGTCCAGCCCGAACTGTCAAGCCATGCCTTCCCTGGACCGGAAACAAGCTTCCGAGGACCAGTTTCTGGCATTACAGCCTTCTTCAGCCCGGCTTGCTTGAATCCAGTGGCAAAGTGAGCAAGGGACTCACGTCTGAGCATACCCTGCCACACTTATGGCGGCCAAAGCGGTACAAAAGGGGGTGGTGATGGACAGAGCATCTGAACCAATCAAACACTCAAACCCAGTCAAAAGATCTGGGTTTAATCCATCACCGTTCTTTAGCCCACTCTGCCACCCCAGTTCAGACATGGCTATATGCAAATCAGTCTGACCCTGGGCCTCATGGGAACAGTCCAGCCCGAACTGCCAAGCCATGCCTTCCCTGGACCGGAAACAAGCTTCCGAGGACCGGTTTCTGGCATTACAGCCTTCTTCAGGCTGGCTTGCTTGAATCCAGTGGCAAAGTGAGCAATGGCAGTTCGGGCTGGCTTGTTCCCATGAGGCACAGAGTCAGACTGATTGGCATATAGCCATGTCTGAACTGGGGTGGCCGAGTGAGCTAAAGAATGGTGATGGATTAAACCCAGATCAGTTGACTGGGGGTGAGTGTTTGATTTGCTCAAACGCTCCATCCATCATCCCCTTTTGTATTGCTTTGTTCGCCCTAAGTGTGGCAGGGTATGCTCAGACGTGAGTCCCTTGCTCACTTGGCCACTGGATTCAAGATAGCCTGGCTGATGAGGATTATGAATCCGAAACCGGTCCCAGGATGCTTGTTTCCGGTCCAGGGAAGACATGGCTTGGCAGTTCGGGCTGGACTGTTCCCATGAGGCACAGAGTCAGACTGATTGGCATATAGCCATGTCTGAACTGGGGTGGCCGAGTGAGCTAAAGAATGGTGATGGATTAAACCCAGATCAGTTGACTGGGGGTGAGTGTTTGATTTGCTCAAACGCTCCATCCATCATCCCCTTTTGTATTGCTTTGTTCGCCCTAAGTGTGGCAGGGTATGCTCAGACGTGAGTCCCTTGCTCACTTGGCCACTGGATTCAAGATAGCCTGGCTGATGAGGATTATGAATCCGAAACCGGTCCCAGGATGCTTGTTTCCGGTCCAGGGAAGACATGGCTTGGCAGTTCGGGCTGGACTGTTCCCATGAGGCACAGAGTCAGACTGATTGGCATATAGCCATGTCTGAACTGGGGTGGCCGAGTGAGCTAAAGAATGGTGATGGATTAAACCCAGATCAGTTGACTGGGGGTGAGTGTTTGATTTGCTCAAACGCTCCGTCCATCATCCCCTTTTGTATCGCTTTGTTCGCCCTAAGTGTGGCAGGGTATGCTCAGACGCGAGTCCCTTGCTCACTTTGCCACTGGATTCAAGCAAGCTGGGCTGAAGACGGCTGAAATGCCAGAAACCGGTCCTCGGAAGCTTGTTTCCGGTCCAGGGAAGGCATGGCTTGGCAGTTCGGGCTGGACTGTTCCTATGAGGCACAGGGTCAGACTGATTTGCATATAGCCATGTCTGAACTGGGGTGGCAGAGTGGGCTAAAGAACGGTGATGGATTAAACCCAGATCAGTTGACTGGGGTGAGTGTTTGATTTGCTCAAATGCTCCGTCCATCATCCCCTTTTGTATCGCTGTAATGCCTTAATGACAGTCAATGATATTTCAATTTGATTAGCTTTGCATGCTGGACAAAGTGTAACATTTCTGAACATAAAAGGCCTAATAAAATGATTTACACAAAAACACAAAGATGAGACTCCTCCTTTGGATACCAAATAGCAGAATCAACCCTGTCCTTTGTATCAAAACCTAAGACATGGATATAATGAACTGGTAATACGGCGGATGGGATATCTGTCACATTTGTGATTGAGTAACCCGTTCGCCAAACTCTAGATCAAGCCCTTACACATACCAGACTGGCTCAACTTTCCTAGACCCCTTCACAAAGGTGCACAAAGTGCTTTCTTCCATAAAAAAAGAAAAATATATCCTTGACCCGAATGTTACTTATAAGTGACATGTTGAAACGAAAGCTCCTTTTCATGTGGTGCTGTTTGTCATGTGCTCGGTTTTTGAAAAACCCACAACATTACTTCCCTCTCCGCTTTTGTATCTTTTAAGGTGTGTCAGGTATATTGAATAATGCCACTTTGTCTCTTTACGTCTGGGTGCACAGAAAAAAATGCTGAAAACTAGAAGGAAATGAGTCAGTTTACACCCATCAAGATATCCAAAGGCTCACTAAAGAAACAGCACCTCCCCCGTTACTGAGCGGCTCCTGCCTGCGGTACTGTGGAGTTAGCAGTTTACCTGTCAAACAGGAAGGAATCGGAGGGACTTCTCCATTGCTGGGCAGGGGAGTTGCAATGGAGTTGCAGCAGAATGCTGCTATAGCCGAGCCAACACAGCTCATCAGGCCGGGGTACTGACTGTAGTGCACCGTTTTGGGACATATAGCTTTCCTGCAGGCTGTAAGTCACCTAGCTAATCCCATTCCCGAGTACCTGATTTAGACTTAGTGTAGTATTGCAGTTTTTATAAAGACACAAGAGAAATATAAAAGGTCGTATCACAGCACTGACCATGATGCATCTACAGAACATGGCAGATCCAGGATAGTGCGTATGTTGCTAATGGCTAATCAAGTCCATTCCAGGACTTGATACAGCTTTGATACCAGAAAATGAAGATTGTCCCTTGAAAACAGTTGATGGTAACCGCAGACAAGAAAGAATTGGGGTAAAAATGGGGCAAGCAGAAACATTTGAAAATGGCTGCCTCCTAAACCGTGTGCTCTTCTTCTGGCGCCTCACATGAAGTAAACATCTCTGAGTACTATTTGCTGTTCCATGATAGCAGCTGTGGACTTCGTAGTAGTTTACACCACCCAAAGATGGCTGGATTAGTGCAGCAAATTACCTTAACCTGTCGACTAATTTTTTGTACTCCTGGAGATTCTCCAGCACACATTGGCAGCTGCACAAATTACTAAGGAGCCTGTTGGAAACTGCAGGGATCATGGAAGGATAATGGTGCAGCACAGACTGGTGGCCCTGGTACGCTTGGTTTTTTGGGACTCATTTGTCAGCTGTGAATCACTTCCTTCAAGATACCTCCTTGCCTTCACCTTTCACGAGTTATTAGTGCAGCCTCTCGCTATGAACCAAACGTTAAGATTCACCATTGAACTTGTCATTAAAAGTGGTGAAAAGTTAAAAGGAGGGCATATTAAGGCAGTACAAAAACAACAATGGTATCTTTCTGCATCTTCAACAGAAAATGTACTGGCCATCTCTGATTTGCTGCTGCTAGGTTTTGCCATATTCAAGATAGAACTACTGGAATTGCCAATGCCCGATTTCGTCCTAAAAAGGCCCCTTTTCACCAGGGAGACCCTTGAAGCTCCACATTATTTCCTCACTTTTGTTCCTTAATTACAAAGCAGAAGCACTGGGGCTCCCTCTGGGTACCTTCATATATACTGCCACTCATTATGGAGAGCTCCTTACCTGTTCCCTGTTGATGTAGCACCATTGTTGGCTTCTAGGCACTGTTACTCTTGTATCTGTTCAGCAATCCACACAGTTTTGGTACTGCACTGCATGACTTAGGCATTATGGTGGGCAGTGTGTGGACCAAGTGGGGTAATTAGCACAGGCTCTTGTTTTTGGCTCACCTGTTAACTCTACATTTACAAGCGGCAATTATGTAAGAAATGTGAGGGGTGGCTGTAACTGAATACGATTACAGCTGGCTTCCAAACTTATCTTTCACTTGTCACAAGACCCTCCCACCGTTATGCCCTAACTAGAATGAGGTTAGGCCTTGTGCACCATTTAGTAGCGTTCCCTACAATGAAACAGCGCCCTGTCTCCCCATGCCCTTGTGACTGGAATACTAAGAAGAGCACCTTGCACTTTTTACTTTTATATGATCTGTGTCTGTCTTTGAGAATTGATTATCTTAAACCATTGTTTAAAAAATATGCTAAAACGATGTGCTAAAATGTGCTATAACCACTAATGTGGCTATGACCCTAATTTTCACGCTAAAAGAACCGGTCATTTGTTTTTATTATGTAACATTTATTTTAAGCTCAATTAACGCTAGGAAGAGTATGATTTTCTAATGTGATTAACCAGTCCCCTTAAGCCTGGGGATGGTTATACTAACTGAGCACTCTGCACTTTGTACTTTCCAAGCCTACGTGTTTTGGATCTTGTCACCAAAAACCGCCTTTGCCAAACAATTGTCCACGTAATGCTGCTATAAGTTTATTGTTTACATTAGGAGAACTGAAGTGGTGCTATTTTATCTTACTGAAAAGCTGCTAGGAGTTTACTGTTTACACTAAGAGAACTGATGAGGTGCTACTTTTATTTTTATTGAGTATTGCATGATGATTTAACAAAATTAGTTTTTTTATTGATGTTGATCCTTTTATTAATTTCTCTTCATGTATTTTGATCATGTATTGTGCTTTTAAGGTTGCTTTGTTTCAACCGAATAAAGCTTATTGAATTGAATTGAATTGAATACGATTACAGCACAGATTGCTGCTTCTACTGCTGCTAAAACTGCTGTCCCTGCTACTTGTTTTGTTTGACATTGCATTTTCTTCCCTTTTTTTGGATGCTGGTAAACTGGCAAGTTGTTTCTCTCCTCTGTCCTGAAATCCACAGACTGTTGATTGTATAGTTTAGTTCACACTGCAGTGTAAGACTCTTTCTGCCGTGCTAGTGGCAACCAGCACAGAGGTACCAGAGGTGGAATCTCAGGCTGGTGAAACAGAGGGGTTGGAAATAAGAAGTTAGTTGCAAGGTAGCAGTAAATACGATAAACCTTCTTCAGGGAATTACATGCAATATTACAACAAGACCATATGTTTTGAAGAGGTCAAGCAGATAGCTTGGAACTGAGAATAAAGTTAAGCTCTTGGTGAAAGCAAATGGCCATTTGATAATGGCAAATCAGCATAGTTGGTTTGAAAGAAAGTAGAAATTACACATCTGCCTCTGACTGATTCATCTATAAGGTTTATTACTTTTAGAAGTGAGCGTCCCAACAACCAGTTTGCATAGAAAAAATGAAATAGCCTCATAGGAAAAAACGTATAAAAGGGACATGATGTGGAGAAGGGTAAAGGTTAGGCATATTTCAGGATGGTGTTTTCTGCCTTTTAGGTCTTTCCTTTTAAGTTATTCTGACAAAAACAATTGATCAGTATATAATTGTACCCAATGCTGACTAAAATGTTTTCACTACATAATACCCACAATTCAAATCAAGTTTTACTGTGATCTATTTAACAACGGGAAAGTGACACACACTTTAACAAAATTGGGCCTCATTACCATGTCGGTCGGAATGGCGACCGACTCCTTGTCGGAATCGGTTCTGACCGACTCAGGTTCGGAGAGTCTGACTGACCGATTAGGATGTTTCCTAACAACATTCGTTCAGACTCTTACTGGCATCAATTGGAGCCTGTGTTCCCACCGACAACACAGGCTCACATTGAAAAATGGGGTGGTTGCGGAAAACCTTGCACCCAGTCGAGAGGCACCCCATGCTGCCTGCCACACTGAGCATGGTTGTAAAGAGGGGTCCGATGGGTACCCCAACGGGCCCCAATCGGAGGCCTCCAGGTGAAGGGGGCCTGCTATGGGCCCCCACATTCAGTTTCAGACAGACTGATTCGGAAGGCTGTCCGAATCCGACATCATATTACGCCGGTTGGAAACCCGGTCCATAGACCTGCACGATTTGGCTCCAACCGACTCGGAGTCTCCGAATGCCAGGTGGAATGAGTCAGGGAGACTGAGCGGTTACCTTTGACGGTAGTCGGTCAGTCGAAATGTTTCTGAGTCGATCGGAAACATGGGTTCTGACACGGGTTAAGATAATCTGAATGCCGTTCGGAGCCTTTCTGACCGACATCGTAATGAGGCCCATAGTTATACCAAAAATATTTGTTGAGTCAAAGGTCAAGTTAATCAATGTACACCCTGCATTTCCTAAAGTAATTACCCTAGAGAAAGACAGCATATGTCACAAGAGGTAAACAATAAGGAATCCAAATCCTCCACCTTGATAGATACATTTGAATGTAGCATGTACATTCATTCGAATAAACGAAAAAGCATTGAGTGGAAAAACATTAACAGAAATACACTTTGGTCTAAAATAATTAAAAAAAACAGTTAAAAGTTAACATTAATTTACTGAAACATAATTTTGAACTCCATGGCAAATCCTGATTAAGTTTCAGATTTGTTTCCCCAAAAGTTATCCAAAAAACATATAATGCATCCATATTGTTACCTGTATTATTATACATGCATACAATTCATCATGTGACCATTTGTATATTAACAGCTTAACAATATATGACTCCTCCCTAAAAAAACAACTAAACATTCTAGTTCCAGCCTATGTTGTGACAAAATACAAACTAGTGCACAGCATCTCAGCGGAATTCGTGGTCACAGATTCCATTACCGATCCATCTACGATCCCTGCACTATTTGTTTCGTCAGCCAAGTTTGCACATTGAAGTTTTCAGCTCTTGCACTTGGTGGGGTTGAAAATGGCGGGTGTGAAAGGTGGATGGTGGTTGGGACAGATTTGCGGGCAGGTATTGTGAAGCAGCTCAAAATAGCCATGCATCTGAGGCAATGTTCAAATCAAAATACTCGGAAGTGAGGATCATGCGGAAGCAGAAGGCACAGTGTAGAAACAAGCATTTGCCAAGCCAGGCTTCGCCTACGTGAAATCTATTGGCTTTGTCAATGTTTATTTACATGTTGTACAGCAGAATGAGCAATGGACAACGGAAGTAGGGAGGCTCGGGAGGTGATAAACAGACTGCAAGAGGAGGAGGAGTATTAAACAACAGACACGGGAGGAGGGCAGGCATTGATTAAACAACAGGAGGCAGAGAGGTTAATTAAACAACGGACACAGGAGAAGGGTGGGAAAACAACCAACATGGAAAGAGGGTGGGAAGGCAATGGACAGCTTGGGAGGAAGGGGTGAAAACAACAGAGGGTGGGGGTGAAATACAGGGAGTGCAGAGACATGCAATTAGTAAGAGTGCATTCTCCAAGTAAAAAAAAAAAAAAAGAGTACCAGCAGGAGTCGCACATCAGGGGAAGGACACTGGCAACAGACACACAGCTGTACTGGGTCCATGCTCCGTGGCAGGGACACACAGTGAAGTCCCAGGCGGAAGCTAAGGCAAGGAGAAGGCTATGACCAATGAGAAGCAAGGAAATCAGAGTGACATCGTAGCCAACCAAAGGTAAGTGAAGATAAGTAAACGTATGTTCCATTCCGTTTTTTTTTAATTTACAAGAGATTTTGCAAGCACAGTGCAAGCGAAACCTAAAAAGGAGAAAGGAGGAGATGGGCCACACACATACACACTGCAACAGTGAATTTCTCACAGAGTTATACAGCACATTACAATCCTGTCCAGTATCTTCTCTGCCAAGTATATCTTTACCCCATGCATCTCATAGTGCCTCACATCAGATGTAGGCCTGTAAGGCCCACATCATACGGTCCCAGAGTGTCACCCAGGCCAAAGTTTTTTCACTGTTGGTTCCTGCAACCATAACTATACTCTCTGCTTCCCCTTCTCTTAATCAGTTCCTTCTTCAATCCCTCCAACCTCAGGGCACAGTGTGCCTTCCATTACATGACTATAGCTCTTTTGGTTGGTATGAATACTAGCCCCGCAAATCTATCTTTATATTTTGTATTCATGGACAGTAAACCTAATGGCACTACTTTTGGGATCCTGTGTTTCTCCTGCACAGTCATTCCCGCCACCTCACAAAACAACGACTCCCAAAAATTCAGACTCATGCAGCTCCAAAACATGTGCATAACATCAACTTCCGCAGCCTTACATGTCTGAGTGACACTGTAGGAAACATCTTATACAGTCTGCCTGGGAGCTTAAACCTCACACTGTGAGAAAATGTTTCTGGATATGCCATTACACTGATCCAATGCACTTCTGTATTTCCTTTTCCAAAAGCTTCCCCCAATGTATTTATAAATTCCTATAATATTGGGCCTGTCATAATCAGCACAGCTGAATATATATAATCATATTATTGCCTTCTCCCACACCTTCTCCTTTGATGATAATTGTTCCAGTATGTTGTGTATATTGGCAAGTTCCCAATACTCTTGACATCATCTAATTGCTACATACATCACTGCATTCAATGTAAGAAACGGTCCCAGTTCCAGTGGGTATGTATCATTTAATTTATCATACATGTGTGCCTCTCCCCTCTCCTAGGGTGCCTGTACCTGCCACTTGATATAGTACTCTGCCTGCTGCTGGTGTGACTATAAGGTCAGATAGGCTTCAGAGTGGTAATCCCAGGCTTTAGTATGCAATTTTTTGCAGCATTCTATGCCTTTCATATTGTGCTACCTTTATCAACGACAGCTCCTTCAATCTGCCTGCTATTGCGCTAAAATTTGCTGTACTGCCCAGCCCCCTCCCTTTCCTACCATATATATATATCATAGTTATGGCCCTGACCTACCCTCTGCAGCTGTGCCTCTACATAGTACAGTTCTAAACTGGGAGCTTTCGCCCCTCCCTCTTTTGTCGTAAGCTGCAGTTTATTCAGCACAACTGTAGGTCTAGTTGGGCCCCATATCATGTCTGCTATCATCGCTTGTATTTCAGTAAAACAGCGTCTTTTCAAGCACAAGAGGACAGCCTCAAATAGATACAGAAATTTAGGAAGACTTACCAAGTTACTGATGGCTACTTTTACACTGCTGAGAGAGGTAAGTTTTCCAAAAAGGTGACTGTGTGTCTCCTCTTGTTCAATGTACTCATCATGTTCCCTACAGTCAGATCATTCGCCTCCCCATAAAACTGAACACCCAAGTATTAAAGGTCTCTTGGCTCCAGACGCAGCAACTTATGAATCCTGCCAACATCCATTGTCCAGCACTCGTAAGTTCCAAGATGCAGGACATAGCACTGTTAAGTCTTTATCCTGATGTTATTCCAAACTCTTCTACCAGATATAGTATTAGATTGAGGTCTGTTTTCATACCCTATAAATACAGTAAAACATAATATGCATATAATAATACTACGTGCACATGACTCCCTATATCGATCCTCCAATCAATAGTTAATATCCAAAGATTATTTGCAAGAGGCTCTATCGCTAAGGTAAAAAGTAACAGCAACACCGACCAGCTTTGTCGCATGCTCCTTCTATGGTGAAGGAGCCGAGATAATGTTGTCAGTCCTATTCCTTGCAGTACAAGCTATATACATCTATTCAATCCATGCGATCATCTCCGACCCAAAGCCCATTGTTCACAGTGCTCGTTGAGAGAGTGTTCGCTACACTCCTTACATTTACAGCCCAATGTCAGAGAGGAAGTCACAGGAATTTGGGGAGAAACAAGACCAAAATAGATGGCCATTTTCTGCTATGGACCTAGCAAGAGAGAGGAGTTCTGTCTCATTGTCCAAGCCCGGGACACTAGGAGGATGATGTACTGGGGTAGTGTTGAAGGGTGCAAAACGGTGCAGAGCCAGCCATGCCTCTTTAAAAAAGTCATGTCTGTTGAAAACACAAGGAAATGCCTTTGAAAGCTTTTTTTACGTAGGGATGAGCAACAGTATTTAGTTAGCCCATTCACATTAACAGTCACATTTAATTTTCTCTCCTTGATTACAATTTTTACATCCACCCTGGAAAACGTCTGTCATAAAATGGTGCTCAATGCTTATTTATTTATTTATTTTTGCCACAAAAATAACTTCATACACCAGAGACAAAACTGTAATTCATTTTATTATATGATAATTTCTTTTAGAGAAGAAGTACTTTGGTTACTTTATGTGAGCACATGATGCCATAGGAGTATTAAGTATAGGGTTGTTTTAAAGTGAAGGATTATTTCCTACATATTAGGTGTATGTCACTCAACGCTAACAGATATGCTGGTGAACAAGACCTCAGTAATTGTCAACACCATGTATGGCTTCAGTTAGCCATTTCAGAAACTTTGCTTTGAACAGTGTATACAACTGTCTTAATGAAAGGGTTGGGACAGATAGCTGATGGGCAACTGTTGGGTAAACCAATACAATATAACAGAAAAATCTGATATGTTGATTATATTGAGTGAAAGTGAACTTAATCGTTACGTCACCTGGAACAATGGCGTGGACCTTACTTGTGAGTACAGTCAACATCCACTGATGAGGAGTTGCTACAATGAGTTAAAGATTAAATGACCAATATTTTTTATGATAGATGTGAAAACTTGATACGTATCGCAGTATGGCTGCAAAAGCATTAAAATGCACCTATAATGATAAACTGCGCATGCAAGAGGAAAAAAGAGTCGGAATAGTAGCAGAAGTGCAAAGAAACACAAATGGCGTGGGAAAGGTAGGGCAAAAAAAATATAGTAAATAAATAAGGGGGTTGGAGGAGGTGGTTAACATGGAGGTGAATACATTAATAGTAAAATCAAATGGTCAGTGATTAAAAACATACAGAAAAACAGACTGGATATTCATTCATGGAAGACAGAAGCGTGAAGGTCAGCCATGAGATGGATAGGCATCAGAGAAAACTTTGCCTAATTAAAAGATGCAGTTAGCATAACATGGTGCTCAGGCATTTCAATTAATTGTTGGCTTGTTCTTCAGATGGATACCCACCTCAAATCTTACTGTGTTCCAGAAATTGGATTCTGATGAACATAGGCTAACCAGGGCTGGGGAGGAGTGGTTTGCCCACTTCTAAGTGCAAAATGACTGTTTGGTTGTCCCTCTGAGGCCGTCCAAACCAATCATTGGCAATTTCCCCTTCTCCATGTAGGCTGCATTACAGACTGCATGGAGAACATGCCCAGGCCCCCATTCCCTGGTTGAACGTCAATCCAGAACACTCAAAACCAATCACAACGCTGCAATGCAGAGTGGTGATTGGTCAGGGAAGCTTGGGTGCTTACCAATTACAATGCTGCATTGTGTTTGGTCAGGGGAGCTTGGCTGTTCTTCTTCCTGGCTGTTCGCTTCGTGTCACACGAGGAGAGCACAAACAGAGACACGGGAACAGGCGATGAGGTAAGTGTATATAGTTAATTTTTTTTGTGCAACCCTGCAGCTCTACCCTGCTCCTCCCACACCCACTCCCGCGAGTCATGCCAGCCGCTACTGCGTTTCAGAGATAGATGATACAAAATTCTGAAATCTATGGGGTACACTGTTTTTAAGCATTGTCCTGAGTATGGTCAAGTATATCAACTATGCAACTGACCATAATGTCAATATCTGTCCACTAGTTATTTCTTTGAAACCAGTTTGGCTTTTGTCGACACACAAATATTTAACGTATTAGTCACGGTCAATTTATCTTTTTGTAAGAGTGGACCAACAGTACTTTTGGCCCTATATATGGACTTGATGGGACAATTTTGGGTCTTTACTTTGTTGGATACTGGAATTTGTGCAACTTCTCATTTCACTCGGTGTCTTTTGTTTGATCTTTGAAGCAAAAAAAGCTTTTTCTTGTATGCGCCCCAGAATGTAATTATTTTCTTTATCACTTTGATGCTCTTGGTTAAGAAATATCTCTATGTAGTTATTGCTGATCAAATCTATTTATATTTCGTGAGTTAGGGTCTGAATGATCCCCTTGTTAGCCTTTTGTTGTTTGGTTTATATTTACCCATGCTCTGTGTTACTCTTATTTATTGCAGGAGTTAAAATTGGTGTCAGACCTATCCACTAACTTTTTCCCAGACCTTTTTTTTTTAAGACAGTCCATCACTGGTTATGTTCTTATGAGAGGGTTATAGGTGACTACAGCCTGGAAACTTCAGATTCGACTGAATAAAGAGAATAGCATAATAGGCAGAACTGTATTTCCACTGGGTTGTTCTATGTAAATGAGTGGAATATTTGTTATAATGGATTAATGTATTACCTTGCATCATGGGTACGCGGGTTCTAATCTTGCATGTTTAGGTAAATGTATTTATTATCTCCCCGAGCCTCAAATGTCATATACGGGTAATCAAAGGTAATATGTGGAAATCTGAACAATACAAGGTAATTAGCGTGACTGTATAAATATGCGTGCTTTTAGCCAGTGTCTAGTACCGCCCCAATTGCACCCTTTCTCTCCCAATCAGACCATGACCCCGTTTCTGTGATCTGGTTTCAATCACCTCTTGCCACCTCTCTACATCCACACATAATGCTCTCATTGCACAGCACCCAGTATTTGAGGTGTTCCTGCTTTATTAAAATATTCTCTGTAAAGAGCTACGCTCGGTCTTGGAGCTATAAAAGAGCCACATCAAATGAATAAAATAGAAAATTCAAGAGTTGGTTATTTCACCACCAATGAAGGGGATTGCCAGGCAACGTTGGACTTTATCCAAAGGTATTTCTGCTACCAGGATATAATGTCAACAGTAAAAGGCCCCAATAATAATAGAAAAAAGGAAATCGTGAACAGCTTTTAACTTGACTGTCTACACTAAAGAGTGCACAGCTGGAAGACAAAGACAGGTGATTATCACATGACTCTATTGAGTAGTAATCATGATCAGTTTTTAAAAGCACGGCAATTATTAACCAGACTTTCTAATTCAATGCTCCTACCAAAAAAAAGCATTTCCACAAAGGTAGAAACACGCACAGATTGCCTTTTGGGAGCTGAAAATAAAAGCATCTGCTTCTGGTTTGGAAAGGCTTCGAGTCTGCATGAAATGCAAACTGATGGGCAGGTTATCCTGCCCTAGTACGTAATACAAGGGTACAAGTGTATCATTGCAAAGCCTAATGGGCCTACAGTGCTGCCAGCGGTGCCGGATCAATTCGCCGCGCTGTGCTCAATGTTTACACGAGAGCCACATGTTTTTTACGCAGCAACATTGGGAACATTCACTGAGCAACAGAACAATTAAAGTAAAGCAGAGATCTCCTTCCACAGCACAGACCTCCAATCCCAACACCAGGCTGCTTCTCACAGAAAGGGACAAGAGAACAACAATGATTTCTGTTGCATAAGAGGTTCTCATCACTTTTGAAAACTCCCACTGAATCCCCATTGGAAGCCGAGGACCCAGCCTGAGCAATTTCTACAACAGAAACTCAAAACAATACGCAAAACTACAGAGAAGTGTAGAGCAAATAAATATACACATTCTGCAATATTTTGTTTAATTCACAAACAAGAATTGCAAATAACGAAATTTTAATGGGAAGGCTGCGGCTTTTCAAAATTTGGTTTTATTTCTAATATAAAGCACTTTGTTGTTTTTTTGTTGTTGCTCCAAATGCAGCCTCTCGTTTTCTATGTTTGCATTAGTGTTTCCATCGAGGGCACTAGTGGTCAAATCTACTATATGTTGTACTTGTGATTCTCCCACGAATTAGGCTACTGATACCAACTTCATTATTAACCTCTAAATACAAATTCCCTCATATTAGCAGAGAATTTTCACATTTTCAATTTCCCTTTCATATTTGCCTATAGTTTATCAATTTGCCAGTATTATTTAAAAGGTCGTGGGGCCCAGTTTAAGAACCACTGTTATGGGAACCTAGGGCCTGATTTACCACAAACACAAACTGCTACAGTGCTAAGATGTCAAAATGGTTTCATGTCACTAAAGCATAAAATCCTAGTGATCGAGAAAGCCTTAGAAGGAAGCAGAGAGCAGGAACAGGTAACACAGTTAACGGAAAATGTAATTATTTAAGGCCCTTATAAATACCAACTAATGCTGTATGATTTCCGAGTTGCAAAACTCACACTGTGCAGTATTTATTTCAACACACATCCCGCCAAGTTTTATTTGGCGAAATTTGCAGAGGAAAAGTGAGGCATTACTGCACATGTTGTTATCTCCAAGATGAGGCCCTCATTATTTTATTACGCTTAGGTGCAGAAGGCTGCTCACCTTATACTTCCCATGAAGGAATGAAAAACAAATGCAAGGTTCATACAATAATATTAATAAATTAATATATTAATTTCATTGCACCCCCATTCGTTTTTTGCTTGCGGTAGTGCCAGTTTTTATTTATCACCTAAGAAGGAATAATTTTAAGAGAAAAAGAACACTGTTCAGCGCTCTGCTGACCCAGTGCTGTCTATTGTCAAGACTTGTTAGGTGTTCACCAACATTGTCTACAAAATTAATATTAGATAGTCAATCACTGTTCCACCATCATTTTTTGTCGCAACAGGGGGACCCACCCAGTGAGTGGATGGTTTGGTCTGAAATATTTCACAATTATATATTGGCACTAGGAGGTACTAATTTTTCACCTGCACGGAAAAAAGGCAATTTTGATGGGATGTTTGGGTACAGAGGGTCAACATATTTTTAAGTACATGGCACATGAGCAAAATGGTGCTGTTATAGAGGATGTTTTCAAGGAGGCTAAATTGAGATTACAAATTTGCTTTGCAAAAACTGTAGATACAGACTGTAGATACAGTTATGAGACGTCATAAGTTTTATACACAACAAAAACCTGATGAATCCATTGAGGAGTTTGTGGCCCGGTTATGTGAACTTGCAGATAAATGTAAGTTTGGTCCCATGACTGAGGAGATGATTAGGGATCAATTTATCGTTCAATGCAGAGTAAGAAGATCCAGGAGAGATTATTGGCTATGTGCGTCCCAACTGTTAAGGATGCAATAAAGATAGCCAAACTTGTAGAGGAGTCGGAGAGATACATGAAGTAAATGCTAAGAGAGGATGTCAAGTCAGATGGCTTTTTAGCAAGACTAGTCGATGAAGACGTGTTAGTTAATGCTGTAAGAAAAAACTCTATTCGAAAAATGCACCAGGAAAGGTGCTATGGAGAAATCTTGCTCCAATGTGAACTTACAAAAAAAACCAAAGTCCCTATATTGTCATAGGTGTGGTAATTTTTCGCACTTGGCAGATTCAAAGAAGTGTTTTGCCATGGATAGGGACGGTCATAAATGTGGGAGAAAAGGTAATTTTGCACAAGTTTGCAAAGCATCCGGCAAAAGGGTAGCTTGCCTTCCTGGAAGACGTTGGTGATAAGACGGACCATAGAGTATTGATGGTGGGTGATGAGTAAACGGGAAAAAGAATTTAGGATAAATGGCAAAGCGTCTGTGCTGACGGTGAATTCAGGCTCCTTGTACACCATCATTCCCAAGCACGTTTGATGACTTGTAGCCAAAAGAAAAGTTGGAAATATCGGATGTGATCTTGAAAAGCTATTAAGGAGCTGACTTTGGGGTAATTGGATACTTTGCAGCAGAAATAGTGTTAAACAAAAGGAAACGTGTATGTGGCATCCGAAGGACCTCCTATTTTGAGGTGGTCTCATCAATATGACCTGCATATCATTGTGAATCCCAGGGCCAGAGAACAAGTGAAGGTTGTTGAAGAAGGGGAGTTAGAAGAGTTGTTCAATGGGTTTGAAAGAGTATTTGAAGTTCGTATTGACGAAGTCAAAGACTACAAACACAAGATTATACTAAAAGAGTTTGTCCTTCCAGTAAAGCACTACCTTAGGAAGGTTGCGCTAGCTGCTCGTGCTGATGTCAAGTCTATCATTGATCAAATGCTGAGAGAAAAGGTTATCAAACCCATTGAGGAAACGCAATGGCTGTCACGGTATTTATCATTAAGAAGGCGGATTCTTCTCTCAGATTCTGTGTGGACTTGCGCAGTCTGAACCAAGCGTTAGTGATGGATTGCTTTCCCCTTCCCAATATCAATGAACTGATCTCTTCCATATTCGACATCAAGTTCTTTTCCAAGTTGGACCTCAGGAGTGCCTATCATCAGGTGAAATTACATCAATACTCTAAACATCTGACAACTTTCATCACCTCTGAAGGTGTTTCAGTTTAATTGGTTCCGTTTGGACTCTCCTCAGCTGCAAGTGTGTTTCAGAGGCTTATGGCATGCTTGGTGCCTGGGATCACAAACGTAGTTTCCTTCCAAGATGATATACTTATATTTGGCAAAGATGTCCCTGAGCACAACAGAATTTTACAGCAAGTGTTAAATCGCATAGCTGACGCAGGCATGACCCTGCAGAAAGACAAGTGCAAATCTCTAGTCAGGGAGGTAGTTACTTAGGCCATTTTATTACTGGGGAAGGTTGAAAGCTGAAATTGAATTTGGTAAGCGCAAATGTTAATGCACAAGTTCCCAGTGAGAAAGATATGTTAAGATCCTCCATGGGGCTCCTTGAGTACTATTCAAAGGTCGTGAGGGATTTTGCTGAAAAGTCTATTTCTTTGAGGGACTTATTTAGAAAAGGAAAGAAATTTGAGTGGGAAAGACCCAGAAGATATAATTTTAACGACTCAAAATGGACATCGCGGAAGCTAATCTGTCAATTCCATTTCATTTTGGGTAAAAAACTATTTTAACTGTTGATGCAAGCGCAAATGGTATTGGAGCCGTTTGGTCCCAAACGCATGATCCATCCGAAAGAACAGTATCTTTTGTTTCGCGCTCGTTGTCTGAGGCAGAAAAGAACTACTCTGTAATTGAGCGTGAAGCGTTAGTGGCAGCCTGGGCTACTAACCATTTTCGGGGTGTTTATATGAGGTGGAAAGTTTATTCTAAGGAATGATCACAAACCATTATTTCAAGTGTTAGGACCTAATGGTTCAACCAGGTGTTCATGTTCTGTGGCAAGTTTGGCTGTGAAGTTACAGGAGTATGATTGCAAAATTGAATATTTGCTGGGTTAAAAGACTGTTTGTCTCAGTTGCCTGACAAGGCAGCAGACAAGTGCACTTTCGAAACAGAAGAAGGCAGTAGCTGATGTAGAGGATGTGGGTGAAGGTCTACAGGGATGTGTATCCATGAGTGAGTGAGGGGCAGCTATGGAGGGTGCCAACGTTCTCAAGGCAGTGAAGGAGTTGCTCAAAGATCAACTTAGAAGGGAAATCACACTACTGCAGGCAATTAGACCTTTTCATAAGGTCCTGGGGGAGTTATCGCTAGTGAGAAATGGGTTAATCATGCAAGATGAAAGATTTGTGCAACCCACAGCTGTGAGGGAGAGACTCATAGATTTAGCCCAAGAGGGACATTTCGGCCAAACTCTAACGATTAAGAGTCTGAAAGACCAATTTTGGTGCCTAGGATGGATGTCTAAACCAAGGCATGGGTACAGAAATGTGTGTCATGCAAGAATTCAGAGAAAAGGCTAATAGCTGGACTGGGGGTGACTGAGTGCAATCAGCATGTGGTTGAGGCTGAGCAAGTGTGGGAAAAACTGTGTTGGGACTTGATTGGCCCATCTGTTACCCGTCCGGAACATGAAAGGTATGCAGCGGTTATGGTAGATGTCAAGTCTTGTTGGTTGGAAGCTATTTTTATGAAATCCATCAACACTAGAGAGACAATTTCTGTGTTGGAGAAGATATTTAGATGGGAAGGCATACACCCTATATTAATCACGGATAATGGCACACAGTTGATCTCCATTGAGATGAAATGTTTCTTAAGTGGTCTGGGTATTCATCACTTATGCACTTCACTTTACAACCCACAGAGCAATGGTCAGGTGGAGAGACTCAACCGTTTGGTCAAAGGCACAACAGAACTTGCAATTAGAGATGGGATTGACATGCAGAAACCAATCAAAGACATGCTTTGGGCATACGCACCACAGTGAATATGGGGACAGGGAAGGCACCTTTTGATCTGATGAGAGGCAGGAGACCAGGCACCAAGTTAGTTCTATCTTGGAAGCATGAAGGTAATGCCAAGGTTATGGAAAATCTCATGATCTCTTGTAAAGTTGAGTGTCTGATCAGTGTTGACGATTGGGTGAAAGTGAAACTGGTTGGAGTTCGTGGACCATATGGGGTAAAGGAGGTTGGTGGCCATTGGGTCAGACTGGAGAATGGACAGGCGTGGAATCTCAGAAGATTAGCTATGTTTAAAACAAAGGGGCAAAGCCAGGTTAATCTACCATCTGAGGAGGAAGAGAGTAGTCCTGGTTGGTCACTTTTGGATGTCAATGAGTTAATTAGATCTTGGGATTTTGGTGTTAGGAGGGCTGTGAATGTTGGGTTGAGTTGTGAGGACTCTTTCCCACGTGGTATTCGGATGAGCAGACCTCTAGTCTGGTGGGGCGATTATGTTGTTAGCTTCTCCTGTCGGGTTCGGAGTTGTCCTTGTGTGCCTGGGACAGTTTTGGTTTGTGGTCATCTTTCTATGGTTTAGTTGCCGGTGTGTTGCATGTGTTATTGTGTACATGTTGTGTCAGTTCAGCTAGGTTTTTTGTTGTTGTTGTTCTCTGGGGTACTTGTATTTTTTCATATGTTGTCGTACTGTTGTTGATTGTGGTGTGTTCTTTGGTGGAAGAAAAGTAGATATGTTGTACTGTGATCTTGTTGACGAGTGGAGTCTTGTTATGTCATGATGCTCGTGGATGACATCAAGAGTATTTCACAGCGGCTAACGAGGAAGGAGCTAATGATGCCTGATGTACTGTCAGGTTGTTTAGTCAATAAACTTATCAAGGAAAACTCACCAGTCTGGTGTCTCATCCTTCAATTACCTCATGTATCCACCCCCTCAGGGGGTGAACTTCAAGCACACAGACCCCAGTTCGCAGCGATCTCTAAAGATAGCAGGTAGTTGGTCACTGGGGAAGGGTGGCAGCTAAGTGGTGGAGGTATGAGGGCCACAGCCTTTGAAAACCTAACAAGGGGTTTGCCAAGTCCTATATCAACTCCTTATTCCTCTCTCCAGAGATGCCATTTAAGGGATGTGAAGAACAATTGTGACAAAACCAGACCAATGCCGGAGCGTTTTTTGTCATAACAGAAACTACAACACCAAGACATCAAACGTATCTATAGAAAGGACTTCAACATGCACTTAGTATTTGCATAAGATCTAGTAGTAACAGTTTCCACATCCTCTCATAGAGCACTCACAACGTACTCTAATGCCCTATCCTAACTGCAGCTTTAGCATATCTGAGTTCCATTGCTTATGGTGTGTTTGGCCAATGCTTTTATTGTCAATAGTTTGAAACGTAAATAGAAAGCGCCTTTTGGCGCTTTCTATTTCTATTATGTGTCTGAATATTTAGAGGGGGGTAAAAGGATCACTACGTGAGCTGCAGTAAATCGTCTTCAAAATAGAAAAGAAAAAGAAAACATATAAATGAACATACGGAATCATTGAAGTCATCTAATCTTCAAGGCTTATAAATATTAAGTGCACTACAGTGAGAAACATTGTCCTCTATGTCTGAGACTTGTCAGTTTCAATTCCAGCCTAAATAATTTAGCTTTTGTATCTCAAATTTGGACATTGCTCTCATTTCACTATAAATCAGAAAAAATTTCATAGTTTCATGGTACAGGCATGGCCCCAGCATCGTTACTCAGCAGTATCATTTGGCATCCTATAACTTCACAAGTTAGAGCAGCTGCTATTCTGTCCGAGAACAGAATACAGGGTGCCTGCTTCAATGAATAATTTAGTTTTCTGCTAACCTATCAAGCCAAATCTAGGCATCTGCGTATTTTGTTTAGGGAGCAAGGGTGCTTTATTTGTCTTCTCATCAGGTGTAAGTCAAAAATGCTTAGAACAGAAATCCGAATATAATGTACTCTAAAACGTAAAACAGAAGGGCAGACTTATAGCCTACAACGGCAACCATTAGGAAATCCTGTGAATATCATATCTCTTAACAGTGTACCACCATATTCTTCGCCTTGATGCACTCGTTTCTCATCTATGCTGGCGAATGAGATCAAGAAACTCGCTCAGCCCCTCTCACCCTAGACTCAGATTTGTATTAAACAGAATATCCCACTGTCAGCATTAAGTGTGTTCTGGCAGTTGCCAAGCCTATGCCAGTGACCTGAACTTCATTTTTAAAACTTCAATACTTGAAGGGGAGAGTGGGGGGTGCAGCAGTCTGGTAAGACATGCCCTTCACTTCTTCTGAGATCCAGCACCATCCCAGCACCAAAGGCACATTTGTACCCCAAACACGAAGTAGCCATCCCATACGAGTGTCAACTATTGATATGCCAGAGATGAACAATTGTAATTTTTAAGAGGGACTCCCAAAGCCTCGAAGACTTCCCAAGATGGCTGCAAGAATCTAAGCCTTTCAGTGGACTTCGTTGATGGCCCTGCTGAAGGTGGGGGCACACCAGAAGAAGAGTCTATGAGCGGCCTGGATCCGGTCCTGTTTCCAGAACCCGGTTGATCAGAGAGCGAAGTCGAGGACCCACGCCAAGTAAGCTACGGAACTGCAAGTAGCACAGTGCCCTCATGACAGAGACAAGCCAATGACCTTGATCTCCAGGTGCCCCCTAAAGAGGTGAGTAGGAAAGGGTGAGTTAGCATTGCTGAGGGAGGGTCCCCTAACAATAGCACCCCAGTGTGGCAAGGGAGCTGTACTGTGGACAGCCAAGGATCCCAGTGAGAGTTAGAACCTTGAGGGACAATCTTACAAATGCTGTGCAACAAAGGGGCAGAGAGGCTTGCTCCTGAGTCCAAGCTGCAGAATAGCATACAACCATAAATCTGCACCGCCAGCAGAGGCCCCTCAAACCTTTTCCGTTTGGCGGTACCCAGAATAAGCATGGTCAAACGAGCCCATCAGGTCCCAGGGGCAGGCCCCGGCCTTGGGCGCCTCCGCGGCCTATACTGGCACGCATTTTTAATTTTCGTGACCGTGACCTTATTCTCCAGACGGCGAGAGCTGCCCCGCCAATCCGGTTTCAACAAAGTATAATATCCTTATTCCCCCGACTACACCGTGGTGGTGCCTAAACAACGGCGGAACTTCCTAGCGGTGTAGCAAGAACTCAGAAAACATGATCTCAAATATTCTATGCTATTTCCAGCAAAATTAAGGGTAGAAGCAGATGGAAAAGTGTGGTTCTTCACCAATCCAGAGGACACACAGGACTGACTGGAGGGATGGAGTCAGGTCCAACATCAGGGAAGACCCGGTTGGAACAATGCACAAGATCAATCAAAACAGCGATCCCTGAATCAGACGGAGGACTCGGAAACAGAAACTCGACCAGAGGAGGACTGAACTAGTCATGCTGGACACTTGCTATGTGAAAGGCTTTGTGCAAACAACTACTCTGTAAAGCCAGATTGATGCCAGCAGACAAAGATGTGCGACGCCGGGGCACAGATACAAATGGGAAGGAACTATTAGCCCCTTCAGCGGTCCGAAGAGACAGGACACTATAGATGGGCAAGTGACTGTTGATCCTTTGTAAAACTTTATGTGAGCAAGAGAACCATGGCTTCTCACAAAAGTTATTTTTATAATAGTTGAAAGGGTAATTAATTCCCTGTTTAGGACCCCAAGGGACACAGTTGGAGCTCTATCCTCCCACCCCCACACAGGTTCTGGGTAATGGGTATTAGGCACTCTGCAAAGTTGGGGTGGCGGGAAGTTCAACAACCGTCTTCCAGGGAGGCAGGGAGGGGAGAGGGATTTAGGAATTTCTGGTTAAGTTGTTTTTTTTTTACTGTTTTTATTTTTATTTGTTCTTTGGCACACAATCTATCCACTCATACCATTCCTGCAATGTCTTACACCAATCTGATTGGCACTGTGCAAGCGACACACTGGACCCATGCAGCGGTCACATGAACACATAATACCTTTGGAATCCTCCAGACAGCATCTGACAATCATCTCCTGGAATGTCAATGGTCTTCAAGATAAGCTAAAGAGTGGGCAAGGTGCCAGCGATTACCCTATTGCAGGAGACCCACTTAACAGGGACGGTCGGCAGAGCTCTAGATAGGTGGGGTTTTAGATTAGCTGTCCGATCAGAATTCACATCTGGTTCGAGGGGGGTGGTAATCCTCCTGAAAAAACAATACCCGATCACAGTTAAGCACACACATACTGACGAACTGGGTCGCTTTGCGACGATCTCGTGACAGTGGGAAGGGCGTACAGTAAATGTAGTCTCCGTCTACATCCCGCCAGCACTTCACTCCTCAGCTTTCCCGGCACTTAGCAAATTCCTTCTCCGACTCCCACAGGTCTATTTAATAATAGGAGGCGATTTCAACACCACTTTGAATGACACTTTAGATCGTACGCCCCCCTCGACAGCAACACCGATCACACTCTGCACTAGCTGACTTTCTGGACGCAATAGGTATGGTGGACATTTGGCGCTCCCATTTCCCCCAGATGCAACAATACACTTATTACTCTGGGATGCACAATAGCCTCTCCCGAATTGACTACATACTGGCGCCTGCGGCTGAACTGGGAAATTTCCTAACAGTAACACATTTACCAAGAGGCATTTCTGATCACTCCACGGGTGGCACTCTCTACACTTGGCACTCCACAGCACAGAACCACATATTCCCCATATATTCTGGATATTTGAGACCCCACAGATAGGGAAGGGACTGACGCTACCAAATATTACTTCACCGAAAACTCACCTACTCTCTCTTCCCCAACTGTCCACTGGGAGGCATTCAAAACAGTGCTTCGTGGGCAGGCAATCTCACTAACCCAACATAAGAGGGAGAAAGTCAGAACTGTAGAGACACTAGAATGGGAGGTGGAGGACCCGGAAAGAACCCACAGACACAAACGCTCACCTATTGCAGCTTAAGAAACAGGAGTATAGGGAATTTCTTTGGGAGGTAGCAAAAACGCGACTCTCCAAGACCCAACATACTATCTCTGAAAGCAGGGACAAAGCTAGCAAGCTCCTGGCTTGGCTTGACAAAAGAGAAAAGGCGGACAGGTGCATAACAGAACTTCAACTTCCCATGGGCGGCGCCACTCGAGGTCCTCAGTGCATAGTAGACCTATTAGCGCAGCATTTTGAACAGATCTATTCCTTCACAATTATGGTCTTGTAAGCATTTGTGGAGGAGTTCCTCTGAGATATTAAGCTCCCCAAACTGGAGGAAATAGAATTTCAATCCTTAGAGGTAGAGCTCTCAGCGGAAGAAATCGCGCTGGCAATCGGCAAATTACAGTCGGGTAAAGTGTAAGGACCCAACGGTGTACCCATTGAATGGTATAAGCGTAACGGGACAACACTCACACCATATATGGTGGCGATGTATAAAGCCAGCTTAGAAAAAGGGGAACTGCCGCGTGACCGGAGGACGGCGACAATTGTTGCCATCAACAAATTCGGCAAATCGGCACAGGACTGTTCCTCCTACAGACCAATATCACTGATTAACGCTTAGGCTAAGATATTGGCAAAGGCCCTGGCCAACAGACTTACGCTGCACCTAGCAAAATTGATACACCCGGACCAATCCGGGTTTATGCTCGGGGGAAATACGGCATTAAATCTCCAGCGCCTTCACAACGTGCTGGGTCGTAGTCATACCATCCAAGAAGAGGCTGTGCTGTCCCTAGATGCCCACATGCCTTCGACACAGTCGAGTGGCCCTTCCTATTTGCTGTTCTCCAAAAACTAGGATTCAGACCGAAATTTGCTCCTGGGTCCGATTACTCTACACTACTCCTGTAGCCCATGTAGTGGCCAATGCCATATATCGGGGGATATTTTACTACATCGCGGCTCAAGACAGGGCTGCCTGTTTTCGCCCCTCCTTTTTGCCTTAGTGTTGGAACCTCTGGCCGCCGAGGTACATCAGGACCCGGTCATCCGAGGACTTAAATGGACTGAGGGTGAAGAAGACCGCATTTCCTTATATGCGGACGATATCCTTTTATACATGGCCTCTACTGGACCCTCACTGTCCTGTCTGTTACATATTTGTAGCTCCTACGGCCGATATTCAGGATATACGACTAATTGGACAAAACCGGTGCTCTACGTCCTGAAGGGTGTATCCTCCCCTCCCCAACTCCTGCCGGCCGGTTGTGCAGTAACAGTAGTGGAAAACACCTTTAAGTACTTGGGGATCCACATTACCCAAGACCTGGAAGTGTTTCCGACTCTAAATCTCCAAGCCCCTCTGAAACGACTGCAAAAAGATACTAAGCACTGGCAATCGCTGCCTTTGTCGCTCCTGGGGAAAGCAGCCCTTTTTAAAATGATGGCGCTCTCCTGGTTCCTCTACGCCCTTCAAAACACACTTTCCCAGTCCCCTAAACCTACTTTCTGAGCCATTGAGGCAGAAGTCACTAAACTCCTATGGCAATCTCCCGAACATATAACAAAATTATTAATAACATGTCAGACCCGATGGGGAAGTTTAAAGATAAATGGCAGGCAGACCTGGGTGATTTGGATGACACAGATTGGCAGGAGGAGCTGGCGTCCCCCAAAGAGGTAGCGATAACATCCAAACTACGTAAAGTACAACTCAAAATTCTTCACAGAATTTATTACACTAGGACTACCCTCTGTAAGATTGGAAAAGTTGACAACCCGCTCTGTTTGCGGCAATGTGGGGAGGTTGGCACGTTTTTCCATACTATCTGGACATGCCCTGCTGTGGTATCGTACTGGGAGTCAGTCCTGTCCCTGATCACGTGGGTAAGTGGCAACCTAGTCCCCACGGAGCCCAAATGCTGTATACTTAATATCTGGATTGCAAAAGATTTAAATTCAACGCTACAGACCTGGGCTACTGTAGGTATCATGATAGCCAAAATGAATATTGCCAGCCATTGGGCTGGGGCATCCACCCCTGCATTAGCAGAATGGTGTAGAGACATGGACGCTGTTATGGAGGCGGAGAAGATGGTGTATGTGCGTAGGAGGTGCCCCAAAAAATGGGGAAGATGGAATACCTATAGAGGAGATATATGCGAACTGCCCTCCGTGCCTCTAGAAAGTGAATACTTGGATATGACCAATATTGCTGATGGTAAGGCTGTATAAGTCAAAGCTTGAGCGAAAAGGTTTTTGTGATGTACATATAAGATTGCCAACATTGTATAAACGTAAGTGGATCATGTCATTCATATGTACCCTGTATTACGAAATACTGATTGTGCCTTCTTGTTTCTCGAAATAAAAATAAAATTAAAAAATAAATAAATACACTACAGTAGTATTTATATATAAACACAAAGTGAAGTACAGCACACTACACATAATATCTACATTCTTAATAAGGCCAGGTCTCTAGCATTGTCTGGGCACAATCTAGAGTACCACTTCCATTGTTACTGCAGTTATTACCCATTTACATAAGGTAACATTCAGGCTAGCCCCAACTGGTGAGTACAAGTCTTAGAAGTTCCACAATGGAATTTACAGTCAGTGTGCCTCACCACTGTGGCAGTGTAGCCAGAGCAGTTTCCCTATTGGCTCCCACGACCTGGGGGTCAGTCTTATCTGCTTCCACTAGTGTTGTGATACGGAAGGCCAGGGAGCATTGCAGCGGCCTGGAGCCGCCACAGCGATTGGGCTTTATGTCGCCTTAAGAACGTGCGAGTGATAAGCTACAGCCTCGTCTCTGCAGGCAAGGGGGTTGGACGTCCACAGCCCTCCTTCGGTTGTGCAGTAAGATCTCTTAACTTAATTCCAGCTAGAAGTCTTGAAAGACTTGTTGCTTCTGAAGGCAAGGTAGACACTGTTGTAACATGGGTCACAGCCTACTACCATTCACTATAGCACACTGCACAAGGATGACGGCCCTCTCTCTTCTCCAAGGCCCCCACCTGGCACACAGAGGTTGCGAACAGGGGCCCACAGGGCAACAGCCTTTTCAGGTCACAGTGCCACTCAGGAAGACGGCCATCAGTGATAACAGAGATGCACTAGGGAGAAATCCCTTAATCTTCACAACGGCCCCACCTGGCAAACAGGGTAGCTTGCTTGAGGAGCACACAGGCAGACAGCCCAATCAATGCAAAGTTCTCGACTGGACCTTGAACTTAAACTCACACTTCTTTAAAGGGGTCCATTCAAAAGGATCCCCACTGGACCATGCTCCCTCAAGGCTCTCTCCTCCTCCTCACAAGGTCCTCTGTCTCAGCAGGCAGATGCTGATGCTCCAGGGCGAGTGATATTGATACTCCTGGTTGATGACCCTTAATCCAGCAGGGAAACTAGCAGACCGTGGTCCCTAGTCCTGGTTACATCAGGCAGAAGTCGTGCAGGGCTTCCTCACACTGATGTACAGTTACAGTTTGACTAGTTGGGAGTCTTAAGGGCTGCCTTTTATAAACCATTTCCAGACACAGATGTGATTTAGTGTCTCAGTCTTTGATATTCATAATTGGTGTTGCGTCCTTGGAAGTGCTGAGTCCTCTGTCTGGTCCTCTGTCCACGAATCAGTCTGTTACAGCAGAAGCGAATCCAGTCTATCCAGTCTTAATAGATTTACAACAGAGGCCATGGAAATGACTAAAGAATCACACAGGAATGTCAGCCTCACTGATATATTCCTAACAAAAGGTTAGCCCTCCTCTCTATCAGACCCATCATTTCTCTGACAATGTGCCCAGGCCCCACTGACCAGTGACTTTTCCAGAATGAAAGAGCCCTTTTAAAGTGCCCAAAAGAGACTTCCCTCACCTTCCTGTAGCGCCTGTGTCTAACCAGCTCTCAGGAATTCAGGAAGTCCACAAACTTGTCTGAGATGTCTTATCAACCTTTATATGCTTTTCCAAGACCTTGGATTTCCAACATGGAACCCACAAACCTCCATGTACTCTACCATATGCAAGGCACACACACATTACAGAACACACACATAACAGACGTGTTGCACAGTGCTACATACTAATTTGATGTAGGCTAAGAGAGGTTAAGCACACAGCAGGGGATCTTTACATGAGTGGGCCAGAAGGCCCCATTCAAATAACACAGGTAAAAAGGTTTGTTCATTTTACTGATCACTATTACTAAAACAGGTATTTGTCACAATCACACTCATGCTACTTAACTCTTGGTAAGGGCAGGAGCCCTCAACCACTACGAGGGTAAATGTTTGTGCACCCCTCCCAGTCTAACCAGACCACAATCCATGAGACAGGCCTATCTCATAGCGTGATAAATGCTCACAAATCGGTACCAAGCCTTCAGATAACGTTGCAGCTTAGGCACTCAAGGCAGGGGTTCACACCTATCTCCATGCAGGAGAATTTTCTGTTCACATAGCAATTAAAACAACACTAATACCTCATATATCATTTTTCAAAGCATAACGATTTTGTGTTTTTTAAACCGATTAGGCCTAATACACAAAACCCAGGTCTAAGGTCTGAAAGAAGATGCACTTAGAGCATGCATGTTTTACTGCTTGGATATGATATGCCCTCCTGGACTCTTGACCACCTGATGTATAAATCAGGTTGGAGAAACTGTCCCACTCCACCCATGGGAAGGAATTCTCCATAACAGTGGGGGTCAGTTTACTGTTGCCAAGGAATGTGCAGTGTTCCTGACTAAGTGATAGAGTCTTCTGAAGTAGAAAGAGACGAAGAAGAGGAGAAACAAATATGATCAAGCAATTGCCCACCTGTAGAGACCTCTGCCATTTTGGAATTATGAGGCAATGGCCAATGGGTCTTCAACATTTGGAAAATAAAACTTACAAGAGTGGTGTCACACTTAGGTGAATGATCATGTGCAATGCCGTAAGTACATTTTAGGCTTAGACACTGCACCAGTAGAGTTTGAGCTTTTTCATATATCTTGCTAAGCTTGAAGCGTTACCCTTTCTACCAGCTTTGAAGAAATGAGATATCAAACTCCCCTGACGAATAGCAGAAGAGAACTATTGTCCCCCATTTTTCCTTTGCTGGATTGTTGTCAGAAGATTTGCTTGTGACTGGGGTGAATGTTTGCATTGTCCAGCATTCTGTCCATCAATTGTTTCTTTTGCATATGTCACCCTAAGTGGGAAGGGTATGCCCAGATGTTGGTCCTGTGCTCACTACACCACTGGATTCAAGCTAGCCTGGCTGATGAAGGGTGATGCCCTGAAACCGGTCCCATGATGTTTCTTTCTGGTCCAAGCAGTACCTGGCTTGGCAGTTTGTGCTGGACTGGTCCCACAAGGAACAGGGTCATGACTGATTTGCATATGGTTGGGTCCAAACTGGGGTGGAGTGATGAGCAAAAGAATGATTGATTTAACCCAGATTCTTGGGTGAATGTTTGCATTGTCCAGCATTCCGTCCATCAATTATTTCTTTTGGATATGAAGATTTGCTACAGCAGATGAAACAGTCAGTCTCCTAGACCAGGTAGGGTCCCTCCTCAGTCTGCCTGTTCTTCATAGCCAAAGTGTGCTTGCCTGGCAGCTCCACTGGCCGTTGAAGGGAAAGTCAGAAGATACAACATCACCCTGACAGAAAAACAGATGTAACACAGGATGCTCCCGGCCATACTGGTCATGTTACCAATCAAGCATTTCTCCAGGGAGCAGGCGCATCACGAGGATGGGTTTTGATGGGCCAATGGATGCCCCTGGGACTTCAAAAAGTCTCTCCAGCTCCCCAGGGTCCATTGAAGCAGGTATAGTGGGTATGTGAGAGAGAGAGAGAGAGAGAGAGAGTGAGTGAGTGAGTGAGTGAGTGAGTGAGTGAGTGAGAGAGAGAGAGAGAGAGAGTGAGAGAGAGTGAGAGAGAGTGAGAGAGAGGTGTTAGGCAAAGAGAGGCAGAGAGGGGCTGGTTTAAACACTTTCCAGGGCTGCTTTGATTCCCACTCCAGTCCTGGGTGCTGCTCTCACCAGGAGATGAAACCATGCTCCATATACTATGCAGATTTCTATTTTGGATCTTGTGGTCTAGGATTACTCAGTTCGACTTCCTCTTCAAAAATAAATGTATACTTCACTTTAAGTTAAAATCTAATTCCCTGTGAAGAGGCGAAACAGTTGGCACTTGAAACCTCAAAGCTAAGAATGGTGGTATATCCCTAGAGTTTGGTACCCTGCACCCTCCACCCCCCTGACTCCCCCTCCGCCCTGCACGATGTTGGGTTATTTGTTTAAATTTAAATTCTGAGTCTGATTTGACGAGGACAGTACTGAACCCTGGTCTGTGGCTGGAGCCTGGACACTGGGATGGGACCAAAAAATAGCAGTAGGCATTATCCGGGGAAAAAATGGACATAAAACATTTTTGTATGGTAGATAAGATCTAGAAAGAGTACAGATAAATCTGGAGAACAGAAAAGTGGTTGCTAGATGGGTTATCAGGCGGAAATGTGTATGGAAATGCCTACAGAATTATGCTGATGAAGCAATGTAAAGTGAATACCTGAGGCAAATGTGTATACAAATGCCACAAATTATAAATGCAAATGAAAATATGTTTTAAAAAAAAGTTAAAACCTAATTTCCACCATTCTCCGACCTCTTCAAACTATTTGATCAATGGTGAAGTTTCTGTCTTTTGCAGTTCCTGAAACATTGTTCTCACCTCTCCGTTTTTTATCACTATCTTCTCTTTGCCACCTGTCATTAAACAAACCCCCCTAATTCTTCATAGGCAGTTTCAACGTATTGTATTTACTAAAAGCAGATATAATTGACTCTGGATTTTCTATTGTTGAAGTTACAATTTCAGCAGTTATATTTTCATATTCATTAGCCTACTCGTTTGTCATCAAAACATGGTAACCTTGACTACAATTTTGCTGCAAATGATTTCGAATCAAATAAATCCACAGATAATCCATAGTCGTATATGGTGTTTCCCTCCCCACAGCAGGCAACTGATTTCAGATTAATTTTTAACAGTAGCTTTGGTACAGTAAATATGGGTTTCCTGATCGGGTTGTCAAGATGTGATTTGCAATGTGAAGAACTCCAATAAAGCTATCCTTCCAACCAAATCAGAAAAAAAGATATATAGCTCATAAAAGTTTGAGTACTTTTGCAATTGGCAAGTGCATCATAGTCAGTGTATGGGAACCTCATTAAGGTTTTGATCCAATGGATTGGACCACTTAAGGCTCCAAACCAATGGATCACCTCTTTAGGTATCACAGATAACTGCAAGCACAGTTTGCTTTCCATTGATTCTGGATACAGAAAACAGGAATTCTTTACACAACCATTGACACATCCTGGGAGCACTGGCTATGTGAAGCATTTTCACCTCATTAACTATCTGGCTCCTGATGCCTTACTGAGGAACACGCCTTCACATTTATAGACACTTTGTTTATCTGGTCTAGTTTCCCTAACACAACAGACACCAGCTACCTGATCAGTTCCCCAATCCATGTCTCCAAACCACTAAATTGTCACTCAGGCTGCTCAGGGTTTGGGGGCTCCTGTTTGGCCTGCATTCTAGAAGCCAGCAATATTCCAGGCAGTGTCTATTCCTTGAGGCTGTACTGTTATGGGGAAAACATTGGTGTTGCTCTCTCTTCCAACTCATGGCAGGTACTGGAAAGAGATACAGCTCCTATCAATTTAGTGATTACCAAACGTAAATGTTGTCACGATTCTATTCCTAAATTAAATCTTAATTCACTCCTGGATAACTCCAGGAATCTGCACTATGGAAGTTCCTAGGTCTGCAATAATCCATAGATCTTAATAGGTTTTGTTTCTTCTCTGGTGTTTGCCTCTCTGAATAATGTCCTTGGATCTCTCAGTTTTGTGGTACAGATTGTTCGTAGATGTTCATATTATCAATGGTCACTAAGTACTGCATTGCAGACAACCAGTGATACAGGGAATATTTGCCTGGTATTAGCCCCTAGGTGGAAAAGATAAGGAAGTGTGCATTTACAATATGCACGTGGAGCTAAGAAACTTAGAAGGTATCATCTTGAGTAAAACTACTGTCAATCAGATGACATACTGAATTATTATAGGGACATAACTGTTAGAAACAAAAACTGAACTGGTAGTAGTACTTAGGATGAAGGAAAGAAAGGAAAATGTTCAAACAGTTGCTTCTGTTTCAGAATTTTCACAGAGCCCGAATCAACTCCAAATTTGTGAGTTATGATACATTCCAAAAGAGCAGCCAACAAGTGTTTTACTCGGGCAACATATACCAATGTGCTTCTTCTAGGCATAAAAATGTCAGATTGATAGAAGTCCATGAAAGACTAAGCTGTTAGTCACAGAAACCCTAGTGGACCAGTATTCTCCTCGCGGTGCATCGGATACAACTTTAAGTTTCCAGTCACCAATGTAAGAAACATATGTTTTCAGAACACAAATGCATTTGCACACAGGTGGTACTTGCACCATTACTGTCAGGTTTAGAAGCAGTGCCTCTTATACTTCGAGCACTGAGATTCAGAACTTCTAAACTCAAGGGTAATCTTTCAGCAACAAATGCTTTCTGAAACTCTCTTCCTGGTGACACAGACCAAACCAACTCTTAAGTCCTTCAAATGACATACGAAAACTGATCTATGAAAACCCATCAAGTCTATTTCTGAAATAGTTTTGCTCGCTTTGTGTTCTTTAATCCAATCTTCCTGAGCACTTTGGAGTTCTAGGTTACTGTTTAGAAATTATTTTTTGTTTCTGTTCAAATGTGAAGTGCTGTAAAAGCTAGAGAAAAAATTAATCTAAATAAACATGTTCATTCATCTCAAACCTTCTCCCGGAGGGCCACAAATACATCTCATCTCCATCACCGTACTGAAATAGTCAATAACTTCTTTATTGCATAGTTAATATTAAGAATTAATATGTCAAGATACACTAATTAAACTTAAGAGCAATACCAATTGAGAATACAACTCACTTCTAAATAAAAAAAGCCTAGAGATTTACCAATAAAACTGTCTGTTTTCAGCAGTTAGGCCCCTAAGTGGTTTAACACAATTAACTCTATCAGCGTAAAGCTGTTGATTGAAGCTATAGAAGCGACTTTTAATTTAGCGAAAACAGTTTTTGAGAACTTAACAGACCCACTTGCTAACTGTGTGTCTATTGGATTAAAACGTTCTTTGATCTCTAGAGCACTGAATCTAAAGCACAAATGTAGAAATGATAGAAGCAGAGAAGTTGCTCAATTAGATTTGAGACTTGCAACACCATTCGATATGAGCAAGAGACCCCGTTTTATAATGGCAAAGACTACAGTGGTCTGTATATCTAATGTCTTTCGAATCTTTTTTGATCTCAAGAATATCAAACAGCCAAATCTAAGCCTGACAATATCCTTTTTCAGGCTTGGCGATTTCATTATGCTTAAATAAGGTCGTATTTTACCCTGACTATGGAAAACTAATATCATAGTGTTATATTGTCCTGTTTAAAAGTTTGGGAACTAGTTTAAAAAAAATCCTTTAAATTGCAACAGGGATAGAGGAAGTTTACAGGCTTCATGCATTTGTAGGGGCTGCAATGACAAGTGAAGGCCAATTTTAGGCCAATGATTGTTCATGAGATACTCCTCACTTCCATCCACAGTTAATATTTTAAAGGAACCTGTTTTAAAGCCATGCATCAGTGTCCAAAGTTTAAGATATGGGATGCTTGCTTGAGTGGTTGTGTAGTTAAAACTTCAGAAAAATGTAGGCCTGTGATATAAACGATGGAAGGACAAAGTCGCCTGAATAAATTGGATTGGGTCATGTCTATCCAGGTAGTTATGTGAGCAGGAAATCCATCGCAGTAGAAGGACAGTGAACTCATGTACTCAAACAAGGACTGAGATGGCGGGCTAGATATGTTATTGGCTTTTTCCAGTAAGGCAAATGTTAAATTTGTTTTGTCAGCTTTGAGTGACACCTGTTGCTTTATAAACCTTCCTGTGCTTGGAAACCAAACCCCAAGGTATTTGTATGAATTGGCTAGTGCTATCTGATCACTATTTAGTAGCCAGATGGATTCCCTGTTTCCTTGGGCTGAAGAAGAGCACATTAGGTTTTCTATGGTTCACTTCTAAATTGTTTTCAATGCAATAGATTTTTAGACCTCTAAGGGTATGTTGCAGATCCAAGCTAGTGGTACCAAATAGGGCAGTGTTGCCTGCATACAAGAGCATTTGCATTGGAGTCACACATGTTTTTGGTGACCTTGAGTTCACCAATAATTTACAGTTATCTGCGACGTAAAGATTAAATAATATCGCAGCTAATAGACTTCCATGCATAGGACCAATGCTGATGAAGTTTCTTTGAGAGTGAGGCATTAACCTCGCTTGTCAAGCTTAACCTGAATCTAGGTATCCATATATAATGCCTGTATAGCCTTTAACAGTGTCTTATTGATTCCTCAAGAGGTGAGCTTATTCCAATACTCATTTGGATCAATACTGTCGAAGGTAGTTTTAAAATCTATGAAGCAGGAATAGAGATTTAATATAGCCATTATAAATGTATATTTTTTTTAATGTAAAAAGCATCATTACGTTTTCAATGGTACTACTGTTATCCCGACGTCAGCGGCAGCTCCTCCTCTAAGGGGGAGGAGTGTTGCCTCACTGCTCTCCGAGCAGTTCAAGAAG
Source organism: Lissotriton helveticus (assembly GCF_964261635.1). NCBI lineage: Eukaryota > Metazoa > Chordata > Amphibia > Caudata > Salamandridae > Lissotriton > Lissotriton helveticus. The sequence goes on from NC_136059.1 coordinate 766,483,022, forward strand.
GAAAAATATAATGATAACGCAGGGTTATCATCATTTTATTTTTCCTACGGTAGTGGCTCAGTTGGTTATGTGCAGGCGAAGCTGGGCTTCACGACCCCATAGCGTTTTCAAATCTGAGCTTCATTATAAACCATGATTTGTTGACATTGCTTGTTGTGGGCTTACAATGTTCCCTGGCACCCCTAACGATGTTAATGTTAAGTAAGGAAGCAGCAACCTCACACCTCTTCGCGGTTGACAATTGATGATTGAAACAACCCCCGCCATTGAATCACTTGTGCGTCCTCTTTCCAGGCTTTTAATTTATGGGAGTAAGTTGAGCTCCATCTTGACCCAGACAGCTTTTGGATGCCAAAATGATTACCTAGAAACAGTGCTCTGTCTGCCTTCCCCATGACGACTGATTAACTGATTGAACAAAATGATCACTTTTGAAACGTTCAACTATTTTGCAATCCCTCTGTTTTTAAGTAGAGCAAGGTTGGCACATGTGTAGTGTAGAACAGCTGCACAATGTTCGGTAACTCTGGTGTATCGTGTTTGTTTGTCAGAGTTACATCTCCCATTTAGGCTGCTAGAACAAAACTATGCCTTGTGTTTAGAAAGTTGGCCCTCCAAGTTGAGCTTTTGTTGACGCTATGAGAGCCCCTCCAGAATAACTCAGACTGAGTCCTGAATGCTACATACATTGTTTTCTGAGGAAAACTGAAATTATAAGCACCCATCTTTATAATCTCTGTACCTGCATTGGACGTTATTATACTTTCAGTGATTTGTAAGACTTTTTTTTGCTGCTTTTTTCTGGCTTGTGGGTGGGTTATGTTTGTTTAGGTTAATCTTTATTATAAAAGATACAATAAGAAGACAATACAGAGATAAATTGTTAGCACTACAGCTTGTGACAGATGGAAAGATGATCAGCAAAAATGGTCAGGCGATTTAATCGATGTCTCTTCAGTAATTTTGCCCGGCGTTAAACGCCTCTAATACCTTACAAAGACGATCAAATAAAGAGGCAGGCGCTGGAGACAGGAAGACAGGAAACACGTTTTATTCCGACGGAGCAGAACACATCAGATCGGACAACAAGGTATCGTCTCGAGGTGCTCTCTGACAGCCTCTCTGAGACCTGGTCTTTTACACACTGGTTTATGACATGTCACCGTTCTTTATTACAACAAAGACATTGTGAAGTATGAGGATGACATCCCCGGCACCTCCCCCCAGTTCCGGCCCATTCCAACACATGACAACAGTAGAGGCCCTTACCCCCATACAACAGGAGGGGGCTTTGGAATGTGTGCGCCTGATCGAATCTCAAGGGGTGGGGAGGTCATGATCAATAGTAGCTCCTTTGAGAAGGGTCGAGTGCATACAGTAGTGGGCAATAAACTGTATCCTCAGGCCAAGGGATGACCAGCGGTTCGTACAGACAATCGGGCTCAGAGGAAGGGGTCATCAAAGGAGAGGTATTCATGGAAGGAAAGGATCAGTGTGATCAGTGTGGATAATCGGAAGGAGGTGTTGGTCAGGCGCGGGGTGTGATTCCTAGAGACAGAGTCCTGTGGAAGGGGAGGTCATGACTTGTGCATGTGAGAGCGGGGGCAGCCAGGGTGCATGGGGGAGGCTTGCAGGGTCGGGGAAGTGTGCTGAGGATCGATCGTGAACAGGGAGACCATGGTACCTAAAATGGCTGTCGTGTACGTTCATACGTGAGTCTGTCATACGTGAGTCTGAGAAATGGACAAGATGGCGCAGATGATGTTTAGTCCATAAACTAAAATTCCACAGTCCTCCCTTTTAACATGTCTCGCCAGTTTGTCAATTCGGATCTATCCCCATAAGACCACGTATTTCTACCTCATAGAGGGGGCTCATGTGTTCAGTTCGACAGTCCAAAGTCTTAGGGCACATACAGTTAGAAATGAGTGAACACAAAGGTGGCAAACATTGAATACCTAAGCAGCACCCACACAGTACCACAACTGGTATCAGTATAAATGTAAACAATCTCCATCCCCAGTCCTTCAAAGTGTCCCAAAACCAGCCTCCAAGCGACCATCCTTCTTGCTCTTGGTGAACCTCTGAGGATAGTCTGTGGAGGTGTTCAATTTCTTTGTAGACTGAAGGCGAGTTATCTGGCACGTAGGTGCAACAGCTGGAGCCGATGATGCGGCATGCTCTTCCACGGTCGGCCAGAATCACATCTAGAACAAGGCGGTTTTGGAGAGCCACCAGGCGGACTGCCTGAAGCTCAGCCGTGTTGTTAGCAAGGATGCCAGCCGTGATGTTAATGGTTATTTCTACTGCCTGAGTTAGGTGTCGGATAGCGCGGCTGTTTGCCATTGGTCCCCACAGAGGAACAAGTCCTTTTGCTGCATCCAGGAACTGTGCTCCGGTGGAGTCGGCTTGTTCAATATCTCCGGCGCGCTTTTGCCGGTGGTGGTAGGCTGAGGCCACATACGTGGGAGGAAGAATGAAGGCGATGTAGCACGTACCCCTCCAACCTTTCGGGAGCCAGGTGTAAGCTTTGGTGTCACAAACAAAGTACATATTCGGAGAAGCAACAAAGGAAGGAGGATCAACTGAGACCAATGTTCTGGTGATGCGGCAGGAACTGTGTCCCACCAGCTGCGTTCCCTGGCCTTCGAAACACACAAGTCCTGTGACATTGATGACGGACAGGGCCACGGTCAGGGTGGCAGCTGTTTGCTTCCGCAGGTGGGAGAAGGTGGGTCTGGCTGGATTGTGGAGTACTTGCACTTCGACTCTTTCTTTGGCAGGGATGTTCATAAGGAAGGCGGAGCCTGAGACCGCAGGACAAATGGGGGCAGACGTTCTTCCCGTTTTGTTCAGCAAGAACCCATAGTAGAAGTGTGACACTGTCTGACCAGAAGCGGCGTTGTCCTTGTTGCTCTCCTGCAAGAGGATCAACCAGGCGAGGCAGGAGCACTGAACTGAGAAAGGAGAAGGGATGAAAGGTATAGAGTGTTCAGTGGCATGCGGGAGCAACCCGCAGATCCAGCAGTTCGTGGCATTTGTAGCAAGGTTGTGCTGGTGCAGCAGTTGCACGAAGGAATTGTTCCAGAACTCCCTACGCCTCTCTCTGAGCTGAGGCGAAAGGGGGATCAAATGATGCTCTTTCATGGTGATTGGCTGTACAGTGGCCAGCAATGTCTGGTGAGCGGGTGTGCTGTCCTCCAAGATCCAGAAGGAAGTCATGAGGAGGAGGCAAAAGAGGAAGACAATGAAGAAGGCGATTGTCTTTGATCTGTGCAAATTGTCAGTCTTTGGGTTCCTGTAGTGGGTATTTCCGGTTGCGTCCATAATCTTCTTGTCTGGCGCTTCCATCATCTTCTTGTCTGGTGCTTCCATCATCTTCATCTTCAAGGTGCTCGGTAGTGGGCAGAACCACAGACTTCGTTTAGCTTCTCTCCGGGTGACCCTTGGTTGGTTTAGGCCACCGTTCTGAGATTTTAACTTAGTCCGTGGTCTACTTAGCCAAAGCTCCCTCCTTTCGACGCAGGAAATACCCTTCCCGGGATGGCACAGTGGGATCAGAGAATTTTGCAAGTTCAAGTGCCTCTGTATCAGGATAGCAGTTCAGTGATGGTCGGTCCTTGTTAAGGAGCTCTTCTTGGGTGTTGACGTTTCCTGTCGTAGCCAGGGTCGAGGAGACCTTCTTACAGTGATGGCCGTGCAGCCAGTGCTTCTTTCCCTCCACTCGAAGAGCCGTCCGAGTGGTGATCAGTACTTGCCAGGGGTCCGTCCACCGGGGTTCCAGACTCTTCGCTCGTTGAAAGTTCCGGACTAGGACGTAGTCTCCCGGTTGGATATCGTGACCGGGGCCCCTGGAAGCATCGGGGATAGCCTGCTGCACCTGTTGATGAATGACAGTCAACGTTTTAGTTAATTTGCACAAATAATCTGACAACAGGATGTCGGGGACGTCGTGAATGGAGGTTGGCTTGGGGGCAGTCCAGAGGTTCATTGGTCGTCCAAACACCACCTGGTAGGGGGTCAAGTGGTGCTTAGTGGGAGTGGAGCGCATCGATAGCAATGCCAGTGGGAGGGCATCTGGCCACTTAAGCCCTGTGGTGGCCACTATTTTTGATAGTTTCAGCTTCAGTGTAGCATTGTGTCGCTCAACTAGGCCAGCGGATTGGGGGTGGAAGACCGCATGGAACCTTTGTTTTACTCCCAGTCCCTTCAGGATTAGTTGGATAACTTCAGCTATGAAGTGGGGGCCATTGTCGCTCCATAAAATTCGGCAAAGGCCGTAGCGAGGGAAAAACTCTTTCAGTAGTACTTTGGCAGTAGTCATGGCAGTGTTATCACGGGTTGGATAGGCTTCCACCCATTTGCTGAAGGCGCATACAATGACTAGTACATACTTCAAACCTTGGCATCTCTCCAGCTGGATGTAATCCATCTGAAGGACTTCAAAGGGGTGGTCGGGGGTCCCAAACCCTCCCCGGGGTACCACAGTTCCTTTCCCGGGGTTGTGTTGTAGGCAGATAAGGCACTGCTGGACCAGGCGTTTGGCTGAGTCGGGGATTTTGTTGTTGTGCCAGACTTTGGAAATGAGTTCAATCATGGGGGCAGAACCTATGTGTGCAGGGGAGTGTGCCATAGTCAGTATGGGGATCAAGTATGAGTCAGGCAGCAACCATTTGTTTGTGTCTTTTGTCCGCCAGCAGCCTTCGTCGTCCTTCAAACCCACCCGTGCCCACTCAGTCAGTTTGTGAGGTGTGCTGGCCGACTGGATGTCCCTAATCGTTTCCCTAGCGTCAGTCCATTTTTCCGCTTGCGACCTGGTCACATACATGCGTGTCGTCGTCCTATTCTCAGCTGTGGTTCGGGCAGTGATGTCGGCCAGTGCGTTTCCCTGTCCAACTAAGTCCGTCACCTTCTTGTGTGCCTGGCATTTGATCACTGCTAATCATTCGGGGAGGAGAACTGCTTCAATCAGGGCGGAGACTAGATCTCCGTGGAGAATGGGTGTGCCATGGGACGTCAGGAATCCCCTTTCCCTCCACAAGAGCCCAAAATGATGAACCACCCCGAAGGCGTACTGGCTGTCCGTGTAAATGTTTGCCGTGGTTCCTGCCGCTATGATACATGCTCGTGTGAGGGCAATTAGCTCTGCCGCCTGTGCGGATCGTTGTGTGATGCGGGCTGTTTCAACTACTGTTCGGGCTGTCGTCACCGCATAGGCAGCTGAGGTGGTGCCGTCTGGGAGTTTGATACAAGAACCGTCTACCCATAGTTCTCCATCAGGGTCTGTAAAAGCAGTGTCTCTAAGGTCAATTCTACTTCTGGTCTGTTCGTCCGTGAGGGTCACACAGTCGTGTATAGGGGGCACATCGGGGTCATTTTCAGGCAAGGGCAGCAATGTAGCAGGATTCAAAGTCGTGCATCTCTTAAGAGTGATGTGGGGTGCAAGTAGAGTCAATTCGTATCCCGTCAGTCGTGCACTAGTCAGGTGTTGGGTCTTGGTCTGGTTCAAGAGGGTGTCAACTGCGTGGGGTACTAACACCGTGAGAGAGTTCGAAAGTACGATTCCCTCACTCTGACGGATAGAGACAGCAGCGGCGGCTACTGCTCGAAGGCAGGCAGGTAAAGCTCCGGCGACTGGGTCAAGAGTGGCAAAGAAGTAGGCACAAGGGCATTGTTTGGAGCCGATGGGCTGAGTTAGAACAGACAATGCGCATCCCTCCCTTTCATGAGTGAAGAGAGAGAAGGGCTTGGAGTAATCTGGTGTCCCTAGGACGGGTGCCGAGCAAAGGGCATCTCGCAACTCCTTAAAGGACGCTTGGCATTCGGGGGTCCAAGGGAGCGGGAAGGGAACATCTTTGGCCAACAGGGAAAGTAGGGGTTTTATGATGAGACTGAAATTAGGTAACCATTGTTGGCAAAAAGAGGTAAGGCCCACCAATGAACGGACTTGCTTCTGTGTTTTTGGGATGGGGTGTCTAGGATGGTTTGGATTCGATCGGGTGTAAGTTTCCTCCCTTCTTTGGACAGGAGATGGCCTAGGTATGTTACTTGAGGTTGACAGAACTGCAGTTTCTTTTTGGAGACTTTGTGGCCATTCTCCGCAAGAAAGTGCAAGAGTTGGATTGTGGCTGTGATTGCAAGAGGAGTGGTGTCGGCTGCCAAAAGGATATCATCGACATATTGGATCAACACCACTCCATCTGGTAGCTGGACGGCGTCCAGCTGTCTTTTGAGGGCCTGGCTGTAGATGCTGGGACTTTCAGTGTAGCCCTGGGGAGCTCTACAAAATCGATACGAACGGTTTTGTAAAGTGAAGCCGAAGAGATAACGGCTGTCTGAATGGATGGGGATAGAGAAAAATGCATTCTTGAGATCAATAACGGTGAAGGTGGTGGCAGTGGACGGGATGAGGGTCAGAATGGTGGTGATGTCTGAGACTACGGGGTACTGTGGCACTACCACTTTGTTGATTTCTCGCAGGTCGATGATGAAGCGGTACGCTTTCTCATCTCCCTCACCTTGCTTCTTAACAATGGGTAGGATAGGGCTGTTGCAGACATTACTAACCACTTCCTCTACCACTCCTGCATCTACCAGGGACTGAATAATCGCTACCAATGCCTTCTCGCCTTCGGGCGATATCCGGTACTGTGGGAGTTTCGGGAGTATGGCGTCTGGTCGAACAGTTATGTGCACAGGATCGATCATCATTCGTCCTACATCCGAGTCGTTGCTGGCCCATAGGTACAGGGGTAGGGTGTCAAGCAAGGTTAGGTCAGCATCAGTGATAGAGTACATATGTCGTGCGGGGCAGGATCTGGACATGCTTGGGTTGTCGTACAGGATGACTCGGACTCCATCTGGGGAACACCTAATAGTAGCTCGGAAATGTTTTAGTAGATCAATACCCATAATGGCGTCAGGGGAGTTGGAGGAGAGCAGAAATGTTGTGTCCGTGGGGTTGTTTCCTAAGTCAAAGGAGATAGGTACAGACAGGGGATTAGTGGAGGGCGTTCCATCGAAACCTATCGATGTAATGTGTGAGCCAGACAAGGGTGCCCTTGGAATCAGTCGTTTTGATAATACACTACGTGTCGCTCCAGTGTCTACCAAAAATGGAGACTTTGTACCCAGGACCTTAGCGGTGACGTAAGGACCTTGCTGGTCAACACAGAGCTGGACTGGATCCCTCCCTCGCCCTTGGCAGTCCTATGCAAAGTCGTGAGTATTGTCGCAGCCGGACTGTTGGCACTGATTCTGTCGGGGGCGGTCAAATGTGTTCGGTCTGTCAGGTTGGTTACTGTTGGTGTCGTGGGTGTGCCCTCGTCCCTGCCCTCTTGTCCTGGGGCCATTTGCCATGTCCCTTGTCTCGTTATTCTTAATCGCTTCTCGGAGTACCGGGCATTGAGATTTCCAGTGGCCAAATCCTTTGCAAAACGCACACTGGTTCTCATCGAGGTCTGTTTGTGGAGCGCCAGGTGTGGGTGTGCGGTCTCTAGGGGGTGGATTTCTAGGGGCATTCGACCGGTAGTTTCTCCTATACTGCTCCCTTCCTCGAGTCACTCCCTGTAATTGAGCAATCATCACTCGTTCTTTTAAGTCCTTTTTCTTTCTCTCAGTCGCCCTCTCGTTCTCGTTCTTTTGGTGTTCGTAATACTGAGCCATCTGAAGGATAGCTGCAGGTTTGGAGGCCCCCCAACTACTCTCGCTTGTCTGTAACTTCTGGGAGACCTCTTGTAATAGCCCCTTTACGTAGTTTTGCACGAATAGGTGTTGTCCGGTTGCGGTGGTCATGTCTTGGCCACTGTAGTCGGAGAACACTGTCTCAAATCGGGAGAAATATTCTGATACGTCTTCCTGGGGTTTCTGACGGCAAGCCGTGACTATCGACCAGTCTACCTTTCTCTCTGGGATCAATGTCTTTAACTTCTGCACTATTTTGTCCGGGAGTTCCAGTATGTCTTTTACAGGTTTCCTACCGGGCTCTCGCTGCCTATCTAGTTCACTGAGTTGATTCCAGGTATGTCCAAACAGATCTGTGTGGTTGGCCTTCCGGATTTGCTTCCACACGTCAGCCGGCAGACATAACCCAAAAAACAAATCAATGTCCGCTAGAGTCATTATGGTTGAGCCCAAGGCTGTACTTAGTTCGGTATAAAAGGCTGTCGGGTTCTTTCTTAAATCGGGCAGGGTTTGCCTAAAGGTTAAAATATCTTGTCGATCCCATGGTTGATAAACCCAGTTGTACACAACCCTCCCTTTTGCATCTGCGTGGTTAATATCGTCGTTTGTTCCCTGACCTCTTGGGGGAACCCAGTAAGGGGCGGCTTCTCTGATAGGCATCATAGTGTTGGCTACTTCTAATGGGGGCTCATCCGGGACTGAGACTGTGAGCTTAACCTCTGGTTTCTGTTCAGTGATGTGGCGGAAGACCTCAAGCGTTTGCATGAAGAGGTCCGTCACGTCATGCTCGGTCCCATCTCCAACATCGATCCTTCTATATAGAGTTGTCAGCTTAGCAGGACCCTTAGTTTGATACCTATCCTCATATGCGTTCAGGGTGTGGAAGCTGAACCGTAAAATGAAATGCTGTTTGTGGCTACCAGCATGTGAATTGTACATATCCATCGCATATTCTTCGCTCTCTTTCCGTTCTACCAGTGTCTTTGCTATCTTATCAATCCCATCCCGCTCATCTTTGCTCAACCTATTCGGTCTTGCCGTTAGCTGCTTGCTAGTCTCGAGTTCATCTGATGTTGTTACCAATGTGGCTGGTGCGAGGGCCGTAAGAGCCGGGGCACTAGCGCTAGGGTCACCCTCGCCCGTGCTCAGGACTGGTAGGTGCTGTGCCAGTGGCTGGCAGAGGGCATAAGGAGGGGGCATGTAGATGATCGGAGGACCTAGCAGTAACTCGTCGTTTGCCCGTTGTTTGGAGGGCATCTCTGGGTAGAGCGTAGAGGGGGTCCTAACAGGGCATTGGCCTGTCGACCCTGATTCTTGCTTTTGTCTAACTTCCTCTCTCCTTTTTATCTCTTCATCTAGTTCCTTCGCTGCCAGGTGGGCTGCCTTTCGTAATTCTTTCCCTATTTTTGTTTCTTCTCTTTTCCTTCGTTGCTCTGCTTCTTTGCGCCACATGCCGATACTATCGAGCATAGTGGGTGTTGCCTTATTTATTCTAACAGCTGCTTCTAGCGCTTTTATTTTATGATCATCAAAGGAACCTATCAGTGGCCACTGATTTTTGGGGTCCCTTTTCGTATATTTATGCCATAGCTTACTATAAGCTATGGCGACTAGTTCTTGTTTAGTGAACATGTCCTTATTAGGGGTGCCTTCCAATGGAGCTGGATGGTTCATCTCTAATAAACGGTCCGGGTTGATCCAACTACTGACCAATGGGGAGAAGATAGGCATGACGGGTTACAACGGGGACAAAAGTCTGCACTACCTATCCTTCACTACTTCGCGAAGACTAGACAGAATATTTCTATTCTACAGTATTCGCAAATAGGGAATACCCAAAGAGAGAACCAATATCGAACAATTAATGTTCGTTCAATCAAACAATCAGTGGCGAGAAAGAAATAGGCGCGGCGGGTTACAACGGGGGCAAAAGCCTGCACTACCTATTCTTCACTATCCGCAAAGGAGGACAGAATACTTTTTACCCTTCCCCGTTTGTAGACAGAGAATTCTCGAGAAAAACAATCCTCGAACAAACAATGTTCGGGCAAACAATCAATCAGTGGGGGAGAAAAGATAGGCACGACGGATTACAACGGGGGCAAAAGCCTGCGTTACCTACCCTTCGCTGCATGCAAAGGAAGAGAGAATACTTTTATCCCTCTCAGTTTGCAGACAGAGAATCTCCAAGAGAACCAACAATTCGGTGAGTAATACTAGTATTTTCAATCAAACAATCAAATATTTCTTAGTCTGTCGTGTTACACGACCTTACCCGGACCGTATGGACAGTTTCTCGTCTTCCGCTTCCAGCGCCCGATCGTCCTCTACTCTCTGTGCTACCGTGGCACTCCTGATGGTTCCCAGTCAGGACCGAAGATCACTCGGGGAGAGGTCTGCTCGGAACCAGTGAAGTTCAGATGATCGGCTGTCAGACGAGGGTCTATCGGACAGGAGCTCTTCCGATCGTTGCAGTCGTTCACTCTGTCGTTGGGACCTCTCCCACCGGATCCACATGTCGCTGATGGGCCCCACACGTTGGGACGCCAATTGAAGAAGATCAGCAAAAATGGTCAGGCGATTTAATCGATGTCTCTTCAGTAATTTTGCCCGGCGTTAAACGCCTCTAATACCTTACAAAGATTATCAAATAAAGAGGCAGGCGCTGGAGACAGGAAGACAGGAAACACGTTTTATTCCGACGGAGCAGAACACATCAGATCGGACAACAAGGTATCGTCTCGAGGTGCTCTCTGACAGCCTCTCTGAGACCTGGTCTTTTATACACTGGTTTATGACATGTGACCGTTCTTTATTACAACAAAGACATTGTGAAGTATGAGGATGACATCCCCGGCACCCCCCCCCCCCCGGTTCCGGCCCATTCCAACACATGACAACAGTAGAGGCCCTTACCCCCCATACAACAGGAGGGGGCTATCACGCAGCTGAGTGTTTTGCCGATTCCTTTGCAATGTGTGCGCCTGATCGAATCTCAAGGGGTGGGGAGGTCATGATCAATAGTAGCTCCTTTGAGAAGGGTCGAGTGCATACAGTAGTGGGCAATAAACTGTATCCTCAGGCCAAGGGATGACCAGCGGTTCGTACAGACAATCGGGCTCAGAGGAAGGGGTCATCAAAGGAGAGGTATTCATGGAAGGAAAGGATCAGTGTGATCAGTGTGGATAATCGGAAGGAGGTGTTGGTCAGGCGCGGGGTGTGATTCCTAGAGACAGAGTCCTGTGGAAGGGGAGGTCATGACTTGTGAATGTGAGAGCGGGGGCAGCCAGGGTGCATGGGGGAGGCTTGCAGGGTCGGGGAAGTGTGCTGAGGATCGATCGTGAACAGGGAGACCATGGTACCTAAAATGGCTGTCGTGTACGTTCATACGTGAGTCTGTCATACGTGAGTCTGAGAAATGGACAAGATGGCGCAGATGATGTTTAGTCCATAAACTAAAATTCCACAGAGAGCCCCTCCAGAATAACTCAGACTGAGTCCTGAATGCTACATACATTGTTTTCTGAGGAAAACTGAAATTATAAGCACCCATCTTTATAATCTCTGTACCTGCATTGGACGTTATTATACTTTCAGTGATTTGTAAGACTTTTTTTTGCTGCTTTTTTCTGGCTTGTGGGTGGGTTATGTTTGTTTAGGTTAATCTTTATTATAAAAGATACAATAAGAAGACAATACAGAGATAAATTGTTAGCACTACAGCTTGTGACAGATGGAAACAAAGCAATTCAATTTCAAATGAAGTAAAAGATATAAACTCTGGATAGCAATACATTTTGTAACACAAGAAGCTTTGCATAGGCAGATATAAACTCATACTACAGATAAAACGAAGTTGTTGGAATAAACCAACACATTAAGCCCTAGTAGATTAAATAAACCGCTTATCCAGACAAATAGAAACTGAACAGAAAGTTCGACTCCCAGGCACCATAACATTTGTGACATGAATATAAGTGCAGATCAATTTAAGACAATAAGAACTGCACAAGCCAATACACACAATAAAACACTTAATAAGACACAAATCTCGCAATAAAAGAGCAAAGAAAGGTATAAAATACAGCCCTAAACCCGCAGAAAAGCGATTTGAGCCAGTGTGAATGTACATTATAAAATGTCCTGTGAGACCAACAGTAATTCAAACGATGTATATGTGTCCAACTTATTTTCCAATAGCTGTCTTAAACATACGGCAGGGGAAATGCACTCATCAAACAAGAAGCTGCAAATAAAACAAAGCTGGTCTACATTGTTATGTTATGTTATGTTATGTTATTAAATCTTTTCTATAGCGCTCGGCTACTCAAAAAGAGTGTCCCGGCGCTTTATAGGAGAAAGAGAAGAAACTGCGACATACTAACATAACACCAGATAAAAGAGAAGAAGAATCAGCCAGAAAATTTACAAAAGACAGACTACTGAGTCGGGTATTTAATGGGATTAAGCACCTTTTCCTCAGTTGAGTGTATAATTTAGAGAAGAATCACACAAGCAAGGTTCTAGCATTGAATCCTAAAATGTGCAGATTATGTGCTATACCAAACCTAATGGGTTTATTTTTATGATCTGACCGAAAGTGGTGGTGCAGTTCCTGCGTTCCATTTTTGTGACCTGACAAAAAATGTATTGCCTGAGATTTTACGGACTAGCACATCTAGTGTAGATGAAATATCAGCTGATGCACCCCGATTTGTGCGACCCCTTTTCCCACTACTCAGTGCTGGAGTATAAACTACATATAATCCACCAATTGGATCTGGACCTATTCCCCGAGTTTCCTGGCAACAAGTGATATAATATGATTTGATTACATTTAAAACGCTGTCATCATGTTTTAGTCTCTGAAAACATGTTACATTTCAGAGGTAGTAAATTCATGAGTGGGTTGCGGAGTTTAGTGCGTAAGTTACTGAGTTTCAATAACCTGAGCCCCAATCTATGGAAGGCTTTTGAGTCGACAGAGCCTCTGCTTGTTGCTAGGCCAAGTTATATTTAACCCATTACCTATTTATATATTTATTTATTTGAAAGTTTTATAGAGCGCGAACAAGACCCTTGCAGGTATCAGAGCGCTTCACAGTAAAGAAGTGTATAGACATAAACACCATAAAATTCAATTTAAACACAAGGATGGCATAAAAGCAATTGACAAATCAAACATTTCAGGATAATGAGGACGAGAAGCGGTGGCAGCAGAGAACAGTCAATGGTAAGAAGGGAAGGACAAGTAAGGTGTGACACCGTCCCGATTGGGTTTGATGAATGATGAAAAAAAACATTAAAGGCAAAAACGACAAAAATAAGTGGCGCACAGCTGTGAAAAGAAGGATTCAAGCATTGACTGGGTAGGAAAGAAGAATGGATGGGAGATGATAGTAAATTGATGACAAAAACAACAACATTCCGTGGAGCAGGGCTGTACATGCGGGATCCAAAGACAAGTGAGGCAATAATTATGTGAATTTGGCCATAAGGATGCTTTTTACTTCCAGTTTGAAGGAAGAGGAGGATGGGTTCAGTCTTATTTCTGGAGGTAGGGCATTCCAGATCCTAGGTGCCATTCCGGAGAAGGAGCGAGTATACGTTTTTTTCTTTTTGAATTTTTGTGGTTTCAGGAGGAGGTTGTCAGCACTCTTAGTTGATCTTGAACCTCCAGATATTGTGAGTTTTTGTGTGAGATAGCTGGGCGCATTGTGATGTAGAGCCCTGTGCGTCTTGCAAGCTATTTTCAGGTGGATTCTGGCTTCAAATGGCAGCCAATTTAAAGATTTTAGATCAGGGGAGATGTGGGCCCTTTTTTTAGAGCCAGTTATTAGTCTTGCTGCTGCGATGGTAGAGGCTCTTAGGGGAGCTGTAGTGGTCTTGGGGAGACCGCATAAAGAGACGCTTCCATAGTCCAGTCAAGGTAAAACTAGGGCCTGAACCCCTAGCTTGAAGTCATTGGGGGGTAGGAAGGGCTTTAGCTTCCTTAGGGTATTGATCTGAAAGTTTGCTCCCCTCGTAGCATTGCTAATATGCTTCTGCATGTTGAGGTTACTATCCAAAGTTATACCGAGTGATTTCGCTGAGTCCACGATGGTTGAACATCAAGTGCTGTGAGGTGTTTTATCAACTTGTGCATAGTGGGGACTTTGGTGGGTGGGGCAATAAGGAGGAATTCAGTTTTTACGGCATTCAGTTTGAGGTGATTCAGTGCTAGCCATGATTTGGTGTTCTTAAGAGTATTGTTGAGTAAATTAATGTCGTCCAAGGTGATGATTTTGAGGTAGAGTTGAGTGTTGTCTGCATACATGTGGAATTGCACGTTGGATGTTTGTAGCAGATCGGTGAGTGGTTCCATGAAGAGGTTGAAGAGTGTGGGGGATAACGAGGAGCCTTGTGGTACACCTAACGTTACAGGAACTGGTTTGGACAGTGTGTAGTTAACTTTGACTTTTTGAGTCCGGTTATGCAGAAATGATGTAAACCAGTCAAGTACTGGTCCTGAAAGACCCATTCTGTGTTTCAGCAGATCTATTAGGTGATCATGTTTGACCGTGTCGAATGCTGAGGAAAGGTCTAATAGGATGAAGAGACAAGCTTCGTTCTGATCGAGAAGTTGTAGAGCATCATCTATGATGTGTGACATGGCTGATTCCGTGCTATGATTTGCCCGGAAGCCGGATTGGTGATGATTTAGGAGGTTGAAGTGGTCGATATGTTTAGACAGTTGGTGATGAGCACATTTTTCTAGAAGTTTGGCCAGGGTGGGAATGTTGGAGATTGGGCGGTAGTTGTTGAGGTCCATAGGGTCAGCTGTGGGTTTCTTAAGGATGGGAGATACTTGTCCAACCTTTAGAGCGTCTGGGATGCATCCTTGTTGAAGTGAGCTGTTGATGATCTTGGTCCATATGGGTAGTAGCCAAGGTGTGAGGTCTTTGACCGCATTTGCGGGGAGAGGGTCTGTGAGGTGATTGGAAGGCTTCAGGGCACTGAGAAATTTTCCTATGACTTCCTCAGTGTAGGGGTCAAAGTGAGACCATGTTGCGTTGTTTTTCAGGGAAAGCTCTGATGGGATTTGTTGAGATGCGTTAGGGGGTAGGTGGGGGGATTTGTTGAGGGGGCCAGAGTGAGAAATTAAGTCCTTGAGGAGGTCTTTTTTGATGTTCTCCGTCTTTATGTTAAAGTGATTAGAAAAGTCATCACAAGATGGTAGTGGGCGAGTTGATTCAGGTGGCCTTTGCGGTTGGTCTTTAGATTGCGTTTTGATCAATTCAAAAAGTTTTTTTTGGGCGATTTTTTGCCTGGTCAAGTTGTTGGCTAAAGAAGACTGCTTTGGTGCGTTTGACCATACGAAAGTAAGCATTTCTCTTTCTTTTTAGCGTCAGGAGGCGATTGGCGGATGGTACTGATCTCCAGTTGCGTTCGGCAGTTCTGAGAGAGCGTCTGTCATCGTTCAGGAGCCCATTGAACCAGGGTTTAGAGTCTTTCGTGGAGACTCTCTTTAGTTGTAGGGGGGCAAATTTGTTAATTATCGAGGTCATGGAGTTTAGGTAGTGGTTGGTGAGGTCCGTTACGTTGGAAGTTCCAGCGGGGGGTAGAAGTAGCTTCTTATTAGTGGGGGCTAAAGAGTTTGTGTTGAGTTTTTTCCAGTCCCTTTTCCATACCTTAGGTTTTGTGACTTGTGCAGATGTCAGTTTGATTGTTTCATTGATGAAGAAGGTGATGATGTGATGGTCAGACCAATCACAAGGGAGGATAGATTCCAATTGGGTGGCCCCATTCTTGGCAATTATTAGATCCAAGATTGCGCCCTTGTTGTGAGTTGAACTGTTGCACAGTTGGATGAGGTCTAAGGCGTTGAGGACGTTTTTAAGGCTGTTGACTACTGTGTCGTTATGGTCGTTCCAATGGAGGTTAAAGTCACCTAGGAAAATTTGTGTGTTACTACGACCGGTGAGTGATGTGATCAGGTCCATGAGGTGTTCTGTGAAAAGGAGTTTTTTGCCAGGTGGGTGGTAGATGACGTGGAGCGAGCAGACAGGTTTACCATTGTTGTTGATGTCGAGACTGATGTATTCACAAGAAGGGAGTTGCGCTGGTAAGGCTCTATTAATGGTAATGTTGCTGCGATGTATGCACGCAATGCCACCTCCGGTCTTGCCTCATAGTCTGTCTAGTCTGATAATGTCATAGTTAGGGGGAACCAAAATGTCGATAATTGGCATGGAGGTGTCTGTAAGCCATGTTTCAGTGAGTATGATGAGGTCAAGGTTAGTCGAGATAATGAGGTCGGCTATGTCTGTGGCGTGTTTCGATGCCGACCTACAATTCAAGAGTGAGCATTTAAGGCGTGGGGAGACGGTGGAGGAGGTGGGTTCCTGGATGAGTGGGACTTTACAGAGATTATTGATGATGATTCCTCTGTTGTTGTGAGACGTGGGCCTGTGAGGGTTAGCGAGGATAGAGGGTATGGGCATGTATGGAGGAGGAACAGAGGTGGTAGAGGGCGATTCGTAGGAGAGCAGGAGGGAAAGGAGGTCTTCCTCGGAGAGATGATTGATGGTACGCAAAGGGCGGGAGGGTAAGTTATGTTTGTTATATTGCTAAAAGAACCCCTTGCTGCCTTTAAAAGGGGATCATATGTCTCATTAGTTTCCTTTGGCCTTGGAGGGTTGTGTGGAGTTAATGGGGTTTGGTATCGCAGTTTGTCTGGATTTATTTAAACGTATTCATTGTTCCTCAAAAGCATCGTTGCAGGAAAGGATTTAATCCGCATTTGATTGTCTAAACCCCGGTTTACTAAGGTAGTTTCAAACTGGTCCTCAGTCAAAGGAGGGAGAAAGCCGACCCTTATGAGTCCTGGTTTCACCTTTAACCGTCTTGGGTGTGCATAGCACAGTCACAGTAGATTGTTCCTGTTTAGTGTTTCAGCGTTTCCCTTGAATTTGAATTGTGGCATAGAAAGAACTGTCAGACTTGCCTCTTCAAGAAATGAATGGTTACTAACTAACCTTTAACTAACAGTTTTGCTCGTCTTAAATGAATTTACAGGAAGATTAAATAGCAACAATCTTCATGACCTCAATCACGTTCATGTTACTATAACTTGTAGAGAGAGGTCTTAGTGTGTTGATTAGGCACCCACCTGATGTTTAGTGTGTCAGCTACATGCTGAAACAGTGACAATGGTATAATTTCACAAGCATACTTCAATGTTGAAAAGTGCTGTGTCCTACCTAGTATGAATTTGCATGCTTGCCATGATGAAAACTACTTTCTAATTTACTGCACGAAAGATATGTTTAGGTTCTTTGAAGGAGAAAAAGTAACTTAATGTGTCAAATACTACTAAAATTTTAAAAATCCCAAATGGATATGAATATTGCACAGAATGTATTTAAACAATAACGCAATACAAAGCACACTGACGTATTGTAATAAAATGATCACATGGAAAACATACTTCTGAGTTAGTTAGTCACACACATGATTCAGTCTTTACACATCTTATTCCACATGACGGGCTCATATTTCCTCAAAACCAAGCTCATGACCCATATTACAAACATACAGTATAACACGAGTGAATTGTAGTTTTTACTAGACTTTGCAATTTTCATTGTAACCTAAGACACTTGAAAGATAAATATGAACTGTTCGGCTAGCAAGAAACAATATGATGTGCCACAGCACTGAACTGGATTACGTTTATCAACATTCTGATATTTACTTAACAAACAATGCCCCAATCCTGTTCACAGATTGTCAACAAGACTCCTGTAGTAGGCCAATCATTTTGGACTGACGCCCTAGAAAGCAAAACGCACATCAGCCCTGCGGGTGCCAAATTGCTAGAGATCCGTAACCCATTCCCTTTTACTTAGACCGCCAGTAATCAACAATTTATTCACCTCTCGAGAAATGCACAGATGTGTACAATCGCATCAACAGAAATGCTGATTTTCTCTCCTGAACTGCCCTGAACCCTTTATCTGAATTTTGGAACTGTAAACTAATAAAGTGATCCTGGAAAGATGTTCAATGGAATTAGAGGAGGTGCTGTTGACTGTACTGGTTGTTGAAGGGCCGCTCCCATAGTGCCTTAGGTGGAAGTGTAATAATGCGCTGAGAAAAACCCACCACTATTGGCAGAGTATTCCAATAAAAAGGGGATAAAAAGAGAAACGATATTGGAAAGTAGCTGCAGAGGATTTATAGCAGCCATTATAGATCTTCTGTCCTCCCAAAGTCCTCAATAACCCTCCCAATATGGTCTTATTAATATAAAACTGTGTATATCCAAAGATGATCATTGTGTCTGTAGTTTCATAATAGGTCAAATTAAGGAGTTAATAAGGGAAGAAGTGTCTCACCAACCATATGAAATATTAGGAAGGATGAAAAGCCGAAGCAAGAAGACAGTCTTGTTAGGTTGCATTTGCATCAAAGACAGGAAGAAAGTACGAGCTATAAAACAATATGCACAATCGATGTATGTGAAAACGTGAGGTATATCAGCATTATGGGAAGACTAGACTATATCAATTAATCAATCAATATTTCTTTATTTAGTTAATTAAAACCATAAAAGAAACAATTTAAAACAAATTGCACATTGAGTCAATATATCATTTTCCATTCAAAGCTATCATAAGAAATAACTGGAGTCAATTCTCCCGTAATCCTTAGGCCTTTGCTTGTACTTATTACATATATAAAAATATTGCTAAGACATGGTTAACATTTATATCATTCATTGCCATCAGGAAATTGTATGCTTTTGATAGTTATACAGTCCTTTGTTAAAAAACAATGGCTTTAAATACGTTTTTCTGTCTTTGTGGTAAAATTTGCAAAAAGGGTTTCCCAGCATGGTTAATTGGGTCAATACATTGTCACAAGGGCATTTAATATCCTTCATCTGCCCAATTACTTCCCGTTGGGAAGGGTATCAGGTTACGTATGATAGAAAAAGAAAATCTCAAGGGAAATCTGTGATATGAATTGTGGACCTCCCCAAGATAGTACCGTAGGCCCTGATGGGTGAGATAAGATGTATATAATATCGTCTTGGGTCTCATCCCATGGATTTGTGACTCGCCCACATTTTTCCCTGATGTACTGCTTTGATACTTTTTGGGGGAAATGTAGAATGGTTTCGGGGTTCTCCCACAAATACATATCACTTGTCTCCAATGGTTCGCAGAGTCCTTTTAATATGGGAAAGCCACTGTATCTTGTGCACCTGGTGCAGCGGCATGAAGTCCCTAACAATACCGGAGTTAATTTGGCCACGGGTTTTGACCAAACTGAGCGTCAAAGTAGTGGTGGTTTGGCCTGTATAACTGCTGATATGGGTTGTAAGCCAAGTTCCTTGTGGACAGTGGTGCTGGGGATCGAAGGTGGTACTGCTATAAGTCCTCTCAAGAATGTATTTTACTTGTTTTTGCAGGATAACATTGTCCTCCAGCCCCCAAATGGCAGACCCATATGTTGCAGCACAGAGTGTTTTAGCACTGTAAAGTGTTATCATCTCTGGTATAAGCTTAGACTCTAATTTTGCAGCAAATCTGAATATCCCCTCATTATTCCTAACCATACTCATTGTACTAACTACCCTCTCTATGTGTTTCCAACCCCATTATCGGAGAATCTTAAACCTAAATAAGCAAAGTGCATCTTGCTTTCAGTCTTACTGCCCTTTAGATAAAAGGGGTAACAGTTGCCTTTTTTACTATGACATGACATTGTAAATGTCTTCCCCTGATTAAACTTTAAATCAATGTTTTCCATAAAATCACTAATTGAATTAATAAGGCCTTGTAGGCTTGCCGGGGTTAATTCCAATAAAACAGCATAATCCCCATACAGCAGGATAGGTATGGATCTTGCTGCTACTTTCAGAGAATCAACACCAAGTGACTGCAGTCACTCATCAATTCCACTGATTATATTGAAAAGAGGAAAGGGGCCAAAACGCCCCGACTCTTCTATGCATTCCCTAAATTTACTAGTTCATTCCCCCTGTGCTCCATACCGTATCCTTGTACCTTTGCTGTCAAATTACTCTTCAAATGAGAACGTAAAGAGATCATTTCTTTTGAAGCCCCTACCGAAGATATAGATCTCCATAACTTGATATTGTTCACCAAGTTGAATGTGCTGTTTAGGTCCATTGAGCACAGGTACAGATTGCCTATTCTAGCCTTTAAGTATTTTCCTATTAAAAGATTTAAATTAAGACATTGTTCCACGGTCTCTAAGCTCCTTCGGAAACCATACTGTGCATGAGAAAGTATATTATAGCCCTGGGCCCATGTCTCTTCTCTCTCCGATGGAAATCTACCCAGGATTTTTGCCAAATAATCCAATAGCGAAATGGTTCCTGCTTGGAGCCCTTTTTAAATATTGGTACAATTAAAGATTCAAACCAGGATGGGAGCACACTTCCCTTTCCAGCAGCATTAGACACTAGTGTGAGAAAGGGCACCCAAAAGGTCTGCACAGTGCTTATACTCATCTACGGGAACTCCGTCTGTGCCGGGTGCTTTCCCTGGAGTCAATCCATCTAGCACGCTCTGCGCTTCCTCTATATTAAAAGAAATCTCAATGTGGGCGGTATCCGATGGAAATCCATTTATATGATCTTGCTCAGTGGAGGGTGTGAAAATACCAAGGTGCTAAAGGGCTCACAGAGCATTACAAAACGTATGGTGTCTTGATCTGAGAAGGAATTACAACTACAAGGGGCTCAATTTACAACTTTGTTCCAACCCGAGGCTCTGCCAAAACACAGTGAAATAAATGTAATGTAAATCTTATTAATAAAAATCAATGATGAGGATTTGTAACCACTGTAAGATATGGTTCTATAGACGTACATGACTTCAGGGTAACATAAACCTGTACACAGACTTTACTCACATCTCTCTTGTCTTGTGCTACAGGTGTATGTTGTCTTTTGACCCACAATAAGCCAAAAAGCCAGCACAGACAATCTATTCTGGCAACCTGTAAAAATCAGGGTGTCCTGAATCCGCAAATGTGGATTTAATGTACCTAAGCCATGGAATGCTACCAGCCCTGTCCAGATTCATATAGTCCTTCAATACAGCCACAAGACTATATATAAGTTGTAACAACAGGACTTAATGACAGTTGTGCAAAACAGCACATATCAAGCAGTGAGATAATTGGGTTAACTGGACAGCAAACTAGACTTCACAACTTCATTAGCCTTAGATTTCGATTTGATAGTATGCAGCTCTCCAGCCATTGACATTTTACCGCCTGAAGTGCACCACATCAACCAACAGTGCAGCAATTGCAGCCACAGGGAAAGGGGCATGAACCTTAGACAAGAAGCAGCAATCCGGGAGAGGCAGCCTCAGATTCGGGGGATGGGCACCCCATTCACACATTAAAAAAGAAAAAAACTAAATGGCGTGGCCACAGCAGAACTAAACAGCTTCAAATTCGGGTCACAGCCTGCTCATTCCACAACAAAACAAAACGCTGAGAGACACCTGTCCCCAAAGAGAGTAGATTACAGGAAAAGAGCGGCTTCACAGATTACAAAAAGAGAGTATGCACAAGGCAAAAGGGGGAAGGGGCAAGCAGATTTCACTCTGAGAAATACACTGGTGCTGGCCAGGTCAGTGAATTTCCAGCAGTTCAATGCCCTAGATCCCTGTTTGATGTAGATTCTATAGACCCTGTGTCCTAACCTGATGGGCAAAAGCAGACTTCCCTTTCCTGGATTCCATAAAACACTGTAACAAAGCGTGAACATTACCGAATAACTGACACATGTACAGTATGGTGCTTAGGAGGGAGACCGCATAAATCATGCAAAGCCACAAAGTGAACAAAAGAAGCAAGAGAGCCCCAAGGCAGCCACAAATGTATGTGTTTCTTTGTAATGTTTTACTTTCACGGATGTCTGAACGGAAACATGCTAGTATGGTTATAGTTATGCATATTCAATTGAAATTTTACTTTTATAAACATTCTCCGCATTGTATTCTATTCAGTTTCTCTTAAGAAAAATAATGGCTCAAAATTTCTCTGTCATATGATGTAAATCTGTTGAGAGTTTTTAAGGGAAATATAAAAGATACAAAAAATGTACATGGTTGAGTTTGTGAAATGGTTCACGGGCTGCGTGAAAAGTACACCATACAAAATGAATACGTTTTTGGACATTTATTGTGATATTTATGTAAAGTGAAGAAATTAGATGAGACACATAAATAAAGATAAAATTCTATTTTCCCCCCAATATTTGTATGGCAGTTTTGTTTTAACATTAAAGCATAAACGCATGACTGTAAGACAAACAGACAGTAAGAGTGCAGGTATGGAGAATCCCGGTAGGGTGTATAACAGGTATTGAACATCAGGGTAGAGGAAGAGGCAATACACAATAGCATCAATGGGACAAGTCGGTGGGGGCCTCATCTTCTTCTGCGAGTCCATAAAAGAAAGATCACATTCTATTTCTGACCAGAGTAGATGGTTCTTAGGGGAACTGGGTTTTGTTATTTTTCTAGAACGAATTTAACAGCAAACGGTTGCTCACGAAGTTTGTAATTGACACAGGGATTATCCTGCCATTGAATTAATTTGTGTATTACAGGGTAAATACTCTCCTCCTTCCCCCCTTCTTTAACATCTCATCCCCGTAGTCGGCATGTTTCCACTTTCACCATTTGACTTCTTTTGTATTTATTTTGGTACTTAGCCCCGAGATACCCAACTATACTCAAAATCCAAATGAATGCAAGTCTCTATAGCCACGCTTTACAATCTGGTCATGTAGTTTGCATGAGACTTTCCTGTCCTTACATTGGTTTGCTAGTGAATGCCTAAACAAACACCAGGGCGCTTTTGTCTCCTGTGTTGTGTGGCTGATGAACTCAAAATCATCCCTTCCTTGCTAGGCCAGGTCTGTACTTTCGTGAACGGCGTACTTCCAGGTAACCACTGACTGTCCTACTGAACTGCAGGATAGGTAAAGCCTCTTCTACGCTGCTGTTTGCATGGAAAAAAAAATAATGTCAAAATTCATATTAAAAGGCCTTCTCGTTTATGCTAATTACGTCCAGGACCCTGTAGCCCGAAGTCTGCAGACCCTAAACACCATAGACATTGTTTGTTTCAGTTATAAAAAAATCCCTTAAAAAAACAGAACTAAAAAAAACAAGACAACTCCTCTTAGAGGCGTTTACTGGTCGAAAATAGGAATCCTTTCTATTTACTTGGATTTCTTTTTAGGTCCAGCATTCAAGATCTCTTGTATATACTTTAGTATATATTGTGGGCTCTGGAGATCAGCCCTAGGACTTGTCTGCTTCCGCTTAGGGACTTTTTTTCTGTTCAACTGCCTCTATTTAACAGTCTTGATAGAAAACAACCAGTAGAGGTCAGTAAAATACCAGAATTACTTTCTGCTTGTTCAACTGCCTCTATGTAACTAGCTTGATAAAAAACGACCAGTATAGGTCAGTAAAATACCAGAATTGCTTTCTGCTGAGGGACTTTCTTATTTAAATTTTTCTGGCAACTACCTCTATTTAACTTTCTTAATAGAAAACGACCAGCTGAGGTCAGTAAAATACCAGAATCACTTTAGCATTCTCTAGATTCCAGTACTTAGAAATTGTCTTCCAAGAGCACCCGTAGACAATATATATTTTTTTAAATCTTGTATTTTCAGGGATATGACCCCCGAAAGCCCTGATTTTATATTAAAAACTAAGCTTTGGACTATACCATTTCCCGCTGAAAGGCAATATTTCTCTCCATGTGTTCCCATACCTGGTGTGTCATGCTGTTTGGGGCTTACTTCCACTCCATGTTAAAGAACAGTAGATGTTTCAGTACCCAGGCTAATGTGCTGCATTGTTAAATACATATAAGATTCCAAAGACGAACCAATTGCATTGCACATGCTTGTTTTCTTTGTATGAAGAACTTGGCAGCAACTTTTTTGTATTTATTATTTTTGACTATTGCTATCTGTGCTACTTAAATAATTATATAACTAGCAGTGGCTTTTAGGGACAGAGCTCCTAAATTGATGCTAATGGGTTTTGGATAAAGCGACTGGCAAACAGCTGTGCCATGTGTGCAACAACGCATACCTGCGGCCAGGCCCTGCTGTCAGATTCTGGATTGAGCTTTTTTTCTCCACATCAATGCTGCCCGACACTAGCAGAATTTCTGGCTGTAACTGCAATGGCACCGACACACAGCAACAAAGTGCGGTAAGGAGGTGTCATAGAAAAGTTGCAAAGGAGGAAAAACGCAGAAGCGGAAGAACCTTGAGTCGCAGATGGAAGACATTTTGAGAAACAGATCATGAATTAATGCAAAGATGACAATTAGGACACAAAACTAACCAGGGTTAAGTGGGAAAGAATATGTAATCAGTAGAGTTGCAGGAGAGACATCTAGATTTCTGAATCCAAGGACAAATTTGAGGAAAAATAAGCAGTCGTTCATACTAAAGAACAAGCAGTGGCATAGCCATTAGGTCTTGCCTTAGGGACCTTTAACGTGTTTTGTCTGAAAACCAGTGTACGCTAAACAAATAACATAAGGGAACAGTTTTTTATCAAAAGGCAGGTCAGTATCTACATTCTCAAATTTCTATTGCAGCACTCCCCATAACTAAAAGTAGCGTATCTGGGGTTTTTTTTGGGGGGGGGGGCGATGACCTGTTCTGAACCTTTCCAGATGATGCTGAAATTGCTCCTGATAAACACCAGGCTGAGAAGCTCTGAGTAAAAGAAAAATTTCTCCTCTCCGGAAAAAGAACTCAGTGCTGGGCAGGGGGAGGAGAGGGCATACACTGTTGTGCGATAAACAGACTCTGAATTGCATAAACAAATACAGCGTTTTAAATGCAGCCGCTGCATGGGAGAGCCTGGGCCCCTGTAGGCTGGCACCTGCGAGGCCCTGCCTGCAGAACAGAAGGGACAAAGTCATTCGGCTAAAAGCAGCAGTAATAACCACATGACTCCAAGGAAAGGGAAAGGCAGCAGCCCAACAATGCACAGACTTTTCTGGACATTTATTATTCACTGGCAGAGAAAGGAGTAACCAGGCCCCCCCTTTAAAAAGAAAACAAACTTGCCCCCAGCGGCGTGGTGTGTTCAATTTAAGCAGGAAATTGGCGACACCTAATGTAAGATTACTTGAGTGCAGCACACAGGCCAAGAGCTGCCTTCAAGTCAGACTAGATTTACCCTGTCGTGCTGCGAGAAGCGCTACATAATCACGGTATACGATTTATTTATATGCATGTGCATCATTTTTTTTAAACAACTAAAAAAACGCACCCTATAGCCAGATAGTTGCATTTAAACAGCACAAGTATCAAATCTCTAAAAGACAAGTCCTTGACTTGTTATCTCCCACGCCAAGAGCACCCTAAGTAAAAGACATCAAACTGAGCTACAGAAAAGCACCCCCCTATGATTACATCGGCTGTGAAGGGGTAGACAGCTTAACCTCCCCACTGGAATCGTCATCAATGGACGAGGGGTGAGCATGAGCAGGCAAAAGGCCTCACACAAGGGGCCATTGTGTTTCAGGTCTTGCCTGCAGTAAAAGAAGCTCAATAAAGAAAATAGTGCTTACAAGACTAAATAAAGGTACCGGGTAACAACCGAAGTAAAAGGGCCAGTCGCCATGGGAGGTAACAAATGAAGACAAGGCGGTACTAAGTAGGGACTAACAAGCCTATTTACGAATCAGAAGGCAGCATTTACGAAGGACAATGGCACAAGCCAATGGCAAATAGGAGCGGAGAGTGGGTGGGGATTGTATACCATAATCCACTACAACAAGTCTCGCAGAGAAGCGCATGCGCGCTGACTCTAGGCTCGACCTAAAAAGTAAGAGACATCTCCGGAAGTAAAGGAGCTATTTTGGATCGGGAAGTTGCAATTAGAATCCCATGCACCCACTATCTTAGACTGGGAATCGTCATATAGTCTAAGTGTGCCTTTTCCTGGAGTACTATGGGACAAAGAACATACCATGAAGGATTCAGGATGGTAAGTAAATAGCTTCCTGAAATAACTAAGCTTTCCAAAACAGTTTAACTTCCACATATGTTCCTTGCAAATGTTTATGCTTTTAGGGGGAAATGGTGCAGTTTTCTGACCCCAAAACATTGTTATTTTGTTCTCTGCACCCTTGAAGCACAACATCCGCACTAAACCACCTATGTGGCCAAATCCCTCATCGCCCAACCCAGGACCGGCTCTAGGGCAGTGCGATCGGTGCCACCGCACCGGGCGCTGACTTGGGGTGGGGACGTCATTTTTGCAAGTATATTACCATTTTAAGAGCAACTGCTGCCGCGTTCCTGGCCTCCAACAATGTTTAGGCATCAATTCATAACTCCGTGATTAATCTTTTTCGTGGAAAGAGACCGGAGGTTTGTTTAGTGGAAGTTTTGACTAATCCTAAAGTAGCACAGAGGGTTAAAATGCCTGCTGCTTAGAACGTGTACCACGCAGATGACAAACTGCATATAACATAAATAGGTAAGTGGGTTACTGCTTATGTAAGTGAACTCCTTTTGTTACTTGTTTAGAAGTCAAAATCCTAATATAGAACATTGAGCTGTGGAAATCGCAAATAATCTCTGTTAGCATAAGCTGAAACCATCTAGTTTGTGGCATCCATTTTGTCAGCTATGAAATTCTTCCATCCTCTGCTGCTCGTCTTTTTTCCTGCCTGTGCTGTTTATTTTAGTTAACATCCTCACTCAGCTAAAAGCAATATGCATGCTAAAGAGTTTGTAGCTGCCAGAACACCTGGTCTCAGACTCAACTGTCAATCTCTTAGTGCTGCCATAAACACTCCTGCTCCCCCTCCCACTTTGCTAACTAAGTGATTTCCACGTTTGCCCATGTTTGTTGATAGTTATTCCTGTGTAGGCCTGTACCTTCTATTTGTAACTACATGCTTACCAGTGCAGAAAATGAAGTATAAAATACCCATGGTATGTGCATTCAAGTCACTATCTCCTGGAACACTCGAGGGTGTTGTATGGACGTGGTCTCCTCATGAGTGAATAAACTTGTTATTTTGAATTTCAGCTCCAGTGTCAATCTCTATTTTGTTGGTCTGAAGGACCAGTGGACAAAGATAAGGGTGACCCGCGCACCGGTGTGGCCCTAAAAAGGCACATTTCCAAAAGAGCTATTCAATGTCATTAAAGAGCTGCATGTAAACTGCAAGGTATATGTTAGAGCTATATGTTTTTTTGCCTAGTCTTTCATTATTGTAATCTTGCCAAAAGGGTTAATTTGGGTAGAAAACAATTCTTATTATTAAAGAGAACCCCTAACAATGGTGTTACGGTTTAAATTCTGAATTTGTGCTTTAAACAATAAGGATATTACCTACAAGTATGGATGACGTCACTCCTATATTACACCTTGCGTGGAAACGTGTAATATTTTACTAAGCTACAGCCATATTTGACTGTGGTGTTCATTTAGTTTCCTTCGTAATTCTTTCATGCTCTGCTGTTTGCCTTTTCACTCTGCTTGTGGCATGTATTTTAGTTGACCTCCTAACATGGCTAAGCAAGGTACATGCTGGGGGTTTGTAGCTGCCAGTGCACCAGGTCTTAGATGCTATCTGTTGACTGTTTACTGCTGCCATAAGCATTCCTGCTCCCCCTCCCTATTTGCTGACCAAGTGGTTATCCATGTCTGCCCTTGTTTGCTGATAGCTATTTCTAAACTTGTTCTTGACATTTCTGTCCATATGCTTACATTGCAGAAAAAGAGTATATAAGGACGATGGTCTGTGAGTTCAGGGTACTTCCTCCTGCAACACGAGAGTGTTGTGTGGACGTGGTCCCACTCCATTATTAAACTTGTTATTTTATTTCAACTCCAGTGCCGATCTCTTTTTGTTAGTCTTTGGAACCCGTGGATGATAGGGTGACCCTGCACCAGTGTGCTCACTTTTGGGTACATTTCCACAGTTGGCACCCGACACGTGGGGCCCCATCGAAGACGCTGCCGTCCGAAGGAGTGGTCTTGAAAGAGGATCAAAATATTTCTGAGGATGCGCACTGTATGAGAAGATCCTTGTCTTTGCAGGCCGACGTGACTTTTCCGGTTTTCCCGATCTGACCCTCTAGGTGGTGGCCGATCTCGACTGGGTCTTTCTTTGGCGTACTTTTTGCAGTAACCATTAGGTCGACCAGAGATCGGCAGGTGGGAGTTGGAGACTTGTGTTTGGTAAGGTCGCTGAAGCTGCACTCTTGATTTGCTTGGTTTGGTTTTTGTTTTTTCATTCTTTGCAAAGACTGAAGGCAGGTAATGTGGAGATTTTTCTCCTTTTGGAATATTTGTTTGGAGTAGTAATATTTTACATATACTTGTAAAAACATGCCTGTTCTCAGTAAACATGCCTGTTCTCAGCAAACTCCGGCTCTTGTGGTACTTAGAAAGTTTTAGAGCAAAGTCAACCGGCTTCTCCGGAAGGGACCCCAAATAGAGACTTATATCAAATACTGTATTTCTCCCATAATGTGTGGTTCATTGTGGAACAAAAACACAAAAAAGAGTCTGATTTACAATGGCCAGTGAATGGGTTTTTCGATTCTAAAAAGGTTCAATATGTAGAGCAATGTTTATTTAAAAGAAAAAGTAGACCGGATATGTTTGATTGTGTACGTATGTGGGATATAGAAGTGCGGGAGAGAGCGAAGAGAGCGGAAGCTATAGTAGAGAAAGGAAAGCGAAAAACAATGTATCAAAAAGCGGTGGACTTAAAAGACAAAGAAATGAAGAAAAGAATAGTCGCTTAGTGGTAAATGGCCAGTACCCTATTAGACACCCTATTTATCCAATGCTTAATAAGCCTCATGATGATTCTATTTTATTAGATCGACCCCCCGTATACATTTCCCACTCCAAGTGCCCCTGAGGATAAGGCTTCTGATGAGGAACTTTCTTCTTTAGAAGATAAAGACAAGCAAAGTGGGCGACAGACCCACTCTACTCTCACTAAAGCAGAAAAAGATACATTACAAACCGCTGCTAGAGAGGAAGCTCGTCGGAGTACCACTGCATCGATCCTCGTAGCTATGGTTCAACATTGGAAAGATATAGAGCAATTTTATGATTAGACAAATGGTTAAATAACGAGATGAAACATTGCGTTTACTAAAGGAGCAAGAATTATCTTGAAAGAGTAAAGTTGAAGAAACCGAAAAATCTCAAACAAAGAAAGTAGATGCTTTTGTGGATGCGAACAAACCCAGTAGTAGTGAAGTTATTATGAAACCAATGCGTGAAGCTGCACCCCTATATGTTCCTCCGAAAGGTGCAGGAACAAGTGATGATAAAACTTCGGATGATGCAAAGGGATATTTTATATATAAATGGGTTTACACTCCTTGGAGTAGAACAGATGTTATAGCTCTTAAAGCTGCTTTGCCCGATCCCCGGAAAAATCCTGCCGCCTTCTATGGGGAGGTGGAAGGAGCCATCAGCTCCTGTACCATGACCATGCCAGATATTGATATGATCTTTGGGCTTATTTTGCCCCCTGATATGTGGAGAACAATACGTAAAATAGATGACAATGTGGCATTTTGGCGATACTTGGGAACATTTAGAAGAAATAGATGCAGAAAGGGAACCTGCGCAGAAACCTCAGAAGGAGATATTAGATCTTTCTAAAGCTATTGTGACAAAGTTGATGACTCTCATACCCCCTAAGAAAATAAATAGGACTACGTTAGGGCCCTGTAAATAGAAAAAGGATGAATTAGTTTCCGATTTCTTTTCAAGATTTGAGGAGACATTCCATGATTTTAGCAGCCAGTCATTGGCCGATGATATGGGTAAACATTTGTTTGTCGACAAATTTGTCACTAATATGTTACCGGAAATAGCTAGTTGATTAAAGGCTAGTGAGAGTTCTTGGACTACGTCTTCCCCAGTTTCCCTTTTGCCCATGGCCCAATATTATGAGCGACAGGAACAGGAAGCAAAAGGCAAAGAGGATAAGAAGGTTAAAGAATTAAAGACAAAAGTTATCGTGGCCCACGTATATGGTCCTCCATTTAGGGCAGGTGGAAGAGGCGGACGTACAATGTATACACCTGGAGCGCTTCCTCTTCCTCAAGCGAATTTGTCACCTGATCAATGTGCTTATTGTATAGAGACTGGGCATTGACGTTCTGAGTGCCCCCTTTTGCGAGGTCAGCAGTACCGGCGGAGAAAGAGTAGTATGAAAGGATGCCCAGGGAATTCAGGAAACAGGGGAGGTACAGGAGCTCGTCCCAGGATTGAGGAAGTTGAACAAGGGCCAAATTACTCTAATACTTTTGATAGACGAAATCATTACCAATTGTCTGATTATTCTGCAGATGCACTTGCAGATTCTGATTACGCATAGGGATGCTAAGGGTGGGGTAAGGGACCAGTTGAAGTGCCAGTAGATCAAATGGGTCCTTATGTTGATGCAAATGTCTTGGGATCTACTGATCGGTTTCTGGTTGACACAGGGGCTACCCGTAGTGCTCTGTCTAAAAGATTGGTTCCTAGGGTTTCCCTGTCCGGCATAATGATAATATCAATAGGATTCTATGGAACACCTACACCTAGCCCGCTATCAAAGCCACTTGAATTCGGACTTGACAAATTCACTGCAGAATGTCCATTTTTGCTTTCCCCTAACACGCCGGGCAACATTGTGGGTATCGATATGCTTACATTTTTTCGTGCTACAATAAGTTGTTCTCCGGAACGTGTGCGCGTTATTTTAAATGACAATTATACAATGGTTGAGAGATCCTGTCTTATCAATGAGGATGCCGCTCTGGCCTCCCTACCTTGTACTTTGTGGGCTAGATTAGATACTGATGTTGGTCAAATGGTTATACCACCTGTGCATATCCAAGTAAAGGAAGATGTTTAATTGCCTCGCTTGCCCCAATACAAAATATCCGGAGAGGGGGAATAAGCACTAGCAGGTATTGTTCAGGATTTGATCACAGTGGGGTAGTGGAAGAAGTCTGCTATAATATTTGCAATAGCCCTATCCTATCCTTGAAAAAAGACACTTATACTAAAATTTACAGATTCATTATTGATTTGCGACAGGTTAATAAAATGGTAGTGCCCCAATATCTGGCAGTTTCTGATATCACGACCCTTCTCACTATGGTCCCTCCCACTGCCACTACATTTTTCAGTGATCAACTTAAAGAACACATTTTTCTAAATACCCATTTACCAAGACAGCCGTTATCTTTTTGGATTTATATTGAAAAATAGATAATTCGGGTTCTGTAGAGCTACATGGGGCTATACAGAGAGTTCTTGCATTTACAGTTAAGCATTAAAAAGACAACTTGATTCCTTTCCTGTACCTAATCCAATATGTCAATGACATCATGTTAGTTGCAGTGTGAAGAAGGAACACTGTTATTGTTATAATTTCTTGCATCACATAATCACAAAGTCTCTAGAAAGAAATTGCAATATTGTAGACAGCAGGTAACCTATTTAGGTCACCTCCTGCCTAAGGAGGGACGTGCACTCACACCAGATCGCATTCAGACCCTTTTAGATACTCCTGTGCCCCATACTAAGAAGGATGTCCGTGCACTGATTGGCCTTACTTCTTTTTGTAGGTAGTGGATCCGCAGTTTTTTGCACATTATTAAACCTTTGTTGGCCCTTTTGACTAAAGACACTCCGATGCCCCTCCCATGGACTACTTGTTCTGCACCCGTATTAGGAAGTCCAGACTACACTAAGATGTTCACACTCAATTTTCACGTGAGGGAAGGTTGTGCCCTCTCGGTTTTAAAACAGATGTACGGTGATAAACAACGTCCTTGTGCATATTTCTCAGCAGTCCTTGACCCAGTCGCTTGCACACTGCCTGGATGTTTCCGAACAGTGTCAGCAACGGCTGTATCTATATGTCAGAGTGAAGGAATAGTTTTGTCACACAAACTGTTGTGTTAGTACCCCCATTCAATTAATGCTTTGCTAAATCAAATGAAAACACAGCATTTGACTAGTGCTCGCTTGACAGGATATGAATTGACACTTTTGGCCTCTCATATCACATTGAAAAGATGTTTGGCATTAAACCCTGCTACACTACTACCATTTCCAGCTACTCTGCCTAAGTCACAAGTGTTATATGATTGTATATTCCTCACTGAAGATCAAACAAAGGATTGTGTTGAACTACAAGATACACCTCTCTCTGCTGCCATAAGCATTCCTGCTCCCCCTCCCTATTTGCTGACCAAGTAGTTATCCGTCTGCCCTTGTTTGCTGATAGCTATTTCTAAACTTGTTCTTTACATTTCTGTCCATATCCTTACATTGCAGAAAACAAGGACGATGGTCTGTGAGTTCAGGGTACTTGCTCCTGCAAAACTTGAGAGTGTTGTGTGGACGTGGTCCGACATATGAGTGATTAATAAACTTGTTATTTTATTTCAACTCCAATGCCATCTATTTTTGTTAGTCTTTGGAACCCGTGGACGAGAGGGTGACCCTGAACCAGTGTGCTCACTTTTGAGTACATTTCCACACTTGTAGTCCTGTCTGATGTAACATTTCCTATACACTTATTTACACACACATGCTTGTCTCTGCGCAATGTGTGTGTGTGTGTGTGATGTAAAGTGCTATGACACCTTACTCTGGTATGAGTGGTACTATAAAACTAAATGAATCTGAGAGACAGTGGATATGGAGACTTGTGGGGCACTGTTAAAGGGTGCTAGTGAGGTACATGTGGCAGAGGTGGTCATTGGGGGAGGGGGTGCCGACAAGCAACCAGTGTTAAAGCCGGCCCTGCCCAACCCCCCCCCCCCACACATTCTTTGGCTCTGTGCAGTAGTGGTGGATGCTGGCATTTTTAAAGGAAAATGAGACTTAACCACAAAGACAAATATCACCAACTCTTCAATCTACCACAAGAAAAAGGTTTCTTTATGATTTGCTCTGACCGTTAGTGCCCTTTAAAAAATGATTAACGAAATAAGGTTGAGGCTTCGCATGTTAAGCGTACCTCTTGGCATGTTAATGCAGTGTCTCAAGTGGAGCCAAGTTAAAGGAGTGTCAGAAAGACTTATATATATTGATGGAGCTGCAAAACAGTGAAATTCCAGGACTCTCTTACCTTTACCACTGCCTGTCACATTTCATGCAGATTAGTCGGGGGATGCAACATTTAAAATGGGGAGGTTCATTAACATCTCATTACCTTCATGAATCTGCCTAAAATCTTGCAGGCTGTCAGCATGTTAAGTCCTACCTTTTACTTTCATCCACTCCTTTGTTTAAGATCTTCATGAAACTTGAAATGCCTGCACTAGGCTTAGTATGGTAAAAGTTCTTAAATATCAGGGGATTTCTTCAGTGGTGCCAAAGTTATTAGATATTTAGCACTTTTTGCTTCCCCCTTTTAACTGTGCTTCCTCTACACGTCTCTGGACAAAACTTGACATACCAAGAGCAAGCTTGGATGGAAGATAAAGTCATGAGATTGGGAACAGCTAGGGTGTTACAGTTCCTTAGATTTCCATATGCTTGTTAAAGTATATCATTTTTTGTGCAAAAGTGTGCTCTAGCATGACCATCTGTACTGTGCTATCAATGAAGGACTTTACTAATATAGAGATCGTCAGAAGCAGGCCAGTCTGATTTGGAGGGCTCTTTTTGGGTAGCAGATGCGAGGTTTGTCATGTAAGAAGATCCATTTTGTGCCACTGAGGGCCCAAAGGGCGACACCGAGAGCCTTGAAAGAAATGCATCCTGCCAAAGGCGGATGGCAGGAATGTTCTGTATGCACTGGAGCCTGCAGAAAACAAACACAGAGGCTCCTAGGTATTTTCCGTCGGAATAATCTAGGCAGAAGAGAGCAAAGGAGATTGTGCCCAGTACATTACAAAGGAAGTCTTAAGAGTTGGAAAATGTGACACATGGCGAAGAAGAAAGATTGGCCACCTGATTTGTTAGTGCTGTTGGAGCTAATGATTACTCAAAGGTTTGTTCCATCCTTAGCGGGATTTGTTTGAAGTACAATCCGAGGACGTAAAGTTAATAAATACAAAGAATGTGTCCTTGTACAGTCCATGAATAAGAATTAGAGGTCAACAAGGAACAGTTTCAGAATAAACATGTACCAAGAAAACAAAGATACACATAAGAAGGGCCATTATTTACAGAAAACATGAGACTCAATCACATGGATGTGAATAATACTGAAAGTAGCTCCTGCGGCATAAAAGTCACACACTATAACCTGCACAAAGATTGACCAAGCAGAAAGAGTGTGTAAAAACAATACACCACAAGTTCTGCTGGGTTTAGATAGTTAGAAGTTACTTTATGTTAAACAGAAAGAGAAGTGCATATGCTCCTTTTACCAATTTCATAAATGAGACCAATGATATCATATGAGACCATTTCTGTTAAGGATCATGTCATTACAAATATTAATAACATATCTTGCAATGCATCTTTCACATCATTAATAGCGTCATCTAACATCTGTTTATTGATGGCACTGATAATGCAGCTGGTGATATCATGAGTTAAGAACACTGCACTTTGAGTGAGGGAACTAAAGCTGCTTAAAAAGTCTTGATGAATTTAGATATTTTTAGGTTTTTGGCTTTAACCATCACACCCCTTCAATACTTATTTTCATGGAATTTATAAGGTGTTGTATTACAATATAGAACCTTAATGTTTCTTAACTTTTTTCAATTAAATTGATGGGTTTTGTAATGATATATTGATCTTGAAGAGTATAGAGACAAGTGAATACCACTTACAGCGAATGGCCAATGGGCATGTTTTTATAGACCCTGTGCACAGTATGAGAAGGAAATTAAATGTAGCTGAGAACTGTAAGAAATTATATCAGGACATGAATTGCAGCTAAGCCATGTGGTCAGTACCAAGAAAAGCATGACTTGTGGCCATGACCTAGATGTACGCATACCGGAAAGTGACTTAGGACAACCCCTGTGCACAGTACACACTTGAGATAGATCAAGTAAATTGGCAAGCTTTTTGGCTACAAATGCCAATACCTGAAGGCTAAGGCTATAACAAATCATGTGCAGGGGAACAGCATTTGTGAGCCTAACGTGGCCTTTCTTCATTTTCAGCTTGCATCTGTCACACAGAGAGGCAGGTGAGGACTACATCACAGCTCCATGGCATCTGAAAGGGCTTTTCTTCATGGATTTAAAGGTGAAACAGCTCTTGGCTGGTTCAGCCTTAGGTGAATCTAGATAAATCATTTCCATTCAGAATTAACATGTAGCGTCAAGTTTTCCACTGAGCAGCACTATTATTTAATTAATAACCACATCCCCTTGGCCAAATTCAGTGGAAGTGCAGCCTAGCCTTCTATGCGTATTTTGACAACCAGCTGTAATGTCCACCTGAAAAGGACTGTGACCTTGAAAAACCTTGAAGGCACGACGGCCACCTAAGGGTGAATACAATAAAGTGACTGTGAAAAACGTTTGCAACTGTACACACTGAATGTCTTGCTCTCAGCCAATAGACCTGGAAAACAATTTGCGATTTGACGAAAAATCGGGAAAAAGTTGGGTTTTCAGGTATAAATCTACAGCTTGCCATCAGTAATGGCTGGCCCTTGAGCAGGATTTGTATTGCTTAACTTTTATCAGCTTAAACCTTAAACTCTTTGGAGCCTGTTCCTAAAGGTAAATATACATGTGAATGTTATCAACGTGTATATTAACTACTACAACTTGGTGCAACTCTACACTTTTTTGCTATTCCAAAAGCAGATTTGCACCAAAGTATAGCATTACATGACTCCAAACCCTCAAATGAGGGAGTGGAACCTCCTACAACAGGATTAATGAGTGTATAGTAACTACAAGTAGCTTTGCACAGCACAGACAGATGAGGATCACCACAACCATGGCGAACATCTCCCTATAGTAAAGTATAGAGAAAATTATTAAAATGTGTTATTCTTTTAATACATTTATGTCATAATGTATTGTCTAACATAGAAGTAAATGCATTTGAAATACTCAACATAGAAAAGTTACAGCACACTAATTTAATTTAAAATATTTTTTTTAAAAGCTCACTCACAGCAAAATGTTCATTTTTATTTAATATGTAGTTAACCTCATTGAAAGATATGTGATGAATTCATTTACATTATTTTAAATGTTTTATATACATAATTTAATTTTTATATGATCGTTAAGAGTGTGTTTGCATGTGTGTAGAGCATGGGTAAATCATATTTTGACAACTTGAAGGGGCAGCACCTTTAGAAGTGCAATTTGTGAATAGGGTTGCTCCTCTTTTGTGGAGTGTATATTTTATTAGCACCAAACCCCTTCTTAAAGGTTTAAAGTACATTCATACCTTTCCAGTGTGACACTGTTTCAACATCTCTTCATTTAAAATGTGATTCGTTTAATAATCTGCTCGAATTTGTTTAAAATGTATGATATGATTTTGATATGATATGGTTTTCTAGAGCACACAAATGCCCTAAGGCGTCTTGGCGCTAACGTCTGTTACTGAGCCAAAGGGAAGTCTAGTGGGGCAAAGGACAAGAAAACAGCCAGGTCTTGGGCAGTTTTTTAAATTGCATTCGATTAGGCAGGGCTTTGAGGTACCAAGGCAGTGATTTCTATGTTTTACAAGTGGAAGAGATGAAGCTTTGACCAACCCAGGATACTTTGTTGATTTTAGCTTTCACAACATTTTTAGCAGAGGATGAGCGAAGCATTGTCCTGGGGGTATACCATTGGAATTTCCCCTTAAGATATTCTGGGCCGATATCATGGAGGGATTTGTGAGCTAGACAAAGATCCTTGAAGGTGACTCGTTTCCTAACAGGTAGCCAGTGTAACTCAGCAATGGCTTGAGAAACTGAGTTAGGTATCCTCGTGAGAAGGCGTGCCATGGCATTCTGTAGAACCTGCAGTTCATTCAGCAGTCATTTTTGGAAGTTACAGTAATCCATTCTAGATGGTACTAGAGCAGTGATTACTGTCTTTTGGAGCTAAAACTGAAGAAAAGAAAATACTTTTTTCAGTGTTCTTAAGAGGAAAAAATAGGAGGCGGGCACTTGGTTAATTTGATCAGCAAAGGAAAGTTTTCTGTCGAGGAGTGGTCCCAAGGTCTTAACCTTTCTGACTGGGTAAGGAAAAGGACTGTGGTCTTGGGGCGACCAAACAGGAGTCCAGAAGGAGGGGTCATTTCCGAACATAAGGACCTTGACTTTATCAGAATTTAGTTTGAGACAATTATTTCTCATCCAGCCAACTACCTCGATCATGCAGCTGTTCAAGTGCTGTGCTACCTCGCAGAGGTCACTCGAAATCTAAATTACGATTTGAGTGTCATCTGCTTAGGAGACTGTATAAAACTCAGAGGAGCGGATCATGTTTAGCCATTGGTGTAACATATATATTAAAAAGCGTAGGGCTTAATGAAGACCCCTGAGGGACTCCTTAGGAAAGAGAAAATGATTTAGATTTAAAGTCTCCAAGGGATACTGACTGCTCCCTAGTGGCAAGGAAAGAACATAAACCCTGTATTCCAATACTCTCTAACCAATCAATAATCACTAAATGGCTCACAGTGCTGAAATTCCTAAAGGATCAGAGCAGCCTTTCCATCGTTGTCCACTATCATTCTGATTTCCTCTGTTGCTGCAATCAAAGAAGATTCAGTGCTATGTTTTTTTAAAGCCATACTGAGAGCTATCCAGTAAATCATTCTTATATAGGTAGGATGAGAGATATGTCTTCAGGGTTTTTTCCAAGATTTTTGCCAGCATTGGGGGACGCAAAATAGGATGATAGCTTTTTACAGCGTTAAGGATGAGGGAGGTTTTTTTTTTACCACAAGTACGACAGAGGCCTTTTTCCAAGCATTAGAAAAATGTCTGGTGTAAATGATCCCATTCAGGAGTTTAGTAAGATAGACTGCCACTGTTCCCGCTATACAGTGTAGAATGTTTTGGGGGGAGCAGGGGTCTGAGGGAGGACCAGATTTAGTGGACTCAATTAGCTTGATTACCCCTTCCACCAAAGGAGAAGAAATCCCGCTAAAAGTGCTAGTTGTTTCACATGGGCACCAAGTCCTAGAGACGTTAGGTTTGGTGTTCAGGTTTAAAACTAAAAGACAATCAAACATGCTGCAATTCTTAGGATCCTGGAAACAATCCTCTCACTGTCCCTGCAGCAGATAATTTGCAAGACCTTGTGAGAAACAAGTCGGGTATTTTTTACCTCCTTGTTCAAAAACTTGTGGATGTTTAGAGACTGGAAAATTAAATAAAGGTATATCCATTTTCCATGGCCCACACAAGCCATTATTCTAGTGGTCAATTTGTTAAAACCATATGTACAAACATCTTAAGTATCTATTTGACAAAACCATGTTACCCATGTGATACTGTCTCTTCACAATCAACTGCGCATTTTATGTTATTTTGTAATCTGTATCGCTCAATGAGTCCAGTTTTTACATCCCATTTTATCACACAAACACTTTACATCATGCACAGATGGTCTGAGGTATTTGCAATCTCTAGCTACTCCGGATATCTGTTTATCTGTACTCGGTCACATTGTGCTGCTATAAAGTTAAAAACAATTATGAGTCTTACTTTTGTAATTGTATTGTCCTAAAATGTTATATTTTCAAGGATATGCTACATATTTTCTATTTCATTTATGTTTTTATTCTTAGTGCGCATGTGAAGATTGTATTTATTTTTTGCCTTTATGGCCTTTAATTAGTCCGCATAAAGTTCTTTTTGAATGATTGATCAAACCATGTCAGAATCCTTTAGCGAATATAACTGACATGAGTTACAAATACACGGCGAAACAATTGTAATTAATGGAAGTGTTTTAGAGTTACCGCTTCCCACAAGCGAAAGAAGCCTGTAATGGACTAAGCATGCGGTGGTACTATAGAAAATGTGATTTATATACCCTGGACAAGGTGTTACACACTGATGAGCAGCATAACATTGACATAATAGTTGTTCAGAGTTATAAATGATTTTTTTCCTAATTTAATTGGCAAAAGCTAGATTGACCTTTTCTCAGTAATTGTATCTATAGTTCGGCAAATAAATGAACCGCCACTGTTCTTCTCACAGAATATATAACAAACTGAGGTGCTTCTCTGCTGCTATCAAGTGAATGTATTGAGAGAGAGAGAGAGTAAAGGAGAATTCAACGCTGAATTTAAGTGCTGTAGTAGGTGCTCTAGTCAATAAATTATGACAGGAGGCAGCATCGTTCAATTAATAAAAAGTGCCAACATTTTAAAGTGTTGTGGTCATCAGACCCTTTAGAACATTCATAATTACTATATACATGGTTTAGTGTACACTACCAATCCGAAAATTACTATTATTTATGGTTGATATAAGAATTAAATGCATACTTCTGACTTTTTCACTTAATGTGTCTTTTTGTAATAACTGTTGTTTAATAAGTGTCATTAATGTATCTGTATTTCTCAAGTGAAAACAAAACAAGACATATGAATCGGCTGGTAATTGAGAAGTATTGAATGCGATTGTATTATATGTATTGGAAAATATTCGGGGAGATGAATTAAGAATGATTTCTGCATTCCCAACTCATTAAATGAGATGTGTTGAATCATTTCACTCAGTAGTGGGTGGCTGAAATAAAATGCCAGACTAATGTTTGAAAACTAAAAAAGAGCACGCCCTACTAACTTAAGTTCTGAGTTACTAACACATTCTCATAGCTGCCAAGGTTTCAGATTGCGATGTGTGACTTTTTCATAATTTCAGTGTAACTATGAGTGACATTTCAACGACTAGGAGTGACACTTTCACGAGCAAAATCAAGAAATGAAGACAAGGGAATATATATGAATATCAGATATTAAACCCATTTGAGAAACAAAAATCTTTAAGAAGATCTTAACCTTTTCGCCAACGGCGCGAACTCGGCCACAAGGTGGGCGGGGTCAGGGGGTGGGCGTGGCGCTCCCTTACTCATGACGGCTCCACGCCGTCATGAATCACGGGCGACTTGTGCTCATGACGGCGTGGAGCCGTCATGACCCCGCCCACTCACTAATTCCCCCGCACAGGCAGGGAATTAGTGCCACGTGGGCGAGCAGCAGTTGCATGACGGCCCCACGCCGTCATGAGCACACGCCGCCCGTGGCTCATGGCGGCGTGGAGCCGTCATGAGCATGGAAAGGGTTAAAACTGCTGCAAAGCACCAGAAATGGAAGGGCACTTATGAGCTCTGAATGCAGAACTGTCATGATAGCACTGCTCGGCTAATATGAGAGAGGCGTGCCTCTCCTGACATTAAAGATAACCACCACCTGCACAGCCTCTCCCGGACTCAGAGCACATGTTCAAGAAGTAAGAGTAAGAGTGTTACCAGGCGACAGCAACAATAAATGGGAGCCGGGCTAGGGCACTGTAGAATTGTGTCAGGTAGTCTAGTGGTTGGGGGGCGGAGTTATGGGAGGAGTAGGAACAGGAGGAGCCGGGGACAGGAACCGGACAGTTAGAGTAGGGACAGGGTTGAGACAGGTTGCAGACAATAAAGCTCCTGAAATATAAGAACCTGTGTCTGTGGTTCTTTGTAGCACGATGCTACAACTGGCGACAAGGGTGGGATGAGCATGACTGCAACCCACAGAGAATCAGGAGAGTGCCCTGTCCCCTGCAGCGTCGAGAGAAGAGCTCCGCTGCTGAGTGAAGCTGATCCTGGACGAAGGAGGTCAGCAGTGAGTGACCCCGATCCTCAGAGACGCTGGGGAACCCCGAGAGAGCCACGACAGCGAGCGCTGAAACGCTCAGCAACAGAGACCATTTCGCGCCGAAAGCGCGAGTCCCGCCGGATGCGTGTTGCCCAGCATCCGTGAAGAACCAGGAATCGGGAGCCCACTCCGACCCTGTCCAGCACCCCAAAGTGAATAAAGGGTGCCATGGTGAAGAGGACGCTGTCCCTGAGAGCCTGCCGCCAAGCGCGGCTGAACGCGCCGGAACCGGAGCCTGGGTGCCGTCGGAAAACCTCACGCTCGATGCGTGAGGTTTGGCATGCTGACGGCGTAAGAGAGCGGGAACTCAGAAAGTGAGTTGGGCGCCTACCCCAACCCAACCTGACTGCAGTGGCAGGAGAAGAGTGAATCCTGGGGTGGATTGCCCCACGAAGGCCTGCTGCTGAGCGCTGCTGAGCGCGAAATAATTGGAGCCTGAGTGAGCTCCGACGTCGGAGAATCTCACGCCGGATGCGTGAGACTTGGCACGCCGCCGCCGAGGACCCTGCAAAGTGAGGCGGGAGCCCACCCCAACCTCACCTGACTGTAGCAGTGACCAAAGGAAGCTGAATCCGGAGGGTGCTGCTCCTGGAAACGACTGCCGGTGAGTCCTGGGTGAAGAAAAGGGTCGAATGAAGAGAGAGAAAGTAGTGCCTGCAGATAACCACGGCGGCTATCTTTGAGTCAGGCAACTTTTGGGACATCCTCCCTGTGCAAACTGTAGGCGGCCATTTTGAGGTCAGGCGAGCTGAGTTTATCAACAAGCATTGGCGAACATAATAGAAACAAACACTGGCGAAGACCAAACAAGCATTGGCGAAGGCCAAACAAACACTGGGGAAGACAAGCAAACAAGCATAGGCTAAGGAAAAGAAACAAACATTGGTACATACAAAGCAACGAGCATTGGCGAAAGCAAGTCAACAAGCATTGATAACTGTAAGGAAACAAACAAACAAGCATTGGCGAAGACCAAACAAACATTAGCAAAAGCAAGCAAGCATTGGTACATGCAAATAAACAAACATTGGTATATGCAAATAAACAAGCATTGGCGAAGACCAAACAAACATTGGCAAAGACAAGCAAGCAAGCACTGGTACATGCAAATAAACAAGCACTGGTAAATGCCAAGAAATAGGCATTGGTAAGGCAAATAAATAAGCGTGGATAACGGCGCGTGAACAACAATGAACAAGTCTTGGCAACCAAAACAGAATAAGCACATGCAAACACGAGAGTGAATCAACTAACAAGCATGAGCAACCACAAGAGTGACTTACCAAACATGCATTGACAAAAACAAATGTCAGCACGGGTGGAAACGCGAACATTGAGAAACGCAAGTGAATGCGCAGTGGCGAATGTAATGAAGTAACACGTGTCTGTAAAATAAAAGAAGCACAAGCGAACACAAGGACCAAGCAAAGACAACAGCACAATGGAACAAGCATAAGCAAATGCAAGAGACAGATAAAGACGACACTGAGCACAAACCGAAGAGCGCCGAAGGGAGAAGAGCTGCTGGGCAGTCCTACAGAGGACCCCGGAGAGAGTAGAACCATCCAAGTTCATTCACCGGCGCATACTGTGATGGTTACAAAGACTATCAATTTCTAAGCAAACGACAGACCAAAGACCTTGACCAGAATCTCCCTCTCTCATGGCGGGAGGAGACGTAGCACAGCGGGTCACTCCATACATTGAAGTACCGCCCCCAGCGGTGCAAACTGATGATTGGATCTCGGATCTCAAACGACACTGGTGGCTCGAAGCATTGGAAGATTTCTTAAAAGCCAATGGTGAGCAAAGAGAGAGAAAATGTCTGATACTACTCCTCCATCTGGTGGGTCCTGAGGGCCGATGCCCAATCAAGACATTTTCCAAAGAGGATACAGAAATCTATAAAAGACTCCAAAAGGAGCTCTGTGCCCATCTCAACACACAGACAGATGTGGATCATAATCGCATGGTTTTCAATACAGCACGGCAGGAACCAGGAGAACCGTTGCCAAATTTCATCACTCGGTTGCAAAGTCTGGTACGAGGCTGCCACTTCAACACTGTTACAAATGAGGATGCGGTTCGACTTCGGATAGTTGAAGGTTGCACAAACCCCGACACAAAGCGCAAGATCCTGCAAGGGCATTGGTCGTTAAAGGAAATCATCAAGAAGGCCGAAATTGGAATGCAAATCAAAGCAAGAGACGGATTGAAGGACGTGCACCTGAGAGCAAACCATCAAGATACCTGGAAAGATAGAACTCAGAAAACAAACAGAACTGAAAGGAGAGAGAGGGAAGGCAGACCAGCAAAAAGACAACGGGAAAGATACAGTGACCAAGAAAGTGACAGGATTACTCAGAATCAGATTCTTCAGCGTCCGACTACTCAAAGCCAACCAAGGATTACTCAGAGTCAGATGACTCAGAGTCAACCATCCAAAAGACAATTCCAAGGAGTGATTCACCCCCCAGGAGTTCCTCAAGGAGTCATTCAAAGTATGACACACAGTACTTAGATGAGGAAAGTGCGTCAAGTGGGACAGATCGCACTCCTGGACAAGAGGGCATCCTGCACAACAAGTGGGAGAGAAAGACAAACCATAGAAGAAGGGGTCGCACTGGTCAACACCGGAAGTCGGCGCAGG
The DNA here is from genome assembly GCF_964261635.1 of Lissotriton helveticus. Classification (NCBI taxonomy): domain Eukaryota; kingdom Metazoa; phylum Chordata; class Amphibia; order Caudata; family Salamandridae; genus Lissotriton; species Lissotriton helveticus. Next base: position 766,526,234 of record NC_136059.1, read on the forward strand.
AACATCAGTCGCCAAGCAGTGAAGACGAGTCCAAGGAAACATCTGGCAGGAGAACACATCACCCCCAGATCAGAGGTGTTAGAGCATCAAACAAGCGTGAAGGAGAAACAGGTCGCACAAGACGGACTGATCCTCCACAGCAACGAACCAGGAAAGATCCATGCATCCAGGGCTCCCGCGACAACGAAGAAACGGAGAGGAAATTGTTAACTTCAGGCGGGAAGGACAAAGAGGCAAAAGCTTGGGATCAAGCACAAGGAACAAGCACGGGATCATCATACAACCTCCCAAATGAGACAGCATTGAAGATGTTCCAACAAAGGCACACGGAGAAGCATCTCAAAGACAATTCAAAGGGAAAGAGCAATTGGTCACGGACTACGGAATTCAAAAATCCATTACCCAAGACAGTTTCAAAGAAACGTTTGAGAAGGAATGGGAAGAAGGATCTCTCTGACTCGGAGTGCACATCTATCCGATCCTGGAAGTCGACAAAAGACTTCTCTGACCCAGAAAGCACGTCTATGGCCAGGAACTCCTCTGATTCAGAGAGCGCGTCTGCCCGATCCTGGAAGTCGACAAAAGACCTCTCTGACCCAGAGAGCACGTCTGTTCAATCCCGTGAGTCGACCGAGTCATGGTCCCGACAACAGACATGGCGTCAACCACCCGAACGCACCATGGAACCAAAGGACATCCTTCCCGTCAAGAGCAACATGTCACACACTAAGGTCTCTGAATACTCAGTCACTCCACAGGACAACCTGTCATGTCAGTCACAAGTATATCCAGACACAGATCAGACACCGTCACCCCTGAAGGGGTCCGCGAGGCTGACTCAAAGGACCTACAAAAGGAAAACAGAGACAGTGGACCTTAGTAACCGGATGGGAAGGGACCAGCCAGTCACTCCACAAGGAAAGCCGGACGTGTCAGTAGAGAGAGATCATCAGATGAGAGAGAAACATGCCTATGCACAGAAGCCGGACGTGTCAGTAGAGAAATATCATCAGATGAGAGAGAAACATGCCTATGCACAGATAGCTCACAAGCTCGCCAGACAACCCGAGGCCGTGAATGAGTTACCGAACCAAACCAAGACAGTCTCATCAGATAACACCGTACTGTCTGGTATACATGACTCTGAATTGGAGGGCAGTGTTGCCCTCGGCCGGACAAGACAAAAGGCAGTAAAAGTAGATGCGGGTGCTCGGAAGAGGACCAGAACATTATCCACTCGTGGAAGAGATCGAGCATCTGAACCAACTGTAGTTACACCACCGGAAGGAAACATGAGGACTGCGGACCGTGAGAGTAAACAGTTTACACGCAACGTGGTCAAGAATGCCCTGATCAAAACAACAGAAAGATTGACCAAAGCCGAGCCCACCACTGATTCAACACTACTGAGTCTTGAAGAACAGGCTGCCCACCAACCCGTGTGGTGGATTGAAGAACTGCGAACACTGAGGACATTAAGCTCACTTTGTTAAGAAAGGGGGAGATGTAGAATTGTGTGAGGTAGTCTAGTGGTTGGGGGGCGGAGTTATGGGAGGAGTAGGAACAGGAGGAGCCGGGGACAGGAACCGGACAGTTAGAGTAGGGACAGGGTTGAGACAGGTTGCAGACAATAAAGCTCCTGAAATATAAGAACCTGTGTCTGTGGTTCTTTGTAGCACGATGCTACAGGCACAGGCTGGGTGAGGAAATAAACATCAGAACTGCCATCCTAGTCGCACGTGTTGCATGCAGAACAGAAAAACATTTAAGATCCTGCCTTAGCCAGCCTAACTCCGACTGTCTGGGCCCCCTTCCTCCTCCCTGGCAATCAACCAATAGTATCAAGTCTGGACTCCAGGGCCTCTCTGACTCACGTGCACCCGGGCATAGTCTCCCAAACAGGACGTGAGAGGTTCCAGCAACACGGTTCAGCTGCCTAATCATGATATAAATTAATAGTCAAAAACAGTGAGTTGATTTGGACTTGCTCGAACCGCAGCAGACTGCACCGGGCATTGGGCAAGCCTCAAGAGAGCAAGGCTGAGGCACACATGGCTAATTGTTCTAAACCAATCAAAAGAAATATGTGTATGTTTTGTCAAAGTCTATTGCTTATTATTTTCTGTAACATTATTAAAATCTGCACTCTCTCTGCAGACACATGGCTGGTGCTGACTTTGCAGGCACATGTGGTACACTTTGAATGAACGTAAAAGTTTTGTTCGATTTTCTAAAAAAGTCAGCGCTCCCTCCGACCACTGCTTCTTTCATCCTGCGCTAAATTATTTGCAGGCTCTGAATATATTTAGCAGATCATGCACGTCCTGCAACGGAGGGAGAAGTCGACTGTGCCGTCTCTTAGCTGCAGCACTAGTATTCGTGTGGCGCTGCACACATTGTGAGTGCGATTGGGGATTTGGGAGGGCAGCCGACCAACGGGAGGCTTGCCCCCACGGGTAGTTTTGGGGCCGTGGGGGGGGGGAAGGGGGGGTTAGGGGGCACCAGAGACACGGCAGTGCTATTGGGCTGGTTGGGCTGGGGGGATGGCTTGGGCTACATTTGGGCTGTTTTTTGGGCTGGGGACCTTCATATACAGACATTTTGTGTCACTGGTCTCCATTTTGGTGCAGTGACACAGCAGCTGGCAGCAGGGCAGTGGGGGAACACATTTTTGCCCGCCCTACGTGAGTGGTTTTTTGTGGGTTTCTCCCCGGGGGGGGGGGTTTTGGTGGTACTTCGAGGGGGTTTTCTTGGATGATGGTGCACGATCGATAGGTGGGTCTTGAGGGGCAGCTTGTTTGCCGCTGGATCAGGTGCTGGTGCTGCACTCTTCTTTGGCGCTTCTCCTAGTTCAGAAAGGGGGGTAGTTGAGGAGGCCTGGGCTGTTTCTGTAGGTGGTGGGAGACACTGAGGTCATTTACAGTTGGTAGGCATGGGGGGTATTTGTTGCGGACGGGATGTTTTAAGATGTTGTATGATGTGGCAATGTTGGGGCTCCGGTTAGGGGTGGGGGTGGGGTTGTGAAGCATTCACATATTTAGCCAGGACTAGTTTTGTTCGGCACAGGCCAAGGTTGGGGGAACAGGCAGGGTGCACTTGATTCCAATAAAGCGGCCTTTATCACACAATTCCTGTGTCTGTGGTCAGTGCCCCCCCCCTACTGGTGGGCCCCAAGTCATTTGTGCACGCACATTTGGAATTTAAGCATTATGCTGTAATCCCGCCGTCAACTGAATGATTTATGCCCCTCAATTCAGTGCGAGGCACATTTACTTTTTTGCAGTGAGTCGGCCGGCGACCAGTGAGTTCAGATGCAATTTATACGGGCGCCTGGCATGCCTCTCTCTGTACCTAGTGGTGACCGGTCTCAGGGCATCAGGCTAGCTCAGCTCATCTATGAGCTGGCTGACAGTCAGGGTCCCAGTGTTCTGGGCAGCTGAGCTGCGAATGAACAGAACCACCACTCTGGCTGCCGCAATCCATGTTCAATCAGGCGCCGGCTAGGATTGGGTTGGTGTCGGTCGTGGGATGCCATCACCGCGGCGACTCATTGCAGGCAGCAGCCACTAGTGAATTCAACTGCCGCCCGCTTGCACCACAGGCAGCATGCTACGTAACAGACCCACTAGCCTAAAACTGTGAGACTGATACTTAGAAACTCACACTCCTGACCTCACTGCCTGAATTTGTCAGTAGTAGGCACTGACTTGACGTCAGTGAAATGTATCTATCAGTATGTCGGCCTGCGCTGCAAATTTTGTCAATCCAGTGTTCCCTAAGAGCAAGCAGGTCAGCTGCCCCCCCAAGTATGGCGAGCAGCGTGCACTGCGCGCTACCTGCCACTTGACTCCAGCAAATGGTTATTACAATAATTAAGCAGCCTCTCCGACCACACTAAAATGCGTTAGCCTAACGCCTGATGTGTGGTACTTAGCAGGGCTGCAATGTGAAGTGTTATAAAAATGGCATTTCACATATTTGTATAGAAAAGTCGATTTGGCTGTGGTGAAGCTCGAGCACTTCACAATGTTGTCAATGCCACTTGCTCTCAACACTATTCACAGCACCATTTGGCTTGTTTTGCTAAGTGGGAAATCCATTTCTAAAGGAGTCTCATTTATGTGTATGCCTGGTCATTTACAGAATGTTGCAGTGCAGGACAGACTTGAACGCTCCTGTGATGTCATCAAAGGAAGATACAACAGACAGCAAGTGATGCCTTCCCAATGTTCAAGCATACACCCACCTCTATGCAGCACATAAATCGTTATCCTGAATCAAACTGATACTACTCTTAGCCTCCGAATCCCAATGCACATTGAGCTCCCACATACTGCACCATGGCATCTCTGATCACGCCCCAATGACTCGTCTTTGGCCGTTGGATGGAGGGACCCCATCAGATGTGGCGTCTTGACCTGGTACGTACAACAGCAACACTTTAGGGTTTTCGTGCCCAAGAAATTGGTATTTATTGTAAGCTGAACCAGGACACTGTGGATTCCCCTGGTGTGCTGTGGGCACAGGGAAGGCCACTCTTTGAGGAGGAAGACAATCTCATCTGAAAGGGACAGAATGGAACAAACCTCAACAAATGGCTAACCTAGAACTGATCCTAGAATGTATTGACTACACCAATATACCTGGCACTAGAGAGAGCATTCCTTTGATAGCAGGCTCTCAACAAGGCCCGCCAGTGCTGGATGGCATCTACAAGGAGGGTGTACAAATGGTGTGATCAATCGGGCAAGCTTCTCTATTGGTTAGTGCGGAAGGAAGTCACCTCCTAGGTTGCCCCTCAATTGTGTCTGAGGAGGGTACAATTGCAAGAATGGCAAAGGCCCAAATGGCAACATTTGGGGCTTTCTAATGGAGTCTCTACACACCACACGGTTCACCCCAGAGAGAAGCCTTATCCCCACCTGTGACAGACATCTTGATGAGTTAGTATATGTGACAGGGTTGGCCTGGACATCCCCCTCACGACCAAATAAATTACATTGGCACTTCACAGCATGAACCCTGGGGAAAAAAAACCTCGGTCCAGATGGCTTTCTGGTGGAATATTAATGGCACTTCCAAGAATAATAGACTCCTCGCTGTCTAAATCTGTATCAAGAGACGATCCATAAATTGTGCTTCTCTTTCAAACTCGACTTGGCCACCATTGTGGTGCTGGCAAAATCTGGCTCGTCCCCTAACCTATGTGCTTCCTATCACCCAATTTCCCTTATTCACCAAAATAAAAATACATGCAAATGGTTTAGCCAACTGACTACTCAAAACTCTCCCACATCTGATTCACAGGGACTAATGTGGATTTACGCCCAACAGGAGCACCAGGCGCTGTATTCACAGAGTCCACATAGCCCTGACCTGCCTCTCCATGCTTTGCCACCAGGCTACTCTCCTGCTTTTGAACTACGAGAGGGTGTTTGACTCTGTATGATGGGTATTTCTTGAGGAAGTACTGGAAAAGGTGGGTTTGGGTCCACAATTCCGCTCCTTCATCCGATTACTGTACTCCAGTCTGGGCCCAGGTCTGTGTCAACCGTAACCTCTATGCCCTCTTTGCAAATCATTGAGGTATCGGTCAGAGCTTTACTCTATCCCCTCTTGTCTTTGGTCTGGCCATAGAACCCCTGGCGGCCTAGATTTGCTGTGTTGCACAGATATGAGGATTTAATTGGGGAGTGGTGGGGAAGGACTGAACATTACTATATGCGGACAAAGACCTTCTGTTCATCTCCCAACACTGCCTCACGGGTCCATGACTGCTCCAGATTCTCACCCAGCATGGAGAGGCATCTGGGCTGCATATTAACTGGCTTCATTTGCTCCTGGTCCCTCTGAGGGAAGACAGGCAGGGGGCGGACTAGCAGTTACAATTAACAACTTACAATACGCAGACATAGCTTTCAATACTTAGTAATACACATAGCGCTAGAATCCAACTTAACTTGGAGCCTCAACTTGAAACCCCTTGTGGTTATGCTCACAATGGACCTTGGTAGGTGGGCAAGGCTCCCTCTTATTATCATTGGCCGCATAGCCCTGTTTAAAATGATGCCATGCTCCAGATATTGTATATCCTTCAGAACTGCTCCTTGTCCATAACACACAGCTGGTTCCGAAATGTACTTGTTGCTCAACCTCCACTCCCGCTGCATATGGTAAATGTGTTTAATCGCCCTACGATGGCGGCAAGGGCGTGGCAGATGTCTGTCTATATTACTAGCTAGCCAACCTCAACCTCCCCTCCCGCTGCATATGGTAAACGTGTTTAATCGCCCTACGATGGTGAAATGGGCATGACAAATGTCTGTCTATATTACTAGCCAGCCTACCTACTGGCTGAATGGAGGATGTGAGACCCGGCATTCCGCTTGGAAGTGGCGATCATGGGACTGGACAATATTGAAGGTATTTGTACAGGAAAGTCCTGCTCAGGTGGTGCATGGCGCTGAAATGAACTAGCTGGGATAAAAAGATCACGCTTGAGATGCCACTGTGGACCGGGCGATGGCTACATCATTTGACCTCCTTGGCTCGGTTCAAGGGATAGGACAAAATCTGGATATCTACGGTTGAGGAAGTGTGGCAGGGATCCCCTTTTAAATCATTCTAACCGCTACAATCAGAGAACGCCATGCACAGGTCTCAGTTTTTCTAATACTTACAGCTAAGCCAATCTTGAACAACACTGACTCGGTTAGCGCTATCCCTGAATTCAATCCCCTAGAATACAAAATTTGAATGGGTCCTACTGAGAAGGGAATCTCATGGATCTACAAAGACCTCATACTTAACTTCCAGACTTGTATACAGCGATGCGGTCCTGTTGAGAGGATAGACGACCCCAATCAGTGGGATACATGCATGTCGCCCAGTGTTTTGGTCATTATTGTGAGTGACAGTGTACTTTATAAGTTTGAAATTCATTAATGTATTCATCTCATTCATCTCTTCGAGGCTCAGGCTCCTTCAAATTAATTTCTTGCATATGACCTGTTTGACACCACTGACCACTGGCATTCGGGCAAATTGTCAGCACCGACTTGTTGGTGCTGCTCAGAAAGGCGATCCTATTCTCCTTGCACGGTTTGAGACTGTCCCTGTATTGCTCAATATTGGTAGGCAGATCTTACCACCCTTTCTAGAGTGAGTACTCTGGAGGACTGTGGACCCATCCCTTGGGTAGTCCTCCTGGATACATCTAGGGACCGATCGCTAGTGGGAATCGGAATCATTCTAGCCAAGAGAGACATTGTAGATCTTTGGATTTCTACATACCACCCATGGTCCTCTGGGAGCAAAGCACTGGTGTGCCAACCAAGAGGAAACAATTAACATGATTTTGGGATGCTCTACGCAACATGGGAAGGTATGAGGGAAGTGACTGACATTTTGGGGATTGCTTTGAAGTAAAGTCATCCAACTGCATATAGCGCATTGCCAATATCTGTTATTTGTCGTGCCTATGTACGCTGCTAAGGGCCGTCGTGGCTATGGTTTCAATGCAAAATTCAGCTCAGCAAGAACACCAAATAATAAGCCACCGTGGGTGAGAGGTATGTTTAAGAACAGATATAGTAGTTTTGGAAGTATGATAATTTTCATAAGACCAATAAGTCCTGCTATGCTAGTAATAACAGACATTTTCAGCATGTTATGTGCTCAGTCATTTTACTGATTGTTACCCCATTATTTGCTCATATGACTAAATAGTAGGGTGTTATCTGTTGCAGGAAATATCCGAGATTCACACTAATTTATGTGGACTCCAGACAGGGCCTCGAACCTGATGTTCTCTCCTATAATGATATTAAGACACACACAAGGCTCCTCAATTTAAAGGGTCATGTCTTCCAAATAAAGGGATGTCAGCTAGTATATCAACACATGATCAGAATAGTGTTGACAGAGCTTGGCAGCACGCGGTTCCATTGCCAACGCAAATAGGATGGGGGAGAGCAGGCAGTCCAACTTCACTCCCTAGGATAAAGCTATAGGTTTCAACAGGATTATGTGCACTCTGGCTCTCGGCTGCATGTACAACAGACATATCTAGTCCATAAGGTGTTGAGGTGTGCCCATTCTTTGGTCTACCACACAGAGATGCTTACACTTCAGGTAGTTAAAGCCTTACCCACGTCTAAAAATATAGCAACAGCATCGAGTTTTGTATTTAAATCCGATAAAAGCGCAAACAGAGTATGAAGGTTAAGGATCATTGAATGGTGTCTAACTTGGACAACAGTAAATTAAAGAAATAACTATACAATCCCCATCAATGGGTGTAACCATTGGTAGCTTCCAGAGAGCAGCTATACTGCCCATAACTACAGTCCAGGGTGTCGGAGGATCAGGCGTTATACACTCAGTTAAACAGAATAATGTTATGAAAGAGGCTGGCCTACCACTATCATCAATCAGTCCATACAAACAGAACAATCCAGTATTATGAAAGCAGATAGCAAATGTGCCAACCAGGGCAGCAAACCTATCATCAAACCTTTATCCGCACTAATAAGCAGTCGCGGCAGGCATGACTCAGGGGTGGGAGGTGGATGTCATGCGGGGATTCATGGGGGGGGCAGTGGTTGGGGGTGGGGCTGGACTGTTCCCATGAGGCACTGGGTCAAGACTGATTTGCATATGGCCATGTCTGAACTGGGGTGGCGTGGTGAACAAAATAAAGATGGATTAAACCCAGATCAGTGACAGGGGGTGAATGTTTTGAAAATGTGTAACATTCCGTCCATCACCTTGTGTGTTTTGGGGGTGGGTTAATTTTTTTTTTTTTTAAATAAACTTACCTTCCCGGGTACCGCGCCGTTGCAGCTCCTGGCGGGTCCCGCGGTAAGGAGCAGGAAGCAAGCAGCCTCCCTCCCCTCCCCAAAGCCAATCACAATGCTGCAATGGCAGAATTGTGACTGGTAGGACGGTTTCCATCCGGGCGACTATGGGGAGGCCTTTTTCTCTATGTGAGTGCACTTTATAAATCTTTTAAATAAACAAATAAACAGCACTAAGGTTACTCATTTCCAGTAGGGAAAACACAACACTCCATTATCAGGTGCCTGGCACTGAAGGATCCTGTTCTTTCCAGTCAGGCACCATACCAAGTATGCCCTCGCTCCTCTGGTTGAGTTGGACAAACTCTTGTGGCCACCATCTCAGGCTGCAATTTTGCTACTCCTTTTACTGGCAGGTATTAGGTCTTTTATCCAGTCAGACAGGCCAAAGTTCAACTTCGATGGTAGTGAGCAGTGTGGTATGCTCCCTCAAGTATCTCGGCATGTGTCCTGTTGTATAATTATGAGGAAGATGTTGGATAAATGCTTCTGACGAAGGACCATCACATTAGTGCGGCCACCTTGCACGCCGGCTCTCTGGCGCCTCCCTGAAATTTGTGCTGAGACACAACCAGGGGATAATTGGTAAGGGCAACACCTGCCCAAATTAATAATCCATTTTCCAACACTAACTACAATCTAATTCCTGCTCTGATACAAACAACCTGCACAGACCTTCTGTGCTCCTGTACCATGCAGTAAAGGCTAGGGTCCAAACTGGGGTGGCGTAGTGGGCAAAAGAACAATGGATTTAACCAAAATCTTCTAACTGGGGGAGAATGTCTGCATTGTCAGCATTCCATCCATCATTTGTTTGCTGTAACACTTTTACCCTAAGTGGGATGGTATGCCCAGAAGTGGGTCCCTTGCTCACTGTGCCACTGGATTCAAGCTAGCCTGGCTGAAGAAGGCGACATAACCTGAAACCGGTCCCAGGATGCTTGTTTCCGGTCCAAGGAGGACCTGGCCTGGCAGTTCGGTCTGGACTGTTCCCATGAGGCATAGGGTCAAGACTGATTTCCATATGGCTGGGTCCAAACTGGGGTGGCGTCGTGGGCAAAAGAACAATGGGATTTAACCCAGATCTTCTAACTGGGGGAGAATGTTTGCATTGTCAGCAGTCCGTCCAGCATTTGTTTGTGTAAAGGCTAGAAACAGCACAAAGGTCTGTTGTTGATAAACATGCACGGTATACGATGTGAGCAAACTGAGCACTAGGATGTGATCCTTTCTAACTGAAGATGATTCCAGTCTAAATGGATGTGAAAATTAAAGAAAGGTTGGTGAGGAAGCAAATAAAATGTATATGTACACGTGGGTTTAGTGAAAGAATGTAGCCATACAATAGGGAGGGTCCTGCTGAAATTCAACAGAGTACAACAAAAGTACTAAACAATGAGGTGGAAGCCATGCAGAGTGTGACCACAGAAATCAGGCCAGACATGTCCATATAAATATATAATTCCAAGAGTACTATTTTGATTTGCTAGCTAAAATACTGGTCTGCATGCAAGATAATAATAATGTCATTGGTAAAGCGCCTAGCTGCTTCGCCTGAAGTGTCCCAGCACTAGGAAGCGGAGGTCCGTAACTTAAGCACATCGGAAGAACCTAGTGGAAGCAGAACAATGTTTTCTGTTTATTTCTGAAAATCAATTCAGAGGGAGCCAGCTGAAGTCCCACAGGGAAAGAGTTCCAGATTTTAGAAACCAAGTGTCTGAAGGCGTAGCCACCAAGTCTGGCTTTCCTAACCCTGCAGACGGAGGCCACTTTCACCACAGCCCATTTCATAGTTTTATTTGGTATGTAAGGAGTGATCATGTCCTGTCGATGGGGGGTTGGGGGGGCCTTGGCCAGAAAGCGCTTTGTGACAGTAGCAGAGAGCCTTAAATGTGATTCTCCATTTAACTGGCAACCAGTGAAGTGCCATACTAATAGAGGCACACCTCGATAGCCCGAGCAGTATCCGGGTCTACAGCGTTCTGCACACATTGAAGCCTATTCAGATGTGATTGGGTGACAGCTAAATATAAAATATTGCAGTAATCTGGAAGTAACCATTGCCTGGACTACAGTCTTTTGGACAATCTCAGGAAGAAGGTGAAGGATTTTTTAGGGATCTCAAAATCTAAAAAAACACTTTCCTGAGAAAGCATTGATCTGGGCATCAAACGAAAGCTTTTTATCAAACCAGAGGCCCAGATTCTTCACCTTGGGCTTGGAGGGTGGTAGGGGGGCCTGGTTGTCTGGTCACCAAAAATTAGATCACGTGTTCAGGTGTCTGCCTGATATCAAGACCTTGGTTTTCTCAATATTCAGTTTTAGAGAGTTGAGGTCCATCCAAACGGCGACATCAGACAGGAACGCCCTTAACAAGGGGACCACAGAAGCGTGTTTCCATTGCTGAGGAACACAACTGAAGGACAGGGAGAGATTGACTACTTTACCAATAGCAGGTTGGATAATACTAGTAGCCCTGCTCTAAAACGAAGGGCGAGACTAAATCCACTGGACTGCCCAATTTCACGGCAGAGCAAGTTGTCAGCACTTGATGGTAAAAAGCACTGAGGCTCATGAGACTTAAAGAAAGCAATTTTTCTGATTCCCAGGGCACAGAGAGCACAACTCTGATGAGTATATTTGCATGGAAAGGGGGAGAAATTAAATGTGACTGTGTCACTGAGACTATCACATCGATAATAAGAAAGCAAGTGAGACAGGCTGCTTGTTTATGTGCGAAAAAAATTAGAGAGGCAAATTAAGGGAAGAGCTGGTACATACAAAGAACATAAGTGGAGAGTGAAACAGTGCAGGAAACATCATCTGCGGGGGAGAAAAGAATCAGGTACAGTGCACTCAACAAGACTTGGTAAAGAATAGAAAGACTTACTACTGGATGAAAGGAGAAAGCAATGGGAGGCAAAGAATCTCATGCAGAACATGGAGTCGCACAAATACTGCGCTCGGAGATCTGAGAATAATTTTATATACAGAGGATTGGTCATTGATATAAAAATGAAATACCGTGGATTGACAGTGCTAGTCTTTAATGAGGTAGGAGAAGGTCTGTAATTCGGTTACCAGGAAGTAAACTCCTTGTCTCTAAAGAGCTCCTTACCATTATTAGTTATCAGGAAACAGTTCAACAGATTAGAGGATGGATAAGAAGAAGCAGGCATAGACCATTTCTTTTCTGTGTGCTAAACATGGGGTGCTTGGTTCTATCGCAAATCAGCTACATTTCTACATTAGTTCACTACTAATGATATTCTAAAGTTGGTCAACTGAGTGTCCTCTATTCTACTTGAATGCCATGACTAACCGGTGTCCTAGCTCCAGGGATCAAGGGCCGCCACTGTACACTTGGAGCACAAAGTAGTTGAAAATACTCTAAATCTACTAAATGGCTTTGGATTGCCATAACCAAAATTCTCTTTTTTTAATGTATTAGAAGGTCAATTTCTACTCCAGAGAACCTACTGAATGTTCTTAGGTTAGGATATCAGGTCATTTTATTAAAAATGTAGATGAAACCTGCCTCATTTAAGCTCTATGGAACTATCCTTGTGTATGTCATCTGGTAACCTTGCAAAAATTAAATACAATTATATTTGTTAATCATTTAGTACCTGCATCTGAAATCTGTTCTGTGCAGGAACAGATTATAGAGACAACTTGCATGTGACAAATTACAGCTTTCCCTAAGGGCTTGGTTCCTTCGATGTTTTCAGGCAGACCAATTACCCTTACTTTGTTTCTTGTTCAGCTCCCTTCAGCGTCTTCTGCCCAAGTCAGTAGTTCTTCGACCTGGTGTTGAAGCCGAGCAACCACCTCCAATTGTTCCTTGCGCCATGGGGCCATGTGGGAGAGTGTAGCCGAATTGAGTGGGAGCTTCACCGATAACTTCTTGTAATCATCCATCAGTATGCTGACATCGGTACTGAGAGCGCCAAGTTGTTGTTCTAGTACCGCCCGGGACTCCCTAATTTGTTTTAGAATGATGTCTAGCTTGTCAGGGAAAATCCAATGTACCACATAGTCTCTGGTCGCGGGAGAAGAGCCCGCCATTGAGCTGGTTAGCGCCCCTCCAGAGGGGCCATGATTAAATTGTTTCCCGTTGATGCAGCCCATTTTGTGGCCGTATGACGGTCAGGATAAGTCCTCTACTGAGCACTGAGAGGCATCACCCAATAGCCAGAGGAAGTAATGGGCTTTCCATGGCACAGCAGCACTTTAGGACTTGGGAAGCTAGTGTCTAGGGTCCGGCTCACTCGCAGGTGCACAGGCACAGGGCCAGGATTTGGACGGTCGCGCCCCTTCAGATCTCTCCCCTCTCCAGGCATGCAAGCCGCACTCTTGTTGGCTACCCCAGTCTCCACCTGCAGGAATACGGCACCCCCAGATAAGAGTGGCATATCACAAACGTCTCCTCTTCCTGCACGGCGATTCCAGGCGGAGGGCCGCAGCCAGTGTCGATGCCTGTTAGGTGCAAGCTTGACCTCCAATAGTTCTTGTGTGTCACTATGTCTCCCTAGGTCAGGGGAATAGCGTCCTGTCTCTCCGGGTTGCTCACACCGGGTGCCAGCCATTTCTCACCTTGTGTTTACGCTAAGGGTCAGCCAGATAGGCCCAGGCCTCAACAGCTCCCTTGGCACTCCGTCAAATACCATAGGCTTACGCAGGAACGGGCAGCAGACCCACGGAATCAACACCCACAGGCCGTACAAGAACGCCAGAGCAGGCCTCAGGGTTACACTCAGGTCGGAAGTCCCCACCGGGGCCACAGTTCCACAGGCGTGGCTCGTTTAGCATGCCGAACTGCGGGGTAAGTCCCAGCGACACCGCCCTTGTGTGCAGTAGGCCGGCAGACAGTGAAGGTCAGCCCCAGGGGGCCACAGAACAGCCAGCGGCAGACGGCTCAATCTGGACACTGGAGAGTCCTAAGGGAGCCCAGAAGATTCCCCCATAGCTGCTTCAGCAAGGCACCAGCAGGCCGGCCCCCACTCCCTGGGCCAAGCTGCCGGGCGACTTCTGGTGATGCTGTCCACGTGTGCAGGGGCCCAGCAGACAGTAGAGGGCAGCCCCACGGGTCCGCAGTCAAACCAGCTGCAGGTGGCACGATCAGGGCACTGCGAAGTCCTGGTGAGCCCAGTAGATCCCTTCACAATCGATTCAGTAAGGCGCCAGCAGCAGCCTCACTCGTATATGCCCTGCGTCAGCCAAGTCCAGTTTGCGGCAGTGCCTCCGGTCAGGCTCGTGGGGCAGCCAGTGGAAGTCCTTGGCTGGTCCACCAGTGCAATTGGAGGCAAGGGGCAGGGTGGATGGTTAGGAATTTAAGGGGATACAGCAAGGGAACTGGCCCAGGCCCGAGAGATATGTTTCTAGGCGTCCGCCATCTTCAGTGGTTGGCTACACCCCCGTAAATTGTGTTCACGTTGCAACATGTACTTTCACTGCCTACTGTATATTGCAACACAAGAGGAATAAAACTCATACTTGTCGCTTAGCATGTTAACATACCAAGCAAATAGTGGGTCCTGAATGTCTCATGTGCCCATAGTGTCCATACTGATTTATGGCAGAACTGAGTATGCATACCGGTAACTCAATGGCAGAACTTAGTGACACATAACTGAGTGCAAACACCAGAGTCTTGATCCTGAACTGAGTGACAAAAGTAAATATGAAGTGCCCACATTCTTAATGACTTCACAAGAGATAATTGTGAGTTTATGCCTGAAGCACTGTACTGTCTGTGCGCTGTGCTGAGTACTTTCCTTCTGATCTGCATCTAATTGTGTCACTCTTTAGTTTCAGTGTTCTTTGCGGTCACATGTACGGCACATGTCATGAGCCGCAATGTTGCTTGCTGTGCCTTTAAATACTGGACATGTCCGCTACCACGAACAGATTATTGCGGCTTCTCACCAAAGACCCCAGAGTTACTGCTGTGGCTTCCTGAGAAGGGCTGCCGCCGCCTAGAATCACACTCAAGGCTGAGGTAAATCTTGTTCAGCTCTTGCGTTGCTGAGACTCCTGAAGGCTGGTCTTGTAACAGCTGATCTGATAGCCAATATCAAGGTAGGCGTTCCCTTATTAGTCACACGTGTCTTGGGCTTAGAACCTATAACTGCCTGCGGGTTCCAATGCGGTCAGTGAGCGGTGGCAAGACACTCGCTCCATAGAGAGCTCGATCCCAGTATCATCTAGCTGATTAGAGGGTTGCTCCTTAATGGAGTACACCTGAGCAGGATGCCTACAAGTGGTATAAGCACATCTTTCCAGTGAACTTTGCATTGCTATAGGAAATCCAGTGTAAATTCAAACGCAAACAGTTGGATTATCATTGTATCTGCTTATTTGGTGATCATGGACTATAAATGCTATGCAAACTGAACAATATGCATAATATGACCCTCTGGGAATCAACCCATTGACAAAGTGTGAATACCAAGAGAACCTGTGATATCACTGAAAGATGCAGAGACTATTACATGAGCCACATATAGGAAGAGTGCGATTCGATCCAAGAGTAATCAACATTTCCTTCAGGTACTCATTACCCGTAATATATAGTGAGACAATAATTGTTATAGTTGTTTGTCTGAATGTATAAACCTTGGAATTAATGGATTGAACCATCTGTTACAGGTCTTCCTCTCTGCAGTGCATTCCCTAATTGCCTTCCCCTCATCTGGCCACTCTGATGCTCTGTTGATTTTGTCTCAGAAACAGAGCTGCCAGAAGGTGGGCCTCTTGAGGGTGCTGATCCTGAGGAACCAACGTAATCATGGCATAGGCAAACAGGATGTACAGAAAAAGTGGGGAGGGTCGTACTGGAGAACTTTTTACCATTGGTTAGAGAGTGTCCAGGAGTTATCCCACCCAGTGGCTAGTGGCAGGCATAAATGTGGCACTCAAAAGAATGCACCTCAGAACACTTTCTAGACGTGTAGAAGCACAGGCCCTGCTCCCTCATGTACTAAGGAAAAATAACTGGACTCCAAGGGGTCAGTTGTCATACCTCCTGTGTGGCTACAGGGACACAACATGCTGCAAAAGGCCTTTTTCCTGAAGTGACCAATTGACCAGTACCAACTTAATCTGGACTGAACATCACTGGTGGCCTAAGCTGGGGAGAGCCCGGGTATAAGTACTGTACAAGAGGCTCTGAGAGCCGTAGAAGAGATACAGAGGAGCTCCTCCAGAAACCCTGAAAAGTTGTGACTTGGAATTTTGTTTGGACTTCCAGTACCTCCAGAGCCATCAGCGGGATCATGCAGCAAAGGTGTTCAACTTCAAAGTACCTTCCCAGGATACAGATTCAGGCTTGCCCCGCTGGAGGATTTTGAACTCTATGAAAAAAGACTAAGGGCCTGATTACAATGGCGGGGAGACAGCCACCGACAGCCTGTCGGTGGCGGTCTCCCTGCCATTTCCAACAACTTCACCGCCCTCCACATTTGGATGGCAGGTCGTTGTGTGGCTGTCGGAAAGACTGAACGATACGGATCCGATGGGCTCCATCAGAGGCAGAGTAATGCCTACAATGGCGGCGTAGGAATTACAATGTTCCTTTCTGCCGGCCCTTTCATGGCAGTGAACGGGCCATGAAAAGGCTGGCAGAAAGACATGCAGGGCCCGTTGCGGGCCCCCCTTAGTGCCCAGACCACAGACACGGGACCTGGGGGGCACCTATGGTGCAGGGTGATGGTGCCTGGTGACCTGCAGATTGGCAGGGAGCCTGGGCAGGGTTTGGCGCAAATCCACAAAAACATGTCTGTATGCGCCTCGTTGACGGAAAGAAGTGGTTCAGAACTTGTTTGACCAGGCTGAAGCACCTCACTTATGACATTGGTCTTAATTTCCAGAGTAGGGATGAAGCACCTTTGCTACCCTCCCCCGCAAAACATTGCAAAGACGGCATTTTCCTCTGTGGCAGGGCCCAAAGGTGAAACCAATCCAGTGTACGGGAATGTATCCAGACCACTGGTATTCTGGAGATTTTCACACCACTTCTCTTCATGATAGTGCAGGGCAAACTCGTCTCCAGCATCATATGCACCATTATGCAAATCTGCACCAAACAATTCATGTAAGACATAATAAAGCTCCATATTTTTACAGATAAATACAGACAGAAATCAATGTGTTTTCTGTCAGCATTTACTTTTAAAAGTTGATAAATACAGAAAATTGTGCTTCTTTTAAATGACTCTCCACGCTGTCTTTCATGAATTATAGTCCAGCAGCTAAGCAGATGGACAGCATGGGAAATTAAAAAACAGGACGAAATCTCTTCAAATAACAAAATAGGTCAACACACACTTATGTTATAATGCTAGTTATTTACCAGTGGATGTATTGTTACGTAATATTTGGCAGCTGAAATAGCTAAAACACGACAGACATCAAAGTTTGAGTCTGATTTTATCAGTTACATAAATATGAAAATGTACAGTTTTACCACTTCATTTATAAGCAAAACCCAAAATAAATATGGATAAATATAGATAAATATAGATAAAATTACCAAATAATAAATAAGGAAAAATACACATGGAAATGTTAAAAAAATAAATATCCTAAAACCAGGAGCCCTAGACATAAATAGTAAATAATAATAATAATAAATACAAACGATTTGTAGAGCACAGCTATTCATGAACTTAACCGAGAGGCAGGGGAACTATCAGAAACAACGGGTGCCAGTAAGCTGCGGCTCCATTAGAGTGAAACGCAGCGAAAGTTGAGGTCGGGGTGGTGCTGGACTTCACTATGGGTTGCCTGTCATTGTCTGGTGTTGATGTCGGCATCAGTCGATCGTGTTCTAGTATGATATGTAGAGCCAGAGAGGGATTTGGTACCGGAGTCACTACAGAAGTGAATCCAGAAGCTGGATCGAAACCAGAGAGCCCAATTGGTGCCAAGGGTGGACCTGCCTGTGGAAGTCCAGTTAGGAGGTCTCTCTTCTCTTTGTGGCCCGAAGGGACCCAGTAACATGCCAAAAAGCTGTAGCATGGCATCGCAGAATTCTTTGATCTACTGTGGCGTCGCTCTCAGCCCCTAAAACTCATGTTGACGAAGGCAAGGGTCTGGATTAGTTCCAAATGGGAACAGCTTCAGGAGTGAGATCGGGAGGAAGGTTATTTCCTTGCAACTTCTCAGTAGATCGAGAATGGCAGGAAGGGACCGAATCCTGATTGGACTTTTTGTGGGAATAACCTCAGCTGCGTGACTTGGCCTTTCAATTAGACCTCAACCAGTAACGACATGGTGGCTTGCAGTGCTTCATAACAAAGAGTTTCACTTCCCAATCCCAGATGGCCTTGGGGTGCATCAGGGTGCAGTCACTGTAGGTTGTGGAGTAGTGAACTGACCCCGGACACAACAGGCAACCACATGCTGGTCTGTCACAGGCATCTGTTTGCGACATTCTCCACAAGGTTTAAACCCTGCAGATTTGGGTGGTGACATTTTCCTTGAATTTATATGGCAAAAATCTAAATTACAATCCTGAAGAGAAGATGGGTAGCTCTATATCCGCTTCAGCTAGTGTGGGAAAAAAGGTAGTGATGTCAATGCGTACAGGCGTCGTCCTTATAGGCCTCCAAGCCTTACTTCAGGAGCGGAGCGACGTCGGCATGGAGCCACATATTGCCACCTGTTAGTGCGCCTGGATACTGCTTAAGACTTTACGGGCCTAGTCTGACACCTGGGGGAATATTCAAGAGGTGAGAAATCTGTGGTTAGAAGTCTCTATTAGAAAAGTTGGTGTTGGTATTCGACCACCCACCCCAAATAATAATCCACTTTCTTACAGAAGGTGTTCGTCATCTTAGGACAATAGTTTGTTGCCATATGAAGAGAGGTGATGAAATTGTTTTTTTGCCCCATGAGTGGGTTGTTGCTAGCATTTACAAAGTTATGTTTAACCCCCCGGGCCTCCAACACATCGCAACCTCCAAACCACTGTGCATCAAGGTTGTGCCTACCACAGTCTGATCTATCAAGCTGCAGATCTGTTCACACTGCCCTCTCTGCACAAGAGATCACCCTCCACATCCAGATCTCATATTTCTTGACCAGTTTGTTCATCACGGGCTTCTGTCCCTTAGTGAGGGTGGCTATGTTAGCATCAAACCTGAACCAAAGGAGGTCTATGCATGTGGCATGAGTCCACAGCTATCCTGAATCTAAAAACACTTTGTTTGTAAAGATACGTTTTTCCATCAAGCTTTATAGTAAATAAAGGGGGAAGCTACCAAAACTGAATGAAACTTGGCAAGGAGTGCCAGAGAATTTTTAAGCACTTAGATAATGCTTTCTACAGACAATTTGGTAGAAGAACAGAACGATAGAGTGCAGCTATCTGGGCTTGTGACAGGAGTATACATAACCATTCTAAAGTATTTTTAGCGGACACACACTGGCTCCTACTTAGGCACCATTCAGTAGCTCTAAAAGGAAAAAAATAAGCCTATCAGTTACAACAACAAAAAAACAACATACAGTGCTTTTATTTGGAGCACTGTATCACAAAGGTTTCTGGAAACAAACTAATTGAGAAGAAACATTGATATTTGCAGCGTAAACAGTAGGACAATAGCATGTTGAAAGAGCCATGTCGGCCTCTTCGGAGAGAAAGCAGTTGTTTTTCACAGTGGGAGGCCCAATCAGAACACAGCATTGTCAGCTTAAATGTTTAAATCGCTTTTGAAAAGCCTCCCCGCTCCTCAGCAATACTTTATTCAAGGCCCGCTGTCACTCTGTCTCTCACGGGCCTGACAGATGGATGGCTGCTCGAGTTCCGAACAAAAGAACCAATACTTTCAACAGCACACTTAAGTCAGCATAGGAACAAATTCGGCAGGAAATGGATTCCAAGGAAATATTAAACTGTGCTTAAATTGGAAGCCCATTCAATCCACAGCGCCTCCAAGCCAGACGTCTGCTGTGGAGAACCTCTCACATGAAAGGTGGTGTCACATCCTGTCAGATCTTCTGCCCTAATTCATGCAATCGCGTCACAAATGGAGGTGCAAAGAAGACTCCGGGAAAGTACTTTACAGAGACAAGCTCAGAGTGGTAGATGGTTAAGAGTCAGTTTAGCACCTGCAAGACGCACAATCTTTTTCAATGTAGCATTAATAGAGATAATCATAATCTTGGGCCCTGAATTCATCTAAATCCTAAATTAATAAGGCCAATATTTACTTATCTACTTCACCACCTCTGCTTGCTCATACATGCGATGAAAAGATGGCGGGATTGCACATCTCTTTATCTGTTTTGCTTAGAACCACACTTTGGCGCTGTGGTCAGCACAAGAGATGAACCTACCAGGAAGAATATAGACCTCATCTCCAGTCTCTGGAAGGTTAATTCTGACCTGTCCCTAACAGATTCAATAATACCGGGGGTCCCCTTACCTCAGAGGGTGCAAAATTGATACAGATTTCAGGCTGAACCCTAAGAACCCTCTGAGAAAAAATAATTTCATGGCATCTGTAATTCAGATTTTGATCACCCGTCACTCCTCAGTCTCCCCCGTGGTGTAGATCTCTACTGTTTTAAACAGTTAAAATCTCTGGGAAAAACATGAAAGGTCTACGGAACTTATAATTCCTAATACGGCGGATGACCATGTTACTGGCCCAATAGGGAATAATGGGCATCTCGTAAGGAGGGTCTAAAATAGAATATAAATACAAAATGTTGTCCTACAAATATCAGTGAATAATATTTTTTGGGGCTGGCAACCCTCCGGCCCTGCATCTCTAGACACTGGCTTCATTGAGGTGACAAGTTAGTGGTTAGTCGGGGGTATACTGGTCTCAGTATGTACAGAGCCAGGTGGAAATCTGTTAGGGAGCAAACAGAGTACACACATCTTTGTTAGATACAGCAGTGCCACAGACAGTAACCAGCTGATAGTCTGAAACTAGTGCACACCGTTGCAAGCTTCACTAAGGGCTCCCAGATCCAAAGAGTGATATCAATCAAGTAATGCATCTGGATCTGGATAGGTCTGGAGGGGGCAAAGACTTCTCACCTGGGGGAGAGGGATTCATCCTTCTGTTCCAGTCTTCACAGATCTCTCCCTCCCTGTGTCCACAGCTCCAACTCTAGAAACAACTAAATCTTCCTTTAAACCTGCCTCACGGAGAAAGAGGGAGTCTCTCTGAAGAACCGATTAAGATATCTGATCGGGCAGCAGTTGTGTTGTAGATCAAGTGCATTGGGAACACCCTAGGGATATGAGGTGGAGATTGAACAGGTACTTCGTGATGCGGCCAATAAGCTGGAGTTACAGAAAACTACCGCTGAAGACATGGATATCAATCATACATCCAATATTTTGCTTTCTGCACTGCTGGACGCATTTAAGGAGGAAAGCTTAAAATGCTGGCATGAGGGATAAGAGACACACTTCTCTAATAAAAGCAATATTTGATAAGGAAACAAAGAATTCCAAGGGGAAACACAGTCTCAGGTTTTACAGTAGATATATGAAACATGATACAAAGCACATGGGATACTGGCTAACAGATTGAAAGCTAATGTGAGCAGGAACATTCTATATGACTTGGCCCCCAGAGGGTGACCTAATACTTTGAAGACAGATCTAGTTCGCCACTTTTACTGCTCCTAATAATCTGAAGGTGAAGGCACAAGTGAACAGGTTTTTCTTTATCTAACAGCACTTCTTGTCATCAGCACCAGGTTGGTTGTCCCCAGTGAAATACTGGAAGTGATTTTAGGCATTCGAGAACTGACATCTAGCAAGGGTGCAGGCCCCAATAGGTGTGTACAGGACAATTTTATAAAACCTTTGCTCCGATTTCGGCCCCATTACTAACAGAAATGCTTCAATCGTTTTCAACTAAAGCACAGATTTTTTTAAATAACTTTCTTTTCATGAATTTTTGGAAAAACAACGAAATATCACCATTAGTATGTGGCAGAGTACATGTTCAAAAGATCGTACCTGATCAACACATATGAGGATGTTTGTTATGATCTACAGTCATAATTTGGTAATAGGGATATAGTTTTGCAAATACAGTCTCAACAGTAACCACAGTTAGGATTAGCTAACTAGTCATCATTTAAGATATCAAATTATTCTACCCATGCACCCCAAAATCCAGCAATGTTTAAAGTACAAAATATCTGTGCCAAGTGTGAAAGAGCGTTATGTCTGTGTGCCAAGGCAGAGGAGAACTGCGGGGAGAATGAGGACACCGCGACCTGTGCCAAGACAAGACACTTGTGCCACGATCTTGGAAGGGGTGGCAGGGGACGTTTGCCAATAAATTCAGGGAGCACCATCCTTGCTCTTAATGTCTCTCAGGTTTTCTGGCATGTGCATTCTCAATAAACACAGATTCGGAATAGGTCCATGTTAAAAATGGGGATCTCTAGTTGGCAATGGTTTGCACCTTTGTCCAAATGGACACCACATCCGTTTACAAAAATAGGAAATCTTTATCCAAACCAAATAAGACTAAACAGTTCTGTCTATAGCAAACTATGGATGCATCATTTTCAAAACAAAGTATCTGGGATGCGTAAAAAATCACACGCAAAAACAGCCGCAGGGAAGGTGATGGGTTGGTGCCTTACATGCAGGAAAGGCGACGCGTCTGTTCCTTGCTCCAGGGGAGGTGATGCGTTGGTTCCTTACTGCCACGCAGGGGAGGTGATGCGTCGATTTTTTACTGTGTGGGGAGGTGATGCGTCTGTTTCTTACTGCGGCCCCTGCGTTGTGGTAGATTTGGCGCCAGGTGCGATACGTTGCGCACCGGACGCGGTGAGGCTTCTCTGGGCTTTTTTATTGTCTGGCGTCTGTTCTGAGAAGCGCACAGCTGTGCAGTGCGACTTGGTGAGGCTTTGCATCGTCCAGCGTCGGTTTCAAGAAGTGCGCAGCAGTGAAGTGGGACCTGGGCAAGGCTTCGCGCCATCTGGTATCGGTTTCGAGGAGTGCGCAGATGTGTGGCAGGACTCGGTGGGGCTTTGCGATGCTTCGCGTTGCTTCTCTCTGGTTCCTTTTTTTGATAATCAATTTTATGAGAGACCAACAAGAGATATGCAATACCAGCCGCTTGTAAAAGACGTTGTGCAAGACATTTACATGAGAATATCACATCAACATAGATGAACCCATAGACAGTCAATAAAAACAAACACTGCTGCACCCATTCCAGTCCTCGAGTGCCCAGTAGGAGTGTCAATCTTCCACCACTCCAATCCATTTACCCCACATACGGAACTTGTTCGGGCAGCCTCTGGACTCATACAGGGGCCGCTTCTGTGCGGCGCACCAATCCACCCCTCTGCACCAGCGCCTCACGGTGGGGACAACCGAGTTCAACCAATTGGCCGCAATGTCCCTCTTGGCCACCATCAGAGCCGTATTTAGAAAGAGATTTCAGCTCTGGAACCGTCCAACCCTTCCGAGATACCCAGAAGAACATTCATGGGGTTGAGGGGTACCTCCCAACCCATAACCTCAGTGAGTTCCCCTGTTACTGACTCTCAGTAGTGTGTGATTTCAGAGCAAAGCCATACCAGGTGATAGAAGTCGGCCCGGGGGTAAATGCAGCGGGACAGGATGTGTCTGGTCGGAGTCCAGCGCGATGGAGACGCAGCAGCGTAAGATAGGCTGTGTGAAGGTAGTATACATAAACTAGACGAAACCTTGCTGATGCTGTGACTGTTTTGGGTGCCATCAAAGCGTCCCTCCAATCTGCATCGTCCAGGGACCCAAGCCCATCTGTCTCTGAGGTATGATAGTGTGTTAGGGGTGTTATTGACGAAGAAGTGATATATATGGGACATCCCTCCCTTCCGTAGGTTGCCGGTCAAAGTCTGGGCCTCGGGCGGGCTATATTCGGGCAGGGAGGTGCCCTCAGATGTGAGAGTGGAGGGCATGATGTATCTGCAGGTACCGATAGAATTGGGAAGTGTGAAGGGAGTAACAAGTCTGTAGTTGTTGGAAAGTGGAAAGTGCGTACGTGACCCCCACCCCAAACATTCCCAAGTAGCTCAATACCAATGAGATCCCATGATCTAAAACCAGATTCTCTCTGGTTCTTACAGAGATCAGCTGCAAAACCCACTTACGAGGCCCATTGACTGGACGGAGGCACCTCAGGCAAGGGTAGGACTTGGCAGAGTCCAACAGCACCAGCCGAGTTGCAGGAAGTCTGTTGTGTCCCTGAGACTTAACAGAAGGCGAGCACACACAAGCCCTTGGAGAAACTTAACAAGCAGGCTACACAGCAAAGTCCAATCCTCTGTTCTCTCCTTGGCAGAAGCAGACACTGCAGGCCAACCAGGGAAAGCATCCATACAGCAAAGGGGCAGTACTCCTCTGGGAGCTTCAACAGCTGTTCCCATTGGCAGAGGTTCCTCTTGAGTCCAGAAGTATTCTAAAGTTCCGGGGGTCTGGGCCCAATATTTATACCACATTTTCCTTTGTTCTCTTGTGGCAAAAAGTCTCAGCCCAGTCCAAACCAGTTCTGTCCTCTCTGGTCCAGCTTCTTGGCAGGATGTGGAGACATCATTGTGCAAAGGAGTCCGGGCCTATTCAGGTACAAGGAAAACTCCTCCCACTACTCTAAATGCAGCCCAGGTCTATTCAGCTCAGCTCTATGTCATCCAGGAAAGGCAGGACACACCTCAACCCCCTCCCCCCTGTTGGCTGTCTACAGTGAATGCACATCCCCAGCTCCGGTCACTCCACAACCAGCCAATACCCAACCCAGCAGAGGCACATAAGATGGCTAAGCAAGAAAATACCTACTTTCTAAAGTGGCATTTTCAAACACGCAATTTAAAACCATCTTTACTAAGATGTGTTATTACATTCTGAGTTCAAAGAGCCTAAACTCCATTTCTGTATATTGTCTCAAGGGAAAAATATACTTGTAAGATGTTACCAATAAATTCCCATGTTACCCCATGGGATGGATAGCCATTCAATAGTGAAACACGAAATGCTCAGTATTTCACTATCAGGACATGTCACAAAAACCAGTACATGTCCTACCTTTTTCCAACACTGCATTCTGCCCACAGAGGACCTTCAGCCTACATGAGGAGGGCATTACATGTCAAAAAAGGGAAGGTTAGGACCTGGCAAGAGGGGGAACTTGCCAGTAAATTCCCATGTTACCCCATAGGATGGATAGCCCTTCAATAGTGAAAAACGAAATGCTCAGTAATTCACTATCAGGTCATAAAAACCAGTGCAAGTCCTACCTTTCCCCCACACTGCACCCTGCCCACAGGGGACCTTCAGCCTACATGAGGAGTGCATTACATGTCAAAGAAGGTAAGGTTAGGACCTGGCAAGTGGGGGAACTTGCCAGGTCGACATGGCAATTTTACAACTGCGCGCAAACATTGCAGTCGCAGGTCTGAGATACTTTTCAGGACTACTCATGTGGGTGCCACAGTCAGAGCTGCAGGTTCACAAGTAGCATTTGATTTACAGGCCCTGGGCACACACAGAGCACTTTACTAAGGACTTTCAGTAAATCAAATATACCAATCATGGATAACCAATTATGTTCAGAATTTACACAAACAGCATATGCACTTTGGCACTGATTAGCAGTACCAAAGTGCCCAGAGTCCTAAAGCCAACAAAATCAGACCGGGAAAAATAGGAGAAAGAAGCAAAAAGTTTGAGGATAACCCTGCAAAAAGGGACATTTCCAACAGTACACTGCACAAGGCAAATTGCTTCTTGGAAACTTGTAACGGGCAATTTTTAGTAACTTGTGTTCCGTTGAACTAAAATCTATTTTCATCTAAATAAGCTCACTATGCCTCATATGGTGTATTCAGTTCAAGGGTGGGAAATACATCGTTACGTATCGGCAGCACAATCACATGGTCGCAGCGGCCCTGATTTTTCTATATCATGATTTTATCTGTTAAGCACTTGCTTGCAAAAGCTTAGTGGCACTGCCTTGTTAACACATCAATCAGAATTAATCTAGTATTAAAAAGAGTAAGGAAAAAAAGCTCAATGTAGATTAAAATGTCAAATCCTTAAAAAATGTTGGCCAAACAGGTATATTAATCACCCAAATATCGAATTGCAATTATTAAGCTATTAAAATATTGTGGCCAGAATTTCAACTACCAACATAGCATGACCAGCCACATTCAAATAGTCCGCTCTATGGGTGCCAATAATGTCACTAAAAAGTAATGTGCTACAGATGGGTAGATGGACTGTGCGTGAAGTTGGGGTGATGGCTCACATTTGGAGAGTACCCTGATGAGGCGAGCTGCTGCATTCTGCACTAACTGTGGGGGGTCTGTGAAGGGAGAACCTTCTTCTTAGGAGTTTTTTTTTTTCAAAACAAATTTTATTGATAGATTGCACACATGGCGCAGCACTCCGCTTTCCGGAGAAAACTGCAAACAAGTTGACAGCATCAGATGATTGACAATCTATACATCATTTTAAAATAACATCCCGCTCTACATCCTCCCCGCCCCCTAACCCCCTCCTACTACCAACTCCCCCCTCCCGGACCCCTCCCTAACCCGCTGCACGATATTGTCTCATACTTGAAAGGACTCTCATATACGTAACAGTGTACACACATCCTCTGGTTTGTCCCCCTCATTCCGTCCCCGGGTAACCCTCTTGTTCTACTGGTGGCTCTATCCATAAGCCCCTATAGTCCGCCCATCGCTTCCATATTTTGTAATGTTTCCTTGGGTCGCCCCGGGCCTCAAAGATAGGGCGCTCCAACCCCATACAGAAGTCCAGCCCCTTCTTCCACACCTGCACTGAAGGCGCCAGAGTATCTTTCCAAGCCTTAGCCACGTCTCTCTTGGCGACTGTGAGGCCCAGCAACAATAAATGCCTTTTGTATATGTTACCCCCCACCTCTTCTAGTACATGCAAAAGGCCTAACTGTGGAGTACGAGGAAGTTCCCATCCCAACGCCTCAGACAAACAGTCCCACACCGCTTTCCAGAACCTGACCAAAACGCTACAGCTCCATACCGTGTGGATTAAGGTGCCCAACTCCTGGCCGCATCTCAGACAGTCCGGGGACGCAATCAGACCCGCCCGCCACAGTCTCTCCCTTGTGAAATAAGCTCTATGAAGATACTTGAATTGGATGAGCCTTAAGCGAATCGCAATGGCTGCACCTCTGGGGGCTTCAAGGGCTTCCCGCCAATCTTCCTCTTCCAGCGTGCCTACATCCCTTTCCCAGGATTCCTGCAGTTTGTGCAGTGAGGAGGAGCAGTGTGTAACTAGCATCTTCTTATCCGTCAGATCGCCCATAAATACCTTTGCTTCTAGGGGGCTAAATTCGGGTAAGGAGTCGAGTCCCTCCAGACTCGGCGCAATGGCGTGGAGGAATTGTAGATATTTAAAGAATTGGAACAGAGGCATGCCATATTCCTCGCTCAAATCCTGAAATGGTTTAGGGCTGTTCCTAACATAACATTTCCCAGATTTGAGATTCCTATATTATCCCATCCTCGAAACCCCTGCAAGGACGCCAGTGCCGGCAGACGACCGTTATGCCATAGAGGGGTCTCCTCAGTTAGCGTACCCCACCATCCCATACGACGAGGAGCCTGCCTCCAGATCTGGAATACCACCTGGGTGGCCTGTGGCAATCTCCTCCTCAATCGCGCAGAGTATAGAATTGTATGCAAAGTGTCGGACCCCATGAGATACCGCTCCAGAGCGTACGCACTTCTTAGGAGTTTTACTGTTAATTCCATGGATCCCTGGTATTCCAGGGCAGACTGCTGGACGCATACGTGTTCAGATCTGAGGCTGCGCAGCTGGGGAAGGAGCAATGCCCATGCCATGAGCCCTAGCAAGGAGGGAGGGTGCCCATTACATGAGGCCAGGCAGAGTGGGAGCGCCCATAACATGGGTAAAGGCTGGAAGGGAGTGACGAAGACAGGGCCGGGAAGGGATGGGTGCCAATGACGTGGGGCAAGGCAAAGAGGGAGGGGTGTACATGACATGGGGCCAGGCAGGGAGAGAGGGGTGCTCATGACATGGGTCCAGGCAGGGAGGGCGGGTGCCCATGACATGGGACCAGGCAGGGATTGAGGGGTGACCACTATATGGATATAGGAATGGAGGGAGGGGTGCCCATGACATGGAGCCTGGCGGGGAGGGAAGGAGGGATGCCCATGACATAGGTCCAGCAGGAATAGAAGCGTGCCCATGACATGGGGCCAGGCACTGTTACTCCAGCTGGAAGCCTCTAAGAGGTGATCCCCGTGCTAGAGTGGCGGGCAGGCCTCTTCGCTAGCAGGCCGCTTCCCCATCACAAACAAGAAAAACGCCCGTACAAAGAGCCTTATTCTGACTGTCGTTATATGTTACCTCTAAAGTCATACTGCAGGGGCCAATGAATGCACAGAAGCAATTTTAAGGCATGCTGCAGTGAGTGAAAATAGCACCTGTATGAATAGTACTGTTTAAAGTATACAGGCAGGACCCGTGATAGTCACCTCTCCTCTGCAGGATTTCAGCACCTAAGTAATAGTTATTACCTTGTACGGACAGCACATTGAACGTTTGTTACAAGCAGAAATGCCTCAAAGAGAATCAGCATGAAATTCAGGTAGTTTGATAAATGCTTTTATTTATGTTCCAAGGAAAATGGCGCCCACAGCCCGTGCCACATGCGCCTCGGACAGCCAGTTTGAGTTAACCGACGGCCAAGCTAAATCAGGTAAACTCCACATATTTTAAAAACAAACATAACTACAAGCTAACAGTGCATGCACATCAACAAAATGACAAGTGAATAACACCTTTCAAAAATAACAGTTCTAAGAAGGAGTGCACAGCGTCCTGAGCCGCTCGAGTGCAGAACGTAGGGCCATGGGTGACTCAAGTGCGGCATGAGAACAACAAGTAGACCAATGATGATCCAAGCCCGAGGTTCAACAAGGTTTCTACGAATGCCTACACATGTGGCGCTCTAATGGGAGTAGGCACATCTTACGGTGTAATCAGTCCTGCTCCTAAGTGTGAGTTTTGCACCCACACAAAATACTCGTGTGCACATAAAAATAATAGTAATGCAAGTGCCACAGTTGTACTGCACCAAGTCCCTTGCATGACTTCCGAATGCACACAAAATTAATTTTCACATAAATTACAAATATAAAGTTAAAGTGTGCATGCCACTAGGTGTGTCGCAGTGCACTCAAAATCTTGTCTTCAGCGGATAAATGCATCCATTGCATGGGTAAACTGTGCAACGCTGTGGTGACAGGTCCCTATCACAAAGGGTCCACACACTCTATCATAGTTCTAAGGTCGAGAATAATTTCACCATCAACTTGATTGATAATAAACAGCTCTTATCGGTGTCAGTTCGCCAATTGGCAGGTTGAAGGGTGTTAGGTCATGTTTATAGAATTTGCCGCTGCACTCTAACTGGGAAAGAAATAATTGGGAACCCAGTCGCATTTTGATTCTGCCACTTTTTTTTATTTTGAGCAGATTTTTACACACCACCGTATTTAGTCCGTGGGTGTTATAGTTATTTTTTTATAATATACAAGTTGCGTCACTTGTGTGGATTATTGTGATTATCTGGGGACTTGCCTTGTCATACACAAGTGGGTATTTGCTATGTACACAATTTACATTAAACACCATAAACAAACAATTATGTTACACATATACAAAACATTTATATTATACAATTCCCACAAATTACTTTTACATGAAGAAAATTACGAACTATACCCTACTAACTGGTTTCAACACTAGACCTTTGTCATATAGCTTTTGTGTGTTTGTGGTCTAGTAACCCAAAGGCAAAATTTACAACGGTTATTTTTTGATCATAACTTGCAGCATAGTGTCAAAAATCCTTTGCGTTAATTAAAGTTCGTTTTTTTGGGTGAACCAAGGAAAGCCGACGCGTTTCCAAGCCTGTGTGTATGGTCATCAGGCTCTTCTTCAGGGCGTTGGTTAGTTGGGTACCTTTCTGCGAAAGGCAGGTTGAGTCTGTCTGTTAAGGGGCGCTTCTGGGTGGCAGGTCGTCCTATTTTCTCTGTAAGTGCGGACCGTGATTGGGATTCTGGTTTTCTTTATTCTTTGGTCCCACTTTTTTTGGGCGGTGGCAGCAGGGTTTCGAATTTCAGCCCGCAGGCTGACCGCTGCTCGGGCACTGTTAGCAGCGTCTTTTTTTGCTCTGCTACAGTTTTGTTGCTTAAGCTGAGGAGTTGATTATGGTTTCCACAGTCTTCCTGCTTTCTTCTGTGTTGAAAGATTCTTTCTGAAATTCGAAACCCTGCTGCCACCGCCCAAAAAAAGTGGGACCAAAGAATAAAGAAAACCAGAATCCCAATCACGGTCCGCACTTACAGAGAAAATAGGACGACCTGCCAAGTAATTTGTGAGAATTGTATAATATAAATGTTTTGTATATGTGTAACATAATTGTTTGGTTATGGTGTTTAATGTAAATTGTGTACATAGCAAATACCCACTTGTGTATGACAAGGCAAGTCCCCAGATAATCACAATAATCCGCACAAGTGACGCAACTTGTATATTATAAAAAAATAACTATAACACCCACGGACTAAATACGGTGGTGTGTAAAAATCTGCTAAAAATAAAAAAAAGTGGCAGAATCAAAAAGCGACTGGGTTCCCAATTATTTCTTTCCCACAGTTTTGTGTCCTACCCAGGGCTAATTAGGGCATGACCCCCCTCTGATCCTTAGTGCACTCTAAATGGGAGGCGCACGGCGGCCGCTAAATAAATACGCCACACATGTGCTTGCTCACACAGCGTGGTCCCGACTAACTCTTTATTTTGTACATGCGTCTGGCGTCACGCGCCAGTGCCTGTGCTTAGCGCCCAGCTGCGGGATGACTGAAACGCTACCCTGCCGAACACTACATTCCTTCTAACCTTTATAAAACGAACAAAATGCTCTCAGCTCCTGCTCAGTCACCAGTCTCATCCTGCTGCGAGTCTTTGGTTGGTCACACCATGAACCCCGCTAGGTGGGAGGAGGGAGCCGGATTGTTTCGCAGGCAGTATCTGGAATGCTCTCCTCATGATGACGATGGGGACGGAGTAACTTCCTGCAAGACTCCACCTTCCGTAGCTCTCACTGAGGCACTGGACTGTCGTCTGTCCGGACTTCCGAGAGGGGATGGTTCAGCTTGGTCAGATCTGTCCTGATCATTCATAGGAATGGATCCTTGGCCCTCTTCTACTTGCTTATCCGCTGTCTGCCGACATGGGCCCGTCTCCTTATTACCCTGTGGTGGACTGTTGGGAGTCCCTGCATTGACCTTTTTGAAGAATGATACATTCCGTGTGAGTTCTTCTGTTCTCCTCCGAGCTGTGATCATCGTGCCTGTCCGGTGAGTCACTGTCCATGGGCACTGTTTGAATGGGAGACAGAACTTGCTCCCCGGGTGCCTGTCTTTTACATAGACCAGGACTCCTTCTCTGATAGTCGATGCCTTCGCCCTTCGAGTGACACTGGCATGGTCATTGTTACTGGTCATTTTACCTAGGACCCTTGTAGTGTCAATCTGGGAAGGGGCCCAGTTCGCGTGATGAGGAATGGTGTCCCGCATCACTGGACCCATACTTACTGGTCCTGGTGCTCTCTCAGTCGTGAGATGAGGTGTCAATCTATATTCTCTCAGGAAACTGTAGATGGCTCTCTCCAGATGGGCTTCTTCGGCATGCGCAATGCGAATGACTTTGTTGAGAGTGTGCATGAATCTGTCTACTTCCCAATTTACTTGGGGCCAGCGTGGTGCTATTTTCCGATGTTTAATGCCCCAAGACTTGAGATAAATCCGCGAAGTCTTGTCCCTAAAATGGTGGGCCGTTGTCAGTCTTCACCACCTCAAAGATCCCGTGAGTTGCGATGGTTTTCTCTAACTTGGTGATCACTTCGGTAGCTGTTTGACTCCCAACGATTTCTATCTCGAGGTATTTCGTGAAATCATCAATGACTACGAGGGCATAGGATCCATCTGGAAGATGACCAAAGTCTACACTGACGCACTCCCACGGTCGTTACCGGTTGTATTCAGTGATGACAGGTGGAGGGCGATATGATTGGCCTGACACCGGGCACAATTGGCATGTTCTGACATTGGGTCCATCCCCGGGAACCACACTTTCACTTTCAACCGACCTTTTGTCTTTACCACGCTCTGGTGTCCCCGATGTGCAAGATCCACTGCCTGTTGAGTCAGGACCAACAGAATTACTAGCTGCGGACCTCTGAGTAGGCACCCACTGCTGTCGACGGAGAGTTCGTCCATGATTTGCACGATTGACTCGAGCATGGCCTTCGCTTGGGGAATTCGTCGGGCCATTTGATCTGAATGGGGCACCAGTCATTTGTCCAAACTGCGGTGATGGCAAGTTGCAGACACTCGTCATTCTGAGTGGCCTCCACTATGGCTTCAAGGCTTATCGGAAGTGGTCGTGACCTTTCCCCCATGAAACTGACATATTCCTCGGTGTCCTCCGCATCTTCTTCCTCTGCTTTGGTTGCGGCCCGCGGATGTCTTGAGAGGTAGTCTGCTGGGTTGGACGAGCACGGCTGGTACTCTACCCGGTAGTCGTACCCCTGCAGCTGAAGGATCCATTTTTCTATCCTCGGGGGAAGGGGGGAGGATTTAATGCAGATCCTTAAAATAAGAGTACGAGAGGCTTGTGGTCAGTGGAAACTGTAAACGGGTGTCCGTACACGTAGAGGACGGCTTGCGTAGGCAATCAGGGCCCATTCCTCATTACGTTGTTGCTGGGCGAGTACAGCCCCTAGCCCGTAGGGACTGGCATCAACGGCGACATTGGTGGGCCGGGTCGAAGTACGACAGTGTGGTATCAGCCGAGAGGGCTGCTTTAGTGTCTTTAAAGCCTAGTTCTTGGTCGGGGCCCCACTGTCACGTGGTGGTGGACTTTGTCAGCTCCCGGAGGTTCTTTGTGATGTTTGTTAAATCAGGGATGAAAAGCCCACAGAAGTTTACCATCCCTACGAAACTCCGTACTTCCGAAATGTTGGAGGGTGCCAGAGCTTCCTTAATTTCTCGCACCTTGTCGAGGTCCGGGGCCACGACAAGCACTCAAGATCCCTAAGCTGAGACGCTTGTATCGCCTAAGGCTGACGTGGGTAGAGAATGTGGTGATGTATCGAGAGTTCGGGTGTAAGGGCAGTTGGTGATACCCTGAACGCAGGTCCAGCCTGGAGAACGACACAGCACCATTCCGTTCCCCCAGAATATCATCTATGGCGGGGATTAAGTGGTGTTCCCTTTTCATTGGTGCATTTGGGAGGCGCATGTCGACGCAGATGCGGACCTGCCCTGGTTGTTTTGGTTTTCTCGCCACTACGATCGGGGACACCCACGGAGTAGGCCCGCTGACTTTCTCTATTACCCCTTGTTTCTCCAGTGTCTCCAGTTCATCTTCGACCTTTTTCCATAGATGGAATGCAATGCTCCTATGTCTCAGCGCTACCGGTCAGACTGATGGGTCGATGTGGAGGGAGACCTCTTTCCCTTTTAGGCATCCTATACCCTTGAAGATGTCGTCAAACTCTTCCATGATGTTCTCTATTTCCTCTTCTTGGACCGCGAGGGCAAACAAGATCAACTTCAGCTCTTCTGCCGTATGGCCGCTTACTAGCATCCCGCTTCCTTCTTTAGTCACGTACACTGTGGTGGGGACCTGGAGGTCCTGGTGTCTAAGGTCCGTTTTGAAACGTCCCAGGAGTGGGATGGGTGTCTTTTGTCCGTAGGCAAATACTCGAATCTTGGCTTTGCACATGGGTGGTCGTGGACTCAATGGGTTGTAGACGTTGGCAGCCATCAGTTCAATTGAAGCCCCTATGTCTATGGTGGCTCATACGTCTTGGTGGTGAATCTTGAGCCTGCCCTTTGGAGCCGCCGTCTTTTCCGGGGTGGTTGACCCACTGCGAAAACATAGTCGACTGGGTATTCTCCAGTGTCGTCGTCCGTGTCGTCGTCCATGTCGTCGCTGTCTTGTCTTTCAGTTACGGTCCTTGCTGTTTCTTTCTGTGGCTTCGACGACCTGCAGACCGCCGTAAAATGGTTCATCCACCCACAGGCTGTGCACCTCTTCCCTTTTGCCGGGCTGTCTTGCAAGCGGTGGGGCGTGCCTCCACAGTAGCCACATTCTTTCTTTCTGTCTTGCGGATGCTTTCCCGGGCTTTGGCGCTGCTTGGCTCTCACTACATTCACCTGCTCCGCCACATTCACCTGTTCCGTCTTGATGGGGCGATGGAGTGCAGCCTCCATGTGGAATGCTCTGGCCTTCGATAATTATTTGGACCGTCCCTAAGTCAGCCAGGGATTTGCCGGATTCCTGGAGAATATTTTCTCTGAGCTTTGACGAGTAGCAGCCCTGTATTATCAGGCCCCTGATCTCCTCCTGTTCATCCTGGAAGCCACACTTGCTGGCGAGTTCCTTCACATGCCCATGAAAAGTGTCCAACGACTCTTCCGCTTCTTGTTTGGCCTGGCGAAAGACGAACCTCTCGTAATCTCTGTTCGCCATCGGCTCAAAGTGCGCATTGAGCATTGTCGTTACGTACGTTTCAGGGGTAGCCTCTACCAGTGTTTTGTAAATGCGGTGTATGTCCTTGCCCCCCAGGTGGAGGAGTAGCGTTCTGCGCCTTTCACGGGATATCCCAGCCCCTTCAAAGTAGAACTGTAGACGCACTATCCAGTCCCTCCATTTTGGGTCGAGAGAGCGCTGTCCACAATGAATGGTTCAATCGCAGGAATCGCCGCCATCAGGGTGTGGACGTGGGCGCACCTCGCAGCACAAGCACGGCCTCTTTGACAGGCCTGAGGGCAGCCGCCTAGCCGAGGTCGCGCTTCGGTTCTGTGTACCGTGGTGTGCTAGGCTGTCTCCAACTATCAATGCCCCCAGGGATTGCTGCACAGTGTGCTATGTGAGGTGACCCCAGAGCCGGGCTGCAAGGGTTAATAGGCCCTGTGGGTTCTGGATGAGGCTGGGGCTAACAGGCCTTCTCATATGGGAGTAGGCAGTCGCTGCCCGGGGCTCTCAGGCTCTCCCTGGTGGCAGCAGGCAGGGCTTCTGTGCAGGGAACTGTGAATTTTGAACAGAAACAGTCCCCTGGCATCAGTAAAAGAAACTGCCAGTGTAGAATTCACTGCTACACGCGATATGGGAGGCGCGCGGCGGGCGCTAAATAATGTGCTCACACAGCGCTAACCCGCGGGGGCCAAGCCTCTTTATTTTGTACATGCGTCTGGTGTTACGTGCCATTGCCAGTGCTTAGCTTCCGGCTGCGGGTAGACTGAAACGCTATCCTGCCGAACACTACATTTGCCAAGCGCGAGCTGAGCATCGGCAAGCGCGCCCTTAGGACCCGGCCCCCCGGCCCCCGCCCTCCTACCTGTTCCAGATAGGGGCGACCGGTCTGCCCCAATGGGCGACCGGTCGCTGACCACTTCCGGGGTCAGGAGGACGCACTTCCGGTGCGACAGAGGGGCGGAGCCTGGTGACCTATTTAGGCACTGGGGGCAGTGACCCCGGCCTCTCCTTCCTCTGTGGCACCGGATCGTGGCGGCCTCCCTGAAGCGTCCTCCCTCCTACAGCCCTTAGGATAATTTGAACTCTTAGTTTTAAAGTTCCTTAGTTGTAAATTTCTTTAGTTTTAAATGCCCCCGTATCCCCTCGTCCGGAGCTGGAGGTCATCGGGCCGCGAGTCAACCCAGCCAAGTGCGTGGCGGGAGGCGACAAGGAGGAGAGGCGCGTCGAGTTGCAGCCGTCCATCTCGCCAGGTGAGGAGTCGGGGGTGCCTGGGGGGCCTGTGGGCAGCCGCGGATGGCGGGAGGGGTATCGGGCGATGGGTTGAGGCTCCGGTGATCTGCGGCTGCCGGCAGGACTCCTGGGCATGCGGGCTCCTTCCTGGTGGACGTGGGCGGGCTGAAGGGGGGGCGGAGTGTAAACTGATCACGGGCCACCTTTATTAACTGTATCTCCTCGCGTTGGGTCGGAGGTCGGCGGTCTTTCGCCTCAGGAATCAGCGTAGATGTGTCTCAGGTCCTCGTGGATGATGGCGGCGACGAGAAGGGGCCGGATTTCGCGGCCTCGGCGTCGGGAGACATGCATCGCGCCAGGTGAAGTGGGAGGTGGGCTCGGGGGCCCTGGGGGGCAGCCGTGGATGGCAAAGTAATTATGGCGGACTGAGGGTGTCCGGATCGGGTGGTTTCGGCTGCTGGCGGGGGCCCCTCGGGCGTGCTGTTCACCTCGTGTATCGACGTGGGCCGGGGGGAGATCGTAACAGGGATCGAGGCAGCGGTACAGTGCACGGGTCGATGTAATGGATATTTCTTGATGTGGTACATTCGGGCTCGTGCTGACGGGCTCTTCCTTGCTTTCTCGCGCTGGTGGGCGCTCGTTTTGGCGAGGGGAACCTAGATAGGCAATAGGGTTGTGGTGCTGTATTTGAAGATATAGCGTATGCGGGGAAGTGGAGCTTGGCTCACGTCCTCTCGGTGCTCCGACCGGAATATGTGTAGGGC
Organism: Lissotriton helveticus; assembly: GCF_964261635.1. Taxonomy (NCBI): domain Eukaryota; kingdom Metazoa; phylum Chordata; class Amphibia; order Caudata; family Salamandridae; genus Lissotriton; species Lissotriton helveticus. Next base: position 766,562,686 of record NC_136059.1, read on the forward strand.
AGAGTACATCTGAGTTGCATCACATCTCTACAGTTCCATTGTGCAACTTTACTTTTTTGGGGTACCGGACGGTGAAGTAATTTCCCAGTATCACACTACATTCATGCGTGCGCAGCGAGTATGAGGTAGCCGAGGGATGGTTCACGCAATGCAGGCTGCACTGTTCAGTGAGTTGTCGGGTTAGATAGCTTAGGGATTGGGCAGGGAATTGAGGCTGCTCCGTCCATCGTGAAGCCTTTTGAATTGGTTCCGGATGAGTTTGGTCTGGGGAACGGACACGGCTCTGGTCTATTGAGGACGCCATGTCGTACTTGGAAGTCAGGTTTAGTGCAGGGAGTGGGGGCGTCTCTATACCGTCTCTGTTGCTTGCAGTGGATGAGAACTGCTTGGCGATCCGAGGGCGGGAGTTGCATCGCGTCCCCTTGCTGATTAGATGGGAGTCTCGAGTGATGGGGAGTGAGAACAGTGCTCCCTCGGCAGGGCCGCGTTGCACATCTGTGAGGGGCATTTAGTTTGGTTCCCGACCTCAGTGCGAGGGAATGCTGGGACCAGTGTGCCGATAGTTGTGCTGGGGTCCTGCAGATCGCCGCATTAGTTGCTAGGACCCGGGTACTAACTTGCGCTTGGCAAAGTTTGTTTGGGAGCGCTATGTCAGGTGGCGGCCGGCAACAACTTGGAAGCAATGCTTTGTAAGTTTATGGTATTTCTATATTGTCCAAATCTTGATCTAAGCGTCCAAACGGGCATTATAAAGTGCCTTATTTCCAAATCTTGATCGGAGCGTCCAAATGTGCATTATAAAGTGCCTTAGTTCCAAATCTTGATCTGAGCGGCAAAATGTGCATTGAAGTGCCTTATTTCTGTAGAGTGTTAGTATGCATACATGCATTACGGGGTTCTCGTCAAGAGTGTGTCCTCATAAAACATGTCTTAGTTTGGAAGTTATATTGATATCAGTTTGACACGGCGGGGGCTGCAGTCTGGGGGACTTCTCAAAGTGTTGAACGCTGAGCGATAGGTTACATAATTGCTCCGTGCACATTTAAATAAGAGGGGTTGAGATGAAATGTTGTTGTACAGCTGCGCTTCGAGGGAGAATTTGTGGACTGGACACGGAGGTGATTGAGGGCATCTCATAGTAAATTAAAACGCCTCAACTCCCCTGCAGCGCCTGTTTAGACATTGTTAACAGGGCTCCTTGCTCCTCAACTCCTCCGCCGCGCCTGTTTGGGCAGTGCCGGGAGGAGCCGGACTTTCTGGGTTTAATACAAGGTTGAACAATTCAGCGCTTTAAGCTGATAGCTGCGCTAACCGCTCTGGTAATTGACTGCGCTGAGATAAAGCGGAACAGGGGCCTTTATCGTTACGAAAGGCGACGTGCTTCTTGTAAGTTATGTGATTTTCTGGCGGGTAACATGGCTCCTTGCTAGCTATATTAATTGTTACATTAACATAATATGTGTATGTATAAAGGGCACATTCACCCATTATCTGGCCAGCGGGAGTCTGAGCCCACGATAGAGCAGCAGAAAGATAAGAGATACGTAAGGTCTAGAACTGGTACATAACATATAGGACGATTATGATACAAAGGGGTAATGGAAACTTTTATTGTAATAGGTTCTTATAATAATTTTGAACGTGCAATGTCCTACGTTATTGAACACTCGATGATTTGAGGTGTTTCAGCATACTATGGAATAATTTGGTCGTGCCGGCAAGTCAGCTTGTTTAAAAAGGGGCTCTAAGTGGGTGGTAATGCCTGCTTGGCTCAACTGGGAAACGTGGGAGGTCATTACCCAGCAGTCATATGGAAGGTGCTATCATCCTCTAAGCCAATTTTAACAGTCACTCTTCAGACTGAGAATTCGTGACCCTTGAAAGCACGTGGCACTAGCATTAAGGCACGTCCTAGTGGGCATCATCCCTGTGCGAAATTGCCTTCATTCATATTTTTGGTTCTTCTCAAACATTAGGAGTTTACAGTCCCAGTTTTTTCAGGATATCTTCAGCTGAGCGGCATCCGGGGAACGTAAAAAGTTTGGAAATATAGACGTTCTATAACACCGGAGAACGAGTTAATGTATAGTAGTCTCTCCAGTACAACTACATTTAACGCGCTTTGGCGATATCAATTGGTCTGGCTTGTTAAGTATGAAAGCGCCTTTTCTGTCCTACGTGGGGGTACACAAGTATCAGTTGGGCACACACTCTGTAAATCACATGGCACTCGTATCAATTCAGCGATGCACTGTTTAGCTTCCCAGTCAGCCTCTGACACAATGGCAAGAAAATGCACCCAAATTCAGCAACAAAAGCTACGCAGGTGGGAAAGGATGCCTTGTACACGCAACATATGTTGCATTAAAATAGGACTAGAGCAGAGGGGGTCCATTTGGCAATTAGATGGGAAATAGTCTATACTATGGCGGTTAAAGCACGACCATCACAATGGGTATCAATATATCGGTCATATTGGGGGGGGAAGACAGTGAATGACGTCGACCAGTTGCATGCCATAATTTGCATTCTTAGTGGAATGACCACGTGTAAGGTGGAGCACCGCAGATGAACCGAGGGGCCAGCACACTGTTAGCATTGCTGGGCGCAATAAGCAAGGCAGCCAATGACTGAGACAGTCTGAGCAATTTCCCGAGGCAGATAGTGGTCCTGGGTGAAAGCAGAGGATAAATGATAGACCATTTCTGAACATAGTAGACCCATAGGCCCTGTGGATATGTGGGGTGGGTAGGGGTGTGTTATCGGATGATTAAAAGGTAAACATGAAAAGATCCGGGCATACATATAAACGAATTTAGTAGGAATCAGTACACGAAAAATTCACTCCCTACTAGGGCAGTCTGGTATTTGGTGGGACAAATTACCTATCGGTAGGTTTTAGTATTAGAAATAACAGCCGGTTGACACAGAGGTATGTTTTTTCGCAATTATTCGGTCTAGGCTGACATACGTGGCATGCCTTGTCTTCGAAATAATAAAGAATCCAGGCCTACGGACACAGAATTATGTTATTCCTGTGAATCAATCGGACCTGTAGCAATAATTGGTGGCTTATTGCCATAAGTAGCAGAGTGAGGCCTCATAACAGAGTGCATAGACAGTCAGATGTCAAATTAGTGTTCCGCCTATCCTAGGAGGGCATAACAAGGATTCCGATTGTACAAATCTGTTATACCACGGGTGTGCCGGAGGAGATAACCACTGCAGAGGCGGCACAACGGGCAATGTCGGGCGCTGGTCATCCTGCGGTGGCGGAGACCCGTTGGACCAGAATGGTGGTGTCAGAATTGCCGATTATTTGCCAATGACCATACTTGACTTTTCTATTTCTCTCCTGTTCATTAGTGTACCCACGAAGGTGGTGGTGCCACAAGGCACTCGTCCATGCGGCAAGCAGTAAGGTGACCGTGGCGAGGGCGAGTGGTATGGCCTGAAGGGACCAGGTTTCCTGTGTCTGGGCAGCCGGCCCTGGGAGGAAGTTGAGAGCCTGGAATGTCTCGGTGAGGCGGCTCAAGTAGGAATTGCCCAAGTAGTGCTCAGTGTAGGGCCGCTGGGGTAACATTCCACCTGAATGGTGTCCAGTTTCCGGAGAGGTGAGGTATCACAAGGGTTGGAAGCGACCAGGTGGGCTCAGTGAAGGGCTGCTGGTGTCACATTCTGCACCGGATGGTTTTTTCCGGTAAGGTGAGGTATTGCAATGATGGGGTGCAGTTATCAGGCATCGGTACATTGAGCCGGGTGAGAACATTAGGGTCTTTCACGCAGAGTGCAGGTGGGGAAGGTGACGGACCTGTGGGCCCTGGTCACCTTTGTGGCGGTAGAAAGACCTTGGAACAGTACAATTGACCGACGGAATGGACGGGAGTCCGCCTTGCGTACTCCCTAGGCTAGCACTGAGGGGGGAGACGGTAAGGTCCCCGCTGTGAAATAGGGCCCCGGCTGGGGAGGCTAGGGCGACAGGTTACGAGCCTCCTGGGTCCCTGGTCAGCCTGGTGGTCGGAGGGTGGGCCCCTGGAGAAGGCGGACAAGGATTAGAGGTTGGGGGCCCTCTCCTCAGGAGTCGCAGGTGGGTTGCACCTCGCGTGGATGCACGGCATGGAAGAGGGGAGCCGGAAGTCCCCCCCACTTGGTGTTGGAGGTTTAGAAGCTGTATCTGGCGAAAGAAGATCAGGAAGACAAGAATAAAATTGTGTAGATAACTGCATTTAATGAATTTTGAAATGCCTTGTCATGTTTATGAAAATGTCAAAATATTAAACATGGCCGTTTTTTACACCCACACAAATCTCTGTGGTTGATTCTCATGTGGGTTGTCAAGTCATAAGGAGGGAGCGGGGTGCATGCTGGGGGATCCGGGTCCTATGCCAAGCGCGAGCAGAGCATCGGCAAGCGCGCCCTTAGGACCCGGCCCCCCGGCCCCCGCCCTCCTACCTGTTCCAGATAGGGGCGACCGGTCTGCCCCAATGGGCGACCGGTCGCTGACCACTTCCGGGGTCAGGAGGACGCACTTCCGGTGAGACAGAGGGGCGGAGCCTGGTGACCTATTTAGGCACTGGGGGCAGTGACCCCGGCCTCTCCTTCCTCTGTGGCACCGGATCGTGGCGGCCTCCCTGAAGCGTCCTCCCTCCTACAGCCCTTAGGATAATTTGAACTCCCACCCACCCGTCCCTTTAGCTCAGTGGATTAGAGGGGCGTGTTGCGGTAGAAAGACCTTGGAACAGTACAATTGACCGACGGAATGGACGGGAGTCCGCCTTGCGTACTCCCTAGGCTAGCACTGAGGGGGGAGACGGTAAGGTCCCCGCTGTGAAATAGGGCCCCGGCTGGGGAGGCTAGGGCGACAGGTTACGAGCCTCCTGGGTCCCTGGTCAGCCTGGTGGTCGGAGGGTGGGCCCCTGGAGAAGGCGGACAAGGATTAGAGGTTGGGGGCCCTCTCCTCAGGAGTCGCAGGTGGGTTGCACCTCGCGTGGATGCACGGCATGGAAGAGGGGAGCCGGAAGTCCCCCCCACTTGGTGTTGGAGGTTTAGAAGCTGTATCTGGCGAAAGAAGATCAGGAAGACAAGAATAAAATTGTGTAGATAACTGCATTTAATGAATTTTGAAATGCCTTGTCATGTTTATGAAAATGTCAAAATATTAAACATGGCCGTTTTTTACACCCACACAAATCTCTGTGGTTGATTCTCATGTGGGTTGTCAAGTCATAAGGAGGGAGCGGGGAGCATGCTGGGGGATCCGGGTCCTATGTGTTTCGCAACGTTTACGTATGTCATCGTCATCATAAACTTTCGATGATGTTCCCCATGGAAGGAGCATACGCAGTTTCCATTACAAGTCTACATGGAGCAGCAGTGCCATCATGAAGCTACACTTCTGCGGCCTCAAGCATTGCTAGAAAGCAACTAACACTGTTCTCTGAGTTTCTGAGTGCGGCTACTACGTCAACATTTTTGTGATAGTTTGTCCCAAAAAAAGTAAACGTTGTTGGGATCTGAATTAGGAAATCCAAGGTAACGGTGGAACGAAGGAAAGTCTGGCAAGGCAAATATTGATGTCACTACCTGAGCAGCAAAAATGACGCAAAGAGCAACTTTACACCACTATTGTAGTAGCTCGATGGAGGCCAGCTGAAGTGACTTTGTGTAAGAGGCATTGAATCTTAACGTGATGTGCTTGACAGATGATCTTGGCGTTTAATTAAGGTTAATCCCTCTAAAGAAAGCACGAGGTTTCACCGTTGCTAAGGGACACTCCTCTAATCAGATCTAGTTGTCCCTTCAGTTCCTATGGGGTGGAAGTTGGCATGCACGGAAGGCGCTGCCTTTGAATCTTCAATTGCACCACTGCTTCTGTCCACATTGACTAGGCTGGTCACTGCTAACGCGCGTCCACCACCAGTTGCGTGCTTGTCTCTGCTGTATGTGTAAACGTGTGTGCCTCAGTGAAACAATGATTGCGGCACCAGCTAGCCAAAGTGTTGCCAGTGTCGCATGATGGGCTGAGTCGGCAAGGAGTCTGATTTTGGGCAAGTTTCGATTTTTTTGTTGGGAAATGTGTAAGAGGAAAGAATGTAGGTTTCGTTTGGTAATGCTAAACTGCCTGCATGGTGATTTGGAGTTCTCTGGGGTGTACTTTACCTACATTTTTAAGTATTTTTAATCAAGCAGCTGTGTCCACTGGAGAGGTTTAGCTTAAAGATCTTGTCTAATTTCAGTATTATTTGATTGTGAGGCCTATACAGATTTAAATGAAAAGCTTCACACATTATTCAACTGGAAATCTACTTTCATTATCGCGTCTTCCCTCTGCCTCGACACAACAGTTAGCAGTGTGGTCAACGGCAGCGGTTGACCAGCTTCTTGCCATTCCCTATTACTAAACACATTTTAAAAGGCTCTAAATGTAACAATAGATGCAGTGTTCTTGAATCAATCCAGTGTTTTTGCTGTGTTCTGCAGAGTTAGGCCTTTGGTGACTCATGCACTACCTTGGATACGTTTTACTTTCTTATGTCAGAAAATCACAGACTACTTCTTTAAATGGCGCTATCCATCACTGAGTACCTTCACTTCTTTAAACTGAAATTTTGAGTAGTTGAACTTCCTTGAAGTGGTCAATACTTTTAATGGGGAAGAAACTGCACTTTTCAGTAGCTAACTGGTACATTCACTTTGATATTTCCATTTCAAGTTCGCCTGTATATTTTTCTTGAAATATAAAAGGATATTTTATTATAGCGATAACTGACAGTGTGACTTGTAACTTGACATTATTTCGCCTGACAGAAAATGTCAGGACACTTAAAACAATTTACAGAGGCGATCTTGCGAAGAGTGCCACTGAGAATTATTTATTTCGTCCTCCACCCATCTACCCCTCCACTTGGTTCCCAGGAGTGAGCACCGAGCTTAGAGGCAATTATTTTTAACAAAAAATAGTTTAAATATTCATATGTAGACCCCAGTGCTGAAGAGTTTTGTTTCTGACTTAACCAATGAAAGAGTTTTATTAAACCACTAATATATCTAAATTAAGTACTCCCAAGGTTGTGCTTACATCACCCTACTTGCCAAAAAAAAGTAATATACTGGGGGGCCACGGCCAATGCCTATTAGGTCAGGGGAGCCGGTCAAAAAAGTTTGGGAACCCCTGCCCGAATGTTTCATCTATCAAGGAGTAGAAACCCAGCCCCCTAAGCCACTCAAGACGTTTATCTCTGGTAAAATGGTGCCCAACCACAAGCTGGTTTGATGCAACTTGAAACACTTTTAACACTTCTTTGTTGGAGGCAGATGTAGTAGGTGCTCCCCAAATCAAGGGAAAGGTGAACAAAACAGTTTCCCATACAGGTCCATTACTTTACTGAACATGAATCTCAAAATATATGCCAAAGTGCTGGCCAATAGCGGTGAGACGTTATGTGATTGTAACTCGAGCCCTTTATGTTAAATAAGCAGTGCTTAATTTGTGCCGGTGCTTAGCACTGGCACCTTTTTATAAGCGCCGGGTCTACAACTTACATCAACTGCACTGCAGTCTATACCTCATGCATCAAAGAGTAAATTAAATAGAATTGCCTTACTGCAGTGTTGTTCACTTCACACTGGTACAAACTGTCTCCGGAGTCCTTCGTGAAGAAGAGTGCTGCTGTGCAGTGCTGCACTCAGTACTGAGAAAGCGAGCCAGTCAGCCCGATAATAAATTCATCTCCACAAGCAGTTAGCGCTGCCTACTGTCCTTAAACACTGGAGTGGCTGGCAGTGCACTCATGGGGCCTGCAACTCTGCTCACCCAGGCTTAGAGTCGGCTGGCTGAGCTAGTAGCGGTTGCTGACGGCAGGCTGCTACAATGTTTCAATTTGGGAGATTGATTTCCCCGCTGTGCGCTCTCAGACCTGACTTCATGTCGTGGTAGTGCCCATTGCATGATACAGGCTGGCGCCACGGGGACTGACGTCATGTTCTGCTAGTGCTCACCTTCCACTGGAGGATTTTGTTGTAGTAGGCTGATAGTGCTTCTCGTTTTGCGGAAACGTCGAATCCTGCACAGCGCTGCTGTCTGCTCGCACCGGCCGTCACGTTGCTCGGGTGCAGTAAGTTTAAAATCATGAATGACCCCGGCTCCATAAATTCAGCAATTGCTGAGGGTCAGGGAGACAAAGTGAAGTTGCAGTGGCCACCAGGACTCGGTCACTGCCTGGACCACCATTAAGCTGAGTGGGAAACCCGAATTTTCGTGAGTCACGTTCTTGCCTGAGCCTGCCCACGTATGTTCTACGTTGAAGTAAGCAAGTCCCCAGTCAGTTCTTTATGGCTGCAGTGGACCCTGTAGTGTGTGGTGTTAAGTAATTCCTTTAACTAACTCTCTCGCTGCATGACGGAGACATCTCGTCCTTGCCAGACGGCCGATACACCACCGTGATTCAGACACGGTTTGAGATTACGCCCGTCACCTCCAGGCTTCATTCCTGACCCCACACAGAGTGATTGATTACCCGTGATGCCAAGATGAAGTCCCTTCATAAATTGAACACCCATTGACTGGATGAATAGTAATTGTGGCCTCTCACTACACGGATAGGGTGACTCTGCTACCTCCCTCCAGGTTGCCCCCACCACCCTAGTCCTGAAGAAGATCTGCCCGGCCGAGGCTGTGAATTTCCTGTGTGCCCTAAGTCGGATCGAAATGTCGACACCCTTGATTAAGGCCTAGACTAAATATTTTTGTTGTCCCTCATCGTGCCAAAACAGAATTCATTCTGTAGTAATACATGCAAAGTAAAATGAGTATATATATTCTTGTATAGCTAGGCCGCATATGACGGTGAATGTCAACCGTGCATATTGCTTTTTGAAATAGTATGTAAGTTCTCTCCTCTATGCCACTGATCCCTTCTCTTCCTTTTCACTGAACACTTCTCATTCTACAAGCATGTTCCCTCTTGGAGCAACCTCCTATGATTACTTCTTGGATATAAGAAGAGTTCCCACCTGAAAACAAGTACATTAAATTGATTGGTGGTTGAAAAGAAATTTTAGGTCTGTTGTTGTATTTGTTCTGTCTACAAATATCTGATGTTTTGAATAATTGATGTAAACCTGATTTAGGAGTTTGCCTTGAATTTTTGGCCCAAGGCTCCTTCTGAACTTGAGAATCCATTTAACTAAGTGCTCTGACTTGTTTGCCGTTGTAAATTAGGTTCTAGGACCATTGTTTTCTGTATCACCATTATTGTCCTTTCCCTAAATCGGCACATAGAGCACTGGAATGTTTCACATATCCCTTTTCAATTCATAAGTCATTTTAACTAACTTATTCCAAAATTGTGCTTTAAATGCACTTTGATTTAATCTTTTTCAAAATGTTCACAGGGCAGGGGAACATCCTATCAAAACCTTACTTGGAGCAAGGTTCCCTTGTTGAAATTCAGATTGGGTATTACATCGGCCTTTCATCAGTGCCAGTTGAGGATGTGGACTGAGCCAATAGAGAGTGGGTGGAGCCAGTGGATGAAGTGGATGGAGTCAGGTGAAAGTGGGTGTGACCTCTGACAAATATTTGAGCACCTGCACTTCATATTTTGCAAATTAAGCACTGTAAATAAGGGCTTCAGTAACAAAAGCATTAACCCACTAAACTGTCGTACATAAAATAGAAATCTGTGACCTACAGATTATTCATAATTTTGTGCAACACACAAATCAACACTCAGAGCTACTTAAAGATTCATGTCTATGACAAGAGATTACATTAAGATTTTTACAGCCAGTACATTACACACTTAATTTATTTTCTCAATACTATAGTTACAAAATTGATTTCTGCTGCTTGGGCATTCACCCTAAAACCTATTTAAAGTCAATTTATCTAAATATCAAGTTCTATTTGTGACCAAAAATGTAATAATGAATAGCTTTACCATCACGTTTTCTCCCTATTCTGCTTTTTTTGGGGATTTGAGTTTGTAAGAAAATAATATTCACGATAACTGTCATAAGTCCGCCCTTGTTTGCACAAACCCCTTCCGCAATTTGTGGGTTTTCAAAGTACCTTTGTTCCATTTTCAACACTGAAAGGATTCTTTCATTCAAGAGGTCTCTGTATATGTTGAGATCGGCTCTTACTGTGTCTCCCACTACCTCAGACTCCTCCTTTCCTGTTTTAATGTCCCTGATAAACTCATTCTCACTGGTCTCTCGATACAAAGTGAATTGGGGGAAGTGTGAGGCGGGTCCTACTCTACGACTAAGGCAAGCTTGTGTGACTAGGAAATGAAATGGGTCCCGAAGGCCAGAAGTATCTTATTGTGCTCATTAACAGAGGCCTTTGACAAGATAGTCAAATGTAATGTTTAAGCTACGATTAACAAAATGACTTCACAGCATCTACACACGTCAACCTTTTAATGGGGAGGTAAAATCAAAATTGCAGTAGCTCTACAAAACAGCTATTTATTTAGGATGATCCCCTTAGTGGTATAGAAATCTATAATGTTGCGATCAATGTCAACATTAAACTGTTTGTACGGGGAGGAACATGCCCAAGGCTAAAAAACACCTGTAAACGACAAGCACCCAGAAGACGCAGAGGCCTTCATCTTCCTCACGTCTTCATATTATAAGGTTCATCACTGGTCACAAATGGTTTATTTCGTGCCACGCAGAGCATCGATAGTAGTGGGTTAGCTTCGAAAGAAAATGATTCCAAAGCTTAACTCCATTGTACAAGTTTAAATCCTTCCTAGTGAAGCAGAAAGTCCAATGCTTAGAGTGATGCTGCCCATGGGTCCAATCCTTTGCCCCATTATGGACCAATGCAGACCTCACCATACGAGACATTAAAAGGACTGGGCCACGAAGGGATGGCTACTTGTAAACAGCTTGCCCAAGCCTTTCCAATCAGAATACTGGATATGGAACGGGCAACAGGCATCTGCAGCAATACTGACACTTGTTACATACAGAGCCATTTTCCAACCCCTCCTCCTCCCCACACACACTTTTACACCATCCCCACATTTTCGAACTAAGGAATTCCTAATCGCATGCTACCTCAAAACCTGCAGACAGTACAATGTAATGGTGATCTGGTCTGTAAATGGAGTATACATTTATAAACATGATTTTTTCTAAACGGGTCAAAACCATTTGTAATTTTAGCAAACCGCACTCCAACACACATACTCAGAAGAAGAGTAGGCACCTCTATTACGAGCACATAATGCATATTTTAGGGAGTAGAAAATGACGTTTTTTTTATATTTTAAAGCATTTCAAAATTGGTATTGGTCTCCTCTCAGATCATATAAGAACGGTCTATTACACCACTCTGAATGTTGGAGATGTAGTTAGGGGAATTGTGATATGCTACATATATTTTGGAGTTGTAGGGCCAGAGAACAGTACCAGAACAACACCTGGGCAACATCTGAGTTAGAGGTGTATCAATTACTCCATGAGCAGAACTAGCTTTGTTTAACAACAAAACATATATCACAGATGTGTCCGAACAGTGACATAGATGGATTTCAACTGCCTTTGTAGTCGCCATAACGTGTCTACTGAGACACTATAAAGCAGCTATGACTTGTAGCCAGAAGAAATGTCTGTCTGAACTAACAAGAGTAGCCTCTTGCAAGTGGGGTATTTACAAGAGCAATCCCCAAATAGAAACTCACCACCCTCCTCTTTTTTTCTCCCTTGCTCATGCAAAAATATTCCTCGAGTAGGTGTAATTACTGCATGAGTAAGTGTATATGTGTTTGTTAAAATCTGCCAATCTTGATTCTGTTAAAGGTGGAACTTGCAGTTCATGAATCAAAGCCAACTTATTACCTTCTATATTCACTTAGGTGACAAACAGATGCACACACACGTTAGTGAATTGGGTACTGTGACTTTAAGGTAAATATTTGTCTGTTTTCACCATGTACTAATCTGTTCGCGAATCTTAACCAACATTTACAACAAAATGAACTGCAAGTACGCCTCTGCTCTTGACTAGCGTAGCAATGGCAAGTACAAGGATGTTCTTCTTCGAAAATGCATAATGATAAGAAATGGGCCATTTTATTAAGTGTGGTACATTTTGGTACTTTACCCATTCACAGAAAGATATATTCACTACAAGCATGACAGCCTGTCGTGCCAGATGAAGTGTATTTGTTCCTGGAAGGTAAATGAAGAGTACTGTGAACATTGCTCGAGTTCACTAATAAGCAATCACGACAACATATGCAGGAGTACGATCGACGTGAAGGATGGTGCCAGAAATAATAGTTACAAACCAGCAGGAAAGAGTGACACAGAGTTTGTGTGAAATACATCTCATTTGTTTGAGCATGTGGAGTTAGGAGCTTCGAAACTGATGTTCAACATAGACATATGTATATATATTTTTTTTTTAAACCCTTTCATTAGATTCCTATGACTGGCAAAGTTCCAATGTATGTCTCAAGCCATAGTTGTCTGGTATATGTACCACTCTTTACCAAGCAACTCGGGATCGGCAACCAACTATAGCCAGTGACAAGTACCCAATCTATATCTCAACCACTCTGTGTTTTACATGATTGAAAGACTGCAATTATAACAGCTCAACATTTCCTCACCAAAAAAACTAAGTCTTAATTTGGGCTTTAAGAAGAAGAAATCTGCTATTTAGAACAAGGAGGCGATAGAAATTAGTCAAGTGCTGGGCCTTAGATAACACAGCAGTAAAAAAGACCTTCAATTGAACAGGTATTTCTCAGTGCACCACAGTCGACAGTTGGTTAGCTCTCAGCTCACTCACTTGTAAGTTAGATAGCCTCCATGTTGAAACAGTGAACAACATACAAAGGTTTACTAATTTTGGGGCAGATTTGGATTGCGGCAGTCAGGAGCCCGCCCGACAAGCAGGCGGCAGTTCAAGCGCCGCATTTCAATAGGACCGCCCTGCTGGCTGACAGAAAGTGCTCTGTATCACAGTAGCTTGTGCTGCGGCTAAGGAAAAGGGCTGCAGCACAAGCTGCTGTGGTACGGAGCACCTCCTGCACATCCATGGACCGTGTGCCATGCACAATGTCCTGCATGGCAAACAGTGCATGGAGGTGAATGGGGGCACTACATGTGCCTACAGGGCCACTTTACAGTAGCCCATGACAGACGGAAGCTCTATTTGGGGGCCGCCATATCTCTTTCCGACAGCCTTTTCATGGTGGTCTTCCTGGTATGAAAAAGCTGTCGGAAAGGGATATCATAATCCAAACGGTGGTGCCTGGCTCTACACCGCTGCCATTCAGTGATACGACCCCAACCGCCGCCACACTGGGTTCTCTGATCCTGGCAGAGCCTGTGGTCTTCTCTCCAACTGATGTGGGTTAGACCGCCGGAATTGTAATTGGCGGTCGGACCAAAGGACAGTTGTACCACCAATGACGGCCTATCGGTCTTAGTCAGACCGCCATTGTAATCAGGCCTTAAGTGTCTTGTGTAGGCAACCTCGCCTTACTTTAAGGAATAATCACAGTGCCTATTATAGTCAAATTATAATTTGTTAGGAGAAGACTCGATAATATGGACACGATATACATACGCAGGTCCTTATTCGACTGCAGTATTATTGCATAGAACCATGTGTAACAAAGGGTCAGCATTAACTGTAGTACTGTGGATCTCTCTTTATATTTCAACTCCCGCAACTCATCGATTAACATATAAAGATATTTCTAAGTCTATCGTTAACAGCATCAGTTAATTTATCAATGCAACTTATAAGGTCAGCGAAAACCTCTCCATTTAAAAAACTCGGCTGTCACATCAGGCGCACACTAAAACATCAGGAACGAGCGTGGGATGCATGTTCAGTATTTAGAATTAAATGTCTTTCTTTTTTTACCAACTAGCATAGAACAGCAATGTGTGAACACTTTTGTTCAAACCCTATCAGTTTCATGATGAACGGAGGACTCCCATTCATAATGTTCTGTCATTTTTCATAACTTCAGGGAACAATACCCCTTCTTAATTTCTGAAGCAACTGTCACACATAAAATGGAAGAGCCGCATTTGTGCCTCGGCTGCCATTTTTAATTATCACCCATCAAGGGCAGGCAATTTTCCTTTGGTTTAACATGTGTGTTTCAATCAAATGTAATATTTTGTAATGCCACAATTCATAAAATAGTTTCGGCTGAGGCTAAATCCCATGGCCTAAATTAATAACTAATCACAGGAGATATTTATCATCTCGAGTTTCTAACAGAGAATTTGTCAGGATTAATCACCTGGCTCATATTTTTACTATTTACAAAGCTTCATTTATCATATGTTTTAGGCGGTCTGACAACACTAAGCTGTAGTTTAACTACTTTTCCTTATTTCCATAATAAAGAATAAGGGAAAACAAAAGTGCTGGCTGTCACTGATGGATCCCAGAACCGCTTATCAAACAGCAGCAGAGAATTTAGAGCCTGCGTCGGGATTCACAACAAAGAATACAAACGCTAACAGTAAAATGACCAGCTGTAGTTATTTATTCTTAAAATGCCAATTAGAAATTAACTACCTGAATTGCATTTTTAGATTTGCTGGTTTGATGATGGGGATTTTAGATTTAGCGTCAACCCTTTGATATCCAGTATTATCTTCAAGGTTTTGAGACGAACATTAAGACGTTGTCAATGATTATGAGGTCCCATTCTTGGTTTGGTTTGGACCAAGCAAACATTCTAATTTTTTCTCTGGGAGAGGAGGTGCTTGTATTAAAACAAATGTATTGACTCGTCCCATGGGCATTAACGAAGGATCAATGATAATAATGCCCAGAGAGAGTCAAATAAGAGTCAATAAAGTGATCAACACATGCTTTGATAAAACTCATTATTATTTTTTGAAACACACCTGACTCCAAAAATTAAGTTAGGTATCAAGTATGAATACATATGTTGTTATTCAATTGTGCTTTTCTATTGCGTCCACGCTAACCCATGAGGAGAGAAAAACACAATGCCATAAAATAATTTTGTAACAGGACAGTAACTGATACTTTTTTCTTAGAGACTTATGGCTAGAAAATCGAAAAGGAATGGACCTCAAAGGCATATCACTTGCATCAACAATAGTACTTGGATGCATTGACAAGATCACTTTTTATTCTCAACTGTGGAGAACATCTATTAGATATATTTTAGGACGCTCGTCATCTGTGTCAATATCCTAGAACAAATTCTTTGTTGCTCCAGGAAAATGGAACTGACTGTGAAATACCAACCTGTTGTTTTACATTGAACCCCATTGTAGCTTCATTTTCTCTACGTCAGGTACATCGAGCGATCAAAGTATACTGCTGGTATTACAAGTCCTCTTTCACTTCTAATCATTTGAATATTCTCTCCTTGTCTCTAATGATAGTCAGAGATCATCGCACTCTGGGCGGATTCTTTTGACTTCTCTGTGAATTGATCCAATAGCACTTTCCTACAAGCATCCAAGTCTTATTCTAAGTCTAAATCTAAGAGTCTAGGGTCAAGGTAAAGGTAGAAGAGGTTGGACCCTATCCATCTCCTTCCTTGAACACATTCACAATTCAGCTGGTATTTAATAATAATAATACCAGCATTTGTAAAGGGCGCATCTTTCATTATCAAACAGACACTCTGGGTGGGCAGCTTCGTTTAAAGAATTAGGGTCGTTGGTACCCTAACTATGCCATTGCTTTGTTCGAGGTTGCCTATTATGTCTTCCCATTAAGACATATTTCAAACTCAATATTTGAGCGTCTTTGTAAATGTTCCAGTGCAGTTGAAATAGCTCTGGTTATGGAGGCCTGGAGGAAGTCTGATTATTCACATGCTGTACAGCCAACAATTCCAGTAGAGCAAAAGCAAAAAAGTTATATTTTGTTTTTCCCAACAGCCACCCTTGTACATTATCAGCTGTGTCCTTAGTTACTATGAATTCCTTTGCCAAGAAGCCAGAAGATATTACAACAGAAAGAGCAAATCAGTGTCAGTTTCTTGACTTAAAAAAATCTTTAGGCACTCTTAAGGCAATCAGAGTATGCCTATTTCAAAAAATGGTTGCTACCTTAATAATGCGCTCTAACCCAATGAGCTTCACCAGCTGTCCATAAAAGGAGGCTCTGGTTTCACCACTTTGCTAATACAAAGTGAGAACTGAAAGAACAAGTAAGAGGCAGGAGTAAGGAGAGGAAGGCTAAGGGGAATTTAGTATTATAAAGGAAGAAGCACAAATAAAGAGTGAATACACAAGGAGGGAAATTGTGGAAGAGCATTATTAGAAAAATAAGGAGTAATAGACGAGTTGTGCAGCAGGATTTAGAACAGAAAAAAGAAGGTAAGAAAGTAAGATGGATGAATTATGAAAAGTCAAGAGAAGGGAAGGAATAGTGAAAGGAGAGGATGTTCGGGAACAAGGCGACAATGTACTGAAAACTGCTAGGTTGTCAAAGCCCACCTCCACATCACCAAAAGCAAATGTAGCTGTTCTGTGACCAACGTTTATTTGATTACATGAGCTACAAGTATGTAACAAGTAGGAAGACCACCCCTGATGGATTTACAGCAACGAGTCCAACGCCAAGCATGACAACAAGAACAGAGACAAGAATGAGGTCACATCTGAACACAGTCCTAATGTGCAGAGAGGAGGAGTGAAATGTCCTTCCTACTATCTACCCTTCCTTCACAATATAATCTCAGGCACAAGTAGTAAGAGATTCTGCCAAAAGCCTGCTTTCAACACTGCATCTAAGAAATATAAAGTCAGCCATACTTCTATGAAATTATGTTAAAAAAATAAGCGGTAAAATGAACATAATATTTTACAATTTTGCTGCAAAGCAATAAGATGCAAAATACAATACAGAAGGGTTTAGATCGAAATGGTCAGGTTTCCATAGAGGAACCACTGTTAACATTATTGAATCATGAATATGGTTTTATGTGTGGGTTATATTTATAACTCAAATGGATACCTCAGAAATAGAAACACGAGCCAGCGCTAGTCTAATTTTATTTTTCTTTGGTTATACATATTTTTTACTAATGCACTTGCTTAGAAAGACAGAGCAACCACTTACCTCCTAGTGATTTTCCAAGCAGAAGACCCTCCATTCCTTGAGCTGGTACCAGGAGGTCAGCATAAGGGAGGATTAGTGCAGTTGCATGCTCTACCCAACCTTGTTGAAACCTACGGTGCTGAGGGAGGGACTGCCCCTAAAAAGATACAGACAGTGCAGCTCCTGTCACTCATGTTGAGGGTTGCAGGCTGTGATGGTACCCTCCTCGATAAATGAACGTTGTATTGACACTATTAATTTCAAAAGTTAAAATACTCTTCTCTGATAATTGCCAAAAAACCATGAACTGATTTACAGTACTTGCTAAGCAGTACTTCACTGACAGCTGAGCCTGCTTTTTATTTTGAAGAGAAGAAATAAAGCACTATCACAGGAAGAGAAGCCAAAATTCACGGTGGAGGTCACAGAAAATCTGGCATGTGAGCCTCAGCACTCCCAAACCAATCTTCCTGAGAGTTGAGAATGTTAGACTGCTGAAAATAGAGATGTAGAGTAGTACACGGAACTATTGTTTTTTGGTTTAGGAGCCTGCAGATATTTTAAATATCAAAATCCGCTGTCAATAGGTTTCTACTTATTTACACTATTAATGAAACAAGTTCCCAGAATTCCAACATCTGTGACAATCCCCCTTCCGCACAATATAGCAAGGGTTTTAAATTGTGATAGTCTTTCCTCAGGACCAACCGCTCCTAGTACCTGCAACACATGGACTCCTGAACAATGCAACAAATTTGCCTCTGAAACACAAGGAATGCAAGGCTGTTAGGATAAGTCCTCCCTAACCAACCATCTCTAATTAGTTAGCCCTCTGTTAAACCTAATCTTCATCCTGATCTCCTGCACTCTTTCCAATTTGCTCCATCTGCTAGGTTAGGAAGCCAGTATAGCATATGCTCGAACAGTCCACAATAAAAGACTTGTGAAGGGCTGACAAGTGCTGAAACTCTGAAGCTACACTTCCCAGTTAATTCCCACAGTTTTTACTGCTTCTCTGTTCCTACAAATCACCCTCGTTCCTAGTCGGACCCCACCCTAAAGCTAGTATAATGGGGTCAAAAGACTGAGATTGCCTAAGGCCTGGCCATTTTAAAGCCTGGCTATATCAGTAGCCACCATGAAGCAGCACCAAAAGTGATGATCTCTAATAAACGCACATGGAGAACGCGATCCCCACAGCTTGGCCAGGGTGGTTTCTGAACCCACACAGACTGTAGTAACCCCAGTTCAACAAAATGTTGGTTATGCGAACCCTGGGGTGCAGTCTCAGCTAAATATTTGGGAGCAGACC
The DNA here is from genome assembly GCF_964261635.1 of Lissotriton helveticus. Classification (NCBI taxonomy): domain Eukaryota; kingdom Metazoa; phylum Chordata; class Amphibia; order Caudata; family Salamandridae; genus Lissotriton; species Lissotriton helveticus. The sequence continues at coordinate 766,581,081 of NC_136059.1, forward strand.
GTTCTACGTAGATATGTCTGTATTGTCATATAACTTTGGACTACAAAATAAGGCTTGTCGTGTTGTTAGTTTCAGTACCACCTGTTGGGCATTCCCCAGGCTTCACAATGCCTGAATGCTGGTAAAATGCACCAGCCACATGATCGTTTTCCCCTTTATAAATACGAAGCATTAATCAACTTTGCAGTATTGAAGATTAAGAATCTCCTCTCTCACAGGACACGAAATAGAAGAGCTGCAGCAGTTTATAAGAATGTCCTTCAAAGAAAGAAGACTTATCTTCCAGTAGGAAAAGCAGGTTTCTTAGATACATTCAAGCACAGGTGGTTTCTTTACTTGCTGTAGGTGCCTTGCATATCTCCTATTCTGTGGACCAGTAGCTGTGGAATCCAGGAGAAAATAGCAGAGAAAGGGATGAGCAGAGCTTGCTTGCTCAAAGCCTTGTTAATAGCAAGGTATAGGAGGAGGGTATACCTTGACATCCACTTGCCAAAAAATTGTGAACGCAGTTATAAAATGGCCTACTGAACATTTCTTAGTGGGGAGAAATACCAATACACTAGTGAACCGAGTGCACTGGTCCATGTGATATGAAATGTAGAAAAACTCAAGTGACAGTGAATATCCTAGATGGATTGGACTCAACCAGGAACAAAATACACGCTGATCCAAGTGATAATGGGACTTGTCACTTGGTGATCATCTCATTCGAATCATTCATTAATGGTAACTGCCCAGCGTGTTGCCAATCATATGCCCTTAGCATTATCCTGTTTTTCAAGAGAAGACTCTTCAGCGGGACCTCCCATTTAGCTTGTCTGACTTCTTGGAGACATGACAAGTTACACTCTTGAGATGACTCTAGCTGGAGGGAAATGAGCTCCAAGGTATCTAGTAGGTGTACCGTTTACAGCTTCTTTTGAGCCAATTCCCCATAGCCCACTATTGTCCGCTATTGTGTAGTTCAATTTTTAACCCAAGTCTTTGAAGATTTTTGGACTATTCCATTTTACCGTACACTTGCATTGGTTCTCATTAACTTCAAATAGGTAACTACCAATGACTTCAACCGAAAAACTTAATCTTTATTTTTAGCAAATTAGCTTAATTGCATTTTCCAGTTACTTTAATGCCATTTAGTAAATAAATACTTATTCAGTTAACAACAATGGGTTGTTTCGTACATTTTTTCATCTTTCAATTTCATTGTTTTGTACTGTGATTCTTGAACCACCATCGGCACAGTAAATGAGCAAGTTGAGCAGGAAGCAAACGAGCAAGTGGTGAGACAAGCCTAGTAGGATACCACAGACTTGTCTTTGTTGATGCTTCCCATGACCTCATGGTGGTAAGGGGGTGATTCGAGCATTTGGCGCTTCCCACCTTGTGACCCTTTTAACATAGGCATTCTTGCCCACCCAGTGATGGAATAGAAGTTCTGGCATTTAAGATCTTCACTTCTCTTTTGCAAGTGGTTGTGCCATCCTGTGAATCTGTGAGCTCGTCTTCATGTCTGCCTTTGGAGTGACAAACACAACACTCTCTGCTTTTACTGTTGGCTGTGCTTGTAAATTTGTCTCCATCACCCCTGCAGACCTCTCCACACCGGCTGCTGATTATCTGCAAATCTAAATTCATGGCTGTGTGCATGACCCACTGGGCCAGGCAGGGAACAGGCCATCTATTCTTTTTTCTCATCCTAACCGTTGCCTCTGCTCCTGTGGTAATCCCCTGGTTTTAAATGCAGACAGGCTGGGTGAGCATTCTCTCCTCACTCTGCCCGGTGGCACGCTCGTCCTCATGGCATGCTCTTCCACGTACCCTCAGATCTACAACTCATGGTCCTACCTTTATGAAGAAACTAAAGGCTTGACTCTTCGAGGGCGCCTTTCACCCTGCGCAGGACTCACCAGATGCCTTTGTGCCTGCCCACAATCCAGATCTGCAAGTGACAGGACATAATGCATAACATTCTGACTGAAAATTAAGAACAGCTTGCCACTACACTAAGAAGCGGGCATCTTGGCAGAAAACCCGGCATGTCAAAATATTTGTAAAAAATGTTTTGAAAACGATCAAAACATTTCTCCTACCATTTATACATAGAAGTGGCAACAATTCCTAAACACTTGCTGCAAAGCTTTTCGTATCAATCTGTGCACATCTCATTATGCTTAAAATAGTTGGAAAACTGAGTGGGATCGAAAGGAAAGTGCAGTTGGTGTACTCCTAAAATAAGTTACTCTGGACGAACGAGTCCAGCTGAGGCAGGGGGAGACTTGCAATTTAAAGTGTAAATGGGGTAACATCGCCAGGAATAGATCGTTTTTGTACTGCTTTTTGTACTACAGCTCAACTCTGCATCATGCACTGATGCCAATGCAATAGAATATTCTAGAAATGGGACACTCCGGCCATTCTGCGAACACAGGAATCTACATTACTTTATAGAATCCTTTCAAAACTTTAATTTCAAATGCCATGGAATGTTACAGAATGCAACCGAGACTTTTATCATAGAATTAATCCATTCAAGATTTGCATTTTATTTACAAATATTTTTCTTTTTCATATTTTTCAAACAAACGTATTTTTCTTTACAAAAACTTTGTTGAAGCACAAAACAAAACAAAACATGAACATTAATTATGAGACATTCCTTTCATACTTCATGCATACTGGGGGACATGATCCATCATACTCAACACGCACTCAACCAATTATCAGTCTAAAAGAACATACAATTTTTACAATTTATATACACTTTGTTTCATGAAGCCATAGATTCTCATTTATAGTTTGACTTCCTATTTTTAGAGAGAGTACATTCAGAATATCTTGTGGCTTCCACGTGTAAAACGTGATCTGTAGGGGTCTACGCGTTTCGAATTCCTAGGTTCTGGAATTCTCTTCAGGACCGTGGGCTGTGAATGATAAACAGGGGACCTGTATTAATGTTGGTTCTAATGAAACTGCCTTTGGTTCAACACCCATTTCTTTTTGTCTTACCTTTCTAAGTTGCAGCTAGATGTGCCTCAGTGAATTCATCATTATCCGCGGAGCGGGACCACCTACGTGACATATACATGAACTATGTTTAAAATCAGGTATATTAGAGCGCCTCTCAGTGTAACAGACACATGCGTGATGGCATACTCACTATTGCACAGGTATCTTGTTGTCCCTGGTTCTGAAAGAGAGTGTGTATCGACTGTTAGCGGTGTGTTCAAAGGATTGGGGAAGCGTGCTACTCTCACTGAGTTGAGTGACTGGCAGGGGGAGGTTTCTTACCGGTAGTTCGGTTCGCGTTCGCCGTCAAGACTCTGTTTCTGTCTGGCGATCGGCGGGCGGTTCACAGCGTATCTGTGAAAAATAATTAAGGGTGTCTCAGTGTGGTGGTACTTCGTTGGAATGGCTTTTTGTCGACTCCTTGGAGTCTCTGTTGGGCACATACCTTAGTGTACCGGAGTGTTCCACTGGGGTCCCGTCTCTCAGTTTGACAGCCGGCTTGTGGGATATGTTTGCTTCCTGGTTGAAGGTCACATGACGCTCCTGTGTTTCATGGCGGCCATTTTAGCCTAGTCATTCAGTGCAAGTTAATTGTGATGTATGTGTTTCTTTTCCTCGGTTAGTTGGTCCTTGGCGATGATCACGTTAAAGTCATATTGTTCCATGTTTGTGGTCCCACGGGTATGGATAATTCGCGTGAGGGGCGATCTTTGTTGCTTCAGTGTTATGAGTGACGGTGTTGTTCCTTGGGCGCTTTTTGTCATACTGCATGTTGGTTAGAGTTTAAACATTTCTGAAAGTTCATTTAATCCGTCAATCGCTGTATTAAACCTGACGATCATTGAGGCCTCTGTTTTTGACAGTTTTGCATCTATATCGCCCCCTCTGGGGTCTTTTTCCACTTTTGTGATGATTGTCCATCGCAAGTCTCTTTCTTCATGATTGCTTGTTTGCCAATGATTGACTAGAGGGGCATTGGGTACTTTCCGTTTAATCCTGGATTTGTGTTGCTGAATTCTGACGCGGATTTCTTGGCTTGTTTTGCCAATGTATAAGAGGTTACATGGACACCTTATGCCATAAATAACACATTTTGTCTTACAATTTGTAAATGACTCGTGTTTCCATGACATCCCACTATGTGTGAAAATTGGTCCCTCTTCTGTTGACTCGCAGCAATTGCATCCACCACATTTATGATGTCCTATGATGGGGGGGAGGCCCATCATATTTCGCAAATTGGTGGATGGTTTTGTGGGGAGCGCCGCTCTTACTAATTTATTAGCCAGATTTGATTCTTTTTTGAAGGCGAATAGTGGCGGGTTCTCCAGTTCTTTGCAAGTGTTTTTCACTAAGTGCCAGTTGGTGTTTACTGCTTTCTTTAGGAGGTTGGAGTTTGGACAGAAGGTAGTTACTAGGACTATGCGATCCAGTTTCTTTTTAGTCTTTTTGGTCAATAGGTGTTCTCGAGGTGTCCACCATGCTCTTTTTTTGGAACGGCGCAATAATTTTTTAGGGTATCCGCGTTCGATTAGGTTACTAGTGAGTTTGTCTGCATGTTTCTCATATTCTTGTCTGTCTTGGCAGTTTCTCCTAATCCTCAGGTACTGCCCATAAGGCAAATTCTCCTTGAGACTGCGGGGGTGGTTGCTTGTAAAATGCAATAATCTGTTGCGATCAGTTGCTTTCTTATGTAAAGTGGTTTTCAATTCTCCTTCGTCCGAAGGGTATATCTCCACATCCAGAAAAGCAATTGTCTTTTTTGAGTATACGAGGCTGAACTTTATTTCTTGTGTCTTATTGTTGAGCCATTGCTGAAATGTTTTTAATTCCTCTTCAGAGCCAGACCATACAAAGAACACATCGTCAATGAAACGACTCCAATTGTTTATTGCATGTTTGAAAGGGTTATCTTGGTAGATGAATTTGTCTTCATAGATGGACATGAAAAGTACAGCCAATTCCGGGGCGAAGGGACAACCCATCGCCACTCCGCTTATTTGTAGATAGAAATCACCATCAAATAAGAAGTAGTTGTTTTTTAAGGCAAATTTGGCCAACTGTACGATAAACTCTGTTGGAACCTGTTCTGGTTTGTCTCGTGTTTCTAAAAAATGTTTTAGAACCTGTAATCCGTCGTCTTGGGGTATTTGGGTATACAAAGAAGTTATATCCATTGTAACCAGCCAGTCATTTTTGTCATTAAATTTCACATTCTGTAATTTATTAATGAAATCCGTTGTATCTCGGATATAGGATTTTACCTCAGGAATGAAAGGCTTCAAAAAGAAGTCAACGAATTTAGAGATTGGTTCCATCAAAGACTCACAACCGGATACTATCGGTCGTCCGGGAGGAGAGTTGGCATCTTTATGTACTTTAGGAAGTATATAAAAAAGCGGAATTCTTGGATGTTTAATTTTTAGGTATTCAAATTCTTTCTTACCGAGAAAACCTTTTTCAAAGGCTTCATCGATTATAGAATACAACTGTTGCTTTAATTCCATTGTAGGGTCTTTTTTGAGCTTGCGGTAACAATTGATGTCATTAAGTTGTCTTTTGACTTCGTCGATGTATAGTTGGCGGTCCCATATGACAATTGAGCCCCCTTTGTCTGCTTGTTTAATTATTACGGATGTATCCTTTGCTAGATTTGTTAATGCTATGGATTCCGATTTGGTGGTGTTATACTTCACCCACTTTGTCTTTTTCTCCATTTCTCCAATAGCTGAAAGTATAGTTCGTTCAAAGGTTAACACTTCCTTGGGTGTTTTGAAGTTTGGAGGGCAGAATGAAGATTTTTTATGTAATCCAGTGATTTCCATATTAGTATTGGTGGGGTTCTCAGAGAAATACGTTTTTAATCTGATTTTGCGAAAGAACTCTATGGTTTCGGTTTTTAATTTCACAAAGTCGGTCTTTTTTGATGGAACAAAAGTGAGTCCCTTTTGTAATATATTTTCTTCTTCCTTCGTCAGGACTTTATTTGAAATGTTGAAGATTAATGATGGCGTCAGTTTTTGTAATTCTGGCGTCGTGTTGACATCTCCCACGGTTGAGTGTATCTCGGTTTGCCTCTTTGCTTTGTTTGGCCTCTCCCTAAAAAAGAAGGAGGACCCTGTTGGTTTTGTTGGAAAGAGCCTCTTCTGTTGTTTGTTCTTCTTGTCTCAATGTTATCTTCTTCGTTATTGCTACTTGATGAGGAGGTGTCGGAGAAGGTGAGATATTTTTGGGATGATCTACCTTGATTGTCTTGTAGGTATCTTCGAGAGTCCGGCCGTGAGTAGAAATCTTGTTGGAGGTATGGATACACCTTTTCTATATTGAAGTTTTTTTGGTCTTTTTCGTATTGATTTGTTTTTTGGTTGACAGTGTAATCTTTAAATTCACTAATTTCTTTTTCAACTTTTTCCAAGAGTCCTTTAGCGTCTGATATAAGATCGTTGGTGGTGATACTCAGTTGTAATTTCTCAATTTCTTCCAATTGGGCTTTGGATAGTCTTTGGGCCGTTTCTATAGTCAGGACCATTAGGTCCTGGCTACATTTCGTTTCGATGAAACTAAATCCCTTCTTGTAAATAGGGTCCTCCGTGAAAACGACCGGTATATTCTTTATCTGTAGGCCTCCAGGAATGGTGCCTGATCTCAGGTGTTGGAGTAAGAAATGACCGTGTAGGTCCGTCCTAATTTGTTTTTTCTTGAGTCTTAGGAGTTTGTCCGTTTCGTTTTGGTTTTGAGCAGGTACACTTAAAGCGGCGGACGCAAAGAGGGGTGGATCCGCTAGCAGTTTCTTTATATGGTCTTCGCTGTACGCAAATGTTTCATTTTCTGACATACTTCTCTGTGCTCATTCAATCACTCACACTCTAACGTTCTTTCCACAATGAACAAATACACCGACGCAGGACAATGAGTCCCTGATTCTCCACTGAGAATGAACTCTGTATACGTGCCAAGTTGCCTAACTTCTCACAAAGGGGCTACCACACAGGCTGCTGCCTGCTATCACAATCTGTAATCACCACTGGGTATGGGTTCCCACGCAGTAAGGCCAAACCCTGCCTTAACTATTAGTATCACACAAAATGCCAATACTGCCAAATCACTTCAATGTGCTATTTTGTTTACTGCATCTGATTTTAAACAGAATGCAACCGAGACTTTTATCATAGAATTAATCCATTCAAGATTTGCATTTTATTTACAAATATTTTTCTTTTTCATATTTTTCAAACAAACGTATTTTTCTTTACAAAAACTTTGTTGAAGCACAAAACAAAACAAAACATGAACATTAATTATGAGACATTCCTTTCATACTTCATTCATACTGGGGGACATGATCCATCATACTCAACACGCACTCAACCAATTATCAGTCTAAAAGAACATACAATTTTTACAATTTATATACACTTTGTTTCATGAAGCCATAGATTCTCATTTATAGTTTGACTTCCTATTTTTAGAGAGAGTACATTCAGAATATCTTGTGGCTTCCACGTGTAAAACGTGATCTGTAGGGGTCTACGCATTTCGAATTCCTAGGTTCTGGAATTCTCTTCAGGACCGTGGGCTGTGAATGATAAACAGGGGACCTGTATTAATGTTGGTTCTAATGAAACTGCCTTTGGTTCAACACCCATTTCTTTTTGTCTTACCTTTCTAAGTTGCAGCTAGATCTATGGCTTCATGAAACAAAGTGTATATAAATTGTAAAAATTGTATGTTCTTTTAGACTGATAATTGGTTGAGTGCGTGTTGAGTATGATGGATCATGTCCCCCAGTATGAATGAAGTATGAAAGGAATGTCTCATAATTAATGTTCATGTTTTGTTTTGTTTTGTGCTTCAACAAAGTTTTTGTAAAGAAAAATACGTTTGTTTGAAAAATATGAAAAAGAAAAATATTTGTAAATAAAATGCAAATCTTGAATGGATTAATTCTATGATAAAAGTCTCGGTTGCATTCTGTTTAAAATCAGATGCAGTAAACAAAATAGCACATTGAAGTGATTTGGCAGTATTGGCATTTTGTGTGATACTAATAGTTAAGGCAGGGTTTGGCCTTACTGCGTGGGAACCCATACCCAGTGGTGATTACAGATGGAATGTTACAGGCACAAATGTGTGAATCCAGATGTGCAATATTTCGCAATCTGTGCCTCCCCCCGCTCCCCCTCAAAATACAGATTAAGGGGTCTAGCCTGATGATCCACAGTGCTGTGCACTTACCCATCCTTTCATCTGTGCCAATTCTCACTTGTTGGTAAAGGGGTGCAAGTAAGTCTCAGTTGAGCTCAAAACAGACAGGAAACGACAAATATGAGTGAACAGGGTGCACCTCCGGGAGCAGCTATAGAAACTATTGCAGCTTCCATGGTACCAGGTACAGGGGCCTCAGGGGTCCAATGTCCCAAACTATTGTTGTCTTTTTCTACCCAGCCAGACAGCATAACTGGGCTTATTGTCCATCCTTGCCAAATGCACCCTTCCTATGCCACCAGTCTAGCGGAATATCATACCACGAAGAAGGAAGCAGGAAGGAAAGTACAGGTGAAACAGACACATTAAATGGTGGCTATATAAATCTTTAATCAGAGGTTTAGAATTTCCAACATAAACACGGAAAAGGGCCTGCTAACTGCTACATGGATACAGTGGAATGATTATGCCCTCAAAAAAGGAACAGGCAGATTCTTAGCTGTGAACATCTACCCGTCCCTCACACAGGTTTAAAAGACTTTCACCCTTGCATGCATACCCTAACGTCTCACTATGCTCTAACTCTAAGCAATTGTTACCACCAGGTTTCCACTCTCATATCCTACCACGTGCAAACCTCAGGACACCCCAATTTGCAATTACCAAATCCACTCTCAATATCCAGACTTTACACAACCTTTCAATCTGCAACCCTGCCCGTGGCTATTCACAAAGGTAAACTTACACATTGGTAAACCTATCTATTCATATAACTGTTCTCTTACTCTTTTGAGTACCTCTACTACTTTGGTTATCCATCATTTAGGAGTGCAAAATTACTCAAAAGTGTAGACTTACAAGTCTCCACCCCCTGAAACGGGACCAACCACTGATACTTCAACGCCCTACCATAGTCAAAAATGTATAGCGATTTATAATTGAACGACATAGGAAATAGTTAATTTAAATAGCATTACTTTAACTCTATAGATGTATATTTTCACAAAATGTAAGAATTATAAAAAATAAATATTGTACAATAAGATATATATATATTTTTAAACATATTTTATTCATCAAATGACTCATATAGAGCAGGGCTTTGTAACCCAGAGACATCTGCACAATAAGTACAAGGCAACATGACTTTGACTTTTCAATAGAAAAACAAGGATAAAGAAAGAGCGATACTAATGAAAGAAACCTTAGAAAAACCCCACCCAACAACCCCCTTTCCCCCCCAGTCGCACTAACAGCCTCCTAGACACAACATTTTGTGGCCTTGCCCCACACCCACTTGTAACAGTACACATATAAGCAATAGATTACAACTTGCACCAGCTGGGTAACATTAAGCTATATTAAGGGGCCGCCTGCAGCAACCGGCTCCAGCACCGATAATCTGCCCACCGCTTCCAAATTATAAAATGCTTCTGCGGGTACCCTCTTGCTGTAAAGATAAGAAGTTCTAAGCCCATAAAGAAGTCTAGTCCCCTCTTCCATACCAACACCAAGGGTGGCGTCGGCGCCTTCCATGCCTTGGCGATATCTTTCTTTGCCAACGTTAACCCTAACAACATAAGGTAGCGTTTATATATATTGCCCCCAATCCCTTCCATGACATGTAATAGCACTAACTTTGGCAACTGGGGCAGATCCGAGCCCAGCACCTCTAAGAGGAGGTTCACCACCCCTCTCCAGAACCGTGCAAAGGAAAGACAGTGCCAGACCGTGTGCATCAGGGTCCCCTCCTCCCACTCACATCTAAGGCATACCGGGGAGGCCACCAGACCGCCCTCCACAACCGACCTCACGTGAAATATACCCGATGAAGATATTTAAACTGGATCAGACGTAGGCGATCCGCTATGGCTGCCCACCCCGCGGGGAGGCCAGGGCCTCCGTCCAGTCTTCCTCATCAAGCAAGCCAATATCCCCCTCCCAGGCCTCTCTATAATAAGATATTTTAATATCTTATTAATTGAAAAATAAATACAATTTGTAAAACAATTATTGAATTAATTTAAATTATTTCTATACATAACATTTTCCAATTTTTAATACATAACACAAATAAAAACATTTTAATTTAGGTGGGATATTTGTTAACAACGCTTTAAAAAGTAATGCTAATTTAATTTAATATATTAAAATTAATTAAATATTTACCTCAAAATTAAGTTGATAGTGCTATAGCATTTCCCTTTTTTTCTACATATAAAATAAATATACAAGCTTATTTGCATTAATATTTAACAAACATTTTCAGTAAATTTAAACTGTTACTATTTTCCTTATATTTTAGGTTGCAGAGATTTTCCTATGGTAAACAATAAGGAAAAACAACAAAGTTGATTAAACTTGAGAAACATTAGCAGAAGTATTTTTATGGTATATATTTATGTAAGTAGGTTTTTGTATTTATTTTAAATATAGAACAAAATCCAAAGTTAGAGTTAATAACAATTTACATTTGAATTATAATTGTTTTGTACATTTTAATTATTTTTTTGAAGTACAAGATAATAGCCACATACATTAAAAATATTATTGTACTAATTATTTAAGTGATTCAATAATATTTTAATGAAAATTATTACATTACTGTTTAAAGGCAAAAAAGTTATTAAAATCTTTTAAAATAAAATAGTCAGTCAGTCAAAGATCTATGTTCGGTTGAATCTTAACCATAAAAGAATGCATCTTAAAAACAATTAAAACAAAAAAGAACAAGTAGGTGAAGTATACACAACTCATAATAGTTCCATGACGGTAACAATTTCCTTTTCAGAATATCAATATCATGAGTGAACATTTCTACAAAGAAGCCTCTTTAAAAGCTAAGCCCAAAATACAAATGGTTTATAAAATCATTTTCCGACAATATCCCGCAACTGAACAGCAGAAGAGATGTATCTGTGAATGATTAAACAGGTAAATTCATCTTTTAAAAGCTGGCGGTAATATAATGCAGCCCAACACTTTCTTATATTCAACATTTTTAAAAGAGGAATTAAAAAGACACGCCTAGGTACAGTGTAAAGTTTGCAAAAAAACATGAAATGTAAGGTACTTTGGACCAACTACGAGTCACATGGACACGGGTCCAGTTTGTTATCACAGTAAGCTTTGCATGGATATGAAACAAGAAAGTGTAAAATACCAAACCTGAATCCTTTTAGATAAAATAGTTTAGCTTGGCAAAAATGAAAAGAAAGATAAGTTTCAATACCTGGAGTGCAAACTAGCAATGAGTGTTCTACAAGCCTTTTTATTTCTATCTCTATGGTTCTTCTGGTGGAGTATGTTAAAAAATCCTTTTTCAACTTAGCTTTAGATGTCTTAACAATTATTTCTGTGTTATGAAGACAATCCACCAGACCCATAATCTCTAATTGATTTTTTATATAATTGAGCCAGGGTATTTTTATTGTGCACTCTAGTTGAAAACAAACTAAAATAATAGCACAATTTAAATCGGTTTCTTCCTCAGCCCAGATAGAGTGCCACAGGATTATCGGTGCTAAATGTATTCGAAAGGTCAGAGGGATCAAACCCAGTTCGCTGTGACAGACAGTAGCAGAAGTGCTTTTAGGGACTGTCAACAAGAGCTTCATAAACATGTTCTCAGCTCTTTGGAGACCCCCTGCCTTACAGAAACCCCAAACTCCAGCGCCATACAAGGAAAAATCACATGTGCGGTCTTTATAAATGTTGATAATGGCATTAATTGGTTTTGAGCTCAGCTTTTTAGTGAATCTAAAAATTGCCTCCAGATTTTTATTAAAACCACAAATCCTGGATTCCATTAAAGGATTCCAGGTGCTTTTTTGGTCAAACAAAGTTCCCAGATAGGAAAAAGTAGGCACATAGTACAATTATTCGTTATTTATAAAACCGGTTTTTAAAATCAGGGGGATTTTCCCACCACCATAGTATAGGATTTCCCAACATTCATTTTCAAACAGAGGTCAGTCATAAAATCATTGAACCTGGTTTAAAGCTGCTGGCGCCCCACACCCATTCTTGACATTAGGACACAATCATCTGCGTATAATAAGGCAGGTAACAACCTGTGACCTATCATGGGAACATCTACATTCCCATGTTTAATATGATTTTCTATGTCGTTTATATACAGGCAGAATAAAAATGGTGTGAGAACGCAGCCCTGGCGAATCCCACGGGTCATTTTTACTGGGGTTGTGAGTTCGCAACTTGCACCATATCGAACTCTGCCGGTCACATCTTGGTGCATAGCTGCTAAAAAGTGGACAATAGCTGGTTCAATGCCCATACCCAGCATCTTCCCCCAAATTCTTTCTCTCTGCACCCAGTCAAAGGCCGACGTCATGTCCATGAACCCTAAATAGAGTGACCCGGGCTTGGCTAGAGTGTATAAGCCTATGACCAGGTGCAGACTGAGGTATTGTTCTATAGTGCCCAGGCCTCTCATGAAACCGTATTGTATATCTGAGAACTTCCTACTAGTGATTGCCCAGGCCTCTAACCGCTCTAATATTACCTTGCCCATTAATTTACAGGTGCAATCAATTAGGAAGATAGGTCGATAACAATTCGGGTTCGACCTGTCCCCCTTTTTAAAGATAGGGACTATTATCACAGTTCTCCGTGAATCAGGGGGACCCTGGAGCGCATAGCAGCTTAGAATGATTGTTAGCAGTGGGAGCCACAATGGGAGATTAGCTAAAATAAGGTCCGCAGTGTTTAATTTTAAATAATTTTTTAACATTAGATTATATGTATTTATATGTTTAACTATTTTAAATGATTGTTTCCTCGTTTCCTGTGGGGTTTTATTTTAAGTACCTACCGCCACTATTTTTTATAGGAGAGTTTTGCAGTATCAGTGCTTGGCTATTAGCACACACCACCCCCTAGACTTGAAAGGTTACTTCTCTCGCTTGAGAGTTTGGACGGTGGCATGTTTGGCTACTGCCCTTTTGGTATTTACCGTTGGTTTACCCCCTTCTGGCTAACGTTGTTCTTTCCTTTCTGTCCTCTTATTGTTTTTCCAGGTTATGATACTCGTGTCAATGGAGATGACTTTAGGTGTAGGTGGCGGGGCTGTGCAAAGGGTCCAGGGTCAGCTGATATAGTGAGAAGGGAGGGGGAATGCCTGATTGGTTACCATGACCGCGATTAAAATTTGTACATGGAACATTAGGGGCATGCACACGCCGTCACGCCGATACCAAATATTTTCCTACCTCAAACGCCACCGGGTTCAAATCGCACTCTTGCAGGAGATGCACCTAAACAAGGGGGAAGTGCTAACACTACGCCGTAGATGATGGGGACAATTGTACGCTACGGAATACTCCTCATATGCCCGTGGGGCGCTGCTATTGGTGAGACCGTGCACTCCCTTTGCAATCACATACTCTTACATTGACCCGGAGGGTAGGTTTGTACTTGTACATGGCCGGCTAGACGGGCAACCCGTGGTTCTGACTTCCTTGTATTCTCCCAATACAGACCAGGGTTTTTTTTTACACACCTATCGGAGAAACTTGCGCCCTGGCATGGAGTCCCCTGGATACTCGGGGGCGATTACAATTGCATACTAGACACGACACTAGATCGCTCTGCTCCACCCAGGCCTGGTGCACCGACTTGCGGTGCTATGAAAGCGCTCACTCATTGGGCAACACAGTGGGACCTACAAGACGCTTGGCGCACTCGCAACCCTGCTTCTAGGGTATACTCCTACTACTCAGGAGCGCACGCTTTACATGTGCGCCTGGACAGATATATGGTATCTTCTGAACTCCTACCCCTCATTACAGACACACAGAACATGGGCCGCATGCATTCGGACCACAATCCACACACACTGGATATAACATGGGAGCGCCCACACCCGCCCATTCCTACTTGGCGATTAGAGCCCGCTCTCTTACTAGACGCCCCTTTCCGAGATTCCCTGCAAGCATGCGTAGCGCAGTATTTTGCGGACAACTCTGGCACCGCGTCCTCCCCACAGATCGAATGGGACGCCTTCAAGGTCGTGATTAGGGGGCACTGCCTGGGCACACAGGGACATATGCAGAAACGGTTGGAAAGAGATTTGCAGCGTGTGGAGGCTGACCTGCTCCGACGAGAGCAGGAGGCGATGGCAGGGGCCAACGGCCTGCTACTTGCAGCTCGCGAGGAACATACACGACTGCTGGAAAGGCTCTGTCAACTTAACTACACCGCTCATTCGGCGCGCACGCACCATCTTAGTGATAAACCTGGAAAGCTACTGGCCTGGCTTGTTAGACAGGAAGACCACACGGCGCCTGTGTCTGCCATCCACACTGCTGAGGAAGGGGTAGTATACACACAGAGTAAAATACACCAAGCTTTTGTTCGACACTACCGGGCCTTGTATCGGTCTCAACTGAGAGCTCCTACTGACGCTATCGTAGACTATCTCTCAGATATACAGCTGCCACTCGTCGCAGCTGCACAACAGGGAGACCTAGAGGCGCCGCTTATGTCGGAGGACCTGCGCGATGCCATTTTTGCTCTCTCTAATGGCAAATTGCCTGGCCCGGATGGGCTACCTGCCGAATTTTTCAAAGCATGCTCAGAAATCCTAATTCCTGAGTTGCTTAAAGTATATACTGCTGCAACCGACGACTCGGCACTCCCCACCACACTCAATGAGGCCACTCTTGTCTCGCTCCTGAAGCCTGACAGGGATGACACAAATATGGGCTCTTACAGACCACTCGCTCTGTTAAATACGGATTACAAAATCTTTACTTCTATTTTAGCTCAGCGCCTGGCTGCCGTAGTCCCCACCCTTGTCCATCATGACCAGAATGGCTTTGTGCCCGCACGCAGCGCCTCTTACAATATTCGCCGCCTCTTCAGGGTACAGGAAAGTGCCACGCTTCACTGGCCGAGATCAGGGTGCCTGGTGCTAGACCTTGAGAAAGCCTTTCACTCCGTGGAGTGGACCTACCTCAAGGCAGTGCTGGAGAAGTTCAACCTGGGAGACACATACGTCGACATGGTTGGACTGCTATATCAGAGACCCACTGTCCGAGTACGAATGGGCAAGCTGCTTTCGGATGCAGTGGCCGTGCGGAGGGGAACTAGACAAGGCTGCCCCCTGTCCCCACTCCTTTTTTCCTTGGCCATAGAACCCCTCGCGGCACTCTTGCGAACACGAGGAGTGGACTGGGGGATCCCATTGGCAGACGGCCTACACGTGGTCTCGCTTTATGCAGATGACCTGCTCCTATACGTGCGAGACCTCACCTGTGTGCCACACTTACTATCAGACATATTCCAGACTTTTGAGGATGTGTCGGGACTAAGAGTCAACTGGGCCAAGTCAGGCGTATACTCGTTCAGCCCTGACACACAGGAGTGCGACGTCCGCATCAGTGGTGAGAGGCTCGCCTGGCATCCCACTACGTTCAAGTATCTCGGGATGCACATCTACCGAGATCCATCTGACATAATGGATGGAAACCTAACGCGTGTAATCTCTTCGCTGCTTGCACAGATGGCCTTCTGGAAGACACTGCCCCTGAATGTGCCTAGCAGGATAGCGATATCCAAGATGATAGTATTGCCAAGGCTGTTATACCACTTTGCCAATATTCCATTATATGTCCCTGCCCGAGTGTTGCGAGACCTAGATAACATGATCCGGAATCTCATTTGGAACGCTGGAAGACCCTGTGTTGCACTGACAAAACTCTACACGCCCACTGAGGCTGGTGGATTGGCAGTCCCCAATTTAGAATTATATTATCTGGCAGCCCAGCTGCAATGGATGTCATGCTTGATGGGTGGGAAGAATCTGGACGCCACCGCCACTGACGCCACTATATGGACACACGCACAACTCTGCGCATTGTTTCACCCCCTAACCAAAGGGCCCCGCCCGCTACCGTTACATGTAGCGGTGGCCTGCAAGTGCTACCTACGTAGCCTGAAATTGACACGTGAGGTGAAGCCTTATGCACCCGCGCTCCCCCTGTTGGGCACCCCTAGGCGGGGTGGAATGGTGACGCCGACCATGCTAGAGAACTGGACGGCGACTGGTGTGGAAACAATGGGAGATCTTTATGCGGATGGAGCGCTGCTTCCTTTTGGAGACCTAACAGGAAACGCAGGCTTACCAGCCGGACAATTTCTCCTCCACGCATCGATATTGCGTACATACACGGAATCCTGGGGCGACATACAGGAGGAATTACCAATGCATCAACTCATACAGTACCTGCATGTAATGGGTAACGGCTCCCATATTATACACTGGCTAGCACAGGCCCTTCTCGTACACACACAACGATCCACACAGCATTTGCGGGATAAATGGGCGGCTACCCGAGGGGGGGATGGACTGACAAGGAGTGGACTATGGTATTGGCCGGCCCTGTAAACATCCCACGTAATTCACGCTTCAAAATAATACAATTTTATATCCTACACCAGGCATATCTGTCACCAGATAAGATTAACAGGTATTTCACGACTACCACCGCTAGCTGCCCCCGATGCACCCTGGTTGGCCCGGACATTTTACACATGCTCTGGAGTTGCCCCACTCTTGCTACATATTGGAATGAGGTGACAACACTGTTAACGCAAAGCGCTGGCGCAGGCCTACCCCATACATGGGAAGCATGCATCCTGGGGTTGTATAAAAGGACTAAACTGAATAAAGTGCCGGCAAGATTCTGGGACCTAGGGCTCATCACTGCCAAACGCATGCTCACCAAGCATTGGAAGAAGGGTGAACCTCCGCTCACTAAATATTGGTGTACTTCCTTTACTAACTGGGCGAGGGCTGAAAGCATCACACTACACCGAGAAGAAACTGCAGGTTTAAGGAAGTTTCCAATCGCGCAACTTTGGGATGATACCCTGGGATCCTTTCAACAGGCAAGCTTGGCTCAAGGGCTCACTTAGGAGATAGCGCACTAGAAGAGACACATGCCCATGAGATGAGACACTGACATACAGATAGGCTGTGCTGTCCCCCTGGCACATACGAGCCCCAAGAGTTAACACCACGGCTCCTCCTGGTTGGTGATAGATCACCCCCCCCCCCCTGTTCCATTGAGCGACGATTGCAACGTACTCCTGCCACACTGCTCACGGACCCGGACACTCACCTTCACAGATGCACCCTGACCCACCTCACGACACTGTACACCAAATGACACGACTTATCCCCCCCATTTTTTTCTTTCCACCCCACTCAGCGATCACTCCGTGGTACCTGGGACCCTGTCCTTTTTTTTCCCTGGTTTGTCCTGTTTGACCTCTTGTCCCCAATGGGGTCTTGTTTGGACGTTACTGTGGCAGATTCCACTGCCATATTTGTTATAATGTTGAATATGTTGAATTGGAGAACAGACCACATACGATGTTCGGTACTCCTGATCACACACCACACCTGGTGCTACCACACGCTGCAAATCAGGAATTAGGTAAACACGAAACAGAGCCGCAAGTACATGCCACCTCCCACTGAACTTTACTCCACAATGCCCTAAGGTCACATTGCCACGCGTGCAGAAAGCTATTATACCCATTGCAGTTAGGTTATCTATTAACGTTGGCATAGCCTTTCTAATTAGAGACTTGATACACGTAGCAACTGTTTTGATGAGTGCTGCCATTGTAATACCTCGTTGTAACTCTTTATGTGCAAATGTACGTGAAATATTCCCTATCCTTTTACATTGGCATTGTATATCTATGTATCAACCGACTGTTTACATAAACCAATAAAATATATTCAAACAAAAAATCAGTGCTTGGCTATGTGGGAATAGACTTACTCTTTTGTGGGTGCTGCGCGTCCCTCCCTAACACTTCCTTGACCCCTCCCATTAGCAGTGATTATTCTGCATTTTCTAACCACTCCTCCTTGCAACCTCCCAAATTTAATAGGAAAACCTACACTTATGTGTGCGGAAACTTCACAGTCAGGGCAGAGATCTCTACACAGGAAAAGATAGGAGAGGTCGAACGTCATGTAGGTTTGTAAATAGCATGTGTGTAATACTGTTGTAGTACTGCTAAATATAGACAAAATTTAGCTTGAGATTAGACTACACAGTCGTTTATAACGCTGCAGTGCAACTTA
Organism: Lissotriton helveticus; assembly: GCF_964261635.1. Classification (NCBI taxonomy): domain Eukaryota; kingdom Metazoa; phylum Chordata; class Amphibia; order Caudata; family Salamandridae; genus Lissotriton; species Lissotriton helveticus. The sequence continues at coordinate 766,599,421 of NC_136059.1, forward strand.
CAGTACTTCTAGCCACCATATCAACCTAGGACTGCACCTCTTCAAGGTCAGAGATCACTTTAGCGTTTCTCCCTAACCAGTAATGTCTACATAACAAGATTTGACAAAGCCAAGGTTTGTTGTCTAAGTCTTGACCTGCATATTGTTTTTTAAAAAAAAGGCTTGCTGCAGTGAAAACGAAGTTAATAAAAAACTATAGCTTTCTGTACATATCTATTAAAGAAAGAACTGAGGGCCAGATGTACGACCTGCAAAATAGCTCATCGCAAATTGCGAGTCATTTGCGACTCGCATTTTGCGAGGCGCTATTTTGCATGCACAGCAGTGTGCTTTACACTGTTTGTGATTCCCAATGGGGTCGCAAATTGCAAAGTGCTAAAATGCGGTCACAAAACACTAGTACATAGCATGTTGACTCGCTATTAGGAAGGGAAGCCCCTAATAGCAGAGTTACAAATGCTATTTTGCGAGTCAGTGACTTGCAAAAAAGCATTTGTACATGCTATCACACTTTTTTGTCGGCGCAAACGGGAGGTTCTCCCGTTTGCGGGCGCAAAAAAAGGGTAGTACATCTGGCCCTGAATGTGTTATGCTTCTGTACACTTTTGAAGTGGAATGTAGTCCCTCTTTCATTATAATGCAAGCCCTCCACAGGAGGTGGAGTGATATACCAAAGAGCCAACAGAATGAGGTGAGAGAGAAATACTCCTGCAAAAAGGAGCTAAAGTCCCCTCTTCGTATATTATGAGGAATTAGTAAGAATAAATATGTAGACAGCTGCATTATTAAGTCAGACTTAGAAAAATCTACTTCATTTGATTTATTTATTTTAGTAAGAGAGTCTATTCAATTATGACATCCATCGAGAAAGTATTAGACGGGAAAAAGCTTCCAATGCATGAAAAGAACAAATGATTATGTTACTAGCTCACGCGGGCTTTCAATATTTCACAACACCACTGAAACCATACTTATTAATCTTACTATTAAACAGACAATTAGGAAGCACAGAAATAAGCAACGAAAAGAGGCGGTTCGCGCAGCAGAGCGCACCATATAAATGACAACACTCATTTTCTCAACATGGCTCCCTACACACTCTTTTAATTTGTTCTCTTTGCCAACTCATTAATGCATGTACACTAATGAACGATGCCCATGGCATACCTCGTGGAATTAATTCAATATGAAAGTACACTCTATCCGGTCAGTTTATAAATCATGTCGGACTTACACAAAGAAAAAACTCAAAACTACATGCAAAAGTTTTCTAGAATCAAAAGGGCTGAATCGATTTTGTTGTGCATTCAGACAGGTCACTTAAAAGTAGTAGTACGATTTCTTCAATCATTTAAAAATAACCATAGAAACACATACAAATAAAAGTACAGAAGCACAATATTAAAAAGATAAGATACTTTCCAGCAGCTCATAATAAAACAGTTATTCACACAGTGAAGTGCAGAATATGAAAACTCCAGTGTTAAAAGAGAAGCAATGCCCAATATTGTAGTACAAACTACAGAAAAAACGACACTAAAACAGACTGAAGGCAATCATAGCTGTTAAAGAAACAGAAAGGAGGGTCTGCACCTCACCAACTTCACACTCCTTAAAGAACAAGTTACTTACCTTCAGTAACGATGTATCTGTAAGAAACATAGCCTAGTTATAGATTCCTTACCTTAGAATTACCCTCAGGCATCAGACTGGATCCGGAAAGTTTTTTCGTCAACAGTAACCCTCCGTGTCAGAAGGTGGCGTCGGTCGACTCCGAGTTCGTCTTCGGGGTCGTGGTCGCCGGGATGAGGTCGCGGTAGCTACTTAGATGCCGCCCTCGCACGTTGACATCAGTTCTGTACACGACTTTCCACGCCAGAGCGCAGAGCCATATAAGACACTGACCACTGGTGCACAAAACTAGGGCCCTGAAAGGAAGTCCTTAACCCTAGAAGTCAGTTCTCAGAATGGGGAGGATGGGTGGGGCGGTAAGGAATCTATAACTAACCTATGTTTCTTACAGATATATCATTATGGAAGGTAAGTATCTTGTTCATCTGAAAGAAACAGTTAGTTATAGATTCCTCACCTTAGAATAGATACTCCAGCAATACCAACCCCGGAACTGGGTCTGCGAACCAAGTTCACACCAGAAAATCCTGGAGAACAGAATGGCCAAAGAAGCCGTCTCTCCAGACTTGGCTGTCTAGGCAGTAGTGTTTGGTGAACGTGTGCTGCGATGCCCACGTAGCCACTTGACAGATGTCATTTAGGGGGACTCACCATCCAAAAGCAGTAGTAGCTGCCGTCGCCCTGGTGGAATGGGCGGGCAGCCCCACTGGAGGCTCCTTCTTTGCCAAAGAATAGCAGGCTTTGATGCACAGAGCGACCCACCTGGAGATGGTCTGTTTGTGCACCCCCACGTAACCAACAAAGAGTTGGTCGTCCACCCGGAACTGTTTGGTGCGAACCAGGTAGAAGTAAAGTGCACGTTTTGGATCCAGACGTTGGAGCCTCTGTTCCTCTTTCGAAAGATGCGGAGGCGGAAAGAAGGTGGGCAAAGTGATGGTTTGGCCAATGTGGAAAGAAGTAACCACCTTGGGAAGAAAGGAAGGTCTAGTTCTAAGAACGACCTTGTCCAGATGGACAGCCAGAAAGGGAGGCTTGGAAGAAAGAGCTTGTAGCTCACTCACTCTGCGTGCAGAGGTGATGGCCACCAGAAAAGCAGTTTTCAAAGTGAGAAGTCTGAGAGGACATTTATCCACTGCTAGGCAGAATTGATAAACTCACTAAAGAAGTGAATCGCCTTGGGGGTCTACTGAATCAAACCTTATCTGAAGTAGGCAAACTACCAGATGCTGTTTCTAGTAGGGTAGAGTCTAATAAGGCCTCTTCTTCTTTGGTGGGTGGTGGGGCCTCCTCACTACCTGACCCTCCGGTGGCTCCCCTGATATCCATACTTGATAGTGCAGAGAACAAAGACGTTCCTCCAGATGCATCCTCCGCCCCAGAATCTGTAACTGGCTCGGTAGAGCTGATAGTTGAGGCCTCTCCTTTGGTCTTGGTTTTAGCCAATGTTCCTCTCCTGCAGCCTGGTCAGGAAGAATCTACCTCATCCCTATTGTCTAAAGCCCTTTATTGGTTAACAAATAATATGTTAATAACTCCTAGGGGTAAGCACCAATTGGCTGAAGAAATAGTAAAGGCCAGAAGGGTGAGGTGGATAGGCAATAGCGCAAAGAAGTTTCAGGGTGATTGTGTTGTCCTACATTTCTCTGACCCAGAGGTTTTGGCCAATATTCTACCTAACCTTTTACCTCCGCAACGGAGATCGACTGAAATCATTCCACTCACTCTAGACTTCTTCTATCAGTGTAGTGGGAGGGTCTCTAATAAAACAATGCTAAAAACTAAGTGGAACGTTGTTCCAACAAAAGGGCGGAGGGAAGTGAAGCGGCCAAAGTGGGGTCTAAATTTGGAGAATAGATTTTCAGCCTTTTCTAACTTAGATGACTGTGATTGACTTTCTATCAAACTAAGCCCAGTACCACTAGTTAATGGTGATCAGTTTCTGGATAGCTTACCTGCCCAGAATGTTAATTGCCCTACTAACGATTTGTTGAATAACCTGGTTGCTCAAGCAGATGGTGAGGCCTGTGTACTAAATTCTTTCCCTGGATTAGGCCAGGGACGTTTGTCAGGGGTTGCTAACCTACTCTCCTAGAACATAGCTGGTCTGACATCCAAACTCGATTGTGGTGACTGGCTTGGTTTTGTTACCCAATTTGATATTTGTATATTCCAGGAGACTTGGGCATGCGATCCTGTCTTTCTTTTAGGCTACTTGAATTTCTACGTGCCAGCTGTCAAGGGCCCGAAAGGCTTACTATATGGATCCGACAGTCACTAAATTTCTCAGTTAAAAACATAGCTATCGGACACAATGATATCCAGTTCATTAGGATTTCTAATGATAGAACAGGGTCACTTGACATTTACAACGTTTATATCAGGAGCTCCAAGGGTCGTTCTGAAACAATATTAGCCCTGGTCGACCTTATCGACGATCACTCTGATAAAAATAACATTGTTATAGCAGGAGACCTTAATAGGACGTTTGAGCCTTTGGTTGCGGGAGATGCTTTTACTGGTGCTGATGAGGATTCCTTTTGGGACATCCCTGAGCTGCATCTGAAACCAGTCTCCCGATGGACCGAGGATATAATAACTATCAATGCAATGTGTCTGGAAAAAGGCTTGAGAGCTATGAATGGGAGAACAGCTAGGGATAAAAATGGTTCACCAACTTTCGACAATGGGAGGCACAAAAGTCGAATTGACTACGTGATTTGTAGTTTGCATCTGTGGCCTACCCTTTGTGACATGGAAGTTATTATAAGACCTGAGAGTGACCACAACCCCTTATGTGTGACTCACAAATGGTGGCCTGCTGAGTTAAACCCTATCTGCCCGAATGAATTAGTTCCTCCGCCCATTATCCCTGAGAACAATATGCGCAGGTTAAGATGGGACACTGTAGCGAGAAATCAGCAGGCTATTGACATTATTAACAGTGAAACTGATCTAGCCATTCTTGCCATGGAACTAGCTAATGCCTCTCCTAAGGATCTGGGGAAAGTGGTTAAAATACATGATAGCCTCTTTGCTAAGATCAAAGTGCACTTTTTAAGACCTGACAAGCACAAGGGGGCTACCACTCGTAAAGATGCTAAATGGTATAATTCTGATTGTAGGAAGGCAAGACTTGACCTTGGCCGGGCAAGCAAGAAGCGAGACTGTGTGTCTGTTCCTCTAGCCAGGAAGGAGTACAAAGTATGCATTGCTAAAGCTAAGAGGGATTGGGACGAACAACACTGGTGCAAACTGAAAAAGGCCAGTGACAGGAAGGATTCCAGAGCATTCTGGAATATTGTAAAATGGGGTTCTGAGAGAGCTGAAGAGTCTCCAAGTAATAACGTCTCACAGGAAGCATGGGTTAAATTCTTTAGTTCGCAATACACTCTTAATACCCGGGTCTCAGATGAGGACAGTATTGTTATGAAGTTTTTTGAAGGCAATAATTTTAATTTCAAAGAGATTATGTCTGCTATTTGTGCAGTAAAATGTGGGCGAGCTCCAGGTCAAGATGGAGTGCCCGCTGATATATTTTTAAACGATAGTGAACGCTGGTGCAAATATATACATTTGCTTATTAATTCTATTGCTCAGGGAGCAGATGTCCCAGATTCATGGAGGGGTGCAGTTATTATCCCCGTGTACAAGAAGGGGGACCGTGCTCAGCCCTGTAACTATAGGCCTATTAGCCTCATTGATACTGTACAAAAAATTGTGGGTCGTGTGGTGGTCAATAGGCTTCTCGACTGGGCTGAGGATTTTAGTATCCTATCTCCATTCCAAGCAGGTTTTAGAAGGGCAACAAGCACGATTGACCAAGTGTTCCGTTTCCAATTGTTACAGTGGAAAACCGTGGTTTTGGGGGGGTGCAGCCTGTACGCGGCATTTGTCGACTTGCGGGCTGCATTCGACCTGGTCCCGCGTGCGAAACTGTGGCAAGTCTTGCATAGTCTGGGGGTCTCTGATGAGTTACTAACTATGATACTGCGCCTCCACGAGTCTAACTATGCAAAAATTCAGTGGGGCGGCCACGGGATGGTCACTCCTGATTTCCGTGTTGAAAAAGGGGTCAGACAAGGGTGCTCAATGGCTCCTACTCTATTTACTTTGTTCATAAACGGTGTAGTTTCACGATTGGTAACTGCGAACGTGGATGCTCCTTCTCTTGCAGGCCTAAAAGTCCCCATACTAATGTTCGCGGACGACACGCTGATTTTATCAAAAACCCCTAGTGGCCTACAGCGTGCTCTGACAATTTTTGAGAACTTCTGTGGGGAACATGGACTGGAGGTGAACACTACGAAAACTAAATTAATGAGCTTTAAGCCGCAGCGTAGCTTTAAGTCCAAAATTATGATGAGCGGCGGGCCTTTAGAGTTAGTTAAATCATTCACTTACCTAGGTATCCAAATAGCTGATGACCACAGGTGGAACCAGCATATAAAAATTGCTATTTTGCGACACAAACAAATAGCTGGCACAATTAATTCTGAACACAGGAAGTCGCTAACTAAACCTGTTAAACCAGCCCTATTGGTATATGAAGCAAAGGCTATTGGGTCTGCACTTTATGGCGCAGAAATGTGGGGCTTTGAAAATCTTACATTTTTGCAAGCCTCTGAAAATAAATTTTTAAGAACTCTCACCGGTACACCCAAAAGTACTCCACTGTTGCCCCTCCGATACGACCTAGGAAGGAAACAAATCAAGGACTTGGCCAGATTACGCCCGATCTTATATTGGCGCAGACTCTGGACCACTCCTGAGCTCTCACATTATGCCGCGGGTTTTGTGGATGTCATCAAGGCTGATGGCTTCCACAAGATAAACTGGCTTAAATCTCTGAAAACTATACTGTTTGAGCTAGGGTTAAGTTCTCTATGGCAGGACCCGGCAGGGGCCTTATTCCCTTCTAAGCGTGTTTTAAAAAATATTTTTTGGGAATGGGTTGCTACCAAAACTTTAAATGCTTCAAATTCTGGGTCGATGTCTTTGTATTTCCTTGAGGCTAAAATGTATCCAGTCCTGGAACCATATTGGGATATCATCTCCAAACCAGGTGATAGGAAGCTTTTATTCCAACTGAGAGCTGGTGCACTTCCTATAAAAACATTGACAGCTAAATGGGGTTCAGGTGGTAGTAACACCTGCCCAGCCTGTGGGTTGGGGAGTGAGTCTCTGGGTCATTTTCTGTTTTCATGCAGAACTTATGCTATTCCAAGACGAGTGTGGTTAGCTCCTATGTGCAGGAACCTTGGGACATCATGTAGCTCTGTAGCTATGCGAATTATATGTACGAGTCCAGTTTCTTGGATCCAGATAGCTACAGCAAAGTATCTGGGTTGGGCGTGGACGCTCAGGCAGAGACTGCTAGTTAAATAACTATTCTCTGTCTGATCAATTGGTCCCCATGAATTTGACATTACTGTTTTTTTAATTATTAATGATCATGAATCAAGATAGAGACTGCTAGTAATTAACTATTCTCTGTCTCGATTAACTGATTTTTGCACTTGTATAATTGCTTTTAGACTCCAGCGTTTTACATCTTGGAAATTATCCTTGTCAAATGTTTTAATCTATTTATAACCGAATGTATTTTTATCAGTACTTATAGTGTTGTGTCAATGTGCTTGATTGTAAATTTAATTCGCTTTTTATAACTCTGTGTATACTATGCTTTTATGAGTAATAACTCGAATAAAGCACTTTTTGACTTTGACTTTGTAGTGGCTCAAAGGGAGTGCACAGAATGTAAGTAAGAACCAAGTTCAAGTCCCACTGAGGAATTACGAAGGAAACAGGAGGAAAAAGATGAGTAATGCCCTTAAGGGATCTATTTACAACAGGGGACTTGAAAAGAGAAGGCTGATGAGGAAGCCTAAGGAAGGCTGAAACGGCCGAGAGGTAGGCCTTTAGAGTGTCTAGAGCCTGAGCCCTGCTGGGCCAAGTAAACCTCAGAAAGAAGAGGCGGAGAGGGATCCACAGCCTTTGCTGTGCACCATGCCACAAATTTGTTCCATCTGCAGGCGTATACTGTCTTAGTGAAGGGACGCCTGGCTGCCAAGATAACATCGCAGACTTCGGGAGGCAGGTCAAATGACGTCAGCTGCCACCGCTCAATCGCCACACAAGGAGGTGGAGGCTGGACAAGTTCGGGTAGAGGACCTTCCCCTGCTGCTGTGACAGAAGATCCTCCCAAAGAGGCAGTCGGATGAGAGGATCGATGGCCATGTTGAGCAGCTCGGGATACCAGACTCTTCATGCCCAATCCGGAGCCACAAGAATGACTTGGGCCCAGTCGCGCTTGTTCTTCTTCAGCACTCGGGGCAGAAATGATATGGGCGGAAAGGCGTACAGAAGACCGCAACTCCACTCGCATCGAAAAGCATCGCCTAGCGAGTGCCGCCTTGGATATTCCAATGCACAGAATTGCTGACATTGCACGTTCTCTTCAGTAGCAAATAGATCTAACCAAGGCTCTCCCCACTGCTGAAAGAGACCTTGCACCACCTCCGAGTGATGACTCCATTAGTGATCCATCATGCACCTATGGCCGAGTTCGTCCACCCTGGCGTTCAGTGAACCTGCCAGGTGTTGAACCACCAGGGATATGCCCTGTTTTTCCAGCCATGTTCAGAGGCTGAGGGCCTCTTGACTTAGGGTCCAGGACCCAACCCTGCCCTGTTTGTTGTAGTACCACATGGCGGTGGAGTTGTCCGTGAACACCTGCACTACTCTTCCCCGGACAGATGGAAGGAAAGCTTTGACTGCAACACGGATCGGCCGAAGCTCCAGAAGGTTGATGTGGAGCAAGGACTCTGCCGGAGACCAGAGGCCTCTGATCTCCACCTCTCCCACGTGGCCGCCCTATCCCAGAAGGGATGCATCTTTCACCACAGTGTGCTCTGTTTGGGGAAGGGAAAAGGATCTGCTGTTGACCCAATCCTGGTCCGTTAGCCACCACTGCAATTTCCGTGCAGTTCCCTCCAAGATCTGGACGCAATCGGACAGATTCCCCTGATGCTGCACCCTCTGGAACATCAGGTCCCACTCCAGAGCCGCACATGTCACCTTGCATGATCTAACAGCAGGATGCAGGAGGCCATGAAGCCCAGCAGCCTCAGGGTCATCCTGACCGAAACCCGGGATAGGGGATGAAAGATCGGAATCACAGCCCGAATATCCCGGACTAGTTGTTCGGGAGGATAGACCCGAAACTGCGTCGTGTCCAGAACCGCTCCGATGAAGAGGAGCTTCTGAGAGGGAATCAGGTGTGACTGCAGCACGTTGATGGAAAACCCCAGCAAATGCAGGAGGTCGGCCATAGTCTGGAGGTGGGAGACAACAGCCTGGGGTGAGCCCGCCTTCAACAGCCAGTCGTCAAGATAGGGGAAGACTGGAACCCCTGATCTGCGCAAATGAGCTGCGACCATCGCCAATATTTTCGTAAAACACCCTGAGGGGCGCTTGTAAGGCAAAAGGGGAGCACAGTAAACTGAAAATGCTCATGGTCTACCGTGAACCACAGGTAGCTCCGGTGGGACGGCAGGACGTGGATATGAAAGTAAGCGTCCTGCAACTCCAACGCTACCATCCAGTCTCCAGGGTCTAGGGCAGACAGGACCAGAGCGACATTTTGAACTTCTCCTTCCAGAGGAAGCGGTTGACATTCCTGAGATCCAAGATAGGACGCAGGCCTTTGTCCTTCTTAAGGACCAGAAAGTAGTGGGAATAGCAACCACAAACTACTGCCGGGACAGGAACGCGCTCGTTGGCTTCCTTGGCCAAGAGTGCCAAAACTTCTAGTTGGAGAAGGGCCAAAGGATTCTCCGTCATGAGATAGTACTGAGGAGGCATGGATGGAGGGGCAGTCTCGAAAGGGAGGGAGTTGCCCCTTCGGACTATCTGCAAAACTCACCTGTCCGACAGGATAGTGCATCAGTGGGGGAGGTGATGGCGAATCCTGCTGCCCTCTGGTGGCTCTGAAAGGTCCGACTAGGAGGGTTTGGAGACTGCTGCAGGGGGAGCTGGGGTGGACTGGCCCGCCCGCTGGCCCCCAGAACCAAGGCGGTGGTTCCCACATCCTCGGCCGTGCTGGAGCTGAACAGCTTGCGCCGGGCCTGTGGCTCTGGTGGGAACGTGGTGGGGCACCCCTTCCGTAGCCACAAAAGGGGCGAAAGGCAGACTGCGCAGGGTGGGTGGTGGAGCAGCCCAAAGTCCTGACCGTAGCTCGAGAGTCCTTAAATCGGTCTAGCGTGTTGTCTTCCTTGTTTGCGAAGGCGACGGCCATCAAAGGGCATGTCCATAAGAGTGGATTGGCCATCCCTCGAAAAACCAGTCGACCTCAACCAGGCATAGCGTTGAAGGCCTAGCGACGTGGAAATCGTCCTTCTTAGTAAGTCAGTGGTATCCAGTCCACAGCGGATGGTAAACTTCGCTGCGTCTCTCCCTCGGTGACTGCACGGGAGAGCACGGCCCAGGTCTCCTCCGGCCACTGTGGCAGCATATGTACTACCGTATCCCACACAGAGTGGGTGTAACGACCCAACAGACATGCAGTGTTTACCGACCGAAGTCCCAAGCTGGAGGAAGAAAACATCTCTTCCCAAGGTGGTCCAGCTTTTTGGATTTCCTATCGTGTGGTGCGTTAGGGAATGCGCCTTTGGCCACGGAGGCTTGGACCACCAGGGTCTCAGGGGTGGGGTGCTGGGAGAGGAAAGTGGGGTCGCCCGGGGCCGGGGGGTGGCGTCGAGCAATCATCCTATTACCAGGAGCCCAAAAGGACCTCTGTGAGGGCTTCATTAAACAGCAGCAGGGACGCTGAAGAGCTTGCTGCCGGTTGAAGCCCCTCCATCAGGAGGTTAGTCCTGACAGCCACCGTAGGTAGCTCAACGTGGAGAGTCTCGGCTGCCCTACGCAACACCACTGCGTATGACGCTCCCTCCTCCAAAGCCATGGTAGGAGGAGACAGCATGCCAAGGTCTGAAGAGGTATCCAGACCACTGGCTTCCCCCAGGTCCTCTTGCCAGTCCGGGTCAAAAACCAGCTGGACGGTTAAAGGGTCCCCAGACCCCTCCCAGTCCTCCTCATCTACTTCTGGCTGCCAATCTGGTCTCAAAGAGCCAGGGTAGAACAGGGGCATAAAAGTACCCATCGGCGTCGGATCTGGGCTTGGTCAACGCCGGTCCTGCTGCATGTTTACCTCAAGGTGGAGGCCGGGATCGACATAGCAGGGGACACTGTCGACGCCGGTTGCGCACGTGGTGCCGGTGGAGTCCGCGCCGGTGGAGGTGTTACAAGGTAGTCCAGTGCCGATCCGGATCCAGGCCTGGATCTAAGGGGACCCTGCTGTGCAGAGGCCAGAGCTGCCGGCGTCAAAGGGCCAGGGTCGAGTCCATGGGGCCCGAAGGCGCGCCGACGGAGTCGAGCTGCCCAAAGATGGTATGCATCGCTTCGTAGAAAGCTCGAAGCTGGGCTGGGGTCGCTCCCGGTCCCGGGAAGGGAGGGAAGCCCGGAGCCGACCATGGGAGCTCTGCACACGGAGCCACTGGAGGTGCACCACTCACATCTCTCGTCGCGTCGGCCGACGGACGGGGAGAAGTCGAAGAGAGGCAATGCTTCTTCGACTTCTTCTTGTGCTTCGACTTACCTGAGGAGTGCGAAGACTTGGAAGAAGAATGGTGTTGGCTCCGCAACCGGTCCCTCGACCTCCTACGACACCGGGACCTTGAACGGCGAGGAGCCGACTGCTGGGCTTCGAGTAGCTTTCAGGATCACTCCCTCAAAGACTTCGGGGCCATGGTCAGGGAGTCGGAGCACGACTTGGGGTCGTGGTCGAACTCCAGGCAGTAGAGGCACACACGGTGCGGATCCATCACCGACATCAGTCGGTTACAGGAGCCGCAAGCCTTAAAGCCGGGCAGCCCTCGAGCACCAGGAGTCGATGGACTCAAAAAAGAAAGTTGACAAAAGTCGAGAAAAGGCAGTCAAAAAGTGACTGGAGGTACCGCTCTCTCCAGATCTGCGCTTGCTGGCGCGGAAAAAGAAAGAACTGATGTCAGTGCGCGAGGGCGGCATCTAAGTAGCTACCGCGACGGCGTCCCGGCAACCAAAGCGCCGATGACTAACGCAGAGTCATCCAACGCCACCTTCCGAAATGCAGGGCTGCAGCTGCACCAAAAACTTTCTGGATCCAGTCTGACCAAATATTCGAAAAAATTTACAAAAAAAGATAAAATGTAATTACGTTTGTACTGAGTGCTGATTACATGGCCAAATAAGAACAGCCACAGACTTATACTAGTCAATGGGAAGCATAAATGGCTTCTAATTACCCCAATCTACATTTGTTTAATAAAATCCCGTCCAAAGTAGAGAGAACCCAATTCAAATATGACTCAGGACCCATATTGGATTGTATCATGCCATTAGATTACATGGCATCGCAACATTAGATGATTCGATTAGCTCCACAACCTTCCCTTTCCTGCGATCTTAGGGCCAAAAAATTTGCTCTAATCCACGTCTGTATTCGAGGTATAGACTCCTGGGATCAAAAACGATTAGGGTTTCCTTAACTTGGTGCTAATCTGTTCAATATAGAGAAGCCCTTGAATTCAGAGTCCTGAGTCACAGGACAGACCGTCCTCAATAATCTCCCTGTCGAAAGTGGCCTGCGGATTTAACCATATTGAGCACTATAACAGTAAGGGGTCAGATTAATATGATCCTCAACAAAGGAGAGTCCCATCTACTCAGACCAGGCAAACCTAACATACGCCTGCATACTCTATTTTCCTCAGGTTAAAGAAATCTCACACTTTTATAACCAAACATCAGAAAAGATTGTTAGAACTGGAAACACTTTCTTTCATACACTCCTAACAAGGGTGAGATAGGTTTCCTTCCAATGGTTGAAGCCAAAAGCATTTACAAATTTCAGATTCTTGTCCGGCATGGCACGCAAGTGCCCCAAGAATCAAAAAAGATTCCCTGATAAGAAAACTTGTGGGTTTTTAGATCTTGGTTTACCATGGATGATCAAGCAACAAGACTTGAGATTACTTGGACAAAAGGCTATAACAAAGGTTTTAGTAAGGTTAATCTCAAGATCAACTTGGCCCATAAAATTAACCAATGCTTCCAACAAAAGCTTGAGCCCATTAGACGTTCTAGCAACCAACACAGCATCGTCAGCCTACAGAAGAACCAGAACTCTTTTATTTTTAACTTTGGGCAGTTCCTTACCATTCGTAAACATATTAGTTTTCAGTCCCTTAATAAATAGTACAAATAACACAGGTGCAAGGATGCAGCCCACAAAACAGTGAGAACTACTCAGTACATTCACCCCCAGTCCAGTATCTGACAGTAGCTGAGAGGTTAAAAAGCCAGCGTTGTAGAACGGCAACAATGCCTTCCTCCACCCCCAACTGTACTAATATGACCCACAGCTTAGATCTGACAATACTGTCAAATGCGAAGAAGTGATCCATAAAGGACAGGTACACGGAACTGCACTTAGCAACCGTATACTTGCTGATTAAAAGATAGAGGTTTAAACACCGTTCCACAATACCTAGCCATGACCTGAACCCATACTGCCCCCTTGAAATGATATTGTTGTCCTGCATCCACGTAGTAAACCTATCCAGGATCATTCTTCTCACAATTTTTACCATGGTGTCTGAGAGAGAAGCCGGATGGTAGCAACAGGGGACAGCACTGTTCCCTTTTTTTAAAACGGGAATGATAATTCCAGTGTGCCATAAGTAGGGAAGGCTGCTCTAACAGCAGTATTTATGAAGTGGTTAACAACTGGGCACACAGATCTACATTTGATTTGTAAAGATCCATAGGGTTCCTATTTGGCACTGGGGCTTTATATCCATGACTGTTATTCACAGCATCAGTAACTCCCTCCAAAGAGGACTGAATGTCAATCTGAAAAGTGGGGGATAAATGATCAATGTTCCCAATACTACACTTTGGAGGATTATAAATCAGACTACAGTGATTAACACATACATCCAGACCTATACGGGAACATATTTGTTTATTCCTGGAAATGGACAGCTTGTTATAGTTGACTTTATGCCAGAACAAGTTAGTAGTTCTGGTCCGACAAGAGGAGACCAAATTGTCCCAGATGTCAAACGGCACATTCCGTTCTCTTTCTCTCAGGGTCTGTTTGTACACCCTCCTACCTTAAGCAATGAGCACCATCTCTCAGGCAGGTGCATGTTTTACATCCTACAATTTTTGTCAAACCAGCATGACTGATTGTCGCCCCTTAACCTCAGTGGCCTCATGAAGGCATCCCTTATAATTGTGTCCAGTTTAACAAAGTCCTCAATACCCAGAGGGACCCCCTGCCCAGAATCAAGACAGCTAAGCATTAACACTAAATGCTGGCCACATACATTATGAAGTAACTCGGCCATGTTTGCTGAACGCCAAACTAGTTTTCTCCCATTATTTATGGTGGGAACATTACACAATTCCACTCTTATTTCCTTCCTCACCACCAGCCCTCACAGTTTAGCGTTAAAGTCCCCCAAACTATCAAATTTAGCTCTTGACTCTGACTAGCACATATACATTCAAGTTCCCCTATAAAAATAAAAAGTAAACCAAAATTCAGAGTATTCCATAATGGAAAAATTATCAGTATAAATTAAAATTTCTTGCAAAACACACCTTAGAGGCTAAGAGTTATGTGCAATGGGAAGTATACAGCAATACATAGAGGTTTTAAACAAGGCAGTAAATCCGGCCTATCTGCCTTGGAGGGCCTGGCCAGAGAAGAATAACAGATAAAATATTCACAGAAAATGTCAGTAGTGACCTAAGTCTCCGGTAGAAAAACAATATCATGCAAATAAATAAATCCCAGCCAAGTGTCTAACCCTCCTTTTGTGTTAAGACCACCCGTATTCCAACTCAATAGTTGATTTGAATTATGACCTAATGCTGCCATGATACAGAGAACAGCAGAATCATAAGACTCTTGAGGCAAAGATAAGTTATCATTAGCCCCCAACGTAAAGTCATCTCATTCAGATGTCGATGTCACAGGAATAGGAACTGAGTCGGTGTGCAACCCCAACTTACATGACAATGTCAAACACCTTGCTCTCCCTCAACCAAACTGGATTTAGAATGCAGGCCGGCACCACGGATAATCTGGTAGCCATAAGGATGCTTGCCACTAGAGAATTACAGAAAGAGGAAGAGCTGTTTTGCTGCTTCATAGACTACAGTAAAGCTTTTGACCCAGTCAACCGTCGCTTACTGTGGTCCAAACTTACAGCTTGGAAAATACAAGAGCAATTATTACAAGGCATCATGCTGCTCTATTCCAACACATGGGCTAGAGTAAAACTAGGACGCACCACGGTTTCGGAAAAAATCAACAAGGAACATGGGGTCAAACAAGGGGGATATTAGCACCTACCATTTTAAATCTGTACATGTGCGATTTGGTACCTACATTAAACAATAGTCACTATCCTAAACTGGCTAATCAACACATCTCTTCCCTGCTGTATGCATATGACGTCGTCCTGCTCAGCCAAACGCCAGTAGGGCTTCAAAGACTGTTAGATGTCTTAGACACGCATTGCCTGGCTAAATGAGATTCCGATCAACTATGAAAAAAACTATTTTGTTATCTTTGGTCAGACAAAGAAAAAACAATATCAATGGCATCTTGACAACCATTGCCTGACCATCACGAACCAATACAAATAGTTGGGCTGCCGGTTAGAAAACAAAGGAGGTCACTTATTGCACTTGAACTCACTAAAATCAAAACTAGCTTTGCTGCAAGGTGCTTTCCAAACAATAGTTAAGAGCACAAACAAGTTATCTTTAAAAGGCACTGCTGAAAATAGTCTCTGCCAAATTAGTGCCAACATTGTCATACGGGTCAGAGGCCTGCCCGTGAAAACTGGGGGCTTTTCTAAACAGGACACAGAGCACAGTGTCCAGGTCTATATTTCAATTACCAGGCAATAACTTGCCAGCTCAAATTAAGATTAAATTTGCATTACAGGATCAACTGCTTGTACAGATGGCCTGCATTATAAAATATCTGCATTCCACAAGGTCTGCTGAGCAAGGATCAGTGAAAGATCTTATCTGACTGGAAGATGCATATTCTGACTGTGCAAATCATTCAAACGCCTGGTCGCACGCCCTCGCCTAAGCATTAGTGCAAACTTGCTCAAGGGAGCTGTGGAACTTAAAATTACCACACCTTCAGTTTAAAACAGCCCTGAACAGAAAGGTAAAAATGACATCTCTTAAATCTGATCAAAGAGCATTTGGTAGAAGAGAACATGCCTACTTGGTCCTTAGCAGCTATGACAGAAAAGGGCCACAAAAATACATCAACGAAACATTCTCCTCCTATTATAAAATGAAATTCCTGCGCTTCAGATGGGCTCTTTGGCGTCCTTAGACATATGGCCACCATGGGCGGTTAAACCAGGGTCGAGAATATACTGTCTATTCCAGGAGTCAATAACTCACTTGCTCCGTATATGCCCTACATTCATGGAAGACCGCAGAAGATTGCTTAGGCTCCTATGGGATAAGGAGGGGACACAGAAATTACCATCCGCTGTCAGCTTCCTACTGAATAATGAGCAGCCGCAAGTGATCACCAAACTGGTAAAATATTTGGGGAGCGCGGAGAAGCAAATAGGAATAAATTCAGAACCTCAAAACGAAGAAGGGAAGGAACTTTGAACCTTAGTAGCCTTAACAAATTACCTTTAAATAGACGGATAGCACTGCTTTTTTAACCAAAGACTAACGTATTAAGTCACTAGTTGTTTATCGAATTGTATTTTAAACATTTTTACCACTAAGGAAACCTGCGGACGAACTATGGGTTACCTGTTAAGTTATTGACACTTACGAAAAACCATGACAAAAGCTATCATTTTAATTTACTTGGAATTAATGCACTTTGACAGACTTCATTGTCTAAATAAAGTATTTTTGAATTTGATTTGATACATGACTCTGCCTGTGACACAATCACCGGCTGACAGTCATTATTAGGTACAGACTGTATATTGATTTTGTACAAGAATCATGTTATGCATAGGAGAAGGGAGCACATCACAGAGATTTTGAAGAGGTCCGTGCAATCTACAAAAGTGGCCTAAGGGGAAAACGTTTAGCTCCTTAGTCACAAGTAAGTAAGTTCCACTGGGTTTGCATTTATTTCTGCACCCATAAATGCTACATAGAGGGAATTTCTGAGGAGAGGGTGGTTAGTGAAGTGTAATGCCAATGGGATGCGTTTCCACAGTCACACCTTAGCGAGTATTCACTAATGTTGGTAATACCTCTGCCAAACATTTCCGTATTTCCAAACTTACACCTGAATGAACCAGTCCGGAGAACTCTACAATTTTTGAAGAAAGAATAAAGGAAAGGGAAGATATCGCATCAGAAGTATTTTCCATGTGTTGAAAGATGTGCTGCATCAAAAATCTCTCAACCTTGTGTGCAAAAATTACTTCCACATGGTTATATAACACAGACGTACACCAGAACAGTAATGTATGTGGTACTTTTGTCCCCCTCCCCCACTGACGTGAATGGAAACTGTATAGTTGTAAAATCCCACAATTTGCAGGCATAAGCCTAATGTGGTTCCTCCATTAGGGCGGAGGAGCATCGTCCCTCTACTGCGAATGCAGCAAACATGAAAAATAAAATGGTAATAAAACTATTTATTAAAATTTTAATTTTCATGCCAGCAATCGAGTTTGGTATATACCAAGGTTTGGGCCCAGTTTCTGAACTGGCTTGGACCACTGGACTATGCAAAGCGAAAAAAGGAGCCAGACAGATTTATTTAGCTACTTATAGTTCCAAACAGCACATTAATTCTGAATGGTTCTCTATTTTATTTTAGCTTTTCATATTTTTTAGAAAACATTTGAATACTTAAAGTATGTCATCAAGTAAACAGTCGTCAGACAGTGAAAATATACATGCAAAAAATGACAATTGTGCAAAAATATATACAAGTGCTATACACAATCGACAATTAGATACTATACAGTGGCACAAATAACACCAAGCAATATTAACTTAAAACATTAGAAACCAGTCCTTTCTATTGGATACAAAAAGACAAGCGGACCTCTGGTCAAAGAGAACTGCCTGACTGTCTGGCTGAGCCAAGGATATGGAAAGACCAAATTAAATTAACAGGGTTACAACGCAAGGAAAAGCGCGATATAAATGTCAATCGTCCTTGCGGCACCCAAATTCTTTCTCCGAGGCTCAGTGTCAACGCGTTTCGAACCTCAACGCTAGTAAGGGTTCTCCTCAGGACACGGACAACCGAGTTTGAGCAGGGGCGGCTCCTCCAAATGGGTGGAGGAGCGTCGCCCCACTGCCTATTATAAATACCACTTTATGTTTCTGCTTCTCGCACTGAGAGAAAGCAGAAGAAAAGTTTGGTTGGGGGCGGGCGGTCCTGCAATAGGGCAGGGGAGGAGTGACTTACCCAATGTTGCGGGCCCTGACTGTTAGGGCCGACCAAACCAGTCATGCGCACTCTCCATGCAGCCTACATGGAAAGAATGGCCTCCCCAAAGATGCCTGTGCGGTCGGCGTCCCAGCCAAACACAAAGCTGCCATTGCAGCGTTGTGACTGGCTTAGGGGAGGAAGGCGGCCTGATTCCTGTTCTTGCACAGGCAGGAAAGCAGGAGCCAGAGCCGTAGCCTGGAAAACGATGGACCCGGGAAATGTAATGTTTTTTTAATTAATATTTAACCCCGGCCTCCCTGCGTGACTCCCTCCCCGCACAACCACTTGCCCTTACCCACCCATCACCCCCCACCCGTGAG
The DNA here is from genome assembly GCF_964261635.1 of Lissotriton helveticus. Classification (NCBI taxonomy): domain Eukaryota; kingdom Metazoa; phylum Chordata; class Amphibia; order Caudata; family Salamandridae; genus Lissotriton; species Lissotriton helveticus. The sequence goes on from NC_136059.1 coordinate 766,617,940, forward strand.
CCATGCTGGCCACGACTGAGTTTGAGGGCGGGACCATTGTTGCTGATTGACAGCAGGGAGGTGCGGTGTGCAGTGCAATTCAGTTTAAAGGGCACAAGTCACTTTGGCCTGCTGTTTTGCCATGGCCTATGTGACATGCACACTTTAAACCTCTCCAACCCAAGCTGTCTTAGACAGCTGGGTGGAGAGCAGGCACAGGCCCCCAGACCTGAGGGAGCATCGAGCTGGTCCGCTCCAGCTAATACTGGTGCTTCTCTCACACTGCCTGAGCAGCATGAGAACACCGTCTGGATAGGCAGAGGCGAGTTGGCTGTGCTGGAGCCACGAACTGCCAAGATGGAGAGGAGCAGCGAGGCAGTGGGTAAGTAAATGTATTCATTTTTTAACTCGCTGACAGGCACTGTGCGAAACTTGCAGTGCATTCAGCCTCAGCAACTCCAGAGCTCTCAATCGTGTCCAGTTATACACACAGTTTAAAATAGACCACCATTCAAGAGCTTTGGTGTTGAGCCTGAGGGCACTGCTGATTTTTGTCAGTGCGTGCCAGAGGGTCAGATATTCGCCGCACCAGTTTTATGTGTTGGTACCACTGCTCGCCGCAGCACTCGGAGGTGTAAAACCATCTCAAGCGTCAGATCACTGGAGCTGAGGGTGACTCGTGAAATCAGCAGGAACAAATACGGAAAATAACGCAGTTCCCTAGCCTTCAAGCCGCCTGCCATGGCAGGTTAAACTGTAGCAGACTTCACATAAAACAATGGCGCCGTGTTCTTCCTTCAATACTTTTAAGGACTCTCCGCTAACAACCACTCCGCTCAAGCACAGCCCCTGTATGTGGCACACACGGCACCAAGAAGCAGAACTGGTCGCATTAAGTTTTGCTTATTACTACTAACTCTACCTGCCACAAAGCACTGGCCTTAATAAAAGGATATTCGTTTTTTTTTTAACAATTAGGTCGCTCTCTTACTTTGCACCTGCTGCAGGCATTGCAATTACTTTTCTGTGGGGGGCGCAAATACCCAGAATGTTCCTGGGGATGATACTTAATAGATTAAGATGAAAGAGCATGGGAACAGAAAGATTTATAACTTGGTTCGAGTGTCAGAACACAAAAAGAAAAGCAGTATATAGTGTGATATGAGAGCAAGAATGGTGGAAACACTGCAGTAAGAAGATTTATACTTACTGGGCAGTCTTTATTACTGTTCACATTTTACAATAGTGAAATATTTCAATGCAATTTTTACCTGTCGTTGATACTCAAGTTCAAGCAAAGATTCAAGGATGTAAGGTTTTTGCATCTCTTGACTATTTCCATCACCGTTTCGTTATCCAGTTCAGTTATATGACGCAAATCCAAGCTGGACAGGTTTTTCAGCTACAAGCAAAACAAAAAAAATACAAGAAATAGTTGGAAAATTGCAATTCATTGAAAGTGAATATAAATCGTTTGCAACATTTTACACAAGCCTCGAAGTTTGTTAAAATGATATTGTCCACTACAGTTTTTCAATCATAATTTACGTTACGTTACCCTATCGAATACATGTACTCTAAAACGTTATTCAATAGTTCAGGGGTTCTATATGCAAATGGCTTTCAGAATGAGAAGTTAAAACGTTTACGTGCACAGATTACCCAACTGACATCTCGCGTCACCTCAAATCCGTCCTTGGGTATATTAATTTTCCTATTACGATTCCGAGCAGGAGCAACATAATTTATTTAATTCCACATTGTATTTACAGAGTGATTGTATGTTTACATCTCTTTATCTAGGGGAAGTGAATAAAGCTGTGTTTGGGCCTACTTAGAAACCTGGTACTGTGAAGAATTTGCAAGAAATCCGACTCTTGCTTAATTACTATAGTTAAACTTTGACCCGTTAAGGTTTGTGCCGATCCATTCCAAAATGGAAAAAGTAATGGGAAATGTAGTAAAATATGCGTCATTGGAATATTTTAACACTGCTAAAGGAATAAGAAATGTCAAAGGCAATAGGTCTGAGTTTATTGTGCAGGCAGCTGGACAGATGGAAGGGCGCCAGTAGGAGCAGAGAGATAGGGCTATAGTTGTAAAGTAGTCCCTCCTGCAGTTTAAAGCAAGCATTCCAGTGGAGGCCCAATACACCCAAACAGCGTGACAGATCCTACCCCCAAGAACTATAAAATAAAACTTATTGATTCATGTCATTTGATTCCACAAGCAGATTTTTTGATCACGCAGTGTAAGTTCTGTATTTGGGTGTAATAACTTTATTCCGGACTACATTGTGCATATTGTAATAAGCAATCCAGGTCCTGTTACCCAAGTCCAGTGAACATAGGCAAAGTTTGTGTGCAGGTGGTTTGGGGGAGAAAGGGCTGGCTGAGAGTCAGGTACAACCAAACCCACTGTACATGGCTGAATGACCTGCCCAGTGTGGGTAGGACTCCAGAAAGCCTGGTTGCAAGGCAGGTGCAAAAGATTCAAGTCGCGGAACCCGCACTATGGTCAGCCCCAACCATGCATAGCTAAAAACCATGCACAGTGGGTTTCAGTCGCATGGATGGTTGAGTGCAGGGCCTGGTTGCAGCCACACCTGGCAGTAAGCAATGGAGGATGGGTGGAAGGACTGGCCAAATCACTTATCTACATGCCATGTACAGTGTGTGTTATAAGCATGGTGGAGTGAACACAAGGCCTGGCGCAGCAGGGATTGGCTGCAGAGGGTTTGGAAAAACTAGGATTCAGATCTCAGATTTCCTCAAGAAAAAACAACTTCCTCTCCAACCAATAAATAGGGGTTCAACCTGTGGAAGGCACTGAATCTGTATTAAATGCAAGCTGGGGTATTCTCAGCATTGGACTTGATTTTTCTACAATTCTAATTTAAAATCTACATCCAAAGACAGAACCTTGGATTAAGGATGACAGCACTGCGAATACTCCTCCTGACTTTAATAATAATCTAAATGGTTGGTAAATCCTTCTCTGTACAAACCTGCAAACTATGCTACACATGACCACACAAACTAGGGACTCTGCAACCACCTAGGATCCAGAAAAGCACAAAAACCATGACAGGTTTGTTAAAACATATTCAATTTACTGAAGTGCATGTAAAATTGTAAAACTACAAATTTGGTAAATGACATAAATCGACTGGAGTGACACAAATTAAGTACCATCAATGCAGGCAGCGTTTCCTTGTTGACCCTGTTTGATTCAAGTAAATAACAATTGTGAAATTGTATCGATAATGGTAATAGACACCACTGTGTAGTTGAAATCGAATTCAATGGTTTTAGCACATAATAATCGTCTCATATACCTACCCTCGCCTTCAATCTCAGCCTGCCTGAATATGCGAATGGTGTATAAGAATTCATTGGATTAATTGTAAACCGTATGACCCTTAAACTCCCAGTTTCCCACGCTTTCCCCTGTCCTCTGTTTTTTATCTACTGAATGTTGTACTCTCTTGGCAGTCATTTGCATTGCATTAGGTTATCTGATTTAATTCCTTCTATTGAATAATTTCAGCATAACAATTAAATAGACAATTTACATGGATTTCCATACGAAACTCATCTGGTGCTGTCACTGCCGTCTGTGCACCCCGCTGTGATCGAGTCACATATTTTAATGCGCCACGCCTTTTTACTTCCACCTTGCAGTGTTTGCGCACAATCTTCAGGTGCTGGAAGCAGGATATTTGGTCTACCTTGGCATGTACTAACTCTCTCCCCTTTTCACTTATTCCACTTGGATTCACTCTAGGGGTTGTATTACAGAAAGCGCCTCAGGGATGAAATGGGTTTGTGCGCCCACTTTGTGCACCCACAAGTCACTTTGGTATTAGTGCATAGGAGGGGTCGCAGACACTTGTGCGACCCCTTTAGTTTCTGCAGCCTTTTCTGTAATTCTGATAGTGGTGGTCAGGGCCGGTCCTAGGATTTGCGAGGCCCTGGGCTAAAAGGCAACGTGCGAGGCCCCCTCTAATTTAGATAAGTGGCCCCTTGCAATGAGACCATTCAGAGACACTGTGGGGGGCCCATTGTCCAGCATTTTTGCGCCCCCACAGTTTTAACTTTTACTCCACAAGCGTTTCTCACACCTTCAGTCCGATAGGTGTGAGAATTGATTGTGGTCTAAAAGTTAAAACTGTGGGGGCGCCAAAATGCTGGACAATGGGAATGGGTCCCCCACAGTGTCTGTGAATGGTCTCCTTGCAATTGAGGGAGCGTCTCCCTCCCCTATGCCTCCAGACAGACACCATCCCTGAGAGGCCTGGGGAGGGGGCCCCTTCCAATTGACCTTAATTGCAAGGCGACACCTTTTTTTAAATAGATCGCATGGGAAACAACAGGACACATCACCAGTGTGTGGCCCCATGCTGGTGGTCTGAGTGCGAGGCCCTGTGCAGCCGCCCACGCTGCCCATGCCTAGTGCCGGCCCTGGTGGTGGTGCCAGGGCTTTATTGGGGGGAAAAAACCCGGGGGTGCTCTAAAATCGGCAGGGCAAACATCAAAGTGGTGTGGCCTATATAAGTAGGGGTGTGGTCTAAATAAAGATAACTAGTGATGATGGTACGTCTGGTGGGTGCACAAGAGCTGGCCGGCGTCCCGTTTGGGGAGAGGGGGGTTTAACAGTGAAGCCGCGGAGACTCAGACCCTAACCTAACCGGGAACCAACCGAATCCTGCCTTTCAGGCCAAATTCTCCTATGCGAGAGATAACAAACCGCAGCGGCAGCCGAATCACAGGTGTCATGTTATCTTATGCAGGGGCCGCCACGCTGCAAGAAATACCAAAACACAGACCCTAAGCAACTCGGCAAGAGGTTTCACATCACAGCCGAGATCAAAAAGTCGATAAGGCACATCGATGTGCATGCTCTCACTGTAGTCCGAGAAAAAAGAAAAAAGAAAACGGACTACCTCTGCGAGGTCCGAAAATAGAGACCGAAAAAAGACCCGTTTCGAGGCCCCCTGAAAATAACTGCCAGTGCTCAGACCCGGACAAACCCGGCCCACTTAAAGCCCTGGGTGGCGCACATGTAGCCCCAGTGTTATCTCAAGGGAGCATTTCCTCATTTGCATGGGGGCATGACCCCATGCAAATGAGGAATCTCTTTGCCTCTACGCCTGAACGGTATTTTGGACGCGGGTTCAAATTCAAAGAAGTGGTCTGGAGGTGCACTGAAAGTGACTCAAGACCCCAATGATCAAATACTTGTCAGCTGGTGATGTTAACTCGAAGCCACAAAACTGAACCACCATATGTATCCATTGGCTAGCTTTTATTGGAATAGTGGCTTAATGAGAATATACTACTTGTTCTGCACACCTCTGGTACTAAATTAACAGCCATCCTATAACAAAAGCCCTAACAGTGAGTAGGAGCTCCTTTTGAAGGTTGCCGCCCGTCAGTAATAGGCATGGTCGCATTTTCTAAAACAGTTATAGTACTGAGACTTCTATACAACTTGTTTAATCATATGCTATATATAAAGAGCTATCGGGGTACAAGTGACTGTGGCAGAGACTCTAGTGGGAACCAGTAACATGAATGGGGCATAACCCAAGCTGATGCACGTAGCTGAAACTGCTGGGTGAGATGCTTCAAAAATATGATATGTGCTACTGGCCAACCATTATTGTCCAATCGATTGTGCTGGTATTACACATCAGTCTGAATTAGGCAATAAACTTACAAATAAGATATACGATTACAAAAATACACATGATACCCTGCTGGAGCAACTGATAACAACTGTTCACTCACAAGAGTGGCACAGCTAATCTGGAGATGGAAACGGACAGAGCCTCCAAGTCATGCCATGCTTCATTAAATACTGACCTTAGGAGAAAAGAGGAAACTCACGATCCTGCTATATAGTGCTGTAAGATAAACTGGTGGAATTCCGCTCTGCAAAATTAAATTTGGGTCAGTGTTCCAGGTGCGGGAAACATCAGACCTGAATTTACCAGCTGGAAAATGTGCCCAGTAAAACTGGATTAGAAAATGGCTGCAGTACAGCCCAGCCCTAGTTCATGGCCCCCACCTGACCCTCTTTCTAAGGCACAGGGACGAAGAGGATGTAAAGCTCTCACCTGCCAGGAAGCATCTTCCCCTTCCCTCCACTTACTCTTTGCACTGGCCTCCTAGCACATACTTAACGCCTACTAAGAGCATATGGTTTATGCGCTAGTTCAATAAAAGGAAATATGTTCGGAAACACAGGATCGTAGCAGAAATACAGGATCGTAGCAGAAATTCCATCCACCCGGAATGTCAGAACATATTTCTTCCCCACTGGTTTTCTGAGCAATAACTATGTGTAATACAAGAGGAGGTTGTAATTGCCAGACCTTGCCTATAAAAGGCAAACATGAAACGCTGTAGTTCTTTTGTTATTCAATTGTTTGCAACATACAATTCACATACCATGTGCACTTAATTTGTCAAATAAATCAAAAAGCATGCACTGCACAATGCTGTGTTGATTTATTGTTTTACTTAAAAATACTAATAAATACCAATAAAAATAGGCAATATCCAGAGCAACCACAGGAAATCAAGTGCTCTCACTACATGTCTCTATTTAGCTTATCAAATGATCCACAACAGCGACTCAAAGCAGGACGTTTGACTCGAAATTACATGACAATCTGAAATTAATTACCTGTCCTACGGGCTCCCACGCTCCAGATTTTGTCGCCCCCCTAGCTCCAGATTTTGTCGCCCCTCACAAAATAAAGCCTTCCTAAGGGGCGACAACCATAAGACCAACTACTGATAACAAGAGAAAATGGTAAATATTTTGGCATCAAAGAGTATTGTGGTTATGGGTTGAAAGAGTCCCTTTCCAAAATCTGACTTTAGAGAGAGAGCGGCCTGTAAAGCACATTGTGGATAGAGGCACAAATATGCAAGAACGCACAATGAACCTCCTTCCATCCTCTTAAAAAGTCCTAGGTCAATGTTTGGGTAACCCAGCACATAATACAGGGGTGCCACCAAACAATTCCAGGTGGAGAATTTCAGGTATGTTTATTAGAAAGTACTCATTATATCTTCTCGGCTGTACATAGACTCGAAGGGGAATCTCAATAATATATCAGGTAAATCTTAAAACTATACAGCAATGCAGCTGGCCCCAACATTCTGACTTGACATAAGAAGACCTTTACAGAATAATGGATATGATTAAGGATGAATACATGGATAACCAACTACACTGCCCAACAACTACTAGACAGTGCACATCATTTTATATAAGCGAAGGAGGACATCATGCACAAAGTCGTAATTTTCACACAGATGCTTTAGCAAAATTTTAAAAACACACATAAAAGTCAATCAAATGAAGTGTTACAGTTCTCTAATCAATATATTCAAAGGTTTTATGGAATGAAATCTGGGATCGATGCCAACATTCACCTCGGCTAATACAACCTTTTAAAAGAAAGAGAAATGCAGATGACAAACAATGCAGCCATGTTTCAGTGAATTTCAGAATATGAATGACTTGGATTTAGGAACACACAAATGGGTGCAAATCAAATCGAAATGTAAATTGCAGTCTTTCATAAATGCAGTCAAATCACAGATGGTATCTCGAATCCAAGATGGGTTCACAGAAAAGGCACCCCATTTAGAAACGCAATAAACACAGTACTTAGGACTCTTGACAGTCTGCTCACACTGTCCCTCTAAAGCATGTTTTAAGGGTGCAAATAATTTCTTGTGTGAATTTTAAACGCACCTCGCTACGGCTAAGCCACCATCTACAAACAACACTGCCCCTCTGCCTTGTAGTACAACCCATTCAATTCCGATTCTCATTTCAGTAGCCAGAAAACGTGGTAAATAAGTCTTGGAGCTTAGAAAATGTAACTTCACACAGAACACACTGGCTTTTCGCCATCCACAGTCAGTTAATGAGTATAGCAGGGTCTCTTGGCCGATAATTTCAAAGGAAAAGCCGCTTTTAAGTGTTATGGAATGGTGCAATAAACTGCACTCCTTTCTTCAGTGCTTATGTAGTGCCGGTGGGTGCAAGTGGGGCCCACAGGCACTCATTTTGGGGTATAGCACATTTTTCCTCACAATGCTTATATGCAGAACAAGAGAGAGAGAGAACATCGAAAAGAGTGGAGAAAGGAGGGAGAAAAAGGGGGGAAATTGTGATAGAGAAAACGGATAAAAAAGAACCTGCAAGAGCAATATAAAGTAGAGGACGAGTCGGTAGCGATTTTAAAAAAAGCATGAGATGGACTCAGGACTATAGAGCCTTGGTGTTAGTGCGATGCTGCTTGGGAGATCGCTAACTAAACAAATCAGTCAATTTAGCTTGAATAGAGCAGCATGTACAACACGGTGCTCTATGAAGCAGAACAGAGTCCTCCTTAGGTTCAGCTGTTTCTGTCCTCAAAATAGAAAGAACGCAGAAAACAGGCTTTAAAGTATCTGAATTATGTTGAACAATTACTCGAAAATAAATTGTATTGAGTGTGCGCAGCTGCAATACCACTGATACTGCATTGAGTGTGTTGCTAAGGAGTACATTCTAGAGGACACATTTATCTCTGCCTTCAGAAGATTAAATATTTCAGTGGAATTCATGTAGCAGGATGGCAGAATCTTGGACACGGTTGACAATGTGCCTATTAGTCAAAAATAATGCAACATTCTGCTCACCCTGCGGCCATGCCAGTAGGAACAACTGCCTGCTGGATTTTTCTAATAGTTAAAGCAGGTTAGCTCACTTATACTAAGCCATTTATTGTACTCTTTTAAATAGTCTTCCAGGTAAAATTCTAAGCCATCATGAAATAGAAACTGTTCAGTTCCAGCAGTTTTTGTTGATCGAACACAATGACCAATATCTCAAAGAGACATTCTTATGTCAATCCATCACTAAACAGTAAACGTCTAAAGTTCTGCCTTTTGTTTCACCATGAATTCCTGAATCAAAATGTTAGGTTTACATTTACAGCAAGAACAGCAGCAACCCTCACTTCCATGTAGCCCTTAGTAGCGTCCGAGTAGTCAGCCAATTTTTAGGGACCCTACTTGGGCTCTTCCATCATACTGCTTTATACTTCCACATACACCTGCGTAGCATCTGAGTAGTCGGGTACATTTCTAGGGACCCAGCTTGAGCACCTGAAGAAAGAGTGCACTTCTATTCATGGAAAAGCTGCACTTTTTGGCATTAAGTAATTCAGATCCTAAACTAGGAAAGTTCCAATTTAGGGAAGGCTTGCTCTTCTCACATGATTCTCCACGCTCATGGACCAATCCACTTGTGCCACAGGTTTTAAGTTTTGCAAACTACAAGCAGATACATGATTTGCATCACATGTGCACAGAGAATGCCAAAGGTCCAGTTATCCACATTATGTGCTGCTCATCAATTATTCTACAGTCATGGCCCCAGGGAGACACATTCAGATACCATAAAGGAAAGCCTAGATTATCTTAAATGACAAAGGGAACACTGTTGTACGGTTCCTACTAATTAAATAAGACTGTGCGTTTGGACAAAATATGCTTCAAAATATGGGTACTAAGCCCACCCATATAATCAGACTAAGTTGGCACAATTCCTGGCTAGCTCACAGTACGCCATCTGGATCCCTAACCCTGACAGGGTACCGGATAGTGTCTACAACTTTGGAACATGACCACTCTGACTCACCAAGGAAATCGTGGAAACGATCCTTTCATGGTTAGCTTAGGCATGCCCGAAGGGAGGTACAAGAAATATGCAAATTTGCATTTCAAACATTTATTGAAGCAATTGGATTGTTGGGCAAAATACATGAGCTACAACTATTAGTGAGGGGAAACAAAGTATTGTTATCAGCATTACACGAATAGTGAAGTAGATGAATAATTCAACCATTATAACCTTGCAGTGATTATATGACTATATATCATTAGGATAACCTTATCTATACAAACTGTACTCTAGAGAGGGCATAAAAAGAAGTGTGTTCCCTCAGATTTCTTAGAGCAGCTTAACTTCCCATTAACCTGTATGTATGATGTATTGTGTAGAACAGGCTGCCGTCCTTTTCAGGATAGTGATGGAAGTCAGCAGGGCTGGCTATCAGTCACAGGTGAACGTCCAGGATAATCCATGGAAGTGCTCCTCTGACAAGCCAAAACTCAGAAGCAGTTATATAATAAAACTGTGTTCATTCGCACTGTGTTTGAGGTTCTGTGCTAAGTCATTGTTTGCATTTCAGATTAAGAACTGTCTCCAAACGAACAACAACATACAAGGGCAGCGTGCTCAGTGAACTTTATCCTTCAACATAATCTACAGTGTATTTATAAAAATGTGATTTTTATTTTGATAATCAACTTTATTGGGTTTCACCGTAATATTATATGGACACGACAATTCATAGCATAAGAACACAACTGCATTCCATATATATTGTGTGATATGCGTAGTGACCCCGGGGAGAGGGGTGGGGGTGGGGGAGCAGGGCATTCCACCTGGCCGCTATGTCTTGTTTGGCCACCATTGTGGCCGTTCCCAAAAATGCTTTATCGGCTTGGGAGCCAGCACCCCCAGGAGCAGGACCAGAGAAGTGAGTGAGCTCCCAATCCAGGACCCCGATTAGTTCACTTCCTACGTCCGCCCAATATTTCGTTAATGCCGTGCAGGACCAAGTCATGTGGTAAAATTCTGCAGGCGTCTCCGCACATAGAGGGTTACTTGGAGTCTGGAGATATCCCACTTGGTGCAGCCTGGGCAGGGTGAGATATGCGCAGGCGAGATAATAGAGTTGGATCAGCCTCAGCCTGGCTGAGATAATTATCACACAGGGGCCAATAAGGGTGTACCTCCAATCTTCGTCATCTAAGGGCCCCAACCATCACGCCCATGGAGTCCGCAGGTAATCTAATGTGGTAGTGAAATTGTTGATGAGGGACTTATAGATCTGGGACACCCCTCCCCAGATCCCCCATAAGGAGTTTGAATTGGAATGGGCTGAATTCGAGAAGGGTAGTATCCATGGGGATGTGCAGATTAATGGTATGTCAGAGCTGTAGGTATTTATATAATTGAGTGGAGTTGAGAGAGTATAGACCTTGCAAATCCTGAGAGGAGCGCAGGTGACCCCCAACCAAACATCATTGTTCTGTGTAATGCCAAATAAGATCCCACTTCGGAACCCCTACAGTGCCGCCACTTCCTCCATTCATGTACCAGGCCATAAAGGTGTCTGAAGTGTGAGTTTAGCATCCCAGCGGGTGTAGCGCATCGCTGAGCACCACGCAAGGAGGACCGATCTAGTCACTACTGGGATAGTGAGGGGGGATTGGCGACCCATAGAGCATTGCTTGGATCTGCAAGAACCCCAGGTTCCTCAATTCTAGCTGGTAGACCGGGTCCAACCATCCCCTGGAGAACCAATCATTGATCCCTAGGAGGCGTGTTGTAATATAATAAAGGAAAAGGTTGGTCATCCCATCCCACCAACATACAGGGCTTTTTGGCAGTGGGTCAGAGCCATCGACGGTATTGAGTTACCCCAGGGGAATGGTATGGTCATATTGTATAAGGCATAAAACCAGTGGCACAGGAGATGAAGAGGCAGATTTTGCTGTACATAGAGGAATCTGGGCAGTATCTTCATCTAGTAAAAGGCAATTTTCCCCCGCGGGCTCAAGAGGACAGCCTGCCATTTATGGAGGTCCTCCTTGCTTTTCTTTAGTAATGGGGCAAGGTTGAGGGATCAAGTGAGTTTCAGGTGCCACCCAGATGCCTGCATAGCTGAAAACTAAGGTGTCTAATTGAGATATCCAATTGTCATGCCACACATTTGCGAGAGATGTGGAGGGGTACCAGAATTGATTTTGCCGGGTTGAGTCTTAGACCTGATGCTTCCCCAAAGAGTTCCAGGATACGCAGACAACATGGACCCGCATGAGCGAGGTCTGCCATGAACAAAAGAATGTCATCCACATAGAGGGCGGTATGCTCTTTGTGGGAGGCGTTCCAGCGTCATCCCTGGACTTGGGCATCGCATCTGAATAGTCAGGCTAGCAGTTTTATCGCTAGAGCAAAAAGAAGGGGGGTTAGGGGCAGCCCTCTCTCGTTCCTCAGCGGATGGGGATGTCCTCCACGAGGACCCCACTGATCAAGATTCAAGCTGACGGATTGGAGTAGAGCACTCGTAAACACCCTTTAAAGTATGGGCCAAAGCCTGTCTGGGCCAGCGCGTCTTCCAAGTATCACCATTCTATCGTATCAAAGGCTTTCTCAAAGTCTATCAGTAGCAAAGCCAGATAAGGTGGGAGGAGGTGACGTTGGGCCAGTGCCCACAGGCAGTGCCTCTTACTACGAAGGGGCATGAACCCACACTGATTGGGATGTACTAAGGCGGTGAGTACTTGTTTGAGATGGACAGCTAGAATCACGGCGTAGATTTTGACCTCTGAGATGAGAAGACGGCTCTGATTGCCCTTCAAAACAACAAGGAGGTGGTCATAAAGCCCGCAGACAAAGGCGGTGCTATTGTCGTACAGGATCTACAGAACTACAAGGGAGAAATCTATAGACAAAAGATGGATGGAGTGAGCTATCGAAAACTCAGAAGTGACCCATCAAAAGCATTAGCTCAAGAAATCCTCCAAATCACCCAGAACGGATTGGAAGAAGGATTCATTTCTGATCACGAATTCAAATTCCTTAACCAAAGCCATCCACGCCTTCCGACGATATACACTCTCCGAAGGTTCATAAAGATATGAATAACCCACCCGGACGACCGATCGTATCGGGCTGTGGTTCGATGCTCGAACCTCTATGTAAATATACAGACTTTTTCCTGAAGCCAATTGCTGAGAACACCAAGGCATATCTAAGGGATACAACTCAAACAATAAATCTGGTTGATGAAAGACCCTTTGATTGCAAAAGACAACTGTTGGTAACATGTGACATAGTGTCATTCTATACCAGCATCCCTCAAGAGGATGGATTGAGAGTCATTGAGAGGGCCCTGGACAAAAGGACGGCACCAGTACGTGTGCCAACTACTTTCATTTTAGACCGTTTAAGGATTGCAATGATGAAGAATTTTTTTATGTTTCAGGATGAATTTTTCCTCCAAACTAAGGGTGTAGCGATGGGGGCCACCTTCGCCACAGATTTGGCAATAATCTTCATGGACGATTTTGAAAATAGTTTCATCTTCAATGAATGCAATCCCTTTAGTGCCAATTTGGATCTATGGGTCCGATACATCGACGATGTATTTAGCATTTGGAACGGGAACATCACTGAACTAACAGCTTTCCATGCATGGCTCAATCAAAGGAATCCGGATATTCAATTCACTCTTCAGTCCAGTGAGAAAGAAATTGCTTTCCTGGACATTAAGATTTACACAGATAACAACATATTACAGACCACCTTGTGTAGGAAACCAGCGGAGAGGAACTCCCTTTTACAATACGAGAGCCATCACCCTAGGGGACTGAGGGACAACGTACCTGTAGGGCAATTTCTCCGGATTCGTAGGAATTGCTCCAAAAACAAGACTATATGACTGAGTCAGAAGACTTAACAAATCGCCTCTTACAACGCGGATACCCCAGCAGATTGGTCAAACGTGCTCGCAAAAGAGCCTGGTACAACCATCGGGAAAATCTGCTGCAACCAGGTGAAAGGAATAAGGACCAAAATGAACGCATGATTTGCGTCACCACCTTTTCAACGAGGAGCAATGATATCAAGAAGATCATTAATAAATATTGGTCACTTGTAGCAGACGAAATTAACCAGAACTCACTCCCACTACATTCATTCAGAAGAGCTAAGAACATCAGAGACCGAGTGGTACATTCCTTTTTGGATTCCGTGAAATCTCCCACAATATTATCCATGTGGAATCTCCCCCCGATTTCAGGACACCACAGATGTGGGTCTTGTGCCGCCTGTGCCACCACAATTCAATCGAAGGAGTTTATCTATAAAGAACGCACTTTCAATTTAAAATCATACACGAATTGCAATACTAACAATGTCATTTATTTAATACGTTGCCCTTGTGACCAGGTGTACATTGGACAGACACAACAAAAAGTTAAAGAAAGGATCCTGCAACATGGCAGCAGGATCCGTTGTGAGGTACCAGGAGCACCTTTGGTTGAACACTGTAGAAATCATGGACATACTCCAGATGTCATGAAATGGATTGTACTAGAAAAAGTGGTACTGGGTCCAAGGGGTGGCAACATATCCCAAATTCTCAACACTCGTGAATCTAAATGGATGGCTATCTTTGACTCCATTAATAATGGCCTGAACAAATCTGATAGCAGCCACGCACAAATGGCCACACTAGGACGGTAGTCAAATCTTAGTATTGATCTAAACATTCATTTAGGTAACATTAGGGGTAGGTGGTAATGGGACCTGATTCGTATGTGGCCGCTTTCACGCTCGTGCCTGAGAGGTGCGCTACCACAGCCATATCTGATTATGATTCGCTTTATTATGAAATAACATTAAGCTGCCTCTTCTGTATGTGTGTATTTGTAAATGTGTATTATATATATCACCAATATTATATATATCACCAATATAATTCCGCCTTCACCTTCCTGTGTTGAAAGGTGCGCAATGAACTCACTTACTTTATCATGGTTATTTACCAAAGTATAAATTGACATTGCTGAGGAACTATAGATTGTGTTCTAAATTTGCAATTTTTTCTGTGCATTTACTTTGGGGTTATGGCCATTAATAATGTAACACCCAACGCTTTAATATTCTAAGACAGCGTCTAGTACGCGGGCCCCCACCGCATAGTCTGCCTTCTATTTTCTCACGCACCATGCGTCAGTACGTGGTGGAGCGCCGACGTTCATGAAACACGTCCTGTCTGCGCGCGCCCCACCACTGTCGTTAGGAGAGAGTCGTTTGCATTGACGGTGTACCGTTCCCAATGTAAGCACTAAGATGATTTGATATGCGGTGTGATGATTATTAAGGACAGTGAGCCTAAAAGCCGTTTTTTCGATTCAGTTACAGGAGACCGCAGATGTGGCTCAAGGGCCTTCACTAACATATAGCATGATTGCTATTCTTTAGAGACGCTCCCATAAGGTAGGCTCCTGGCTCTAAGTAAGCAGATTCGGCTCTCACGGTGAATAGGTTTTTAGCCACGCATATTTGTAGTTTCACATATGTTAATCCTATTAATTCATTGTCCACTGTTGTAGGTGTTGAAGACCGCTGATGCGGCTATTTGCCATCCACTCCTAATTTTAGTTGCTGTGACTAAATACCACACTCCAAGAACACTGGTACAACATATTCGCCGTTGGCTTGAAGGTATGACGGCGTAATACTTGATACCTTTGTCCTGTGTACTATATTGGCTAGATAGATAGCGCTAGTAGCTCTAGATCCTCTATTATTGTATTTACAGAATAAAGGGATCGCTGCTGCGGCCTGTTCTGCAATAATGCAACTAACTTGATCTATGAAACGTAAGTTCTTCATTTTAACTGCATGCAATCTCTGACCCTCAATGTGTGTATATATATTAGTCCTATATGAGAATGATGACGGCAATGGCATCATTGTTTCAGCTAGATTAATGTCTGAAACACTACGTTCATTTTCCCAAGATGCAAGGAATGTTTTCACTGATTTCACCTACTGATAAGTTGTTAAATCAGTCGTTGTGGTGCATTTAATTCACCTACCTTTCTCCACATGTCCATGGCTTTTGATTAATGTCGTTTTCTGCACCCTTGAGTGCGTTTTTTACCTTTTGTATATCTTATTCACTCACTCAATTCCACCCTTTTTTAACAGAATAACTTGCCCGCGTCACCCTCTACGTACTGATGAAGACCCCGCCCTTAAGGTTTTACGTGTACCTAACCCTCAATTAGGGGTCGAAACGTCGACGATACCTACCAGAACCAGCTTGCGCTCCCATCAACAAATTGAGTAATACTTATGTCGCTGGCATGGCTTGTTTGGACATTTCATTGAGCATTGAGTGCTCTTAACTGTACTACTGGCTAATCCTTTAAGCCTGATCGACCTGTTGTATATATTTTATGATGCATTAATTGTTTATTTGTTGTATTAACGATCTACTTTGCACATCCCTCCCTTTTATTCACGTCCCCCTCACTCACCCTTCCCAACCCTTGGGGCACTATCGTAATTACTTGACTGTGATGAATTTATTGCATTGAAAAACACATTGTGATTAAATAACAGTGTGCCAACTCAGTTGTATATACGTATTTTTATACTTGTAATATTGTTCGTTACGTACAGGGACCCCTTCTTTATGTACCATAGAGGAATCTGGGCAGTATCTTCATCTAGTAAAAGGCAATTTTCCCCAGCGGGCTCGAGAGGACAGCCTGCCATTTATGGAGGTCCTCCTTGCTTTTCTTTAGTAATGGGGCAAGGTTGAGGGACCAAGTGAGTTTCAGGTGCCACCCAGATGCCTGCATAGCTGAAAACTAAGGTGTCTAATTGAGATATCCAATTGTCATGCCACACATTTGCAAGAGATGTGGAGGGGCACCAGAATTGATTTTGCCAGGTTGAGTCTTAGACCTGATGCTTCCCCAAAGAGTTCCAGGATACGCAGACAACATGGACCCGCATGAGGAAGGTCTGCCATGAACAAAAGAATGTCATCCACATAGAGGGCGGTATGCTCTTTGTGGGAGGCGTTCCAGCGTCATCCCTGGACTTGGGCATCACATCTGAATAGTCAGGCTAGCAGGTTTATCGCTAGAGCAAAAAGAAGGGGGGTTAGGGGCAGCCCTGTCTCGTTCCTCAGCGGATGGGGAAGTCCTCCACGAGGACCCCACTGATCAAGATTCGAGCTGACGGATTGGAGTAGAGCACTCGTAAACACCCTCTAAAGTATGGGCCAAAGCCTGTCTGGGCCAGCGCGTCTTCCAAGTATCAGCATTCTATCGTATCAAAGGCTTTCTCAAAGTCTATCAGTAGCAAAGCCAGATAAGGTGGGAGGAGGTGATGATGGGCCAGTGCCCACAGGCAGCGCCTTTTACTACGAAGGGGCATGAACCCACACTGATTGGGATGTACTAAGGCGGTGAGTACTTGTTTGAGATGGACAGCTAGAATCACGTAGTAGATTTTGACCTCGGTGTTAATGAGTGAAATTGGACAGTAAACCGAGCAAGAGGCTGAGGGAGGGTGAGCCTTAGGGATGACCAAGACCGTGGCCACATCAATGTCCTTCGGAAAGGATCCTCTCGCTAACGCTTCTGCATACAAAGCCTGAAGCCGTGGCATTAAGATCTCCTTAAATGCCGAGTAGTACTCCACTGGATAGCCATCAGAGGGTGGGGTCTTGCCTGTCGCTACTGCTGAGATGGCCTGGTCTATCTCATTCCGCCAAATTGGTTGATCAAGCATGTGGATGTCAGTCTCCGGCAGCTGCGGGAATGGTACATCTCATAGTAAGTCGGAATTGGGCTCAGAGTCTGGGGTCAAGGCACTGGAATAAAGGTGCCTATAGTATACAGCAAATGTCTGAGCTGTGGCAGCGGATGCTTGTTGAGTGCAGCCCTCGGCGTCCACAATTCCGGGACTTATCAGATTGGCCAGAGGGCGAGATACCAGCCAGTACAGAAGCTTGACATTTTTATCTCCCAGACATTGACTCAGGCTGTAGAAGACCTCCACATTTGTGGAGCCGATTCTAGGGAGATGTGACTAATTTCTTCACGCAGGAGCTCGAGCTGGTGGGACTCAGTGTCCCTGTCCATTACACCCTTGGACTGCTTCAGTCTGAGTGTACGGGCCTCCAGTTGGCAAAGGTGCTCTTCACGGGCTAGGTATTTCTTTTTGAGATATCGTTTAGCAAAGCCCCTGAGAGTGGCCATACCGGCTGCCCAAATGTGCCAGGTGAGCTGACTGTGCCCTCATTGCGTTGAAAGTATTGCCTAAGCTCCTCTTTTAGTGCCTTTCTATATTCCTTGTCCTGAAGGAACCAGGCGATTAGTCGCCAAATGGGGCGCAGTGCGCCTGTGGGGCCCTACAGGCGAAGGAGTAGGGGCGAATGGCCAGAGATTCCTTGGGCTAAGTGTTTGAATATTCGCAACCAAACAAAATTTTATGGCACGACACGGAGGCCATATTATGCAAATCTCCTTTATTACCACCGCTCAGTAGCAACAATAGAATGTAGAACATCAATGAACATTCTTAGTAAGAATAAAGTCCCTTAGAAACCATCTCTCATCCTTCTTTGTTGCTGCTGCTCAGAAAGATAAGTATCTCTACAGCTAGCTTATATATACTTGATTATGATACTTGTATATGTGACTTTACTTTGGTGAATGCTTGGTATGTTTGACATGATAACTTGAATATATGCTTGATTATGTCTTATTATCACTAGGTGTCAACATTTGTTAATGATTTGACCCTTTTTTCACTCTCTTTTACCTCCAAAGCTCTTGCTTTCTGATCGTGGTCACCCTTACGACCCTACCGCCTCTCTTATTATCACCCTTAACCTCCGGTTCTATTTCGGACCGGTGTACCCACTTTATCTTTCTCCACTTATCACGCGAGCAGCGTTATTTAAATAACAACACGCCCCACAACCGGAGCGCATAAACGTCACCTTTCTGCTTGACTTCGCCTTACGGAGCCTCCGTGATCGGCTCCCGGCTCCACAAACTTCCCCGACCCCCTCGGCGCCTACAATAACGTCATAGGAGGGCCAAGCTAGAGGTACTAGAGGTACCGCCTTGGCAACGACCGACGCACGCTCACAACGTGCGCGTCGGCCATTTTGAGCAATTGGGAAGCCCCCATTGACTCAACATTGCACAGCCATTTTGCGCGACTGGGATCACACTGATTCCTCGAGCGAGATGACAGTTGGCTCATCTCTGCTCGGGAATAGCGCGAACCGGTGGCATTTTATAGCGACTCCCCATTTCGCTTATTCCTTGATACCCTAAAGCGTTCGTTTTGCCATTTATAAAAAAAAAAAAAAAAAAAAGTAAGATCGAGATTAGTGCCTGCTGTGACACTACCAGGTGTTACAATTGAGTGCTTCCCAAGACTACCTTCCTATAATTAACTGACAAACCTTAAAATGTCTGAACCCCAATCTGACATTGAGGGACACCTGGAAGAGTTAGTTAACAAGGCCTTCCAGAAAGTACTAGGATCCATTGATGACACTATCACCAAAAGATTTGAATCACTAGTATCCCCGCGCCCTTCTACAGGCGATTTTCAAGCAGGAGCGACCAAGGCTCCGAAGAAACGGGCACATGGAGGTAAGGAACGACAGGATTCTAAAAAGACCAAACCTTCCTCCGCCCTCTCACGCCCTCGTGGCGGTGACAAAAATGGTGCCTCGGGCACCCCAAGTGGGCAAGAAAAAGGCCCAGAGCCCCCTATTGACATCACTAGTGATATTAGCTCGGACCCAGAAATTGACCTGTCATACTCCTCTGACTTCAATACCGATGAAGAGGCGCAAGAAAGGGGAACGGGGAGCTCAGGAGGGGCATCCAAGGCCCCAGATAAGGAAATCGGTCTATTGGACCCATTTGGAAACCCCATGTTTGACCCTAATATGATTAAACACCCCTTATCCCTAGAATGGACACCCTCCCAACATGTTGGGGACTATCTCTCCTTCTGGCTACGTAGGGAAATCCCCCAAGAAGTCAGGGCTAGACTTCGCTCTGAGTGTCCAAGACCCTCACTCCCTAACAAGATAGCGACAACACCTGAACTTGATCCCAAGGTAGTGGCCTTTATATCTAAGACTGCACGTGATCCAAGAAAGGGGATTGACAAGGGCTTGAGGTCCTGTCAAGACCGCCTCCTCGACGCGGTTGGCCCTATAACCAAGATCTTTGAAATGGCCGAATCAGCCTATCTGGAGGATCGTCAGGTCGACCCAAAGGAACTGAGGGAATGGATCCAAAGGGCTATATGCCTTATTGGAAATGCAAATACAGCCTTGTCCATAGAGAGACGAAAAGGGGTACTTTTTAAAATCGATCCCAAACTGATCGAACTGGCAAAAAATGACGGTGGTCAGAGCACTCAAGGCTTCCTATTTGGTGAGGAATTTATAAAAGATATGGCTAGGTATGTCGGAGCGTTTAGCTCAATACAAAAATCCCAAAAAGACATTAAGAGGGTGTTTCAAGATCGTGTTTTTACACGGGCCGGGAGAATGCGGGGTCGTTTCCCCGGCCGTGGAAACTCCAATTCCAGACCCTTCTTATCCCGCGGAGGCGGGAGATTCAACAGCAACTCGAGTGGCTTCAATCAATTTTACCCCCAGAGGCAAAGATCCCGTGGTCGTCCCTTCCGAGGCGAACGGAGACAACGCTCCTTCTCTGCAGGTAAGGACCTCTCTAGACCTTTCAGATATCCCTCCAAAGGTGGGGGGGAGACTACTACAATTCGCTGGGAACTGGAAGCTTATAACCAAAGACCCCTGGGTTCTCAGCACAGTGAAGGGCTACCACATAGACTTTATCGATACCCCTTTCCAATCGATACCCCCTCGAGAGATCACCTTTTCCGCCAAAGACAGGGCACTGGTGTCTGTGGAGGTTCAAGAGCTTCTAAACAAAGGTGCCATTATAGAGACTACTCACGTAGGCTTCTTAAGCAATATTTTCCTTGTAGAAAAGAAAAACAAGGAACAAAGACCAGTCATAAATTTAAAAGGACTAAACCAATGGGTGGTCTACCACCATTTCAAAATGGAAGGGATACACCTCTTAAGGGACATCTTGAGAAAAGGGGACTGGCTGACGAGACTAGATTTAAAGGACGCTTATCTAACCATACCAATCTGGGAACCCCATCAGAGATTCCTTCAATTCTCTTGGGAAAACCATCTATTCCAATTTTGCAGCCTTCCCTTTGGCCTGTCTTCCGCCCCCTGGTGTTTCACCAAGGTACTCCGACCCATTGTCGCATGGCTAAGAGAAAGGGGAGTGAGACTGATCATTTACCTCGACGATATACTCCTAATGGCTCAGTCGAGGGAAACCGTCCTACTTCATACGGATCTCACGATTCGCCTCTTACAACACTTGGGTTTCATTGTCAATATGAAAAAATCATGCATAGTTCCATCCCAACAAACACAGTTTTTGGGCTTCCTGGTAGATACCGTACAAACGGAACTACGTCTCCCCTCCGACAAAGTGAGGAAAGTGAGGAAGGAACTCAGGAAACTATTGACTCTCAAAGTTTTCCCCTTGAGATCACTGGCCAAAATTTTGGGCCTCCTTTCATCTACGATTCAAGCAATCTTTCCAGGCCCGTTACACTATCGGGCACTCCAAAGACTAAAAGCAAGATCTTTGAGATCCAACCTCTCCTACTCCCACTCGATTTCTCTGGACCAAGAGTCGAGAGTCGAAGTTCTTTGGTGGCTGAAGAACGTAGAGGCATGGAATGGGAGAGCTATTTTTGGGGAGGAACCAGATCTGATAATAGAATCGGATGCGAGTTTGGAAGGATGGGGAGCGAGATGTGGAGACTCCTCAACGGGAGGACGTTGGACTCCTCAGGAGAAAGAACTGCATATCAACTGCTTAGAATTACTAGCAGGTTCATTTGCAATTCGTTGTTTCACTCAAGATTCAATGAAATGCTGTGTGACTCTACGGATGGACAACGTCTCTGCAGTTCGCTACGTCAGCAAACTGGGTGGTCCACACTCCAAAGATCTAACAGATCTAGCGAAGGGCCTGTGGGACTACTGCTTGAGCAAAGGTATTTCAGTTGTTGCAGAACACATTCCTGGGTTGAAGAACGAGGTAGCCGACTGGTACTCGAGGAATTTCAGAGACTCCAGCAACTGGAGACTGAACAGACATGTATTCCTGGCCATCCAGTCCAGATGGGGACCCTTCAAAACAGACCTATTTGCGGACCGTCTGAATACTCACCTGAGGAATTTCTTCAGTTGGAGACCAGATCCTCAAGCTCTGAAAGTGGATGCCTTTCTTCAAGATTGGAGGGACCTAGCACCTTATGCGTTCCCTCCTTTTGCAATGCTACCTCGCCTTCTTCTCCATGCTCGACGATACAAGCAGTGCATGGTTGTCATAACGCCACTGTGGAGGTCCCAAGCTTGGTTCCCAACCATCTTGGAAATGAGCGTGGATTTCCCAATTTTAATCCCCTCTTTCGAGGAAATTCTTCTAGATCCAGAGGGTCACATACACCCTCTTGTAGAGCAGGGCCTTCTAACTCTGACGGCATGGAAGATTTCAGGAGACAATGGAAAATCCCTGGGCTTTCGTCAAATGCTTTCAGACTCATTTCTGAGTCATGGGCATCCGGCACAAGAAAAGCTTATAGACTGGCATGGAACAAATGGGTTCGCTGGTGCATTCAACGATGTTATGATCCCATTTCAACTGATCTAGTCAATGTCATTAATTACCTTTCAGATCTTTTTACCTCAGGTTTGTCTTACAGAACTGTTAACGTTTACAGGTCTGCGATATCTGCTGGTCATTCATTAATTAATGGGATCTCAGTCGGACAGAGTCTTCTAACTAAAAAGATTATGAGAAGCATGAGGGTTTTAAATCCCCCTTGTCCCAGATACACCTCCTTGTGGGATGTTACTCTCGTTCTTCGGACTTTATCATCTTGGGGAGATAATTCTTCTCTTTCTCTTAAACGAATTTCTTTCAAACTTACTATGTTATTATGTCTAATATCCTTTAGGAGAACTTCAGACGTCAAAGCCTTGGATATTTCAAGTAGAGCCTTTCAACCCGAAGGGGTTTGCTTTTATCTTAAAAAAAGAACCAAGACACTATCTTCTATCCCTTCTTTCTTGGAAATGAAAGACTTTGTGTAGTTAAATGTTTAAAAGAATATGAAAAAAGAACCAGGTATTTAAGATCGAATGAATCCCAACTTCTAATCTCAATTAGATCCCCTCACAAAGGAGTCTCTGCTCCAACTTTAGCTAGATGGGTAAAGAATGTTATGCACGAAAGTGGTGTGGATGTATCTATTTTTGGTGCTCATTCTGTCAGAGGTGCTGCGGCATCAAAAGCATTCTGCATGGGGGGTGGATTACAAGATATCCTTAAAGCTGCAGATTGGTCTAATGATAGTATGTTTAAGTCTTGTTATTTCAGACCAATCCCTAATGTAATTGATAATGTTCTTAATGCACTTTAAACTTGCATAATATGGCCTCCGTGTCGTGCCATAAAATTTAGATTTTTCACAGCCTGCTGGGCAGAAAATCTGGATTTTATTAAGGACACGGAGGCTAATATTATCCCACCTCTTTGTTATACCCTCCCATTTATGATGTTTACTTTTTCTTTCAGAATAACATGATTCTGGATTTTAACTGTGGATTTTGGATCTTCAAGTTTTTTGGATCCTCAAGTTTATCTCACGTTGATCTTTCTTCGCAGTTCCTAAACAAAGAAGGATGAGAGATGGTTTCTAAGGGACTTTATTCTTACTAAGAATGTTCATTGATGTTCTACATTCTATTGTTGCTACTGAGCGGTGGTAATAAAGGAGATTTGCATAATATTAGCCTCCGTGTCCTTAATAAAATCCAGATTTTCTGCCCAGCAGGCTGTGAAAAATCTAAATTCTGGGGCAGGCATAAAAATCAAATCAATGCACAAGTGGGTATGATGGGCAGCAGAGGTGTGAGTGTATTGGCATGTTCTCCACACATCGCATAGACCAAATTGAAAGGCCCACTCCGAGAGCTTCTTGGCGCCAGTTTGTCAGCAATGGGAGAGGGCTCCGGTAACATCGCAGGCAGGGTTCATGACTGCATTAAAGTCGCCTCCGATCACCATCAGTTCCTGAGGGAGCGATGAAAGCAAAAATACGAGATCACAGAGAGAGGGCTATAGGACTGTCAGGGGTATACAAACCGAGACCAGGTTGAGAGTACGTCCCCCTATTTTCCCCGTGAGAGCTAGGAAGATTCTCTGAGAATCCTTAATGTCTTGGGTGACCACAAAGGGAAAGGAGTGGCGCAGAAGAATTGCAACACCTAGAGAGCCGTGCGTGAATCCAGCATGGAACACCCTATTATACCCATGGCGTGCTAGGAATGTGCAGTGATTACCTAGGAAATACGTTTCCTGCAGCATTAGGGTGCTCAGGAGGGATCTCTGTGAATATTTAAGACTGCAGTGCGTTTCTACCGGTCTAAGATCCCGTTGACATTCCAGGAAAGGATGTGAAGGGGCTCCAGGTCAAAGTAGGGTGACGCCATAGATGATATTGATAGAGAGAGTGATTACGTATCTGGGGCTCGTGCGGGCCCCTGGGTGTCAGTTCTTTGAACTGGGAGTGGTGGCACCTCCATCGTCAGCTGTCTGTGGGTGAATGGTACAAATGTGTTGTTTCAAGTGCCATGGACAACTGGAAAATGGACAATAACAAGAAAAAGTCTCAAACTATCGCCCCCAACCAACCCCCTCCCCATACCTCTTCCCCCAAAGCCTTGTAGAAACTTTAAATCTGATTCTCTCGTTTTTTGATTGAGCTATGTATCATCCATTTTCACACCTGCCCTAATTTCAGCCTCGGCTCTATCCTTGACACCGCACCTGCATAAACATTGGTAAAGAATCTAGATTGGGGTATTGTAGGCTATGTATACATGCGGCGCAAAAGAACAGCTGGCGCCTGCTCGGGGTTTTTTAGACAATGGTAAAGCCTCAAGTAAAGTTTACCCAGATAGCATATCTTGTTGTGCAGCCTTAGGATGCGACGATTGCACAAGGCACCAAGGCTGTCGATTCTTACCGTTACCTCATTTGTGTGTTTTTCCCAAAGCTCTATTTACCTCTGGGCGTCACTTGTTTGTGATCTTTTGCTATAAAAACCTGTGTAACCATCATTCAGTGTGCTTCCTCCTTGAGTATCTCTATGGTGCTTACCGGATGAGGCCCCATTCATGAATGCTAATAAGTGATCTTTGCTTTGTACTTCACTCCAGTGTCAATTCCTCCTTACTTGTTTAGACCCGTGGACGAAGGGTGACCCTGCACCAGCGGATTTACAATAATCCGCTTCCATAAATTGGCACCCAACGCGGAGCCCCATCGAAGGCCTGCAGTCAGACCAGGGAAGGAGATCGTGTCGGTAAGACGAACTTCACTGAGGTGCGCACCACCTGAAGAGACTAGTTCTCGTGTCCAAGGTGATTTTTCAGCTCTCCGACTCTGATCTTCTTGGCCCCTGCTAACCTCGACTGGGGCCCTCGGATGGGCATTCTTTTGGATCAGGGAGGATCGACAGGTGGGAGTTGAAGACTACGAATAAGGTAGATTTGTTTTGAACCGGTTCTTTTGGTTATTTGGAATTTATCTGAACCTGTTTGGCATTTGTTTGGAATATGTTTGGAATTTGTTTAGAACCTTCTTTGGAACTTGCTATTTGCATTGATTAACATTTTTTCGTACAGGTAACGTGAGAATTTTTTTTTATTTCTCTCTGTTCATAAGTTTTTTGTATATCTTATATAACATGCCTGTAATGAGTACACGTTGGAAGTTTTGTTGCAGCTACTTTGATAAGAAGAGCATTTTGGAAGCAGGTCAGCAAGCGCCACCAGAAGGTACGCCGAATATTGAGATGTACCTCAAATATGGTATTTGTCCCATTATGTATAATGCATTGTGGAACAAATATACAAAAGCTGCATTGGTAATTAGAGGGAACAACGGACCCTCATAAACTCGAGTATTTAGAAAAACGATTGCTCATAAAGAAAGTTAGGCCAGCTATGTTTGACAGTTTGGGTATGTGGGGGAAAGAAGTGAAAGAGCGGCAGCTCAAGGCAGAGAAGGTACAAAGGAAACAGGAAAGGAAGACAGTATCAGAAGTATAGGGAATTAAGGATAACGAAGTTCAGTAGAAAAAGGAATGTTTAGTTCGAGGGCATAGATTGCTAGTATCTAAGAAATATATAGTCACAATAGCAGCTCAGATTCACCAAGCAGATGTAAATTCAGACATTGATGGATTATTGATCGAACGACCCCCACCCCCTTATGTACCCTTAACACCTCTTCTCCCTAGACCACCAAATGTCGTCGTCCCTGTACCTCCAACTCCACCTCCTGTACCTGCGGTTGTCCAACTCCCTTTTTTTCAACCAGTACAGGTACATTGTTTACCCTCTCCATCCCAGGCCACTGCGCCCGAAAGGGTTGATGATTCCGTACCTCCTGTACCTGTCCCGACCCCGTGGATCCTTCGTTCTACTGTACCTCAGTCACGTCAGGCGAGCTTCTTTGTCTCGTGAATAAGTTTTCCCATTTATTTATTTACTTATTTAAGAAGCTTATAAAGCGCACGGCTACCCCCAACGGGGGTGTCCCGGCGCTACAGACTGCAAGCTTGAAAGCATTAAGCTACTTATGAGATGGTGAACAACCAAGTTTTCAGTTTCCTACGGAACAAAGGCTCCGATTCAATGAACCTAAGATCTAATGGGAGGCTGTTCCAGAGTTTAGATGTTACTACGCCAAATGCTCTGCCCCCGCTCCTGGCTCGGCGGAATCTGGGTACCACCAGGTGGCGCAGACTATTCGATCTCAGCGATCTGACCGATAGGGACGGTTTAAGTCTCTTTCTCAGATATCCAGGGCCTAGCCCGTTAAGGGCACGGAAGGCAAAAATCCAAACTTTGAACTGTATGCGACGTGCAATGGGGAGCCAGTGTAGCTTCTTCTGGTATAGAGCAACCGAGTGGCGGAAAGGAATATTGCCAATCAGTCTCGCAGCGGCATTTTGGACTATCAAACTCATAGTCCAAGATGGGAGATGACTACAGGACAGAATGGTCCCGATGATGTTAGAGCCATTAATCAACAGTGTCAGATAGGAGCTTTCCCTGTAAGTAGAGTTAACACTGCCATTACAACAATAATTGGATATCATAATGAACTTATTTCCTCTCCGCGGATAAGACCAATGAGGGAAGCCGCGCCGCAGTTTATTCCTGCGAGAGGGAATGCAGATAACGATGACCCTAATAGTCCAAATGCTAGAGCCCACTTTATGTACAATTGGATATATACACCCGGGAAAAGGACGGATGTACTCACTTTAAAAACCTCCTTGCCGGACATACGGAAAAACCCTAGAGGATTTTATGATGCTGTACAGGTAGCTATTGATTCCTGTGTCATGACCTTAGCTGATATTGATATGTTTTTTTGTTTGATCCTACCACTGAATATGTGGCAACTTACTTGGAAAAAGGATCATGCTGTTGACTTAGGAGGAGATTGGACTGCTATAACAGCAGCCGACAGGGATAGGAAGCCTGGTCAGAAACCGAGTCAGCCTGTACTAGATCTCCCTGGTAACATACTTACCTATATAAAAACGATAGTTCTGGCAAGGAAAATAGATTAGACACTTCTTATTGCTTGTAAACAGAAACAGGGAGAGGCTGTCCCTGATTTATTTACTCGCTTTGAAGAAGTGTTCCATGACTTTAGTGGGCAAGATACATCTACACCCACGGGTGCGCATTTATTTGTAGATCGATTTGTGGGAAACTTACTTCCCGAGGTATCTGTTCGCTTAAACATTTCTGAGAGTACTTTGGGCTTCGGTAAAGCCAAAAGCTATATTAGATATGTCTCAGTATTAAAAGAATCAGGTGACAACTGAGCAAGATCGGAAAGAAGGAACATTAAAAGAATTGAAAACTAAGGTAATGATGGTCCAGGCCTATGGACCCCAAGGTCGAGGTTGTGGTCAAAACTATGGTCAGAATTTTAGACAAGCACCTCCAGTAGGGCCACCGCGTAGACAGACTCCATTAGGGCTGGATCAATGCGCTTATCACAAAGAAAAGTGACATTTGCGTTCTGAATGTCCTGTTTCAGCGGCTCATGGGAGAGGAAGGGGACAAGTGAACAGTGACCGGGGGATTTCAGCTCCCATACAACAGCTACAACAAGCTCAAGCTCCTGAGAAAAATGGGTCAGAAAATTATTTTGATCAACAAAATAATCAATATTCTATGGAGGATTGGGAATCAGAGGAAACTGTGGAAACGTACTTTGCCTAGGACAGTGTAGGACAAGGAGGACCGGTTGAGATACCTATAGACCAGTTAGGACTCTATATAACAGCCACCAGGATCAGAAATTTTACGTGGATACAGGGGCAACACGCAGTGCAATATCTCAAAAACTGGTCCCTGGAACAGCCTTGCCTGGCCTAGTAATCACATCAATAGGGTTTGATGGAACACCAACTCCTAGCCCTGTGTCCCAAAAACTTTGGGAAGTTTAGAATTTCATCACTTTAGCCCCCTTGTTACTTCCTCCACACGCTCCTGATAATTTGATGGGAATTGATCTTTTGAAATATTTTCATGCTAATATACATTGTTCCCCATATGGAGTATGTGTCATTTTTGGGAAAAAGACATTGCCTAAACAATATAATTTTTCTTTATATTCGGATCTTGATTCTGTTTCGCCATGTGTTTGGGCTACTACTGACACAGATGTAGGAAGAATGGACATTTCCCCAGTAGACATACAGGTAAGGGATTGTGCTGTAAACATATCATGCAATGTTTAACCAAATGCTCAGCTGTTTTCCGAATGTGCTGATTATCCCAAACCT
This sequence comes from Lissotriton helveticus, assembly GCF_964261635.1. Classification (NCBI taxonomy): domain Eukaryota; kingdom Metazoa; phylum Chordata; class Amphibia; order Caudata; family Salamandridae; genus Lissotriton; species Lissotriton helveticus. The sequence goes on from NC_136059.1 coordinate 766,646,635, forward strand.
GTTCTAGTTGGGAGATTGTGTTTTTAGAACCAACATGAGCAGGTCCATGAGCCATGGTTACAAAGGGCAGTAAATAGGCATAGGGCAACTTACATTTCAGCATATCTTTGGACCTCCAACATCCCTCATCATGTAACTATCCTTCCTTTTGCCATTCTGCCTTTTCTTGTTCAGTAGCGAACTGCTGTATTACTTTGATCTCCGTGTACATATTTTCCTGTCTTTCAGCTTGGGATCGTAGTACATACATCCTACTTGTGTACGTACTGGCAGTGTTTCTTGCAACTTCTTTCACAAAGGTATTTCCTTGTCCCACTTTGTATGTAATTTTCTTGTGGGCACTACATTTGAAAATGGCTACACTTTTTGGCAATGTCAAGGCATTAAGAAGACTATTTACCAATTCACTGTGCTGTTTTTTAGAACCATGGGAGGTTAGGAATACCCATTCCTTCCAAAGCTTGCCTCCCACGTGAGCACGTGGGAAGGATGACGTGATATCACTTCATTGTCAGCCCCCACTCCCACCGCAGGTTCCCTTCGAAGCACTTCAAATGGATTATATTCAGGTAGAGCGCTATAATAATTTGAAGTATGTATTAGTAGAGTTCTTACCCCATTTCAGGGTTTGCAGAGTCCTATGGAGTGACAAGGGCCCCCATTTTACTGGCCAGATAATGGAGTATATAATAAAGGGGTTAGGGGTAAAACAAAAGTTTTGTGCGGCTCATTATCCCCAAGCAGGTCTAGTAGCATGGTACAACACCACATTGAAGTTGAAACTAGCTAAGATACAGGCAACAATGTGCCTTAATTGGCCAGATGCTCTGCTTTTAGCATTGTTATCTGTTCGTTCCATCCCACAAAGTAGGATTGGACTTTCTCCCTACAAAATAGTTTTTGGCAGGTCTATAAATGTATGGGGACCCCCAAGGCCAAATGTGATAAAAGATATACAGTACCCTATTTTGAGTGATTACCTGAAAAATGTGCCTGAAAAATTGTTTCTGATTTACCAGCAGGTGAATGAAGACAAATCGGAGGGTCCGGCTCATAGTTTCCAGCCTGACAAATTCATCTTAATAAAGAATTTTCAACGCTCTAAGAATCTGGAACCTCGATGGAAGAATGCAGAACAAGTTCTGCTGGCAAACTGAACTGCCATCTGCGTCACCACCAACAGACGCAACTGGATTAATGGTGCACATTGTAAAAGGATCCCGGCGACTGTTCTCCAACCAGAAGGCAGAAACGATCTGAAAGACATCTTACAAACTCAGAAGAGTGTTGCTCCTCTGAATGAAGACACTTTGTTTCCTGATCAAACTACGCCTTCAGCAACCAGGTACGATTTACGACCAAGGAAGGGAAAGAGCAGATAGAGATAAAGGAGGAGCAGTTTCAATTAGTGGGACGGTTCGGATGTGATACGGTAGGATCACAGAATCCGCTGAACTAGGTTCAGTTTGGGTTGTGATACGTGTTCAGTGGTGCCTGGGTCTCTCGCCGACCTGTGTTTGTATTGATACCAAGAAGGAGAAATGCAGAAATTGGGATCTAAGTTGCAAGCCAAAGACAAGACTGTGTGTATGGTTACTCTGAACATATTATTGATAATATTGGCAGCAGCTTTTTGGACAATGGAGAAAGTAATTCTGTCTCGAAACTTATTGCCCACTACTACTCCTTTCCCCACAGAACATTCTGCCCTACTTTCAGCTCCGGCTCTATCCTTGACACCACACCTGCATAAACGTTGGTAAAGAATCTAGATTGGGGTATTGTAGACTACGTATACATGCGGAGTCAGCGCAAAAGGATAGCTGATGTCTGCTCGGGGTTTTTCTGACAATGGTAAAGCCTCAAGTAAAGTTTACCTAGATAGCATATCTTGTTGTGCAGCCTTAGGATGCGACGATTGCACAAGGCACCAAGGCTGTCGATTCTTACCGTTACCTCATTTGTGTGTTTTTCCCAAAGCTCTGTTTACCTCTGGGCGTCCCTTGTTTGTGATCTTTTGCTATAAAAACCTGTGTAACCATCATTCAGTGTGCTTTCTCCTTGAGTATTTATATGGTGCTTACCGGATGAGGCCCCATTCATGAATGCTAATAAATGATCTTTGGTTTGTACTTCACTCCAGTGTCGATTCCTCCTTACTTGTTTAGAACCCGTGGACGAAGGGTGACCCTGCACCAGTGGGTTTTCGATAATCCGATTTCACAGCCTCTGTCCCCCTAACAGTAGAAACAACAAAAGCAACCAGTGTGATTTAAGGACGAAGATGTAGTAGGATTTGGAGGGATTCAGGAGTCCAGGATTGTTTGTAGTTGTCAAGGCGGGCGTGAGGCTTCGTCTGCTACTTCTGGGAGCTTCGCCTTAGATTGCTGGACTTTGGGAGAGATCTGTGCCTCCCGGTCTGTCCACCGGTGGGGGTCAAAGATTGTCCCTGATGTGTCTCCTCGCCTTGCCCCGGCTCCAACACAAAACTGCATGGCCCTGCCTTCCCAGGAGATCCAGATGTGCTACTGGCTGCCGCTCCGGACGACGAAGATGCTTTTCATCATGCATTTCATCCCCACAGGGACCGGGTGCGTCTCTTCTGAGGTTTAGTTGCTCTTTTTATGGTACTGGGATGCGCCTGCCAGAAGGGTGAGGAAGCAGTGCTGCGCAGGGTCAGAGGACGCTCCTCCGTGGCCCAGGTCCATGCCTCTTCAGGGGAGTAAAAAAAATGGCTTTTATTGTTGAGGATCACTCTGATTCGGGCCGGGAACAGGAGCAGATATGAAAGATTGAGAGCCCGCAGCTTCTGCTTGACCACATTGTAGGATCATCACTGCGCCTGTGTAATCAGGGAGGATCATCAACTTATTTCCTTGACAGGAGAGATTAGGATGGAATTACGCCTCCTGTAGAATGGCATCTCTGTCTTTAAAGTTGAGGGCGCCTGCTAGGATTGTGCGGTGGAGGGGCCCCTGGCGACGGTTTGAGCATGAGTTCAATGGGCCTGTTTCCCAACAAACCATGGTGAGAGGCTGTCAGAGGGCATCCATGTCTTGATCCAGTTCTCTATTAAGGCTGCACCTTGTGCATGCTCCATTTCTTCCGGGATACCCATAAAATGACGATTGTTCCTGGGGGGAACGATTTTCCTCTGCCTGTCTACGGAGCTCTGCTGTGAGGGATAAAAGCTGCAATACCTTTCCCGTCATTGTCGCTACATCATCCTCCATGGTGGACAGGCAGGACTCAGCCTCCGAGATCCTGGCTGTGGCGTTGCAGAGATCCTGTCTGATGAAGGCCATATCTACACACACTTCTCCTATCTTGGTTTGAAGACAGTCTTGCGAGGTGCATATCGCTTATAGAATGGTGGCGAGATCTCCCTCCGGTAGAGGGGTCTTGGGCAGAGCCACATCACCAGTGCCAGAGCTGTCCATAGCGTACTGCTCTATGCGGGTTTGTGTGGGAGGTGGTTTCATTGCTCTGTCTTTGCCCATGGCTGGCCGCACTCTCTCTCCCCCCCCGTCTCAAGTGAAGGGGGCCAGTCCGGTAGAGGCCGGCAAAGACCTGAGGTCCAAAAATGTCTGAGGCCACCGCTTGTTTCACTCCTCCAGCACCTTGCAAGGCTCATTTCAAGATCCTCACCCTAGGGCAGGTCCAACGGAGGGAAGTGCCTAGGCGAGCGTGAGCAGGGCCTCAGTCCCAGTTTCACAAGGCCGTCCTGTTGCCTAAGTAGCGCCACTTCCACCAGCTGAATCACTTCTCCAGGCCCTATCCCTAGGCCAGGGACTGGATGGTATCATCTACATGGTTTGAAGATCGATCCCTTTGTACTTATATCATTGGTGAGGCTGTCCTGTTCTGACTTGCCCAGGTACTCGGAGCGTGTATTCCGGACTTCCAGTGGGGAGGGGGACCGGGGGAGTGTTTGCGCTACACCCTGTGGGTCACAAACACTGCCATTTCCAGTACGTCTTTAAGGGGGTCTGAAGGAGGAGCCACCCGGGTAGCACTTCTGTAGTATCCTCATGTTGTATGTATGTTCTTACATCTAGGCGACGATGGATCAACGTACCTACAATTTTAAAGGATGAAGTGCATCTAGAGTCTAACAAGTAAGCAAATAATTGTATATTCTTGTTGTGCATAGTTTTCCTCTTCTTAGTTTTTTTGCTCTTTTGTTTTCTATTATTAAAGGGAGAGGATAATGTAGTATCCTCATGTTGTATGTATGTTCTTACATCTAGCTGCTCAGCCCAGTGTGAGTGTTCTCATTGGAATCTTAGTGTGGGTGGAATGTTGGATGCATGATAGTGGCAGTTAAGGATGGGCTGAGCGGCTAGTAGGCTGCTCCTGATGGGGCTGTTATCTTGACCATGACATCTGCATCTGAAGAACTAATAATTATCTTCTACACTACCATTGATGCCTGAGGCTTGAGCCGGGCAGTTATTCTTTTAAATCTCTTAGCTGATTTTTAACTTGCTCCTGTGTTACTCCTTTGTGTCCTACCCCCCCCCCCCCGCTCCCTCGCGCGGAATTATCGCGCTGCCTGTCTCCACCGATTAAGGGTGGAGGCATCTCTGCATTTTCCCTTTTAAAATTTTTACTTAACTCACTGGATTGAGCGCTGCATTTCTGCTCCTCTGCCTCCTCCCCTGAGTGATCGGCCGATTCAGGGCTGACTCATCGGGGGCACGGTCGGAGAGACGGTGGCGGCCATCTTTGATAGGGTTAGCCTCCCTGGTGGCGAGAGGCTAGAGTATAAAAATAGTGGTAGGACTGTGCTCGCGAGAAAACACTACCATTGATGCCTGAGGCTTGAGCCGGGCAGTTATTCTTTTAAATCTCTTAGCTGATTTTTAACTTGCTCCTGTGTTACTCCTTTGTGTCCTACCCCCCCTCCCCCCACTCCCTCGCGCGGAATTATCACGCTGCCTGTCTCCACCGATTAAGGGTGGAGGCATCTCTGCATTTTCCCTTTTAAAATTTTTACTTAACTCACTGGATTGAGCGCTGCATTTCTGCTCCTCTGCCTCCTCCCCTGAGTGATCGGCCGATTCAGGGCTGACTCATCGGGGGCACGGTCGGAGAGACGGTGGCGGCCATCTTTGATAGGGTTAGCCTCCCTGGTGGCGAGAGGCTAGAGTATAAAAATAAACGGCCGTCGCTCCGCGCAGCGGACGCGGGCAGCGGGCGCGCCTCAGTCGCACCGGAGTCAAGCCAGAGTCCTGCCCGTCTGAGCCCGTCAGCGCTAAGGCAGGGCTAGGGCAGGACTATCTGGACATTCCCACTATGTTTTCCAGTGATTTCCTCACTGGTTTTCGTCCCAAGGTAAGCTCTTGCGCCTATGGCGCTCTGACCCCCTTTGTGGACCTTTCCAATGTCCTACGTGTTCTTTTGAACTCCCGACGCCCTTACCCATCGCTGATTCACAGCCTATACAGACGGCCCGAAGTCCCCTAAGAGCTAACCCCCTTGCTGCTATCAGTCGACAGATTACACTTAAAATACTACACCTCAATGTTAGATCTTTGGTTTGCCACCACTTAGATGTTTTTACTATACTTACTGACGAACAGCCCGACATTTTCTTTTTAACAGAAACATGGCTTCATGACGCTGCCATGGCAGCTATTAATCTTGCACTACCCGATGAGTACGTCATGTATACTCTGAACCGCAACTCACGAGGCGGTGGAATTGCGGCTGTAATTAGATCATGCTACCCATGCTCAAGGAAGGCCATTTCCATAGCTGGTTGTGAAAGTGCCCATTTTGCCATTTCCATTAATCCCCACTTTACCATCTCTGGACTACCCATCTACAGACCCCCTGGCCCTGACGCCGCTTTCCGGCTCGCCCTTCCTGAGGTTGTTTCCTCGTTGGCCCTTAGATCGGCTAATTTTAGCATCGTAGGTGATCTTAACCTTCACTTAGCTACTCCACTCTCCACTACCGCTAGTAGTTTCCTTGCAGATCTTGAGGCCTTACAGTTGTATCAGCTTATTAACTATCAGACTCATGTGGGCGGGCATATCCTCTACCCCTTTTTGACGAATCTCCACAATGTTATCACTCTTCCACCCAGACCCATGGCCTGGACAGATCATTACCTGATCGAAGTTCGGCTTATATCCAACATCTCTCCTTTTAAGAACTCCACTCCGCCGATTTTTAAGCGGCCTTGGAGGAAACTGAGATTGGCTGACTTCCATCAGCTTCTGTCATCACACCCACTTGACCCACCTAAAAATGCCTCGCTGGGATACGACCACTTTTGTGAGTGGCTGACCCTAGCTTTGGACTCCCTAATCCCTGCAAGATGGAGCAAAACTCGACCCGGTCCCTCTAGCCCGTGGTACGATGATTCCCTCAGGCTTCTTAAGACTGCTTGTAAACGAGCGGAGAGAGCCTGGCGCAAGTCTTACGATCTCGACCTCAAGCAGACTTATTTGACTAGTATTAAAGTATACCATCGAGCCATCTGCAAAGCCCGAGCCACATTCTACTCCGAGGAGTTTAAGAATAGCCCTAATCCGATAAAACTCATCTTCAAGGTCTGTAAAGACCTTACCGGTAAGAAAACTGCGGCAATGGAAAAATGCTCCTTGAATCACTGCGAAACGCTAGCGGCCTTCTTTGTAGAGAAAGTCGAGGCGATCTATCGATCATTTCCTCCGCAAACTGTACCGGTTAACAACTTAGGAAGCAACCCTACGATCACCAGATCTCTTTCATCTATACCTAAGCCTTCTCAGGAAGAGTTCAAAGCCCTTATTATAAAAGTCAAATCAGGCTCAACCGCCGATCCACTAAGACCTGCACAATTCAAAGAATCCGCTGAGATTTGTTTGTCTCCTGTGTATGATCTGATTGGGCTTTCCTTTGAGTCCGGGACTGTTCCCAGTAAATGGAAACAGGCTACGGTTATCCCTATTTTAAAGAAGCCCACCTTGGACCCTTCAAAGCCTGAACACTATCGACCCATCTCTCTCCTCCCATGGGTATCCAAACTTGCGGAGGCTCATGCCAACAAAATCCTGTCTAACCATCTCCAAAACTCAGGCATTCTAGATCCATCTCAGAATGGTTTCCGTGCAGGCCATAGCACGGAAACTGCCTTGTTGGCCATGGTGGAGCACCTGCGGAAGATGATAGATTCAGGCCAGACGGCGGCACTGATCCTTTTGGATCTCAGTGCCGCCTTCGACACTGTCTCCCATCCTATCCTTCTTCAACGGCTGCGAGAGGCCGGTGTGGAGAATACCGCATTGGAATGGTTTTGCTCCTTTTTATCTGGACGCACCTTTAAAGTCTCCACCCCCCCATTTGAATCTACTCCTCGCAATATTTCCCAAGGGGTCCCGCAAGGTTCGGCACTCAGTCCGACTCTTTTTAATTTATATGTGCAGCCGCTAGCCACTATTGCAAAAAGATGTGGTTTAACCATGGTGTCGTACGCCGACGACACCCAGCTAGCGGTTGCACTAAACGGTAACCCTGCGGTTGAAGCCCCGAAATTTGAGAAGGCCCTAAAGGAGGTGGCCAGTTGGATGACGAAGAACTGCCTTCAACTTAACGCCTCAAAAACAGAGGTCTTAGTTCTGGGCAAACAGGCTCATCTTTGGGGAGACCATTGGTGGCCACCGGAGCTAGGCCAAGCCCCCATTCCTGTGACAGAGGCTAAGAACCTCGGGGTCTGGCTCGATTCCAACTTGACTTTCATCCCCCACACCAAAAGAGTTGCCGGCACCTGTTTTGGGGTTCTGCAGAGTCTTAGACCCATTCTTAAATTTTTCGATGCTCCTACAAGACAACTCATTGTCCAAGCTACAGTACTCTCTAGGTTGGATTACGCCAGTTCGCTTCTTCTGGGCGTTAACCAAGCTGAACTAACACGCCTCCAGCGTGTGCAAAATGCGGCCGCCAGAATGCTGGTAGGCCTGCCCAAATTCTGCTCTGTCAGACGTACCATATATGATCTTCATTGGCTGCCCGTCGGACAGAGGATTAAGTTCAAAGCTCTGTGCCTGGCCTTTAAGATTCTAAAGTCCTTTTCACCTCCCATTCTTGCACAGGCAATTACCTACTACACCCCTGCTAGAGCACTACGTTCGACGGGTCAATTCCTGGCCTGTGTTCCTCGCTTCAGGAAGGCCAGAGTGGGCGGTCGCTCCTTTGGCGTTCTGGCAGCGAGCCTCTGGAACACATTACCCGTTGACATCCGTGCCATACCGGACCTACTGTCTTTCCGAAGAGCTATCAAAACTTTCCTGTTCCCATTACTCTAATCTTTGCTCTGTCTGATTTTTTCTTCTGGTTGTGTTGTTCTATCCAAGATAGCGCCGGGACGCCACTTTGCTGCGGCAGCTGAGCGCTTTATAAATTTTATAACATAACATAACATAACCTGATTTGGTCTACGCTGTCTTCATATCTACACCAAAACCTGTGGGACCAGCCCACTACAACTTCTCTCCCTCGGGCCCAGCTGCAGCAACGGATCTGTAATCTCCTACTGGAGCTTGGGACTCAGCCCCTTCCACCTAGCCTCACTATTAATATTCTCCTCCAGTCAGTGTCAGCCGGTTTTAGAGCCTGAGGGGCCAGGGGGGCTCAAAAGGCGAGGGAGCTTCCTCTCTCCTTCTTTGCTTCTCTAGCTGATCATGTCTGCGGGGCCATCACCTCTTCAGCGCCGCATCTCGAGGCTGGAACGTCAAGTCCACAGTGAGGTTTAGGGCCGACACTCCCTTTTAACAACGAGGACCCAGTTCCGCCCTCCGCCTGCCCACACCTCCTCACCTGGATGGGCGCCGGCCACAGACAGTGGGTCCCACAAATGCAGCCTCAATCCTTCACTCCAGGGGTCCTCCTCCTGTCTTCTCTGTCAGCCGGTCAGGGAGAACCAGCCTTCCAGGCGCCACAGGGCCCGCAGCCTGTCGGGGGACCTCTCTTCAGCTTTTGTGCAAGACCAAGGCAGCGGCTGACCAGTCACGGCTCCGGCAAGAGGTCGGCCACGCACGGCAGGTCAGTGTGGTTGGCTGCTATCCACATCTATCCCCGGGGCCGCCATTTTGCGTAGGGTGTCGGAGGTCCAGCAGTCAGACACAGAATCTCTCTGCAGCCTTCGGAGCAGGACGAGGCCAGGATGAAACAATCATAGCCCCTGTGATCGCTTCACTGTGCACTGGGATCGTGGCCATTCAGCACAGCGATGTCCACGGATCCTCACTCTCAGGTAGGATGCGAGCAGATGACAGAGGGGTCCGGAGCACTCTTAGCGTGCGACCGCCATTTAGACGCCTGTAGCCACATCCCCAAGAAAATTCTAATGAAGAAATGCGCATTGCAAGCAGAACACTTTCCAAGTACATTATCATATATGTGTGAAGTTACAATTTATTCAAAAGATGTCAAGTTTAAACATGGATTTGTCAATTGGAAGCTATTGTACAGGGGCCCTGTTGAAACCCACAACAACACTTAACATCATTCATTCAACCATTGGCTAAATGTTCATTCATCTAAGACTGGGTTGTGTGAAGAAATATGAGTGCAAGTCCTGTTTTCAGGCTAAGGTGAATGTATATGTTTATTCAATTTATAAGATCAATAATTGTTAGTATATGCACATTTTACAGACCTGGTAGTTGGGTGTATTAATGCATGTGCGCTGCACTCATATTAAAGGGGGGAAAACATAGAAACGTTTGTTTTCGAATGTTGTATAATAACCTGATTGGCATGTACTCCTTATGTGCAAGCAGTAACCTATAAAAATCTGATTCAAGCTGATAAAATACTGGGGCATATGAATTTCAATTGCACTCCTAGGCCCCAAAGTACAGAAAGCATAGAGATAACCCTTCATAAATATATGATGAAAATGTAACACACTGGGATCCATTTACAAAGGTGTGTTTACAGATGTAGATTTACACCCAAGACGGAACATATGAGTGTAAAGTCATTAATATTTACTCTCACATCTAGGTGTAGAGCTCCACCACCCGGGAGGAGATCGCCCGATGGTAAAGTGCTGAGAAAAATAAACACTTTACAAATTCTTTAAAAAAATAATTAAACATATTTAAACGCAGAATTAAAATGTAAATTAAATTAAAAAATATACATTTATCTAGACCTAATAAAAGGCTACAACAAAATAACTCAGCAAATTAAATGTTCATTAACTAAATTAATATTTACAATATATTATTTTATAAATATTTTTTAACATTTAAAACAATAATACCCTCCTTTTTATTTTAGCATGCATTTAATTTTCAGAAAAAGTAAATGTTTTTAATTAATTTAAAATAATTTTACATTTTCATTAAACGTTGAATTAAAAAATAATTATTATTTTCTAAATAAAAATAGTTTAAGTTACATGTAATATAACTTTAACACTAAAACAATTGTATAAACACATTACATTATATTCAAAAGCAAAATAATTTAATTTTCCTACTATAATTTCATAATGGAGATTGTTTTAAGTCCCTACCTCGATTTGTTTTTCTGAGTGTGTGTTGTTGTACATATGAGTGGCCATATGCGGTGCTAAACTTACTCTGAGGCTGGACTGCAGGGTTTTGGGCTGAAGTAACTTTAGAAATATAGTTTGTGAATAGCAATGGGTTTCATTGATCTTAGGTGGGTGTTTGTATTAGCATGTTGCTCCCTAAACCCCTGCTTAACATTCCATAAGTCCCTACTATTTTTAATATATTCCCAATTTTCAAGCCACTCCTTCCCTGGTTCCTCCCAGATTTAGAACAAAAACCACAACTTTGGCAAAGGTCTCTGCACACAAAAGATAGGAGAAGTGGAGGCAAACATCCCCGCCCGGTGAACAGCATTTGGTAGTACATGAGTAGTACTACTTAATATACTATAGGTCTCAGAATTGCTGCAAAAGTCCCACAAATGTCCATTCCGTTCCATTGTTAGGTTCTGCAATTAGTAATCTTGTATTTTGGGATTTGGATGACCCTGGCATATTGGATAAGAATATGGAGCACTGAGGAACTCCAAATGTATAGACAAGCATTGAGCGACTTGTTGGCTCTTGACATTCATGTCACTTTTCCATGGCTGGTTCATGTCCGTAAATGGTTCTTGGACCTGGGTTTGAGCAGGTTCAGGGAACAACCCAATTTGTTAACTCCTGAATCTAAACGGGAAATCAAAACCATATATTGGAACTTTATAGAGCATAGTGCCACCCTAAACTGTAGCTCTGGTAGACTTACAACACAGTTTTTGATGTTCAAAATAACCCCATGCTTTGAATCATTCTTAGATGAGATTGAACCCTTACTTGCTAAAGTATTGTATCTGAAATTCAGATACGGTATACTTCAGATTAAGTCGTTCACATCTAGGTGGGGGGAAAAGCAGGTAGAGCGAAATTAATCTAAATGTACCCAGTGCCACTTGGGAAGTGAAGAGGATATTGCACATGTGCTTTTCTTTTGAGCGGCATATGGAACCCCCAGGAAGAAATGGATAAAACCCCTGGACAGAAAGCTATGTATTAGAAAATATACTAAAATTTTGCGTATTCTAAAGTCTGACAGCTCCAGGTTAACCGTATTTGGCAATAGTAGATTTTTACTGGCGGTTTATTTTATTAGGATGAAACGAGGGCTAAAGTTTAAAAAAAATAAAGGAAGTAAGTGAGAAGGGAAGAGTCTCTATAACGATATCATAAAAACTATATTATGAAAGTTTATCTTTCTGATATTTGTGATGACATGGTCGTTCAGATATATCTGCACCTGGCACTTGCAAAATCCATTGTCATTGATAGCTAAAAGAATCAACGTTTATGACTTACAGTGAAATTCAAGTGTTAATGTCTTATTGATGGTTTTTTCCCCTTGTTTAGCGACAAGAACGATACCCGAATATCTGCTAGTTGTGAAAACCCCATAGTATGTAATATATTGAAACTAATATGAGACTTCCTGGCACCTCGCACTTTAGATTTTTGTATGCTGTGAAAATTGCAAAATCATATTTTAAGTATTGTATCGTAACTGAAATGTGGATTAATGAATTGTATATATTTTATTCTTATTTATAATGTTTTGTATTGATTGTTGCTTTGATGATTCTGTGAATCGAATAAAGATGCTATTACTAACTAGTAATCTTGTATAAGGAATAAAAATTATAGTAACCGACTGTGAGACACATTTCAGAATCAAAGCTTAACAATTCTATTATAACACCAAATGTCCTGTACTATACTATGCTTTCTGATATTGGCATATCTGTTCCCCTAGGTATGTTATTCAATTCACACCCAATACGTTGCTTTTTAGATTGAACAACAATACAGATTTATTTATGCCTTTGGAATGCAATGATTTCCATACAAGAAGTTTAAAGCACAGGTGTTTGTTGTAAATAAAAGATCTTCTGTAGCCAAGTGGTATATAAGTATGTTGTGGATTTATTGATAACAGCTTCAGATAAGTTACTAAAAGATGTAAAGTCCAGGTGAAGCCCCACCAGGAGCAGCCTCCCTGCTGCTCAGCCTGTACACTCCAACTGACACTCCCAACCTCACCAAGCTCCCATGCATTCCACAACATCATAAATCATCCAACATTTCAGACATCTCCTAGCACTCCAACACTCATTCTGGCTGAGAAGTAGGAAAAAGATACATAGGCAAGGGGAAAGGCAAACAGTAGATCATAACACATCCCCCTTCCTAAGGAAACCAAAACGCAAACAAATGCAATTGAAAGTACATAAAGTAATCAAAATTTTAAATACATTAGATTAGAGAAAATGCATGAAAGAACAATGAGCAAATGAATCAAGAACATACCAAACGAATGACATGCATGACAATTCGTTAAGCAAACAAATTCCCATACCAAAATCAATAATGGAAAAGTTTCAAGAAAAGCAGAAAGCTTCAACAATACTACAATCTTAAAGAAATTTAATAAATCACTTCAAGGTAAAACCAGAGCAGCTTAATAAGAAGGTATCTTCTCAACTAAGTCAAAACAGGGAAAACCTTTCACCCACACAGGTGACAACACATGTAAAGATAACACACTGAAAAGCTTCATAAGAAGGTGTCTTCTCCTTCTCTTAACACAGTCCCAAACACGGCAAAACATTTTACCCACAGAGGTGATAAACCCATAACAAGGTACACGCAGAGAAGCTTCGTAAGAAGGTGTCTTCTCCTACACAGTCCAAACAGGAAAAACCTTTCACCCACACAATCCAAACAGTGAGAGAAACCGACAAAATCATGTCAACCAACAACCACAAGAAGTGGTAAAACAAAGAAGCTTATTAAGAAGGTGTCTTCTCTTAATACAGTCCAAACATTGAGGGAAACCTTACACTCTCACAAGTGACACACTAATGCCAACCAATAACCACAAATTGGTGGTAAACCAAGAGCTAAAGGAAACACTAGGGGTGAATACTCTACCCCTAAACTCAGAGTACTCCTCAAATCAGGCACAACGTAAAGAGATATTATCACAACTGCACACTAGGGTGACAAAGGTGTTAAGGAACACTACACACTCACCCCTCTATTCTATACAGTAGAAAAAAACACAAAGACATTACGCACGTCCCTACGACCTCATACAATGTCACCAAAAGGTCAACATAAAAGGGAAAACACTACCCCTCCCACTAAAACAGTGTTAAATAGTAAAAACAAAAATCAAAGTCTTTCACTCCGGTGAGCGATCTCTCACCCGGGGTCTCGAGCACTTGACAAAAGGACGAACGCTGCATGTACGTATTAGTATTAGCCAAGATTGGTGGTGGAAAGTCACTTTAATCTCAAATAATAGGAATAAAATGTACCTGAACCTCCAGGATAAGAATAACTCCGAAGGTAAATTCCCCCCCCCCCACCCCCCAAAACAAACTGGTTGAAAATATGACTGAAGCTGCCCGAACTGGCTTGAACGCTTGTGGTTCCGACGGCAACTTGAAGACTGTGAAACCGAAAGAAAAATCCAACGAAGAAGAACTCTATGTGCCGCAGAAACCACCTCAAAGACAGTGATATCGTGGTTGTCAAATGGTATGTAGAAATTGTGCTGAAGAAACCAAATCGCAAGATGGCAGCACGTTCAAGTGACGCCATACTGGATGGCTACCGGCTTCAGCGTGCTCCCAAATGTCCAAGAAGACAGAGCAGGTTGCGAGAGAGCAGACGTCACAAAAGATTCCTCACGGACTCAATGGCCTGCACTGCGCGCTTCTCTCTCTCAGTGGTACCAAACAACACAGCAGGCACCGATCTCTCCACAGGCAAAACAAAAGTTGCTCACCTTTCGCACGCCAGAGCACGACTTCGTTAAATGCGTTTAACTGTTCACAGAGGTGTCAGTTGCTATAGAAAATAGCAGGAGCAACATCCACGGATTGCAGATTGCACACTTGAATACGAGGGTTGCACACGGGAACAGTGGATCTTCTGCCCACACTTGTAGAAAGGGATGTAGAAAAAAAGAAAGGCAAACAGTAGATCATAACAATATTCCAGTAGAGGCTGGTGAACTTTGAAACAGATGAGGTGTAAATATTGTATCAGCAATCCATGAATACACACCCAATGGGAAATAAAAGGAAACTGCTGTGTAGGGTTTTTACAGAACAGCACATGTAAAAAGTTGACTAACAAGCCCCAAGTGTGACACTGAGTGAGCATAGCCTGAATACCCACAACATATAATTGGACTTGGAATTAGGTCCAACCTTCTGGCTAAAATTTCATTTTTATTATACTTAGTAATAGGGGCTTTCAGTCAGCTTTCCTCAGCCATTGGTCTGTTGTTGTGTCATTCAAATTTTTCCACCACTACAGCTTACAACTGGGAATGTGTCACCCCACTTCAGCCACTGGCTAACTACACAGTGCGTGACTGCATTCTTCCCTTTCACAAGGGTCTCATCAACACACAAAGTAGTTCCCTTAAATGCCACAGTCTACTGTGGCAATGTGTGCTTGTTGATGCCAAAAGAATATTTTTCCTCTTAGCCACTTTTTTTTTTAAATTAGTCTGGTGTGTTCCCGACAGCTTCCCCAACAAAAAAGTTTTATAAAAGCCATTGAAAAACAAAACAATTGACAAAGCCAAAAGGATGGCAGCCACAGCCAGAACTATTGGCTTTGACACAACTTACTATAAAGTATAAAGCATCTTCCTTCAATTCTAACTATCACTTTCTTTTATTTATGATCTTGCGCTTTAACCAAATCTCAGATTTTCAGACATTATACAGGAGAGCTTAGTATCAGGAGAGGTTGTGCAGGCTAAAACTAATGCAGACCAACCTCTCCTATTGAAAAACATAGTCTTGCCAAACCCTTATATTAACCAGTTTTATGTGTTGTGGCCTCAGGAATCAGTCACAAATGATGAAGATAATGTCACAAATATTTACAAACATGAATGCTAAATTACCTTCAAGTAGATCATGAAATAGCTACGATGAAACCAGTTCCACACACTCAAGGACCAAATAAAATGATGTCACAACATCAATAAGAAGTGTTCAATGCAGGATGATCACTTAAATATCATCTTTATAAACATACTAGCAGCCCGTCCCGACGTTGTCCGGGTATGAATTTCTGCCGGCCAGTAGTATATTGTTTTGTAGGATTTCGTTTTGATAGCATTTCTTATCTGTGACAGGCCTGTGAAACGCTACGATTCACAGTGCACTGCTGATGCACTTAAGAGTGCGCGTTCAGTAGTGTGTGAAATCGAGTTTCCCTACTTTATTTTTCCTTGCAATATTATACAGCGCGAACTCGACAACATGGCATGAGCACAATTTACATTACAGAAGAACACATTCATTTGTGGTAGGCACGGGGAGACAAAGCGATTTGCCTGGAATCACAGGATGTTGAGCTGATGCTGAGATTTGAACGTAGCTCCCCAGCTCTAAAGTTCGCAATTCTAGAACTTGAAGGAGGTGTGTCTAAAAGTGTATGTCGGTGCTGGCCATCAATGAGAGAGACCTGTGCATTTTTCAAATGGGTGGTGAAAAAATAGGAGTATGTTGCTGGAGATGTGGGCCGCCGTGCCACCAATGTACTTACCGGGGGAGGGTAAACACCCATTATTCCGCAACTTTCTTTCCGCATACCATCACTCCGCATACTTTCATTACGAAAGTACCATGACTCCGCAATGCCATTATAACGCATGGAATTACATTTTATATGCTATTACCACGCATACATTTACAAGGAAATTCTTTGTAAATGCATGAATGGTAAAAGCATGGTTTTTTTAAATGTTTGGATAAGGTAAGTATGGGTATAGGGGTATATGTTTTGAGGTACTGAGGTATATGATTTGGGGTGTTTGGGTATTTTAAGGGTTCAGATATAGTTTTGGGTTATGGGGGACAGGGGTAGTTTTAGGGGTCAGGGCTAGGTTTTGGGGTATAGGGGTATTTTTAGGGTTCAGGGGTAGGTTTGGGTTTTGGGGTATAGGGGTATTTTAAGGGTTCAGGACTAGGTTTTGGGGTACAGGGGTATTTATAGGGTTCAGGGCTAGGTTTGGGTTTTGGGGTACAGGGGCATTTTAGGGTTCAGGGGTGGTTTTGGGGTACAGGGTTATTTTTAGGGGTCAGGGCTAGGTTTGGGTTTTGGGGTACAGGGGTATTTTTAGGGTTCAGGGGTGGTTTGGGGGTACAGTGGTATTTTTAGGGTTCAGGGCTAGGTTAGGGGTTTGGGGTACAGGGGTATTTTTAGGGTTCAGGGGTAGGTTTGGGTTTTGAGGTACAGGGGTATTTATAGGGTTCAAGGCTAGGTTTGGGTTTTGGGGTACAGGGGTATTTTTAGGGTTTAGGGATAGGTTTGGGTTTTGGGGTACAGGGTATATTTATAGGGTTAAGATGGGTTAGTGTTTAAGGGTGTTGGGGTATTTTAAGGAGTAAGGGTGGGTTACGATTATGGGATGCAGGGCTATTTAAAGGGAGCAGGGTGGGATTAGCACACGATATGAGACATGGCATGGAGGGCGGAACGTACCACACGCCCCCAGCGTTTGTCACGCCCCCAGCACACGCCCACAGCTCAACGCAGACACGCCCACAAGGGACTACTTTGCTGGCACGGTTCTTTTACCTTTTAAATGTATATGGTGGGCGTCTGCCTAGCCTATTGTCTTCTGCTGCAACTGACCTTTCCAACGCTGTATTGGGTGTTGTGATTGGTGCTGTGGTTCCTGAGATTACCCGCCTCAAAGGTTTGGGCTCTCTATTATATTAGTATAGATTTTGGTAATACGTGTATTTTATCTCAGAGATTAGCATTGCATCTTCTAAAAATGCACCACTTATTCCCTAAACAAAACCTTATGCACACAGGATCTGCTCCAACAACCCCAAATCCATCAGGACTGCTCCAACATTACTTTGATTTAGGAAAGAGTTAAGGAGGCACCTCTTGAAATAAGTTCACAACACCATGCAGTAACAGTGCACTTCTACATCCAGAACCCAACTACCTCTACGGAGACTAGTGTTCTTGCCTTTGACGCTGCATAGTGCTCCAGTGCCTTTGTGCTCACGTTTGTGCTATACAAATACCA
This sequence comes from Lissotriton helveticus, assembly GCF_964261635.1. Lineage (NCBI taxonomy): Eukaryota > Metazoa > Chordata > Amphibia > Caudata > Salamandridae > Lissotriton > Lissotriton helveticus. Next base: position 766,664,262 of record NC_136059.1, read on the forward strand.
CATACATACTTTCTTAGCAACTTTAGTAAATAAGCACAGCTTCAGCAAACATTTCTGAGTTAATGTCTGTCATAAACAAGCTCATTCTTTCTAAATTATTAGGTTTTCATTTCATGACATGCTCATAATGTTGGCTGTGAAGGCATGTCTTCAACTCTAGGAAATGTTAGCAAATGCACCTATTTAGTGGCCAGATATCAGCTTGATGTTATCATCAAATAGTCTTATTTATTATTGCCCAAAGTGAAATGATACTGCCTCATGTTTCCAAGTCCAATCTCACATGCATATGTCAGCTCCACATGTCCATCATCTTCAATGAATGCCAGCGATGGCCATCACATGCCTAAGTTGACCATCTTTATCATCAAATGAGTGCCTACTAGAATGCTCCAGATGCCCATCACAAACCAATGGATTTCCACCATACAGCCAGAGACGGTTCCAAAAGGCCAGAGATGGATTTTTTTATATCCATATGAACTACTACTATAATAATACTAAAGATAGGCATCAACTTGGTAGGACTGGCCAACATCATCACAGAGATGCCAATCGAAAGGTCAGGAGTGCCCAGATATATCAGGATGACCACAATAGAGCCAAGGCAAGGGATTGTCGCAATATGCAGTGGCCAGGCCAAATAAGCAGTGGATAATGACTCTTGGTACAGATGCTAACTATCTAATGAGGCAGCTGCGATAATGCCAACGGTTCATATAGCCAAGAATGGCCCAATATACCAGGTATTGTCCCCATTAATTTCTGGGATTGGCAATATCATTCTAGGAGTTGCCAACTTAATGACAGTGATGTGCACAATAAGATTAAATAGGGCTTCTGTAACGATAATGTCAGGAATGCCTACCATGTCAGATATACCATTATATCCAATCTACAGTGTCAAACAAACACACACACACTCACATGCACACAACAACATTGGCTCGTGAACATCTGTAGCCTGCCTTGACTTATAACATTTCATCTAAACCTCCTCTGATGGCTGCTGCTTAGATACCCTTGTGTGTGGATTCGAGGACAGGTATAGCAACACTGCCCTAGACCCAGGTATAGCTGCATGGCACTAGACCCAGAGTCTTAATGAATGTCCTGTCTTCAGCTTACCTGTCACCACAGAGGTGCTCTCAACTAATATGTACAATACAAAATGGTGGCCCTGGAAACACAGCGGTACAGAGTGAGATGAATGGAGCAGCAGCACTCCCGAACATGTTAGACCACATATTCCAGGCAATATAGGATAATTGTATCGCATTGGAGGTCAATAGATACTTTGGCCCTGGAGGTGAGATTCCTTAGGGGGGCTAAGTGCTGGCTTATAGACTGAGTGAATGCTGTGGAGGCCTCTTTGATTACAAAGGATATTGATGTTTTAGAACGGATCTGTAATGATGGGAATGTCCCCTGCATTATAAGTAGGCCCATATGACTGTCCTGAGTACCCGACTGCATATGAAATTGGCCTCTTGCCTTTTTGTTTGGCCTTGCAATCATGCTAATCTAGTGTGCATGCAGAGGCCGAGACCTATCATCAATAACCCATAGTACCGAGCCTACTTTTGTGATGCGGATGGGTGCCTCGTGTGATTTCATCAATGACATGGCACTAGACAACTGCCCATGTCCTGGGGTAGTCATGTAAAAAAAATGGTGGCCCTCTAGCAGGTTTCTGTGAATCATTAGTACAATCAGACCTTTTCTCTGTGTCCAAAGAGAGAGTGCTCCATGTGTAAATGTCCTTTTTTATGTGAACCCCAGACCCTTGCAGTAACATTCCTTGTGCGTGTATGTACAGTGGGTGTGTAGCACGCATGTGGTAGTAAAACTCTGTGTGTGGTGATAGTCTGAGTACTGGGACCAGTGGGATACCTTTGGGATATCCCACTGGTAATTTACACGGCACAAGATGGAGAGTGAATAAAACCTTCTCTGTACAGTGGACGTGTACTGAGTACTGTACTGTGGTTTGAGAGTAGCGATCCAGACAATGAAGTGAGGGAGACTGAAGACAGGGGTACTCTTGCAATTTCAATTACTGTGAATATTGTGTCTATTCTATCCTGGGCATTTTCCTGCTTGTGTTACATGTGCTAACCAATTAATCAAATTGGTGAGCACGCATGATTCATGTGACGCTCATGTGGCTTAAATGATTATGTTTGTAATGTGATAACCAAGCCTAGATAAAAATGTTTGCAATGCTTTATTTAAATGTTGACTGCTTCATTTATTTATGGGTTTCTAGGAACTTGATAACTGTGTGTCTCACTTTTGTTGATATTCAAAAGAACACAATTTCGTAGAATGAATATAATTAAAAGGGCACCAGGCCACCGTGTGTCATATGTTTTGACTAAGCTCTCTCAACAACCATGTGATTATGATATAAAAGTCAAGCATAGAAAGAGAAGGCTGAGAGGAGGCTTCACAACAGGCGACACCGGGGTAGGTCGTACAAAATCTGATGCTTACTGTAGGCTACTGTAAAGAGAGAAACTTGGCCTTTGCACACTGAATTATCAGCGCAACATTGTGCTTGGACAGAATGCTGTTGCTCTCATACACGGAAACCAGTGGCTGAAGTGGGCTGATTATTACCCCCTGCTGTGTATGCTGTGGTGAGCAGAAATGTTAATAACGCTTCAACAGACCAATGGATGAAGAGGGCTGACTGAAAGCCCCTCCCTGTATGTATGTATGGATCAGTGGCGTAGCCAGTGCGTCAAGGGCCATAGTGCACGAAGGAAATGGGTCCCCCGGCTGCTGCCTGAATGATAAAATACAGCACTGAGCAGTGTTCAGCGGGCCCTTCAGGCCTCTGTGCCCTGGTGCTACTGCACCTGCTGCACCAATGGAACTACGCCCCCGGTATGGATGAATGTTTCCATGTGTTGGGAAAAACAAAAGGTCCTACTTAAAGCCAGACCTAAAAAGTGGAAACCACAGGTGACTGAATAAGAAAGAGGGATCTAACTTAATGAGATATTTTACACAACTGTTTTTCTCTGATTTAGAGGAAAGCTCATTTGGATTCAGTCTGAAATGTATGTATTCAATCAGCAAGTTACCAGTGGTATTTATAGATGCATTGATCACCAACAAAGACCAAAAACTATAGACATCACTTTACTGGACGTCAGCCACAACTGACAGCATCCAGCATGTGCAGAGCACACTCCATAAAATATGAAATTGATGCACCTTGCAGAGAGCTTATGTTGGAGGAACAAATAGTTCAATGAGTCAGATTAAGTAATGGCATGTAAGTGGATGTCCCACTGATTTAAATTTGAGAAAAGCAACCATTTATTTGATTTACCCATTTATTTTTGCACATTTGTAAGCCTCAATGCTCCTCATCGCAAGCATTAAATGATGCCTACAAGAAACAATGCGATCTCCACAGGGACACTTCGCAGGCACTAAGAAAACAACTCCGCCTCAGTAAAGCCAACAAAAACAAAATTCGTCACTACCCATGGCGCACAGCTAAGTGTACTAACGCAGATTTTAAACTAAGACCTACTTGTGTTTTTTAGTCTATGCCCTTAATCTGTCAGAGAACGGGCCCGTCTATATATACGTACAGTCTGACATCAAGCTGTTTTGGAATATTTTGGAAAGGAAAGAAGTTAATGAGACAATTAGCATTGTTAAAGAGTTTTTGTTTTAGGTGAATAGATAAACAAAAAAGAAAATGAGGAAAGAGAAAAAAAAGGAAAAATGAAGAGAGAAAAAATAACCTTAAAGTAGAATGAATACAATGAACAATTGATTAATCGAAGTCTATAAAGAAACAACCTGCAAGAGAAATATAAATGAGTCATGTTGGTTTAAGCAAAATATTTGAAGTTGGAATGGTGGATTGTCTTGATAGGAAGGATGTAAATGGTAACCAACGCAAGTCTCTCTTAATCCCATGACGGAACGGTTCCGTCATGAGCGACGGTTGAGCTGTGCTCATGACGGAACCGTTCCGTCACGACCACACCCGTTTCTTAGAACGCTCAGCACAGCGCGAAAATTCGCGCCGTGCTGAAGCGGTTAATAAGAAGCTGAGTATAATGTCTATTAACTCTGTCTAATCTATGAGTATGGCATAACATATTCCACCATCTGATAAACGCCATATTTGTAGGTTCCTTTCAGCAAGAAGTAATAGAATGTAAAGCTACGGCAAGACATAAGTCAACGCATTTTCCAACCTTAACATTATTATGGCAAACAGGCGAAGGAACCTCCTACAAATATATGAGATTTGCGGAATGGTATATTAGTAGAACAGATATCATTACCTGTGTCCCAAACATGTATCCAAAATAAACTGACTTTTGAACAAATTCAAAAAACATATGCATAACATTACTAATTTTAAGATTACAGGACTAGCATTTATTATCTAATTATATTTTTAATTTAAACAGTAAATTTGGGGTTAGAAATAATGTGTTATAAAAAAAAAAAGAGTGTTTGCAAGGTAATAGCTGAGTGAGAAGTGGAATGAATCTTCGACCAAATCATGGTCCAGGTTTGAATGGGGAAAGTCTGGTGGAGGTAATTTTCCCATTGTAATTCAATTGAGGCTTTTAAGCAGCCCTTGGTTGTGTGTGTCTGACGCACGCACTGCATGTGAGAGAGAGATATAACCATGCAATGCCACTCCCTCTCTATCTGCTGTGTGTGAGGGAAGTTAAAAATGCACCTTTCTGTGGAGTATCTCTTCAAGTTGCGGGAAGCTTGTACTGTTGGATCCGTTCGGTGTGTGTGTGATGTGTGCTCAGCTCTTCTGTGGCCTGTGATACACCTGTTCTTTAAGAGCGACGACTGCAGTGCTGCTCGTTGTGGGCGTGTCTCTCCTGAACTGCTGCTGCTCATATGGAAACCTACGCTTTACTTATTGTGTGAGGGAAGACTGCATTGCTGCACGTGCAGTCCCTGTTCCTTCTGCAAGAGGAGTTTGCACTACTGCTGCTTGATTTTGAATCTCGCACTGCTCCCTGTGCTGTACTGGCATGGAGGGTGAGCTTACAAATCTACTACGCATGTCATGTGTACAGAGCAAGACTGCCCTTGCACCTTACTTTTCACAGAGGAAGAAGAAAATGCAAAAAAATGCGTTCACTGACTGGAAAGGAAAACCTTTTTGGGGGTGTTAACCTGGATCTTTTAATTGTGCTGAAAATATATAGAAAACACTTACTTTTAGGAGTTTTCAGCAAGGCTACTTCATTCGTTGGTCTGCTGTTGTGTTATTCACATTTGTCCTCCACCCAGAACTGCACAGGACAATGAGCTAGCCACGTCAGCCACAGGCTAACTTCACGGTCAGTGAGAGCGTTCAGCTCTTTCACCTATTGGCTTTGTCAATGCTTGTCCGACCTCCTTTCAACAAGTCCAGAGTCACAATACAGCAAATATGCCTTGCTGGCTAGCAGACCACAAACTTCTCACTAAGGCTTTGCATCACATGCATTTCCCTCTCCCAGGTAAGGATGAATGAAGCTCAGGAGGGTGGGGCGTTGGTTTGTAGTGGGGGCAGGATTAAAACTCACCAGTGTACTACACCACACACAGTATTTTAAATACTTGCAACTACGACATGCATGGAGGGCGGAGGGGGCTTTGGCGGAGGCGCTTCCAGAATACGCTCCTCTGGAGGGGCGTCTCCTACAGGACAGGATTGCTGGTAAGGCAGTATCCCTTACATACAAAACGATAATGAATCACAGGCCAGACAGACTGGGGAACCTACGAACGACCTGGGGAACCTACGAACGACTTGGGAAAGAGAAGTAGGCAACATGGATGACGTAGACTGGGGTATGGTCCTCGTGCATCCTAGGGAAGTGGCAGTCAAGTTCCGCCTCTGGTTGATACAATTCAATATCCTGCATAGAACTTACTATGATAGGGCGCGCCTACACAGGATTGGGAGAATACCGGACCCGGGTTGTCTGAGATGTGGCACTGGCATAGGGGACTTCTACCATACTCTCTGGTCCTGCCCAAATATCCAACTGTTCTGGGGGTCGGTCCTCGCGGAGCTGGGGGGAAGTGCTGGAGACCACCATACCGTTGGACCCCAAAGTTGCCCTGCTGGGAATGACAGCCAATGTAGATCTGGCCAGACCATTACTGATCTTCCTGGTGCTAGCCCTAGTGGTGGCCAAGAGATATGTGGCAAGGAAATTGGGGGCGCCAGACACACCACAACTAGAAGAATGGAGGAGGGGGATGAACCTCTATATGGCCGCAGAGAGAGTAACGTATAAGGCAAGGGGGTGCCCCAAGAAATTTGACAGGGTATGGGGCAAGTGGAGGCGCTATATCATGGGCTAGATGGAAGGGTGTGAGGTACATGGGGGGGTAAGAGCACCTACTCATCAGGAAGCAGTTCCGGATGAAGGGTCTGAGGCTGTCATGTGAAGGGAACTGGGTGAGAGGAATAACTGCTCAATTGAATAGTACGAATTGTGTTTTTGATTTAAGGGAAGGAATGGTGGGTGGGGAGGTGGGGAACTGGGTGTGCGGCAGAGATATACATTTTGAGGAGGAAGAACAGCAGCGTTAGTATATGTCTAAAGGCACAATATGAATTCACAGCTGAGAGCCTATAGCTGGAAAAGTGATACGCCATCGCCCTGCATCATCATTATACATCAGTAGTTTTGAAAAACTGTATGGAGGCTGATGAATGGGCCTTCAGTTATGGTGTAGAGAAAGTAAGGCACAGACACCTAGCATAGTTGAAGGAGCGGCGAAGGATACAGTGCTATGCTGAATGTCTCATTGTTGGAAAAAAAGAAACAAAAAAAAGTTTTAAAAATCACTATCACCTTTGGACTAATTATCCGAAATGTTAGCAGTTTTCAGAGAAAGGCCAATAAGTGAATGAATATGTAAAATTATGATCGCACCGCTCCATTTAAGAAGTATTAGTGGTTACTTTGGGGAAAAATGGTGGGATACGACTTTGGTCTATATTTTTCCATCTTTTGCTATTTAGGAGTAATATAAAAATAACAAGTAAAACGAATCAACCCAGTGTGTCTGCCCACATGCTTATGCAAAGTCGAACTAGGAATAGACATTGGCAAAGCCAATTAGCCGTGCCTTTGAAATCTACTGTGTTACAGCAAACAAATGATGGACTGAACGCTGACAATGCAATCATTCTCCCCCAGTAAAAAGATCTGGGTTAAATCCATCGTTCTTTTGCCCACCACGCCACCCCAGTTTGGACCCAGCCATATGCAAATCAGTCTTGACCCTGTGCCCCATGGGAACAGTCCAGACCAAACTGCCAGGCCAGGTCCTCCTTGGACCAGACACAAGCATCCTGGGAACGGTTTCAGGGTATGTCATCCAGGCTAGCTTGAATCCAGTGGCACAGTGAGCAAGGGACCCACGTCTGGGCACACCCATCCCTCTGAGGGCGAAAAGTGTTATGGCAAACAAATGATGGACGGAATCCTGACAATGGACTACTGGGACTTAACTACTGGACGAAGTTAAGCCCCAGTGGAAACTCCCAGCAAATAAAAATAGATTATTCACTCTGTCAAGCAACCTTCCCAAAAAAGTTTTTAGCAGAGGTTCCAGGAAGGAGAAAACATTTAAAGTTTACAACAAAAATAATAGGCCATGTTTGTCAGTATGCTGCCCCACCTTCATAATGAAAGCAGATGAGCACACCAGATCACACGGGACAAATAACTCCTAACATCAGTCAGGCTGCAGGAGTACTAACAAGAAAGAAAAATTGCTTATCTCCTCCAATGTGTCTATGACTGCAACAACGTTTCACGGGAAGTGTGGATAGTGATTACTTTATTTATTTGTTTTACACTGTGAATGATGTGTCCATCAGGGGAACCCTGATCTCCTATAAAAGGGGGAAGTGGAGGAAATGTGGTAATTTTTTGGATTCTGAAATATGGAGACCATGGTTTTAATATCAGAAATGAAATTTGACCAATTGAACTGTGTGGTTCTAGGCAAATTACTACCTTAAAATGTAAATACGTTTAATTTAAAAACTGTACTAAGTACTGTTACAGATTAGCGTTTCTACCCCTCTGCCAATCATATCCTGGTGTCAGTAGTCTGATCTCACCCAGCACAGTCTATTCTATGTGTAGAACAACATCACTGATTGTTTTTGATATAATAAAAACTTTCTCTGTCAAACACTGAACCAGTCTTCAGTTTTAGGTCAGCACATTACTGTATCCCCACAGAAAGAAAAGGAAGCATGTGAGAAAGGACATAGGGGCTGATTCCGATGGCGGCGAACCGGCCACCAACAGGCTGTCAGTGGCGGGTTCGGCGACATCATGAGGCCATTTCCCGCCTACCAGATTTTGATGGGAGGCGGTGTGCTGGCAAGCAAAAAGCCGGACCGCCACGGGTTCGACAGTAGCCATCACTCTAATTGCCTGTCTGACCGCCCCACATCCCCAGAATGGTGGCGGTGCCTAGCAGGCACCGCCGGTCTGATTACGATGCTAGATCCCCACCAGTTTATGCATGGCAGTTAACCCACCATGGAAAGGCTGGAAGGGGGTAGACTTTTGGGCCCGTTGCAGGCCCCCTTGACCAGGGACAGTCTGGTTTTGCACTTGGGGGCACCTATGGTGCCCCCCTACATTTCCCTGTAACATGTGGCAGGCACCGCATGGTACCTGCCACGTAGTGCAGGGAAATGCAAAACTTGCATTTATTTCATTGCGGCGGGTGCTGCAGTGTAGTTCTCCACGATAGCTCTGAGCGAGTTAGGGCTCGCCTTCCCCCTTTTTAAGCCTACGGATAATGGTTGAGATTCACTAGTCTCGCCACTCATCTCCTGTCCATAATATCTTAGCCAGGGGCCCCAGATCTTGGAAAATGTCTTTGGGCAACCTATCACTTTATAAGTCACCTTTTCTGCCCCATGTAGAGGTCCATCCCTGTTCTACATTCGGTCACTGTTGGGGTTTTTGAGACGCCCCAGTATTTGGCTACTTCCTTTTTGGCCACCACTAGTCCTAAGTTACATATTGTAAGAGTGTGTCTGAGTACATTAACCTCTAAGGGGATACCCAGCAGGGAATATTTGGCATCTCTTGGCAGCTGTGCCCCCACGGGAGCTGAACATAATAAGGGATCCTTCCTCCAGGAGATCACCTAACCTAGATATCTCAATTACATCCCATGGTTCGAATCTCTCCATTTTACCCATTTCTGGCAGGCGTGTACCTTCCCATATTGGGTTTTCCCTCGTGAGTGTCTTGTCCCACCTCATTTGTCTCTCGGCCCCCTTCCAAGCCTCTATCGTCTTCTGGGTCACCAGTAATAGTTGTCTGAGTCCCCTGCCCCCATAGAGGCAGTGGAGGTAGGTGTGTGGCTCAAATTGGTGCATTTCCAGTGCATATGTGGGGTGGTCGCCCGGTAGGTATCCCCATTCATTGATAGCTATTAGGTGTGCCGCGAGACAAACGTATCCTATTTCTGGGAGGGCGATGCCGCTAATATATTGGTTAAGCTGAAGTCTCTGGAGCACAACCCTCGGATCGCCCCATCCATGAATAATGCATGCACCTCATTATCAATTGTGTTAAAGACGCTTATAGGTATCCTACCGGGTGTGTTAGGTGGTTAATTAAAGGACTAGGTACCTGATCTCTCATAGTCAACGTGGAGGTGACTGGGGAGCTCTCGTGCATCTATGAGACCCTCCAACTGGGTATAGGAAAAATGTGTCCCAGTTAATTCTATAGCCCGTGTCTCGTCCATCCTCCTCGAATAAGTGCAGTAGGGTTGGAAGTGTCACTATGGCTTGGTGACATATAAGAGGATGTTGTTGGCAAAGAGTGAAATCCGCTCATCTCGACCCATCTCTCTATCGGCTGTGAATCCTCCTGGTGGTGTGGCTTGATACCGACCTCTCGTTCACTGTGCAGGCAAAGAAAGTGGCCGGGACCTGCTTTGGACTTCTGAAATCATTGAGGAGAGTCCTGCCCCTCCTGCCCACCGGCTCTCAACAGTTGCTTATTCAAGGCCTAATAATTTCGAGGCTTGATTATAGCAACGTGATATACCTAGGCGCCCCAGAGGTGACTCTGAACAAACTTCAGAGAATTCACAAATACCCCTGCCAGAGCATCGGCCAAACCGGCCTTAAAACTCCTCCACTGGCTTCCCATAAGAGAGCGGGTCAAATTCAAGGCCCTGTGTCTGGCCTACAAACTACGACGAAATCAAGGCCCCCCTGTTCTCAAGAAATTCATCACACCTTACAAATCCTCAAGACCCCTCCGCTCTGACACAGAAAATCTCATTGTTGCCCCCAAATTCAAGAGAGCCCGGTCTGGAGGAAGGCGTTTCTCAGTCCAGACTGCACGACTTTGGAACACACTTCCCCGAGTCCTCCGCCTCGAACCTCAATACCTCCGCTTTAGGAAACAGCTCAAAACCCACCTCTTTCCACAGTGAATCACTCTTGGCCCTTATTTTGTTCTTTCGTTTCACCCTCCCGGTCCTTTTTCCCTTTTCCCCTTTCCTTGTCCCACTGTACTCAGGAGATAGGATTTTCTAGCGCTGGGATACCTCCGGGTGACTACGCGCTCTACAAAAATAAATAATAATAATAATAATAATATCTGGGTGAGCTCGAACTAGGCATGCAAATGGTATCAGTATCAAGACAAATAGCAGCGGGGACAACGGGCAGCCCTGTCTTGTGCCCTATTCCACTGTGAACTCAGTCGACATCGCTCCATTGATCCGCACCCTCGCCCGCTGTGAAATGTAGCGCTATCCATGCCAGAAATACAGGCCCAAATCCGAACTTGCTTAGACCCTGCCTCATAAATGGCCAGTGTACAGCATCGCAGGCCTTCTCGGCGTCAAGTGATAGAAGTATATGTGGGTGAATTCTGTCTTTGATCCTGTCTAGCCAATTAGATAATCGAGGAAGGTTAAACCTCGTCGACCTTTTTGGCATGAATCCTGACTGGTCATTGTGTATAAAGGAGGCAATGACTGGTAGCAGTCGAGTCGCCAGGATGGTGGCTAATATTTTGGTTTCTACATTCAGTAGCAAGATCGGCCAGTAAGATTCGCACTCCGTAGTGGGCTTCCTAGCTTTGTGAATGACTACCACTGTGACGTTACGGAGGTCTGGTGGGAGTGTGCCCTCTGTTTGTGCTATTAGGTACATCTTCAGTAGATATTGGCTCAATAAACCAGAATTCACCATAAAGAATTCTGCTGGCAGTCCATTAGGTCCTGGGATCTTCCCTACTTTTTGCTTCCCTATTGCTGTCACAACTTTCTCTAGGGTAAGTTATTTTTCACGGGCTTCCCGATCCTCTGAGGATAGGGTGAGGGGATTGATGGTGCAGAGGTAACTGCGAATCTGGGAGTCATCTGCCAATGCTCTGGCCTTATAAAAGCTGCATAGTAGCTCGCAAAAGTGTCCGCTTAGTCCTGTGCTGTTGTTAACGTGACATCCCCCTTTTGGATGGCAGTTACCCATCTGGTTTCCCTCTTCTTCCTACGTAACCATCCCAGGAACCACCCTGCTCTATCTCCAGCTTTGTATAGGTAGTGTTGTCTGGCTAGAAGGAGTGATCTTGCATCTTGGCGGGCCAACGCTTGATATTCCTTGCATGTATATGCGATATGGCGTAGGAGGAGCTGATCACGTCCGGGCCTACTTCTATTTCCAGCTCTAGGAGTCTACTTTCCAGAGCTTCGATCTCCTGAACCTCTTTCTTCCTTTTAAGACCTATTGCTTTTTGCACCCTATGTCGCAGTACAGGTTTGAAAACTTCCCAAAGGACCACTGCTGAGGACACTGAGCCCTCATTTTCGTGGAAGTAAAGTTCGGAGTCTACTCTGATTTCGCTGGCGACTTCTGCATCTCGTAGATCTTGGGCGTTGAGCCTCCACCTTTTCTGCGTTCTACGGGGTCGTCCTCCTATTGTAAGCCACTAGGGGGAGTGGTCTGATAGCCCCCTTGCCAAATATTTCACTTTGTCTACCATCCCTATTTCTTCTGCCGGGGAGAGAAGGAAGTCCAGTCTGGAGAATACCCTGTAGTAGGTGTGGTCAGTGGGATGGTGTTGGCGCCAGAGGTCAGTCAGACCTAGTGTGTGTATGAACCCAGCCAGTGGTGTATTCCTCCATTGTCCAGTTATCGCACTCGTGAGGTTCGGGTAGGGGTCTGCTACATCGTTGAAGTCCCCTTCCACAATGTGTGTTAAGGAATCGGATTCCAGTAAAATCTCTGCTACCTTATCCAAAGTTTGATTTTGAAATCGTGTGGGTGTGTATATACTGATTAGGGTTAGTTCCCTTTGCCCTCAGATCCCTTCTACCGCATTGAACGTGCCGTTTGGATCTACCCAGGTTTTTTGAGTATGAAAGGGTGGAATCTTTCTAATAAGGATGGCGACCCCCCTGGATCCTGAGGAAAACACTGTCTGAGCGAGGGTTGAGTTGTGCCTCTCCCAACAAAGGAGCAGTGGGTACCAAGGAGGTGTGTTGCCTGGAGGAGGACTATATCAGTCTTCAATCTCTTGAGATATTTGGCCACCAATCCCCTCTTGATTTTGTGGCGAAGAACATTAACGTTCCACGTCATTGTGGTGTATCCTCACTCACCGTGTGAATGTGGAGACGTTTCTGCCATGTCTCATGTGTGTGCAATGCCGGAAATATGGGTTTATTTCTGAACTTGCAGTTACGATGTCTCTTTGTTCCGTTTCAAACCATAAACTGCCCCCCCTCTGTGTCTTCATACAGGACTGCCCCCCTTCCCACCCACCCCTCCCCACTCTCTCCCACTGCCCACGCACTTTTCCTCAACTATCAACATGACAATTGTGTCGCAGGTTAAGCTTGAGAGATCTGTACCTCCCCCCGCCCTGCCCACTACCAATGAACCAACAAAATAGAACCGGGGTTGCATCTAAGAACGCAAAGCCTGGGCCCTTGTAAGATGTAGCAAATGAGTCTCAAAAGACACCTGGTGCCGGCTTTCTGCACTTTAGGCCTCCGATGGGCCCATGTATCTCATCCAATCCTCACTCCCTTCATATGTTGCTTGTAGGGTAATTTCTCGGGAGGTGGTGTCTGAGTTTGGCTCCTCCAATTGTGTGTCTTCTGCAGGAGTGGATGGTCGCTATCCGTTTCTGCTGAGTGTTCCTATTCTGACGAGTCTGGGGTAGCTTGACTTCTTGGTCAGCCCTTAGGGTGTTTCTTCCCAGTTGATGTCTGTATCTGTCCATTATAACACTAACCAACTAAACTGGGGGTCTTATAGATATCAAGCCACCAAGTGCTAATCAGTTTACAACAGAGAGAGTAAAACCAGTGAAGATATCTGGATTATTAAAAGAACCACAAAGCATTGAGCTGAACTTGGATTCCCATCAATAATCAGAGTGATCAATCTTATCATCTGGTTATCCACCCATATGAATATTGTGTCTCCTGATCATGGACACAGACTTCCAACAGAGGGATTAGCTCAATGGAATCAGAATAAGGACCCCCAGAGTAAAAGTGAATCAGACTGTACAATGTTTTTAGTCTGTGACCACTTCTAAATCAGAAAGCAGTGCAAAACAAAAACAAGAATGTGTGATATTAAAATCAGAGTCATGAGGAGAAAATAGAAAGTTTATTAGAGTTATCACCTCACCCTCTAGTCTAAAAACAGAAAAGTGCAATAAGCAGTATTAACAAATAACTGCTAGGTTATCACGGCCAACATGTTTCAGCCAATAGGGTAAGAGTGCCCTATGCTTTCGTCAGGACCTCTGTTCTTAACACTTGCTACTGCTTGAATCACTCTCAAGATAAAGTGAAAAAAGTGCAAATAGAAAAAAGCATAAAGCATAAGAGGTTGGAATTAATACAACCTACTTCCACATCTCCTCCGCTTCAAGGGATGCAGATGGCATCTGTAAAACATTATAAAAATATTCCTGATTACATTCACTCCACAACCCAACTCCGTAATGTACTAGAAAAAGCGAATCGCGTAGTGTACATCATCTCAATAAATGATGCAATCATTAGTGCCTTACCCGTCTTTACCGGGGCCTGTACCTCACCTCACCTGGACCTAGCTCAGGATTAAGAGGCCCCGCTCTGGAAAAGAAAAATACGAAGACAGGGAAGAAGGGGGATATTGTAAAACACTCATAGTTTATACCCTTCCACGTTCAACCTCATCCTACTGTCATTATCCTCTTCTACCTTAAAATCATACTGAAATACTCATATAAAAGGCTCACCAAGAAATATCTTCACATCTACTTTGCTCGCTCACAATTCTATTGAATAATAGGTAAAAGACCAATTTTGCATAAAAGGCAATAATACAGACACATCTTCCTGTAGCCTACCTTCCACCCCCCGGGGGGGGGTCCGTGGTGTGGAAGTGAGGAGTCGTCCTGCATGGTGAGGGGTCTTGGCAGCGGGGTTGCCGGAGGGGGCCTCTGCCACCCCCCCCTCTTCTCCATTCCTCCAGTGTGCCGCCTCGGCTCTTGCGGCCTACACGGATCGGCTCTGCACTTGGGGCACCCCGGCTGTCTGCCTTCAACTCCAGCCCACGGCCCGGCTCCTTCCTGGGCCTCTTTCAAGACAGCTCCCCACGGCGAATGGCCGAGGTGTCTCTGCTACCTGCTCCCTTTGCTTTCCACGTTGCTGCCCATAGCGCCTCACAGACCCGGCATGCCCTTGGAGGTCGCGGCTGCTCGCTCCAGAGTCTGTGGCCTCGTTCACCTCACACTTTCCCTCATCACAGGCCCACTGTTCCAGCCACGGACTGTATGGGGAGGCCCTGGGAGGATCCCGCTGGCCGGCTGGGTCCTGTACGGTTCCTGCTGCACACACAGAGGCGCCCTACCCAAGGGGATAGACATGGTGCTTCGCCTGGGCTGCGGGGTGGGCCTGAGATGCTCCAGTGGACTGTGAGTGAGGCTCGCCCCTGCCAACCGCGCCACACGGCTCAGCATACGTCCTCTCGACTCCAGAGGATCCTGTACGGAGGTGGGTGCCTAACCGCTTCTGCGACTAGGAGTGTGGGGAGGCTCTCCGCGTTACTCGTGGACCTACGGCCCCCCCCATTCCTGCTCCACACCACGATACCTGGGACCTGGCCTACAGATTCATCCTCCTCCTGGGGTGGACCCGCGCCTGAGGCTGAGTATTGACGGCTTGGGTGCAGGCCCCATCGCGGCTGGTGTTGTCCGCCTGTGAGCCTACCTCCTTCACCCAATCAGATGCCCGGGTCCTGTGCCCACACCGACATGGGTAGAGATCGTGGCCCGAAAACACCCGTTCCACAGACCCAAACCTAAATGGACCAATACACCACCATTGATCGGAATTCGGAGGAGGGAGCATCTGGTGGGTCCTCAATCAATCAATCAATCAAAGCATTTATATAGCGCACTACTCACCCGGAGGGTCTCAAGGCGCTAGGGGAGGGGGGGTCCACTACTGCTCGAACAGCCAGGTATTGAGCTGCTTCCTGAAGGCAAGGTGGTCCTGGGTCAGGCGGAGGTGGGTCGGGAGGGAGTTCCAAGTCTTGGCGGCCAGGTAGGAGAAGGACCTTCCTCCTGTGGTGGCTCTTCGGATGCGGGGGACGGAGGCGAGGGCGTGGCCGGTCGATCGAAGCTGGCCTGTGGGGGCGTAGAAGTTGAGGTGGCTGTTGAGGTATCCTGGGCCTTGGTTGTGTAGGGCTTTGTGTGCGTGGGTGAGGAGACGGAAGGTGATTCTCTTGTTGACCGGGAGCCAGTGCAGATCTCTCAGGTGTCCGGAGATGTGGTTGCGTCGGGGGATGTCCAGGATGAGTCGTGCAGAGGCGTTCTGAATCCGCTGGAGTCTCTTCTGGAGTTTGGCGGTGGTTCCGGCGTAGAGGGAGTTGCCGTAGTCCAGACGGCTGGTGACGAGGTCCTCCCTCACCAGAGGAGACCTTTTGACTATCCGGCAGGCAATCCGCACCTCCCAAGCCTCGGTGGAGGGCAAGATCTGCGAGGTCTGGGTGGACATGGCCCTTATCCGCCAAGACCTCCGCAACGCCACAGCGAGAATTACTAAGGCAGAATCACGCCTCTCAACAGCTGAGGATGAAAACCCAAGTGGCCCGCCTACAGACTCAAACCTCGGAACTTCACTGCTGCGCTGAAGATGCGGAGAACCGCTCGTGGCGGAACAACCTGCGCCTCATAGGTTTCCCTGAGAGAGTCAAGTAGGGACACAAGGACACCATTGTGGAGACTTGGGTGAAGTCATGGATACTCAAGGATGCTCGCTCTATGTGATTTGCAATTGAGCGCGCCCACTGCTCCCTGGCGCCTAAGCCTCCCCCCGGGGCCTCACCTCGCCCCATCACCATCAGGATCCTCAACTTCCGGGACAGGGATGCTATCCTTAGAGAGGCGCAGGCCCACAGTCTCCTGAAATACCGCAACAATACAATAATGCTTTTCCCAGACTATACGAGAGAAGTACAGGCCCAACGTCGTACATATGCGGACGTCATGCAAAAGCTCCGCAAATTGGGACTGTGCTATGGGCTCCTCTTTCCGGCCCGTCTTAGAGTAGTCTTCCAAGGCAAGGCGATCTTTTTCGACATCCCGCAGGCGGCTTGAACTTGGCTCACGGAGGAGCGACCTCTGCGGACCCGGCCTCCTAACACCCCCGCCTTGTCGGAATCTCCACAAACACACTTGTCTCCTCTCAAGCTACAGAGGAGGCAGAATCGGTCCCGTAGGAGAGGAGACCGGCGATGCGGGTCGTCGCGATCGCCGGGCAATGGGTCCCTTTTGCTGATCTCCTCTGAGGTTCCACCGGCTCTCGACGACCACAGCCGAGCAAGTTCACTGATTGATCTAAGCCATGAACGCGACCCATCTGAGACGCTGTGTCCCGCCCTATCAGACTCTGATCTATCTAGAAGTCCCGCGCTCCAAGGATCTGGTGACGACGCAGGCCTCTGAGTGTGGAGAGCCAAGGTATTGGAACGGGGACAGAACTTTTGGGACATCTTACGTTATTAAGCAGATACCATGATATCCGTCTATATGGAGGGGTCCATCATTGCGACGAACTGCCCTTCTAAACGTTTCAGCTTAGCTCTATGTTATTGTTTTCTGGGCGACAGATGCTTCAATTCCGGAAGTACAGGGAGGGGCAGGAGAGGGGGGGGGAGGTTGCACTCAAAATTCTCTTTGTTTTGGCTCTGTTTGAGTTTTATGTTTTTAAGGATAGCCTACCACTTACACACTCCATCACCACCGGCAGACAGCACACCACCTTACACATGCCACATCTTTCTACCCTAGTCACGATGCACCACTTCCCCTGGGACCCGGGCTCCTTTGCTCCTCCGTTTCCCCATCTTCGTTACTACCCAGATGCACACTCACTGTAGACCCCTCCATGTTCTGTCATGGAATGTGTATGGTCTGCTGGACCGCAGCAAGCACACAGCAGTACTCAAGTACGCCCAACGCCAGGTGCCCGACGTGCTCCTCCTTCAAGAGACCCATCTCCTGGGAACCCAATGGTCCTTTCTCGCAAGATACGGATTCGATAAGTTGTGTAACTCCAGCTTCACAAGGGGCTCTCGGGGGACGGCCATACTGACCCAGAGAGGTCTTCCCTTCACCCTTGTACACGTGACGACAGACGCGCAGGGTCGCTATGTGGCCGTGTCCAGTAGGCTTGAAGGCCAGGTTTTAAACCTATTGTCAACATACATCTCTCCTGCCACACTTCCCTCTACTCTCCATCGCCTTACAGAGGTAATCTCCTCCTTGCCACAGGGTCAGACAATAATTGGGGGAGATTTAATGCAGTAATGAAACCGTCACTTGACGCACTTTAGGCCTCCGATGGGCCCATGTATCTCATCCAATCCTCACTCCCTTCATATGTTGCTTGTAGGGTAATTTCTCGGGAGGTGGTGTCTGAGTTTGGCTCCTCCAATTGTGTACTCTTCTGCAGGAGTGGATGGTCGCTATCCGTTTCTGCTGAGTGTTCCTATTTTGACGAGTCTGGGGTAGCTTGACTTCTTGGTCAGCCCTTAGGGTGTTTCTTCCCAGTTGATGTCTGTATCTGTCCATTATAACACTAACCAACTAAACTGGGGGTCTTATAGATATCAAGCCACCAAGTGCTAATCAGTTTACTACAGAGAGAGTAAAACCAGTGAAGATATCTGGATTATTAAAAGAACCACAAAGCATTGAGCTGAACTTGGATTCCCATCAATAATCAGAGTGATCAATCTTATCATCTGGTTATCCACCCATATGAATATTGTGTCTCCTGATCATGGACACAGACTTCCAACAGAGGGATTAGCTCAATGGAATCAGAATAAGGACCCCCAGAGTAAAAGTGAATCAGACTGTACAATGTTTTTAGTCTGTGACCACTTCTAAATCAGAAAGCAGTTCAAAACAAAAACAAGAATGTGTGATATTAAAATCAGAGTCATGAGGAGAAAATAGAAAGTTTATTAGAGTTATCACCTCACCCTCTAGTCTAAAAACAGAAAAGTGCAATAAGCAGTATTAACAAATAACTGCTAGGTTATCACGGCCAACATGTTTCAGCCAATAGGGTAAGAGTGCCCTATGCTTTCGTCAGGACCTCTGTTCTTAACACTTGCTACTGCTTGAATCACTCTCAAGATAAAGTGAAAAAAGTGCAAATAGAAAAAAGCATAAAGCATAAGAGGTTGGAATTAATACAACCTACTTCCACATCTCCTCCGCTTCAAGGGATGCAGATGGCATCTGTAAAACATTATAAAAATATTCCTGATTACATTCACTCCACAACCCAACTCCGTAATGTACTAGAAAAAGCGAATCGCGTAGTGTACATCATCTCAATAAATGATGCAATCATTAGTGCCTTACCCGTCTTTACCGGGGCCTGTACCTCACCTCACCTGGACCTAGCTCAGGATTAAGAGGCCCCGCTCTGGAAAAGAAAAATACGAAGACAGGGAAGAAGGGGGATATTGTAAAACACTCATAGTTTATACCCTTCCACGTTCAACCTCATCCTACTGTCATTATCCTCTTCTACCTTAAAATCATACTGAAATACTCATATAAAAGGCTCACCAAGAAATATCTTCACATCTACTTTGCTCGCTCACAATTCTATTGAATAATAGGTAAAAGACCAATTTTGCATAAAAGGCAATAATACAGACACATCTTCCTGTAGCCTACCTTCCACCCCCCGGGGGGGGGGTCCGTGGTGTGGAAGTGAGGAGTCGTCCTGCATGGTGAGGGGTCTTGGCAGCGGGGTTGCCGGAGGGGGCCTCTGCCACCCCCCCCCTCTTCTCCATTCCTCCAGTGTGCCGCCTCGGCTCTTGCGGCCTACACGGATCGGCTCTGCACTTGGGGCACCCCGGCTGTCTGCCTTCAACTCCAGCCCACGGCCCGGCTCCTTCCTGGGCCTCTTTCAAGACAGCTCCCCACGGCGAATGGCCGAGGTGTCTCTGCTACCTGCTCCCTTTGCTTTCCACGTTGCTGCCCATAGCGCCTCACAGACCCGGCATGCCCT
Source organism: Lissotriton helveticus (assembly GCF_964261635.1). NCBI lineage: Eukaryota > Metazoa > Chordata > Amphibia > Caudata > Salamandridae > Lissotriton > Lissotriton helveticus. The sequence goes on from NC_136059.1 coordinate 766,683,876, forward strand.
TGGAGGTCGCGGCTGCTCGCTCCAGAGTCTGTGGCCTCGTTCACCTCACACTTTCCCTCATCACAGGCCCACTGTTCCAGCCACGGACCTCCTGGGGTGGACCCGCGCCTGAGGCTGAGTATTGACGGCTTGGGTGCAGGCCCCATCGCGGCTGGTGTTGTCCGCCTGTGAGCCTACCTCCTTCACCCAATCAGATGCCCGGGTCATGTGCCCACACCGACATGGGTAGAGATCGTGGCCCGAAAACACCCGCTCCGCAGACCCAAACCTAAATGGACCAATACACCACCATTGATCGGAATCCGGAGGAGGGAGCATCTGGTGGGTCCTCAATCAATCAATCAATCAAAGCATTTATATAGCGCACTACTCACCCGGAGGGTCTCAAGGCGCTAGGGGAGGGGGGGTCCGCTACTGCTCGAACAGCCACGTATTGAGCTGCTTCCTGAAGGCAAGGTGGTCCTGGGTCAGGCGGAGGTGGGTCGGGAGGGAGTTCCAAGTCTTGGCGGCCAGGTAGGAGAAGGACCTTCCTCCTGTGGTGGCTCTTCGGATGCGGGGGACGGAGGCGAGGGCGTGGCCGGTCGATCGAAGCTGGCCTGTGGGGGCGTAGAAGTTGAGGTGGCTGTTGAGGTATCCTGGGCCTTGGTTGTGTAGGGCTTTGTGTGCGTGGGTGAGGAGACGGAAGGTGATTCTCTTGTTGACCGGGAGCCAGTGCAGATCTCTCAGCTGTCCGGAGATGTGGTTGCGTCGGGGGATGTCCAGGATGAGTCGTGCAGAGGCGTTCTGAATCCGCTGGAGTCTCTTCTGGAGTTTGGCGGTGGTTCCGGCGTAGAGGGAGTTGCCGTAGTCCAGACGGCTGGTGACGAGGTCATCCCTCACCAGAGGAGACCTTTTGACTATCCGGCAGGCAATCCGCACCTCCCAAGCCTCGGTGGAGGGCAAGATCTGCGAGGTCTGGGTGGACATGGCCCTTATCCGCCAAGACCTCCGCAACGCCACAGCGAGAATTACTAAGGCAGAATCACGCCTCTCAACAGCTGAGGATGAAAACCCAAGTGGCCCGCCTACAGACTCAAACCTCGGAACTTCACTGCTGCGCTGAAGATGCGGAGAACCGCTCGTGGCGGAACAACCTGCGCCTCATAGGTTTCCCTGAGAGAGTCAAGTAGGGACACAAGGACACCTTTGTGGAGACTTGGGTGAAGTCATGGATACTCAAGGATGCTCGCTCTATGTGATTTGCAATTGAGCGCGCCCACTGCTCCCTGGCGCCTAAGCCTCCCCCCGGGGCCTCACCTCGCCCCATCACCATCAGGATCCTCAACTTCCGGGACAGGGATGCTATCCTTAGAGAGGCGCAGGCCCACAGTCTCCTGAAATACCGCAACAATACAATAATGCTTTTCCCAGACTATACGAGAGAAGTACAGGCCCAACGTCGTACATATGCGGACGTCATGCAAAAGCTCCGCAAATTGGGACTGTGCTATGGGCTCCTCTTTCCGGCCCGTCTTAGAGTAGTCTTCCAAGGCAAGGCGATCTTTTTCGACATCCCGCAGGCGGCTTGAACTTGGCTCACGGAGGAGCGACCTCTGCGGACCCGGCCTCCTAACACCCCCGCCTTGTCGGAATCTCCACAAACACACTTGTCTCCTCTCAAGCTACAGAGGAGGCAGAATCGGTCCCGTAGGAGAGGAGACCGGCGATGCGGGTCGTCGCGATCGCCGGGCAATGGGTCCCTTTTGCTGATCTCCTCTGAGGTTCCACCGGCTCTCGACGACCACAGCCGAGCAAGTTCACTGATTGATCTAAGCCATGAACGCGACCCATCTGAGACGCTGTGTCCCGCCCTATCGGACTCTGATCTATCTAGAAGTCCCGCGCTCCAAGGATCTGGTGACGACGCAGGCCTCTGAGTGTGGAGAGCCAAGGTATTGGAACGGGGACAGAACTTTTGGGACATCTTACTTTATTAAGCAGATACCATGATATCCGTCTATATGGACGGGTCCATCATTGCGACGAACTGCCCTTCTAAACGTTTCAGCTTAGCTCTATGTTATTGTTTTCTGGGCGACAGATGCTTCAATTCCGGAAGTACAGGGAGGGGCAGGAGAGGGGGGGGGAGGTTGCACTCAAAATTCTCTTTGTTTTGGCTCTGTTTGAGTTTTATGTTTTTAAGGATAGCCTACCACTTACACACTCCATCACCACCGGCAGACAGCACACCACCTTACACATGCCACATCTTTCTACCCTAGTCACGATGCACCACTTCCCCTGGGACCCGGGCTCCTTTGCTCCTCCGTTTCCCCATCTTCGTTACTACCCAGATGCACACTCACTGTAGACCCCTCCATGTTCTGTCATGGAATGTGTATGGTCTGCTGGACCGCAGCAAGCACACAGCAGTACTCAAGTACGCCCAACGCCAGGTGCCCGACGTGCTCCTCCTTCAAGAGACCCATCTCCTGGGAACCCAATGGTCCTTTCTCGCAAGATACGGATTCGATAAGTTGTGTAACTCCAGCTTCACAAGGGGCTCTCGGGGGACGGCCATACTGACCCAGAGAGGTCTTCCCTTCACCCTTGTACACGTGACGACAGACGCGCAGGGTCGCTATGTGGCCGTGTCCAGTAGGCTTGAAGGCCAGGTTTTAAACCTATTGTCAACATACATCTCTCCTGCCACACTTCCCTCTACTCTCCATCGCCTTACAGAGGTATCTCCTCCTTGCCACAGGGTCAGACAATAATTGGGGGAGATTTAATGCAGTAATGAAACCGTCACTTGACCCAACAGGTGACCTATTCTCGTCGTGCCTAGCCAGCTCTAAGCAGCTATCAGACTGGTCAGCTGCCCTTGGTCTGTGTGACGCCTCGAGGATTTGGAACCCCTGGGGGAAGCAATACACTCACACCTCAGCTGCCCACCATACCCACTCCCCAATCGACTTGATCCTCCTGCCAACAGGTCTCTAGCGTCTCTATTCTCCCACGTGGCATCTCGGACGACTCCGCAATTTCCCTCCTCTTGGGAGGCACCACTGGTGGGGAGCAGACGGTCAGGCGACTGAACTCGTGGTTCTTACAAGATGCAGAGATTAAGGATGAGCTTGCTGTAGAGATGCAGCACTATTTCCTTACTAACTAAGATTTGGTCCCTTCCCTGGGCACACTCTGGGAGGCAGGTAAAGATACCTTACGCGGCGTGGCCAGAGGCCTGGTGCACACGAAGCAGGCGGTACAGACTGCTGGAGGAGCAGACCATGCGGCTGACACAGAAGATGCCCACCCCGCCAGACAACTTGCGGCGCTCTGGGATGAGATCCGTTAGATCTCCCTGGATTGTGCCAAAATGCTGTGGAGCTCCTCGGTAGTCCGTGTATATGGGTGGGGCGACAAGAATGGCAAATTGCTTCACAACTTGGTCTCCAACCCCAAGGCTAACAGAATTATTCCCGAAATCCGAGACGCTGCTGGAACCCATCACCTGATAAAGGGAGATCCAGATTGGTGAAACTGGACATCTCAAAGCAGGACGTCCTCCTTAATGGAAGTTCATAAATGTGTGGTCTTCAGTTAAAAATGTAGTACAGAAACAGATCTTCCAACACGATATACCGATTATGTACCAAAATGTAATGGCAGATGTCAGCACCTACTTGAACAGTACAGTTTCTCCTTAGAGGACAAATCACAACAAATTCACCTGTTTTGTCTCAGGGATGGGGACACCACAGATGAATAGGGCCCACATTTTAGTTGTGTGTAGATGGTGTTAGGAGAACTGGTTGCTTGACAATCTCTTTTGTTTTGGATCACGCCTTTGGCATTCTTGAGGTAGATGATATAAACCATGCGCATGCTTCAATGAGGCATTTGTTCTGGCTCACCCCAACATGTACTGTGCAACAGTACCAGGTTTTGTCAAGTCTACACTCCAGTTTCTAAAATAAACTTTCAAAATGACACTTCGACACAAACAATTGCTAAACTAGTCTGTGGTTAGAGCATTTGACAGATCTGGAACTGAACCAATGAATGCAACTCGAAAGCCCAAGGTGTACATTAGTCTAACACAAGCCAGAAAAATGAATCACCATCATCTAAAGGATATGCAAATCCTTTAGTCTCTGGAGTGAATAAATTATATCAATTAATTGAGGAATGTTGAGAATCTTTTTCCAGATTTTGAGTATCAAGGATGTGGTCAGGAACCAACGCGTGCTGGCTGCAAAAGTGGTAAAATGTCATAAATGAGGAACGCAGCTGAAAATCTATCTTTTGGGTCTTGGCTTCTTGGCTGCAGGCAGTAAATGCCAGATAATAATCCTTTCTCCTATGTCTGGGACACCTCTGGAATACGTGCCTAGATGGAAGATAGCTGAAATGTCTAAAACATATGGTGTTGCTGGGAAGCTGAAAGGTTTGACATTCATTGGCTCCCCTGTCCTTACTATTCGCGGATATCCCACTCGGCCGCCGCTGCCAACAGAATGAAAGAACGTGCATCTAAACCGTGTGGTTGAAACTCAACCCTCGTGGGAAGGATCCCATTTGTGAAATGCACTATTTAACTGCACTTATCTGATTATTCTGGTGCTTGATAATAATTACCACCTGCTTTATACTGGCACTGCTGCCTGCTCTTGGAAACTTTAGTATTCACTTTAAAAATGCAATGGAAAGCACACAGTGTATTTACTACTTTATATGTACTGTAACTTTGACAGAATCTCTGGGGAGGAATGATGTTTTTTTAGTTTTGTAATACAATATTGTGTTTATTACAGGTTTAAAAAAAATTAACTACAAAAAAAGATGCACAATCTTGTTTGTTCCACACACCTCGGGGCATGGCCCAGGTGGCGAGGCTCCAACAGGAGGGTGCCCCCAGGCTTGGTTTTCTATGCTGACAGTAATGAGAATCAAGGTCCCCCTGGAGAAAACACACCAAAATGATCTATGGTTCCTACTTTTGAAAAGTATTAGGAAAATCCAGAGGTCATGTTGATGGTTTCACGGAACAGCGGGACAATCTCGGTACGGAAAGAATGGTTAAAGTTTATGGGAGCAGAGGTCTAAGGACACCTTTATTTCTGTCTAAAAACACAGAAAAGAGTTCAGCTACTAACAAATCTCTTGCTAGAACCATCAAAGAGCACTGGGCGGACGAACATTCCGGAAGGGCTGAGTTTATGCGAGATTACAAGGCAGCATTTTGAGACCAAGCCTTGAAGGCAGGAAGAACAGGTGACACGTCTGTAGCTGTCCATTTCATTCAAATATCAGGGCGAAATGAACAGATTAAAAAAAACATCTTTGCAAGAAATTTACATATAGTAAATATCAGTCTTGGAGCGCTTGCACAAGTGCACAATAATAAAGGCATGGCAGTAATTATTACTGATCAGAGTTTGTCACAGCAAATGAACACTCTTCTTTTAAATACCTTTATTTGAATTCTCCAAGTAGCAAATACAAGTATGTGAGCCCCGGTACAAATGCGCTATAATAAAAGGAACATACTCATTGTTATCTTTATTAATAGTCCGCTTGTAGGATCTTGATCAGTGTGCTTTGTCAAAGGAAAATGATCTTGTTGAGTGCAGACTGGATTATCTGCTGCTACATGTGTGCAGGGTTTTCAAAGTCCTTAGCTGCTCGTCTTCAATATTAATCCCCTAATGACCACCTATGCCTTTTTAAACTGAAAGCCCGCATAGAAAGATGCAAATCAGGGAAGGAGTTTTTACTTCGAGATATGCAAGTGAAGTTGTTCTTATATGCTAAATTGTGCAGGAGAACAACTGAAAGTTATCAGTGACGACACCCTTTCTTTACTAATTCTGCATGTGCTTAGATAAACCGGTGCCAGAAATGTGTTCTGTTATAAAACAGCATAGGGACCTTGGGCAAGATAATCTGACCCTTACTGCTCCATGTTAACGGCACAATGCAACATAAGGGGCATGTCCATTTGTATAAATCCTTTCACGGTTTTCTCCTTCATAGAACCTCTGAGGTAAATTCCACCTCACTGTGTCTCTCTGCAGCCTTCTTGGTGCATGTGGCTACTTCTGTCATCTGGAACTGGATTCCATTGGGGGTGGGGGGGGGCAAAAATATCTTCTTTCTATCAGACGTGCAGTACTGAACAACAATCGTGTTTCCAAGACATCCACACCACTGAAGGAAGACACAGTTACGGTATTAAATAGCACACTGGAAGCAAGCATTGAGGTGGCACATAACAACTATGGACTTTCTATTTCTGCTACAAAGAAGTTGTCAACTAGCCTAATGCTGCCTTTGCAACAAGATAACCAGGAAGGTAACTCCTCTTACTCTCTGACAGTTTTCTCATCAATGCAAGTTGACCTCCTACTCGGTGTTGCTCTGCTTGGTAGTTCTAATCAAAATCACTCTAGTTTTCTTTGCCTTATGCTGGTATGATTGACTACTCTCTCTACTCTCCTATAGGTGTGGGATACTACTCTTTCCAGTCTATTACAGGCTGGGGCTGCCAACCTATGTAGTCATTTACTGTTTATGTCCCTGTCACGTTTAAGCCCGGTTGAATGCAGAAAGGTGGCTTTGAACTACATGTCCCAGAAATCCTGAAGACTAGCACTGTTTTCACTGTTTACTATCTTTCTGCATTTCCTATATATGCTCCTCCTTTCTCTTCCTTCGGTGCTTGTCACCTGTGTTCTGGGGTGAAGTTCGATACTAAACAGTACATCGCTGTTTCCTGAAAGCGTTTCCTTTCCAGAATTCCACGGAGGAATTCCTTCATTGTAGAAGTTTATTTCCTGTGCCCTCGCTGGCTGGCGCTGAAGCTACGAGAATTATGTATTAATTTTTTTCTCAGTGTTTACGCGATCGCGCTGGAGCGCGACCTCTGACCCACAAGCAGCTCCTGACTACCTCTGAGGGCTCTTGCTCGAGACGCGTTGGTGCGCATGATCGTGTAGAGTCCAGTGATTTCTTTCGCCCCAACTTCTGCTGAGCTGATGCTGGGGCCGTTTTCTTTACTCGCTCGTGAAGTAACGAGCAGATTAAGGGGCATTTTCTTTTGTTTCATCGGTTGCGGGAACCACAGGAAGGGTGTTCCAAGCAACCAAACATCTTGTTCAATTTGGAATATTAATAACTCTGAGGGGAGCCGTTGCGAGGCTCGGATTACCAAAGAGTAACCTGGACACAAGAAGGGTGATATGGTTAACCCTTGAGCTACAGGAACCTCCCGAGATCTACCAGATAAGTAGATGTCTTCAGTGACTTTTTTATGCCTTTAGATTGAAATTCGTTCCATGCTGAAGCCAATGCTGACTCTGAACCATTTAAAGCAAAGTACTCCTGATTTTCTTTTTTTTCTTACTTTATTATTTCCTTTTGAGCCTTGAATATTCTAAGGGAGATTGTGGCATATATTATGTAAGTTTCTTCCCTCTTCCATACATATTATCTATTGCATACAGGGAGATGAAAGGGGGGGGCAACAACTTATGCTGTCCATTGTGATTCTCATACAGGGAACAATGATGCAGCCATAGGAGGAGGCATATAATTCCTTCAACCCATGCTGAAGAGTGTTCTGGTTACCACAAGTGTTTTGTTTCGTTTATCCCTTTTTTCCCCTTCCCCTGCTGAGGTCCTCTATGTGGAGTGATTATTCACCACTCGCAGTGGGTACCGCACTTAGGTAAGGGGTTAACTAGCTACATCATCGCTCCTGCTGTACCTGGCTGTTCAAGGTTAGTTAACCAGTCTCTGTTGTGACAGTCCCCCTAGGTCTTTTAGCCGTCATCTGGCATTCTACTAATTAGTTCATTCCCTTCTGGCATCACATTTGTTAGGACCTCCTCCACTCTAGTCTCTTGTCTGGCGGAAGCCTCTAGTCTTCTGGCTCTGCACTTTGTATTTGCTCTGCCCTCATCCTGTCATTATGGACCCAAAGACTAGGCATAGTTGCATGATTGCAGGAAGTGTATATTTCAACTGTTCATTGCAGGGTATATTTTCTTTCATAGTGCGCCAGTCAGCCAGCATATTCATACATGTACCAGGAACTGGATTTGGGGAAGTGGCAAACCTATGTAGTAAAAGAGGCGCTCTTGGGATTTGGCACCCTATGATGACCCTCAACTACCATCATTTTAACTGACTTCAGTGTGTTATTTTACCCTAGCCTGGATATATGAGACGGTGCTGCATATGCCTGCTTCTCTCCTCTCTTGTAATCTTGTTGTCTTTTAGTGAGAGCTGTCACAGAGTAGAACAGTACATTTATATTATAAGTACTTACTATTGGCTTTGGCATGGCCTTATGTCATTTTGTTTTCTGACTTTGACTATTGGCTTTGACATGGCCTCATGTTATCTTGTTTTCTGACTTTGCCTTGATTCAAGTGCTTCTGCGTGCACAGCAGTGCTTCAAGTGGTTTGGGTTAATTATGAGTTCTTACTATTGGCTTTGACATGGCCTTATAGCAACCTTTTCCCTGGCTTTGCCTTGCTGCAGTTTTTCTGCGTGCACAACAGTGCTTGCAAGTTGTCTGGGTTATGAGAATTATGAGTTCTTACTATTGGCTTTGACATGGCCTCATATCATCTTGCTTTCTGACTTTGCCTTACTTCTGCGTGCACAGCAGTGCATGCAATTCATATTCAAGGTCTTTCTGCTCCTCACTTGTTTTTTTCGCTCTTCACTGACCAGAGTGAACTTGATATTATCTGTAGAATGTGCAACTCTGCCTCGAAGTCAAAATATGGTAGCTTGGCCAGCCTCCGTCTTGGCCTTGACGCAGACTGGTACAGCCAGCTTGGTTTTTCTAATGAGAAGGGACTGAGGTTTTCTAGAAGCTTCGCCTCACGTTGAGTAATGATATTTAAGCTGGGAGCCTTCGGAGCTAGGTGGAAGTTCACCACAGAATAGCCGTATTGCTGTGGAGGTGACAGAACTTGAGTCCTGATTGAAACTCCTTCCTGGGCTGGTGCAGGGCTACCCCCAGCTTGAGTTGGCAAGGAGGATGCTTATTCGATCGGTAAGGTGTTCCTAACCCTTTTGTATATATTTTCTACTCTTTGCTACCTGTACAAACTGCATTTTATTTTACTTGTTCATTTGAGTCCTTTGATATTTTGGGAATCTGCATTTACTGATATATTTGGCCTACTGTTTTAAACATTGCATTAATAAACTGGTGTGTGTTATTTTTAAATGCACCAGAATTTCTTTTCTTGCCTTGCCTGAAGGGAGTGTTGTGTCCTTTCCTCGTCTATGGGTAAAGTGTATTATTTAAAGATGCAGTGGTAAATGTGCCTCCCAGGTGGGAGTGCAGGGTTTGGGTGTATCCTTTTAGTGAAAAGCACATTCATTACAACCTATATGAACCAGAGGGGACTGATCATCCGTACTTAAAATACATTCAGCTCCAGGCCCTCTTGGTTCTCCGATTAAATCCAATACTCTGCCTGTCATCTCATTCCTCTAATCAATCCAAGGAACGTGTATGCCAGTTGCCGACAAGCCAGTTTGGGCCTTTAATGGGAGACTGGGAAGTCGAGGGCTGACTTTGCATTATGGTGGTACCTGTGTGACTTTTCACAACACAATAAAAGTAGTGCTTGGAATATGCCCAAATGTAAAAGAAAACTGTGACAAATTCCCAGTTATCTTCCACTCATTGAGCCATAGATCTCAACTTTATGTCGTACAATATGCCTTTTATGCCAGAGATTAAACACTATTGTCCCAGAGCACATTCAATGTTAAGTAAAGTCTTATGCCAGGTTACAACACATAATATGCATTATTGTGCCATAGAATACACTCAGTTAGGCATGAATAAATGCTAATAACATTTATCCATATCATCTGCCATTAGGATACTCAATATGCCAGACGATAAATCAGTAAGAGCCTAAGTCCTCCTCACAACAGTCAGACATCTGACCTTCCGCAAATTGCTGCTCCAAGTCCTGTGTCTAGAGGGAAAGGATTAGCACTGCGGAGGATCATTGAAAAAAAATAGTATGGAATAAGTTAAGCACACCATTATCCAAAATATAACAGGAGGATGGAGAAATAAGCCACATTATTAATGGAAGAAAGGGGTGAAGCATATTTATTGGGAAATCATCCTAGGTGGTACCACCACCATGGTGGAATGTGTCACCTTGTATGCCAAACCCATGCCCTATTATATCTTCATCAAAAGCTTTGTCATACTCAATGCAATTCTCACAAAACCTTGGAGTGGTTAAGCAGTACATCCCTCTTCAGCCTTGGGATGATGTATGTCTGTCACGCATTACCTTGGAGATCAGCAATACCCTGGTCAAGAACACAGAGGGATTCCTTTCCACTGAAAAATTCTGAGATACCATAGGAAATGGGGAGTTTTTAGTTGCTTCCTGGGAATGGTTCATAGATCAGATGGAAAGGTCATGAGAAAGTTTGGTTCAATGCCAGGAAGGTCCTAAAGTGATGTGTTCCCAGGTGCAAAGTGTTTCGACACCTGAGACCTCTTTAGCCACCTGAGTTGTGGAAAAGGTTTGTCATATATGGAGGTTGGTTTAGATGGATTGCTTTTTAAATGAGGCAATAAATCCTGAATGTTAGCCCTGCCAGCTTTAGGATGGTCTTAACCCCAATTTTTTTCTTTCCTCCTATACTTTTTTCTGACCTTATTTTTGCTGACCTTAAGACTTTGCACACCTTACCACTGCATCCATTGCTAAAGTGCTTGAGCTCTCGTCTCTAAACATCCCCAATCAGCATATCTAGTTTACTTATAGGTCCCTAGGAAAGTGGTACTACATGTAACCAGAACCAGTAAATTAAATGCTACTAGTGGGTCTGTGGCACTGGTTGTGCCCGCCACTTAAGTAGCCCTTTAAACATGTCTCAGGACTGCTATTGCAGAGCCTGTGTGTAGTTTTAAACTGCCATCTATATGGATGGTAACACTGGAGTCATATCGCTTTACACACAGATCCCCCAAGACGAAGGCTTAGAAGCAATGAAACATAATCTGGAATTAAAACAAAGACCACACATGGTCCCAACGGAATTCATTAACAAAGGCAACCATAGGACTAAAGAAAAACTATTTCAAATAGCAGGAGGATTATTTAATGCAGACGAAGGGTACAGGCATGGGATTTTCTTTCGCACCGAAAATGTAAGTTCTTTATATTACAGAATTTGAATACAAGCTCATTTATAACAACAGCCATCATTCGGGCCATATAATAAAATGGCTCAGGCATGTTGATGACATTTGGTGTATCTGGAATGGAGATGAACAAACATGATGTACCTTTTTCGAGTGGCTAAATAATAGAGCCCAGAAATCAAATTAACCAAAATACTCTGACATTCTTGGATGTTGAAGTCAAGGTGAAGGAAGAAAAGCTAGTCACAACTCGACATAGGAAGCAGACTGACAAGAACACTTCCTTGCACTATAAAATCTTCCACCGTTGAAATCTAAAAGACAACTTACCCTATGGGCAATTTTTGTGAATAAGGAGAAACTGTACCACAAGAGATAAATACTTTACAAACCCAGTCATGCAAAAAAAACTTAAAGCAAAAGGATATCCACACAAACTATTAAAGCATTCATTAAAGAGAGCAAGGTACACACCGAGAGAATGCCTACTTGTAAAAAGAGAAACAACACAGCTAAAAAAATCTAATGTGTTTCCACATAATGCCTACAGGCAAGCAACTTCAAAAAACTATTTAGTGTAATTGGCCCTTAATTAATAATTGGGAACATGGTTTTGAATATTCACTACTTGCAATGAAGAAAAATGTGAGCTTTGGAAAACATTTAGTAAGGGCTTGTGGCACTCAAAAAGTGGTAAAAAAACTAATTTAAGAACTCAATGAAACATGAAACATCTTGAAAGCCACCACAAATATGGGAATTGTGTGACATGTAGCCAAACGTTGGAAGGTACAATAATTGAGAATAACAACATAAAGTGGAAACACAAATTTCTCTGTTGCACCAAAAACATGGTGCATGCAGTTGTTTACCCTTGCCTACGAATAAATATTGGTAAAACTAATCAAGAAATAAGACAAAGCATAGTCCAACACAAGTCTCGCATAGGAACAAAAACAGTCAGAGCTCCATTGGTAATCATTTTCTGACAAATTGACACCCTGAAAAAGACTTTCAATTGACGGTATTATGGGCAATGCAACCTAATCCAAGAGGAGGAGCTCTTGAAGCGACTCTGATGCAGAAAGAAGTGCATTTGATATTGTGCTTTAACACAGTTACCAAAGGCCTTAATGAAATGACAAAACTGCACAGCCTATAATTCAACACAATGAAAACACACTAAGTGCAACTAAGTGCAGCAAATTTGCTTAAAAACACCATCAATAAGGCTCCGAAAGAAAGCCCACTCCATTAACCTCAAAACTCTCAAGACATTTTATTGATGGAAACCCAAAAACAAGCAACAAGACGAAATATACCCAGTGCATCACAATGTATAACTTCCAAACTGAGGAAGGGTAATATACATCCATACTTAAAAAACAATGCGTGGTTCGGAACAAAATCACAAAAATTAGATGACACCAATGAAAAGGAAAAAGAGCATGCTAATACACTTCGATGACCAGCATGCACTGGGGACAAAGAGAGGCTTTCAATTATTTATGTCTGACGAACACAAACGGCATTAACTAACGGTCGGACACGCCGGATGGAACTAAAGAATTATCCAAGGAGCTGAAACCCCTGAAGTAAGTTTAAAACAAATGCCACAATTTGCAAAAAAAAGCCAGAGCACGCTAATAGTCAGTGGCCAGTTGAGCCAACAGTAAATCGAGAGTTTATTCTCAGTCATAAATACAAGGGCAGAAAAAGAACACGCCTTTTTTCCCCCCAAGTTGATGCATTATGAAGTCCGAACACGAAACAATGTTTCCGAGCCACTACGTTAAAGTTACTGTCAGAATGCATTTAAAAAAAAGCATGATTTACTCAATAGCCGGTCTCCAGTTAGAGAAAAGCAAGCACGCAATATAAACAGATGGATACAATGGTATTAAACAGTGGCACGGCAGGAGGTAAGCGTGCGGGTAAAGCAAACAGATAAAATGTAAATAGTTGGCTACTCGGCAGATGACCTCAAATACAACCACCATAAAGAGTAAGGCATAAAACACAAGGAGTTACTAAAATATTTTGACAGATGTAAATAAGAAGCGAGTGTGCAGTTGAAGTTAATGGACACAATGCAAATAGTTGGCTACACTGCAGAGTACCGTAAATTCGACTAGCTAAAGAAGTTAAGCACAAAAAGACAAGGAGTTGATAAAAAGCATAGACAGATGTCAATAAAAATTGGACATGGTAGTTTACAATGGGTAATAACATCTAATATTTCCACAGAGATAAAGGTGAAGAGGCATAATACGAATATTACACAGTCTACAGAAAAGGATAAAGGAGTGGAATTTACCAGAGAATTCACCATACAAGTTAATAATTGGCTCAACAAGGAGTTAAAGGTAATAAGTTGTAATTAACTCTGATGACCAGATACCACAGTCCAACAATAACAAATAGGAATTCAACACTTATTTTATCCATTACTTTACAGAACCAACCAATCAGGTCCTGGTGAGAACCCAAAAAGAAATGTGAGGTCCAAAATGCTTCAGCGACCAATTATTGGGAGTTATTTCAGCTTTTCCAACAATCGCATGTAGGCAATCCTGCAAAAGATATTGGTAGCCTACTCCAACAGAGTGGTTTAGGTAACCTCTACAGGAGAGTTGAAAAGGAGGTTAAGAAGAACATTAATAATAGAACCTCACAACCTATGAACTCTTTTGACTGGTTTAAATGTCATTTAGAGAAAATTTGTTTTTTTCAATTTTGGTATATGTTTTAAGATGTGCTTTATTTTTTGTACACTATGTGTTGAAGGTGATGTTTTAAAAAAGTTATGCTTACTCATAGAAGGCTGTAAATAATGAGCCTCAGAAAGAAATGTGGTCTCAATAATATGTTACGGTGTTTATGAATTAACAAATAATATGAAGTCTCAAAAATCATAATACGATTAAGGCAATTAAATTACTTGATCTTTTGTAAAAAAAAAAGTGTTGACTGAATTTTTTCAACCTGGGAATAATGTAAGTTTGGGATTTTTAAGTGGCTTATCCCAGCTGATTTAAAAGGCCCAACACCCCTATATGTAACTTGTAAAAAATTGGCATTTTTCTTGCCTCAGTCATTTAGTGCCTACAATCAGTCTCTGGTCACATGACTGGATGTATTTAACAATGGGGCTTTGTGCATTCCTCCTAGATAGCCACACACAATGGAAGCTTAGGCGGGACTGGGTGGGCCATCACTGGCAAGATGGAAGAGAGTAGCTGAGCCCAGCTTCACTTACACTTGAATAGGCTGTGTCCTGTCTCCACACAATGGACTCCATAGCCCCTGTAGTTAGTCTGGAGGCAGGGCATGAGTACACTTTAAAGGCCTGCCTCCAGAAGCTTCTCCCCTCTTCAAAGGCACAAATGGGTATGAATACTGGACCTCAGACACAACTACTTCAGTACAATTCTGGACCTGTGGATACTCAATCAAGAAGAAGGACTATTATGCTGCTGAAGGCCTGGCACTCTGCTGGACTCCTGATTTTCTGTGCTGCCCTCCTGCCTGGGTGAGAAGGACTGGATTTGCATCTCTTGAACCCAGAACCTAGAGTGACTCCAAGGGCTAGTTGGCTGACCTTCTGATCTAAAGCCTCAGGGAGATAACAGGCTTCCAATAACTTTGCATCTGTACCTGGACTCTGCCATCTCGGAGTCTGTCTTGCCAACTAGGTCCTGAGCCCTTGGAAGTGGGCTTAAGGTGTTTTGCATCTGCTCTGTGTATTCTGCAGAACCGATGCATCACCTCTGCCGCGCAGCCCAACTTTAAGCAGGATCAATGCATCTCCGCTGCTGTGTGGATTGGACTCATTGCAAAGACTTGCATCGCAGCGCCCGCCGCCCACATCACCTTTGGAACTGCCATTGCGCAATACATCTTTGGCACACGCCCTAGCATCTCTCATCAACAGCAGCCTCGATAATTACTATGGGTTTCGCATTGCAGCTTCTCAGTAACCCTGAACAGTTGCATTGCCTTGACAGCACGATGCATCCCAAGCCGCGGTTGACTCGATTCTCGACTTCACACTGCCTTGTACTGCATCTCGGAACCGACACATCGCTTAGGCTGAGAAACGAATGTTCAACGCAGATCTACACAATGCTCCAATTGAAGGCAGTTTTTAAAATTTATTACAAATCACTCTCTTTTTCGAATCCTGTTGTGGGCTCCTTTTGTGGTGTTTTCACTATTTTAATGTTGGAAATGTTGCACAAATACTTTACACATTGCCTCGGATTTAAGCCTGGCTGCTCTGTGCCAAGCTACCCAAGGGTTGAGCACAGAAAGATGCGGAGGAATGCTAAAACGGCATAGAAGGAAACCATCTGGACAAAACTATTGTGTGCTAGTAAATTGCCAAACAGCAGGGACTTCTGGGCATCATAAATAATCTGAATAAAGGAGCAAGACTTCAACAAGAAGCAGAAATCAGAGAGGAAATGTGGGTTCAACACGTGTGGAATTTGTACAGCAGCACGGATTTAGGGACCATTGAAAGGCCCAGAGGGACGTTGCTGGTAGTGGAAAGAATAAAAACAAAATCCAGTCAGGAGAACGCGGAATGCGAAGACCCAGCACAAGAGAAAGGGGGTAATGAACAAAATACCCTGACCAACACCAATTACGAGGTATAATACAAAAGCTGAAAACAGAAGGAGCGGCAGGTCCGAATGGGCTGCCCAATGCGCTTTTTAAGAATGACCCAGATTTCTGGTCGGAGAATTTAATGCCTCTCTTCAATCTTATCTATACGCAAATCGACGTCCCCGATTCTTGGAAAGGGAACATAATCCATCCAATATTTAAACAGGGAGACCATCGCAAACCAATTACAGGCTGATATCTCTAATCGATGAAGAGGCCAAGCCCTACGCTTGGATGGACGATAAGAACATAATTCCCAAGTTCCAAACGGGCTTTAGACAAAGGATGGGTACAATAACAAACCTGGCTATCCTGGCGCTTTTAACCGAAAAAGCAGTAAAAAAGAGAACACGGCTGTATGCATGTTTTGTTGATATAAAATCCGCCTTTGACCGAGTGAGTAGAAAGCGTCTCTGGGAAAAGCTAAAGGCATGGGGATTGCCGAGTCAATTACTAAATGCAATAATTGCCCTATACAGTGACACCTGGGCAAGAGTGAAACTAGGCGATGGATGCAGTACAACTTAGAGCATCGACACACAGCAAGCTTTAAAACAAGGATGCGTGTTAGCACCAAGCCTATTCAATTTGTTTCTCTCAGACATCAGCAAAAACATGGAAGCAGCCGATTGTCATAAGCCGAACATGGCCAACAAGCCGATTTCCGTTTTACAGTACGCGGATGATATTGTAGTGTTAAGCCAAACCCCCATCGATCTACAAAGAGCGATAAATAACTAAGTATCCTATTTGGACCATGAAAACTTGGAACTAAATAAAGAAAAAACAAAAGTCGTCCGCCTAATGGATTCCCAAAAAATTAAGTTTGAATGGTCGGTGAAAGGGGCGACGGTGGAAGAGCAAGGGTCCTATAAATACCTTGGCATAACAAAAGGCCAGGGCACAACACACAAGGAGCACAAACTGGCCATAAAAGCCGAAGCGCAATCGTTAATATTTGCGTACAGACTACTAAAAACAAAACTGGATTGCCCGAATCATAACCATCTTTTAAAAGTGATGGCTGCGCAAATCTTGCCCACTCTGTCATACGCTTTAGTCACTTGGCGTGGCAAGGAGGTTGATCTATTATATGATCTCCAGACGAAGATTTACAAGGCCGTTTTCAATCTGCCAAAGTCTTCCTCCCCGTCGCAAGTCCGGCTTGAATTCGGTCTCCAAAACCATAAATTCCGGGGCATGAGTAGCTTTGTAAAGCTATGCCAGAAATTTCGTTCCGCAGACCCAGACACAATGGACAACTTATGCTGGGAAGAAATTAAGCACAAACATTGAGCTCATGGGGAAGTTATTTGAGATCTTGTTTGGCCGACTTGGAAATACAAACAGTATGGGAAAAGAAGGCGGATAAAGCAAGCATCAGTATAGCGGCCAATGAGGCACTAAAAAAGAAATCTTTTCTGGAAGACAAAAATACAATTTCCAAACGTCGGCATGGGTGGACTGTCATCACCGCTTATAAATCCCTAAAGACCAAGTATACTTAATATCTCACTTTAGCCGGCAGTTAAAAAAGAGCTACACAGACTACCGGATGGGCCTGCACGATTCAAAAGACCTACAGCCATCCTGGAAAAACTACAAACAAACAGCACAATGTCGACTGTGTGGCTATCATAAGGAATCTCTAATCCATTTACTATGTGTAAGCCCAGCAGTCAAGGTCCTGAGGAGACAGTACTTAAAACCCATTTTTAACTAACTGAATATCCGTACGTGTAGGCAAGCTGTAATACGCTGGTTGGACGGCTCCTCCATATTTCTGGCCTGCCGGGGAGTAAAAGATCTGGCGGAGGTAAGAAAACTTTTACGGCAAGCCGATCTGGAGGAAAACAAATAAGTATGACGACCAGGCATGGGCCCAGCGGAGCCAGCTGCATAATATATGAACTGAAAGTAAAACATATCAAGAGTCTATTTAGTTAGCAGGATCATGGAAGTTGGATTTAATTGTAATTATTGTATTTATAACATTTTATGGGTTGGTTAAGCACATGCACTTTAGCTAAACAACCAATGGGATATTATCAATGTTGTCTGGTTTTAACAGCGAATGTAAAGATATTTTATTTTTTGGGGATATTTGTAAAGATTTTAATTAATCATACAATAAACTTTGACTTTAACTACCCAAGGATTGAGCACAGGTTAATTGAGGGTTTGCTCGTGACTTCACCCTGGAAAGAAGTGTGGTTGCTGCTTGAGACTGGTTTCACCCCCCTCACTTAATAACCCCCATTTTTTACACTGAATGTGGCACTCACTTCACTAGGAAGCCAATTAAGATCCTTAACAGTGTAGATATGGTTGCATATTTATGGTGGATTACAGAAATCGGGCCATTCAATCGAAAACTGCATTGAAAAGGGTACATGAAGACTGGAGATCAGAGGCAATATGATATTCTCAAATTTAGTCGAGAGATAACAAGTTCATATACAGCAGTTCAGCTCTGCTGGTGAGAGAAAGTTTATTGAAGTAGTGAAGATGAGAATTAGCCAATTTGTTGATTGTTTGATGTGTGAGATGAGTGACAAGGGATTGAGTATAAATCCCAAAGACCTAACTGACATTACGACTGATGGATTTAATATGCTCACCTTGCATTTATTAGTCAGTTGTCAGAAGAATGTATTCTACATTTGTGGGAGAAGAAAAGAATTCCATTTTATTGGGATTAAACAGAAAAATAGTGACACAACCAAGATGAAAGTTTGGTGAGGCTCTGGTGGAGGGTTTAAATGTCACAAATGGATGACATATTGATAGAGAATTGAGCACCATCCACATCTTGGTGAATGGACACTCATGTCCCTTTGAGCTCCGAGTCTCAAGATATAAACTGATTAGAGTGGGGTCCAATATGGAGCAGTGGTGGGTTGGTGAATTATTGGAGATGTTCTTAGCAAACTTTATCAGTTGATAATAACTGCTTGAAAGCTGGGTAACCAACTCATTACATGACGGTGGAAACCAAAGTGGAGTTTAAAAACTTCTCCTTTCTTCAGTCACACTATACTAAAATGTATTGCATCCTCCAAACCCACCATCAGATGTATAATCACTGAAAGTTCGAAAGAGAAAGCTGTAAATTGCTCTAGGGAATAAGGCGATTGCTGTGAGACATTCATCCTGTCTAACAAAGTTATTCTTGGGGGAATCTTTGGACTGTGTAACCACAGGAATCACAGCGCTTTCTAAATGAGAGAAAGCTTAAGGTCCCTAACAGTCAGTGCTCAATGAACTCAATGTACGCAGTCTGCAACAAAAAGTGGGGGTCACTGAATAGACCTGAGCAAGCAGAATAAATCTTAACTTAGGAGAGGGTCTGTGGGGTGAGTTTGGTACAATACAGCACAGTAATCCCATCAACAATGAATCACCAATGTCCAGACAAAAGGAGTGTGTCCATAGTACCTTTTATGGTAACTTGTATGTATGTATGTATGTACATATGTTTACATTACAAGCAGTTCAGATCAAATATAAAGTACACAAAACACAATTCTACACAATTTTAAACACAATATCAAATACAACACATCGAGCTTGTAATATCACAAAAAGAAAGGTGGCCTTGTGCGGCTTATTGGACAGCAGTTTAAGCAGAGGAGAAGAGAATACATTACAAAGTCTTGGTAGCTGGCTAAATGCTATATAATGTTTGTTAACCGTTCTAGTGAGCGCAATGCTTTATCGCTTCCAAAGCTCAGATCAAAGCATACCAGAAATGGAGATAACACAGAACCAATGCAAACAATATGCACATGATGTGGGAAGGCCTGCAAACAAAAACAGTTCATAAGGACTAACTAATACAGACTTCATTATTTAGGATGGTGCATCGTAACGTTTACTTCCAAAGGAGGATAATGTATTTCTCTTCAATTTACTTACACGTGTTTCTAAACTAAGATGTTTATAGAAGCTTAAATTTCATAACAGAAAATAAACCCACAACAATAACTACAGTTTCACAGGAAACAAGGGACTAATGTCTTTGTAACTAGTGTCAGACTGGTGAAAAGAGAGCTGCGCTAACCTCACATGTGCCAACTGGCACACAAGGTCAACCCAAGAGCGCAGTGGCCTCAAAGCAAACAACAACTGTTCCTGGATCCAGCTAGCGAACTGGACCGGGGTCAAGATGAGATGGACGAACAAAATAGGAGGTGAAGCAAAGGGGTGTGGTAGCTAGGCTGGGTCACCAGCTATCAACTGCACATCCAGAGACAATCTCTCATTCATTGTTTCTGCTGCTGGTGCGAGATACAAGAGGCGCAATAGATGTTACAAAAATTGAGTCGGTAGAGGTTGTGTTCTCAGCAGCCTCTACTCAGTCTGGTGATGTTGGAAACAGTGGTCTTGTGTTATCTTCAGGGTCTCTGGAATTGCAGGAGTCCTTAGGCTGGCTGCAGTGCTTAATTTGTAAAATATGAAGTCCAGGTGCTCACATTTTTGTTGGAGGCACCACCCACTTTTCACGACTGCACCCACTTCCTCCACTGGCCCCACCCACTTATTCTATTGGCTCCATCCACATACTCAACTAGCACTGCTGATAGCTAGATGTAATACCCAATCAGCAATGGATCCTTGTTCAAGTAAGGTTCTGATAGGAGCTTCCCCTGCCCGAGATTTATTTTATAAAGATGAAATCAAACGTGCATTTAAAGCACAATTTTGGAATAAATTAACTAAAATGACTAATGCATTGAAAAGGGACATTTGAAATATTCCAGTACTCTATGTGCCGATTTGGGGAAAGGGTAATACTTTGGGTCGGCATTTTTAGCAGAGTCTAATTGTGTCATGAGTCAAAGAAATAACTTTCACATATCTTATGTGACAAAACAAAGCATAATGTTCTGAAAACACTCTAAACAGATACATTTAATAAAATCACATAGTACACTTGAATGAGCCATTTGTCACTTTAAGTGGTCAAAGAGGTTTGGTTCATAAATAGTTGATTCATTTACCAATTGGGCTTGTTACTATTACTCACTCCCCCGGAGCAATATATGTGCATTTATTAAAATTCAAAATCGTAAAAAACATGAAACTTAACTGGAGTTTCTAAATGTAGTTCTGTGTCACAGATAAAGATTACAAAAGAGGCACATATTTTCTATAAGCACTGTGTTTCTTAAAATTCACTTGGTCATCAAAATATTGGAATGAATATTTTTGAACCTGGATGTTTCCAATGTTAAACCTCTGGGGGTTTATTTTCTGGTTTATCCAGCTCCTCTTTAAATATTTTCCCTAAATTAATGGTGATTCAAACCTGAATCTTAAATCAAGATGCATTTCATAATTCATCACTTGAGCATAAGGGTCCTCTCAACAAAGCACTAGCGGCACAAATTACCCAACTGCTCTTTTGCTAATTTCTCAAACATTGAATTTAAACCTGCCAACATGCTGCCACTCTTGGATGCGTATTCAAAATGTACCAGCATGCCACAGAGCATGCAAATTCTCTTCCCAACTCAACATTTCAGATTATGCCACATTGAAGGCTTATTTAGATAAAGCAAAGGTCTTCACAGCCTTTTCTCTCTGATAATGTATGCTCTTTGAAAGAGCATCTATTTCCTGGAGTGGCAGATCCATGCAGGTTATCAAACAAGATGACATCTTTTTATACTGCATAGTACGCCAATCCCATCCCTTGTATGTTTCATAGTAAAATGATCATATGCACAGGCAATAGTACATATGCTAAGCACTAAACACTGTCACACACAAATCTATAGCATCACCCAACTGTGGGCCCCGCTAAAATAACGGAGTCAGGTAGGCATGCAAATCAAAATATTTTTCTCTGGGGATATTCCTCTGCCCTAATAGTCATGAAATATATCACAGCATCATCCAGTGATGAATGTTTACAAACATTCTGTTCACCACATCTAGGAAATGCGTAAGGTATTGATTATTTCCCTTGGGGGATTATATTTTGCACAATGTCACTTATGTTATCCCAAGGTGTACCACAACGCAGTTTATCCGCTACATATTACTGGACCTGGTCCGCGAAATTGAGTTCCTGAGTCCACCACCACCTGCTATCATGGGAGCAGATTCCACACTGACCGTACCACAAGTAGGCTAGCACAGAAATGTGTTGCCTTAACCACAATAGTTGATGCTTAGAGCTCAGGGTCCACAAATTTAAAGAAACGTTTCCTGAATCAACCGTTAGAAAACTAAGAAAAAGAACATTTCCAATTACACAGTAAGGATAGCAATTAAAAAAACGCACATTAGCTTCTTTAACATGTGCGAACTGCTCTAGCATGCAAAATACTTTAAATTGAAATATTTCGGTAAGATTTTAGAAACAGAGCTGAACTTCTCTTTCTGACAAGACCTTGATTGATGGCTCCCATTAGGAAGCTACATACTGCGCCATATATGAAATGAAATGAAATGAAATGAAAAACAATTTTTAACGCGCAACTAAGCCCAGATGGGCGTCAAGGCGCCTAACCAAATAATACCAGATAACAGAGACTAATCCTAATTACGGATATGCCCTGACGAAACACCAGGTCTTGAGCGCCTTTTTAAAGGAAGACAGAGAGGGTTGCATCTTAATCTCAAGAGGTAACAAGTTCCATATTTTGGGAGCAGCGATGGAAAAAGCTCTGTTTCCCCAACGAACCCTTTTGGCACGTGGGACAACCAACAAATTCATCTCTGAAGATCTTAAAGATCTACCAGGCTGGTAGCGGGTCAGCAAGGCACCAAGGGGATCAGAAGAACCCTCTGCCAAAGCTCGATAGACAAGACAAAGGATCTTAAACGAGATCCTGAGATGAATGGGCAGCCAATGAAGGCTCTTTCTGGCCATCGTAGCAGATGAAGCTTTGGGAAGTGCTAAGACAAAACGAGCAGCCGCATTTTGAACCACCTGTAATCGCTGAATGAGCCCCTTGTTGGAGTCTACATAAAGCGCATTACAGTAGTCCAACCGTGAACCTATCAATGCTACTGCCACCTGTTTACGTGCTGAGGGAGAGAGATAGTGAAGAATCCTCCTGAGAATCTTTAGTACTCCCCAGCAGGTGGCCACCGTACGGTTGATCTGCAGAGTCATGGATAAAGAGGTGTCAAAGATAACCCCCAGATTTCTTGCCGACTGGGAGGGAGATGGACAGGTTCCCAGTGAGGCCGGCCACCACTCATCCGACCAAATATCCCGGTCCTTGCCAAAGACCAGGATCTCAGTTTTATCGCCATTCAACTTCAGGGAGTTCTGAAGCATCCAGTCAGAGACTGACTGCATACAGATCCTGAAGTTGGTGGCAGATGATGAAACTGAGTGGGCCAGTGACACCATAATCTGGGTGTCATCGGCGTATGACACCAATTCCATCCCCTGAGATTTTACTAGCCTTGCAAGGGGGGCGACATAAATGTTAAATAGGGTCGGACTAAGAGCCGACCCTTGTGGCACCCCACATTGCAAGGACATAGCAGGGGAAAGGAACTCACCAAGCTTGACTCTTTGCTCCCTGTGCTGTAAAAAGGAGTGCAGGAGGTTCAGAGCCATGCCGGAGATCCCTGCCTCCCTCAACCGAGATGTAAGCGTTGATGGAGACAGGGTGTCAAACGCCGCTGTGAGGTCCAATAGCACCAATACAGTAGTTTGGCCAGCATCCACCTTCCTACGGATGTTATTTGCCACCATAGTCAAAGCCGTCTCAGTACTATGCGCCTTTCGGAACCCATGCTGGGAGCTGTCAAGATACCCAGATGAGTCCAGGAAGGCGGTAAGATGGCCGTTGAGGTGTGTCTCGAGGATCTTAGCAGGAGCGGGTAACAGTGAGATGGGTCTGAAATTTTTCAACTGTTCCGGGTCTAGCGTGGGCTTCTTGAGTAGAGGCTTTACTATCGCCTTCTTCCATATTAAGGGGAAGGTACCTTGGGTTATAGCACCATTCATAACTTCCAGGAGTGGCGGGAGCAATATCGCTCTGCATTCCTTCAATATCCTCAAAGGGCAAGGGTCTAGAGGTGATGAGGATTTGACCCTATCGAGTAGAAGCTCAAGTTCTTCTCGAGTAAGTGGTGGAAAGACCGTTAGACTATCCGAGTGGTCTCTAGTCCAGGCTTCTAATTTGTTCAGGGTTTGGAGTGAGGAGTCGGCTAGGGACCTTCTCTGAGTTTCCAGCGCAAGATAGATGTCCTCAATTTTCTTGTGGAAGAACTCTGATATGTTATTGCAGAGCTCCTGCGAGCCCACAACTGGATCCGGGACCTGTAGGGAGCAGAGGGAGTCTACAATCTTGAAAAGCTCCCTGGAGGAAGTAAGGGAGGTAGTAAGATTCGAGAAGTACTGCTGCTTTTCCCTGATAACACTAGATTTGTAATCGGCAAGCAGTCCCTTATGTAATTCCCTTTCAATAGGATCCCATGCTTTCCTCCATTTTCTTTCCTGTCTTCTACAGCCTTGTCGAAGAAGTCTAAGTGAATCCGTGTACCACGGAGCAGTGGGCTTACGGCGAGCCGAGTATCTAAAAGACGGGGGAGCCAGCTCATCAACCGCTATTGTAATAGAGTCAGAGAGCAATCCCGCTGCATCCTCCACATCTCCCAGGGAAGAGAAGGTGAACTTCTTTATGTATGGTTCAAGAGTGTCATTGGTAATGTTCTTAAAGCTCCTTTTTGGACCTCTGGTAGTGGAGAACAAATCGGATGTTCCTTCCAAAGGAAGGGCCATCAGGAGAGGGATCGCCGAATGGTCCGACCAGACCAGAGGCACCGGGGTATCAACAGACAGTCTGTCGTCGTTAGTAAAGACTCCATCAAGAGTGTGGCCCGCCAGATGAGTAGGGCTGTTGACCAGCTGTATGCATTCACAGGCTGCTAATGCATCCACTAACCTGATGGTATCTGGATCCCTTGTGTTGTCCAAATGAAAGTTGAAGTCCCCAAGAATGGACAGATGGGAATTGCCAAAGTAGGGTTCCAGGATTCTGAGAAGGTCATCAGTGAACGTAGCTCTGGAGCCAGGGGGTCTATACATAAGGATTCCTGAAAAGGAGACCGAGGGAGCAAACAGGATAGAAAAATGCAGGGCCTCAAAAGAATCCGATACTACAGACAAGGCTTTGATCGTGCAGGGCGAAGTGGCCTTGCAGACAACCGCAAGTCCACCCCCTCTGCGCATAGGTCGATCTTGTTGCAGTAATTTATAACCCTCTGGGATGGCCATCACTAGGTCATGTCCAGAAGACTCCGAAGCCCATGTTTCTGTGACAAACATCCAATCGGGTTGCCTGTCTACCACAAAGTCATGGAATGCAATATTATTTTTAATAAGGGATCTAGCATTGATTAGAAAGCCCTTTTTTATCAGAGTGTTCCTAGCCACTTTAGAAGATGTGGGCGGTAATATTACAGATTTGCACGTGTGACAGCGGGAGGAATGCAGAATGCCTTGTGGGGAAAATCTTTGGGTACATGGTAAACATGGGGGCTTTAGGGCTAATAGCTCAGACAAGGAATACAGATGCATTCCCGAAGATCGTGTAGATGGACGTCCAGTGTCCAGCCCGTCCGTTGCTTTTAAGAGCGAGAGAGAGAGAGGAGAGTGCGCGCACATGAAATACATTTAAAAGTTTCTAAATCAATAAGTGAATTGACGAAAGTAAACATTGCTGTGTAAAAAGCATCCATGTTACGAAAAGCTGTGTTGAACTGACAGTAAAATGAGACATTGCAGAAATACCTACCTTGAGGCCTGCTGCTGCACACTGCATGACACGCTGCTGCTTCAGATAATAGTATACCAGACTGCTGGTGCGTCATAGCTGCCAAGGTTTCAGATTGCTTAGGTGTGACATTTTCATAATTTCAGTGTAATTATGAGTGACATTCAATGACTATGAATGAATTTTTTTGAAAGCAAAATCAAGCAATGAGCACAGGGGAAACATATAAATAGCAGAAATTACGCTGATTTGTGCAATGAGAAACTAAACCAATCCTCAAACTGCTGCAAAGCACCAGAAATGGAAGGGCACTAAACTAGTGCCCTTATTTAGGGTGAGTGCCTGGAGGCTGTGTTTTGCTACAGCCAGGCCTCAGGTTCAGGGATTGTGAGAGAAGGAGGAGGTGTGAGAAAGCTACTTACATGGGAGTTCTGCTTGGAGGTTGTGTGTCGCTGAAGTCAGGCCCCAGATTCAGGTTTTTTGAAGGAAGCAGAGGGGTGTGATAAAGTTTAATTGCTGCCACTGATTTTGTGCCACTGAATACACCCCCCATCAGACCCTTGAAAGGTCTGAAGGATCCAATGGAAAGCAGTCATATGGAGAACAGCTTCCTTCCAAAAAGTCTTAATTGAGCAGCTCAAAGTATCTGGGGATATGCAGTAGTGCCGTGCAGCTATGTGTATGGGCAAGCAAAGTTCTGGCAATGAAACGTTTAACATGACGAACATTGTAATTACCAGCAATATGGTATTAATAGAGGTGCTGTGTGTTCTTCAATTAATGCGCAATAGAAGAACAGATCACGACATAGCAGGGGATTCAGAACTGTAATCTGGTGGTCTTATGGGACGCTTTTAAGTGTACTCTCCGAGGACACATTATTAAAGTTATGGCGAAAAGAAACGCTGATATCAAAAGGGAACTTGCGGAGTTAGCAGACAGTATTAAGCAGCAGGAGCTTCTTTTTCGACGTACTAATGATAAACAATTGTTGCAATCCATCAAAAATTTGAAATATTCCTACAACACTATTGTTACCAAAAGAGCTCATATTGGGGTTCAGGCCCAGAAATCCAAACGGTTACTCCTGAAGAATCGGGCTGGTAAGATACTAGCTGCAACTTTGAAATTTCAAGAGTCAAACTTTAAATCCTCTCAAATTTCTTCTATTACTGATAAATCTGGGGTTAAAGAAATTCTTGAAGTGTTTCGTGATTTTTATACTTCTCTTTATACCCCAACTAATCAATCCTCATTTGATGCTTGCCAGGAATTTTTTAAAACTATTCCTCTACATTCTGTCTCCTCTGCGGATGGAGAGAAATTAGGTGGCCCCATCACATCTGATGAAATTTTACATGCTATCAAGTCTACTCGGTCTGGTAAAGCCCCTGGGCCGGATGGTTTTCCTATTATGATTTACAAGACCTTCCTCCTTTCTATGGTTCCTCGTCTTAAAGCTGCTTTCAATGTCTTTATTCATGAGAGCGCGGTTTCTGGTACTGCGGCAGATGCCACTATTGTTGTACTTCCGAAAGACGCAAAAGATATCTCAGACCCTAAAAACTTTCGCCCTATTTCCCTTCTTAATATGGAGGCTAAAATCTTTGCTAAGATTCTTGCCAAGCGGTTGGAATCTTATATTCCATCTTTAGTTCATTCCTCTCAGACGGGTTTCGTGAAGGGTAGACTTGCTAGAGACAATATCCGTACCTTCTGTCATATTCTCGGTACTGCTAAACGGTCTACGCTTCCAGCGGCGGCTCTCGCTTTAGATGCCGAGAAGGCCTTTGATAAGGTTTCTTGGCCTTTTCTCCATGCTGTTCTTCGTGCCCATAATCTTGGTGACTCTTTTGTCAACATGGTTATGTCCTTATATGCCCAACCGAGAGCTAATATCCGTGTCAATGGAGCTACTTCTGAGTTTTTCAGTCTCCGTCAAGGTACCCGTCAAGGCTGCCCTTTATCCCCGCTTTTGTTTTTATTAGCTATTGATCCTCTTCTTAGACTCATTGATCTACATCCAGATATCAAGGGGTTTACATTTGGTCCGCATCGCATAAAAACAGCGGCTTATGCGGATGATGTTCTTATTTTTTCAGATGATATTGTTTCGGCTCTTCCCGCGCTTACAGATATTATTGCTCGTTTTTCTACGGTCTCTGGTTATACGCTTAACAGAGACAAGACTGAGATGTTTTCCCTGAACGCTTATTGTTTTCCGGCGCATATGGGTACTGCTGGCTTTAAGTGGCAATCTAAACATCTCAAGTATCTAGGGATTTGGTTTTGTGGTACGCTCTATGATACGGTGGCACATAATGAGGCACAAACTCTTCTCAAAGTTCGTCACCTTCTAGATACTTGGTCCCCTAAACACATTTCTTGGTGGGGTCGTATTCAAACTCTTAAAATGATGGTTACTCCTATTATTACCTTTGTTTCCTCTATGCTTCCGGTGAAATTGTCCTCTTCTTTTTTTTGTGAGATTGACTACATTACTACTCAGTTTCTTTGGAGTGATAAGAAGGCTAGAATTGCGTATAAGTGTTTGAGGAAACCTTATGAGATGGGTGGTTGTAATTTTCCTGATTGGGAAAGATACGAGACTGCTTTTTTGGCTTCCCAAGGTGCTTTGTGGTTTTCCTCGTCTCCTGTACACACGCCTTCCTGGGTGTTTATTGAGCAACATCTCTCATTTACCTTACCACTTTCTTCCTTTTTAACTTTATCTTTATCCACTTTATCTATTCCTTTTTCACGCTCCATTATTTTAGATACTATTGCAGCGATTAAGTCTGTGGATAAGAAAGTGGCTACCCAGATCCATAAATCGAGGTGGTCTTCTTTATGGCGCAACCCTAGATTCAAATTTGTTATTGATCCTGAGTTGATTCCTTATTGGTCCTCTAAAGGAGTGACTTTAGTTCGGCATTTATATGACTCCAATAATGATCCTTTGCCCTTTTCCTCTTTAGCTCAACAGTTCTCGCTCTCCAATTTGGACTTCTATACTTTTCCAAAAATCAAAGTAGCTCTTGCTAAAGCACGCCTGGTGCCCAATTCTCCTACTGTTATGTTATTTTCTTTGTGGCTTTGATCTGGTCATGTGGCTTCAAAGATCTATAAATTTCTCTCTTCCACTTCCTCTGCCTTACATACTGTTACCCAACAAAAGTGGTTACATCATTTTGATAAGGATCTTAACGACCATATTTCGCCAGACACCTGGCAGCTGATTGGTACATTTTCTCTCCGTGATAAGATCGCCCCTTCTTTAACCCAATCTAAAAAAAAATCCCTCAACCTTCTCCATTGGACTCCTGCACGTTTGCATTCGTTACACTTGACGGACGATGATCTCTGTTGGAGCTGTGGTCTGGCTACTGGCGATTATCTGCATATGTTCTTCACCTGCTCTCTTTTACAACCCTTCTAGGATCTCATAAATAAACATCTCATATTAATTTTTAATACTGATTTTCAGCTTTCCTTCCCCATGGTCCTCTTGGGCCCTTTAGCTTCCCGAGTGCCCTTGCCTTTGGATACCTTAGACTTGCAATTGCTTGATCTTTTACTGACAGTTGCCGTTAAGATAATCCTTATGGCATGGAAATCTTTTTCTTCCGTATCCTATCATACATGGTGGGCATGGGTTTCTTTTTTACGCAGTGCACACATTTCAGTCGATGTGGCTCATCTTACCCCTACGATTTCTAGTAATGTTTGGAAATCTCTGGACGCTTATATGGATTTGGCTTCGAAGTGTTTGGTTGCCCAGTATCCTTTTGTGTCCTCTACTTGATTGCGGTTTGTTATTTGTGTAGTGTGTGTTTGTACTACTGCAGTGGATCCTTCCCTTCCCTTCCTCTTTTCCCTTCTTCTTGCTACCTCCTTTCTCCTTTTCTTCCTCTGTCTTCTTTTCCTTTCTTTTCTCTCTTTCTCCTTCTCTCATTCATAAAAGTGATACTGTTTACGGATATTTTGGTTCATTGATTTTCCCCTTATGAATTTCTTATATTTTTACCTCTATATTGGTTGCGGAAATCCTTTCTATTTGACTCAATCATAAGTACTATGTCTATGGATTTCGATTGTATCACTATGTATTGTATTTATCGACTACTTATACTTTTAAACTTAATAAACTTATTGAAAAAAAAAAAAAAAAACTCTAATCTGGCGGTGCCATGCAAACACCCCCAAATAGTACACCACAGCACCACTTGCTGCTTCGGCAAAATAACTGCCATTACGTTAACTTTTCAGAAAACCAGCAATGAAGCAGAAACCAAGCACCAAACAAATAAGAGAACAACAACAAAAACACCACTCCCCTCCCAGCTCTCTGCGGCGGGCAGCACAGCGGAGTCTGAACGAACCCATGCCCCCTCACCTCTCTGCTCACGGTACAGAGTCCCCAACAGTCAGACGGCAACCAGCAGGGCCTCCAGATATCATGGGAAAAGGTTTCCACAACATTTTCAGCTGCCACCGGAACCCCCTGCAAGGCACACCTCCAGCAGGTTGACAAGGGAGATCCAACAGGTGCCGACACAGGCAGCAAGCAGCCCAGCGCAGTACAAGACTCGGAAAAACTTAGGGCCTTAACGGGCAAGAAACTGCCAAAAAATCATCATGTGTAAAAAGAAGAATCAACGCATTTCTGGATTCTAGGCCACTCTCTATATCCCACGTAGGACCCGGTCCAAGATTACCGGATGTGGGGGCTCCAACACGGATCTTCTCAGTCAATAGACTTTATTAGTAGTACTGCTCAACCCTAATACAAATAATTAAAGAGCAGCTGAGTGATGTTGTCCCCAGTCGGCGCGCCGCTCCCTGCCCAGGCCTACAGCCTGCAACAGGGCACGAGATCACACGAGCAGACGGCTTAAGTGATGTCACTGTCTGCGCTGAAATTAGTAGCGCTATTCATTTAAAGATTTTTTTTCTAGCTCCAGAAGAGACAATTCAGGTACTTACTTTGCTTTGAGATGAGGGTCACACACAATTTGTACATCATGGCCGCAACAACTCTGACAGCAAACACCGGCACGCATCGATTATGAGCTCAGGCAGCTTCGTATAGAGGCGCTGGCGTGCTCGGGTCTAAGCCGGTCCCTCATTGCGGCTGTCGGTGGGGGTGGCGGGGTCACTCAGCCGTGGGCTCATTTTAATGTACATTTTCACAGAACAACGCAGTGCGAGAAGGACTGCCATAAGCTTGCCAAAACGTTATTCAACTCCAACCGCCGGAAGTCACGTCCCGTGGCGTGACGCCTATTAAAGTGTGTGCCACAAAACTGGTAGCGGCCTCAACCGCAGTCTGCTCTGTCTAGATAGCAACCATTGGTCATAAATGTATCGAATCGTGTACGTCTCGTAATCATAAGGTGGGCCGGCAGCGTGGAATTAAAAAAAGGTTACGCATGCACGCTGCTGCTGCGTCTGCCGCAGCCACACATGACCAAACCCAGCCCAATCAGTGGCCCGCCGATCGCCAACACTGACTGGAGGCATGGATTCATTATTGGCTCAATTCTTCACTGGGAGCGAGAGCGCGGAACTTGAGAATAGTCAATTTTATTATTATTTTTGACACATGTGCAGTTGTTGATGCAAGTTTGTAGTGGCAGTGCACTCAGGTCTAGATAACTAAGTGCCGGTGCTAAGCACCGGAAAGCACAGGCATAAATTAAGCACTGGCTGGCTGGCGACTACCATGCTTGTTAAAAAACAAGTTACTTACCTGTACACTGTGGTTCTCCAGTATTGATATCTTTCATAGATTCACATGCTTGTGTCTTCCCCGTCATCATGGTGGGAGTCTCACGGTATAATAAATAGATAGCAGTACAAAACTGCACAAAAACTGCACCAGTAACATAGAGATGTCTTATACTTAGTAACCCAGTACCATCATTATGTGGTCTAAATACCGACTAATGAGAAGCCATCCCTGAGATCACAATTCCCAGCAGAGCCACTATATCTCAGATTTCCAGGCCAAGGGTGAGCCAAGAGAGTATCAAGAGGTATAAGTGTTCTACCTTAGAAACGGGGAGGCGGGCGGGGCTATTGTGAATCGATGAAAGATAACAATACTGGAGAATTATAGTGTACAGATAAGTAACTTGTTTTTTCTCCAGTATTGAATGTTTCATAGATTCACATGCTTCTTTCAGAATAGAAAGCAGTATCTCCTCCATAAAAGGAGTTTCCCAGGTAGAAACTCTATTTCCACATCATTAAATATCGCCTTTCACAAGAATACCAGAACTCACAAATAATATATTGGATTGTGTGTCTCAGCATATACAATAGTGAATCATACAATTTAAAAACATAAACATATTATGAATCTTATGACCACAAAAAAACCCATAAATGAAACAATACCTTAAAGAAACAGTCAGCGCAGCACCGCTTGTCCCACTGCTGAATCTGTCTTCCACGCTGTGTCGAGACAGTAGTGTTTAGTAAATGTATGGACATTTGACCACGTTGCCGCTCTGCAAATGTCCGGGAGTGATACTCCCGCGAACAATGCGGCAGAAGTTACCATATTTCTTGCTGAGTGAGCTCGGACTGCCGAGGATAAAGGCCTTCCAATGTCAGAAAGTAATTGCCGAGGCTGTCCATCTGGAAATACTAGATCTTTACAGAGCCAAACCTTTCCTGGGAGCAGCATAAGCAATTAATAGTTGATTTGTTTTTCTAAAGGATTCTGTCCTGCATTTTTTGTTGGTTCAAGTGGCAAACAGGTCTAATCCTGGGGTGCCTCAGAGTTGATATATTTGCAATAGCTGACTTTGAGCCAGTTCCCATTTGTGGCATAGGGATGTTGATCTACTGAGCGAATCTGCTCGCGTATTGCAAATCCCTGGGACATGTCGGACTTGTAGAGTGATATTGTGTCTTAGAAGCCACTGACAGATTTCTTGTGCTTGTGCAGACAAGGGTTTTGGTCTTGTCCCTCCTTGTTTCAGCAGATAAAACATAGTCGTTGTACTGTCCGTTCTGACTAGAACTGGATGGCCTGAATTCTTGGCAGAAATGCTTGTAGGCCTAAAAACACTGCTTTGAGTTCTAGCAGATTGATGTGCAGCTTTGCTTCCTGTTTGCTCCAATGGCCTTGAATTTCTAGGTCCTGTAGATGTGCTCCCCATCCCTGAAGGGAGGCATCCATCGTCATCACATAACTTGGAGATTGTGGTTCGAAGTGTGGCCCTTCTGAAAAAAAAATCTTATCCCCCACCATGACAGAGCTTTCTTTATCAGAGGATTGAAGACTGTTAGATCTTCGAACTATCCTTGCTGTAGTACTCATTGTAAGTCGAGAAGCTCTTGAAGAGGCCTCATG
Source organism: Lissotriton helveticus (assembly GCF_964261635.1). Lineage (NCBI taxonomy): Eukaryota > Metazoa > Chordata > Amphibia > Caudata > Salamandridae > Lissotriton > Lissotriton helveticus. The sequence goes on from NC_136059.1 coordinate 766,716,851, forward strand.
TGGAGACAGCAATTCGGGATTTAAGGGATGCAGGATTAAAGCATCCCCAGCATGGACTTGAATATCCTCACTGAAGAGAACTTTCTTTTTCCCAACTGGGAACTTAGCTTCTAGATTTTCTGAATGCGCTCCTCCGACGGATACGCCTTTGTTTCCTTTGTTTTCAACACAGCCCCCAGAAACTGGAGAGTCTGGGATGGGACTAAAGAGGATTGTTCTAGATTTATCTTCAGACCCAGAGATACAAAAAGGTTCATGCAGCTTTCCAATAAGTTTTGAGTGTCGATCACCCAATCGTCCAGATATGGATATACCTGCTGACACAAATGTGCTGCCACTGGAGGCATGCACTTAGTGAATACTCTTGGCGAGGAGCGGAGTCCAAAGGGCATCACTATGAACTGGTAGTTGCTCCCTGCCACCTCGAACTTGAGATACCGTCTTTGTTTGACGTGTATTGGAATATGGAAGTATGCATCTAATAGATCTAAAGATGTCATATACTCTTCTCTGTTCAGCATCAGCAGTATATCTTGCAAGGATAACATTCGGAAAGACTGTTTCCTGATACATTTATTTAGACCTTGCAGATCCATCACCTGTCTCCACTTGATAGTCTGTTTTTTCTGTATCAGGAAAAAATGCGAGTAGAATCCTTTTCCTCATTGTAGACAATGAACTTCTTCTATTGCCCCTTTTATGAGAAGAGAAAGAATTTCTGTCTTTAGGGAGGACAGGTGCTGCTGTTTTCTGGGAACCATAGGTCGGTCCCGTGGCCTTCGGATGAAGTCTAGGGTGTGACCATGATGAATAATGCCCAACACCCATCTGTCTGATGTTATTGACAACCATTGGTGGTGAAAACAAGAGAGGTGATGTGTCCAGTGAGGAGTGATGGATAGTGAGGTGGTTGGCACCTTGAGATTGTCACTGTCTTCTATTAGACTCTTGAGTTTTTCCTCTTGCCAAGGACTTTCTTCTGTTCGTCTGTTGATACGAGGGACCGGATGATCGAAATTGGAAAACTGACGATACCCCTGCTGTTGGTAAGGCTGGTATCAATATGATTGAAAGGATTGCCTTTGCTGATAATTACATCGAGTTCCTCTGCCTCGAAAGGACAGGAATCTGTTCTGCTGCAGAGACCCTACGGCTCGAGCAGTATCCGGATCCTTTTTAATGCCTTGCAGAGCAACTTCCACATGTATACCGAAAAGGTTCTCCCCAACAAAGGGCATATCGATGATTTTTGCTTGCACCTCTGATCTGAATGAGGTGGCCCTAAGGCAGTCCTGCCAGCGGAGTGCCACAGCTCCTGCCATTTGTTGAAAAGCCACTGCAGATATAGCCATGCAGATGTCAATCATCTCCAAAGCCTCTCGGGCCCCATCTTGAAGCATCTGTACGGCCTCTTATTTTTATCCTCTGGAAGATATAATAATAAGGGTGCCAGATCTGACCACATTTGTCTATCATATCGACTGACTATAGCCAGCGCATTAGAGGCTTTGATAGACGTGTCCGCCATGACGGCAAAACGTTTTCCTGCGCTATCTAGTTTTCTTCCCTCTTTGTCTGGGGGTGCTGAGCAGAACGCAGCCGGGGTTTTTTAACGTCTTTGAGCTGCCTGCATTACAACAGAATCCGGTCAGGGATGACCTATTAGGCAAGCTGGGGATGATTCCGGGGCTTTATATTTCTTTTTAATTCTCGGAATTGAGGCTGTAATGGAGGATGGATTCCTCATGATTTTTTAGCCTTCTTCCCAAACATAATTGACTCCAGGAATATTGCTGATTGATTTCCTGGCAGAATCTTTGAAGTCATATAGGAAACATTCTATTTCTTTTACCGGAAGAGGGAGATCAAAACGTTTGAGGCTCTTTCCATGCGTTTGTGAAATCCCCCGATATCCTCCGGCGGGGAGTTTTCTGGAGAAGGTGATGGGGAAGGAGATGATATAGCAATATATTGGTCCCATTCACCTCCCAAAGGTTCGTTCTGTGTTAATTCCCCTTCCTCTGGTTGGTCTTCCACCTCACTTTCTACATAGTCGTCTCTGATGGTTATGACTTTCGGAGGTGGTATCTTTTGAGAGGTTTGAGGTGTCTGCGCTTTCACAACCTGACAAGCGCCCTGCGATTTACTTGTAGTATCAGATGCGGGAGCATTGGCTTCCGGAAAACGGCGATAGTAATCTGAAATCATATGCCGAAAATCTGTTACTAAAGATATTGGCATGGAAATAGATCTTCCCTTGGGGGTAAATCCTCATCCTCCTCATATTTGTAAGTATCCTGAAAAGATTCATATATTTTCGTGCTTGACAGACAGCGATCTTTGAAAGAGAATTCTTCTTGTACCACTTCAGGTTGTTCCTGGTACTTCTCCTCATCTGTATCTTGGCTTTTTATTTTAAGTTGAGATGGGCTTTATCCAACCCCATAAGCATCATCTTCTTCAGACTCCTGCATCTCCAGCAAATTGGATGGAGTAAGCAGCGAAATTCTCGTCCAAGACAAAACCTCTGCTGAAGCGTTTCCTGATTTTCTTTCCGTCGATGAGCCAGTCGACGGATGATACCTTTTAATAGATATAGATGTCACCACTGTCGGAGAAATTGGACACTTAAAAGTCGTCGATGGAGCCGTCACCGTCGACAAGGTCATCATCAGAACCGTCGTCGACGGTGTCGTCATTGTAATTGTCGTCGACGAAGCTGTCGTCATTGACAGCGTTACTGTCGACTATGCTGTCGTCGTCGATGTCTTCAACGTCTTCGTCGGCATCAGCACAATGGACACTTTAACTTTCATCGACGGGTCCGACAACAGAGCTTTTGTCTCCTTATATTTCTTGAGAGGAGTATGAGGCACTGAAGAGGATGCAGTCTCCTTTTCCTTAGATTTGGTAATTTTTTTTTTTTTTTTAGAATTAGACTTCGACTCGGATGGCTCCACCTTCCTTTTTTGAGAGGAATGAGGTTTTTCCTTCTCCGAAACTGAGTCAGACATGGCCTTCTTCTTTTGAAGCCATAAAAGCAAACATGCCTCTCTGTTTCTCAAAGTTTTTGCAGGAAAAGTCCTACAATACTTGCACTCCTTAGGGACATGCTTAGGATAAAGGCAGTATAGGCAATCCTTGTGGGGGTCCTCTGAAAACAGCCTGGCCTTCCCACAAGCTCTACAAGGCATGAACAGCCTCTTTTTAGAGCGGTCAGACATTTTACACTGAAGACAAAAGGCAATACATTTTTTCCAGAATAAACCTGAAGTAACAGGTCAAAATTTCACCAAGGAACAAAACTGAGCAGAGCTCACAGAGACTCCTTCTCACACGACGTCGGTTGCAAATCTGAGATATGGTGGCTCTGCTGGGGATTGTGATCTCAGGGCTGACTTCTCATTGGTCGGTATTTGGACCACATAATGATGGTACTGGGTTACTAAGTATAAGACATCTCTATGTTACTGGTGCAGTTTTTTCTTTGTACTGCTATCTATTTATTATACCGGGAGACTCCCACCATGACGACGGGGAATATACAAGCATGTGAATCTATGAAAGATTCAATACTGGAGAAACGAAGCAGCAGCAAGGCAGAAAAGCACAGTATCAGCAGGGTCTTGCAGAAAGAATTGGGCAGCACCATGGTGCCACACTATGAATACAGTTTGCATTCTTACACTTTCAAAGTGTCAGACAATCAGATTGGGGTCAAGCTGCATCAACCCATGAAAGCGGTGCGTGGGATAGTGTTGGGGCACCTGTCTCTGTGCTGGGGCTCCAGCGAAACCCTCATGGTCGTCTTTGATGGGAAGATGTGGGGATTTCCTCCAGACTACCTAAACAAAGACCAGGAAGAAGACATGTGGGATGGAATTGTACCCTGTGAGCAGAAGTCACCCTCTATCTTATAAACCCCATTTGGAGTACGTGAACAATGTTGTTGAACGCTGACAGATAATCCAAATTTAGGTAAACTGACTGGTCATTTTTGTGAAGTCCTTTGTTAAAATCCATACACACTAATATTCCCATCAGGTTCTGTCTGTGAGCATGGCAAGTAATGTTCATGAAGTGGGAATCACCAACTGACTTGGACTGCAAAAGACCATCACTGAAAAGATACAATCTAGACCCACACATCACATAGTACAGTTTAGAGAACCTCCATTGTTTAAGTGATTTAACAGATTTGCACAGATAATCTGTGTGTCCCTAGGAAGCCATTCTCAGCAATAATTGTTTAGTCTTGATGCTGACCCATGGACTAAACATTAATGGTTGAGGCATCAACTTATTCTGCACTGAATAAATAGCAGTTAATATCTTTGACTGGCCTCCTTGTAATACATTTAAGGATTTAACAAATCAAGTTCCTGAGCACTTGTATCTTTTTACTGATATAAAACCTCTGAAAATGTGCCTCTAGCTACAGTCAATTTGTATATTATTTATATTTTGCACTAATTAATTTAGGTATAAAGAGAACGCTTTTGATTTATTCAGGGAAGCCTGTACCTTGCGTTTATAGATCTCAAGACGGCTTTCGATTTAGTCCCACGCGAAAAGCTATGGATAGTGCTACAGGATATGGGCATTCCCTCCTACATTCTAACTCTTTTAACACGCCTTCATGAGGACACTTATGCTCGAGTTAGATGGGGGCACAAGGGCAAACTACGGAGAGGATACCAGTAAATAGGGGGGTCCACCAGGGTTGTGTGTTGGCTCCTACCCTCTTTTCACTGTATGTGAATAGTGTGGTCGACTTCTTGAGCCAAGTTCCAGCAGATGCCCAACCCTGGCGGGGGAAAAAATTGCTACCCCCCTTTTTGCTGATGACACTCTTTCAATCTTGAAAACTCCAATGGGTCTCCGAAAACTTCTTACCCGTTTCCAATTGTTTTGCACATTAAGGGGCCTTTCCATAAACATTTCAAAGACCAAGTTTATGGCTTTTAACCCTCGGATCCATTTTAGACCCAAACTCACCCTCAATGGCTCTCCTCTTGAGCGAGTTCACTCTTTTGACTACCTGGGTATCAGGCTTTTGGACAAAATGTTATGGGGGCTACACTTGAGTAAGATGCTATTGAACCACAAGCGGGTTGCGGGTGCCATCTCTAGAGAGCAACTTTCTTCCCCGTCCAGATTGGTAGCCCCAGCCATAGTCGTATATGAAGGCAAAGCGGTGAGTTCAGCAATGTTTGGTGCAGAACTCTGGGGCTTTGAAAAAATAGAAGAGATCCAAAGATCTGAGAACAAGTTCATCAGAGACTTGGTCTCCGCCCCAACATATACACCACTAAAACCTTTATTTCTTGACATGGGTAGGCGCCCGATCAGCGAGGTGGCCAGACTTCGCCCTCTCTTGTTCTGGGCCAGACTAAGACGCACCCCTGAACTATCTCATTACGCGGCTGGCCTTTCTGAGCTGATCACCCTGGATTCTAGTAAAAGGGTCAAATGGCTAAGGGACTTGAAAGATCTAATGCATCAATTGGGCTTAGCCGAAGCCTGGGCGAATCAGGCCCCTATGACTAAGGTGGAGCTAAAAAAGATCTACTGGAACTGGGTTAACCATCAGCTTTTACATCACTCCAGGGCTGGGAGATTAACTGAAGAATTTCTTCAGCACAAACAAGCTGGCTACCAGGAACCATACCAGATTTCATTAGAACACCTAGAGATAGGGTACTCTACATGCAGTTCAGATTTGGGTCTTTATATTTAAATTCCACGCTCGCTCAACGGGACCCAACAAAATATATCTCAACAAATTGTCCGAGCTGTGAACCCCAGCAAGAATCGGTAGCCCATTTATTCTTTGTTTGCCCTGCCTACAAACAGGCAAGGGCAAAATGGCTCAAGCCAATCTGTGCCCAATTGGGAACAAAGAATCATCTTGTGGCCCTCCGTATTCTGAGAAGTGATGCTTCAAGGTCCCTGTTTGTTTGTGGAGTTGCCAAGTACTTGGGTCGTGCATGGATCATCCGCTCAAAAGAAGGTAGCAGGTCCAAAAATGTAATCAAACAAAGGCCGTAAGAGCAAACCCAGTTCCACGATTATTTTGCTATCTATTGCTGCTTATTGGTATGCCCGAAATATTTGTAATAGAAAAATGTGTATTTTATTCCGTAAAGGCAATTTATTAGTATGGAAAAGTACATTTATCCCTAGGACGGCCCGGAACTGCATTTTTTTTAAATTGTTGTTTTTAAAGCTTTAACATTTTATGCAATCCTAAATTTTATACTTGTTGTATGATTCTGAAATGCTTTTATGATACTAGTTATCGAATAAAGCTTATTTGAATTGAATTGAATTTATTCACCTATTCGCATTCCCTTCAGGATTGTGTATAAAGTTGAAATTTTTCAGATGAACCATTATTTTTGTAATGGGGGTATCGCGGCCTTTATCATGATTAGCTAATGTTGTGATCGCTCAGGTATATTTCGTTTAAGATTGTATATCCATAATTAGACTATATTTACTTCCATACCTTTACTCTGATCTAACTTCACTTCACCAACCTGTCCAGTACCAAACAGTAAGCACTGTCTTCAGCCTCTCTTCCTCCACATGCAGAGAAAACTATTTCAAAAGTTTTATTAAAATATAAAATTGCATATCAGAAGATACAAACAGTACATGTACAATACAGAGAGTAAGAGCTTCCAGAAAAGGAACATTTCTGAGTGAGATCTCTCTGGAGTTTTGAGGTTCTGGGCTTTGATAGGGAGGCAGGCAGTTTACATAGTGGAGCGCGCCTTGACTAGGGATTATTTAAGAAACATGATCAGTTTTTTGTTTTACAGAGACACCCGGCAACAGGTTGTAGCACTACTGAGTGAGGCTACTCTATTTTTCGCTAAGCCATTGATGAGAAAGATCGCAATTTCTGCACAGCGATGTTGCATTTTGGTTCTTTATAACAGGCAAAGAACCTTGAAAGCTGTCATAAGAAAGTGACGCAATTATTTTGATTACTTTGCTGACTGCTATATGAAAAGTCCGTCTTGCCTAGTCATACTCCTTATTGTAAAGATATTATGAGTCTTTATTTAGTAGAAGAGTTGTAAATATTCATTAGTTATGCCTGCCTTAGTTTAAAAATCTAGTTCACAATGTATTACATACAATGCCATTGTATTGTACTAAACCTTCATCTTATTATGTTTTTCAGGTTTCTAGGTTACTAAAAATGTTTCTACCCAAACAGACATAATACAAGCTTAATCAGCTGTAAACAAGCATTCGCTCAGGTATATTCATATATATCCTCGTACCAGTAGCAAACAAATCTACATTTGTCAATCATTCAAGGAAAACGATTCTCCGTGGAAAAACCATGAAATGTTCTCGAGATAAATAATTAAAGAATGGGTGCGAAGGTGGTTTCAATGGACAATGAATCTGGCGTACTGCATCAGAGTGTGATTAAGATTGAATCAAACTATTTGTACTGTAGGTTGTATTCTGGCAGCAAGAAAGGATAAACCTAAGCCACGAGAAACAAAAAGATTTAGAGCCTTATTAAGAGTTTGGTGGTCCTAGCTTGTGGTGGCGGGCCTACCACCGCCACACTGCGAGCCCGTCTGCAGTATTATGAGTGTGGCGGTCAGACCCACACATGACCGCTGCGACCGTCGGAGATCACGGATCATGCAGTGGTCAGGCAGCACAGTAATGCTGGCTGTGCCGCTGCGGCACCACCAAGCATATTAGGAGTTGCAAAACCACCATCCTTTTCATGGCAGTGAGCCTGCCATGAAAAGGGTGGCTGTGAGGCACCTAAGGGGGCCCTAACATGGCCCCCTGCCGCTCCTGGGGGTACATACTGGGGGGCTCATGTATTGACCCCCGTGAAATGCACTCCCATTTTCTGCACAGTCGGACATGTATGCCACACTGTGCAGGATGGTGCAGTCTGCGCTCTGACAGCAGCAGATCACTGCTGCCAGACCAGGATTCAAGTCCTAATCTGAAGGGGCAACAACACCACAGCTTTTGTAGTTCAACAGAGGACGGTGCTATCAGTGGCGTAGCTAGTCACTTTGCCGCCCGTGGCGGTCTCTGCCTTTGCTGCCTGCGGCGCCAGTAAAGGCAGGGGGATGGGTGCTAGCGATTTTCCCGTGATTGCTGCATCACCGCAAACGCATGAAAGAGCGGGTGCAGGGGAAGGCTGCTACCCCCCAAAACCCATGCCCCCCCCCCCTTGTATTGCCACTGGGTGCGTTATACTGTCCCATGCAGGACCAACAAAGTGGTAATAAGGCCCTAAGAGTGTAAGATCGATGGACAGAACTCACCTTAGTGTATTTACATAAACAAATAGTAAACTTTGATGAGGAATGGGCCTGCGTTTGGGGCCCTTTCACAAGACACTCTTGTCCTCGGAGATTCCATCCCCTGGGGACCGAAACAAAGCAAGATGCCCCAGGGACCTCATCTCACCAAGATAAACAACAGCCAGTTAAATTACCCACCCCATGCCAGTGTCTGGGGGGACAAGGCAGAGCAGCCAACTACCTTCTGCCCATGGCCAAGGCGGGCAAGAGTGGACAGAGCAGCTTCGGCCTCTTGGAAGGAGCCAAAGGCAAGCAGTTTGCTCCCACACAACGCACAAGCTGAAAAGAGTTTTGTGGGCTCCAGCTCCAGATTAGCACGTTTCCAAAACAAAGGCATTTTGGAAAAAGCAGAAAGCTGCTTAATGAATATTCATCACCTCCCCAAAGAGGTGGCCCATAAACCCCCACGTGGGCACTCTAAGCTACATACTGTTGTTCTGTTGTGCCCCAGGAAGGGTAAGGACACCAAGAAAATTACCTGGTCCTGTACCCATTGGTGTTAGTGTAATAGTGAATTAGAACATGTTTTCTGCTTTTACTAATGTGGTGACAGCTTGTCAAAGCCAGTAGGCCTGCCTTACTGATATTGACACTGCCTAATATAGGGGGGTATTGTAGTGTAAGGTTGGGATCACTTCCCTATCCACCATCTTAGCAACTTCTGCTTTGATGCATCACTGAGCTCTGTCTGACACCTTGTAAAAGGAAGGGCAAGGACACTAACAATGTTACCTGGGATTGTCCCTATTGATTTCAGTGATATTGTAATGGTGAACTAGAAGATGTTTCTGTTTTTACTAATGTGGTGACTGCTTGTCAAAGCCAGTAGGCCTGCATTATTGATAATGACACTCCCTTACAGTGTGATATTGCATCTAATATAGGGACGTATTGAAGTTATAGGGTTGAGATCGCTTCCCAATCTACCACATTAGCAACACTATGGGTGTAGTTTGTTATGAGATTGTCACAAAAGGTATTCCTATCCACCCCATTGTACATATTTGTAATTCAATGCATAGTATATAGTAGCATGTATTAAATAAAAGTACTTTTCCTTTTATAAGAAAAAGCATGGACAATGTATTGAGTGTTGTTGCTGCACACTAGCCAGCTGGGGTTACTAGCTGACCCACTCACCCCTGAGTAAGCCTTGGGCTGCTCTACTTCACTACCCTGAGACAGTAAAGTGGTACAATGGGGTACTTAGATCCTAGTAAAGAAGATGTTTGAGACGTATTACGTGTGAAGGACTCATATCTCTCGCAACTAATAACCCACTTCCTTACAGCCAGAATCTCTGCTAAGCATTAAGAATACACTGTTACTGCTTCCACAACCTGGATCTCAGATTTCCTTTGACAAGCTCAACTTGTTTTCCTATTGGCTTGTATTGAGAGGCATTGGGAATGTAGAAAAGTATTTCAGAAAGTTGTGTTGTTGATGGAAACAACCTTAGAGCTATATTTGAACTTTTATGACCTGTACTAAGATTAAGGGCTGATACATTGTACTAAGAGTTATCCTGTGACAGAACAGGAAGGACTCTTAACCTGGACAATCTTACTCTTGCTGGATATGATTGTCAAAGTAGTCGGTATTAAAGTTCTACTATATATGTATGAATTTCTAAAACTAGGGAATGCAGAATATTAACTCTATTGATTATCTTGCAGTTCTACAACAGTCTAAAAGAAAACATAATTCATCTTCCACAGAGATTGAAAAGTCACGTAGCTCGAGGACGTTTTTCAAGTCACGGACAGTAGTGACCAAATATTTGAGGTATTCATTTTACAGATGTTCACTTTTCAGGAATTACCAGATCCACATCAAAGTACAGAGCGTTGGTAACACAGAGATATTGCTTAGGTATATTGGTTCACTATTACAGTTAAGTGCAGAACCTTATATGGTAAGATACTTAAGCTATCTCTGTGCCTATTAGATATCCAGTGAGAAGGCATCCGTGATCGCTTAGCATGAGCCTGCAGAGGGTGACCCTACTGAAGGGTCTAGTGCACAAATTAAAAGATTTTCAATAAGCTGATAACTGGCAGGCGAGGCAGCATTGAATATATCAGTGGGGAGACAAATCAAGCAAGACCCTACATCGGTTATGCCGGGTCCACAATGCCCCGACCCCTCCGCCCTTACTCCGGGGCATTGACGGTACCCTCCATACATGCCCGCATACGGTGGTTCAAGCATTCGCCACAAATTGTACTGACCTTTATTAGCACAGGGCAAGTCTATCCCCAGATTTAAAACAATAATTCTTGCGGGACATACCCCCATAAGAACTGTCAGATGAGGTGCGTGATCACATTGACGTTCCCATCTCCTAAGAGGAGCTTACTACGGCTCTTCACAACATTCATCCAGGTAGGTCCCCGGGTCAGTTTTCTGAGGTTGTATCTCCCAGATGGGCCCACCTTTCCTAGAGACACTGCAAGAATCCTCGGAACTGGGGATTCTTCAGTCTGACAGGCAGCATGAGGAGGTCGTGGTTTTTCTCAAGCCAGTTCGCCCCCATGAAGACCCATCGTCCTCTGACCCTGCTCTCAGGCTAGGTCGCCCCCACGCCACTGCTGCCTGTCTCTTGGTTTCCCTACCTGGCTCCCAGCGCTGCTCCAGCGCTCGCTGTCACTACCTCCTGCCTGCCTGCTCTGGGACGGTCCCAGCCGCCGCTGAGCCATCCATCCTCGCTGCACTTTCCCGCCGCTGCCTACCTGCGGCCCGTCCCCACCAAGCCCATTCGCCGCCCCGCTTCCGCCACCCAGCTGCTCCTCCCTCCCGGTTTCCCTCTTATGGAGACCGCGAAGCGGCCGCGCGCAGCGGGCGCACCGCTGGCGCGCCGAATGCGCACCAAAGGCAAGCCCGTCTGCGCCCGTCCGCGCAAGGACCGCTCCCAGTGCCAGAACCCCTGGCCCCAGCCGATGCCAGGGCACCCGACTGAGATACGACACCGCCACCCTCATCGCACTCAACACAGGACGACCAGCTGCCTGCCACCAAGCCACCCCGAGACGCACCCACGGATCCTCCACCTGCCAAGCATGCGAATTCACCTGCCTCCGAACCTGCACCCCGCCCACCGAACACAGCAACGACAACAACAACCACCTCAAGTGCATCCTCCTCAACACCCGCTCCGTCCACAAACACACCGTCGAACTCTGGGAACTCCTTGATACAACAGCACCAGCCGTCGCCTTCCTCACGGAAACCTGGATGAACGCCTCCTCGGCCCCCGACATCGCCATAGCCATCCCGGACGCCTACAAAATCACCCGGAAGGACCGCGTCAAAAAAACTGGAGGAGGAATCGCCATCATCTACAGGAACACACCATCAGCGTCACGACCAACGCCGAAGACACACTCACCGCCGCTCAACACCTACATTTCCAGTTCCGCACCGACCCCCAAACCACCCTCGGAGGAACACTCAACTACAGACCCCCGGGCCCACGGACACAATTCAGCAAAACCATCGCCGACTTCATCAGCCCGCACGCCTTAGCCTCACCAGAGTACATCCTCCTAGGGGACTTGAACTTCCACCTGGAGAAAAACATCGACAACAACACCACCACCACCACCCTGCTCGACAACCTCGGACTCAAGCAACTGGTGGACACGCCCACCCACCTTGCCGGCCACACGCTCGACCCCGTCTTCTCCGCCAGCAACCACGTCTCCTTCAGCTACTCCACCGGACTACACTGGACCGACCACAGCTGCATCCACTTCACCTTCAAGAAGACCACCTCCCACCACCAGACGCTACAGATCCCCCGCAGATGCTGGAGCAAAGTCACCACAGACCAGCTAACCACATCGCTGAGCCAGAACCCACCTGTCGACACCCCTGACACCAACGACGCAGCACACAATCTCGCACAGTGGATCACCAACTGTGCCGACGACCTCTCTCCACTGAAGAAACCCCCAGGCAAGACTACCAACAGAAAAACCTCATTGTTCACAGACGTTCTCAAAATCGCAAAGAAATCATGCCGAACCCTTGAAAAAGCTTGGCGCCACAAACGGACATCAGAAAACATGACAGCCCTCAAGAGCGCCACCCGCGAATACCACCAGATGATCCGCACCACCAAAAGGACATCGTTCAAAGAGCGGCTGGACAACAAAACCCACAACAGCAGGGAACTCTTCAGCATCGTCAAAGAGCTCTCCAACCCCAGCGCCAGCAACAACGACATCACACCGTTGCAAGACCTCTGCAACTCCCTCGCCACACTCTTCCACCGCAAGATCGCAGATATACACGACAGCTTCGGACCCCAGACTCCGCCTCCAGCCTCCAAACCAACGACCCCCACCACCAGCCTCAGCGCATGGACCCCCATCAGCACTGAAGACACCACCCGCGTCATGAACACCATCCACTCCGGCTCCCCCTCCGACTCATGCCCTCATCATATCTTCAACAAAGCCGACACCATCATCGCACCCCACCTCTGGAACGTCATTAACAGCTCCTTCACGTCAGCCACCTTCCCTGGAAGCTGGAAACACGCAGAAATCAATGCCCTTCTGAAAAAAACAACAGCGGACCCCAAAGACCTCAAGAACTTCCGCCCCATCTCTCTGCTCCCCTTCCCGGCCAAAGTCATCGAGAAGACCATCAATAAACAGCTGACTGCATTCCTCGAAGAAAACAACTCGCTCGACCCATCCCAGTCCGGATTTGGAGCCAACCACAGCACAGAGACCGCCCGCAGCCACCGATGACATCAGGACCCTGATGGACAACAGAGACAGCCGCTCTCATCCTCCTGGACCTCTCGGCAGCCTTTGATACCGTCTGCCATCGCACCCTAATAACCCGCCTCTACAACACTGGGATCCAAGGAAAGGCCCTGGACTGGATCACATTGTTCCTCTCCGACAGAACCCAGAGAGTCCGCCTCCCTCCTTTCCGCTCAGAGGCCACCAAAATCATCTGCGGCGTACCCCATGGCTCCTCACTCAGCCCAACCCTCTTCAATATCTACATGATCCCCCTCGCTGCCATCGCACGCAAACACAACATCAACATCATCTCCTACGCCGACGACACCCAACTGATACTCTCCCTCACCAAAGACCCTCTCACGCCAAAGCCAACTTCCAGGACGGAATGAAAGATGTCGCAGAATGGATGAAGCACAGCCGTCTGAAGCTCAACTCGGACAAGACGGAGGTCCTCATCCTCGGACAATCCCCATCTGCCTGGGGCGACTCCTGGTGGCCCATGACACTGGGCACCGCACCGACACCCACAGACCACGCACGCAACCTGGGATTCTATGTCAGGACCGGAGGCTTCAGATTATGCTATATCTTCCTTCGCTTTATTAACATAAGAACTCCACAGCAGCTTAGGAAAATATTCAAAACAGTGAAAGGAAAATGCTTTAGGTCCCAAAGCATTTGAAGGAACGTTTTAACAGTCGAAAACCACAACTCCCATGAGTCTCTTGTGTATCACTAGTCCATAGTCCTTCCATCATGTCTACCATAGCTAGATAGCCAGTCCTCTCTTCCTCTTCCTCCTCTTTCTTCGCTGCTCCCGCAGCCAGATAAGTGCTTTTCATGTGTTTTTCCCTTTGTATGAGATTTGTATAAGATTTCCTGTATATATCGTGTATACGATTTGTCTGGGGCTCGTCGCATGGTTTGCGTTTTCTTCTTTGCAGAGTACCCGGTCGCGGGAACGTTCTGTTCGTTCCTACGCGACTTTTTTCTTTTCCCGTTTGTGTGCGGTGACTGATAAAGCCGCTAGAGGGCGCCCGCACGTCTCGCCGGCTCTTCGGCGCGTCTCTTCAATTGCGGGAGCCGCGCTGAGGAGCCTGCCTGCGCCGGAGCCTGCCCTCGCTTGCCCCTCTGACACCTGGTTCGCCGGGTCTGTACTCCTCCTTTTGACGCCCCGCTGGGGTCTGTAGTGCGGCGTTGACCGCGTGAAACGCCTTCGGGCGCGTTTGTGCACCGCAGTTTCTCTAGTGTGGCGTAGCGCGCTTGAGGGGTGGCAGGACTCGGTCCCGGTGAGGAGAGTCCGCGCGCTGGGGGGTTGGTGCAGCCCTATCTGCCACGCCTGTTGGCCCATAAAGTAATCGCAGTCAGTTTTGTCTGCCCAAAATCGAGTTGCCTCTCCAGTAACACCCTCTTGAGGGTCTGTGGTCTTTTTTCACTAGCTTCTGGCTTGTGGCTTGTCCCCTTGTTTCTGTGATGGAAGGGGAGTATGTGGAGGAACCCTATTCCTATCTCCAGGACGATGAATTTTATCATGCGGTGGATAACTCCATTTACCGCTGTGTGATGGAGGTGGTGGGGCCCATGGAGGACCGCCTCTCCGCACGCATTGTTGAAGAATGCGCGAAATTAGCGTCTGCGCATTCGGGGGCGCCTACTGACCCCCCGGGAACATCGGGCGGGAAACCACCGGCACCAAAGAAGCCCTGCAGAGAGGGACCCTCTTCAGGGTCGCAGGGGGTAGACAGAGGCGCTTTTGAGCGTCTCCGTGACGCCTTTTTAGCAAAGGCAACGACTGCGCCCCCTGCTCCCCTGGCGAACCCTGACACTGCGGGGGACGTTGACACGGCCCCCGCGTCACCAGTGTATGATTCACCGGACACTGACGATGACGGGGAGTCGGTGCGCTCTTGGCGACCTTCGGGCTCAGCCGCGGAGCTTCCTCGGGATGAGTCGGGCATGCTGGACCCGGACGAGATTGTTCATCCGCGGTCCGCAGCTTGGACACCAGGAGAGACTGTGGCGAAGTTCGTTGCGGGTCGACTGCGCAAGCCACTGGAAAAGGAAGCCAGGGGCTGTCTGCGAGGGGAATGCCCGAGGCCGTCTTTGGAAGGGAAGGTGGCTATGACCCCCGAGTTGGATGCGAAAATGGCCACCTTCCTGGCCAAATTCATGAAAGATCCCCGCAAGGGTATTGACCGATCCTGGCGGTCCTGTCAGGATAAGTTACTGGATGCCGTGGGGCCTGCCACAAAAATCCTCGACATGGCGGAGGAGGCGAAGGCGAATGGCACGGTCATTTCCCCGGAGGTGCTATCGAATTGGGCACAACGTGTTATCGTGTTTCTGGGTAATGCCAATTGCGCCCTGTCCACCGAGCGCAGGCGATCCTTGCTGATCAAATTAGACCCTAAGCTGGGGGACCTGGCCTCGTCAGAGGCGGGCGCGGTAGCCCAGGGGGGCCTCTTCGGCGAGCCCTTTATCAGAGAGCTGGGCAAGTTCGTGTCCACTTTTACATCGCTGGACAGAGCACAGTCCAGCATCAAGCGCGTGTTTCATCAGCGTTTCTCTGGAGGGGCCGGTCGCGGCAGGGGCCGCGCGACCGGCCGTGGCCAGCAGGCCAATAATAGAGGGCAAGGCTCCGGCAGAGGCCAGTACCAGACCTCTGCAAACTTCAATAATTTCTATCCCACCAGAGGGCAACGTTTCGGCGGCAGAGGTTTCAGGAAGAATTCCGGACCGGGACATACCTCCGGTGAGTGTACTGTGTTTGGATCAGGTTCCGATCGGGGGGAGGTTGGCAGCCTTTTACGAGGAGTGGGAATTGCTCACTGCCGACGCTTGGGTTTTGCAAACCGTCCGTGGTTTCCATATAGAGTTCTACGACAGGCCCACTCAGGAAGTTTTTCCACGTCCAATGGTGTTTTCAGAGTCCGACGCGCTTTTGATAGACGGAGAGGTCGCGGAGTTGCTTCGCAAAGGGGCCATCCGTCAATCAACGCGCCACCCCAATGGATTTGTCAGCAATGTCTTTCTAGTGGACAAGACAGATGGGGGCAAGAGGCCTGTGATCAACCTCAAAGAGTTCAACGGGTGGTTGATCTATCGGCACTTCAAGATGGAGGGTATCCACCTCCTTCGAGATGTGCTCCTCCCTCGGGATTGGATGGTGAGGCTCGACCTCAAGGATGCTTATCTAGTCGTTCCTATCCACCCGCCTCATCGTCGTTTCCTTCAGTTCTTGTGGAACGACAAGGTGTTCGAGTTCACGGCGCTGCCGTTCGGCCTTTCATCGGCCCCCTGGTGCTTCACAAAGGTGTTGCATCCGGTGGTGGAGTACCTCAGGGGTCAAGGGGTGCGGATGTTAGTCTACTTGGACGACATCCTCCTCATGGGTCAATGTCCAGTAGTGTTGGCCGGGCAGCTGCGACAGGCCGTACACCTTCTTCAGAAACTGGGGTTTGTTATCAACGGCTCCAAGTCGGTTTTGATCCCCACTCAGAGTCTTACCTTCCTGGGTTTCATCTTGGACTCGGTGGAGGCTGTTCTGAGTCTCCCGTCCCGGAAGATCGCGAAGATCAGACATTTGCTTCGGCAGACGATCACAAAGGATTGTACGTCCTTGCGTCATGTCGCCAAGGTGGTGGGACTTCTGTCGTCCTCCATCCAGGCGATCTTTCCGGGGCCCCTACATTACAGGGCGCTTCAACGCCTCAAAGCTCAGCACCTCCGGAGGGGGATGAGCTACGATCAGTTGGTTCCTCTTACGGAGGAGGTGAAGGAGGAAATGTCATGGTGGCTGTCTCACATGGAGGCGTGGAATGGTCGGGCGATCTTCGGGTCGGTCCTGGATCTCGTCATAGAGTCCGATGCCAGCAGATCGGGTTGGGGCGCTCGGTGCGGGGATTTCTCCACCGGCGGCGCCTGGTCTTCAGACGGACAACGGTTGCATATGAACTGTTTGGAGCTCCTAGCGGGCTCCTTCGCGGTCCGTTGCTGGACCAAGGATTCGGTCCAGGCCTGTGTTTTACTGAAAATGGACAATGTTTCAGCGGTTCGTTATGTGAACCATCTAGGGGGTCCTCGCTCTCGTGCTCTGGCGAATTTGGCGAAGGACTTCTGGGATTACTGCCTATCGCGCCACATTGCGGTGACGGCGGAGTACCTGCCAGGCCAGGACAATCAGGTAGCGGATTGGCACTCCAGATACCTCAGGGATGCCAGTCAGTGGAAACTGGATTCGGGAGTTTTCCAGTGGATACAAAGCCTTTGGGGTCCCTTCTCGGTGGACCTGTTTGCGTCCCGTCTGGACCACCAACTGCCGCGTTTTTTCAGTTGGAGGCCGGACCCTCTCGCGGAGGCCACGGACGCCTTTCTGCAGGATTGGAGTCGGGAGAAACCGTTTGCGTTTCCACCGTTCTCCATGGTGGTGCGGACAGCGGCCCAGGTTCGCCGCCAAGGAGTGGAGCTGGTGTTGATTACACCGCTTTGGAGGTCTCAAGTATGGTTTCCGGTTCTTCTGGAACTTTCTTGGGATTTTCCAATCCTACTCCCCCTGTTTCCTCTCCTCCTGAGGAATCCAGATCAGGATCCGCATCCTCTCATCGTGCGGAATTCGCTCCGCCTCATGGCGTGGAGGCTCTCAGGAGACGTTGGACGCTCCCGGGCCTTTCGGGGTCAGCTGAGAGCCTTCTCTCCAAAGCATGGGCCGATAGTACGACGAAGCGCTACAGATCCGCTTGGCTTAAGTGGATGCGTTGGTGTCTTCGAAGGGATTTGGATCCCTTGGTCGCGGGTCTCGTTCCCGTCCTAAATTTCCTGGCGGAGCTAGTCGACAAAGGCCTTGCCTACAGAACAATTAATGCGATTCGGTCAGCGATCTCGGCAGGTCATGACAACATCGATAACTCTCCGGTGGGGGAGCATCCTTTTGTTTGTCGACTTCTGCGGGCTGTTAGGCTCGCGTTGCCTCCAGAACCCAGATATTCCGTCCTTTGGGACGTCAATTTGGTCTTGAATTTGTTCCTTTCATGGCCGTCCAACTCCTATCTGTCTCTGAAAGAGCTCTCGGCAAAGTTGGCCATGCTGTTGTGTTTAGTTTCTTGTAGACGGGTGTCTGATGTACGCGCCCTGGACATATCAGCGCGCATTTTTTCCCCAGATGGGGTTACCTTTACTGTGGGCCGCTGCACTAAAACGGCGTCACGATCCATTTCATATCCAGCTTTTCTAGACACTCCTAAGCTGTGTGTTGTGCAATGCCTCAAAGCATATGAAGATTTAACATTGGAATTGCGCCCACCGGGCGAGCGTCAATTATTGATTGCCTTGCGAAAGCCACACAAAGCTGTCTCCTCCCCCACTATTGCTAGGTGGGTGCGTTGGGTCATGCTAGAGGCAGGCATCGATACGAAGCTGTTTGGAGCACACTCTGCCAGAGGGGCCATGGCCTCTAAGGCGTTCGCTGTGGGTGCTCGCTTGGAGGATTTAATGCGAGCTGCAGATTGGTCCTCGGATTCCACCTTTAAGAGGTTTTATTTTAAGCCTGTGGTGGATTTAGCCCAGTTGGTGGTGAGTAAGCTTTGAACTAGCATAATCTGAAGCCTCCGGTCCTGACATAGAATCGAAATTTGCCTAGCTTATGTAACGGTAAGTTTCAATTCTATTAAGGACATGGAGGCGAGGATTATCCCACCCAGTACACACAGTATTTTTCTGCCCACCCGTATGGCAGTAAGTAAAGCGTTTTCCTTTTTCTGCAGTTGTGTTGTGTGCTTAGCTTTGATTATTCCTCTGTCAGCTTTACTTGACTCCTGTGACCCCTCGCTTACGCTGTCTTTTTTCCGGCAGGCAACGAGGGTGCTAAGCAGGATCAGTGAGGCGAATGCGTGATCTGCGCGAAGAAAGAGGAGGAAAAGGAAGAGAGGACTGGCTATCTAGCTATGGTAGACATGATGGAAGGACTATGGACTAGTGATACACAAGAGACTCATGGGAGTTGTGGTTTTCGACTGTTAAAACGTTCCTTCAAATGCTTTGGGACCTAAAGCATTTTCCTTTCACTGTTTTGAATATTTTCCTAAGCTGCTGTGGAGTTCTTATGTTAATAAAGCGAAGGAAGATATAGCATAATCCTCGCCTCCGTGTCCTTAATAGAATTGAAACTTACCGTTACATAAGCTAGGCAAATTTCGATTCATCCTGGACTCCTCCCTCACGATGACCAAGCAAGTCAACGAAGTCTCGTCCTCATGTTTCAACACCCTGCGCATGCTCCGAAAGATCTTCCAGTGGATCCCCACCGAAACCAGAAAACGGTCACCCAGGCCCTCGTCACTAGCCGACTGGACTACGGGAACGCCCTATACGCAGGAACCACAGCCAAACTTCAGAAACGCCTTCTACGCATACAGAACGCCTCCGCACGACTCATCCTCAACACAGCCACATATCTGCCCACCTGAGAAACCTGCACTGGCTCCCCGTCAGCAAGAGGATCCCATTCAGGCTGCTCACCCACGCACACAAAGCGCTCTACAACTTGGGCCCCGAATACCTCAACAACCGTCTCTCATTCTACACCCCCACCCCCCAGCTCCGCTCCACCAGCCTCGCCCTCGCCACCGTCCCACGGATTCGCAGAACCACCACCGGAGGAAGATCATTCTCCTAACTGGCAGCCAAAACATGGAACTCCCTCCCCGCACACCTACGACTGACCCAGGACCATCTCACCTTCAGGAAACACCTCAAGACCTGGTTATTCGAGCAATAGCGGCACCTCCCCCCCTTCCTTCAGCGCCTTGAGACCCTCACGGGTGAGTAGCGCGCTCTACAAATGTATTGATTGATTGATTGATTGATCGTCATATCGCCCCATTTTGTTGTTAAATTTTGTAGCAAAACTCTTAGGTAAGATCCTGGCCAATATCACCAAGCTCATCCACCCCAACCAGTTGGTCTTCATGCCACAACGCTCTACACGTCATAACATCAGATAAGTACACAATGCCCTTGCCATGGTTCCAAGGTTGGGACGCGCTGCAGCGATCCTTCTTGCGGACACTGACAAGGCCTTTGATTTGCTAGACAGGGGGTAACTGTTCCTCCTCTTGCCGGCCTTAAATATTGGCCCCTGGGTTATCTCTTATATCCGCCTCCTGTACACAGATATATCTGCTTCTATACGCATTGCCGGTGCGGTGTCAGACCCATTTTCCATTCGCAGGGGTAGCGGCAGGGGTGCCCCCTGTTGCCACTCTTATTTGCGCTGGCTATCAAGCCGTTAGTAAATTGGGACCGACAGGACCAGTTGGTTCGTGGATTTCAGGACCCGGGATCTTCGGGCCCGGGATACTGTAGATCCCGAGGGAGTTTGGGGAAATTTCGGGCCCATCCAAATCCACCCTATATCCGATTTGCAGAAACCAGGAGCGAGGTACATAGGCCACTCAATTGACGCAGGCATCCAATGGTTTCACATACCTGGGAGTGTTTATATCAGCTGATCCGGCGAAGTCCTGGGCCCACAACAAACATCTTCTTCTATCTAAGGTCAGAAGTGAGGTGCAGGCCTGGTCTCCCTACCTTTGTCTCTCTATGGTCGGTCAGCAATCCGGAGTGGCGTGCTACTCGCAAGAAAAGCGCTTCAACACCCATCAGGGGTAACAAGTGCTATATGAATGCAAATCTTTCTTCCCCTTTTATCCATCCGCTATCCTTCTCACTCCAAGTAACAGACTAATAGCCACCACTGAAATTACTTCACAATTCACCATATTAATTCACCACTAATCCTTTATAGGCTACCTGAATAGCATGCGTCAACAAGTGAGCGATAAATAAATACAAACCTTTGTCCTACTCTATCCTTCTGCTATCATTCCAAATCCAAATAACTGACTAACCTATCCACCACTTAAAATGTACTTGCATGTTTCACTATACTAGTTCAACACTAATCCTCTGTGGGTACCGGAGTAGCGTGCTACCCGCCGAAAAAGCGCTTTGACGCCTCGTCAGGGGTAGTAAGCGCTATATAAATGCAATTACAATACAATACATATGTTTTTCCTACAAATGCATAACAGAATGGTGAGAGTGGCTGTAATAAGTAATGAAAACATTTATAACCAAAATTAAAAGTTGTGTAAATCAGTTCATGCTCACTAACCTCTACCTCGCCTCATGAAGAAAACCCATATTGATTGCACTGTATTGGTGTCAGGGGAGTAAACAATAGAACTGCAAGATTTCTGATCATTCATGAGGCCTTCCTGAGTTCGTGCCCAGGATATATGTCCATTTGTTGACCCTCACTATGGAGTAACCATGGACCTCGGGTCACAGAACACCCCGAGCGGCTAACAGCTGAAGCTCCAGCAGCAAAAACAAAGCGGCTGCTACATCAAAGTAAAGTGTGATAACAAGAAATACTGGATCAAGTTAAAGGTTAAAGCACACTAAGTATTAACAAACTTCCATCTCATTCAGTCTATTGAACTCACACACCTTTACGGGGTAACCTAACGTCATCTATTACAAATCGCAGCTTAGAAAAATATATAGAATTTCCGCTATCAATCTGAGCACATTCACACCTTTTCTGTGTTACAAGCAACTAGCAAAGCACCATTGTACATATAGAGTCTTTGCGAGAGGAACTCTCTTCAATTTATATTGTTCTTTTCAATTTTTAATGGCATCTGACAGGGCTGCCACATACTATTCCCACGCATGGCACTGCATATTCACACCAGCATTCTGCCCCACTCCCAGCACTGTTAAGTCCACACCTGAATCCTCCCCATTCCTATTGGGTGACACACAAGATTCAAGGGGTAAATCAGGAGAAGGATTTGAAAAATGACTGGTCCATTGAACATTCAAATTTTGCATATTCACCATGATGTAATGGCAGATCTAGTGAAGGATGACAAAAGTTATTGGGGGAGGGGAGGAGAGGGAGAGGGTGGCCTGGAGACAGGGTAGTCCTCCCTAAATGTACCCCTACAAACCATGATTAGTACCCAGTGAGCATAGCATTTGGGAGGGCTCCATTTACAGCAAGAGAAGAATACATGCAAAAATATCTAATACCCTATAATGACAGTGTGTACAAGGGAAGGAAAATTAGCCTGGCAGACAATAAAAGAAGGTGGCAATATAGAGGAATGAGGCAAATAACCTCCTTTCTTTTACTAGGTATCAATGAATTTTACCAGGCTTACTAAGGATGACTAGAGAAGCCCCTCCCTCAATAAAGTGGTGCATTCTTCTTTCAAGCCATCACTGAATGGCTTTATGTGTATACTGCTTGCAAATGCTGTCCATCCAAACTCCCCCATGTCTGCATTTTACATAAGTCTCTGCAAGTGACATGAATGACTGTATATGGAATTATCACAGCAAACGTATATTTTTGACTCAACCACATTCTGTGTAACCAACTGCTTCAAGAGCTTGGGTGATCAATAAAAGTGTCATCAAATATGTGATGCTTACTTTGGTGAGGTGAATGACTCCATCAGATGTAACCGAACAGCCCATAAAACCAACATACTGCAGCTCAGGACAGTGCTCAGCAAATGCCTTCACCGACTGGTCTGTCACCTGCATGAAAGGAAACAGAAAACAGAGTTGGAGTGGGATTCTAGCACAGTGCACTGATGCTATGGGAATTAGAACATAGACTCGGTCTAAGTTTTGCCTGGACATTATACAAATCTGCACAAAAACCAGTGGCCCTGTGATATTTTATCATGTTATCAGCAATCTTGCAGTGCACAGCTCCAATGAAAGTTTTTTTTCTGAACACGCGCAATGTAACCTGCGATAATCCACAATGTTAATGGGCGCCCAGGACAATTCTCAAATTCCAGTTAATGGGCGCCCAGGACAATTCTCAAATTCCAGTCAAAGGTTTGACCAAACAGGTTCAACGACTGACATCCATCCCTCGCAATTCGTTTTCTACCCAAAGTTTCTTATTAGAGGAAAAGATTGAATTCGTAATCAAGAGCCGCCGGAGAATATGTGCTTTATCTCAACTGAGGGCGATTTTCTACTGAGGAGACATAAGGTATGCTAATGAGATAAAAATATAAGCTTTCCGCCACACCGTGGTCAACGCCCCCAGTTGTAAAAGATGCATAGAAACCAGTATTGTATTTTGGCACTGATTATCCGGGAATTACCATGTAGGCTCAAACCAGTACATGAGGAAAACTGCGCTATTTGCATTTTTATAAATCTGCAGGGCTTTCACCAATAAACGCAGACATGTGTAAAGAAAACTGCCCATTTAAATCACTCATGTTCTTTTGGCAATTACATTTAACACATTGTTAGTGCTTAAATAACAAACCTTTCCTTCATTATTTTAGGGCTCTTTAAAGTGAGTCTTCCACAAACGGATTCCAGATCCCACAGTTATGAACAAAGATAACTTCATCGAGTTTTCAAGCATTTGTATAAAGGTTATTTACAGTGATGAGAAGAATACTTATGAAATCAAACATTACCTTGAAAGGAAATTTTTTTAGTAAGATGACTCATTTGAATAAATGCCATAAACATACAGAACTGTAATCTAAAACACAGATATATAAAATAGTGATATAAATACTACTTAAAACTAGTATTTAAGGTAGGGCGATCAAAAGCTTCAAATGGTATGAACTGAGTTTTTGAATAAACACACAACAGGTATGTTAAACTTGGCATCTTTTGGCGCGTTCCCCCTATCTTTTGCTTTCTGACCTCTCGGTTTTGACTCTCTTTTTGCTGGTTTAGTGTCTCTGCGCGCTTTCTCACTGCTGTTCAGTGTTAAAGTGCAAGTGCTCCTGTTGTAAATAGATATTATGGATTGGTGTTTCCATGATTGGCATATTTGATTTACTGGTAAGCCTCTAGTAGAGTGCACTGAGTGTTCCAGGGCCTGTAATTCAAATGCTACTAGTGGGCCTGCAGCACTGCTTGCGTCACCCACATGAGTAGCCCTGAAAAGGTAACCGAGGCCTGCCATTAAAAAGCCTGTGTGCAGTCTGGTACTGCCAGTGACTTGGCAAGTGCACCTACTTGCCAGGCCCAAACCTTCCCTTTTCTTACATGTGAGTCACCCCTAAGGTAGGTCCAAGGTACCCCTGTGGATAGGGTACAGTGTATGTGAAAGGTGGACATGCCCTGATGTGTGTGGCATGTCCTGATAGTGAAATACTGCCAAGTTCGTTTTTCACTATTGCAAGGCTACCTGTTCACATAGGATAGAATGGGAAGTTTGCTTATAACCTCGTATAAACATAACTACCCCTGGGAACAAGGTAGGTAAATACAGCATAGTATGCCTGAACTCAGAATGTCAAAATGCATCTTTTAGTGAGGGTGATTTTCACTTTCTGTGTTTGAAAATACCAGTTTTAGAAAGTAGGTATTTTCCTGCTTAGCCATCCAGTGTGCCTCAGCTAGGAAGTGCATCGACTGGAGAGAAGGAGCTAGGAATGTGCAGTGGCTCCAGAGAGTCTGGATGAGTCAGGACTGGGCTGAATAGATCTGGGCTGCTTTTAGAGTAGGGGGAGTAGATTTACTTTCACCTGAATGGGCCTGGTCTGCCTTCCACAATGCTATCTCCACCTCCTACCAGGAAGGTGGGCCAGAGAGGACAGTGCTGGTTTGGACTAAACACAGTCACTCTCTGCCCGAGAGAATAAAGGGATCTGGAGTATAAATATTGGGGCCCAGACTCCAGAACTCACTGAAATCAAGGAACCGGACAAGGAAAAGAGCTGGAAGAGCTTCCAGGAGGGTACTGCCCCTTTGCTGTGTTGTAGCTGTGTTGGGTTGGCCTGCAGTTACTGCTTCTGCCTTGGGCAGCGAAAGGACTGGATTGAACTTTTTTTTTCTTGTGCTGAGTATTTTCAAGTGCTTGAAATAGAGCTTGCCTCCTGTTCTGAAGTCTCAGGGACGGCAAAGGCTTCAGCAACCTCTGGGTACCGCTTCTTGAACCGCTGTTTCAGTTGCCACAGAGAAGGGAAAAGCAACGAATCCGTCGCTGGCTCTGTGTCCTGACAGCACCGCAGAAGGCACCGCCTGCATCTTGCACCGCAACCCTGGTCTCACCAACGACCGCCGCCGCCGAGCCGCTGCTTTCATTGTAACCTGTGGACCAGACTCCACACCGCCTCGCTTCACTTTGCCATCCTCCTGGTCTCACCGACGCAGTCGCTGCTGCTGACTTTGACACCCGTGACTACATCGTGGCTGGGGGCACCGCTCTTAAGTCTCACAACGCACCGCCTCGTCCCACATAGCAGTCTGGGCCAACCAATGCCAGCTCCCACTAACCGGCTTTGTCGCTTGCACCGCAACCTGCTAGCACCGCCTCGAGCACCACCTCACCCTGCACTGTAAGCATTGTTCTCACCGACACCGTCTGGATGATAGTCACCGAGCGGCAGGCTGCACTGCAGCGTGAGGGCACAGCATTCAGCACCTTGTCAATTTTGCAATGCAACTGCGACGGTTGCCATGACCAGCTCGCACCAATGTGCCAGCCACAATTAATAAGGTACTGTTACCGAGTCTGTCCACGTTTTTGCGTGGCCTTACCGACACGGTCGGCTGGAACTGTTAGGCTGTTTTCAGCATCGCAATAGCCCCAGGCAGAGCTACCGACTCCTACAAACAGTGTTTTTGATGTATTTCTGCAAATTTAAAAGATATCTTGCAAAGTACATATTTTTAGTACTGTATGTTGGATTTTTATCCTTTTGGTCTTGTTTTGGAATATATAAAAATATTGGATATTTTTCTAAACTGCTGCGGTGTCCATTTGTAATGTTTTCACTGTATTACTGATGGTGATGTGCAAATGCTTTACACACTGCTTCTGAGATGGGCCTGACTGCTCATGCCAAGCTACCATGGGGGTGACCAGGGATTATTTTAGAAGTGTAACTCCCTTACCCTGACTAGGAAGAAGGGTCCCTACTTGGACAAAGGTGCAAACCCTAGCCAACTAGAGACCCTCATTTCTAACAAGGTAGTATTAGTGCGGTACCCTCTTGATTGAGTCCAGTCTTGGCAGCTCCTTTCAATGCCTAAAATGGCAGACGACAGCCCTCGATATACTGTCATATGATGCACGAGCTTTACATGCCATTAACCGCTCGTGACAATCACAGCTGAGACACCTATCTCTTACCTTTCATAGAAAACAATAGGGAACAACATCACTTAAACAAAGAAATATCATTATTTTTCTATGATCTGACAAAAACAACCCAAATAGGTATAGCATATCAAGTGATACCAGCAGAGTGAAAATGAGCACTTACAAAGTCAGATTGACAGTATCCAGTCGCTATTCCAGCCTTCAAACGCAGCAGTAATATGATAAAGTACATTAGTACCTGCATATAAAGGTACTTGTGAGCAAGCCTGCATCAGCAAGAACGTGTATCTCCCTCTACATCCACTCCTCGCTCCCACACAAACACACCTAGCATGTCACAGCCAGCAAGACCCACAAAGGCAGCAAGAATGCGTATCTCCACCCCTCCACTGCCACCCTCCACCCCCAAACAAACACATCTAGCATGTCAATGCCAGCAATAACCACGAAGGGCAGAATTTCCAATGTATGATTCAATTCTTATCCAGGGCCGTCTGAGTCTTCCTCTCCACCACCACTCATTAATTCAGTCTCCATAGAGATTAAATGAAAAATTTCTGCCCACCTCATGATCTCATTTAATGCTTTGTCATGGGTCCTAACCTCATTCCGATTGCGTTCCTCAGCCTGCCCCCACTCAGTCATATCCTTCAGTCAAGCTTCATATCTGGGCACTCTCTCCAAGATTCAGTGGATCGCTATACGTCTCTGCCCAATACCAGTCACAGAGCAAACTTGTACCGCATCTTACGCTTTTTGAGCTTCAGTAGGAGCCCTAAAACAAAGTGTTTCAGAGCAGATACTATCTTTGAAGTGTCAACCTTTTGAGGGTAGCAACAATTTCCTCCCAGGAAATCCTTCCTAAAGAAAAACTTAATATCAGTCTACATAAATAACAAGGAGATAAGATGGTGAGAGACAGTATGAATACAAAACGGAATGAGCAATAATATTAGCATGGAACAAAGGGTTGAGGGTATAACCGAAAATATACTAGTAATGAACTTGGCTGGAATCTGAAGGTTAAAACAGACAAATGTAATATATTAGTATATGTGTTATCACACATCATTCCAGAGGAATTAAAATAGAAGTACAAAAGAGATTTATTTGAAATAATACTTCAATCCACACAGTTGCTTACAAACAATGGCACTCAACCGTCCCTTCATTATACCATCTTGTACAAATAAGCTCCATGGCATGTAAGACTATTTTTTGTGGGGTGTAAGTTTGACTCTGCACAAGGGAAGTTAACGTTTCAATCAAAAAAGGAGGGGGACAGCTTTGGCAGTATGCCACCATTACCCTCACACCTCTCTCACTTCCTTCCTTTATTTCTCCTAATACACCAAGCTTTGACATGTCTTTAATCTTTCAATGCCTCATCCAAGTTGGATTGTAGCACACCGCCTAAGAAGAAAAAACAACGAGTAACCAGTAATGGTTTGTGCTGGTTTTTTTCTTCGAAACCATGGCATAGATTTTACAGAATTGAAGGAGTTCTTTCTTGAAAGCCACAGTCCACTGGCCCCACTCCCATGACATGAGGTTTGACCCTCTCAACTAAACCATTCGACTGGGCCTGATAATCACAAGACCCTTTTTGTTTGAATCCACAATGGGTGTCAAAGAAAAGCATTTTATTTGATGTGAATTGTACAGCATTGTGAGAAACGAACTCCGAAGTAATTCTTCTTTACAGGAATTCTATGACTATGAACACTGGGCTCAGGATGGAATTTCTTTTCCACACACTTCATAAAATAGCCTCCAAAGACAATGCTGTATGTGTAATATCTAGCTAAAGAAAGAGACAGTCCTAAAAAATAATTGCAAGTTTGCTACATGGTTGGTCTGGAACCCCCATGGTCAGGAAAGAAGGGTCACAGGTCTTATAATGTTTGATCTTAGATGTACTCCCAACACAATGTTCAATGTTAAAGTCAATGTACCGATCCACTGAGGACTACAAGTGCACATCCCTTATTCCACATTTAGTAAGAGTAGTTCCGAAATTAATTACATGAGTCACGTCTATAATAGAATTCTTGAAGTTAACTGGGGGAACAAGTTTTTCCCCTTCAAAGTGAACTTTATCAAAAATAGGCATATTTTGTGAGACCTTCCATAACAGTCTTGAGAAGTAGAGAGGCTCTTTTCCCCAGCCCAACCTTCCACACAATACTTTAATATGTTTTTCAAAGGCACAACATTATTCAATGCATCGGTCCAATCAGAAGACAAAACAGCTTTTGACTCAATCATAAAAGTTTCAATCAAATCAACACATTCTACAAAACATTTATCACCTCCATCAAAGTCCATGGTGTTAGATCTAGATAAGTACACAGGCCTTGCATTCCTTTCTCCTAGTATGTATTTAGCACTGAACTGACACTCCAATATTTCAGTACTCAATCTTGCAATCCTCGCTGTGAGTTTGTTTCTCACAATCTTATTCAGAATGTTAATGGATGATCATTCTTTTAGGAGAATGAGTTCTCTCCCTCAGAAGAACAAGCAAACTGTGTTGACCACTCAAATGCAGGCCAGTAATTCTCTTTCACAAAATGTGACTGTTCATGCTCTCACAAGACACGGGAAGCAAACCCCAGTGTAAATTCTTTCTTTCCTTGCATTTAGAATAGTGTGTCTCTCAAAACTCTATCAGTAGCATCCGCAGTAATGCAGGGCTTAAAAGTTCATAATGCAGATGCCTTGGTAATCCCATTTTTCATTCACTCAAATGTTGGTTGTTGGAATGGGGACCCCACAAACTTGCAGATCTTTATAAGAACTTCTGTCAAATACACAATATACCTGGCGAAACCCTGCATGAACTAAAATCTGCACAGTTCCAAGAAGGATTTTAACTCCTGCTCATTCCCAGGTGGTTTATCTCCAGCAATAGTTACATCCAGATTCGGAATTGAAGAGGTTTTCACACTAGTAATAAGGTGCCCAGGGTATTCAACTTACTTTCACCAAAACTGACTTTTCTTCTTACTGAGAGTGACGACAGCCTCACCTAAAATGTGCAACATATTTTCCATTACATCATGGTGACACAATATCCTGACCAAAGGGTAAGAAGTTATCTTGAAATGCTGCTACGCCTTTTATATCCTAGAACAGTTCAGACACTAACCTTTGAAAAACAGATCCCATATATGCTAATTTGAATGGCCTACAGCATTATTGGTATAGCCCATCGAGTGTGTGAGGTGGAGGGACTCCTAGGCTAACTTTATATGGATTTAAATAGAATGAAAGTCAAATGTTGAAAACATTCATAAGTTTGAGAGCTTAGTGAGGGTGTTTTATGTGAGGTAATGGGAAAGTGTCTAACCAAATTGACTGAGTAACAGACCTAAGGTTAAAGCACACATATAAATTGCTATTTTTCATTTTCGCTGTCACCAATGGTGTGACCCACAAGGAAGAATCAAATAGCTTTATTATGTTGCCCTCAAGCAAACTGCTGCGATGCAGATAAGTGTTTTTAAAACACTAAGGGGAACATTTCTTAGATAATCTTTTATGGGAATGCAATTATCATTGGCTTTGATCATATGTATAAATAACATATTTGAACTTCCATGGTGCGCCAGAAAATACTTTGGAGAATTTATTAACAATGTCACTGTATTTGTAAATAACACTACTTGATTTTTCTTGAATAATCAAAGATTGATAATACTTGTCAGCATGCAACTGCTCTTAAAATAACCTAGATTTGCCTTGCTGTAACCGTCCAAAGATATGAATGCCTTTTAAAGCAATATAAACCGTGCCATCTATTCTTCTGTTTCTGGAATTTAAATCCCTTTAGACTTGCAAGATGGAAAAAAATATAAAGGAAGAGAGGGGTTAACCCACAAATATGCCAAAGTCTGGAGGAAATGGCGGGACTGTCCTGGACTTGAGGGTTAGAATGGGGCCCGAAAGGTAATTGCCATTCCTTGGGGAGGGAGGGGGGGATAGATAGGTGGATTGAGGATGGGATCATATCAATGTGGTGGAGCTCATTGGCATTACCTACGGTTTCCCTGCACGGTGTCACTTTACTCTCTCCCCATCGGGACAGCGGAGGTACCGGGGGCCGCCAGGAATACATTTCCCAGCATTTCACCTGTCGGGAGGCGCTGACGCTAATCTCCAGCACCTGGTGGCTCATAAAGAGGGCCTTGGGCTGCCGCGGCGCAGGATGCGCGCAGGCCAAGGGCGGGCCCGTTCAAGCCCGTCAGAGCCTGAAAGAGGTGGGCTGGGCTGGGCCTGCCCTCTGCTATCGAAGCCGGGGCGCAGGATCCACGCATACAGGGTACTGTTTTCTAACATAAACTGACATATTTATTAGCATTTAATGGCTAGAAGGATCAAACAAAAGGACGATCTTATGTCTTCAGAGGGGGGCATCGTGGGGGCCCTCAATGCTTTTTTAACACGGGCTGAGTCAGTGCTGACGCATGAAATAAAGCTTACGGAAAAGAGACCTCTCTTGGATACTTTTGTGACCCATAAAAGATCATCGCTGGGTTGCATAAGCAGCGCTAAATCCCCTGCACCTGCCCACACAGCTGTTGTGTACCTGCATGAGGATTCAGTAGCTATGGACAGACCTGGGGGGTCAGCGGACTTAGCGCTAGATCCAGCAGACGCGGACTAATTTATCTCTGTAGACTCCACCTGTCCGGTGCCGGCCTTGACGGGGAGTGGTGCTCCGCCAGTGCAGGTGGCGCCCTGTTCCCCAGAGGTCCTGCCCGTTGTGCCCCTTGCACTTCTGGAAACCAGCGGAACACTAACAGCATTAAACCCCGGGTTCAGAGAGGTCACCACTAGATCAAAAAAGCACCTAAGGGTTAGCCCAAGGGGCAGCATAGAGGGAGCGACACTAACAGACAATAATGAACCGCCGGCAAAACGGTCCAGGCGCGGCGCCT
Organism: Lissotriton helveticus; assembly: GCF_964261635.1. Lineage (NCBI taxonomy): Eukaryota > Metazoa > Chordata > Amphibia > Caudata > Salamandridae > Lissotriton > Lissotriton helveticus. The sequence goes on from NC_136059.1 coordinate 766,748,085, forward strand.
ACCAAAAGTCAAGGCAAAAGCTCAGATTGAAGCAGCCACCTGCAAATTCACCTATTCAACCTAAAACTTTATCTTTATCATGCATCTGCTTTGCGTCCCCAGCCCACCTTTCAACACCCTGACCCTCCCATGCTGGCATTGGTGCGGCCCTCACGAAACCACAGACAGTACTTTGTGTCCTCCAGGGAAACGTTTGTGAGTACTCATGTGATTGACTAACACAAGTCATTTCAGCATTGTAAATCATTCAGTGATCATTTGATTTTGAAACATGTATTTATCTACATACTGCACAACTAGGAACTTTAACATTTTCGAAAACTAAATCAACACAACAGACTTTAGACAAAAATGTTGCACTTTCAAAGACATCCTTTGCGGAAAGCATTGGTAACTGTCTATGTTACCTTTTTAATACAAGTACTGCGCACTAAGCAGCTGTAAAAAGGTTTCGTTACACATTTACTACTGAGGTTCACCACATTAAAGATTGCATTTTAACTGTAAACCAACATCCTTTGAAACATATACCTAAATTCATGTGCTGCTCTTCAGTTCATGTTATTTTTACTCACCTTTATGCGGTGAAATTATCTGCTGCCGGTTGGCATCTGAGAATAGATCTTTGGGCTACTTAAGAAACGTAGGAGTCTTTGACACATGCACCTAGTGTGGGCGCTCCTAGGTGGTTTGATAGCCAATGCTCACAGGCCCTAAGAGAGTTAAAAGTGGCACTCAAGCAGACCCCAAGGGACAGGGTGCGGGTGGCGGCTTGCCATGTGAATTATAAGCAAGCTGTCAAACGACGAAAGGGCCAACTTCAGTATGCTGCCTGGGAGGAGCTCACCGAGGCAAGGGAGTTGAAAGACTGCCCGTTTTTGGAGAGTAATTAATAATCCCTGTTTTACGGACCCGAATAAGCCGGGGCTAAGCAATAACATTCTGCCAGAACAATGGCAGCTGCACTTCCAGAGTTTGTATAACCACTCACATAACCGGGATTAGCTGCCGACCCCAATGCCAATACGAATTTTGTGACCTTCTCCTTGGACGAAGTGAGTTTAGGAATTGAGGGTCTGATGAGGAACAAGGCACCAGGACCAAATGGGATTCCACCAGACCTCTTTTGTTGTAATACGGAGGTCTGGGCCCCACTTTTAACTAGGGTATTGAACGCGGCAATAAATTCAGCAATGCCAGCATCTTAGTCTTCTGCCATATTGAGCCAATTTTCAAGAAAGGCGATAGGGCTAGCCCACACGATTATCGCCCCATATCTTTGATAGACATTTCAGTGAAGGTTTTGGGATGGGGGGTTTCAAATAGGTTGATGGAATGGGCAGAGGCTAAACAAATCATTACGAATGCTCAATATGGGTGTCGCCCGGGGAAATCCACCCTAGATCAATGCCTCAACTTGTACCTCATCACCTCAAAATACACAGTAGCCACGTCTAGGCGCTATATTTAGCCTTTATGGACCTTACCGCGGTCTTTGACCGCGTGAACAGCTGCAAACTGTGGGTACTCATGGGTGAACTTGGGGTGGACCCGGTAATAATAAATATTCTTCAATCGCTACACTCCAACACCACAGCTTCTGTTAGATACACCCAGGAAGGGAAGGGAACGCATTTTTCAAGTGTCCAAGTGGGGTCAGACAAGGGTACATAATAGCGCCGTTTATGTTCACCTTGTATATTAACGGCCCTTGAGCGTCATTAAAGCAGACCCACCCAGAATAGGTGCAAGAGCAGTCCCGGTTCTGCTTTACGCAGATGACGCGGTGCTCCTTGCCCGTACCCCAATGGCTTGCAGCTTCTAATTGATGGTTTTGTGAAGTTCATGGAAAACCTGGATATTGCCCCTAATCTTTCAAAAGCGTATGTCATGGAAATGGGGAAGAAGCCAAGTAAATCCTATAACTACACTATAGGCACCCATACCCTAGGTAAAGTCCCAGCCTTATTTTCTGACTGACATTTTAATTTTAAACATTTATTGGAGAAGTGCTTGTTCCCGACTAGGTCTACAGGGTCTAGTGCAAATTTTGCACAAAGGTGAGGATGTTGGACTCCGGGAATGATTTTAAAGTTATATAATTCAATTTGTTGCTCCAAGGTTCTATATGGAAGTGAGGTCTGGGACTTCGCTAAGGCTAACAATTTGCAAAGGGAAGAGAACAAATATCTGAGGCGTTTACTGAAGGTCCCTCATAGTACCCCGGCATTTAGCGTCCATGAAGAACTGGGGGTCAAATATATTTCTGATCTGGTGGCAGTTAAGCCCCTTCTATCTTGGTTGAAGGTTTGGACAAAAGTAGATGTGGGTCTGACAAGGCTGGTAATCCAGGATTATCTCTCCTTAGATCATGCGCTTGAAATTCCCTGGATAAAATATGTCAGGAATTCCTTTATTAAATTAGGACGTGTAGACCTGTTTACCAAACAGGACAACATAAGAACCCAGGACAAGGTTGTCACCAAAGATTTGTACTTTAAGTTCACCATGGCACAAAGGGAAGCCACTAAACTTGCTAAACATACGGTGAGAGACCATATTTTAGTTAAAACAACTCAGGGTATAGAACCATATTTAACACTAATGACGAGTGCACATGATAGCTTTTTAATTATGTGTTTTAGATTGCAATTTAATCATCATGTATTGGCGGTACCGACAGGTTTTATTACGAACTCAGAAGAGAGATGGCCCTGTGGCTGCCACAATAGGTCTCCACAGGACACCCTATATTTAGTTCTTCTTTGCCCGTATTATGACTACCCCAGAAAAATGTTTTTGAAGGGCCTGTTAAGAAAAGTTAGATTTAGGAAGGCATGCATATCTTTACTGTTTTTAAAATTGTCGTCAGATGTTTTTACACTCTTTTGTGTGTCCAACTTTCTCAGAGCTGCCTTAAAGTTAAGAATTACGAGGGAGGACTGCAGTCTTGAGGTATTTTTGTCCTGCCCTCGTACTACTCATCGTTAACGGTCATAGTAGATCATTTACGCCCTTCGTTTTTAACCTTTTTTAAGGTGTTTTATATTGGGAAGGATTGGTATTTATAGTTAGTGACACAGGAGGGAGACTGAAAGTATATAAAAATGGTTTAATCATGTATGTGGCAACCCTCTCATAGTCTATCTTTGTGAGTTGAGTAATTGCTGTAAGTAATGTAATTTTCAATGGCTATATTTTTATAGGCCGGAAAAGGTTAATAATAATAATCTATCCTTGTGACATATTTTATTGAATGAACTGTTATTTATATGCTTTTATGATTTGTTTATTAAATCGAATAAAGTTGATGAAAGACAATGTGGTGGATCATTTTGTAATTGAAATACAGTTGAATAGAGCAAATGTTGTGCTTGTAAGATGTAAACTCACAGTAAAATGTTTCTAAAAATAAAGAAATCCTTCTAGTCTTCTGTTAAAAAATCCAAGTAGCCTAACATTTTAGTACTTATCCCCCACCCATAAGCATGAACGTGAAAGAACTGACTTCAGAACCTGAATCTAGTAATAATTGTAGATCTTTTCCATCCATCATGACTTCATCAAAGGGATCACTACAAAATGTCATAATTGATTAAATCAGTGACACCCTTCTCACTGTAAAAATGGATGTTCCTACTCTGTAAACAACATATTCACTCAGGCAAAAAAGTATTGAGTACATTATTGACAACCCCTGAGCTAGCACAGGCCTGCTGTGGTGTCCGCACACCTCGTACGGAAAGAATCGTTTGTGCACGGCAGTGAACAGCTACGCACGGTTTGTTTTCAACTGCAGGTTAATGGGCAGTTACACCTCTAGATCTATTGAATACTCACCAAATGTATGCATGCACTGCACAGCGGCGGCGCAGTGCGAAATCCGGGTCGGGAAGTCCCAGGGAGATCAAAAGCCACTGGGCCCCCAATTGTTATGGCACGAAGCCACGGCTACAAGATATTCACTGGCAAAGACAATAGGTCTCGCATTTAACTGAAACCCCAAACCAAATGTACGACTTTAGCAATGCTTTTCCACAGTGCACAGTTAGTCCACCAAGTAACATTTTCCTACTCTGAACCTGTCAAAGAAGGCTCACATAAATGCAATTCTCCAGCACCTGCTCCAGCGACAACACTGTTCAACCCTAACACAGAAAGCACCTGCAACCAACAAAAACCCCCTCAATGTTCCCAACCTTGGAGAGAAGAAAAGAAAGAAACCCCCCCTTCCCATCCTAAGGGAGGGCGGGTGGGACAAAATACTCCGAGCCCCCCGGCTGCTGGGTCACTGTCCCATGAAATGGTGACCAGTGACCCAAAATGGCCGTTTTTGTAACCAAATGCCCAAAAGGAGCCCAAAACCCACCAGCAAGCCCAACCAGCCCAAAGTCCCTTCCTGGTGTCCCTCCTAATCCTTCCCCTCCTCCCCTTCCTCCCGGGCCCCAAACTCCCCGGGGGGGCGAGCCTCCCTCCGGTCGGCCACCCCCCCGCAAAGCCCCATTCCAGTCAGCAGACCATCTGCCCTGCAGATTGCTTTGAATTGATGACAGACTGCAATTCAATCTCAGCCTGGCTGTTAATATAACAACAGAAGACTTCGGGCTCACTCAACACGGTGATGTCAGTGGCTGCGTGATCTCCCCACTACACAAGCAGTGCCAGCTTCAAGTTTAGCTGTGTCTGCATCGATAAACGTAAATAAAGACGATCAAACCCGCACCACGCTACAAAAGACGTTCACATGTAGGTATCTAGAGCAAGAAACCCACATGTAAGAATGAAATTATTCAAGACACTGTAATTAAAATAATGAAGTGCGCACTTACCCAAGAGCCTATATAATTAAATGTTGAAGAGGGACACACTGACTTGCGAAGTATCTTGCAGTAAGCGGGAAGCAGGGCTGTAACGTGTTGACGTGACTGCACAGGTAATGGTTTGAACACGAGTGACCTCTTCTTGCTAATAAGCTCGCTGGTTAGAAACAAAGCCTAGCGTGAAGCAAGACTGATGGAACTCCACGGAAGAAACGCAGGGGGCCTAGAATGATCTGGAGCCTCTAATGGCAGCGCAGGTTCGCCGCGTGCTTAGCAGCAAAGAGTTCCAAAGGCGACAAAAGCTCGACATAATTGCGGCGCCGCGTTTTAAAGTACTGCAAAAACTTTTAAATCAGAGGTAAGACGTGCTATTGAAAAATTTAAGCAATTCAAAAAAATACCAATATTCATTAGGGATACACCATTTATGTTTTAAGATTTATATACTGCGCTTTATTCAGCTCGAAGACCATTTCAGTATATAAATAAAAAACACACTGCCCAAAAATCCTAGAGAGCGCGTGACGCGCACTTCCTTCTATGCATAATACAAATTTGCTTTCTAGACTCTGACCTCAGAACAAGTGACAAGTCCACGTCCTTTCCCATCCATCTGGGTGATGGTAATGCACTTGACACTCACGCCTCTGTCCTTACAATATCTTTGTAATGCCTTTGCCCACTTCACCCTAGGACTAAATAATAGATCACTTCAACCTTCCCCACCAGTCCCTTTGTCATCTTCCAGTCCTGCTTTATCACCTTCACAGTGGCAGTAACAACCAGCTTTCACCAGACCTGACAGAATAAAATTCTCCCTATCGGCTTCCACCCAGGAGGCCAGTAAACCAAAGAAGCCATGACTTTGCCAAAGCCTAAAATCAAGAAGTGCAGAAAGGAAAGATAACAAAAATACAAGTCTGGAAATGGGGACACTATCCAAACACAGACCAACCACCTTCTAATTCAACCACTTTAGAAAGGGACTTAAAACACAACTATTCTACGAGTAACTAAACTGCTAAACACTGTGACAAATTCCTTCTCTCTCAGTTTAAAATCCTTACATAAGACTTCCACCTCTGTTCGCCCATTTGAATTCAGAATCTGAAATCGGTCACTTTGCTGCACTCAACTCAGATTGATGTTAAGTATATACTAATACTGATAGAAACTTTGAGTCCCATCATCAAACCACATGTAGAAAAGTGATTGTTCCAAACACTTAAAAATAAGGTAGATAGTTTGCAAGTTTGGATGAATAAATGGAACATATGGTAGGGGTAGAGTAAATTGTACACATAAAAAACAAATGTATTTTTGGATTGGTAAGGTCTCCCAAGATTTTCTGCATTACTAAGCTCTGATGCTCTCTATGTCGCCTAGCAACAAGTTTGTTTTGGCCTGTTTGAAACTTCATTTGAGTTAACTACCATGCTTTGAGATAAAAAATAAGGACTGAGGCCTGATTTAGAGTTTGGTGGTTGGATTAATGTCTGTCAGTTTGGAGTACTTTAATCGGATGCCCTGACAGGCATCCCATCCAGCAAATTTAGAGATGTCCTCAGGCCCCACGGAAATCTCTCTACATTGGCAGGAACGGTTGTCAGAGCCGTTCCTGTCAATGTAGGAAAAGCTTGAAAGACTGTACTGTAAGACATGATGGGAAGCCAGCCGACCAGCGGCCAGCTTTTCAAAAAAATTCCAAGTTTTTTTTAAACGGGCTTTAAAAATGGGAGTTTGTTTGTGAAAAACAAAAAATTAATTACCCGCACACTTTTATTATTAACACATTTGTGTTGCTCACCTCCAGGTTTTTCCAGGTGGTGACAAACAGGCAAAAAAAGGCATTACATCATCCACCCTAATTAGGGCAGACAGTGTAATTATTATTATTATTGCAGCTTGTAAAGCGCTTAGTTACTCCAGTTCGGAGTGTCCCAGCTCTGAATTTCGACAAGGCTAAACTCGGTAAATGAAGACTGGGCGGATGCTACTATAGAGTTGTGAGGTGTTTTTGAAAAACTGATTCAGAAGTCTCCAGTCTTGTCAATGTCACTTCCGACAGGACCTGATTCCTTCTGTCGGAGAAGCATTATATCAACAGAGCCAATGGGGGTCTCTGTCAACAGAGTGTTTATGGTTCTCCCATCACTTCATGAAGCAGGGGGTCCGAGAATTTTTGATAGAGTATCCTGTTCACCAAACTCTAAATCAGGCCCATAGTATTACATTCAGTTTTGTTTACATTCTGAAGCAGGGGCTCCAAAACAACATCGTTTAGCACAATACCACGGGTACAAATAAAATTAAGGAAACTCCAGATAGAGTATATGTAGTATTCTGTACTGTGCCTCTTTGGCACTGGTAGTTAGAACACTGTGCCTTGGGCATTCTGAGGCTGGCTGTGGAATGCTGACTGTTTGACAGTTGGTGGCTGTTGCTCGCCCATGTCGCTGTGTCGCTCTTGAGCGGAATAAACTTACTTCAAGCTTCACACGTCTCCGCCTATGGTGTCAAATACTACAGTATATTATATGCATAAGATGTTTAAACAATGACTTGCACACCTGCACAATTATTTAAGTCAACCAGTTACAACTTAGACAATGTTCACAAAGAAATGCCACTTCTCTAGGTGCGAGTCTTGATTGTTTTTGTTGTTTGCAAAACCCTTGTAACCAAGACCCACATACACAGACTGGGAATTCTGGAAATCCCACTTAAACCATTGCTTGAAAAACAGGATCTTCACATTTGTTAACCAGCCCAGACTATTATTTAAGACTCACTGTTGACTTCCAGTCATTAAATGTGTTAGTTCTCCTGTCTGAGTACTCCCCCGGCCCCATTGCAGTGCCAGAACGGTGAAGCAAAGCGCCCTAGGTGCCGCACTTGAGGAGTATTTGCGATGCTGCATCAACAGTGATTTTGTGCCTTGGAAGAGGGTATGTACCACACCCATTAAATACCATTATCCTGTGGCCAGATATTTGCCAGGGGCTGTAAATACCTTCTATTGAGAGTTGGTAAGGTTAAAACGGGGGGAATATTTGATACATATTGAATATAGTGACCTAAATAGAGTACTTGTGCACATTTACCCTAAAAATGTCAGCCGGTTTGGCAAGTCGAAATTTGTTCGGTGAAAAATGAAGGTGTGTTTTTTTACTGAAAACCTCAGCATTCCAAACACTGCGCAAACTACTGTTTGCACAAGGATTACATTTTCTTCTCCAACATCAGACTATAAATAAAATGTGACTCAATAAAATATGATTTTATACCTAAATGTGATTTGTGCTTCTATTGTTTTTCCACAGTCATACTGATGATGGAACAACGATGAATCTACACTTCGATGTGCCGGCAACCAAATGTACTGTATACTGATGCACAACGTTTACATCTAATGTGACATCTTACTATAGCATTGTCTCTCTGAACTGAGTGATTTTACAGGCAAATATAAAATGACATTCGGTTTTTTTTTGCATCAGGTTTGTTTGGACATTTTCATCAATTATTAGCTTAAAGATGGCCTCGTCCTCTCCTCTCTATGTAGCACAACAAGATTGAACATTGTTTCTAAGGTTAGGAGAGGTTCAACAGCAGGATTCTCTGTTAGAGGCTGGTCATAGGTTACTGCAAGCCACATCTGTGATGTAAAGAAAACAATACGAATGTGGTTATCTAAATAATTATGTACGTCAGATTTGGAGATAGTAAATTTGCTATGGTAGCAAAGATCTGGAAAATAAACAATCATGCCTGATATTGGTCTCTACCTTTCAGTCAAGGGAAGTAAAAAAAAAATCGAACCCCTCATGCCCTGGCCAATGACATGATTCCAAAAGAAAATGGACTGCTCTGAGGAACATTCATCTGTACCCTTATGTCAGATGCGTTTTTTCTTCTTTGACCTCCTCCTAACCTGAAGTACCCTCACAAGGCGTTTCTGCCATTTCCTGTTTTTAATTGCTTGATGAATGTATTTGGTATTATATGCCATGTTTTTTGAACTGTCAATGTGTACACTAACGTGCCTGACGCATCAAAGCCCGAATGCCTGAAGTGTACTTACTGATTAAGTGACTCGGTAGTAATGCTCTGACCCAGCTGCTGGAGATAGTAGTGTTATGCTGCATGACCACTTGAAGCTGCATTGAAGTAACACATTAAGCAGACAATGGGAGTGTATACGGCAAATATATTTGATGTAAGAAACATGTGAATATGTGGCCATCCAGTGCTATCCACACACCGATCGCTGCCGCAACAAAATGTGTAGAGACAGGACAAAGCATCCACATGCTTACCACTTGCACAATAATGATTATAGCAGTTAAAAGAATGGCAGCCCCGTGCATCTTACTAATTTAAGTTTTGAAGCTTTTATACACCACGGGCTTTAGCAATTAAAATCTTAAATAATACCTAACTGCATTGATCCTGATACAGTACAAGATGGCATAATTCAAACCAGTTATGATTTCCTGTAATTACTTTCTATCTTTCACACATATACATCAATGAAGCTTGTTTAAAAAAATGTAGGTAGTGGGGGCATCAATTGTATCTGGTGTGCGGGATGCACTGTTGGCTGCCAATAGGCTGGTTGGCAATCAGAAAGAGGGCACAAGAGCAGAGTTTGTGCAACTTCACATGGAGGAGGTTGCAGATGCTTGGCACCTAGATAGGAAAGGACTGGAGAAATGCATTTCCAAGGGCAATCACGAGCCCTCAATCATCAACCTACCCTACTCTGTCATTGGTCCCATGGCAAGGTAGGAGCGGCTAATGAAGTCAGAGCTTCCCTCCATTTTACCATCTGACTAGGAAGCTACGGTCCGATATATCATTGTTAGGCATTGTTGGTAAATGGCCCTCTCTGCAGGGTCACCCCCAAACTTTTTGCCTTCTTCCACTTTTTCTGACCTCGTATTTGTTGACCGTAGGACTGTGAGCACTTTACCACGACTAACCAGTGCTAAAGTGCATGTGCTCTCTCCTCTAAACATGGTAATATTGGCTCATACCCAATTTGCATATTTAATTTACTTATAATCCCAGTAAAGTGCACTACATATACAGAGGGCCTGTAAAGTAAATGCTACTGGTGTCCTGCAATGCTGCTTGTGTGCCCCTCTTAAGTAGCCTTCTAACCAAGCCTCAGGCCTGCCATTGTGTACCGTTTGCACCATCATTTCGACCTGGCAAAACAAACCTTTTGCCAGGCCCAAACGTTCCTTTTTAATATAAACAAGTCACCCCTAAGGTAGGCCCTGGTCATTCCAGAGCGCAGTATGCAATTTATTTAAAAGGCAGGATATGTACTTATAAGTTTTACATGTCCTGGTAGTGAAAATCTCCCAAAGCCATTTTTCGCTACTGCAAGGACTATTATCTCCTATAGGACAACATTAGGATTACCTTATTACATTCTATGAGTGTAATTTGCAATTGAGACAAGATAAGAACCCCAATCTGGTGTCCCTGGAAACCTAATTTAAAATCCTAACTTATGGTGAAGTCGGATTTTAAATTACAATTCTGAAAATGCCACTTTCAGAAAGTTGGTATTTTGTTTTGCCTTAGCCATTTGTTGCCTTCACTCTGCCTCTGATCAGTCTGGGGGTGGGTGACAGCTGGAATTTGTGCATTCCCCATAGACAGTCGCACACAATGGGAGCTTAGGTGTGATTTGATGAGGATGGGAGGGAGGAGCTGGACCCAGTCTCACTTATACCTGAATAGATTGTATCCTGTCCCCACACAAAGGGTTGCATACCCCCCTGTGGTGAGTCTGGAGCCAGAACAGGAAAGGAGGACCTCTGGGCACTTTGAGGCCTTTCTCTGAAGTCTTTCCCACTTCAAAGGCCCAACTGGGTATAAGTACCGGCCTTCTGACACCACCACTTCAGTACACTTCTGGACTTGTGAAGACCCTGCTAGGAAGAAGGATGCTGTGCTGTTAAAGGACTGCCACTCTGCAGACATCTGCTTTGTTGGACTGTAGTGTAGTTCCTATATTCCCAATAGGCTCTGCGCAATGGAATAATATATCCTATAGATTAGACGTAGGACTGAGGTTAACTAATTCTCTATCGAATGTATTAAACTTAATAGTGAATGCCAGCTAGCTCAGAGGTCACTAGAAACTTTCTCGAATTCACAAGAAGGGATTAGTGGTGTGGGCGTAGCTACCGTGAGGAAGGCGGAGAGGCGAGACTGCTGGGATGGGATCGTTACGTGATCTGAAATGTATCACTTGGAATGTGAGAGGTTTGCACACTATGGTTAGGCGCCATAAAGTACATGCTTATTTATTGAGAAGAGGAGTGCACATAGCAATGCTGCAGGAGACACATCTTACTAAGGCGGAGGGTCAGGCGCTGCAGCGTAGATGGAGGGGTCAGGTCTTTGGTACAGCTTATTCGGCATTTGCGAGGGGAGTGCTCATCTGGGTGCGGGCAGGGATCCCATTTCAGGTCGCCAGGCAGATCGTGGACCATGAGGGCAGATATGTAGCAGTGGAGGGTAAACTTTATGGCAGGGACATAGTACTATGCAGTCTTTATGCACCAAACACCGACCAAGCCCGTTTTCTGGATAGCTTGTCAGGCGCTCTTGGCCCCCTTTCTGGTGGGTCCGATACTAGTGGGGGGGGATTTTAAGGCTATTACGGATATTGACATGGATAGATTGCACCCACCGTTAGCGGCCACCCAGGTTAGGAAATTGGCTAAAGCTCGGTCGGAATGGCAGGAGAGTTGGGGCCTGCTGAATGTGTGGCGTGCCCAACACCCTCAGGTTAGGGATTACTCGTATTTTTCAGCTGTGCATGAACTGCATGTTCGCATCGACGCTTTCCTGTGTTCCCCTCTGATAGTTCGAATGGCGGCCTACACTGAATACCTTGCTAGAACGGTGTCTGACCACAACCCGCTATTGCTCTCCCTTAATTGGCAGAGGGCGACTACGTCGATCCCGACTTGGCGCCTGCGCCCCGACACCCTGGACGACCAGGTATTCCGGACCGAGGTGGGCGACGAGAGAGATCATTATTTCCGGGAAAATCGAGGTACGGCATCGTCGCGGGCGCTTGAATGGGATGCTTTCAAGGTGGTCATTCGAGGGGTCTGCATCAATAAGTATTCGGGGGCTAGGAGGGCAGTCTTGGAAGATTTAGCTAAAGCGGAGGGAGCCTTGAGGGACTTAGAGCGACGGAGGCCTGAGCAACCGTCCCTGCAGGAGAGGGTGCTGGGAGCAAAAGAGAAGGTGGCGGCTGAGACTGAAAGGCTACGGTGTTTTGATCAGCGGGGCTACCTAGCAAAGGTGCATGCGGAGGGAGATAAAGTTTGTACTCTGCTGGCCAAACTGGCCGACCCGACGCCGCGGAGTGGCCCCATTATGCAGATAATGTTGGAGAATGGCGACCTGACGTATTCACAGGAACTGTTTGTGTCACGCTTCGCCTCTTATTATGAGGCCTTGTATAGTAGCCGCAGGGGGAAAACGGAGGCAGACATAGAGGAGTACTTGCGGGGGATTCAGTTGCCACAACTGTCTGAGGAACAGGCACAACTCCTGGGTCAGGATATTACGTTGATGGAAGTGCAAAGTGCCATTAAACGTATGGCCCGCAATAAGACACCGGGACCGGATGGGCTACCGGTCGAATTCTACGCTAAATATATTAAGGTGCTGGCACCTGCCTTGGTGGAGATCTACCGGGAAGCAGGTGAGGCGGGCTATCTGCCGTGCTCGATGCGGGAGGCTCTGATCATTCCACTACTGAAACCGGGACGTCCGGAATCGGATGTGGCGTCGTACCGCCCTCTCTCCATGCTGTCGGTGGATTATAAGATTCTGAGTAGTATTCTGGCGACCCGTTTATTGTCGCACATGACGACGTTGGTTCATGATGACCAGGCGGGATTTATTCCCACACGATGTACGGCTCTGAGTATCCGGCGATTCCTCCGGGTAATGGCGGAGAACCAGGAAGACCTGAGCCCCGCGGCAGTCCTTTCAGTAGACATAGAGAAGGCATTTGACAGTCTGGAGTGGCCTTTTCTGCGCAGGGTGTTGAGTGGTTTTGGTCTGGGTGACCACTTTGTGCGGTGGACGACGGTATTGTATTCCATGGCCACGGCCAGGGTAAGGATGGGTGAAGTGATCTCTGCTCAATGTCCGATTATGAGGGGGACGCGACAGGGGTGTTCGCTGTCGCCGTTGTTATTCGCACTGGCGATTGAACCCCTAACAACACAGGCTAGATCGGGACAGCTATATAGAGGGCTGCTGCACCGGGGTGAGCAGCACTTCATCTCCCTATACGTGGATGATTTACTCCTATTTCTTCGGGAGGCCGATGCTGACTTGCCGGGGGCTACGACCATGTTGTCGCGTTTCGGGATGGTCTCCGGACTTCGGGTTAACTGGACTAAGACGTGTCTCTTCCCGACCCGCCGGGGACTGCCTCCTCCCGAATCATTGGGGGAACTGTTGTGGGAACCGGCGTGCCTTACGTATTTGGGGGTGCGGATCTACCATACTGAGAAGGACTTATTAGAGGGTAATATAGATCGATGTGTTAAGGCCTTGAAAAGATGCATGGATTTTTGGTCGACGCTTCCCTTATCGGTGCTGGGCAGGGTGGCTCTGCTTAAGTTGGTGGCCCTGCCCAGATTGCTGTATTATTTTTGCACTCTACCGATCTGGGTCCCGCCGAGAATTTTTAAGGAGCTGATGTCGTTGGTGGTGGGCTTCTTGTGGGGTACGGGAAGGAGGCGTGTGGCGCTGTCGACGTTGTTGAGACCAAGATTGGAGGGCGGCCTAGCAGTACCGGATTTTGAGCTCTATTATTTGGCGGCTCAATTGCAGGTGCTGACACAACATATAGCGCGGGAATATCGGGGTCCGGAAAGTGGCTGGGGTCGGGGAATACCGCGTCATGTGTTGGTGTATATAGTGATGCAGCAGAGGTTCGATGTGCGGGGCCTGACTGGTGAGGAGCGGACCCTGCGGATGTGTTGGAATAGGACGCAGCGCAGGGCGGGGACGCACCGCCCGTACGCTCCGGAGATCCCGCTGGGCATGCTGACGGCGTTATCGCACGGTGGAGACTGGTCCCCTCTGGCGAACTGGGAACAGATGGGTGCTCAGATGGTGGGAGACTTCTATGTGAATGAGGAACTGGCGCCCTTTGCGGTGTTACAGGATGTGTATGGGCTTCCTGACGGAGACTTTCTGCTGCATGCTGCGGTTGCAACCGCAATCCAGAAACACTGGAGAACGGGTAGATCAGAGCCGTTACTGACCCTTGCTTGTCAATATGTGGTGATGGCGGCTGGTGCAGTCAAGGCAGTGACATGTCTACAGTCTCGATTGCTTCGGGAGGGTTTGCGGCCACTTGAAGTTCTTAAGGCGGGATGGGAGGAGAGCGTGGGCCGCCCAATACCTGATACTGCATGGGGTCACAACCTGAAGAGGGCGTGGAAGGGCACAAGGAATGCGCGGCTCCAGCAGATCCAATATTTTATAGTGCATAGGGCCTATTTGACACCAGGGAAGATCCGGAAGTACTTTCAGGTCCAGGACGCGGCATGCCCGAGATGCAGGGAAGAAGGGGCTGAGATTGAACACATGTTATGGCATTGCCCGAAGTTGGAAGGTTACTGGGAGGGGGTGGGGGAGCTGCTCGGCGCGGTGACGGACAGACGGATAGATTATGACATGGCCACTTGTTTGCTGCACTGGTTCCCACACACTGCTAAGACCAAGGTTACAAGTACATTTATAGATTTGGGTCTTCTGTTAGCTAAGCGCGAGATTACATGGCATTGGAAGGCGAGGGAAGGCCCTTCGAGTGGACGCTGGAAGCGGGAACTCTGCAAGTGGGCAAGCTGTGAAAGCGTGGTGAGGCTCAGGCAGGCTACCCGTTCGGGTAATGAAAAGGCGCTAGAGGTGGCCAGGGCTTGGGAAGCCATGGTTCAGTCCCTGAAAGATCAGATGGAACCAGAGGAGGAAGAGTGAGCACTCCATGTCCAGGTGATGGCTGGTTCCACATGTTAGCCTCGATTGCCGATACATGTTTTAGTAAAATGGTAGCTAGGACTTGTAATTGCCCGCACCACAGTTTTAGGAGGGAGGGAGGGTTATTAAGGGGGGAGGGGCTCTGAGCACTGTTAGGAAGAGCGTGTTGCCGTAAATACTAGGGTTGAAACTGCCACTACTTTCAAGGGGATACTTGCACTACGCTTGGACGCTCTAATTCCTATGGTTTAGATGAGGGTGGAGGCAGAGCAGGAACAGCGTAATTAGAGATTATTAGTGTGGCTAAATAACTGTTTGCTTAAGTGTTTGGGCAAGTTGGTGGGTGGGGAGTTGGGGAGGAAAAGAAAAGCAGGAGTATTCTGAAGTGGTTGGTTGAATTTGCTGCAAAGGTACGCGTTGTAAGAGTATGCCACCTTCAAATTGATGCCGCCCGTCCTCCGGGTTGTGGGCTGAATGGCTGTGTAACTATGTTTACGGAGGCTTCTCCCTGGAGCGAGTTTCTGGCAGCAATGTTGACTACTTTGAGGGTGTATTATTCCAACCTGCAATAAAAATATATTTTCAAAAAAAAAATACAAGAAGGGATTAGTTTCTGGCAACCCCATAAACATGACAACTTTGTTTCCCATGAATAAGAAATGTATCTCTAGAGTCGCGGAAACAATAGATAAGTATTTCACTCAGTCACTCGTGCATGCTTCGTTTCTACAGAGGTGCAGAGAAATAGAGAGACAGGCATTTTCAATAAAAGGTTTTATTGAACAGTCTTTTTTCTCATGCAAGTAAAGTGAACTGCTACAATCGTAATGCATACTGCAAAGTATAATGCGTACAGCGAGAACAATATTATAAAATAATACTGTAAGAGCATTGTATAGTTTCTAAACCATATATAAATACAAACATAAATATTAATGGCTAAAAGTACTCAACTGGTGCTTCTAAAATATGCCTACCCCAATGTACCTAACCTAAGTCTAGTACGTGGGAAGGAGTAAGTGTGGTGTAGCATAGGTTTAGTTTTTGTTTGCCAAAAATCTATCCAAGGTTTCTCTAGTTTCTAATCAGCTCCATACCTTTTAGTTTAGAATGAAGGACGTCTGGTATCTCAGTTTCGGGACTCGATTTCCCAACACCCCGCAAGGGGAGCTTGGAAACACTGGAGCTGGATTCTCGCTGAGAGAAATGCAGCCTCTCGATCAGTGCGTCAGCTGGAGGGTCAGCTTCCTTCGGCACTTGCTGTAGCGAGCTGCGCCGGGCAAGTAGATAGTCGAACTGCTCCGAACCACCATGTCTTGCTAGAGCAAGTGAAGGCATAGTTATACCTTGAAGGTGTCTAGTTTAAAGTAAAGTCGGACATAATAACGTCAGGAAAGAACCCCAAGGGAATAGTAGTTCTTTGTAAGTACATGAGTTCTTGGACAAATCAATATTCAAGCAAAGGAAGGTCCCTGACTGCTTAAGCAGATTTTCCAAGACATCGTTTTGGTACGGGTGGAAGTAGCCATGCCTGTATTTGGTCTGCATGGGCTATGTTTAAATAAGGGAATGATTTCTATGCCTATATTAGGGCAATGTCAGTTGTACATATATGAGGGCATGAATCAGGAAAATTCACTCGGATCCTAAAACGCCATACACCACCCACTCCACTATATTTTGTACGATATTACTAAGTTCTAAACACATAAAATATATCTAAAACATGATGTGTTAAAACCCCCATCCTAAATACAAAAAAAATGCATTCGAAAAATGGTTGTACACAAAAAGAGCATTTATGCTGTATGCATTTAAAAGCAATGTTTCATTCAAAGGATATAGATGATATTTTTAAAACGTTATCCAAATGAATCATAAAAATACATTTACGAAATGGCTCTTAAGTACAGAAGAAAAAAGTTGAGACCATTCCATGACATAATATTTCCATGACATAATATATAAATTGTTCGGTTGTGGACAAAGTCAAATATTGTCCCTTGGAAGTAATAAAAGAATTCTTGTTCTCTAGGAATAGTTCTACTTTAAGCAGATTCATTTGTGCCCCCCAAAAAAAAGGTTTCAATTTTGGAAACAAAATCAAATCATAGAAAAATGGAGTTCCAAGATTAGGAGTTTGTTTTGGAAAGAGAAGGTCGAATTCAGAGTCTCACAGAACACTGTGTGCTAACTTCATAAGTCAGTGTCATTGTTTGGAGAAAACATCAAATCTTTTAAGCTGGTAAAGAATTTGTCTACTACTGTAGGTGAAAGTTGGACTACCTCGTTAAGCAGATCAATTGCACAGAGATGAGAAGCATCGCATCAGCGTCAGCCGCATTAGCAATGTTTGAAGTAGATGGTACCTGTGTGCCTGTTGCTCCAAGTATCTCACCGTCTGCAGTCTGTGAGTTCTTAACGAATGCCGTCATCAGGATTGGTAGCCACTGAGGACAACACAGTGCATGAGCTGTTACCGGTTCAAGCAAAGCATCAACATCCGTTGGCAGGACTGATGGGAGTGTCAGACAGATGTCTAGCACGCATTCTTCTCCACATAGCAGGCATCATAGAACAGGTAAGATGCAATCTTGCCAGATTGGTCGGAATGATAGAAACCACATGGTATTTAGATCTCTTAAACGAGCCAAGCCCAGAATGTATATCATGCGCTCACAACACTTCATTGCCAGGAGGGTGTTCTCCAAGGTGATCTGAGTGTCGATGGTGACTTGAATTGCCATATCGGAGCAGAATGAGTAAAAATAGTATTCCTGCTACAACACCCAAAACGAGAGGCAGGCCGCCAAACACAGAGTGCACGAAGTTTAGTAAATGCCTAGGACTGTTTCAAAGGGTGCTAACAGTCCCGAAAAAATTGTCTTAAATACATGTACAATACCACTTGTATCAAACATGTTTAAGATATGACCTAACATTTCTGAGAAATGTATGGGGCAGTTTTTATATAAAAGCGCATGTATCTCTGCAGAAGTCCTTGCAACTTGCATATCATACGTCTCTTTGGTCGAGGTCAGTGGCACAGTTTTCTAGTAAAAGAATGGCTTTCAGTCTGCTTAAAGTATCAATTTGAATAGAAGAGATGTTCAGTGAAGGCCATAATGGCAACTACCCGTCTGTCTTAGTTTTAGGAAACAATACTTGCATACAGCAAGTGACCCTGGCTGACACGCTTACGAGATAGGGGGTTTCTGGCAACATGCCACAACAGCTGTGATCATTCGACATAATGTAACTTCCATTAGAAAGCTGCCTAAAAATTGGATCTATCACTGCAGCCGGAGAACCTTGCAGGTGGCAGGATAAGTTGTTCGAGGAACCATCGCAGGCTTCGTGTAAGTTAATACCCTGACATAAGAGTGAACGACTTAGTGTGTTTTCACAATTCGTACCACTAAGAAACACTTCTTTTCCCCGACTCCAACATTTGTGTGTATAAGGTAAATCCCAGGACGTCTTGATGTATTCTCTACCCAACCTTTCATATACGCCCGCTGGTATATGTTTTAAACAATACTGAAAATGGAAAATCGTCACAGGCACAGTGATTGTACCATGTATTATCCATTCTGTCGCGGGCTTCTCAGAAACAGTTAAAGGTAATCTTTCCAGTTTTTCAATGCTCAGCACCGTATAGTCTGCCCCTCTCTATGCCAAAGTGATTTGTTTATCTGTAAGGTTAAATTCAGAAAACAATGATGTGGTGTTGATTAGACGCCATGGCACATAGCCAGAACGAAGGTTTTGCAACGTCCAGCCCAAAAGCATTATAGAGCGCAATTGTGACTGACCATGCTGTAACATGATCAAGTCCTGTTCCAGTATGTCAATGGCAGAGGACACTATGCTGTCCAAAGAATATATTCTGGATGAAAGAGTTGTTAACCCATTGTCAACTACAGAGAGCGATTTCTCTAAATTAATACGATCAATATCTCGTATCCGTTCTGCAGTCTCTGCTTGCGTTGTTTTCCATGCTTCATTATACATGGCATAGATACCGGCGTATATAAAACGTTAATGATGGGTTTTCGCAGGTCCTTGTAAGAAGTCTCTTAAATCAACGCCATCTTTTAGTAAAGATAAATGTTGTTTTACTTCCTTTATTGTAGATTTTTGTAGCCACAGTTTTCCCACACTGTATGATGTTACTATCCCTGAATGTTGTTTCTGGACATATCTTGGATCTAGCCTAGTGAATGTGAACCCCTGTGTTTTATTAAGGAATCTATCTTGCCAGTTGTTTGTGTCCGTGGGCCAGATTAACCATTTTTTCCAATCAGGATCTGTTCTGTTTTTAAGTAAAATAGTTTTTACGTTGACCACCCCCTCTGAAGTGTTACTGCTTTCAGGTGTAGGTACTGACGGTTTGTTTAAATCTTTTATCATGGCTAATCCAAGACAAGATGTCTGTTGAACAGTGTCATTCAAAAACATTATTTGTTCTGGGACAATGCAGGCTCTTAATAAAGCTTCTAAGCCCTGCACCTGCCAGTCTTTTGTGCCCCAGACAGTTTTTGTCTCAATGGTGTCTTTCCAAAAGTCAAAACCTAATGTAGACAGCTGAGCATAAAAGGCTGCAGAATAAATTTGCTTTGTATTTCTCAACATACTTTTCATTCCTGTCCTATTAACACTTTTAAAGAAAAATTATTCTGGATTGGAAATATAAAAAGCCTGAAAACTACGGAAATTTTTTCATACCTTTTGGTGGCGTTGGACAATGTTCCCATTGGTTATAAGTAAAAACATTTCTAGGGTTTGCAGATATAAGCAAGAAATGATGATCATAGTGATTATAACAGTACATTTGTTCATAATCTGATGAACCTTCTAAGTATTCATGATTTGTAAATTTTGCAGACTTCTCTAAGTCTGACATCATATTATTAACAGTCTCGAAGTCCCAATCGTCAGAAAATGTGCTGGGTGAAACAAAATCACTATGGAAACCTTGAACTGGTGTGGAATCTTCAACAGCTCCGCCGGACCAAGAATGTCATATTCTGTTCTGTCCCAAGCTATACCACTTGGTATAGGAATGGCTGGGATGTTTACTGCTGACAAGTCTCTTTGTTCGCGATGGGATGATTTATGCGGCTTGAGGAGTAAGTTGATGTTCTTTCTTTCTGTGTTCTTTGTACTATATTTCCCACTGATCAGCATTCCTAAGGTAACTACCATAGTCAACCATAGTAGAATAAAACGTACACCTAACACAATCCAAAGTTCAATCCATGGTGAAACCAGATAAGTCTTTTCCAATTGATGAAAAAGTTTTGTTGCTTGTTCTTTATGAGTTCTTTTTTCTGGCGTCGTTTCAGATTCGCTGGGATCCTCGTAAAACGTATCAAAGTTAATTTAATAGCCAGAGGCAGTTCTGTCAATTGTAGGGATTGCTTCAGGATTTGTTGAAATCACTGGAACCACTTGATCACTTGTTACATTGGTATAGTCAGATGCTATTTCATTGTAGATAGGTGTTTCTTGACTAACTGTTATTTGGATCTCAAGAGGTACAAGTTCCATGGCTTTGTTACATAGTCCTTTGTTCTGTGCTGCAGAGTCTTCAAATGTTATCAGTCTCTCAGTCTGAACCTCTTGGATTGTACCCAGATTCGGGCGTCTGCTACATCTTTGGAGTCCACTCGGCCTACTACTCATGATTGGCCACATGATGTGGTTTTACCAGGTCGATGGATACGAACCTGTTCTCCATTCTTCCAGCAAGGGGCGGCAGTAATACTGTTCTTGATCCGTGAATTGCTAAAACAGGTACTGGTTGTCTGTATGAAGGCCCAAATTCCTTCTTGTCCGCGATCTTTTCTTTGACTAGATCCCCATCTTTGGAACCCAGGCAGTCCTTGCTGAGACGAGTGGTTTTTCTTCAGTGGTCGTTGGCTTCAAAAATACATTGCTTTGACTTTTTCTTGTTTCATTTAAGTCCTGCAAAATAGCCAAACGGTATTTGATATCAACAGGTTTTTGTTCTACCACTGAAGTGTGACGATAAAGGTCCTGGACAATCATTCTAGTTCTAAAAAGGAATTCATATGGAGTGATTCCCCCTAGAGAACTTCTTGGCAGATTGTTAAGACTACGTTGGACACTTATTAGATGTTTGATCCACCTGTCATCCAAGCCTAGTACCGAAGCTGTTATAGATTGCTTTATGTCACATTTTTTTCTCTCCACAACCGAATTTCCCCAGGATGATAAGGACTAGAATACCGCAATGCAACGCCCAGATTGGCCATGGCCTCCTTGTAAGCTTTTGAGCTAAACGCAGGACCCTGGTCAGAATGTAGCGGGCCGACTGTGTATGTGCCGATAAAGACTCGCAAATCTTTTATAACAGTCCGGGCGTCAGCCGAGCACTGGGGCCACATCCAAATGAATCTCGAGCATGAATCCACTGCAACCATGATATATTTATAGTTACCATCCCTCTTTAAGGGACCGCAGTGATCCATATAAACGCAAGCTAATAGTTTATCTGGAATTATCAGGGGCGTCTGCGCCGGGCGTTCCACTGTAGAGACTTTCATCTTTTGGCAGATTTCACAACATCCAAAACATAGTTTCTGGTCTGTTTCCTCATGTGTGGCCACCAGTATCGCTGCTTTAATCATGATACTGTGGCAGAAACACCGGCATGTGCAGAGGGAAGCCCGTCATGTGCTGCTAAGATTAGTCCTAATCTATGTTCCATGTTTGGAATTACTTTATCCCCCAGTCCAGGGATTCGAGCAAACTGAACATTATTTACATCATATACGAGTATTTGAGTGGAAAGCCTTTTGGAAATGTTTTACCACTGTCTTTGCTTGAAGCATTGACAGCTTGCATTATTTCGCTGTCTGTTTTCGTTTTTGAACGAGTTATTGCAGCTACGGAAGCCGTTTGCACAGCTGCCTTCGCAGCTTCATCAGCCAATGAATTCCCTGCAACGTGAACACCAAACTGTTGATGACTCAGTGTATGGATCACGTGAGCTTTTGTAGTTCTTTTCGTAACTGAACTACTTGTTCCCAAAGCAACTTATGTTTGATTGTGCCACCTTTCGAATCTTTGAAACCGTTTTCAATCCAGTTCTGCAAGTATTCATTATAAGATTGAGCGCAATAATAGGAATTGCACACTATGAGTGTGGGGAATTCGCGATCTTTATTTTCAAGCCCCATCTTGAATGCCTGTAGTTCAGCTCGCTGAGCTGTAAATCTCCGAGAGATTGTGTTTTTGTGACCATAGGGCGGAATTTACCATCGCGACAGCCCCTTTAATGATCGCACACACAGCACTATAAGCTTGTTTACCCCCAAATGCGGGTTGTGCAGATTCGTCAGTATAAATTATACATTCATACTGTTCAAGAGGCAGAATCTCAGCTGGCAGAGGACATTCTTGTTCGTATTGTAGAAATTCTTGTGTTTTCAAATACAGGTTGAAAACGTATTCAAAGTATGTTGCAGCAAGAGAATTAACCCATTGTATCCATCTTGGATGTAAAGCCTTTGCATTTGGAATGCTCGCTTTGGTCACTGCTTCTAAAGCAGGTACAGGAGTAACGACCATTATGTGTTTTACCTGTGCGAGGGCTCTCTCTTTCGCTACTGCAGTTTGAACCGCTGTCAGAATTTTTTCTGTAGAAGTGAATTTCATTTCTGCTTGTGTGTACAAGTGTGATTTATAAGCAATTGGTACTTTTTCCCCTTCATTAAAGGTTAAGTATGTGAATCTGCATCTTCCTGGAATGATTCGGATTACTAAGTTGCGTATGTTTACGAGTGTGTTTGCACTGAACGCAAAATTTCTGTGTGTTTTTGAGTCCAATTAATTTGTTTGAAATCTGGTTTGATTAATTAGTAGAGAGGTCTAACCCTTTCTGTGTAATTTAGAATGTAAGTTCTTACGAAAGTTAGAAACCTAGAATTGACTAAGTTTTTCAGCATTTTTGGAGGTTGGAGCAGCGCACATTTCTCTAGAAAGTTTGCTGCTAGGCTTTTGCCTTCACTTGATAATTCATATCCTAGAAACAGGACTTTGAGGTGGGCAATTCGTGATTTTTATAAATTGAATTTGTACCCCTCAGAGGCAAAGCCCAATATTATGGTGTTCACCCTGTTCAAGTGCCTATCCAAATCATCGGCTGTTAGATAGATGTCATCGACATATGATAATGCTTCATCATCATATGTTTGTTGTAACTCTGTTTTACTTGCTGAAAATAACCCTGGACTATTCTTAAATCCCTGGGGGAGACAACAGAATTGACGCTGTGTCCCCATACGTGAGAAAGCGGTCAAATACCTGATTTCCGGTGCAATATTTTGACAGAAGAAACCGTTAGAGATATCTAATGTAGTTTTATATTTTTTACGCACATTGTTATTCATTAGTGCTGCACTGTGTGCATTTTGTACTGCAAAAGTTTTGCAACAGGAGGTTAAATGTCCGTAATCCAAAACTAGACGATATGTATTGTCTTGTTTGGATACAGGAAATAAAGGATTGTTCATTGACGAGGTGCATGTTTCAATCACCCCTTGGTATTCAAGTTGATCTAAGATCTCCCTGACTTGTTTTTTAGCTTCTTGCTTAACTGGATACTACCTTTGTGCTCTTGGTTGAGTTTTTAACTGGATTTTATGTTGAGGAGAATGCTCATCCCATCCCAAATGATTTATATGCAATGCAGGTGCCTGGGCGACTGCCCATTTCCTGGCATATGTGTATTTTTTATGAATTGGAATATGGTTGGAGA
The DNA here is from genome assembly GCF_964261635.1 of Lissotriton helveticus. NCBI lineage: Eukaryota > Metazoa > Chordata > Amphibia > Caudata > Salamandridae > Lissotriton > Lissotriton helveticus. Next base: position 766,771,734 of record NC_136059.1, read on the forward strand.
AGGCTAGCATAATGATGTCTTCGCCATGTGGGCACTCCCTGATAAATCCAGGTGGCCAGTCTTGTTCAGCTAGAAGAATGTCATAACCCTTAGAGAGCTGCTCCCAAAAGAGTCCTCTTATTTTTCTAGTTATGTCCCCCTCCATCCGAAGTGTTACTTCATAAAACTTGTGTGGGACACTAACCCTGGTATCAGCAGTTTCAACTTGGATGTACTCATTCAAGTCCACTGTCTCCAGATGATGCTTCAAGATCTTGCGAGCTACGGTTACTTCTGCTGCGCTGTCCAACATTGTCTGAGCCCACTCCCCGTTCTTGAGTTGTGTCCGCAGGATCCTCGGCATGTCTGATTTTTAGACCTGCTACCATCTTTTTGGTGAATTGAGTTTTCTTATTTTTTGGAACATGTTGATCGTCTTTGGACTTCTCACGTTCTTCCTTTTGTTCTCATCGTCCTCTTCTTTCTGATTTCTGTGATGAAGTCTGAAAGGTACGAGAGGAACGTGTATCAGTATCTTGATATCTATCAGGTTTTCTCAAATGATCCCTATTCCTGAGGTTATACCTCCTTTCAGAGGGCTCCTTTTGAGGAGACCTACCTCGTGATTGAGAACGCTTCTCTTTAGAAGTTTGTTTAGTGTTCTCCCACTTCTTTTTAGGAACAGTGAGAGTCTTTTTAATAAAGACCTTTTCAGGACTTTCAGTCAGCTGGGGTTTTACTGGTTTACCACCCAAACTGTCTCTACCTAGTTCTTCATAGGATTTTTCGATTATTCTGGCTAGTTCTTGAGGTTGCTCAGTTACATCAAATTCTCTTAACTTTTGTCGGATCGCCACGGATGCTGCTTCACCTTTAATATTAGTTAATAGTATTGTTGAGACCTGTTTGAAATCTTTCAGTAATTTCATACCTAGATTTAAAGCAGGCTCTGCCCCGTATTCATTTTGAATCTGTTTCAGGACGTCTGGTATTACCGCCATAAACGGAACACCATGTGTTTGTGTGTAGATTGCAGCAAAGACTGTACCCCAAGTAACGCAGTCCTCCAGGTGTGGTGCGATCCCCGTTGGTAAACAGATCGTTAAAATCCTGTGTTTCTCATGAGGGGTAGTATCAGGAAATACTGCTCGATTTGAGTAATTGTTTTAGCTATCCAGAATGGAATTTGTTCCCTTTTTGCGGGTAATTTACCAATGACTGATTGTATAGTCTGTGGTGTGATTTTATTTGTGTTCCCCTGGTAAGGGGTGTGTTGTGGAATCCTTATAGGAGGTTGGACGGTTAGAGTCTGCATGACTTATTGAACCAATTGTCTATGTATTTTGATTAGTTGTTTTAGTTGCACTAATAGTTCCGCACCTGTCATTTTTTCAATGTCAGGATGTGGTGTATAGCTGGCTAGTACTGGCCATGTTGCTTCTGGTCTACCTAGTGGACCGAGCCTGGTAATGTGATTTTGATGTTGTAGGGCGCCTTTAAACCAGAGCGCATGCTCTTGGTAAGTTAGTGGAATTTCAATTTCCTCGAAAGGAACAAATTCCGTTGGATGTTCCTCTACTCTGTAGAAGTGAAAAATATGTGTTACTGAATTTGCTTCAGGGAAGATAATCCATGAATAGAATACCTCTGTCTGCCGATATTCGTGTGCCTCAATAACAAAAATTACCCTACCACCTCTTGATGATAGGCCATTTGTTATACATTTTATAGTGATGGTTTTCCTTACATTTTCTGGGATGATTATAGCATCCGGGTCATCTTGTTGGAAACCTGTAACGTCTAAGCCTGGTAGGGCTGCAGCTGCTGCAGCTCCACCGGTTGCGTTGTTGTAGCCGTTAACTGACGTTGTTTAATGAAAGTTGCAGAGCAAGTTTCAAGGAAACAAAGATAAGGTGCACAATATTTTGGAACACTGTATCCTTCAACGTTGAACAAACCAAAAACTAATACATAGTATTTTCGTCCTACTCAGTTATGGCGGATATTTTATACTTTTACCCACACCAGACGTATATTGGAGTATTTTAAGGGAAAAAGGGGTCTCTGAGAAAAGCACGACTGAGTTACTTTAGTATCTAGCGTTAAATTAGTGCCTTACCAAACGTTTGGCGCCACGTAGTGTAGTTCCTATATTCCCAATAGGCTCTGCGCATTGAAATAATATATCCTATAGATTAGACGAAGGACTGAGGTCAACTAGGTCTCTATTGAATATATTAAACTTAATAGTGAATGCCACCTAGCTCAGAGGTCACTAGAAACGTTCTATAATTCACAAGAAGGGATTAGTTTCTGACAACCCCATAAACATGACAACTTTGTTTCCCAATAATAAGAGTCGCGGAAACAATAGATAAGTATTTCACTCAGTCACTCGTGCATGCTTCGTTTCTACAGAGCTTTATTGAACAGTCTTCTTTCTCATGCAAGTAAAGTGAACTGCTACAATCGTAATGCAGACTGAAAACTATAATGCGTACAGGGAGAACAATATTTTAAAATAATACTGTAAGAGTATTGTATGGTTTCTAAACCATATGTAAATACATACATAAATAATAATGGCTAAAATACTCAACTGGTGCTTCTAAAATACACCTACCCCAATGTACATAACCTAAGTCTAGTATGCGGGAAGGACAGGCCCGGACAGGCCGTTGCGGGTACCGGGCGATCACCCGGTGCGCCGCAAGGGTGGGGGGCCGGTTTTGGGCCCTGGGGGCCGTTTTTGCTACAGGGCCGTTTTTGCATAGCTGCAAAATCGGCCCTGAAACAAAATCGGCCGAAAACCGACCCTGGTAAAGAGCTCGGTCGCACCTCCAGGGGGCCGGCCGAGCACTTTGCCAGGGCCGGTTTTGGTTCTTAGTCCGGCCCTGGGGAAGGAGCAAGTGTGGTGTAGCATGGGTTTAGTTTTTCTTTGCCAAGAATCTATCCAAGGTTTCTCTAGGTTCTAATCAGTTCCATACCTTTTAGTTTAGAATGAAGGAGGTCTGGTATTTCAGTCTCGGGACTCTATTTCCCAACACCCAAGCAAGGGGAGCTTGGAAACACTGGAGCTGGATTCTCGCCGAGAGAAATGCAGCCTCTCGACCAGTGCGTCAGCTGGAGGGTCAGCTTCCTTCGGCACTTGCTGTAGAGAGCTGGGTCGGGCAAGTAGATAGTCGAACTGCTCCAAACCACCGTGTCTTGCTAGAGCAATTGAAGGCCTATTTATATCTTGAAGGTGTCTAGTTTGTCGTAAAGTTGGGCATAATAACGTCAGGAAAGAACCCCAAGGAAATAGTAGTTCTTTGTAAAGTACATGAGTTCTTGGACAAATCAATATTCAAGCAAGGGAAGGTCCCTGACTGCTTAAGCCGATTTTCCAAGAAATCGTTGTGACGTTTTGGTACGGGTGGAAGTAGCCATGCCTGTATTTGGTCTGCATGGGCTATGTCTAAATAAGGGAATGATTTATATGCCTATATTAGGGCAATGTGAATTGTACCTATATAAGGGTATGAATCTGGAAAATTCACTTGGATCCTAAAACTCCTGCCTTGCTGTGCTGCCCTGCTGACTGCTGTTCCCCTGCCTGGGGGAGAAGGACTGGACCCGCATCACTTGAAGCCAGAGAGACTCAGAGGGCTAGCTGGCTGTCCTCCTGATCTGAAGTCTCAGGAACATAAAAGACTTCCAACCACTGTGCTTCTGCACCTGGACTCTACCATCAGTGAGTTTGCCCTGACAAGTGGCGCCAACCGTCTCCAGATGGTGCAGAACCAAGCTGCAAGACTCATTTACAAACAACCAAAATGGCAATCTGCTAGACCTTTACTAGTAAAACTTCACTGGCTCCCTGTCGTACAACGGGCAGCTTTCAAGCCAGGGTGCCTAATTTTTAAGGCCCTTCACTGCAGGAGTCCTAAATTTATTAATTGCCTGATATCAAGACATGTTCCGTCCCGCAACCTGCGCTCAGCATACCTCCAGCTGCTAACTATCCCCACCTTTAAGCTCAAACGCCAGGGAGGGTGCAGGTTTTCCTATCTGGATCTCAATTCTGGAATCTCCTACCATTAGGGATACGGTCATGTAACAATCTCCTGGGGTTCAGAAAAGTGCTCAAGACATGGCTGTTTGAGTAGGCTCATGCGTAATCTGTTGCTGCTTTGATATGGTCCAAAGCTAAGCGCCAAGAAACCTCTCGGTGTACGTGCGCTATATAAATTTTTATTAACATAACATAACCCAGTCCTGGACCATTGGAGGTGGGACTAAGGTGCTTGTCACAGCAAAACCCACACATCCTCTGTCGATCTGGAGCATCGCAGCCATCGTGTGGATCCGAACCGGTGCATCGCTACTGTTGCGTGGACCAGAACCGGTGCATCAACTCTGCTGCATGGATTGGCCCGACCCATCGCCTTCGGAACCACTACTGCATGCCGCTTTTCCCGACACAAGGTCTTTTAACCTCTGTCAACGGCATCCTCAACAACCAATCTTCGCATTGCAGCTCTTCGCTCATCAGAGCCGACGCATCGCCACTGCTGAGCAGATCACGACAGATGCTTCACCACCAATGCGTGGATCAACACTGACACATTCCTTCGTCTGCACCCGCATCTTCAACGTCGACGCAGCCAGCATTTGGGTACTTTTGTTCAGCGAGCCTCACTGGGTCCCTGTATAGGACCTGCTCTACATCGCAGTCGACCTGAACTTTTGACTTTGTCCCGGTATGGTGCAAATAAATTTCCCAAGAAAGCACTTATTGCTTCTAAGCACATTTTACAGTTGGTTCTTTAAAAATTCATATCTCAAGTTCTAGTTAATAGACTTTTGTTGTTCTGGTCTTGTTGTATTTATTAAATTAAGTTCTATTTTTTTTTACCTGGTGTGGAATCTCTTTGTGTGGTGTTGTCACAGGAGTGTTTGAAGTGTTGAAACAATACTTTACACATTGCCTCCAAAGTTAAGCCTGACTGCTCTGTGACAAACTTCCAGAGGGTGAGCACAGCCTTATTTAGCGTTTGCCTGCCTCTTACCCTGACTAGGATAGAATTGTGGTTGCTGCTTAACTAGGGCTCAAACCCTAGTTAACTTACAATCCAATTTCTAACAGGCATGGTAAAAGGTCTAGGTGGAATAATCCTCGGGGGAGGAGGCTGACTGGATGGGAGTGCTGGCTGAGGAATACCAAGGCTCTGAATTGAAGACTCAGGGTTGGCGGGAAGGTGGGGTCCTTCTATTAGATCAAGGAGGTGCGGGCGTGACCCGGCCCCACTTGCTGTAAACCCGGACAGTTGGGAGGAGTGTTAAGAATACAATGAACTTTTGTTTGATGTAGAAGAGCTATGTATGTACCCACACAACAATGACAAAATCAAGCATAGTTTCAAGGAGCACATATACAAACACACTACATTCATACATCATCAACAGAAAAACAGTACATTTCAAGCACTGTTGAGATTAGGTCAAAGTTAATGACTGGCTATATCATGGATCAAATGGTTGAATTGGCCTTAAAGGGTCTTGCATCTGCACTCCTCCAAAATGGTGCCTACTCTCAGAACGTCATTTTGTATTTTAATATTTAAATAAGCATCTTTACTCCCCTAGGCTCCCATTGTCACATCACCCTAGTTTATCCCTATTACCGGAACAGGGATTTTGAGGTTTGTGCAAGCGGGCGCATATAGACACTTGGGGAAACGTGTTTCATGAGGGGACATTTCGATCTTTGGAGCATTTTTTACAAGGGGTACAATCTACAACTTTGGATGTATTCCTATATGTATGGCAACGGCAAGGTATGCTCTCAATCCTTCCTGACTTCCCACAGGAGCCAGAGCACTTGATGCCCTTACACCATATGTTGGGATCCACTGAGGGAAGGCACCTGGTATCAGGTTTATACAGCACCATACACATGCATTGAGAAGGGCTTCCTAGTCCAGCCAGAATACATTGGGACGAAGATTTAGGACGAGAACTTTCTGATGATCAGTGGCAGTATTGCTGTCTGCAAACAGCACAGATTTCGGCTAGCTGCAGGCTGAGAGTGATACATTATAAGTACTTACACCGCCTATACTATACTCCGATGAAGAAACTTAGACTCAAGCTCACTGATAATGATAGATGTGAGCGCTGTCAGCGGCCGGGGGCGTTTTTTTTACATCTGGCCTGGGAGTGTTCAAGGATACAGGAATTCTGGGATCAGGTATTTGTGGCGCTCGAGAAAATGGTATCTGATGGTCTGGTACGTCATTCACTGCTTGCTCTTCTTGGGTACAAGGCACAGATACCCAAAACATACAGGAAATTCCTTGCTATATCGTTCTTATTGGCTAAACGTAGGGTGGCCTGTAGTTGGGGGAGAGGCTGAGCACCGAAATTTAAGGAATGGTTGGCAGACCTCATATATTGTCAGGAGCAAACTACCACATATGTTGAACTACTGCCACAAGCCTCCAAACCTAAGGATATATGGGGGCCGCTGCAAGGATATCTACTTTCACAGGGCTCTGAAGACACAACTGCCATGATCCTTAGTGATGTATGAGTAATGTATGAAATGTTTTTAACCTGTATTCCTTGGTTGTGCACCACGCATGCCTAGCTTGATGTGATTGCTAGGACAGAAGGAACTCAGCACTATCGCAGATGAAGGGGTGTTGTTTACCTGTATGTCTCTACGTTTTTTGACCCTTGGATTGCCCAAATGTGCTACTGAGTTATGTAGCTTTATAGCCCTGTGTCATTACTTTAATATTCATTGTATCGCTTTCTATACGGTGTTGAAAATGGACTGTGTAATGGAAGAGACTACCAATGTTATATTCTGAATCACTGTGTAATACATTGGAATATATTCATGTAACGTACTTAAAATCACAAATAAAGTTTACAAAAAAAAAAAGAATATTTAAATAAGCACTGGGAACACCAACAGTTGTGGCTTTTCTATAATGAAAAGAGATATCCAAAGCATCACTGAGAATCAACCAAAAGGTACAGCACGTATGTATTATGTATGTATATTTATGTGTGTAAACACACCCACACACACACACACACACACACACCCAGGACTGCTTTATCATAGGCACCCGAAGAGCAAGCTAACCTCATACAAACAGAGCGTATAAAAAAGAAAAGGGCAAAGTGATGCCATCTAGGAAAGGAAGCCACAGGACAAGAGAAAGGGAAGCCCTTCGAGAATAGAATTCCCTAGGCTGTTGGTCGATAGCAAGGTAACAGTGATTTGCAAACTGAACCAAAGATGATCACATTCACTAAAATGCATGCCAAAGAAGGGTACACATTTATCATGAAAGGCATGCCAAGTTAAAAACTTGGACATTATGGGCTGCTGAAATTCTGCAGATGACAAAGGTGCAAAAGTATTCATGAAAGGTACTGCCCCAAAGAATGGCTCAGAAAGCAAGTAGTCTCCCGGACAGCCCCAGTAGTGCTATGGTGGCTGAGAAGGACAGAAGTCTTCTTTATTACAAGGACACAAAATTGAGGGGATTTGTAATCTCTAAAATGGGACCAGTGGCGTTAGGATGGTTGGTTGGGGATGTTTATAGGAAACAAATTCCTAGGTTCTTCTCAGAAGTTTCATAGTGCAAGGCAAAGCTGAGGAGACAATAGGGACGTTTTACTTTTTACTTCCAAGGTTTTGGAGCGACCGGATGTGATGGTGCCCCAGGTACAATCACTTTCAGAAGCAAGGTTACCTGAACACTGGACAGGTTAAGAGATATATGGATACTCGTATAGAACACAGGTCAAAACCCTTCTTTATGACTGGGCAAGGTGACTCAGATGAACCTCATAAATGCTTATGTGGTAGCGGTGGTCTTCAACCCCCAACTGACATTTCTCCACTTTCTCCAAGAAGGACTGGTTCAAGAGTTCACCAGCTTGACTCTCAGTCTTGTTGGCAGTGAAGATAAGTAACATCAGGAGGGAGGTTTGCTCACATTTCCTGAGACAGACTTGGTGACTCCAACACCTGGTCTAAGCATGGGACAGTTACCCTCATCCATTCAATTCTTCAACAGAAGACAATCCTTCACTTCCATATCTATTTATTTCACAAAGAGCTGGTAATGCTCTCACTGGAGGCCAGAACATAAATCCAGTGTTATGTTATAGTATTTGTAAAGCGCACCACCACTCACGAAGATGTCCTGGTTCTGAGCAGGTATGTGTGCCTAGCCCTGCCGGTTGGTTAATTGAAAAGCCAGCTTTTTGAGGAATTTAAAAAGAGAGGAGGTGGCTCTAATGTTGAGTGGAGGTCATTCCACACTTTAGGAGTAATGTAATACGACGCATGTCCTCCTTAACTGGTTTTGTGTATGTGTGGGATGTGTGCGAGTAGGAGTCCTTAAGAGCAGAGGTGTCTAGGTGGAAGGGGATGTGACTGTTCAGGTAGTTGGGGGGTCTAAGTTTTGTAATGCCTTAAATGTGTGTGAGGAGTTTGAAATGAGCATGTATATGTATTGGAAACAAGTGGAGCTCCCTATGGTTTGGTGTAATGTGAATTATGTATGGAAAGTTGTGGATGAGTCTGGCAGCTGATTTCTGAATAGTTTGTAGTCTTCTGGTGAGTTGCTTGTTGATCCCGGTGTAGAGGGTGTTCCCGTGCTTGGTGGCGTTTTTCCAAGTGTCTGGGAATGTGGATGAAATCATGGAGGCATTGAAGATGGGTGTTAGCGCTTTTCTGATCTGTATAAGTGCTTTGGTGAAGGATAGGAAGGGGCAAGTGTCAGATGGGGCCCCCGAGTGGATGGTCTTCATTGTAGTGGTGGTTTTGATGGTGGGTCACAAGGTCAAGGTTTATATGTTGACCATGATGTCGAGGTCAGGCAGTGACTGAGTCTGGTTGAAGATCGAAGTTCCTGTATACAGAGGTGATTATTCACAGGCAAATTCAGACAACTTGTTGCAAAGGTCTTGAGAAGGGGTGATGTTGCTGAAGCCAGCAGGAGGTACGGTTACCTCTTTGATGATGGCAAAGAATTTCCTTGTTAGTGTTTGCACTTGGTGTTCCGTATCGGTTAGTGGTAGCATCTTATGGTGGATTTGAAGATATTTTTATCTGTGGTGTCTTGAATTATTCTCCATTTGCACCCCCAGTTGCTTGCATTGGTTAGCCCATGTGTATTAGCTAGCCTGTGGTTGGGCTCTCGCTGTTGGGTTGCACTTGAGGGAAGCCAGGGTGTTGGGCATGCTGTGATGAAGAAGTTGAGGTTCTTGATGGCTTTTGGTAAGTTGATGTGTGCTCAGGCTAGCGAAAAGAGAGGGCTAAAGCCTAGTTCTCTTCTAAGATGCTTTTGCCGCTACAGCGGATAGATCCGGTGGTGGCAGGTCTGTGGTGGTGCAGGATGGGTATGCTGAAACTGACACAGAAGTAGTCTTTCCAGGTGGAAATGGCTAAAGCAATGTCAGGTGCAGAAGTTGGTTTTAGGCATGTTTCTTTGATGAAGAGCAAATCAGAAGTGTGGTTGTGCAGTAGGCCCCATATCTCTGTGGCATGAAGGGTGTTTGAGCTGGTATTGAGGGGCATGCATGCCAGTGTGGCATGTTGCGTTAGTGGGGGTTGGTTTGTGTGAGAACAAGCGGCTGGCTGGTTTGTGCGAGTGTGAGCAAAGTGGGGTGCTGAGTGCTGTTGGTGCAGGAGTGGTAATTTTAGAGTGTGGGTGAGTACATTAGAATTTGCAGGAGATGCATGTAAATGCTCTCTCCGTGTTGTGTGGTGTGGCATCAATGCAAGTGGCAGAGCTGAGAGCACAGAGGAGTGCAGCATATTAGTGGTGGGTAGGGGGAAGACCAGGGATCTAGGTGCTGCACTTAGTCTGGGTGCAGACAGACTTGCCCAGCATGTGCACTGTGCATCTGTGCTGCACCTACCATTAAGTGGGAACTGAGACACAGAAGGAGCGCAGGCACTGGAAACAAGTGATGTCACTCCCTGTGTAGATGGATGATGGGAAATCCAGTGATGCCATTTTCTCTGCAGATGGGTGATAGGAAATTAAATCCTCTTCCTTGGCTTCTACTTTTTAACCCTGTTTTGGCAGGAAACCAGAGATGTCACTTTCTGTGCAGATGGGTGACAGGAAATCTAGTGATGTCATTTTCTGTGCAGTAAAACCTGCATTAAATTGTTTTTGATGGTTATTAACTTTTAGACTCATTTATGAGGTGTTAAAACACAGTTAATAATGCCACCATGAAGTCGAAGGGCCAGCTGGACCAATTAAACAGAAGCTGCTGTTGTGGTTGGAGGATAGACTTTCATTGGTGGTTGATTTTTTGTTGACTCAACTTTTCATATTAGGTGATGGCAGGATTCATCACGTTTCCTCAGGTGGTCCTGGCTGCGGTTATTTGGAAGTAAAGGGTGAATTAAAAGAATAATGCGTACTTTGGTATCCCACATAGAACTGTGACTTTCCCTTAGTCTAGCTATGAAATATACATTATTACTATGATTTCCAGCTTCACTGACAACTTCAAAACAATGCACTTGGCGTTTTTAACACATAAGTGAAGAAGCACCTTTGGCACAGATGGGCCGTCCAAGGTACTATAAAAGAATCAGAATATTCATATTCAGAGCACTTAAACGAGAGCAAGTTTAAAATATATCTGCAAGGAAACTAAAGTCTCACTACAAATGACCTCTTGTCAACAAGGGCACAAATTCAAAACTAATCACAATCCAAAAATCCATTAGCCTTCATTGTAGAATCTGAAATAATGTGATTGCCGGCCTGACCTTCAACGACCCTGGCTGAGCCAGCATTGCTTGATGTGCGTCTGGCTTTTAAGAAGTCGTACAGGGTGATGAGAAGAGATTTAGAAAGTTCTGCACGGAGGAAATGTGAATGTGAAAGACGGGGGAGTGGAACTAATGATGCGGGGATTTTGCGCCTATTAAAAAGATATATGGTAAGTTCGGCATGTCTCAACTAGTTCCCGTTAATTTATTGCACACGTTTATATGATTGCTGCTCGGAATTACATCGGTGAAACACACAGTTCTTGGTAGTCTGAATTTTATTTATTAAATATTGGTCTATTTTGTGACCCATGTAACACGGACACCAGCTGAAAAACGATGCACTTTAACGGAGAGGCATCTTTATCGACGGTGGCACACATTGTCCCATTTACAGAAGGCCGACAGCAAATAATCAATAGGAGGGTAAAGCATCGACAGCGAATTCAAGGGCTCCATCTCCATTAGACATAACTTCGGAAACAGACGTGTCACTTCTACATGGCGAGAGTCACAAATACCAGCTTTCAAGTAAGATGCTTTTATGTATATCAAGCTAAAAAGTGACGAACCAAAACGACACTTTTCAAGGCATCCCAAGGGTTTACTCGAGCTAATTATCTTAACGTCTCGTGAACATTTATGAACTTAAGAAAAGAACTTAAGAAACCTTTTGTTGTGCTAAAAACTTTGTCATCATTGAACCTTCACAAAACTTACCAAAAAAGTGCTTTTTTGGGGCTGGTTTGTGCTTGGAACGTTTTGGGGTAATCAGTGCAGTGGGCGCAAAGAAAAAGGGGTTTGGTCCCAAAAGCTAAATCCCCATGACTTTTTTTGGAAACCATTATCGCAAAAACTGCTGAACGGAATAACACTAAATTTGGCAAGAAGCTAGATCTTGGTCCAGAAACCGTGTTGCAGGCAGCAAATACAGGACAATAAAAAAAGTCATGGGGTTTTGGCTTTTGGGACCAACCCCCTTTTTCTGTGATAGAATTCCGGGATCAATGGTGGTGCTGTGAAGGGAGCAACATACAGGGTACGGGGTCCCCAATGACTGAATATAAATATATATATATATCTATCTATATTCATATATAAATGAGTATATAATAAGTGAAGGAGGAAAATGCCTTTAGTGATTGTTTTTGTGCAGGAAGTAGTCCCTTCCTGCACAAAAACAATCTCTCCACGACACAGATATCCTTGCACCATGGTGCAAGGGTGCCTGCGTCACATGATGGCTGCAGTTTTTGTGCTAGTGCAGAGGGAGCACAGATTTGCGACATCTTCATGTTAATATGTCACATCCCTGTGCTTCAGAAGTGCCACAGCGCGGTGCAGCTAAAGGGCTTGCCGTGTCACGCTGCAGCACTTCCTCATAGATCTGCCCTTATAAATTCACCATACAGTACTAATGCATTCTTTCAGTCAATCATGCTCTACACATACATTCAACCAAACTTTCAGACATTACCATGCAATTATAGGTCTTTTTTAAACCAGTTAAGGAAGTTCTGAACTTTTTTTTGTTCTTCTGTTTTTTATTTTTTTTGTAGTTTTTTAACAATGTTATACTTTTTTGGTGTTTTTTAAAAAAGGAACTAAGTAAACAGTTAGCTTTTGGAATTCAACATCATTCCAAAAAAAAAAAAAAAAATGGCATTTGTGGTTCCGTTGAACTGCACAAATAGCGTCCACTTACTGTTCACCATAACAGATGATGGTTTTGCACTTCGTGCAGTGCTGCTGCAGAAAAGCAAATTCTGGGCGAATGTCTACTGGTGGTGCTGAAGTGGACGCTCCGGAGGTGCCATAAATGCCTGATGGTGGATTTTGTGCTGCAAACCTCATTTCTTCTCATGACAGATTCTTCGGATGAATGGTCCGCAGAAGTTTATACATACTCGCTGTTCCACAGGAGTATTTCTTGTCACTGTCTCCCGACAGGACCATGTCACACAGCAAGCATGTGACTTTTCTTGCGTTTACCTTTTTTTCTCAGGCAGGAAAGGTGAAAAATTTCCATACCACTGGTTCAGGCCTCTGCTTGGGTGGATCTTCCTCCAAGATATCTTCATCTGAAGAATGATGAGGAGCTTGCGAACCAGATGCCATTAGTCCAATGCAATTTTTTAAAAACACCAAATAATTCCAAAACCAGCTCTGGAAGAAGAAGATATGTCTCTCATCAACTGCTCTGAGCAGAATAATTAAAATGGGTGGGGTCCTTCAATAGTTACAATGGGAAATGTTATGAACCAATCAAATCTTTTTTTTTAGGTCACATGGGATCCACGCACCGTGCGCTCACGAAGAGCGCACCCGACGCGACTTCACGAAATATATTTAAAAATATGTTTATTACAGTAGAAATATATTATTTTTATGAATACCGTAGATCATCTTTTGCCCTAATATGTACATTAAAGACACATACATATAATTTTAGAACATAAAATATTTCGCGGGAGTCGCACACCCAGCACGCCCCAGCACGTATATGACATCACGTGGGGCCAGGCACAGCGCAAGCGTCAAGTACCGTAATACGCATGTGTCCCGAATGCGCAAGAGCAGGAGTCACGGACCGGTCGCATACCGCTCGCGCACACCACGTAACATTGTACGTATACGATGTAACTGAAAAAAACACGCACTGGTTGCTCACCATATGCGGATCCTTCACGACTTTTCCAAAATGACAGCTAGAATACGCGGACCGCTGCGGTAGGTACGCTTTGGGTGCGGGACTCCCCCAAAAATGTTGGGAAAAAATAATGTAAAAATGACAATTATATAAATATAATAAAATACAAAAAAAATGATTAAAAATATTTCAGTTTAAAATATTTTTTGTTGTTGCAATTTTCAGAAAAATATATAATGTTTAATAAATGAAATATTTATTAATAAACAGTTAAAAAACTGTAGAAATTCAGTACAAAAAAATAGGTATAACTACTATTGCACTTAAAAATTTGCATTTAAAAAAACCTTTGAAATTCACTGAAAAACATAGGTTTCAGAGACGTTATAGTTCGAAATTAGCATTTAAAAACCTTTGAAAGTCACTGAAAAAACCATAAGTTTCTGCGACGTTAGGGTTAGGAATTACAATTTAAAAAACCTTTGAAATTCACTGAAAAAACCATAGGTTTCATGAGTGTTATAGTTAGCTGGGCATTTCACTCGTACAAAACCATAGAAATTCCTCCGTTTTAGTTAGTTGTACTAACTATAACTTGCGCGCCAGCAATGCACTGCTGATGATGTCACATATTACATCATTCATGACATGGTCATGACATCTCAAACAACATCACTGATGACATCATCCATGTGACAATCTGATATATCTCATCACACACTAGTATAACCTTTGATCACTCACTGTAAAATACAGAGTACCATATTTGAAAGCATTTACACACATATACCAGTTACAACATACGCACTCACTGATTCCTAAGTCTACACATACAACTGTCCATTCACCCACAGAATCACTTATACTTGGATATATGGATTGTTGTGCTGCACTCCCATCCCGCATGCCCTGTGTGGTGTATTGTGCTGCTGCAAACCCTGATGCCTGCCCTGTAGGGTCAGTTTGGTGCACCTCTCCATGTCCCTCCTGTCCTCTGTTATCCGAGTCCATGTCCCTACCCCAATTCCTCCTGCCTTCCATGATCCAATGTACCATACTTGCTATTATTTTTAACTTGGTAAGAGTGAGATTTTGAAAAAAAAAACTGGGGTATTGATTTTCCCCTTTGACTTACATTGGAAAAGAGGAGATGGTAGACAGGAGACAGATCAAATAAAGCCCATTTAAAAACATGGGACGTTTCCTGGCTGAATCGGGTCTGTTGGCATGTATGGTTGTACTACCACTGCCTCTGCGTTCTGCCTACAATGGTCTATTATATTGCCACAGCCTCTTTTGACAGTCCTGTTTTGTTGGTTTGTTGCCCCTGCCCCCCTTTCCACTGCCCTGCATAGTCGGTTGTGCTGCCACTGCCCTTCCAGTGTGGTCAAATTGTTGCCTCTGCACCCTCCTATCTGCCTTCAACTTTCAGAGTCCGTGCCCCTGGACTCTGCCTCTCAACAGTATCCTAATGAACAACTAGATTGCTAACATTCTATATTTATTACAAAAGTGTGGAACGCCTGACGTCATCTTGATGTAATCAAAACTGTAATACCTAGAGGATTTAATTTAGAAATTACCTATATGAGAGGGTCTTATTTGCATCAAAATTATGGTTCGTGCTCTAAAAAACGAAAATGGAGACATATTTGAGTTTTGAAATAGCGACAAAGCACTTTTAAATTATTTGTTATCTTTATGATTTTTTACCCAGTTGACCACTTGATTAAATGTTGCACTTAGGGGAGAGGATGTGGTGTTACTTCCAGAGCTGCAGACTTTGCAACTGGGGAACCAGGTTGGAGTTTCTGAGTTTCTGAGAACACCCTCATTGTGTCCCTTTTTAAATTAAATGTTTAAGTGTTACCAGTTTATTCCAATCAAGTTGGCTTCAGGTGTGCCATACTTTTGTCATAAGTAAGACAGTAAGCGCTCTAGTTGCTCTTAAGAACACTCTGGGACATTCTGTCATTGAGCTATACCTGGGCTACATCTGGATGATATTTGTGCTACATTTGGGCTCTTTTGTCTCTGGTGGCCATCTTGGGAGACTTATTTGTTATGAAGTTTCCTAATTTCCTCATTTGCTGTAGTCTCCTCAGTAGGAAATACTTTCAGTTTTTTACTTTGGTTCCATCAAGAAGGCATTCAGATGTGTCAGACATTTGCCATAAATTCTGAATGTTAGCACTCTCGTTGCTCATTAGATGGATGTATGACGTTACAACGCATACTTTTACTCCGCGTACCATTACAACGCGGTATTTACAACGAATACCGTTACAACGCATAGCGCTTTGGGGTGCTGGATAGTGGTAAGTATAATTTACTATTCTAACTCCAGTCCCCGTGGACCCTAGGGAAGGTGTTGGATAGTAAATTAAACTTACCTCTTATCCTAGAGCGCCCCCCAGCGCAATGCGTTGTAATGCCATGCGTTGTAATGCCCGCGTTGTAATGGTAGTGCGGAGTAAAAGTTGCGTCGTAACGGGTGTATACCTCATTAGATCACTGTAGTAAAGCTACTGCTCACCAGGGAAGTCTGCTGCTGGTATTCTAAGTGCATGTTTCAGTCTGCATGTCAGAATTTTTTTATGAAATAGAAGAGGATTTGAGAAGTCAAAATGTGCCCTAATTTTTCTTTCTGCAGCACTAATCATAATTTGAACTCCCTCATTTTGTTCCTTTGCAACTTAAATGTTTTAAGTGTTACCACTTAATTCCAATCAAGATGGCTTCAGGTGTGCCATACTTTTGTCATAAGTAGGACTGTTAGCGCTCTAGTTGTTCTTTGGAACACTCTGGGAAGCTGCAGTAGAACACAAAGGAATCTGGTAGTCTCTGTCGTTGGTGGATGCACATGTTTTACTAAGAATGTCAGACTTCATTCTCACATAACTGAGAAAGATAATGTGAATTTACAGAAAATATGCTGTCAGTTTACCTTATAGATCACCTTCCAAACTTCTGTGGGAAAAGCATGAGAAAATAGTTTTCTCTCAAACATGATTCATGATATCCCAGGAGAAGGCGTTTTCACATGGTAAAATTACCTTAGAACACACCACAATTCCTAAAGTGAGTATGGTACCATCAACAAATTATTTATAATGTAACTCAAGTCTTAAAACCTTCTATTAACTGCAATGCTTTTTAATGAGGTGCTATCATGTATATTGGTCCCAAGATGGCTGCCAACACTTCTTGGATGAAGTGCTGAGAGTCAATCAGATCTCACGATGAGATGTGTGGTTAGGCTCCGCCCAGATATATATATTTCTTTTTCCATTAATATTTTAAAAACTACTGAATGGATTTACACCACAAAAAGGGCTCTTTCTGATCCAAGGGCTACCTTTTAGCCAAATTTGGTGTAATTCCGTTCAGCAGTTCGGGCTGTAGCTGTGTGTAAAGTTTCCTACGGAAAAATTGCATGGGGAAAACACGTTTTGGGACCCCCCCTTTTTCCTCGGCCCCCCTTGAGGAATCACCCCGAAAATTTCGAGATAGGAGCTGACCGGAGAGGGCCATAAGTTTTAAAAATTTCATGAAGATTCGTCAATTGTCGCCAAAGTTAATGGGAATAGAATGTTGCGATTTTCCTATGGTAACTAGGTGCTAACTATAACTACCTACTGGCGACCACCTTTACATGCGGCCCGCACTGGGCTGCTGTTTACTCGACTCCACACTAACATGAACAAAAATGGTAAATATACAGCAAGCACTTATTTAAACGTTAATTGCAGTTAGGGAACTAGGAACTTAACTTTAGGAACACTTCATTTTTAAAGACAGCAAATTAATAAAAATATGAAATGTGTTTTCAAAATTCAAAAAGTGTATTTATTTAACCTGTAGAACCATTTCACCTTAGTAAATCAAATTAAAGCAGTGCATTCAGAAGTATTTTTTTTAAAGTGATGGTTTTCAAACATGAATTTAGAAATGTTCATGTCCTCCCACCACCACCATTCGCCATTAGTGATTACGCCCAAGCACAGGCGATGGTTTTGTATAGCACACATTCTGAAGTCATGTATTTTGAGTTCCTCTTCTATGTGATAATGAAGAAAAAGGAGGGAAATTGAAATAAAACAATTGCCATGGGTCTTATAATTTGGTAAAGTGGAGAAGGCGGGATTCATCTCAGGTTTTCTGGTTTCACATTGCACAATTGAGTTCAACCACTGGATATACACATGCCTTGCTTCTCCTATACCCACTTTACACCCCGCTGGCATCAGTGCGGCCCTCTGTCACACCATAGACCAAACCTTTATGGCCACTGGGAAAATGTTTGCGAGTACCCATGTTCTATAGTGTCACTGGGGGCCAACCCCCGGGACTCTGTTGTTTCCTGCCTGGGAGAGTGCGGGCATACTCTGTTCGCACTCTCCTGAGCATGGGAACTCCGCGTTGCTCCAGCCTGACAGGATCAGTAGGAAACAGGCCAGTCCCTGCGGAAAAAACAGAGATCAGAGGGGACCTCTTGCGGGCAATCAAGAACACATGGGGTGGGCAACAAAGTGGTGTGTACAGTCTTCAGTCCTATGCACAACCTTTCATGCAGAGACCACTTCCTCCAGATATTCAATGTCCCTTAGGAGAGTATGCACCTACTACGCACAACCTTTGCCCTGTAGCAAAGTTTTCAAACAGCCAAACAATTGTGGGCAATCAACGAGACACAAGTCCTCATGTCAACATGTCATCAGTGTTCTAAACAAATGGAGGGGAACCAAACATCATGAAGAGTCCAAACTATTTTCTTTCTTTTCGTTTTTTATTTCAGATTCAATACTGTTGCACAAAGACAGCCAGCGTCTTTCGTTCCTCAAAACATAAAAGTTCTTGGAACTTCATCAGGGCTCCTTAATAATAGAGAAATCTGTGTATCTCATTTGGTATTTCAAAAACGTTCAACTTCGTCTCCGGATACTGTTTGATAACAGTCCTAACTGGCCTTTTTCCAGCTGTGTGTAAAGTGCTTACAAATTCAAACGCCATTATATCCGGCACATTCCTAGTGTTTCCGGTGCATCGCTCATTAACATAAAAAGTGTACTACACCGTAAATTATAAAGTAAACGGCGGCACCATCTTCAAACATGCATACAGATATATATACTGTTTGTAATGCAATATATGGCTTTTCACGATTTTAACATAAAATACAAAAAAATCAATTTGGTCACAGTAATTCATTTGTTACTATAACAATTCATCCCGTCATGGATATTATTTTCTTTTTCAAAATTGAGCCCTGTATGGGCAAATACCAGTTGATTACTAATCAATATTTACGCATATTCATTAGGAATATATTACATCATCAATTCATTATGGTACTTTTGATTAAATATCAGAGTCCCATCAGGGATTCCGTTATCAAAACACAATTGCGCCCTGGATGGGATATATACACACACACATATATATATATATATATATATATATCTTGAATTTCTGCTCCTTTCCGCTTTGATCCTTCGCTGAAAGCAGACGCGGGCCACAGTTTTTGTGCATAAAGTGTAACGCCTTTATTAATCGGCCATTACGCGTTTCACATAACAAACGCTGCCTTACTTTTTTAAAGTGATACGTGGCGGTAACAAGTGCTTAGTCATAGATAGAAAAGACATACTTCCTGGAATGTTGTAGCATATAGTCAACAAACCGCTTACTTCTCACCATGTAAAGGTAATTTACCATATAATTACCAAAAGTTAGATGACAATGATAGTTTGTATTTAAAAAAACATTTTTACGATATAAATATTCCAATAAATACATTAAATACAATAAAACCCTTAGATGGCTCTATAAGACTTCCAACAATTCATGAATTGATGCATAATGCATTTAAAGTTTCTCAAATCAATCTAGATGAATAATTGCATATCTATATGCACATTTTGCCAATTACAGGTGAATCGTAGTTGTTAATACTGCCTAAATTTCTGAAGACAAAACAAAGTGCAAGTATGGTCAGTGTAAAGAATGTTTGGTGAGTGTGTGTACCTCTTGTTACTTACTAAAGTGCGATAGTGTTAATGTATTTAAAAAACACTATTGTGGATCAGGTCGGTGTAGAAGCCAGCGAATATTTTGTTGCTTTCTTTCGTTAATTCCAATCCTTGTTTAAATACGTTAAGGTTTCCATAATAGCTATATCAATCTCCTCACAGTGAGACGATGTATACAGGAGTTATCAGAATACCTTTCCATTCTTACTGAGTCTACAAGACAGTTCTAAATGTGGCGTTAAACGGTCAGTAATGTGTGTTAGAAAAGAACTGGGAGTTTCAACACAAATAAGTAAATAAATCCTCAGTTGTATTGAGACCCCTCCGGAGTCTTGCAATTTAGATCTTAAATGTATCTTGTTTCACGTTTTCTATGAGTGCCTTCTCTATCACCACCCCTTCTGTTGGCCACCACTATATCTATCAGGTTATACCTAAGATGTTCCAGGTTACTTTGATGTATCTCTTTGAAGCGGTGAGCCACTGGGTAGGTTGCGTCCTGGTTGACTATGGCTCATATATGTTGCAATATTCTCTTATTAGCCTGTAATTGGTGCTTCCTACATATTTTAAATTGCAGGAGCACTCTAGTACATATATTGCATGATCTGTTTTGCAATGCAGGGGTTTTATGATCTTCCGTTGTTTTTCGCCAAACAGTATGGTGTAAGCTGTTTTGTTAATTCCGTATTGGTATGCTTTGCAACTCTTGCTTTTTACAAACCCATTACGTTGCGAAAACAATGAATGCTGTTATGTTATCTCAGGGCTGCTTTTAACCAAACAATAGCTCATGGAGGGGGCTCGTCTGTGGGTGATAGATAGATTGTAGGGTAACGAGGCTACAATAATAGGATCATTTAAAACTATTGGCCAATTGTGTCTCATGATGTTTTTTAATGCTCTGTCTTGTTTATTGTATGCCAAAATGCATCTTAATTCACTCCCTGTGTCGTTTTGACTTTTCAGTTTCGGTGCCAGAAGATTGGACCTGCATATACTAGTTGTTTTGGCAATTGCTGTATCAATCGGTTTTCTGGAGTAACCCCGCTCCAAAAATCTGTTTTTACTAGCCAGTTGTGCTGCGTGTAGGTCTATTGGGTTAATACAAACTCTTTTTAATCTCCACATTTCCCCATAGGGAATGCTTTCTATCAGCTGTCGTGGATGAAAGCTAGATGAGTGTAGCACTGAGTTGCCTGCAGTTTCTTTTCGGTATATTTTTGTTTCTAGTTTGTTATTTTCTATGTACACTTCCACATCCAGAAAAAGCACCACTTTGTCGCTGATAACTGCTGTGAAACTTAAATTTAATTCATTGACGTTGATGGCCGAGACAAATTCTGTAGCATTGGTGTAGGTCCCATCCAAATAATAAACAAACCATCAATAAATCGCTGCCACAATTTCACATTGTTTTCCATATATCATTTGTTGGTGTCACCCAGTACCAGCTCCTCCCACCAGCCCATGTGTAAACACACGTAGCATCTGTTGATAATAGGTTTTTTCAAACAAGAAAATGTTATTGTTTAGACAGAAGTTTACCATATTTACTAGCATTGTGTTATGTTGGGACATTTGCAGTGAATTCCTGCCCACATAAAATTCCAATGCACGTAAGCCATCTATATGATTTATACCGGTGCATAGCGACACTACGTCTGGTGTCACTAATAATTAGTTATTTAGCCGCATAAAGTCCTTCAGTTTTCAGATAAAATCACCAGTGTCTCTTAAGTAAGAAGGTAACTTCTTTACATGTTCTTGTATCTGGAAATCAATGTATTGTGAGGCATTTTCTAAAAGACTGTTCTGTGCCGAAATGATGGGTCTTCCCGGCGGTCTTTTTGGGTTCTTCTGGATTTTAGGTATGAAGTACACATGAGGGACCGTGGGGTTCTCTTTTTTGATACATTTATACTCATCTGTGGTTATCAGTCCCGCACTTTTCCAGGCTAGCAACTTTATATGGAAAGTCATTATATACTGATCGTAGCACCAACATGCTGCTTTTTTTTATAACAAGTTCTATTGTTTAACTGGGATAGAGCTTCTTGTATGTAGTCCTATTTAGCACATATGACTACATTTCCTCCCTTGTCCGAATTCCTTATGACAATTTGGTTGTTCTTGCTAAGTTTGTTCATCAATTGGTTATACTGTTGATTCCTTCTGTTGATTTTTTGATTTTTGTTATGAACTTTATTTTGAAAACAAATTTTATTTGTCAAGATTCACATAAATTGCAGGGCCCTCAACACCAGAGGCTACTGCACCCATCAAGAATACATTAAATTGATTTGGACTTTTATGAGCCATAAACAAATCCCATTATAACAAACCACTTCCACTCTCCCTCCCCCCAGATCGCGTCCATGTCACACACAGTCATCCACTGCGCCACTGTACACCCATAAAAATCACAGTTCCTCCGGGTCCTCCTGCCCCACCCCTGTACAAGCATGGGAATGATATACGCATCAGCCCGGCAGGCGTGTCTCCATGTCCTTTGGCGGGTCCAAGTCCAGCCCCCGGTATTCCGCCCTCCTTTGCCATATCTTATAGTGTTTGTGCCGGCATCTCCTGGCCAGAAAGATAGGTTGTTCGAGCCCCATACAAAAGTCCGACCCGTTTTTCCATGTGGCCACGGACAGAGCCCTAGGTGCCTTCCAGGCCCTAGCAATGTCTCTTCGCAAGTATAAGACTCAATAGCAGGAGGTGTCGCTTGTACCGATTACCCCCCAATCCCTCCATGATGTGTAGTAGGGTCAGACCCGGTGTGTAGGGGAGCTCACAACCCAATATCTCGGACAAGCATGTGTACACTCCCCTCCAGAATCAATGTAGGGAAAGGCAGTCCCAGACCGTATGAAGGAGGGTAGCCTCCTCCCGCTGGCAGCGAAGGCACTCAAGTGATGCGATCAAGCCCGCCTTCCACAGGCGCTTCCTGGTAAAGTACACCCTGTGCAGATCATTACATAAAAGCAAAGGTGCACAACACAATTCTTAAGCTACAGTTCTAATAATCACAAAAGTAGATTTTCTTGGTTGTGATTTTCTTTATTCCAAAATGGTGTACATTAAAAAAACCCGGGTTTTTGCAGCCAACCCTGTGCAGATATTTAAACTGCACTAACCACAAGCTTGTTGCTATTGCCGCCTCTCGCGGGCTCGAAAAGCCTCAGCCCAGTCCTCTTCCTCCAGTTCGCCCAGGTCCCCCTCCCATGCACGTCTGAGCCCCTGCAAGTCGGGGGAGCAGTGGATGACCAACGTTTGGTAAATGCGGGAGATCTTGCGATCTGGAAGCTCCCCCATAAAGACCTTCGCCTCAATGGGACTAAAATCGGGGAGGGACTCCAGGCCTTCCAAACTGGGGGCCAGGGCATGCCTAAACTGTAGACAGCGATAGAATTGGGCTTGTGGCATACCATAGTCTTCCTGCAGGTCTTGAAAGGACTTGAGGGTCAGATACTTCACAACATCTCCCAGAACCGAGATGCCTATCGCGTCCCACCCCCGGAAGCCCTGCAGCACTGCCAGTTGAGGCAGGCGTCCATTGCCCCAAAGAGGGGTCTCACGGGTTAGTGTATTCCACCACCCCATCCTACGCAGCGCCTGCCCCCAGACGGAGAGTATCAGCCGCGTGGCCGGTGACAGGGGTCTCCGAAGCGGCGTAGAATACAGTAGGGTGTCAAGGGAATGGCGCCCCATGAGCTGCCGCTCGACCACATATGCCGGGTCCCCCCTGTCCCCATACCACAACTGATTGAGGACCAGCAGATGCGAAGCCTGATACTATGAGAGAACATCCGATGTGGCCAGGCCTCTGGAATAGGTAGATAAGAAGCATGTGCGCAGTGCTACCCTTACCCTGCCCCCCTCCCACAGAAACTGTCCCAGCTTTCCGGAACCATCGGGGTGGGATCGGATATGGATGGTTCTGTAGTTGATATAGGAGGCGGGGAAGCGCCACCATTTTGAATATGGCCGGCCGACCGACCATATATGGACAGGGGCATACGGGACCAGACCGTAATATCTTCCCGGGTACGATCCCACACCGGGACCAGGTTGCATTCCCAGGACACTGCTGGCACATCGGACAGGAAGACCCCTAAATATTTCAATCCACCCACCGCCAGCTGAACCGATGCAGTGCACGTTCCCAGCCTCCGACGACCCCCCAACACCCATATCATAGATTTACGTGGGTTCATGTATAATCCCGAGATTTCCCCAAAAATCTGTAAGATGCGCAGCAGCCGCAACCCCGACCTGTTTAAGGCGGTAAGAAAAAACAGGACATCTGCATATAATGCAATTCTGTTTGAGAGCCCTGGAGACCACTCGAAACCCCTAAGCTGGGCATCTATGCGCATTCAGGCCGCCAGCGGCTCCATAGCGAGCGCAAAGAGATATGGGGAGAGGGGGCAGCGCTGTCGCGTACCCCGCCGAATAGGGAAGGGGCGAGTAATCGCTGCCCCACCCGCACCGACGCAGTCAGATCAATGTATAGCAGCGTGAGATAGGCCAGAAATCGTGGGCCGAGATTAAGCCTCTGCAGGAGGGCGAATAAATATACCCAGCTGAGGGTGGCTGTGACAAGAAAATAAAAGAACATTGAATATTGATGAAATTTGTGTGCCTCAATCATGGACTAATGAATTTTTGACATATCGGATGTTGGTGGCTAGATGCCCATTGGATAATAGTCATTAAAAATAGGATGTGCACTGGTATTTTTTGGTAAATACCCAGCTGAGGGAATCAAAGGCTCTGTCCATGTCAGCCAGCAGGAGCGTGGCTGGCTCCCCCGCTGGCCGCCACCACCACCACGTGTACGCGCCTGATGTTGTGGTGGGTCGCCCTCTGGGGCATGAACCCCATCCTGGTCCGGGTGTACTAGGGTAGAAATGTGTGGGAGGAGGCGGTTAGCCAGCGCCTTGGCCAGTATCTTCGCTTCCACATTTAAGAGTGAGATGGGACGGTACGATGCGCGTTGCTCCGGGGCCGTGCCAGGCTGGAGAGACACCACCAGTTCCGCGTGCCTCCAGTCCGGGGGAAGCAAGCCCCGCTCCTGTGCCTCCTCCACCACCGGGCGAAAATGCGGTGCCAACTGCACGAAAAACTTTTTTAAAAATTCACTGGGAAATCCATTTGGTCCAGGGGCTTTCCCTGGGTTCAGCTCCCCCAAGGCTGTACCCAATTCCTCGTCCGTCAGCGGCCTGCCCAATTGGTCCCTCACCTCATCCGATACGGCTTTTGGTGGAAGGTCCTCTATAAATTTGGCTATGACCTCACCTGTGAGACACTCCCTTGGTGCGTAAAGATCCTCGTAGTACGCTGCGAAGCTCTCCACCACAGCCAGAGGCTCAATAAGAGGCTCCCCCGTGGGACCCAGGACTCTCGGCAGGGCCTGGGAATGGAACGCACCCTGACACAAGTGATACCGCATCTTACCGGATTTGTCCCCCCCATTGGTAAACCCTACTTCTCGTTGCCAGCCAAGCCTGACGGGCCTCATCCACCAATAGGGCCGCAAGAGATTGCTGGGCTAAAAGTAGTTGCCGTCGCACCGGGCTGCCATCTGCCTCCAGGCTCCCATATTTCCAACGCCTCCACGGCCGCCTCCCACCTCACCAACTCCGCCCTACTTTCCCCCCTCGCCGCCGCGCTCCAAAAAATGTCCACTCCTCGGATCGTGGGCTTCAATGCCTCCCACAGTACCGCTGGGGACTGGACCGACCCCACATTTGCCACTAGATAGTGATCTATCACTTCCGTTAGGTGTTCCCTGTAGCCCTCGTTCTGCAGATGCCACACCGACATACGCCTTTTAAGTGACTGCCACCCCAAACCAATCCGAAAAGTGATAGCAATAGTTGAATGATGCGACAGGCCCCTGGGCAGAATGTCAGTCGACCCCACCCTGTGCGCCAACCCCCTAGGAACAAAGAGATAGTCAAGTCTCGAGAAGGAACCATATGTCGCAGAGTGGTATGTATAATCCCTACCAGAGCCATGTAGGTGCCTCCAAGTGTCAACCCAGTCAAGTCCCATCACCAGGGTGTCTAATTTCGTCGGGGGACCAGTCTCTACCGCACCCCCACTCCTCCATCTGTCCCGGCCTTGCTCCATCACCTCGTTCCAGTCCCCGCCCACCACCGAGAGCATGTCCGGCATGTCCCCCCAGAGATTAGGAGTCTTTCCACCAAGTTTCATTGCAATGGCGGGTGGCATATACACTGCTCAAAGTGATAGTGTCCTCTCCCACTTCACCCTGAATAAAAATGTATCGCCCTTGGGTGTCCGACCAGTGCTTCTCGTGTACATAGGGGACTCTGCGGTGAATCATTATCGCAACTCCCCTCGAGCCCCGTGTGAGGCCGGAGGGGAAGACGTGCTAGTATCCGTATCTCTGTAAGCACAGGGCCTTCGTACCCATTAAGTGGGTTTCCTGGAGTGAAAGCACATCAGCCCCCACTCGTTTGGCATAGTGAAGTATGGCCCCCCCGTTTGATCTTATCCAGGACCCCGCGTACATTCCGGCTAAGTATGCATAGGGCACCAGGGGTCACCCGCCTCCCCGTCGCCGTGCTGGACATCCTGATAGGTGTGCACAATTATGGCCAGTACTGGCCTTGCACAGTGTGTGTGTAGTGTTACCATATGCCATCATGGACGCGCAATCTAAAAGCCCCCCAAACAATGAACTTGAGCACTAAAACAGTCCCTTACCCGCAATGAATCCCCCACCCCACCCCATACTCAATAACTCTGAAGTACCTGTCGTGGCAGGGTTGATCATCCGCTCCCAACGGGGGGTCGAGAGCCTCCCTCGCCAATGGATCCCCAACTGCCAGCCCATTACTCTCCGCCCCCCGCTTCCCCCCCAAGTGTCAAACTGAAGGGGAAAACAGCCCATATAACAACTTCCTACCCCCAGGTCAATCATGCATTCTGTTCAGGTAAAGAAAGTCCTCGACACCATTCTGAGAGCAAAGGTCAAGGATCTGTCGCCGGCTGTTCAGGAGCAAGGCCCCACTGGGGAGGGCCCCCGCATGACAATGAGCACCTCCGGGATAGAGATCGTCTGTTCCCTCTCCGATGTTGCCCTCGGGGA
This sequence comes from Lissotriton helveticus, assembly GCF_964261635.1. Lineage (NCBI taxonomy): Eukaryota > Metazoa > Chordata > Amphibia > Caudata > Salamandridae > Lissotriton > Lissotriton helveticus. The sequence continues at coordinate 766,798,328 of NC_136059.1, forward strand.
CCCTTCGGTAGCACCTCATTCTGTGAGGAGTCCGACTCCAGCCCCCGCGGAGTGTGTGGCCGCACCCGCACAGTTTCATAAGTCCATCTAAACACCTCCTCCAAGGTATCAAAGAAGTGGATGCGTGATTGGAACACCACTCGCAGGCGAGCCGGGAACATATGGCAGCTTGAGGTCTCGCAGGCAGGCTTTGGCGGCCATGAACTACTGGCGCTGCTGCTGCACCAGCCGTGTGTAATCCAGGAAGATCAGGATACAATGATTGTCTTACAACAGTGGTTCCTTTGCTCGGGCCTGCTGCAATATAACGTCGCGGTCATGATAGTTCAGGAGTTTTGCAATCACTGCCCTTGGGCAGGCACCCACCGGAGGCTTTTGAGCCAGCACCCTGTGGGCCCCCTCCACGACGAAGCACCGGGACACGGCGTCGGGGGGAGTCAACTTTCCAACCAGTGCGTGAGGCAGCGCTCCACTCTGCCTTTCTCGCAGCCCACTGGAAAACCAACAAAGCTTAGGTTGTTTCGCCGGGCCCACCCCTCCGCGTCCTCGACCCGTAGTGCAAGGCCCTTCTGAATATTTTCCATGTTCGCTACCTTCTGTTTCAGGGCTGTGACATCATCCTCCACACCGGGGATGCGAATCTCCGTTTCGGTGATACTGGCCACAGCGTTGCGTAGATTCTGCAGCAGCAGCATGACGTCCGCGCCCACCGCGCCAATCTTGGCATCCAGCATGTCCCTTGATTGGGTGAACGCCGCTATCAAAGCTGCGTTGCCTGGCCCTGTCTCCTGCTGGCCCCAGTCGTGCCTGTCGCCACACCTGGGCCGGTAAATTTATCGATAGGCCCATGCTTGGTGTTGCCACCGCTGCCCTTGCCTCTCATCATAGCCGCGTGTGATAGGCGCTCCATAGACTCAAATCCGGCCAGACCAGCCACCCACTCGAGGACCCCCCCTGCAATTGCACCCTATCAGGTACTATTCAGCCGGGAGAAACACCCCCCCAATCCGGGGTCTGTGCACCACCAACGCTGGCCCCCACAATCACCCAAGAGTCTGCCGCACCCAATCACGGGCGTAGTCCTCAAGGTCCCTCCACTGTCGACACAGACACCACCAAGGGGAGAGGCGGCAACGTCCACTGGCACTCACCCCCGCGGTCCTATCCTACTGCCGACTCCTCAGAAGAGGGGGGGGGGTGTTCCCCTGAAGGACACTATGCAGATGGGCCCCCCGCTACCACAATCGGGCCTCCACCGCCCGCACAGCACTCAGGGACACGGGAGCGCGGCCACGGAGCTCCGCACCAGCCCCCTATCAGCTCACCTTACGGGGTCTGCGCAGCATCCACCAGTCCCCTCAGCCGCCGTCTCTGCGCCACCAGGCCTCTGGGGTAATCCAGGCCCAGTCCGCTCACACGGCAACAGCCCGTGCCTCTGCAGGATATTGTTCAGAGAGGGGGAGGCAGGCGCTCAACGCAGAAAATGGCACCAGGAAACCGCCAGTCCACAGCAGCACACTCCGTAGAGTCACACCGCGGCTCGAGTGCGCCGAAGAGCTATACACACTGACACAGGCCGGGGGGGTGGGGGGCCACCGCCGAGGGCCTTCCCACAGACCGCGTCCCTTCCTGCTGCTACTCCGGTACACACTCCGGCGCTACTGGGATGCAGACCACCGCTCCTGTACCAACTCCCCGCACCTTGCCCGCACAGCTCAGGCAACCACCTGTCCCAGCTCTCCGGGACCCGATCCGCCCCTTCGACCTCCGCTTGCAGGAACAACCTCCCAGCGGGTGGTCAAGGCCGCCCTCGGTTCCTTCAGAGGAGAAGAAGCGGTGTCCATGGCCTCTCCACTGCCCCGGGGGCACGCTCAACTCGACACCCCGGCTCCACTGCACGATGTCAGGCCTCTCCTCCTGGGGACCCCAACACCCCGGGTCCAGCCGACTTATGTGCCGATTCTTCGCGTCGGATCACCGCCGCCGAGAACAGCAGCTCTAATATCACCTCCCAGACCTCGGGGGAGCCAACGGAGTCAGGACATAGGTAGGATATTTGGCAGGCTGGACGGGGCTCAGCTGGCACACGTCCGCCATGTCGGCCTGCCTAGCCACGCCCCCCTTGTTATGAACTTTATGATTTAGATTTTTCAATTCTGCTGTCACCTGTTCATTAAAGATATCGATTACATCTCTGGGTGCAATAGGATTGAATGTTGATTTTGCTTTAAATGGTGTCGGTCTTTTTCCCATATTTGCTTTCTTGGTAACTCGACTGGATCTTTGAGTTTGTCCCCCTAGAATACATATACAAATCGGCCTCTGTGTGGCTGCACTCAAAACAGAACCGGCACTCGCCAAAAACCTTCAACTGGGAGTTACAGGTGAAACCAGACTAGCTAGCCTCACAGTGCATTTTGATGAATGTCATCCATCTTTGTAAAGTTGCAGTACTTCTAAGGACTAAAGCTTGATAACTGTTAAATTTAATTCAAATATTTTATGCTAGGCCACCTCTAATAATCTGTCTTTCAGGACTTCCGATTTTAGGGGCAGCATTATCATTATATCTGCTCCTATCTTCAAGGGGGCCGGCTTTAGCAACTGCAGCAGAAGGAGGTACCTAGGTTTGCCTTCTGTGACTATCTCAATGGGTATTCTCAAGATTTTAGAGGAGATCAAGGTTGCTAAAGAACCAGTCTGGCCTTCTCCCCATGTTTTTCATGGATACTTAATATTTGTATTGGCTTTGCTGCTACACGTATGTTTCCTCTCACTCTTTCACCCAAGTTAAATCCATCTAAAATTGAGTAACTTTTTCAGGGTCCGAAAGTGAGCAAAGCTTTAGAAGTGTTACCCTACCATCTACTACTGTTCCCGTTGCTTGGAATTAATTTTAACAATGGCATGTTTCAGTTCATCTTTTCAAATATGTCAGTTACTCCTATGCTTGGAGGAAAACAGTA